>NC_090932.1:529201922-530448702 GCF_040938575.1 Ambystoma mexicanum
GGCACACGGACCAGTGAAGCAACTAGGTCCACAAAACAACCACACCCACCACGTTGCCCTGCACAGAGACGCAGGACGGAGAGTTCAACGCACAAAAACCTAAGGTGAGCAATAACCCCAAGGGAGGGGATTTAGACCAGAGGGAGGTGGGAGTCCACCCATCACAGAACCCGTATCTTAACCCTCCATTCTCCTGTTATAGGCACTACCCAACGTCTGGCACATAACCAAGCAGAGAGGGGTCCAGGATAGCGCGTAAACCTCCATCCAGTATCATGTGGCGCCCATGTGGATACCAGGTGAGCGCAACAACCAGTTACTGAATTTATTCCGACACCAGTACAGAGACTTAGTTGCTGGCCTTCTGGCCGAAAGCAAAATTTCCATTATGTCATCCGGGAGGTCCCAATCCTTATATCTCAACCTCTCTGCAACCATGCGTATAAGTTGTTTGTTTTGATCTCTGGATGGTGACCTCGACCTTCCTCTTGCGAGAGAAGATCCTCTCTTTGTGTAAGACGTATTGGAGGGCAGGTGGCCATGTCCAGAAGTTCTGGGTACCACGACCTCCTGGCCCACTCCGGGGCAATTAGGATCATGTGTTTCCCAAACTTTCTGTCATGAACCACCGCCTGCGCCCATTCTGGACTTCGTGGTCCCTGACCCATAGATGACTGAATTCCGTGATCCTTCCAACATGGCCATTTGGTGCGGAACGCAGCTTGCCAGTCTTTACGCACTATGTTCAACATTCTACAAAGCAGACACAGCCCCGCGGCTC
The DNA here is from genome assembly GCF_040938575.1 of Ambystoma mexicanum. Classification (NCBI taxonomy): domain Eukaryota; kingdom Metazoa; phylum Chordata; class Amphibia; order Caudata; family Ambystomatidae; genus Ambystoma; species Ambystoma mexicanum. The sequence continues at coordinate 529,202,704 of NC_090932.1, forward strand.
TGCGCGGCTCAACGCTACCGCTCGGAGCAGTCTGACGTGTGTCGCCGAAGTTCGCTTGGAACTTCCTTCCTAGTCCTGTTTCCCCGATTCCTTGAATCTACTTCCTCCTTTTCCTTTCCTTGAACTTACCTTACTATTCTTCCGGGATCCTCGCCTGTGCTCGAGTCACGGCGTTCCGTGCCTCCGAGCTCAGACTTAATCTCCTTCCTGGTTCCTGGTACTGGACATCCGACCGCCTCCTGGAGTAAGACCGCTATCCCATGCTGGAACCAGACGACCAGCACACGAGTCTCTACAAATCCCGGACTGTGCGAAAGAAATCATCAAAGAAGGTTGCAAGCAAGGAAAGATAGGTGAGAAGGGGAGAGACTTGTGACAGATTGAGACGCCTAAAAAACGATACGAATACAGAGAGGAAGCCGTGGTTCAAGACCTCATGCGAAGTATGCAGAAATTAACCACTGAAGTCCAGAACCTTAAGGCAGAGAACGTTGCTTTAAAGCAGCTAGTCTTGTCTCGTGACTCTGCTACTAAGGAAAGGGTTTTATTGGGAGGAGTGGTGGACAAATATGATGGCTCTTCAAAGAACCTTCGTGCCTTCCTTGACTCATGTTTGGTGCATTTCACCTTCAAGCCCTACTACTTTTCCACCCCAAGAGCCAAGGTGGGGTTTATGATCTCACACCTCACCGGTAACGCATTAACCTGGGCAACCCCCCTAATCAATTCAGGCGACGCCCTCCTAGATGATTATGATGGATTTGTGGAAGCCCTAAAAGCCATGTTTGATCGCCCAGAGCTTGTTTACAGTGCTCAGGGACGACTACTTGAATGTCAACAAGGATCCCAGGATATGCTTACCTATGTGACCCGCTTTAAACAACTTGTAAAAGAGGCTGATTGGTCCCAAGAAGCCAGCTTCACCCTCTTTCGAAGAGGCCTAAATTAAGAAATAAAGGACGAGCTAGCCAGGGTAGCTCGCTCAAGCTCCTTCCAGGCCCTCAAGGACCTCTGTTAGGCAGAAACCTGTGCAGTTCCCTTAGGGACCACTGCAAAAAGTTTAAGTCTACAGGAGTAAGCAGTAAACCCAATTGGTAGCAGTCTGCACCACCCAGATTTACCCGGTAGCTGTGGCTGAACAGTCATACTTCTCTCAAGAAGAGTTAGGCAGTATATAGAGTATACACAATAGGGCCAAAAATACAGTAGCACAAGCAAACACTGACCAGAGCTTTGGTATAAATGTATATAATTATTTATTTAAAAACACACTTGTAAAAATACACTGGCACTAACATGTCAAGCAAGTTCAAACACAGTCACTAGAAATATATACACCTCCCTAGTTAATTATTCGACAAGTCTAGGTTAAGACACCACTTATTTAGCAAAACAGAGGTGAGCGTGTAACCGTAGATGGCACTCCAATAATTTGTTTAAAAAGGGAGAGAAAAGGCAGAAATAGGAAAAACACACAGTACCAACACTTAAGAAACCACAGCAAGTCAAGAAAGGCAAGGTCTGCTGTAGAGCAAAAAGTTCATAGGCCACGCCCACTCTTGGAGAGAGCAAGGCGGAATGTGCCCAAGATCACACAGTGGAAATGCACTCAAAGTCTTTGCAGGAAAGTCAAAAAGAGGTTGGATCAAGTTAGAAAGGTTATTTTAACAGGTCCGAGGTCACCCCAGGATAGAGAGTCAAGGATTTACAGGACACCTTGGACAGTCTGTCGCAAGGGAGACCAGGCGGGACACAGTACCTGAAATGGTGAGAAAGTTCCAGCGGGGGCAGTTGTTCCTGGCAGCGGGTGCAAGTCGGGGCTTTGTCCAGGGGAAGAGAAGATCTCGACGTGGAGGAAAGCTGGAGGTCGTTTCACTGCCAGGGAAGAAACCAGCCGCAGAGTTTCCCGGTTAAAAGGTACTACCCTTTTATTCGCGGTAGTGGTGAAGTGTCGCTATCCGGCCGCCGGGGTGCTTGGCACGGGCGATTCGACCACGAGACGATCCAGGATGGCGAAAAAGGCAAACTGGTTGGTCCCACCAGCTCAAAGGGAAGAAGACTCTCCTGGAAGAAGATCTCCTCTGTCGTCGGGGAAGTGGTGAGTTCGTACAGCAGGGCTCCACCGGTGGTGTCGTCGTTGTAGATGGCGCAGCTTCTCCCCTCTTCGGATTCTTTAGGTCCTGTGTTGACTTCTGAAGTTCCAGTCCCCAAAGCCCTGCTTTTATGCAGCAAAACCCCCATTCATCAGCCTAGCTGTCACTCAAACATGCTAAGTGGTGAGCCGGGCGGCTCACCACTGGGCCAATCACACAAGAGTGCGACTTGAGTTGCCAAGGCAACTCAGTCCAGAGTGCCTCATCCCCCTCCCACACATCCTGTTGACCCCAGACAGAGTGGCACCATTTGGAGGGCTTCTGAGGAGAAGCCCGCCAAAAAGTGGAACAAAGGGCTCGACTTGGGTTAGAGTTTCAGAGGCGAACACAGACGCCATTTTAAAACCGAGTCCTGGCAAAAAGACCCAACCGGGGAATAAATATTAAATAAATAACCCGGCGGTATCTTTAACATTGCACCAAAAAGTGGTGCGTTTAAAATGAATGGGAAAATCCCATAGGAAATATTGCAGTGGAATATTTTGCGTGGTATCCACTGCCACCAGCCAGAAACTCGACAAGGGGGGACTGGACAGTGCCCTCTTGGAAAACAGACCCAGGGGCAATCGAATTACCCCTACCAGTTCTTCCACAATATGATGGTTTGCACTGGTTCTGTTAACAATTTAAGACTAGTAAAGCCAATGGTGACTTTACATGCCCTGGGAAACAGTAGTCAGTCCCAAGGTATGGAGTCTATGTTTGGGGGTCACTATGACACCCCTGGGTTACTGGACTGAGGGTGCAGTGTAACACATATACCAAAAACACATGAAGCCCTAGGGAGTAAAAGACCCCATAGCCCATAAAACACATTACAAAGTCAAAGGACATTCTCAAATCATGTCTAAGCTGCTGGGGACTCACTAGGTTTGGGAAATTAGCCTTAACAGAGAATTCTCCCTAACAACCTCTTCCTACAAATTGACTTTCGAATCCAGGAAAGATAGGCAGAGAAAAGAAAGTCTAAGTCAACATCTCAAAAGGCTGCCAGAGACCATTCATACAGACCAGAGCCCGCAGCTTCTCCAACCCCGGATCCTGAACCCATGCAACTGGGGGCCTTCCGTGGACCCATTACTCCACAAGAAAGGATGCGCTGGATTCACACTGGACTGTGCATGTAATGCGTCTCTGATAAACACCTTGTGAGAGAGTGCCCTATCGCTCCACCACGGCGTTCAGGAAACGCCAGCTCCCGATCCTAAATGGGGCACAGTTTCGGGAGAAAGGTGTCTGCTCCTCATCAATTCCTTCCTTGAACTCTCCCAGACAAAACAATCTTGTGATTCTACAGGCATTCCTATCGCCTTCCAAGAAAGAATCCTACCCCATCTTGGCACTAGTGGATTGCGGAGCCATGGGCATATTTCATAGATCGTGATTGGGTCACTAGTCACAGCATCCCCCACGAAACACGAGAGACTATGCAACCTGTTGAAGCTATTGATGGGAGACCCTTATCTTCAGGACCCATAACCCTTCAAACCAAAGAGATTCTTCTTTCGATAAATCACCATCAAGAAAGGATTAAATTTGATATAATAAGATCTCCTCACTATCCTATGGTTCTAGGCATGCCCTGTTTGCAGAAGCATAACCCCTATATCAACTGGGCAGCAGGCTCCTTATTTCTTGGTTCAGAACATTGTATGTCCCACTGTTTGTCCCCAAACACTTTACCAAGTTCCTCTGAAGACTCTCGAAACTCAGCAAATTCCAGTCACCGTCTCTAGCATTATCTGGATTCCCAGGGCCTACCAGGCATACGCAGATGTATTCTCAACAGCAATTGTTCAAGCTCTGCCATCCCACAGACCAGAAGATTGTGCCATTGACACTGAACCTTCAGCCGTGATCCCTTTCGGAAGAATGTTTATTTTGTCAGAACCAGAAAAAAGGGCCCTTCGGGAATACCTGGACACCAACTTGGAAAATGGAACTATTCGACCATCCAAGTCTCCAGCAGGCGCTTCCCTTTTCTTCGTTCCTAAGAAGGATTCCAAGGAGCTCAGGCCGTGTTTGGATTACCGTGGCCTTAACCAATGCACTCTCAAGGATCGTTACCCATTGCCTCTCATCTCGGACATCCTGGAAGAAGTGAGAAGTGCAGTCATCTTCACAAAACTTGATCTCAGGGGTGTCTACCATCTTATTTGTATAAAAAAAGATGACGAATAGAAAACAACCTTTAGAACACCCGTCGGCCATTTTGAATATTTGGTCATGCCCTTTGGACTTCCAAATGCCCCTGCAATTTTCAAACGTTTCATGGATCAGGTCTTTTCTGATATGTTGTTCCTCTTCATCATTGTTAACTTGGACGACATACTTATCTAATCCAAGGACATCTAATCCAAGGACCATCTGAAACACAAAGAGCACGTAAGAGCAGTCTTACAATGTTTACGAGAACACAAGCTCCTAGCCAAACCCAAGAAATGACTTTTCCATGTATCAACTGTTCCCTATCTCAGATTCGTTCTTAGCCCAAAGGGGATAAGAATGGATTCTTCCAAGGTTGACTCCATTCTATCTTGGCCTGTTCCGACCACTGTAAAACAAATCCAATCCTTCCTGGGGCTTGTTAATTTCTACAGGATATTTATACCCGCGTTCTATGAGATTGTGCATCCCATTGTCACACTATTAAAGAAAGATACTCCCTTTCAGTGGACCTCAGCCCAAGATTCAGCATTTCAACGGTTGAAGTCAGAGTTCACACAAGCTCACATCCTAGCTCAACCCGACACTGACCTACCTTTTCTTGTTGAAACTAATGCCTCCAACTACGCCATCGGGGCAGTCCTAAAACAGGAACTTGGCGACAAATTAGAACACCCCATCACCTATCTCTCCCGCACCTTGACTCCCAGTGAAACTCATTCCGTCCTGGAGAAGGAATTGTTAGCCATTCGTCAAGCCTTTACTAAACAGCGTCATCTCCTTCTGGGAGCCAAACACCCGGTACAATTCCGCACGGACCATCGGAATCTTCAAGTCCTACAATCCCTGGAATGTCGAAACAGTCGCCAAGCCCGTTAGGCCTTCTTTTTTGCCCAGTACCAATTTGCGAATCCATCATTTTCCTGGAACATATAACATTATTGCTGATGCCTTATCCAGATGTCCTGATTACGAAACCCTTGAGGACCGGACCTTTTCTAACATGTTTCTCAACTCAATATTTGTTGCTCAAGCAATCACTCTCCTGGAGGATATTCGAGCCCAAACTCAGTCTTCTGACCCTTGGAAGGAGTTTAAGAACAACAATCGGCAGAAATTCAAATCAAAAGATGGATATCTCTTCAAGGACAATCGACTGGTCATCCCTACTCCGGGACTGAGACAAAAGATCACAAGCCTATGCCATGATACTCTTCATTCAGGACACCATGGCATAACCAACACCCTCCATCTTATACAAAGACAGTTTTGGTGGCCAAGGATGACATCAAGATCCATGTCCAGACTTGTGCAGTCTGTAATCAGAACAAACATGACAATAAGAGACCAGCAGGTCTCCTACACCAACCAGCACTACCAACAAGACCCTGGGAATTCATTGCCACAGACTTTATTGTAGAACTACCTTCTTCCAGAGGCTACATGACTATAATGGTTACCTTGATTTGTTCACACATATGGCTCATTTTACGCCTCTATACAAACTACCATCCTCATCTGAACTCGCCGGGATTTTCCTAGAACACATATTCCGGCTTCATGGATTACCTTCCAAAATCATTGGAACAGTATCTTTGTTGTTTCGCCACAAAAGTCCAGGATGATTGGTCACTCTTAATACCAGTGACCGAGTTTGCATACAACAATTCGGATCATTCTGCTATCAAGACCAGTCCTTTCTTCTGTAGTCAAGGATTTCATCCTTCAGTCCTACTGTCCGTTTTCCCACATCCTACCCCAGTTCTGGCAGTTGATTCCTGGATTGAAACACTAATCAATGTGCACAAAGAAGCAAAGGAACACCTAGAAAGGGCCCGAAGAGATGTGAAACAATATGCAGATTCCAAAAGGCGGCCTGGGCCTTCCTATTCAATTGGCAATAAGGTTTGGTAATCCTCAAAACTCCTTCCTCGGCACCTACAACCAAATAAATTGGCTCCCAGGTATTATGGACCCTTTTCTATAAAGGAAATTGTTAATACAGTGGCCTTTCGACTCCGTCTACCAGAGTCATGGAAAAGGATTCATCCAGTCTTCCACACTTTTGTTAAAACCATATGTTCAGCCCTCTCGAACTGCTCCAAGATCTACCCCAGTGATCATCAATGACCAACTCGAATATGAGATCTCCAGAATGTGTGACTCGAGGTACCAACAAGGTCAACTACAGAATTTGGTTGAGTGGAAAGGGTATCCCTCCCAGTGAGCGCACCTGGGAACCTGTGTCAAACATGAATGTCCCCGGCTGATACGAAGATACCATCTCATCCATCCAGGCAAACCCAGACGAGCTGGGTTTTCGGAGGAGGCATACTGTCATGAACCACTGCCTGTGCCCATTCTGGACTTCGTGGTCCCTGACCCATAGAGGACTGAATTCCGTGATCCTTCCAACATGGTTGTTTGGTGCGGAACGCAGCTTGCCAGTCTTTACGCGCTACGTTCAACATTCTACAAAGCAGACACACTCCCGCGGCTCTGCGCGTCTCAACGCTACCGCTCGGAGCAGTCTGATGTATGTTGCCGAAGTTCGCTTGGAATTTCCTTCCTAGTCCTGTTTCCCCGATTCCTTGAATCTACTTCCTCCTTTTCCTTTCCTCGAACTTACCTTACTATTCTTCTGGGATCCCTGCCTGCGCTCGAGTCACAGCGTTCCGTGCCTCCGAGCTCGGACTTAATCTCCTTCCTGGTACTGGACATCCAATCGCCTCCTGGAGTAGGACCGCTATCCCACGCTGGAACCAGACGACCAGCACACGAGTCTCTACAAATCCCGGACCGTGCGAAAGAAATCATCAAAGAAGGTCACAAGGAAGGAAAGACAGATGAGAAGGGGAGAGACTTGTGACACTTTCTCAACCTCCTGATTACGTGAGGAATCGCCGGGACTGCAGGTAATGCGTACAGAAGTGGAAACTTCCAGTCCCCCACAAAAGCATCTCCTAGAGCTCCTCTCAGAGGAAATTCCCTTGAGCAGTACTGTTCACACTTCCGGTTGACCCTGGTCACGAACAGATCCACCTGAGGCGTTCCCCAAAGGATGAAGATCTCTTGAAGGACTTCCTGAGCTAGTTCCCACTCGTGGGATACTGTGCTCTGCTGGCTCAGAGCGTCCGCCGCTGCATTCTGCTCCCGGGCTAGGTGAACTGCCGACAGAGATTCCTTCTTGTATTGCCCAGAACCAGAGCTGCATTGCCTCTCTGCACACTGGAAGTGATCCTACACCTCCTCTCTTGTTCAGGTAGTACATGGCCACTGTGTTGTCCGTCATTATCAGGACATTCTTTCCCCATACAGAGGGCAGGAAGGCTTTCAGCATTAGTCTGAACGCTCTCAGCTCCAACAGGTTGATGTGTAGCTTGGACTCCGATGGAGACCAATGACCGTTGATGGTCAGATCGTTGGCGTGGGCTCCCCACCCCGTGAGTGAGGCGTCCGACACTACTGTCATCTCCGGTATGGTTGCCAAAAAGATTCTCCTTTGAGGATATTGTCGTTGCAAGCCCACCATATTAGATCCCGAGCCAGTTTGCTCGGGACTTGCAGAAGATCAGACATACTCCCTGAGAATTGGGACCACTGAGTTCTGAGGGCCCATTGAAGAGATCTCTTCCTCAGTTGAGCCTCTGGCACCAGAAAAATGCAGGAAGCCATGAGGCCGAGTGTTAGTGAGAATTCTCATTCTATGGCTAATTTCCCTTACCTAGCGAGTCCCTCAGCAGCTTTGCTGGATTTCTGGGGTTTATTTTTTCCACTTGGTAAGAGTGTGAACCTTTTTCCCACTCTTACGTGTGTTTTACCATGTGTGATCTTGGGCTCTGGAGCCACACCACTCCATGAGCCCAACTTCTTGTGTGTGTTACATAGCACCTTCAGTGCAGTGACACAGGGTTGTCTTTGAGACTTCCCAATGACTCCATTTTTCTGGGGCTGACTACTGTCCCCCAGAAACATGTAAAGTTGCCATTAACTTTATATAGTCATATTTACCACAGATCCAGTACATCACACCTTACATGGAGTATTGGAAAGGGTTTATTCATATCCCTTTTTTATCTGTGCCTCTTGGAGCTTTGTTTCGCTCCCTTAACACTAAGACTTGGCTGGTGGCACAGGTACCTACCCTATCTTTTCTACCACGGTTATATTATATAACGTGGTAATGTTTTAGGTTAATATAGTAGCCTCGAACATGAAACCCACTTGACCATATTGGTTTTATTTCGGCTCCGGTCTGGTTTTATAGCTATTTCTTTTTGTTAAAGGCTTTCTTGTGTTTTACTTTGCGCGGCAAACCAGGTTTGCCTTCTTTGTTCACCGTCATTTGGCGGGCTTCTCCAGAGAAGCCCTCCTCCTGGCACCTGGCTGTCAAAGTGGGCTGAATGTGAAGGAGGGGTGTAGTCACCCCCTGCACAGGGTCTCCTTGGAGACCCAAGTCGCACTTTGTGTTCATTGGCTGAGGTGGTTGACCAGGCTGGACAACCCCCCTGCTGGGTGATTGACAGCCAGGCTATATGAATGGGGGATTTTGGCATAAAAGGTAGGACTCTTGGGCTAGAAGTCAGAGTCGCCACTGGAACTGCAAGGAACCGAAGAGAAGCGGAGAAGAAGACGGCTGCTGCAACTCCCGAGTCCCAGTGAAGCCCTGCTGCAGTCTTGAGCTATCTACCCTTCAACGACAAGAGAATATCCAGTCCGGAGTCTTCTTCCCTTGAGCCCGGTGGGATCAACCAGCTCACCTTCTACAGCCAGAGGATCCTCTTCTTAGTCGAAATCGCTGCACACAGCTGTAGTGGTCCAGATAGCCATCTGAAGAGCCTTTCCCGTTTTAAAGGAGCACACCTTTTATTCACTGTTGCTTTGCTGCTGCTGCTGGCCTCATCCCTGGGTAGTGCAGATCGCTCCAGACGACGTCCTTGTCCCCATGACTGAAGCTCCAGGAAACGTGAGTCTGCAGGAGCTACCAGGAACAACTGCCGTGGCACCAGCTTTTCTTCAACCGAATAAGGTACTGTGTCCGACTTCAAGGAATTAGGGTGAATCCTTTTCTCCTCACCTAAGGCTTGTACTCATCTTCCTTCCCTCTTATAACTTTTGTCTCCCTTTTGACAATATCTAAGTACTCCTGGCAATCTCGAATCGTGAACTGTTCTAACCTTGTGATCCACGACAACAGGACCCCTGTCCATTTAGCACTGGCGCAGGCCTATTGACTTATCTACGTTCTAGAAAGTAGTCTCTGATTCTATCTGCCTTGACAAAAGTATTGCCTATGATTTTTATACCCAACTCTCTTGTGTTAATTCATGTGCTAAGTGTATTTTACTTCGGTAACATTTCTTTCCGCGGATACGTCTTTCTTTAGTAAGACCGTACTGTCATAACTGTCAAAAAGGAACAAGTTACTTACCTGTAACTGTTCTCCAGCATGGGTCTGGCATGGATTCACATGCTCATGAATATTCCCCGTCGTCAGGCTGGGAATCTTTTGTAAAGAAAAAATCAATATCAGTTTCCTTTCTGATCTGTCTTTCTTAGTAGTAACCAATCACTGGTCTCTGGGTCATACTGCCCCCAGCCAATGACTGCCCTCTCCCTAAGCCCTGCCTCTGGCAGCCATCTTCAGATTTGGTAGCACGTAAAGTGGCAGTAGGACCAAGTGAAGAGCCGCAGAGGGATAGGAGGGAGGGTTCGCATGTGAATCCATGCCAGACCCATGCTGGAGAACAACAGTTACAGGTAAGTAACTTGTTCCTTCTCCAGCATGGGGTCTGGCATGGATTCACATGCTCATGAATATAAGAATACATAGCAGTACACACATGCACAACCACGGGAGGTGGCAAAAGGTTCAACATTAAGCATTACATAAACTCAACATTAAGCAACTCTTATCTCCACACCAGGCCCACCTTCAGGCGAACAGGTTGCGCAGCACTGCTTGGCCGACTCTGGACTCCTCCCTGGAATCCCGGTCGACGCAGTAGAATCTCGTGAAGGTGTGCGTCGACCTCCACGTAGCAGCCCTGCAGATGTCCAGCAGGGGCACACCAGACAAGAACGCTGTGCTAGCAGCGATCGCTCTGGTCGAATGGGCTCTCGGACGGCAGGGCAACGGTCGGTTTGCCAACCAGTGACAGTGCACGATGCAGCCGGAGAGCCATCTGGAAATGGAAGCCTTCGAGAGAGCCTTCCCTTGGTTCACAGGTCCAAAGTTCACAAACAGCTGCAACGTCTTCCGAAAACTCTTTGTGCGGTCCACGTAGAACTTTAGCGCTCTAGCCACATCCAGCGAGTGCAAAGTCCTCTCGGCCGGCGACAAAGGCGACGGGAAGAAAACTGGTAACGCCAAGGGCTTGTTGAGGTGGAAGTCCGATGGCATCTTGGGCATAAAAGGAGGGGTGCGATCTCAGCACCACCCTCGTGTCATGAAAAGTCAAGTATGGAGGCTTGCAGGATAGGGCCTGGATCTCTCCCACTCGTACGGAGGTGATGGCCACAAGAAAAGCCTTCTTCCATGACAGGAACTTCAACAGCGCCGAATGCAGAGGCTCGAGTGGCGCCCCCATGAGCCTAGACAGCACCACGTTGAGTTCCCACCCCGGGGCAGGAGCCTTCACCGGCGGGAACGATCGGAACAGTCCCTTCATAAATTCCTTCACCAGGCGATGAGACCACAAGGACGCCTGTCCCATAGTTCTGGTGTATCGGGAGATCGCAGCCAGATGTATCTTGATGGAAGCGTGAGCTAGTCCAGCCTTGGCCAGCGACAGTAGGTACAGCAGTACTTGAGGGGACGTAATCCGCAGAGGGTTAATCTTCTGTGCACGGCACCAGACAGAGAACCTCTTCCACTTATGTCCGTAGCACTTGAGAGTTGAGGACGCCTTGGCCTTTGCAAGAACTTCTCTGCAGTCAGCCGGGATATCGTACCCTCCAAACTCTAGTGCTGCAGCCAGGCCTGTAAGTTCAGCGACTCCGGGTCGTGATGAAGGATGGCGCCTCCTTCTCTGGAAAGAAGATCTGCGTCCGTCGGCAGCTTGACCGGTAGGGTCGCCGACAAATCCAGAAGGTCCGGGAACCAGATCTACCTCGGCCACGCCGGTGCGACGAGGATCATCCTGCACCGGGACCTCTTGAGCTGGTTGATGAGTCGGAGCAGCAACGGCAACGGGGGGAACGCATATAGGAACAGGCCGTCCCAGGGGAACGAGAAAGCATCGGCCATGTTCCTCGGTTGGGGAAACCTGCTGGCGAACCTCTGGCATTTGGAGTTCGTCGCCGTCGCGAACAGGTCGATCTGGGGTTTGCCCCATCGCTGAAAGAGTCGGTCCACTTGATCCTGGCGTAGTTCCCACTCGTGGCACGAGCGCAGCTCTCTGCTGAGTGAGTCGGCAATGGTGTTTTTTATCCCTGCCAGATGAAACGGCACCAGAAACATCCCTTGGGCAACGGCCCAATGCCACAGATCCGGGGCTTCCTTGGATAGGGCTGGCGATCTGGTTCCGCATTTATCGTGGTGGTTTTGTCCGTGAAGATCCTCACCACCTTGCCGCCCTTGAGGGACGGGAGAAAGGACCTGAGGGCCCAGAACACTGCCCGGAGACCCAGGATGTTGATGTGGAGCGGCTTCTCCTCCGGGAGCCAAAGGCCTCTCGCGTGAAGATCTCTGGTGTGCGCTCCCCACCCCTCCAGGGAGGCATCCGTCGTCACCGTCTCCTGGTGGGCCGGGTCTGAAAGTCTGTCCCTGCCACTAGATGAGCGCGGGTGCCCCACCACCGGATCGCTCGTGGGAAGGTCTCATTGTGAGGGATCCTGTCCTCGAAGCTGCTCGTCGCTTGAATCCAGCAGGCGTCGAGGAACTCCTGTAGAATGCGCATCCGCAGCCTGCACAGGCGGACGAGATAAATGCAAGAGGACATCATCCCGAGCAGGGACTTGATGGACCTCACCCTGGCCACGTCCGTGGCCAGCAGACGCTGCACCTTGCCTAGGATGGCCTTTGTCCTTTCCTGTGACGGTTAGGCCAGACGTGCCACTGTGTCGAGCTTGGCTCCCAGAAACAGTGCGACTTGAGAGGGGACCAGGTGGGACTTGGGGAAGTTGATGGAGAACCCAAAGTCCGTGAGCAGCTGGACGGTCTTTCGCTGTGTGTTCTACGGCGAGCTCCCTTGTCCTTGCGCGGATGAGCCAATCGTCCAGGTAGGGGAAGACGTGGATCCCTCGTCGAGGCCCTCCAAGACTTCAACCAGTTCCTCCTCAGAGGCTGTGTCCGTGTCCACAATGGCCACCGGCTCCCCCCCTCTTTTTCCGCCAGGGTCTTCACGGGGGTCTTCTCGATGGGCCTGAAAGAGGCTTCCCTCCGCGGTGGCAGAGAAACTCTGGGTCCCGAGGTCGCCTCCACTGGTGTAGCCTCCCCAGGTTGCGCCAGGGTGGCCGCGACTTCCTCGATAGAGGCCTTAGCCGGGTGAATCAAGGCCTTCACCTCCTTCTGCGGGCCTGTGGCCTTTACCTTGGGGGGAGGGTCACCGCCTCGGTACCCCTCGGCTGCATCCTTCGAGACCGACCGGGGCCTCTCCAGAAGCTTTGCCAGGTTCTCGGCTTTCCTCTTCCCTGAGCCAGAGTGTTGGTTCGTGGTTGATGGTGCTGGAGAGGATGCGCCCTGCCGGGCAGCTGAGGAGCCCGAACGTTCGGCGCTCCCGTTGCCCGCAGACTCGTGGTGCTTTGCCTTCTGTTGGGCCCCCGTCACCGGGGCGCCCTCATAGGACTAAGAAGACTGCTCAGACTACTTCTTCTTCTCACCTGACGGGCTCTTTCCTTCCAGCCAGAGAGACGAATATGTCGATCCTTGATGGTCCGATCCAACATGTTCCCGCGAAACGCACAGTCCTTCTCCACGTGCGTTTTGTCCTCATGAAGGCAGTAGAGGCACTTCGAATGCTCGTCCTCTTTGAACACATTCTGCAGCTGGCATCCAGGGCAAACCCTGAACAGCTTTCCGGGCGTCAAGCTTCCTTTCTCCTGAGCCATGTCCGGGGTAGGCCACAGAAACTTCTGAACTCCTCCAAGAAGCGTAACTCGACGAAAACTTCATCCTTGAGGGGCGTAGAAAAATCCGAAACGGGTCCCCATTGATCGGATGTAGAAACAGTGGAGCTTGAGACTCTATTTGACTGAAAAATTAGAAAATACCTTTGAAAAAGCGCAAAAACGCAGCAAAAAGCTTGAGAGCTAAACACAAGGACTTGAGCGTGCGGTAAAAATCTGAAGATGGCTTCCAGAGGTGGGTCTTAGTGAGAGGGCAGTCATTGGCTGGGGACAGTATGACCCAGAGACCAGTGATTGGTTACTACTAAGAAAGACAGATCAGAAACAAAACTGATACTGATTTTTTCTTTACCGAGGATTCCCAGCCTGACGACGGGAATATTCATGAGCATGTGAATCCATGCCAGACCCCCATGCTGGAGAAGTGATCGCGTATTAACCACAGTAACGTCATCGTTTCACAACACCGGTCTGTCAAAAGCCAATGTACTTACCTTGAATTATTCTGCACAAGAGGAATTGGTTGTGTGTAGTGTAATGAAGTGTGGTTTGAAATTAATAGAAGTGAAGTGTTTTATGAACAGATGGTTTAAAAATAAATGCCTTTATATTTTTTTAACCAGAAACCTCGAGTCAGTGTTTGCTTGAGTCACAGTAATTGTAGTCCTTTGTCTAATCTCTACTACTGCAAATTTCTCTTGAGATAAGTCTGGCCACTCTGTTACTGCTACCACTCTAACTGTGTAGTACAGGCTTGTACCAAAGGTGAAATTGTACTACCACTTGTCTTAATCTTGTGTAGTGGTCCCTAAGGGCACTGCCCAGGATTCTGCCTAAGACCGAGCAATCTCAAACTCGTAGGCCGGTAAACACTGGGAATTCTGAAATTTTGTTACCATCTGCAGAATGTGGCGAGCTCTCACCTCAGGAGGCGAGGCTTTGCTCGAGGAAGCATCCAGGACTGCGCCAATAAATTGGAGTCTTTGGAATGGTATCATATGGGACTTCATGGATTTGAGGGAGGAGATCAGCTTGTGTAGAGAGTGGCAGGTTATTGCAAGATGTTCCTGAGCTTGTTCGGGGGAACTAGCTCTTATCAACCAATCATCCAGGTAGGGGTAGACATGAATCCCCCTCTCCTGAGATTCGCTGCCACAACCGCCATCAGCTTGGTGAAAACCCTCGGGCGGAGGTCAGTCCGAATGGCAGAACTCGAAACTGATGGTGAGAACCGCCAACCGCGAACCTCAGGTATTTTCTGTGCTTGAGATGGATTGGCACATGAAAGTAAGCATCTTGAAAGTCCAATGATACCAACCAGTCTTGGAGTTGGAGACCCTGAAGGATCTGAGAAAGATTTACCATCTTGAACTTGTCCTTCCTGAGGAACTTGTTCAACCTTTTTAAGTCCAAGATGGGTCTCAGTCCTCCATCCTTCTTTTGGATGAGAAAGTAAGGGCTCTACCAACCCTTGTTCCTCTGCGCTACAGGTACATGTTCTATTTCACCTTTCTCTAGCAGGGTTAAAATTTCCTGCACAAGGAGCGGATCTGGAATTTTGACAGAGTTGGCTACCGGTGGATGGTCCCGAGGCTTTTTTAGGAAGGGAATGCAGTAACCTTGACCTACTGTTTCCAGTGCCCAAGTATCTGAAGTAATGCCCCACCATTCGTTCAGATGCTGAGAGATTCTGCCTCCAACCGGGGTCTTGTGTGCTAAGGTCTCAGAGAAATTTGGAGGCAGCTGCAGGGGCGGCTGAGGGCAAAGATGCCGCTGCGGAGGATGATTTCCCACCTCTTCCTCGTCCACTACGAGGGAAATTTCTTTTACCTTTCTGTGTGGCCTGTCCTCTTCCTCTAACAAACGAGGAGTAGTATCGAAAAGAACAACCTCTCCAGGAAGATGAGCCCGAATAAGGTTTTTGAGGCTGTCGCATAGAGGCGCTAAGTGACTTAGCTGCCACCTCGGAGGTCTGCAGTTTTTCTAAGCTCTCATCAGCTTTACTGCTGAACAGCCTGGAGCCGTTGAAAGGCATGTTGAGTAGCCTGGCCTGCACGTCTGGTGCAAACCCCGACTTCCTCAACCACGCAAATCTGTGCAGTACTGTGCTTGCAGCCATGGATCTGCTGATGCTGTCAACAGTATCCAATCCATATTGGAGACATTCCCTTATTGCCTCCTTACCATCTTTCACAATATTCAGAAAGCCTTCCCTTTCTTCACCTTCTGGAATATGATCAGCCACCGCCCTTGCGCAATCCCACACAGTATGAGTAAACCTGGCCAGGGTACAGGTAACATTTGCTGGTTCAAGGGCCATACTGCCCGAGGAAAATAACTTGCGTCCCCCTTTTTATCCTCTCTATCTGGGGGGGATAGATGGATAAGCTGACTGTCTCATTGAGGTAGCGGCTTGTACCACTAGACTTTCTGGTGTAGGGTGTTTACTCAGAAAATCAGGGTCACTGCCTGATGGCATATATTTCTTAAGAAAGTGTTTATTGACTGCTGCAACAGACTCAGGAGTCTCCCAATTTGTAACCACTGTTCTTTGAAGAACGCTATGAAAGGGAAGAACAGGGTCCTGTTGGGGGCACTGGACCAAGATGTCGGTCATATCATCTTGTTCAATGGTTGGTAAAGACCTGCCCCAACCCATATATTCAACAACTCTGTTCATCAAGTTCCTGTACCTGGAATCTGCATGTTCTGCAGGATCAGGTTTTTGAAACTAACTCAGGTGACGTATCAATGCCACTGGCAGAGTGAAGGGCATCACACAGGTCTCTCAATCTTGACTCAGGGTCAATCAATTCCTCTGGCACATTTCTAGTACCAAATTTTATTCCAAAAGGAGAAATGTCTTCCTCCGAGACACTTTCCTCCTCAAATATCAAGGACATACTGATTTAGGTAAAGGTGTATACCTTTTTTCCTGTCCAGGAATTTGTCTCGAGGGAATCGAAGGTTTCTTTGAAATCGTCGATGACTACTTCGATAATGTAGCAGATTTCTAGTTCTGCTTTGGCGTCGAGGTAGTTGGCGCAGATGGCGTTGATGAACTTGTGGAGTGCTTCGACGATTTATGCTTTTTTGCCATTACCGGGGAATCACACGAATCTCGAAGAGCCTTTGACGTTTTAACGTCGGGTCGAGATCGTCGAGTTTCCTGCTTACTACTGTACTTGCCTTTACTACTTTCTGACTCTCCTGCATCGTCCAAAGGAGCGGCTCCTTCGAGGTTTTTTTTGAAGGGGTCGGGCCGCATTCTCAAAGACCTTCATTATTTGCTTTTTGAATTCTTCCCATTTTCTTGGGGAATCCGACCTAGTTGGACATCTTACCAATTCGGTAGATGTGTCAGAAGAAGAAGAGGGAGATCCGTGTCTCCTCCACATGTTCTTTGAAGAAGATGAAGAACGCCTTGAACTACTACGTGATCGGTATCTCTTCGAATGTTTGTGCTGATCCGAATCTCTCGATTCAACTGACTTTTTATATTTTGAAGAAACCTTCGAAGAGGTCTTTGAAGAGGCCTTGGAAGCTTCCCGCCCCACCGCCAGTTTACCTTTTCGCTCACAATAAGCTTTCTCTGTCATCGACTGACAAGAGCCACAGTCGCTGGTCCGATGGTCCGAACCCAGGCACCAAAGACAAACGCGGTGTGGATCAGTGATTGACATTTTAGAGCCACAGTCGACACATTGTTTGAACCCCGTCTTGGGAGTTGAAGGAGTAGAAGAAGACGACATCTTCTTGAAGAAAATTTGAAGCACGCTGTTAACATGAGAGCGAAGCAATCGGGGAAAAAAAGAACTGAAGCCAACGGGCACGGCACAAGTGACGTCAATGCGGTACGGAGCCCGTCGAGGGGCATTGACGCCACGATCTCGTGCACAGCGCCCTCTGCCGAGAATTACTTTTTCCGAAGCAGCTAAGCTGGCGAGATACGAATATCATAAGATGAAGATATGTGGGAGGACACAATCCATTTGAAAAGTGCTTTTTGTGTTCCTGCTAGTTTTTGTCATGGGTTATTTTCAAAGACAAAAGCCGTGCTTTCTGTGGGTGAGTTCTTGCAACTTTCCTGGCATTGTACTTTCTCTTTTTGCTTTCGGGGACATACAGCATCTGGGGGATTTTTAATGTTGTCAAAGCCTCTGGGACTGAAGCATTAGATTCCTGGCGGCAGTGGTGCTCGACTTCTGATGAATTCACTGGGGATGCCAGATTCAGCCAAAACCTGATCAACCATAGGGCTGGCAAGACCTCTACAGAGTGAAGAAGAGGTCTTAATGACCCTCTTTTCTACTGTAACGACCTTGAGTGGGTGGAAAAGGAAATGGGTTCTGCCACTGAAGGACTGATGGAGGACACACCAAGAACATTGAAAGAGCTAGAGGCTACACAAATAGTAGAAAATGCAGAACAGGGTGCACAACTTTAGGTTGATACTGATGCTCTTCTACCACCAGCATCGAACCTGGTACAGAGACCCTTTAACCTATGTTGGAAAGTTGACAGATGAGGACCAATTCCCTTGCCAAATACAGCACTGGACCCCTTTCTTGTGCTCTAGTGGGGGCTGAGGAGGGCAATAGGGGAGGGAATCCAGGCATTAAATATATGTCTTTAAACCAATGACAGGAGGCAAGCATCCGCTGTTGGGCAACTTAGATATGTTTTACTTAAATGTTTCTAAAATTACCCAAAGAAAGTTGAGATTTGTCTTCTTTAAATAAAAATATGCTAGGCTGGGTTTCACACAACAAAAACAAAACCAATGTCCCCTTTGTTAACAAAAAAAAAAAGAAAGAGTAGCCAAAAAAGCTAATCTCTGACCCAACTACATGGTGCAATTACAGGATATGGTGGCTAGCCTGCAGAGGTTACATAGGAGAAGGTAGGTACCTATCAGCATAATGGAGGATTCTGAATACATTCTTAATGATTTTTTTGCTTAATGCATCACCTTTGGTGTCATTTTATGCCTGAGCTGCTGCAGAATCCAATCACATGGACGAAAGAGTATCAAAACCTTTGCTTTTCACAAGGTACTGTACGAGTGTGGTAGGAGGAGGCTGACACAGGTGGTATGGTTGTTGCTAAAGACTTACTTTGGCAAAAAATAAAGGAAACCCCTACCTGATCCTATTACTAAGAGGGGTTTCCCTGCATCAACTCAATACTAAGGATGTGTCAAAATGTTAGAATTCAAAGGTCCACCGTCCTGTGTCAAAAGCTATTTCCTTCCCTTCTAATAAACTAAAAGGTTGGTGAGTCTTCTTAATGCAGAAGAATGTTTCCTGTCTTGTGTGGAGTGGACTACCATGCCAGTAGTCTAAAGGGACTATATTCTGAGGGAGAGACTCCCCTTCTCAGGTTTCCGTTCTTTTCAAATGCAAAACACAAAATTCCAGATACAAAAAGGCTCAATTCAACAGCAAAGCAAAGTTCTGACTCACATCTTGGTGCCAAGAGAATGACTCGCTTCCCTTGGCTTCTAACATAATGTTCACAAACATAAGGGGGAATGACTCCCCTTCCCTGGCTTTCCTTAGGTGTATTGCAATGCCAAGAGAATGACTCCCTTCCCCTGGCCTTTATCACAATGTTCACAAACACCAGAAGGAAGCGCTCCCTTCCCCTGGCCTGTTAGGTGTCTTGCAATGTTCACAGCCCACCTAGTTCTATAAGTATGAAGATGACTTTGGAGCAGTTTATTATTCAGTGTGGGCCACAGACCCGTTATTTGCGACTCTTCTGGCCTTCAGGATCCCACCAACCGTACCGGCTAGCCGGATCTCTTCAGGGTTCTTACCAGCGACCTCTGGTTGTCTGTGGGCTTCTCCTCCCCACTCTGGCTTCTCACTGTCTCTCCAGTGGCTACGGTATCCTCGCCTCGTTACTCTATTCCTAGGCTGCATGTTTTTAGCTCTCCACGCACGCCAGCCCTCCAAGTCAGCTGGCTGTCTGTCTTGTTCTCTTCCTCCCTCGTTGGTCCAACGATGGCGGAGCTACCGGGGACGCCTGTGCCAGCAGCCAAGCGTCTCAGCCTCTGCCCTGCCAGCGTCTACGTTCCTTCAGCTCAATTCAAATGTCCCTGTTCCTCAGGAAGGGTCTAACAACTTGTGAAGTCCTCATTCCCTTTTTATCTTCAGCTTGAACTTGCTTGTTCCACATTGTCTAGGCCACTCATGTTGGTTCCGCTGGGCACTCTGCATTGCTCTGTGCCTCTTCCTCGTCTCAGTATTGATGCTCTCACTCTCAACTTAGTTACCAGTGTTGTTCTTTGTCCCAGATTCTGCATATGACTCAAATAGGTAGTCCATACATTTCCTCATCCCAGTACTTTTTAGCAATGTCAGGTCATCTACCCTACAGACGTACATGGAAGTGTGTGGGATTGTGGGACTCTAGTCTAGGAGGATGAGGGGGGGGGGACTATGCCTTGGGCATACCGTGTTCTTCCTGGACAGTCGTCCCTAGTCCCATAGGGGGGACCCTCCCCATGAGATCCACCCACTGAGTACCACCCCCTGGGGAGGGGGGGTGGGAAAGGCTATCAGGTAGCAGGCTCACCTCCCTGGCCTCATGGGAAGAGGCTACCCATAGGGGAAAAGGAATGAAATCCAACGATTCATCACAGTACAAACATCTTTTGCTGCTGTTTTTTGCTGTTATTATGCATCCTCTGTCTCACACTATTAGAACTAGGAGGAGCAATAATCTAATTTGTATTTAGGGAACAGAATTAAAAGTCTGCCTAGATGCTGGCGATCTTGCAGTCTTTACGGACCATCCCAGACACTCACCTCCTATTTGAATTAAAATTACATAAAATATGCAGCATTACCAGAACATGGAACAAATCAATCATAAGCAAGATTTGTATTTACTGATTTGTATTTATGGATGAAAAGGTTACTGCATCAAGCAAACGATTTACTAGAGAAAAACAAACTTGGCGAAAAAATCCATTTGTCATTGGGCTCTACATGACGACTGTTGTACACGGCAGAATGCTATTCAGTGGGTGAAGAGGACAGAACCACAATATACAGTATGTACCGTTTTTTCTAACATACATTAAGTATTGCAAGATAGAGAGATTTAGAGGAAAGTGACTGTTCAAGATAGTGTCCCTTGGATTCTAGAACTGCCAGCTTCAGGGATGGCTGCCTGAAGGCTGAGCTCCTGCACCTGGACTGAATCCCTACCCTACACTGTGATGGCTGAACCAACTTCACCTGATACAAAACAACCCGCTAAGAGGCAGAAGGGGACTGGTGAGAAATCCTCAGATGAGAGAGTGGATAAAATTCTGGACATGCTCACAAAGCTGACCTTGGATGTGAATGAGATCAAGGATAAGATGTCCAGTGCAGAAGAGAGATACTTGGAACTCACTTCAAACTTTAACAGAGTGGAGTCTCATCTGAGTAATGTGGATAACACAGTGGAAAGGATGGGAAACCAAATCAGGGACTTACAATCAAAAAATGAAAGACTGTTTCTGAAGCTCTCTGAACAGGAAAATTTTTCCAGACGGAACAATCTGAGGGTGGCTGGCCTTCCTGAGGACTTGGAGAGGGGCAAGCCACTTGAATTTATTGAGAGAGTTTTGGTTTCTATCCTCAAGCTGGATCCCAAGATTCATCTAGAATTGGAGAGGGCTCATAGGAGCTTGGGACCTAAGCCAGCGCAAGGCCAGCGATCCAGACATTTTGTGGTTAAGTTCCTGCGCTTTCCAACCAAAGAAATGGTGTTAAGGAAGGCCCGTGAATTACGTGACCTGACTTGGAATGGACACAGAGTGATGATATTTGGGGACCTCAGTCGGGATGTCTTGGATAAAAGAAGAGAGTTTAATATGGCCAAAGACAAAGCAAGACTGAAGAACCTCAAATACTACATGGTGTATCCTGCCATCTTCAGGGTGATCAAGGATGGCAGGTTGTTCTCCTTCAATGACAGCAAAGGAGCTGAGGCTTTTTTGAGTGACCTGGAAGGGACTGAAAACGGGAATGATCCTGAGCAGCCTATGGAGGCTATGGAGGCTACGGTGTCTGCTTCACAGAGAATACCAGCCAAAAAGAAGAGATAGACAAACTGGATTCTCAAAAGCGGTGGAGTTGGTTTTGTGGTTTTTAATGTATTTTATTCATTTTATTTGATTTTTATCTGATTGTCATCCACTTGCAATTATTTTAGATGTAACGATCGTTAAATTCAGTTGGGATAGATGTTTTCGTTTGAACACAGTCACGGGCCATTAGAGGAAAGGACATGGTGCTTTTGACGCTCCCGCACGTCGTCTCATGTCACGTGGACATGATTAATGAAGGCCGATGCGTATTACGAAGGATACGCATGTGAATGGAGGACGCTGTGCTGGGGGAATGGACTGGCGGTAGGTGAGACAATTCACATTCATGAATGAAATACTCGGAAATGCCCGCGACCGAGTTTCTTCCGCTTTCTCCCTTCCTTACCCTGCCTCCGGAGACGCCTGTACGCCTGTACGCGGCCTCTAACTGAAACCGGGTCTCCCACTTATACGCATCTACAGAGACCTTCCATGAGCCTTCGATTGTTCTGGCAGCATGAAGGTCAATGGGCACTGCCAGACGCTGTTAAAGCCTGCTTGGGGTGTCAAACGCTACAACAAGCCCATGTTTAAATGCGCTAGCTGTTATATATATATGTGGTCTATGGTGCGGAGGCAGAGATTAACGGCGCGCTCATGGAGACTTGCAACGCCCCCCCCTCTAACACTGCCTTATCATCCATTATACCATGATCAGTGATTTTATCTGACTTGATTGCTTTTATCTTGGTGACCGCAGCCTTGAAAATTCATATTGAAGGACATGGAATGAAATGTGTTAAAGCATAAGCAGGGGAAATGCAAACAGGCGTACATTATTGGTCTCAGTTACATGCAGGTGTCTTCTACTGTGGCTACGCACCTAAGTGGATTGAGTCAGATATTTTCCTGCCTTGTGTGGTCCATTTCTCTTAGGGTACATAGTACAGGGCATTTCATAATTGGCTGATTGATTATATATCCACAGCACGTGGAATACATATCTGAAATGGAGTGTTTGATACTGTTGTGGCTTAGGGAGAATGTGGTGGGTCAGGGGAATTCCTTTATTCTGATGGCAACTGGGTGGGTAATAGTATAATAGATTACTTATGACTCCAATGGTCCAAATGACTCGCTGTGGACCTTGCCATGCCTGGGCTGGAACCATTCTTAAGCGGGGGATTCTGAGATGACGTGGGTATTAAGCCTAATGGTATACGGTGTCTCTCATTAACTTGTGTAAGTGGATGTCGGGCATCATAAGTGTAGTCATTCACCTATGGTCTATTATTTAGTGAGAGTAATTGGGTTAATGGGATTGTAAGGACGAATATGCTCTGTGTTATTGGGGTGGTTACTGGGCCGCACACTGTGGAATTGATGTGGCGGACTTGAATGGGTTAAAGGAGGGTTGATGGGTTACTTTGATCTCCATGCTTTTCTGGGGTTCTTGTGGATAGTGTTAGTGGTTATAGGGGTGGAATATTAGTTATGATTGTCACTGCATATGCATTGGGTGTGGATTCTGGGGTAGTTGCAGTTCGAGACTTTACTGTTTTTTGTAAATAACTATACTCAACATCACCTTACAGTCTTGCGGGGTGTATCATTTGTTTTGCTATTGTGTGTTCATGTGCTTGCTATGTCTGTGTTTGTTTTGTATTGTTTTGTGTTGTTCTGTAGTGTTTGCATATTTCAGTTTGCTTGCTCCCCTCTAGTTTTGGTTTGGATTTTTCCAAGTTTAATAGGATTGGCCAATATGACTGGTTTTGATTTGAGTCCAAATGTCGTTGAGTGATTTGAGAATGTGTACCTGGAATGTTAAGGGCCTAAATATTCCGAGGAAGAGGAAGGAAGTGCTGAACAGACTGAGGAGGGAAAAGACGGATATTGCCCTCATCCAGGAAACTCATTTGTTGAACGAGTCTGTGCATCTACTCCAAAATAGATGGTTTACTAAGACCTTTTTTAATTGCTATGGTTCTAAATCAAGGGGGGTGGGTATACTGCTGCGCAAAGGCCTAATGTTTCAGGTGGAGAAAGTGGTAATGGATGATGAGGGGAGGATACTTCTTATTGATGTTACATATGAGGGTAGATTAATCACAATTGGTTCGGTTTACGGTCCATGTAGTAGTGGTGGCCCTTTTCTTAGGATGCTATCGACGCTATTGAGGGAGATGAGGGGAACATGTAATTTTAGGAGGAGACTTCAATAGTGTGATTGACGGTAAAATGGACCGTTCGGCGCAATGTAGATTTACTGCTGGAAACAATAGTAGATCCTTTAAAGAATTTGTGGATGCTCAGGATTTAATTGACGCTTGGAGATTTTTTAACCCTGCAGTGAGGGAGTTCTCCTTTTACTCACCGGTACATGACTCTCATTCGAGGATTGATTATTTTCTTATTTCTGAACGACTGGCTGAGAGTTTGAGGGAGGTAACTATAAAAGAAAGGAGTATTTCAGATCATTCTTTGATTATGATGCAGTTGAGTATGGGACAAGAAAGGTCGGGGTTCACTAGGTGGCGGCTTAAAACTCATATTTTAAAAGAACAGGGGATTGCTGATTCTCTGGACAGTTTCACAAGGGATTACTTTGACATTAATACTGGGACCGCATCTGATGTCATGGTCTGGGAGAGCTTCAAGGCGACTGTGAGAGGGGAACTGATGAATATTACATCGCGGGTGCGGAAAAAAACCTTGGCGGAGATTCAGGAGTTGGAAAGGGAACTAGAAAAGGTGCAGAAGGATTTTGCAGTGTCCAAGCGACCTGAGGATAAATTGTTGGTCGGACGGTTCGGGGACTTACTTAAACAGAAAATGGATGCCCAATATGAGAAGGGTATGTTTTTTATGAAGCAAAAGTTTTGGGAACAAGGTGACAAAAGTGGGAAACTGTTAGCGAATAGGTTACGGGGACTATCGGATGCTTCTTTTATCCAAAAACTAGTTGATGACAACGGTGTTCATATTAGTAAGAAAGATGAGATATGTAGTGGTTTTCGGACATTTTATGAAACTTTATATCAAGAAGATCAGTTCCCAAGTCAGGTAGACATGGACTCCTTTTTTGATAAAATTGTTATGCCAAATTTGAGTGTAGACCAAGCTGTGATGATGGATAGCCCTATTGAGGAAGAGGAAGTGTCAGTAGCTATTGGTCAGCTCAACAAGGGTAAATCACCAGGGATAGATGGCCTTCCGGTAGAGTTCTATCAGACACTGAGTGGGGTTCTTGTACCGTTCCTGTGCAATCTGTATAATGGGTTTATGCGGGATGGTTTGCTTTGTCCCACTATGAAGGAGGCTTGTGTAATTGTTATCCCGAAGCCGGGGAAAGACGGTAAGAGATGTGAGAATTATAGACCGATTTCGCTCCTGAATGTGGATCTGAAAATCTTCAGCAGGATTCTGACTAATAGGTTGAATATGTGCATAGGCAAACTGATCAGTGGATCACAGGTTGGTTTCATGAGAGGCAGATACGGTTATGATCATATAAGGACGTTGATAGATTTGATGGGCCTACCGAAGACGAAGACCAGGGATACCTTGTTGTTATTTATGGATGCAGAAAAGGCTTTTGACAGGGTCAATTGGTCCTTCCTTTACCACACACTCAAGAGAATGGGATTTGGGGACACTTTTATTAAGATCATCAGGGCAATGAATTCCAATATCAGTGCAAAGGTGTGGGTCAATGGAGTTATGTCCTCCTCTTTCTTGTTATCTAGGGGAACTAGGCAGGGTTGTCCATTGTCTCCGTATCTGTTCAATCTGGCCTTGGAACCTCTCATTCTATACTTGAAGCAAGAACAGGGCCTTCGGGGGCTTAGATTTGGAGACACGGAAATGAAAGTGCTATGCTACGCTGATGACATGACAGTGATAGTGTCTAATCCGGCTGAGGGATGTGTACTACTTAAACAGATGTTTGATGAGGTGGGACGTTTATCGGGCCATAGGATCAATTGGGGAAAGACTGTAGCATTTCCTTTGGATGTTAGTGTCCCGCGTGATGTCTTGGGCTCTTGGGACTGTCGCTGGGAGGTGGGTACAATGAAATACTTGGGTATACATCTAGTTCGGGATTTGAAAAGAATGACCGCTTTCAATGTGTCAAAGATACTGGAGGTAATTAAAAGGGACATATTGAGATGGGGCCGGTTGCAGTTGGGAATTTGGGCCAAGGTTAATGCTGTTAAAATGGTACTTTTGCCGAAGGTTCTATACATCATACAGTCCATTCCCTTGAAGTTTACGAGGAAAGTTATTGCTCCTATTGATAAAGTCTTCCGGGATTTTCTTTGGGGAGAAGGCAAGCGGCCCAAAATTCCTAAATTTATTTTGCATGGTCCAGTAAAGGATGGAGGATTTGGATTCCCGAACTTGATGAATTATTGCACAGGTTTTCTCTTGAAAAAATCGACCCCATATTTTTCTGAGGTTCATGAATATGTTCCCAATTGGTATATAATTGAGAGTTATCAGTTTTCGCCTTATGCGTTGAGAGACCTCTATTCAATGTCTAAGGAACAAGTTACTTACCTGTAACTGTTGTTCTCCAGCATGGGTCTGGCATGGATTCACATGCTCATGAATATTCCCCGTCGTCAGGCTGGGAATCCTCGGTAAAGAAAAAACCAGTATCAGTTTCGTTTCTGATCTGTCTTTCGTAGTAATAACCAATCACTGGTCTCTGCGTCATACTGACCACAGCCAATGACTGCCCTCTACCTAAGCACCGCCTCTGGCAGCCATCTTCAGATTTGGAAGCAAGTGAAGTGGCAGTATGACCAAGTGAAGAGCCGCAGAGGGGTAGGCGGGAGGGTTCGCATGTGAATCCATGCCAGACCCATGCTGGAGAACAACAGTTACAGGCAAGTAACTTGTTCCTTCTCCAGCATGGGGTCTGGCATGGATTCACATGCTCATGAATAAAGAATACATAGCAGTACACACATGCACAACCACGGGAGGTGGCAAAGGCTCAACATTAAGCATCACATCAACTCAACATTAAGCATCTTACCTCCTCACCAGGCTCACCTCAGGCGAACAGGTTGCGCAGCACTGCTTGGCCGACCCTGGACTCTTCCCTGGAATCCCGGTCGACGCAGTAGAATTTCGTGAAGGTGTGCGTCGACCTCCACGTAGCAGCCCTGCATATGTCCAGCAGGGGCACACCAGATAGGAACGCCGTGGTAGCTGCGATCGCTCTGGTGGAATGGGCTCTCGGACGGCCAGGCAGCGGTCGGTTTGCCAACCGGTGACAGCACATGATACAGCCGGAGAGCCATCTGGAGATGGAAGCCTTCGAGAGAGCCTTCCCCTGATTGACAGGTCCAAAGTTCACAAAGAGTTGTGACGTCTTCCGAAAACCCTTCGTGCGGTCCACGTAGAACTTCAGCGCTCTAGCTACATCCAGCGAGTGCAAAGTCCTCTCAGCCGGCGACGAAGGCGACGGGAAGAACACAGGTAACACCAAGGGTTCGTTGAGATGGAAGTCCGACGGTACCTTGGGCATGAAGGAGGGGTGCGTCCTGAGCACTACCCTCGTGTCGTGGAAAATCAAGTACGGGGCCTTCCAGGAAAGGGCCTGGATCTCTCCCACTCGTCGTGCGGATGTGATGGCCACAAGAAAAGCTGTTTTCCACGATAGAAACTTCAACGGGGCCGAGTGCAGAGGCTCGAACGGAGGTCCCATGAGCTTGGTCAGCACCACGTTGAGCTCCCACGCCGGGGCCGGAGCCTTCACCGGCGGGAACGATCTGAACAGTCCCTTCATGAACTCTTTCACCAGACGATGAGACCACAAGGACGCCCGCCCCGTGGTTCTGGTGTATCGGGAGATCGCAGCAAGATGAATCTTGATGGACGCGTGTGCCAGACCAGCTTTGGCCAGCGTCAGCAGGTACGGCAGTACTTGGGGAGCCGTAATCCGTAGAGGGTTAATCTTCTGTGCGTGGCACCAGACAGAGAACCTCTTCCATTTGTGTCCGTAGCATTTAAGAGTCGAGGACGCCCTGGCCTTTGCAAGAACCTCTCTGCAATCGGCCGGTATGTCGTATCCTCCAAACTCTAGCGCTGCAGGAGCCAGGCCTGCAAGTTCAGCGACTTCGGGTTGTGGTGGAGGATGGCGCCTCCTTCCCTGGAGAGTAGATCCGCGTCCGCCGGCAGCTTGATCGGCGGGGACGCTGACAAGTCCAGAAGGTCCGGGAACCATATCTGCCTCGGCCACGCAGGTGCGACGAGGATCATCCTGCACCGTGACCTCTTGAGCTGGTTGACGAGCCGGATTAGCAGAGGCAAGGGAGGGAACGCGTAGAGGAACAGGCCCTCCCAGGGGAACGAGAAAGCATCGCCCATGCTCCTCGTCTGGGGAAACCTGCTGGCGAACCTCCGGCACTTGGTGTTCGTCGCCGTCGCGAACAGGTCGATCTGGGGTGTGCCCCACCGTCGGAAGAGGCGATCCACTAGATCCTGCCGTAGCTCCCACTCGTGGCACGAGCGCAGCTCCCTGCTGAGTGAGTCGGCGATGGTGTTTTTTATCCCTGCCAGATGAAACAGCACCAGAAATATCCTTTGGGCGACGGCCCAATGCCACAGGTCCTGCGCCTCCTTGGACAGTGCTGGGGACCTGGTTCCGCCCTGTTTCCTGATGTAAAACATGGTGGTGGTGTTGTCGGTGAAGATCCTCACCACCTTGCCCTTGAGGGACGGAAGGAAGGACCTGATGGCCCAAAACACTGCACGGAGCTCCAGGACGTTGATATGTAGGGATTTCTCCGTCGGGAGCCAAAGGCCTCTTGCGTGCAGATTTTCGGTGTGCGCTCCCCACCCTTCCAGGGAGGCATCCGTGGTCACTGTCTCCTGGTGGGCTGGGGTCTGGAAGTCCATGCCTGCCGTCAGATGCGCGCGGGTGCCCCACCACCGGATCGCTCGTCGGAAACTCTCGTCGAGTGTGATCCTTTCCTCGAAGCTGCCCGTCGTTTGGATCCAGCGCGCGTCCAGGAAATCCTGCAACGGGCGCATCCGGAGCCTGCACATGGGAATGAGGTAGATGCAGGAAGACATCATTCCGAGGAGAGACTTGATGGACCTCACCTTGGCCGCGTCGGCCACCAACATCCGCTGCACCTTGCCCAGGATGGTCCTGGTCCTCTCCTCCGACGGGGAGGCCAGAAGGGACACTGTGTTGAGCCTCGCTCCCAGAAACAGAGCGTCTTGCCCGGGTACCAGGTGGGATTTGGCGTAGTTCACGGAGAATCCCAAGTCCGTGAGAAGTTGGACGGTCCTTGCCGTGTGAACCACGGCGAGCTCCCTCGTCTTGGCTCGGATGAGCCAGTCGTCCAGGTAGGGGTAGACGTGGATCCCTTCGCGGCGCAGCTGCGCCGCCACCTGTGCGAGGCACTTGGTGAACACCCTGGGTACCGACCGTAGTCCGAAGGGGAGGGCTTTGAACTGGTAATGACGCCCTTGGACCACAAACCTGAGGAATTTTCGGTGCCCCTTTAGGATAGGAATATGGAAGTAGGCATCCTCCAAATCCAACGACGACAGGAAGTCTCCTTCCTCCAGCTGACCCAGGACGTGCTGGAGGGTGACCATCCGGAACTTTTGCGCCTTGATGAACTTGTTCAGACGTCGCAGGTCCAGGATGGGGCGCCATCCCCCCGTCGTCTTCTTCACGAGGAAGTATCTCGAGTAAACTCCGGAGCCCCAAAGCCTCTTTGGGACGAGTTCGATGGCACCCTTCCTGAGCATCGCCTTTACCTCCAGGAGAAGTTGAGGGACGTGAACTTCTTTCCTGGCCACGGGGGGGACGCGCAGACACCTTCTTTGAAACTCGAGCGCGTGGCCCCGGGCCAAGGCGTCCAGCACCCAACGGTCGGTGGAGATGGACTCCCACACGCTGATGAAGCTCGCCAGCCGGCCTCCCACCGGGGTGCTTCGGTGGGGGCCCGACCCCACGGCCGGTTCAATCCTGCTTCGACGAGGCTTTGCCGCCTTGACCTCCTTGGCGACGACAGCGGGGTCCGCCAGACTTGCCTCGTCCTCTGTAGGCCTCCTGAGACGACGAGCAGGCCGCTTGACGGTAGGTGGAGAAACCGCCGCCGGAACCTTTGGAGGCGCCCTTGCCTCCGCTGCTCCGAAAGGGCGTCCGTCGTTGTTGCAGAACTCCAAGGGCCCGGGCCGTCTCGGTGTCCGCTTTAATGGCCTGAAGGGAATCGTCCACTGTTTTCCCGAACAGGTTGTTCCCATCGAAGGGCATGTCCAGGACTCTGGTCTGAACGTCTTGACGGAAGTCCGTACCCTTGAGCCATCCACGCCGCCTAAGGCAAACGCCGTTGCCCAACTGGCGGAACCCAGTGTCGGCGATGTCCGTCGCAACAGTAATGGCGTGGTCCGAAGCCACCTCACCTTCCTGCAGGATCTCCAGGGCCTCTGCCCTCTTGTCGTCCGGCAAGAAGTCCAGCAGGGGAGCCAGTTTGTACCAGAGCTCCCTGTCGTAGCGGGCCACGATAGCCAAGGCGTTGGCCGCTTTAATCGTCGTCGCTGCAGACGAGATGACTCTGCGTCCCATAGCGTCCAATTTCTTTCCCTCGCCGTCCGGTGGGGAAGTCGATGTGGAGGCCGCACCCCCCCCGCTTTTTTCCTGGCCGCCGCAGAGACGACGGAGTCCGGGGTAGGCTGCGCCCGGAGGCACAGGGGGGCCGTGTCCGGGACCCGGTACTTTTTCTCGTACCGGTCTCTTCTGGCTGGCGTCGTGGAAGGGTTCTTGAGGAGGGTGAGGCCCTCATCCCAAATGTCGTCCAATAGAGGCACTGCGAGGACCGTATTCCTCTTGGCCTCGCGCCGCTGATAAAGGAAACCTTCCTTCTTCTTCTCCTCAGGGCAGAGTTGGAAAAGCTCGGATGCCCTGGTGATCATGGAGTGGAACGATCCAATCTCGTCGGGCGGAGAAGCCCTGGTGGGAGGCGACGACGGTACAGCCTCGTCGTATACCTCGTCGTCCGTACCCGTCGCTGCCGTGTCAGTCCCCGTATCATCCCCTCGGGTGGACGGGGAGGAGGGCTGGAAGGGGCGCGACGGCTGAAAAGGAGGCGGGGGGTGGATCCTTCTTTTCTTTGTAGTGGGAACACCAGAAGGTCCCGGTTCTGGGTCCCCCGACGGGAGAGGTTCCGTCGGCAACGGTAGTCTCGTCCTCATCTCTGAGCATAAGGACTGTATAGCCAACAAAATGGCCGCCGAGTTGTCTCGCGGCGCTGGCAGAGGGGATCCGATGGGCGATCTGAAAAAAATAGCACTAACGCTCGAGAGCAATAGCACGAGGATCCCAACACATGAACGTGCGGTAAAAATCTGAAGATGGCTGCCAGAGTCGGGGCTTAGGTAGAGGGCAGTCATTGGCTGTGGTCAGTATGACGCAGAGATCAGTGATTGGTTGTTACTACGAAAGACAGATCAGAAACGAAAC
This sequence comes from Ambystoma mexicanum, assembly GCF_040938575.1. Taxonomy (NCBI): domain Eukaryota; kingdom Metazoa; phylum Chordata; class Amphibia; order Caudata; family Ambystomatidae; genus Ambystoma; species Ambystoma mexicanum. The sequence goes on from NC_090932.1 coordinate 529,233,674, forward strand.
TGATACTGGTTTTTTCTTTACCGAGGATTCCCAGCCTGACGACGGGGAATATTCATGAGCATGTCAATCCATGCCAGACCCCATGCTGGAGAAAGTAAAATACTTTCAACATTCTCAGCCATGCAACTTCCAAACAGGGTGTAAATAGATTAAATGTGACAGGATTCTATTTGAAGAAAGAGAAATGTGAATTCAACATAGAAAAATGTGACTTATTGGGGTTCTCCATGTCAGCCAAACGAGTTGAGCCCAACACAAGTCTGATAAATGATACAGAGAAAGCACCTGAACCAACAAAGATTAGCTGAAATCGTTCATGTGAATCGTGGAGAATTATGCACACTTTGTAGATGGATTTGTGACAAAAACAGAATGTCTAAGGAAACTGTTGAGAAAAGGTGAGTCTCTTATGCATATGAATGGGCAAAGCAGTGCAGGAAAGCACTTCACACGATAAAAATTGACATTTCCTATGCACTAAATCTGAAACCTTTGAACACAAATCACAATACGATTGCAGTGGACACCAGCACTTATGGAATATGAGCACCCCTAATGCAAACCGGAAAGGAAGAAATGTATACTGAGGGATTCGCATCAGAAGCATCGACAGAGACAGACCAGCATTATTCTGTCAGAGAAAAATTCTGGCATGCACTTTGGCAGTAAATCATTTCAAGACTTGTGTGTGAAAGGCATTTCAGGGTCTGGACCAATAAAAACCATTAGTAAACATTTTAGGACAGAGGAAAACAGGACATCCAACTCCCCCTTCGGAAAGACTGGCATCAAAGATGCAAGAGTCCAGCTTCAAAATTGAACACATACCATGGTGGCAAAAATGTCAGGTTAACTCCTTGTGAAGGTTAAATGGAAGAAAAGACACCAACAACGTATACCTGAAGGAAGAAAACAATAGCAGACAGCGGAGCATGTCAAGGCAGTGACATCACTAAAGACAAACACAGTATTACAAAAGGAAATAGAATATACAGAAAACGAATGGTCCAGAGAAAAATCACTACCGCGGCAGAGGAATAGCTACTGCATGTTATCAGCAGAGATGCACATTCACAATTAATTTGTCATGAGAGAGAAAAATGAAGATTCTCAATGAGAACACTAAGAACAAGAATCAGATACCTACAGTACGAAGGACACACAGGAATCACCCTGACAAAGTAAGAGAATAACATTGGTGGTTCTTAATGGACACAAATAGTGTATTTGCACGGTATGCAAAGGAGATGGCAAAAGGTTGATTAACAGGCCCACTATTCTTATGAATGTGAATTGGCAGGAGGAACAATGGACTCAAATAGGAGTCAAAATCATAGGACGAATTGACTACATGCCTGAATATCACAAGTAGGCTACGGATCTAGTAGGCTAAAAGTCAAAATGGATCGAGCCGAAACTCATGAAAGATCTCAACAAAAATCACAATCATATTTTTTGATTAACTGTTTCGAAGAGACGATAAACCTAAATATCTAGTCATGTACAACAGCGTGCCATTAACCTCTGAGGAAATAAGGCACTATCTATAAAGAAATGACATAAAACACAAAAAGACCATATTCTACCCGCGAGAGAAAAAGGAACCGAGAGAACATCATATCTGTCATGAACCGTTGTCTGCGTCCCTTCTGGACTTTCTGGTCCCTGACCCATAGGGGATTGAATACAGTGATCTTTCCAACATGGCCACTTGAAACGGAACGCTGCTGGCCAGTCTCTACGCTCCACGCTGTATGCTCTACAAAACAGACACGCCCCCGCAGCTCTGCGCATCTCAACGCTACCGCTTGCTGTAGTTGGACATGTGTTGCAGGCGTTCGCGCAGGGCTGTCTTCTGATTCCTGGTTCCCGGTTCCTTGAATTCCCTCTCCTTCCTCCCATTCCTCTACCTTACCTCCGAACTTCCTGGATTTTCATTTGTGCTCGGGTCACAGCGTTCCGTGCCTCCGAGTGCGAGCATCATTCCTTCCTGGTATCCGCCCTGGACTTTTCAACGTACCCGGGAGTCGGATTGCGAACCTCACGCTGGAATCCGAGGACCAGCGCACAGGTTTGTACAAATCCCAGACCGTGAGAAAGAAGACATCACAGAAGGTTGCAAGGAAACAACAAAAGCAGGCGAGAAGGGGAGAGACTTGTGACAATATCAACAGAAGGAACAAGAGAATAAAGAGCAGCATGCCCTGAAGGACAGAGAACTTTGCGTTTACGACAAGGTGGAGGAAAGAAGAGTCAGCGGCCTGAATGGAGAACTCCAAGGCCACTGAGTATGGAGCCACAGAGGGAACAGACCTCGTTCACGGGGAGGGGGGAAGTGATAGAGGAAAAGGTACTAGAGATTGAAGTCTGAGAAACCACTGTGAGTAGGTATTGTCCCATGAGGAGAGAGAAACAAGGACTATGCACTGCAGTAACTTCTTAATTTTTTATAACAAAAGGGGATAATGTAGTGATGTCACTTCGAGAGCGGGCCATAATGGCCATCAACTGGTGGAAACAGGCAAGGGAGTCTGGAGGGAAAAGACAGAAGGAAGCTGCATGAAGCTATGGGCTCCCTTTAAATGATGCACCTGCAATTTGTTAAATCTAGATATAAATCGTACACTTGCAACTCACAGTGGAAGGATAATTTATAAAGCATTACTCTGCACTATTTTTCTACTTGAACTTTTAAGAGACGCCTGGCCTGTTTGAGTAGACAATCAGACGTGATCACGTTTTTTGAACCTGTCATGAAAGGTACAATTTATTATAAAAAGTTGTGCCAACTAGAATATCAATCAACAGTCAAACTTTTGACTAAAATAAAAATATTAAAATATAAAGACAAGTTTATCTTAAAGAGCAAAGCAGGTTGCAATACCTCAATTCTTTTGAATGAAATCTATGATTCTTAAGTACAAACCAATCCAATGTCAACTCTTTAATACAATATGTTGCAAAAATCAAACAAGGTATTCTCTCTGTTAGAATATCCTCTATTACTGGACTATTGCAAAATAAATAATCTAACTTCAAATGTCTGAAAGTGAATATTTGATTCTAAATATGTGCTTTTGTGGCATATACTGAGAAAGAGCAGTACTAACCCTCATCTTTATTTTTACAGTAGGGAAAATCAAGTCGGGTGCCTGGACAGCACAAGCTTCTTTGGACTCTACGAAGCTGTGCTGCGCCTAATTCTGCACCATAAAAACAGAGTCACCAGGTTTTCAGGATAACCACTATGTACGTAACTCAGTTAAAGATGCACTGTATATTCCACATAGCTATCCTGAAAGATTGGAATGGATTTGGTGTCTTGGGGTGTGGCGTTCGATATCCATAGACTGATTTGTTTACATTATCAGCAGCAGAGCACAATGATTGAAGACATGATTAAATATGTTTACATTTAGGAACTCATTCAGCACAGATGTTTACAGCACATCAATCCACTTTAGTGGCCCACAGAGAACACCATTCTGCCTAAGGCGTAGACAAACCCTGATTAAGTCCGAACCAACGATCAGTAGACCCTATTGGCCTGGCAAGTACCATACCTGCCGAAAGATGTAGCTCATTAGAGGTTCGTCCAAGTTGGGTTGATGATCAATGAACTCAAATAGGTCCAGGCCGGCTCCATGCTGCTCCATGACCAGCTGGAAGAAGCTTTGGTTCTCAAATACATCCAGTACCTGGTGGAAACAATAGCAAAAAATGTGCATGTCAGTACCACAGTTTATCCTTTGCTCCTGAATTACAAGCAGTCTTTTCCAGTCTCCAGCAGTGAGACAATCCTGTGCTACTGGGTTGGGAAGAGAATCTGCACTCTCCAAACATTGAAAAAACAAAGGGAGGAGACACATGTTAAGAGTCAAGTCAAGTCTTGGTCAATCACCACTAACCAAGAGAAAGGAAGCTCAGAAACCAGATTCATTTGGGGTGGCGCATTCAGAGGTGTTGTAAAACACGTCTTTATTTTTGCCACTGTCTTCCCCCTTTTACTTGTTTGGAGCTAAACAGAAGAATTTTAGCATTGTTTATTATAATTAAAGAGGACATTTTAAAGTTGTGGATGCTGGGATTGAGTACTACAAAGCAATTTTTTCTGACTGAGTGCGACTCGGCTACACCCGTGTCTTTACACCAGTGAAACTTGGATATATAAATATATACGCACATATATAGATTAAGGGGTGGGCACAGTCCTATAGTTAAGGAACAAGTTACTTACCTGTAACTGTTGTTCTCCAGCATGGGTCTGGCATGGATTCACATGCTCATGAATATTCCCCGTCGTCAGGCTGGGAATCCTCGGTAAAGAAAAAATCAGTTTAGTTTCTCAACTGTCTTTCTCCTAATAACCAGTCACTGGTCTCTGGGTCATACTGCCCCCAGCCAATGACTGCCCTCTACCTAAGCCCCTCCTCTGGCAGCCATCTTCCGATTTGGTAGCACGTAAAGTGGCAGTAGGATCAAGAGAAGAGCCGCAGAGGGGTAGCAGGGAGGGTTTGCATGTGAATCCATGCAAGACCCATGCTGGAGAACAACAGTTACAGGTAAGTAAATTGTTCCTTCTCCAGCATGGGGTCTGGCATGGATTCACATGCTCATTTATATAAGATTACATAGCAGTACACACATGCACAGCCACGAGAGGTGGCAAGTTTCAACATTAAGCATTACATCAACTCAACATTAAGCATCTCTTACCTCCTCACCAGGCCCACCTTCAGGCGAACAGGATGCGCAGCACTGCCTGGCCGACTCTGGACACCTCCCTGGAATCCTGGTCGACGCAGTAGAATCTCGTGAAGGTGTGTGTCGACCTCCACGCAGCAGCCCTGCAGATGTCCAGAAGGGGCACACCAGCAGGAACGCAGTGGTAGCAGCGATCACTCGGGTTGAATGGGCTCTCAGACAGCCGGGCAACGGTCAGTTTCCCAACCGGTGACAGTGCATGATGCAGCCGGAGAGCCACCTGGAACTGGAAGCCTTCGAGAGGGCCTTCCCTTGGTTCACAGGTCCAAAATTCACAAACAGTTGTGATGTCTTCCGAAGGCTCTTCGTGCGGTCCACGTAGAACTTCAGCGCTCTAGCTACATCCAGCGAGTGCAAAGTCCTCTCGGCCGGCGACGAAGGCGACGGGGAGAAAACAGGTAACACCAAGGGCTCGTTGAGATGGAAGTCCGACGGCACCTTGGGCATGAAGGAGGGGTGCGTCCTCAGTACCACCCTCGTCTTATGGAATGTCAGGTAGGGTGGTTTACAGGAGAGGGCCTGGATCTCTCCCACTCGTCGTGCAGAAGTGATGGCCACAAGAAACGCTGTCTTCCATAATAGGAACTTCAACGGTGCCGAATGCAGAGGCTCGAATGGCGGCCCCATAAGCCTGCTCAGCACCACGTTGAGCTCGCACGCCGGGGCTGGAGCCTTCACCGATGGGAATGACCGGAACAGTCCTTTCATAAACTCCTTCACCAGGCGATGAGACCACAGAGATGATCGCCCCGGAGTTCTGGTGTAGCGGGAAATCGCTGCTAGAGGGATCTTGATGGAGGCATGAGCTAGCCCTGCCTTGGCCAGCGACAGTCGATACGGCAGCACTTGGGGGGCCGTAATCCGCAGAGGGTTAATCTTCTGTGCACGGCACCAGACAGAGAACCTCTTCCATTCGTGTCCATAGCACTTGAGGGTCGAGGACACCCTGGCCTTTGCAAGCCCCTCCTTGCAGTACGCCGGGATATCGTACCCTCCAAACTCTAGTGCTGCAGGAGCCAGGCCTGCAGGTTCAGCGACCCCGGGTCGTGGTGGAGGATGGCGCCTCCTTCTCTGGTGAGAAGATCCGCATCCGTCGGCAGTTTGCCGGGGGGGGGGGGGGACGCTGACATGTCCAGAAGGTTCGGGAACCAGATCTGCCATCGCCTGTGCGACGAGGACCATCCTGCACTGGGACCGTCTGAGTTGATTGATGAGTCGCAGTGGCAACGGTGGGAACGCATACAGGAACAGGCCGTCCCAGGGGAATGAGAAGGCATCGAACATGCTCCCCGGCTGGGGAAACCTGCTGGCGAACCTCCGGCACTTGGTGTTCGTCATCGTCGTGAATAGGTCGATCTGGGGATTGCCCCATCGTTGGAATAGCAGATTCAATGGATCCTGCCGCAGTTCCCACTCGCGGCACGAGCGCAGTTCCCTGCTGAGTGAGTCGGCAATCGTGTTCTTTATTCGTACCAGAAACATCCCTTGGGCGACGGCCCAGTGCCACAGATCATGGGCCTCTTTGGATAGGGCTGGGGATCGGATGCCTCCCCGCTTCCGGATGTAGAACATTGGGGTGGTGTTGTCGGTGAAGATCCTCACCACTTTGCCCTTGAGGGAAGGAAGGAATGACCTGAGGGCCCAGAACACGGCTCGGAGCTGCAGGACGTTGATTTGTAGTGACCTCCCCTCCGGGAGCCAAAGGCCTCTTGTGTGGAGATCTCCGGTGTGCACTCCCCATCCCTCCAGGGAGGCGTCCGTCGTTACTGTCTCCTGATGTGCCGGGGTCTGGAAGTCCATACCCGCCGCCAAATGCGCGGGCGCCCCACCACCAGATCGCTTGGCGGAAGGTCTCGTTGAGCGAGATCCTGTCTTCGAAGCTGCCCGCCACTTGCATCCAACGGGTGTCGAGCAACTCTTGCAGTGGACGCATCCGCAGCCTGCACAGGCGCACGAGGTAGATGCACGGACATCATGCCGAGCAGGGACTTGATGGACCTCACCCTGGCCACGTCCATGGTCGACAGCCGTTGCACCTTGCCCTGGATGGCCTTCCTCCTTTCTTCCGACGGAGAAGCCAATCGCGCCACTGTGTCGAGCCTGGCTCCCAGGAACAGGGCGACTTGCGACGGTACCAAGTGGCATTTCGCAAAGTTGATCGAGAATCCCAGATCCGTGAGCAGTTGGACGGTCTTCGCTGTGTGCACGACGGCGAGTTCTCTTGTCTTTGCTCGGATGAGCCAACTGTCCAGGTAGGGGTAGACGTGGATCCCCTGCAGGCACAGCCGCACCACCACTGGTGCTAGGCACTTGGTGAACACTCTAAGTGCCAACTTCAATCCGAAGGGGAGGGCCTTGAACTGATAGTGTCGCTGTTGAACCACGAATCGCAGGAACTTTCGATGTCCTTTTAGAATGGGGATGTGAAAGTAGGCATCCTCCAAGTCCAGCAACGATAGGAAGTCGCCTTCCTCCAGCTGTCCCAGTACGTGCTGGAGGGTGAACATCCAGAACTTCTGGGACTTGATGTACTTGTTTAGACGAAGTTCCAGGATGGGTCACCAGCCGCTGGTCTTCTTTCTTACGAGGAAGTATCAAGAGTACACTCCGGAGCCCCGGAGCCTCTTTGGGACGAGCTCAATAGCTCTTTTCTTCAGCATCGCCCTCACTTCCAGCAGCAGTTGAGGGAAGTGGTTTTCCTTCCTGGCCACGTGTGGAGTGTGGGGAAACTCTAGAGTGTGCCCGCAGGCCAGGGCATCCAGCACCCAATGGTCGGTGGAAATGGACTCCCACACGCTGACGAACTTCACCAGCCGGCCTCCCACTGAGGTGCTGAGGTGGGGCCTCGACGCTACGGCCGGTTCAGTCCTGCTTGGCAGCGGCCTTGCCTCCTTGGCGACGCGGACGAGATCCTCCTGTCTTGCCGCTTCCTCTGTAGGCGTCCTGCAACGAGGAGCGGGCCACCTGGCGGTACGAGGAGCCGCCGCCGAATCCTTTGGAGGCACCTTGCTTGCCTCCAGAGTTCCGAAAGGGCGGCCGTCGTTGAAGAACACCCAAGGCCCGTGCTGTCTCCGTGTCGGCCTTGAAGGCCTGCAGTGACTCGTCCACTGTCTTGCCAAACAGGTTGTTCCCGTCAAAAGGCATGTCCAGAACCCTGGTCTGCACGTCTTGGCGGAAATCAGTTGCCTTGAGCCAACCTTGCCGGCAGAGGCAAACACTGTTGCCCATCTGGCAAAACCGGTGTCAGCAATGTCCGTGGCCACCGTTAATGCATGGTCCGACGCCACCTCGCCTTCCTGTAAGATCTCCAGGGCCTTAGCACTCTTGTCATCCGGGAGGAAGTCCAGCAGGGGCGCGATCTTAAACAACAGCTCCCTGTCATAGCGAGCCACAATCCCGAGGGCGTTGGGCGCTTTAATCGTCGTTGCCGCCAACGAGATGACCCGCCGTCCCATGGCATCCAGTTTCTTCCCCTCACCGTCCGGGGGGGAGGTCGAAGTTGAAGCCGTCGCCCTGGCGCAGATGACCGAATCTGGGGACGGCTGGGCCCTAAGGCACATGGGGGCGGACCCCGGGACCCGGTACTTCTTTTCGTACCGGTCTCTCTCAGCAGGAGTCGTGGACGGGTTCTTCAGGAGCGCCAGCCCCTCGTCCCAGATGTCGTCCAGTAATGGAACGAGAGGACCGTCTTCCTCTTGGGCTCACGCCGTTGATAGAGGAAACCTTCCTTCTGTTCTTCGGGGCAGAGCTGGAAGAGCTTGGATGCCCTGGCGATCATGGCGTGGAAGGAGCCAATTTCGTCGGGTGGGGAGATCCGAGGGGGTGGTGATGGAAGGCCCATCCCGTCGTCACGACCGTCGTCATCCGTCCCCTTCGTGGCCGTCTCCGTTCCCGTATCATCCCTCGGATCAGGGAAAGGAGATGAAGGCTGCGAAGGCCGTGAAGGCTGGAAGGAAGGGGGGGGGCTGAATTCTCCTCCGCTTGCTTGGAGGGCTTCCCGACAGTCCTGGCTCCGCCGGATCGTCCGCAGGGGGTAAGGGCAACCTTGTCCTTATCTCTGTACACAAGGCCTGGATCGCCATCACGATTGCTCCTGAGTTGTCTTGTGGCATAGGCACCAGCTGCGACGGGCACGACGGCTGGGGAGTGGAATCCTCCACCTCCACGGGCTCCTCGTCAGCACCGCCGTCTCTTTCTTTGTCCGCCTCGTCGGGATGCCTCCCGTGGGACCGGACATCCTCGAATTTCTTCAGGATCTTCACGACTCCAGCCAGCTCCTCTTCAGAGGCGCTCTCTGTGTCCGTAATGGCCACCGGGCCCCCCTCTTTTTCCATCCGGGGTTTCATGGGGGACTTATCGATGGGCTGAAAAGAGGATTCCCTCTGCGGTGGCAGGGAAACTCTAGGCCCGAGGTCGCCTGCACTGGGGTAGCCTCCAGAGGCTTCGCCAGGGCCGCCACGACTCCCTCGATAGAGGCCTTAGCCGGGTGAATCAGGACCTTTGTGACTTTAGGCGCGCCTGAGGCCTTCACCTTGGGGGGAGGGTCACCGCCTCGCTCCCCCTCAGCTGTCTCCGTCGGGATCGACCGGGGCTTCTCCCAAAGCTTACCCGGGTTCTCAAATTTCCTCTTTCCCGAGCCAGAGCATTGGCTCGTGGTTGATGGCGTCGGTGAAAGTGCCCCCTGCCTGGCAGCTGAGGAGCCTGACCGATCAGCGCTCCCGGTGCCCGCGAACTCACAGTGCTTTGCCTTTTGTTGGGCCCCTGTCGCCGGAGCGCCCTCAAAGGTCTTAGAAGACCGCTCGGACTTCTTCTCACCTGCTGCTGGGCCTTTCCCTTCCAGCCAGTTGGTGAGTCGGATACGCCGATCCTTCATAGTGCGTTTTGTCTTCGTGAAGGCAGTAGAGACATCTAGAATGCTCCTCCTCGAAAACATTCTGCAATCCGTATCCAGGGCAGCTCCTGAACAGCTTGGATCCGGGCGTTGTGTTTCCTTTGTCCTGGGCCATGTCCACGCGGGGTAGGCCTCATAGATCTTCCAGAATCCTCCAAGAGGCGAAACTCAACGAAACCTTGCCCTTGAGGGGCGTAGAAAATTCTGAATCGGGTCCCCATTGATCGGAAGTAGAAACGATGGAGCTTGAGGCTCGATTGACCGAAAAAATGAGGTTTAACTCTGTGAAAAATCGCAAAACGCAGTAAAAGCTCGAGAGCTAAAGCACGAGGACTCCCAACACTTGAACGTGCGGTAAAAATCTGAAGATGGCTGCCAGAGGAGGGGCTTAGGCAGAGGGCAGTCATTGGCTGGGGGCAGTATGACCCAGAGACCAGTGATTGGTTATTAGGAGAAAGACTGATTTTTTCTTTACCGAGGATTCCCAGCCTGACGACAGGGAATATTCATGAGCATGTGAATCCATGCCAGACCCCATGCTGGAGAAAGTGAAACTTCCCCCAAAATGCTAATAACTTTTGACTAACTAGACAGATTTTTATAGACAGATTTGGATGACATTTTTCCCCCCAAAAAAAGTTTGTCCCAGGCGAATCCAAACTGGACATTTTTGGGGAAAATTAATTTAAGGGTGGAAAACATTAAGAAAAACAAACAAATGCTGTTTTCAGCATACGATGAAACATTTTCCCTATAGTGAAAAAGTGCTAGCATTGAACACCCATAGCACCACAACTACTGGGTGGATTTGCACCAAATAAGAGAGAACTTGGGCACAAAGCATCAGGAATGTGGCTTTTTGTGGTTTGGGGTTAATCTGTCCAGTAGTTTTAAAATTTATTAGGGGAAAAGGGGAAGCGCACCCTGCTCCCAAAAAACGTTTACACATTCCCATGGTGCTGTCCGGCAGAGGGTTTTCAGAAATGAAAAAAAGCAATTATTTGCTTGATGTGAGCGATACACTTGGTAATACAGAGGGAAGCTGAAAATGAAAAGTGCTCCAAATTATATTTGGGGGAGAAACAGGGGTGCATTCATATCTTGCTACAGGTGGAGAGTGGGAAAACGTGTGTAGCGGGGGGAGATAATTTTCCGCTCATCGGGGGAATCCCACATGAATTTTGCATGATTCCCACGAGAACATTGCAAGGCCCGCTCTGAAAAGGAAATGCGTCACACGGATATAAGAGTCAAAGGGGGTAACGAGAGGGTCAGGGAGGTAAAACACTAGGGAGCGGTATGGAGGGATGAAGAAAATAGGAGGGGGACACATGGTTAGTGTCAGGGAGGATGGGGAAGACTTTAATTTGATTGTTTTGCCATTACTGTGGGAAACAACTTAATTTGCGTTACCATGGGTAGAGAGGACGGCAGCATTATCGTGGGAATAAAAGAATGGAGGGAGGGGGGTTTAACCAATAGCCAATGGAGCACTGGGACTTGGTGATAGTCTTTTAAACCTGCAAAGAGGTGGGATCAGAACTACTAGGCAGGGGATATGGGTATTCTTTTAATAATTGGTGCCACATATACAGTGGCCATGGCTGAAGGTTGTGGCCTGTGGACCCAGAGGCTGTCGGTTAAGTCTCTGTTTTTTAATATTTGGGGCAACTTGCACAGTGGGCATGGTCGAAGGACCACTGGCAAAGGCCTAAGGGCAGTGGAGCCCATGGGATCTGGTTGGGTACTAGGGATGAGGCTCGGCCAAGGCACTTAATAAAAAATAATTGATGCATCATGTACAGTAGCCACCGATGAAGACCATGGCTAGTTGGCCCCGAAAGCAATTATAGTATACAAAACCCCCGAAATTCAGTGAACATATTTTAGTTGAGAAAGTTAAGGTGATCTGATGAATTGCAACACAATCCTTGAGATTCAGCAGGTGTGGGAAGCGATGAGTATCTAAACTCTGCATGCCCCCCCCCCGTTGAAAAGCCCATACAATACATCACAAATGGATTCAAAATGAGATACAAAAAGCCATCATGGGCGACATTGAAGGGGCATGTCAACTTAAGATGCTCATCACTTCCAAACCTGCTGAATTTCAAGGACTTTGTTGCGATAAATCGGATCACCTTACCTCTATTTTAAGTGACTTTATGGTGATGGTTTACTGAAATCATTGAAATTCAGCAGGAATTGGAAGATGTGCCACCTTAACTGTGAGCCCCACCCCGTTTATCTCATGAACACACTGACATAACAGATTACAGGACTCATGACATCTCTTGCTACATCATCTATTAGATCACTGTAAACTAGAGCACATTGATGACAGCAACAACTGGTTGCACATTGCCTTCGGCATGGCTGCCTGTAATACCCCAGGCTGTGCCAACGCATCAAATGGAGTCACTAGGCCTGGCCGCAGACTAGGCTTTGTGGCCCCTCCTCAACCCCTATTACAGATACATAGGGCACTGGCATTGGCATGTAGCCAAGACCACACTGACTACATTACTCAGCCATCAAAAATATCCACTGGATACGGCCTGCAGCCAATTTATTGTGATAACGATTCAATGGGCCACTGACCATACCCTGTGGCTGTTAGAAAAGATTTCTCTAAAAGCAATTTTTCCTCTCCATAGTCCATGGACCTGCAAACCTTTTGCATTTGTTTCTGTATCCTAACTGGACTTTACAGTTGAGCCTTCAGCTGCACTCCTCTGGGCTTTCGCTCATTGTTCTGGTGAAACTAAAGCGTCCTTCAGGCTGTCAGTACTGAGAAACTTTGATTCACTTAGTCTTTCGACTTTGTTGCCACTTGTTGGTAACATGTTGTCATTGCGTTAAGTACCTTACAATACAGCACAATGGGGTTGTTGTGTTTATGGCTCCGAACACGCTCTAAAGAATTTTTGCTGACTGTACAATGTGCCTTGGAACAGGCTGGTGGCAGCAGTAGCCTTTTCTTGTATTTGTGTAACTTTTTTACCGCACCATCCTGCCTTTTCCCGCATTTGGCACATGACTGTGTCTGGTGTCTAACATGGCCATGCCACAAGGTCTTTTGTCTGTTTCTTAGGCCATTTCGTCCCTTGGCCTTCACCAAGCATTTCCTTATTTGGGCATGCAGTTGGCCGCAAAAGCTGCTTCTTTCACACGTCCCTGAAGGTCCCATGTGCAGGTACCCAGGAAGTGGGCTGGGACTATCTGGTCCCAATCCACACTACTAGTGCCAGTGGCTATACAGTGATAACAACCAACAATAAATAACAAAAACTTTTTCAGTTAATTAAAAATAACAAAAACACTTATTGAATAACATAAATAACTAATTATTCTGCTGTATTTGAACGTATTATAACATTTAAAACTATTATTCTATACATTTTTAACAACTGCAATATTGTTTTCCACCACTAGGTGTTACTCTTTCTATGGTTCTTTTCAATGTGATCCGACTGGAAAGACTTGGACGCCGTTTTTGGATTGAACTTTGTACGCAATCGGACAGCTTTCTTTGGAGTTCCTGTTTGCTTTGGATTTTTCATTTTTTCACCGATTTCGGTCTTCTGTTTCCTGGATTGCTTGAATTTTTGGTACCTGGATTCGGATAGAAACTAGTTCTTCGGATTCCTGTGATCACTTCTGGCACACTGGATTTATGGTTTCTGTTTGGATTTCTTCGATTAACTTGGGATTTTTTCATCTTTTTTATGGGTTTCCTCATAACTTGGTACCTGGATGTGGATTTTTTTTTTTTTTTTGCAGTGTTCCGGTTTCTCCTTTGGATTTAATTGGATTTGCTTTTCTATGGCACTCGGGTATATCTGCTTTCTTGACATCTTTTTTAAAGTCTTTTTCTTTATTTAGAATTGCAAATGAAATGCCATGCTGTGTAAATATGCCATTTCCTCTATTTTGCCACGGCTCACTACTGTTTCATTATATACATGTCATTTCTTTTTCGTTATTTTTACACTTTACATTGGACGCAATGCATTTCGTTATTGGCGTTTTCATTATTAGATTTTCGTAATGTTTTCATTTCGATATTTGTTTTGCATTATAAACACATGGAACTGTGCCATAGTGTCTGGTGTGCACAAAAGCATGAGTACCCCAGTGTTCCCTGATTGGACCACTGCTGGTATGCAAGCATGGAGCAGATCTTCTCATTGGTGGGCTCGGTGCGAGCATTCGCCTGGCTGTGGATATGGGAGGGGTCTGGCATTCATTCTAGAAGATCAGCAACAGGTCAGAAACAACCTTCAGACAGAACCAAGTATCCTGAAGAGCAGAGCCGAACAAAGGACGATCCTGAGATGCACTGTGTATAGGCGCATTACAAATGCCATATCATATCACTGAAGAGGGCTTGCACTCATATCCCGTTGTTGACTCAGTGGAGCCCTGCTTTGCGCTTGATCACAGAAGACATTCATAGGTGCTTTAAACCTTTGGAGTGGTGGGAACAATCACACTCAACGTCTTCTGGTAACCCTGCAAGTGAGCATGTTCGTAAGTGTCCCTTGGCCGTCTAGTGGACTGTGCAGCTTAATCCTTAGTTGCCGCACATGAGTATCGCCGTTTTGAGTTTTGTCCCGAGACTTTGGGGAATCCCAGCTTATCGAACAAAGCACGTCTGCCGAATTTCGTCATCACAACACCTTTGGGTAAGCTGTGTCACACTGCGAGAGTTGGATGCCCCTTGCGTCACTGTGCGACAATGACAGTCAGGAGACATAGTTCACTCTTTTTAGGAGGGATTTATCCCATAGACTGCATTTTTTTCTGAACCTGAACACACATGCAATATGAATTAGTTGAAATTAGCCCTTGATTTGATAAAGACACTGTGGAAACACGCGTTATCCAAAAGGGCGCTTTGCTGTTACATGATTTTGATAATTTGTATGCACCTAACATGACTAAAATCTGCTTATCAAAACATGTGTGGCACAATCCTTTATTGTGTGAGGAAACTCTTTTTTTGTTACAATAAGAGGTTGGGGTCTATGCCTCTTTTTGCCTCACATAGTTGCGACACCTGAGAAATAAGCATTTCTATATTAGGGCACAGGCCTCAGTATAGTTGGCACAATCAAAACCCCAAACTCTTCACACAGCAAGTAGTGAAGTCACTTATCAGTGATCCTTCGTTCATCCAAATGCATTTACACATTGAAGGTTAGTTTGGCCTTCCTATTGGCTTGGGTATTATTTGCTCCCTAAAGCCCTCAGAAAGTCAGGAATAGCTTTGTTCATTGTAGCAGATCCTCTCCTAATTCTTGGAACCCATTTCCCTCTTCATAATTCTTCCCCTAGCATTTGCCTGCTCCCAAGAAGTACTTTGTGCATGACTGAGCACTTTTACGCACGCATTTAACATTGAGCACAAGGGTGTGTGTGTGTTTGTGAAATTTGCAAGTCATGTTAACCTAAGCAACCATAACTCGCGCAACCACTGTGCACTGCAAGGACTAACACCCCTGACATAAAAGATGACATCACAATACGATACCATAACTTGCACATTTCTGGTGGTTTTCGGTTTTACCTGTAACCACAACTTCCCTGTAACATTTTTCCATTGAATTACATAGGGTTTTAACAGTATACCCTTAGTTTGTAAAGATGTACTGTGCAACATAGTGAAGCTGCTGGCACCATGTTAATGCGCACAGCAGTCGCAGACTATGCATCTGGCTGCGGACATCTGGTGGCATCCAACCTGCTCAGGAAGTAGGTGCTCTCTTACATAGTGGTACCAAACACAAAGAACATATACAAACAGCATCATGTACAAGAATTGCAAGGGAAAATAGAGTAGGTGTACAAATGTGGGTACTTATGAAGCAAACAGGACAAAGGCATAGGGAGTACACCATAACAAAATGCACCAACAACAGAAGTGACGTCTGCCTTCAACAATCTTAGCGCACTGCTACTGGACATGGGAACAAAGAACGAACGCGCCAGAGTAAGGACTAGAAAGTATTAAGACCAGAACGTCACTACTATGTAGTAAGCACACTAAAGTTTGTCCCATAATTGCACAGGTGCTGCAGTATACAATAGTAGAGAAGCATAACGTTACTTTTTTTTACGCAGCAATGGCTCTGGTCAGTGTTTGTTTGCTCTACTGTGTTTTTAGCCCTATTGTGTATACTCTATATACTGCCCTACTCTTCTTGAGAGAAGTCTGACTGCTCAGCCACAGCTACCAGGTAAATCTGGGTGGTGCAGACTGCTACCAATTGGGTTTACTGTTTACTCCTGTAGTCTTAATCATTTTGCAGTGTTCCCCAAGGGAACTGCACAGGATTCTGCCTAACAAAGGGTATATTATAGACAAAACAAAACAGCACTGGCAGACCTGCACATGTAGCCCATCCCAATGTCAGAGCCCACCATCCCCTCAAAATCCATGTGAGGTGAGGCGTTACGGTGATACTGCAATCTCTTCCTCCCCTCACAACCAACTTGTGCAAATCCCCAATTCCCCACAATAAGTATCCACTTCTGCTACCCCTTCCCTTTCCTAATGGTGTGTATGAATGTGTTCAAGGAAACGTTAATATTTAAAATGTTTCTGTGTGTATATGCAGCATTTTTTTTCTTAAATGCCGTTCTGACTTAGCGGCACACAGTCCTCGTTGGAATGACCGCAATAAAGGAAAAGGTAGGTGTCCTATGGACACCCCAGCTACCTGGCTATCCACAATGACAATGGAGGCATCCGTACGACACCAGCACGCTCTGCATGTCCGCATGTTGTCCACCACCTATGATTACATGTGGGAGCGGACGCTTGTTCGTTGTGCAACTACACACATGTGTATCTGTTCCTCTGTGTCCTGGTAACACCGCCACTGTGCAGCATATGCGAAGGAACGTTAATTAGGTTGAGGCGCCCACCCACGTCCTACAGTTAGCTATACAGATAAACATTGCACCTGCTATACCCTATAAACAGACACCGTCACCCAAAATGGTCGGCGCACGTGTGGCACACTATTATTCAGTAGAGAAGTGGCAACGATGAGCATCGGACACCTATGCACATGCGCACAACGTATTCCACCCAAAACACGTCCTGCAGACAGCTGTCCCAAGGGAGAACAGTGGCAACGTCACCATGGGACCGCACCCAAGCTGCGCATGGGCCCTTATTTGCGGGACACGATCCGGACCCTCGGACAGCAGCCAAGTACAGTGTTGAGCAATGTACTGAATGTTTTTTGGAAAGTACACGCTTACAAACACAGCACAATGTGCTGTTGCACAGGTATGTATGTTTTTGAATAACGTAGGCCTGTTTTCCGGGTGCAAGTTCTCCACAGGAATCCTACAAAAGGCCACACCCCAGAGCTGCTGCGCAATCAGTTTGCAGCTTTTCAGAAAAGAGTAGCAAGCCACATAGGTTTGCCTTGTAAGTGATGGTGGACCAAATATGCTGTCCTACATTGCGTTTGTAACTAATAGCAACCATGTCAGTCCGGCTAAGTACGCACAGTAATGGAGAAAATTATGAACGGCCCTACCTGTGACCCACACACGCAGGTGCGATAGTCCCCACTGTACCAATCTCATGGGTAGCATGCTGAAAACAGGAGTATATGCACGTGTGTTTCCCCAACGACGAGGGCTGTGCCCCAATAAAGCAGAAAAATGTTTTCTACCCTTTCCACTTTCTTCTTTCCAGCAAGCCGTCATTGCGTACTGTTAAAAAGTTTCACACGCATCCACTGATGACATTGAAGAGCTCTCCATGTAACAGTATAAGTTCTGTACTACAGTCCTCTGCGTACACACCCCGCCCAGAAACATTATTGCGCAATCCCTGTGCCTCCACAGTCCCATTTCCATGACCGGCATCCTGAAAATCCCTGGATGTGGCTTTCTGCTGCTTGCGGGAATAGTTTGCAACCAGGGTAGGGGGAGTCCGTTTTAAGGGGCAGCTCTGAAAAGAGCCTTTTTTTTAGATGCTTGTAGCAAAACACCTTTTTTTCGATTTTTATTTGATTTTGTGCTTTCTTGTGCTGACATTGTTACAGTAAACTCTTCACCGCATCTTGTAGATAGGCAAACAAAACAGCAGTACCAATAGGCAACAAAGTAATGCCATTTGCTTGGAAAATCTCCGCATTTCCACAACTAATGAGGTCATTGTTGCAGAAGAACATCCTACCAGCTGACAAAAAAGTATATATGCTTCTGTTGATGAGACATCTTCCTGCCTCTGGCTCGGAACAACATCCAGGAGCATTGTCCAATACTCTTTGTGGAATTATGGATGAGAAAACCACCTTGGCAGTGGGAAAACGCCTCTTCACTACATTTAGCAACCTCTTCAGTCGACGGAACAAACCTAAACAAGACACGTAACCCATATGTATGCTGCCGTAGTGGATGATGATAAAATCGGCAGTAGCAAAAGTGGCCAGGTCTTTGCAAAGTGCATGCATGTCGGCGAAACTGTGCTCATAGACAACACTCCACAATGCGTCCACTTCTTCCAAACCGAAATTGCCATCAAAGTGTCTTTCCAGGGCTACTTGTGCAGATCTATCACAAAGGTATCACCCAAAGTCAACACAATGCGTTTCGCCATGTCAGCCAGCCTCACGACGCACAGTAATGTATAACATATGACTGCCCCTTCCTGTGAACCACACCCATAGTACCCGATTGGATAATCCCCACAGTCCCATGTCCATTGGCCAGTATTGTGAGAAGTGCAGATTGGGGCACGTGTGCATACCAAAGTACTGCGAGGGCCGCACCCCAGTAAAGCAGGAGCAGTCCTTCTTCCCTTTCCACTATCTTTTGTCCACCACTACCTCATTGGGTATGGGTAAATAAGCACACAGGATTCCACCAATGCCATCCAAGACGTTAGTATCTAACACTGTCAGTCCTGCACACCATTTCATATGTACCGTTACAAATTCAGCGTGCAAGTGTCCTGTCACTCGAATGCTTATCCAGTAGAAAGTTCAGTAAAATATTGTAAGATTTGTGCAACCACATTCATCCACATGAGCACCCATCACCACAAAATGGAGGTATGAAAACTTTCTGCAGTATGTTTACCACTGTGTTATAAGTGCCTCTGTGCAAGGTATCTGTCACTGAGCGTCCATTACGTTCTTTAAAAGCATACTGTTTTTTTTCCCCATCGAATACCATCAAGTGGCACTTCAGTGGTATGTGCTTGCAACGTTTTCATTTACCCATATCAAACATTGTAATATCGAAACAGGAACTCTCTGCTTTCCTTCCAACAATGCTACAAAATGGTTTCCCCACTAACCCATCTCCTACATAAATCTTAATATGCCACCTAAAAGCAGCACTGCATTTATCTTACCAACCTAAAGCAAGTTTCCAAAAAGTCACGATCTGCACAGCTGTGCTCCTGTCTAGGCTGCACTATTGCAACAGGCTCTTTTTAAATCTGCCTGCTTAAACTCTCCGTCCTCTGCAACGCATCCAGAAGAGGACTGTGTGACTTGGGATGGTATCTCTCCTGCACTGAAATGTCCGCAATAGCTCCCAGTGGCTGCGAGGAATAAGGTGAAAACCCTCTGTATTATGCAAAAGGCCTTCTAAGCCCTTTGACCTCAATACCTTCAACTGTCACTTCCTATATATCACCGTGCTCGAGCTCTTCCCTCGTCTGCCTCCAACTCCCTCAGGGTCAGTCGCTTCTGCAAGCAACCAGTTGGTGGTAGATGTTTTTTTTCGGCTGAGGCCTCCCTCTGCAACAGCCTCCCTGAAACTTCTCTTTGCATCTGCTTTTTCTCCTCCTCTCCGCGGCTGACTGCATGGCGTAAACTGATTCTGCACTGGTTACTAGGCGACTCTGATGTCGGGCCCATGCCACCTCCTCCCGCCAGGCGAACCCCTGCCCTGCCTTCCTAGCAAACCCTGCACTTGGGGACTGTATTCGGTATACGTAACAGTTCCTCCACCACCTGACGTGTGCGCTTATCCTTGCACTTGACAAAATCGGTCTGTATTTTTAGTTATTGTCATTTCTTCTTCTTCCCATGTACTATACCTTCCCCTCCCTTCACCTATGTACTTGGGCGATCTAAGTCACACCTGGCCTAGTAGGTTTGTTGTCTCTGTCTCCCCTCTGTTGACCCTCCCTTGCCCTGTTGCACTTTGCTAAACATGTGTATAGGCACATTACACATGCCATAGCAGACAATTGCACATCATATGATATCATACACAGAATGCATTCATTACAGTAGGATGCCTGAAACTTACCTTGTACACTGCATAGTTTTTTCTTTCCTGCAGTACCCAACTTACTTCACACTTTTCAAAAATTACAGCAATGCATGCGTGTTATGAACTTCAAACAAGTACATACAGTTCATGCATGCACCCAGGATACCTGCCCATTACCTTGCACACTTCCACCATAGCCTTCTGCACCTCTTTGTACAAAGAGACCTTCTGCCACAGTTTTAGCGTACACACCACAACCACAAACCTTATTGAGCAGTGTCTTTTGCGCCACAGTCCCATGGCTCCCATCCTGAAAATGGCCGGATGTGACACGTGTAATCTTGAAACTACAGCATAATCCGCTGAGTTTTTGTGCTAGGAAGGGGGTGGGGGGAGTGGTAAACAGGGTAGGCGATTGGATCATTAGTGGTCCCGCTGAAAAGGTATATATATTTTTTTTTTAACACATGCTTGCAAACCATCTTTTTTGTTTTTTCTCTTTGTATGACTTTCTGTTTGCTCCTCCTCCAATTTATACCAAATTATGGCCGACGCTTCGAGCACAGTGTACAAGAAAATGGTATTGCCAATGGCGTTCAAAGAGATGCCATTTGCATGGAAGCAGTGTATGTTTTGGGAATTCATGCTCTCATAGTGGGTGGAGAACATCCCATCACTGCACATAAATGCAGACATGCCTCTTTTCATAAGACAACTTCCGAGCTGTGGCTGGGGACAAATTAAACCGGCATGGACCCATTATCCTCTTGGGGGAATGGTTGAGAAAACAACCTTGGCAGTGGGAAAAATCTGCATCACTGCATTCATCAACTTCTTCAGGTGACGGGGAAAATGTCCACACGACATATAACCCAGATGTAGACCTCCATAATGCACCACGATAACTTCACCAGTAACGATAGAACCATCCCGCCAAAACTGCACACGTCGAGACTGGCCCACAAAGCGTCCACTCCTTCCAACCTTAAATTAGCATCAACGACTCTTTGTACGGCATACCTGTGCAGATCGTGTACAAATATATCACCCACGATCAGCACTGTGCATCTCTCCATGTCCATCAACCTCATTAAACAGAGTATTCGGAGAAAGTAGTACCGCCCCTTCCCGTGAACCACAACTTTGAGACCTGAGTCCATAATGCCCACAGTTCCATTCACATGCCCACCATGCTGAGAATGGCAGGATGTGCCGCGTGTGCTTTCCCAGCTACAGCGATGACTACACCCCCATTTAAGCAGGGACAGTCCTTCTCCCCTCTCCACTGTTCTTCCAGCACTCGCTCATTGAGGACTGTGAAATATTCACGCATGCATGCAGCAATCACAGCCAAGCAGTCTGCATCCAACACTATCATTTCTGTACAGCACTCCATATTTACAGTTCAACACTCCGAGTACACGTTGTGTGTGCTTCCAAAGCACCTTCCGTACAAAGGTGTGGAAAAAACACTATTTCAGCATCCAAAACCATCCAGCGTGGCACCCATCACAACTTTGACCATGCACACAAGTGTCTACTGCTTTCCGACACCCATCACAACATAATGGAGCCATGCATGAGAACATGTGGCCATAAACCACAATCCACAAATGTAACATAGCCAGCTGCACTTCTGCCCAACCCCAGCGCCATAACACAGCGATTAATGTAAACATGTAACAGTTAGCAGATTCCACAAACATACCACTGCATCTGCCACCCCTACCCACTTCCATTCACAAAGTATTATGTCACTGACAACCAAGCCGCATAATCTTCACAACATTGGCCCTACTCCCAGGAAGCTACACAAACCAGAATGTCCAAGCACATAGAAGATTCACTTCAACCCTACCATCTTCTATACCGACAGTGTTCCAACACTGCATCCAGTGGGCACACTACAAGACTTTTCACTGCACAATCTGCAGCCATACACCGAAAACCATAGGATGTTCTAACAATGACCGCAACCATGGAACCAACAATGTATGCATGTATGCACTTCTGGTGCTCTATGAAGAGTAAAATGTGCTCCACAGCTGCATTTCTGCGGTGGGTGTGGTGAAGGCCTTGGCTTTCGGGTGCATGGCCTATGGCTTTTGGCCATGCACCCAATAGTCTAGGCATTGACCACACCCACCGCAACGTAAACCAGCCATACATGGCAACATGTCACCAAGTACCACAATCCACACACATACCAGAACCACTGGCATTCCTTCTTAAGCTCTGCACCGTTATACGGCTATGCATAGAAAGATTCACCTTCTACCAGAATCTACAAACTTGACACAGCCTCCGGCACTCCTGCCCAGTTTCATTCACATACGATGGTGTTACTGCCAACAGAACCAACCAACAGTATATACACATGCCAGCTGATTTCTGGTGCTCTATTAAGTCTACAATGTGATCCACAACCATTTTGTAAAGGTGAGGAGTCTGACAGATGCAGTCTTAACTGCATTGCTGCGGTGGGTGTGGGCAAGGCCTAGACTATTGGGTGCATGGCCTACGGCCTTTGGCCATGCACCCAATAGTTTAGGCCCTGCCCACACCCACCGCAACGTAATGAAGCCAAGCATGGCATCATGTGCTCACGTACCACGTTGCACACACGTACCACAGCCACCGCCACTACTTCCCAACCTCCACACCGTAATAAGCTCTGCATGGAAACATAACACAGCGTCCGGCACCCATACCCACTTTCATTCACATAGTACATCTCCCAGCTCTCTATTCAGTACAGAAAAGCAATACTTCATACAGCAGTCACAACTCCGCGCAATGGACACTACGCAATCCTATGCAATATGCAGTTTAGCCCGTATCCACTTCTATGCACACACTATTGACGAATTGTGCCCACTTCACACACTGCAGTAGCCATGCACATAGAAGGTGCACTTCAGTCCTACCCTCTTCGATACTGTGAGTATTACAACACTGCACTCAGTGGACTCACTGCACAACTGTTCACTCCAGTAGCTTCAGCCATGGAGTCAACACTGTAGGATGTGCTAAGACGCACTGAACCCTTGCAATCAACCATCTATGCAATGCTGACGAACCACACGCAGAAGGGAACAATGTGAAACCTAATTCCAACCACGGCACATAGTTGTCGCTGCAAGGCCTCCATCCATGCTACACACCGTAGTACACACTATTTTACAATGTGCATGTCATGTGCAATGCATTCCCCTTCTGCAATTGAGCTCCCACCAGTCACCACGGAAAGAGGTCTCCGCACCAGCTATCATGCGTAACGAAGCCTGCCTGCATGCAACACACATGGGAGTCGGCTGTGCAAAGACCCGAGAATTGGCGCTGTACGCAAGGACACTGCAGGCACATCAAAGTCTTCGTCCACCTATTGACATATCTCAGATTATTCACTTCTCACTCCCCCACCATTTCCATCCCTTCCTGCCACCACCACATGGCGTAATATATGTCTTGCAATGCACTGCCTATCTGCTATTCAGGTACCACCAGTCAGCACGGTGTTAGGGCCAAAGGACTAAATCCAGTAGTGGTGGCTTGACACGTCGTGATGCAATTGAGTCTTTATGACAATATACCCCTCAAGAGTACAAAAGGACAGATTGAGGTTAGTATTGCCCGAAAATATTGGTACACCCTGGTACTCAGACAGCTGGCTGCAAGAAAAATTAACCAAGTATTAACATTTGGCTTAAGGCAATGTAATCTCAAAACAAGGTGAAGAAGGAACAAGTTACTTACCTGTAACTGTTGTTCTCCAGCATGGGTCTGGCATGGATTCATATGCTCATGAATATTCCCCGTCGTCAGGCTGGGAATCCTCAGTAAAGAAAAATCAGTATCAGTTTCGTTTCTGATCTGTCTTTCGTAGTAGTAACCAATCACTGATCTCTGCGTCAAACTGACCACAGCCAATGACTGCCATCTCCCTAAGCCCCGCCTCTGGCAGCCATCTTCAGATTTGGTAGCACGTGAAGGCAGTATGACCAAGTGAAGAGCTGCAGAGGGGTAGGCGGGAGGGTTCGCATGTGAATCCATGCAAGACCCGTGCTGGAGAACAACAGTTACAGCTAAGTAACTTGTTCCTTCTCCAGCATGGGGTCTGGCATGGATTCACATGCTCATGAATATAAGAATACATAGCAGTACACACATGCACAACCACGGGGGGTGGCAAAAGGCTCAACATTAAGCAATACAAAAAACTCAACATTAAGCATCTCTTACCTACTCACCAGGCTCACCTTAAGCGAACAGGTTGCGCAGCACTGCTTGGCCGACCCTGGACTCCTCCCTGGAATCCCGATCGACGCAGTAGAATCTCGCGAAGGTGTGCGTCGGCCTCCACGTAGCAGCCCTGCAGATGTCCAGCAGCGGCACACCAGATAGGAACGCCGTAGTAGCAGCAGCCTGGCAGCGGTCGGTTAGCCAACCGGTGGCAGTGCATGATGCAGCCGGAGAGCCATCTGGAAATAGAAGACTTCGAGAGAGCCTTCCCTTGATTCACAGGTCCAAAGTTCACGAATAGCTGTGATGTCCTCCGAAAACTCTTTGTGCGGTCCACGTAGAACTTCAGCGCTCTAGCCACATCCAGCGACTGCAAAGTCCTCTCGGCTGGCGACGAAGGAGACGGGAAGAAAACAGGTAACACCAGGGGCTCGTTAAGATGGAAGTCCGACGGCACCTTGGGCATAAAGGAGGGGTGCGTCCTACGCACCACCCTCGAGGCATGGAAAGTCAAGTACGGTGCTTTGCAGGATAGGGCCTGGATCTCTCCCACTCGTCGTGCGGAGGTAATGGCCACCAGGAATGCAGTCTTCCACG
Organism: Ambystoma mexicanum; assembly: GCF_040938575.1. Classification (NCBI taxonomy): domain Eukaryota; kingdom Metazoa; phylum Chordata; class Amphibia; order Caudata; family Ambystomatidae; genus Ambystoma; species Ambystoma mexicanum. The sequence continues at coordinate 529,258,428 of NC_090932.1, forward strand.
ACACAAACTTCATCGGTGCGGAGTGCATCGGCTCGAATGGGGGCCCCATGAGCCTGGTCAGCACCACGTTAAGTTCCCACGCTGGGGTCGGGGCCTTCACCGGCGGGAACGACCGGAACAGTCCTTTCATAAACTCTTTTACCAGTCGATGGGACTACAGGGACGTCCGTCCTGTGGTTCTGGTATATCTGGAGATCGCCGCAAGATGAATCTTAATGGAGGTATGGGCTAGCCCAGCCTTTGCCAGCGATAGCAGGTACGGCAGCACTTGAGGGGCCATAATCCGTAGGGGGTTGATCTTCTGTGCTCGGCACCAGATAGAGAACCTCTTCCACTTGTGACCGTAGCATTTGAGAGTCGAGGACGCCCTGGCCTTTGCAAGAACCTCTCTGCAGTCGGCCGGTATATCGTACCCTCCAAACTCTAGCGCTGCAGGAGCCAAGCCTGCAGGTTCAGCGACGCCGGGTCGTGGTGGAAGATGGCTCCTCCTTCTCTGGAGAGAAGATCCGCGTCTGCCGACAGCTTGAAGGGAGGGGACGTTGATAAGTCCAGAATGTCCGGGAACCAGATCTGCCTCGGCCACGCCGGTGCGACGAGGATCATCCTGCACCGGGACCTCTTGAGCTGGTTGATGAGTCGAAGCAGCAACGGCAACGGAGGGAACGCATACAGGTATAGGCCGTCCCAGGGGAACGAGAACGCATCGCCCATGCTTCTCGGCTGGGGAAACCTGCTGGCGAACCTCTGGCACTTCGAGTTTGTTGATGTTGCGAACAGGTCGATTTGGGGTTTGCCCCATCGTCGGAAGAGTTGATCCACCTGATCCTGGCGCAGTTCCCACTCGTGACACGCGTGCAGCTCCCTGCTGAGCGAGTCAGCGATGGTGTTTCTTTCTCCTGCCAGGTGGAAGGAAACCAGGAACATCCCCTGGGCGACCGCCCAGTGCCACAGATCCTGAGCCTCCTTGGATAGGGCTGGGGATCTGGTGCCTCCCTGCTTCCATATGTAAAACATTGTCGTGGTGTTGTCCGTGAAGATCCGCACCACCTTGACCTTGAGCGACGGGAGGAACGATTTGAGAGCCCAGAACACGGCTCGGAGTTCCAGGATGTTGATGTGCAGGAGCCTCTCCTCCGGGAGCCAGAGGCCTCTTGCGTGGAGATCTCCGGTGTGGGCGCCCCAACCTTCCAGGGAGGCGTCCGTCGTCACCGTCTCCTGGTACGCCAGCATCTGAAAGTCCTTGCCCGCCGTGAGGTGCGCTCGAACGCCCCACCACTGAATCGCCTGCCGGAACACCTCGTTGAGGGGGACCCTGTCTTTGAAGGTGCCCATCGCCTGCATCCAACGGGCGTCGAGAAATTCTTGAAGAGGGCGCATCCGTAGTCTGCAGAGGCGCACCAGGTAGATGCAAGAGGACATCAACCCCAGGAGGGACTTGATGGACCTCACCCTGGCCACGTCCGTGGCTAGCAGGCGCTGCACTTTGCCCAGAATGGTCTTCGTCCGTTCTTCCGACGGTGCCGCCAGGCGCCTCACTGTATCGAGCTTCGCTCCCAGAAACAGGGCCACCTGCGACGGCACCAGGTGGGACTTTGGGTAATTTATGGCGAATCCCAGGTCTGTGAGTAGCTGGACGGTCCTCGCAGTGTGTTCAACGGCGAGCTCCCTCGTCCTTGAGCGGATGAGCCAGTCGTCCAGATAGGGGTAGACGTGAATCCCCTGCAGGCGCAGCCGCGCCGCCACAGGTGCTAGGCACTTGGTAAAGACCCTGGGGGCCGACTTCAATCCGAACGGCAGTGCTCTGAATTGGTAGTGGCGTCCCTGGACGATGAACCTGAGGAACTTTCGGTGACTTTTGAGGATGGGAACGTGGAAATATTCATCCTCCAGGTCCAACGATGAAAGAAAGTCGCCTTCCTCCAGCTGTCCCAGTACGTGCTGGAGGGTGACCATCCTGAACTTTTGTGACCTGATGTATTTGTTCAAACGACGAAGGTCCAGGATGGGGCGCCAGCCGCCCGTCTTGTTTCTGACGAGGAAGTACCTTGAGTACACTCCGGAGCCCCGGAAACTCTTCGGGACGAGCTTGATGGCGCCTTTCCTGAATATCGCCCATACTTCCAACAGCAGTTGCGGGACGTGATTTTCCTTCCTGGCCACAGGTGGAACGTGAGGGCACTTCTTCAGGAATTCGATAGTGTCTCCTCTTGCCAGGGTATCCAGCACCCAACGGTCGGTGGAGATGGACTTCCACACGCCGACGAAATTCGTCAGCCGGCCTCCCACCGGGGTGCTTCGGTGGGGGTCCGAGGCCACGGCCGGTTCAGTCCTGCTTGGAGGTGGTGGCCTTGTCGCCCTGGCCACCTTGCCGATGGCGGCGAGGCGCTCCCTGCTTGCCGCGACCCCTGTAGGCCTCCTGCGACGAGGAGCGTGCCGCCTGGCGGTAGGACGGCGAGCCACCGCTGGATCCCTTGGAGGCCCCCTGTCTACCTCCGGAGCTCCGAAAGGGCCGTCGTTGCTGAAGGGCTCCTAGGGCGCGGGCCGTCTCCGTCTTTATGGCTTGGAGGGATTCGTCCACCGCCTTCCCGAACAAGTTGTTGCCGTCGAAGGGCATGTCCAACACCCTGGTCTGGACGTCCTGATGGAAGTCGGTCGCCCGGAGCCAAACCCGTCGTCTTAGGCAAACTCCGTTGCCCAGCTGGCGGAACCCGGTATCGGCAATATCGGTTGCCACCGTTATGGCGTGGTCCGACGCCAACTCGCCTTCTTGAAGTATTTCCAGGGCCTCGGACCTCTTGTCGTCCGGTAAGAAGTCCAATATGGGGGCCAGCTTAAACCAGAGCTCCCTGTCGTAACGGGCCACGATCGCCAGGGCGTTGGCCGCTTTGATCGTCATCGCCGCCGACGAGATGACCCGTCGCCCCATGGCGTCCAACTTCCTACCCTCGCCGTCTGGAGGGGAATTCGACGTTGAGGCTCCTGACCCCGCCGCTTTCTTCTTCGCCGCTGCCGAGACGACCGAGTCTGGCGTTGGCTGGGCCCTGAGGCACAGGGGAGCGGTCTCGGGGACCCGGTACTTCTTCTCGTACCGGTCCCGTTTGGCTGGTGCCGTGGAGGGGTTCTTGAGTACCGACAGGCCCTCCTCCCAGATGTCATCGATTAGAGGCACCGCGATGACAGTCTTCCTCTTGGCCTCCCGGCGCTGATAGAGGAAACCTTCCTTTTTCTGCTCCTCCGGGCAGAGCTGGAACAATTCGGACGCCCTGGCGATCATGGCGTGGAATGAGCCAATCTCGTCGGGTGGAGAGGCCCGTGCGACGGGAGACCCGTTCCGTCGTTGTCGCCGTCAGAACCCGTCGTCGAGCCCACCGCACCGTCATCTCCCGACTCGTGGGAGGATGAGGAGGGAACTGTAGGCCTTACAGGGGCGAGTGGAGGAGAGGGTTGGGTCCTCCGTTGTTTGTTCTGAGGGCTTCCCGACGGGCCAGGTTGCGGGTCCTGCGGCCTGGGCCGTGGTAATCTCGTCCTTATCTCAGAGCATAAGGACTGGATGGCAGACAAAATGGCTGCCGGGCTATCCTTAGGCCTAGGTTCCGGCTGCGCCGGAAGGGAAGGCTGCTCTTCCTCGCCATCGTCGTCTTCCTCGGTTAACTCCCGAGGATCTTCCTTACGGGATCAAACCTTCTCGAATTGGACTTCGAGATTCCTCACGGCTTCGGTCAGTTCCTCCTCCGAGGCTGACTCTGAGCTCGAGGAGGCTACCGTGCCCCCCCTCGCTTCTTCCATCATGGTGGCCATGACGATGGGCTGAAAAGAGGATTCCCTCCCTGGCAGCAGGGAAACTCTAGTCCCGGAGGCAGTCTCCGCTGGCGGGGTCTCTGCCGGCTTGGCCAGAGTCGCCGCGATCGCCTCGATAGAGGCCTTTGCCTGCTGGGCAGGGGCCTTCACCACCTTAGGTGCGTCCCGGGCCTTCTCCTTAGGGGGAGGGGGCGACGCCTCACTCCCCCTCTCCCGAGATCGAACGGGGCTTCTCCCGAAGCTTACCCGGGGTCTCGGACTTCCTCTTCCCTGAACCGGAGCGCTGGCTCGTGGTTGACGGTGCCGGGGAAGGTGCGCCCTGCCTGGCAACCGAAGAGCCCGACCTTTCGGCGCTCCCGGAGCTTGCGGACTCGCGGCGCTTGGCCTGGTGTTGGGCCCCCGTCGCCGGGGCGCCCGCACAGGACTTAGAAGCCCGCTCGGACCCTTTCTTCCTCTTCTCACCCGTGAGCCCTTCTCCAACCAGCTGGCGAGACGGGATTGACGGTCCCTCATGGTCCGCTCCGACAAGTTCTTGCAGAACTGGCAGTCCTTCTCTACATGAGTCTTGTCCCCATGAAGACAGTAGAGGCATCGCGAATGTTCGTCCTCCTTAAACACATTCTGCAGCCCGCATCCGGGGCAGCTGCGAAACAGCTTGGGTCCGGGTGACGAACTCGCGTCCTGGGCCATCTCGAAGTAGGCCGCAAATCTTCTGGAATCCTCCAAAAGGTTGATTCGACGAAATCTTCACCCTTGAGGGGCGTAGGAAAATCCCGCAACGGGTACCCGTTAACGGGAGTAGAAACGGTGGAGCTTGAGGCTCGATTAACCGAAAAAAATGTGAAAAATCACCTGAAAAAGCACGTAAACGCAGCAAAAGCTCGAGAGCTAAGCACGAGGACTCCCAACACTTGAACGTGCGGTAAAAATCTGAAGATGGCTGCCAGAGGCGGGGCTTAGGGAGATGGCAGTCATTGGCTGTGGTCAGTATGACGCAGAGATCAGTGATTGGTTACTACTACGAAAGACAGATCAGAAACGAAACTGATACTGATTTTTCTTTACCGAGGATTCCCAGCCTGACGACGGGGAATATTCATGAGCATGTGAATCCATGCCAGACCCCATGCTGGAGAACTGATACTCACAAGCAAGAAAATCAGAATGGGACTGAATAGTTCCAAGCTAGATTGGCGAGTATCCTGAAACAAGAAAGGTAACTGTTACCAGGACGACATAAGAGTAAGAAAAAAGAAAAAGCCAAACTGGATGCGCTTACCAATTGAGTGGTCTGGGTAGAAACAGCAGATGTAATTTGGGAAATGAAGTGGTAGTCATGGAAACACAATGTCCCGTTTCCTATTCCCGCCAGCACGAGGACACCTAAGGAGTCTATTGATCCTTGCGCCGTTGCGCTAATGTCCTTTGATCCTTGCACCGATGGGCGAAAGTTCTTTCTGTTCCTTAAAGTCTTCGGGCGGTAAAAGAGTGAAGACGTAGCACTGATTGTGGTAGGAGGAATACAAAAGACTTAGGTCTTGGCAAACAGGTAAGACGTGAGAAATGAGACAAGGCAGTCCGTGGACGTGACGAGGTAGGCAATGAGCAGGTAAGACTTGAGGGATGAGGCGAATGCAGTCCGTGGCCGTTCCGGGTCTGGCAATGAGCAGGTAAAACGTAGTAGGATGATGCAAATGCAGTCTGTGGCCGTCCCGGGTCTGGCAATGAGCAGGTAAAACGGAGGCAATGACAAGAACAAGGCAGGAAAGTCACAAAGAAGACCAGGGATTCAAGGTAACAAGATGCATAGCTTAGCAAGTTTACAAATTCAGAAGCACCGCCGTGCGCAGGGCTTAAATACTGGTCAGCTGACCGCACGCATAACACGACATCGTAGGCCTGAGAACCTACGTGAATGCAAAGGGCGCCAGCGTCTCCAAGGCAACCCATAGCGTTTCCTGAAAGGGAGCAGGGAAAAAGACGAACCATGATTCCAAGGAGCTAAAGAGAGTCCCGCTTTGGAGTGAAAACTGTTCACTCTACTGTGGATTCTGTAATGTTTGTTCCTATGCAGGAAAGATTTATGATCAGACGAAGAGACATCTAATGGAACCCTGACACACGGTAAGAGATCGCAGCACAAGCCATCGTGCCGTAACCAAGGCTGCCTGCATTCACCACACATTGTAGTCACCTCTGCAGGGACCGGCGAATTGGCACAGTACGCACGGATACTGCAGGCACACCACCGTCTTCGTCCACCTAATAATCACATATCCCTGATGAACCACTTCTCCTCCCCCACCCTTTCCATTCCCTCTTCCCACCACCACATGCCGTAAATTATGTTTGTCAGTACCTTTTGGCGCCGCACTGTCCTCCGATGCACCATGGCGACGTTTCCCAAAAACTTTGACGCACAGCACGCTACCCTCCAGCCAACCACCAGCCGCGTCCAAAGTTCACCGCCAGCACGGCGTACTGCAAGCCAATGAGTCTTCTGTCCGCGGAGTGAACAGGGAAATGGGTTCGTGGAGCTGAGCCAGATATCACACATTTTTTGAGACGTACATTTCAGTTCTTTGCAACAAAAGTACTGGTCAGGTTTCCACCAAACACACAAAAGCACGCTTTCTGAGCCAAGCCCCCGCTCCTGCCGCAAATTTGGTGCAAATCGGTCCAGCCGTTTGGCCTGTAGCCGTGCGCAAATTTTTCGGCCTGTAGCCATGCACAAAGTTTTCGGCCATTCAGTCTATGGAAACCCCCCCTATAACTTCTCCACCCTGCACGAAACCTCACCAAACTTGGCAAAAGAATTCTGAGTAAGCCATATACTTTTTTTTTTTTGCAAAATTTGGTGACGATTCCTCCAGGGGTAAGTTATAAGCCGCCGAAAAAGTGGTCTTCCTATGGGTTTAGCAACTTAACCATAACTACACGGCCGCTATATATTATATAGTGTTGCTTGTGTGTTTTTTTTTTTTACTATTGTATTTCAGTATTAATTTGTGTTATTGGGCCTATAATAAATCATATTCATGTCTAATTGTAATTCTTGGTGTTTCACTGTGTGTGCTCATTGGAGACCCCCTTATCACCCTCACTCCTCCTCAGATCTAGCCTTGACTGCACTCCAAGCTAACATGAATTGGTCTGGCTATCTTACCAAAAGTGTCCCCTGTTCATCTAACAAGGGTGTCCTCCTAAACACCTGTCCACCAGGCCAGAATTTAGAAATACATTCTAACAGTGGTCATGACCAATTGCTGCACTGCCCTAGGCATGGCCTCAGGCCATGCTCCAGAACCTGCCAGGCCACCCAAAGTAGCTACTGGGCCTAAACCCCCTCAAACAATTTTTTCCAGGAATAAAACTTCAGTTGCAGGGACGTTATGGTGAAAACTTAATGCAACAAACCCCCTGAAATTCAGCTAAAGCCACCTTAACTTCGCGCCCCCTGTTGTGCAGCCTATGACCACACTGATGACATCACTGATTAGATTATAACACTAACCGGCTATGGCGAGTGCCCACGGCCTTTGGCCGTGCCCACTGTATAGTTCAACACATTAAGGGGCCACTAGCGATGGCCTTCATCCATGGCAGTGGCCACAGCCATCGGCCGTGTCAACTGTATATTTCACAAAACTAACCAGCCACACCCTTCAGCCACCCCCTTGATTGAATGATAGTTTATTTGTATAGAGCCTATACACAATGTGTTTCAAAGCGCTTCAAGGAAAGGCAGGGAGCAAGCGAAAATACAGTGACATTCCTAGAACGCTTTGAGACATTAAGAATGTTAAATTACTATCGTACTAGGCCTGGCGACATTTCAGATAGTGCAAGAGCTATGACCAAGATAAGGAGGAGAGGGGGGTGGGAGATGAGAGACAAGCAACTACCATACTAGGCCCGACGACATTTCTGGTAGAGCCGGAGAGTTGACACGAGGTGCGGGGGGAAGAGGGGAGAGGAACAAAACAAGCGACTATCGTACTAGGCCTGACAACATTTCAGGTAGTGCTGGAGGAGGAGGAAACAAACAAGGAGGGAGGGGAGGAAGATAAACAGCTACTATCGTACTAGGTCAGATGACATTTTGGATAGAGTAAGTGCAAAGAGTATAGAAAGGGTGAGATTACAATACATCTGAACTTCAAAACTTCAATGTTCAGCCGTGGGCCTGCATCACTGTTCTCATCTGAGGCTGTTCCTGGTATGGGAACTAAGGAAGAAGTGCTCGCCTTTTTATCCCTTGAATGGCACTCAAGGTACCAAACCATTAAGTAGCTCCTCCCACATTTTTCCTGCTCTTTTCTGAGCTTGCTTAGTGAAGATATTTAAAGATGGTTTTCTGCCGTGGAGCTATTGCAACAATTGCTCATGTAACATGGAATCACTTACTAAACAAAGAAAAATAGAAAGAACACCTGTTAGGTCAATACCTGATGCTCAAATGCAACTCATGCCTAAATATTATAACATATACTCCCAGAGTTGTTTATTTCACAGAACCTCATAGATGTAATTCGTGCTGTTATATAGGATTTAAAAAACAGTGATGTCACCAGGGATTCCATCAGTGAGGTCATCATAGTGGTCATAGGCTGCACAACAGGATGCGCAAAATTAAGGTGGCTTTAGCTGAATTTTAGGGGGTTTGGTTGCGTTAAATTCTCACCTTAACATCCCTGAAACTAACATCATTTCCTTGAATTTCAAGGGTTTTGATCTAATAGATTTTCTTCCGCATCAATGGCCAAGGCCTTAGCCTTTGGCTGTGCCAACTGTATATTTTAGAACACTACCAGACCACACACAAATTTAGTTTTTTTTGCACATCACTGCAATTATATGCGGGGTAGAACCCCCGCACAGCACCCCCGCACTACCCTTATATTTCGTATTACACTTACCGACCCACCCACATATAATTGCAGTGAAATCTGCAAACCTTAACATTATTTTCTTGTTCTCCATTTTGGTACGATACCACAGACATCCGGGACTCCCCTCCATGCAGTAACCGGGACCAACCCTGCTACAAAGCGAGAAAGGGTCCAGTCCTCTCAAGCCATATTGATCTAAGTTGTCTTGTAAACTTTTGTACATTTATTAGGCAACATGGCTAAAGCTAAGAAGGATTGGTCCCAGTTACTGCATGGATGGGAGTCCCGGATGTCCATGTGATTTTTCACCCCTGATGTCACTATAAAAATATCTTTACAGCTACATGGGATGCATAGTTAAGGTGGGCTTGCTCAAAATGCGACATTTGAATTTCAGGGGTTTGGTTGCGTTAAATCTGATCATCTTAACTACCTCTTTTTTATAAATCTTTTTTATAAACTTTTGAGGTTTGCATTAGTAAAACAACATAACATTGCTACAGTACACAATCCAGGTCCACAATGCAGTTCCTCCCCATGACCAATCTTGCATACCTCCTCCTTCTGGGCCCCTTCTCCCTTTTTACAAATTGAGCGCTTCCCATTCTTATCCCTCAGCTCCTTCACACTTCCCCCAAATCTTCTGATATTTCGGAGTCGACATTCTATTCCTATAAGTTATCTCTTCCATGCTTCGGCAATACACCATACCTATCTCCCAGATCCTGCACGTGGGTATCACTGTGTATATCATAAATGAAAGACCGAGTGTACTCTGGTATGGGCTAAGGTTTGGCCAAATCTATGTTTTGATGTTTTTGCAGGTGGTTCATTTACGGTATCAAGTGTCTTCCTTTTTTCTCTTAGCTCGCTTCTTCTAAAAGGTTACATTTGCAACAGTTCACTGGAATGATTCCTCTAAAAAAAAGTGGTGTAAATGTTTGTCATACATTATCTCTCTTGCCCTACCTCCCGAAGTATTCTTCTTCATTATACCTTTCCCCTCTTATTCTCCATCTAAAGACCTTAGGTGCTGTGCCTTTTTTAATCTGGACAGGTTTGTGTCTGTGACAGTGTTTCTAGTATCGGTTGATCATATTGTTGACTTAGTATAATCAATAAAATGTGTTTTAGCTTGTAGATTAACAGTTTTAGTATCCAGGCACCATGATTGGGCCTACACATGCCTTTCCTTTTTTTCGGCATCCCTACTCTAGATGAAAGTAGTTAATTATTTTATACGTTTGTGTGTCTCTGTGCCATAACTTGCTGTCTAAGTAGTTTGTTTTTGTGCTGATGTTTTTTGTCTGGGTGCTTCCTACACTGGCGTCTGATAACAGGCGCTATACTTTAACATGAATTCTTCCTGTGCCATTTTTTGGCACCATGTTATGTCTCTGATGTCTTCATTTTGCCACTATGTTGCATTTTCTGTACTGCCTTTTAGGTAGCCTTTTGAGGCATTGTTTGAGGATTAGTATTCGGTGCAGTGTTTTATAGGTGGCTGACTTAGAAGTCAAAGCCATTTCAGAGGACGGACTGACATCTTTATTTACAGGCAGACCATCTCTGCCAGCCACTCATGTTGCCCTCCTATTGTGTTCGGAGTCTGTGCCTTTTGCTTTTGTCAGACCCACATTTTGAGTCATTTCCCCCCTCGGCGTGTTTGACAGAATGAGTCATCGGAGTCAGCCATATGGTGGCATCTGCAGATGGGGTCCAGCTGGCTTTGTGTCCCTTGGGTTCCCTTTGGTTTGTGAGCTGTGACAGGATCAGGGACTTGCCCCTAACAGGGGTGACAGAGACCCCTTAGCAACTTGAATAAGTAGTCTGCCAGGGCATAGGCAAGAGTAAGTCCTAACCCAGAGGCAGAGTGAATGAGTTGGGAGGGGCCCAGTCCCTGAGCGCCATAATTGTCCACATCATACCTGTGACCTTGGTACCACTGTCTATCCCTCCATGTCTTGTAGCTTAGATATAAGCAGAAGCTGTCTGCTTTCTTACAGAACCACCAGCTTCAGAATGAATTCCATCTCCAGCCAGAACAGCCACAAATAGAAGCGCCAATGCGAATTATGTTCTCTTGATGAACTGCAGATCACCAGCAATGTCACTGACTTCCTAGCACAACAGGAGGGCAACTCGAATGGCCAGCAGAGATGGACACAGTCACGGGAACTCCACAGATGCCTACATTGGGACCCATCCCCATGGGAAAAGGAAGCAACAGATTGGCCCAAGAAGTGGAGCCATGGATCAATGCGAAGGGAGAAGAAGCGGTCAAGTAGCAAGGCTGCTTTAAATAACTCACAGAGCCAGAGAGGGATAAAGGGCGATTAGTGAGGTCAGGAGGAGAGGTGACTTAACGAAAGAGAAGATGGGGGACAAAAGCTGGAACGTAGTGCTAAGGACATGTTGGAGATTGTGGAATAGAGTGCAGGTAAGGTATTGTGTGTGATAGCAGAGTGGTACCAAACATGAGAGTGTGTTGTGACAGTACGTGTCTGACTGGGTAATTGAGGAAGAGAGAGTGGAAGTGAGGGTATAAGGAGTGATGGAGAGGTTGAAGGAAAGGATCGAGAATAAGCAAGAGTAGTAGGAGAGAGAGACCGGAAGGAAAGGAGGACAGTGAGACTCTACAAGGGGACAGAGAGAGTAGACTAGGAATACAGGGAAGACAGAAGGAACAGGAAAATTAGTGAGGGAAAGAAAAGGATGGAGTAGGTGAGATCGGAAGTGAGGAGAAGAAATAATAGCAACAGAAGAAATAATAGCAACAGAAGAGGGAGAGCAGGAAGGAGAATGTGAGAAAAAAGGCACATCTTGTCCATCATTATCTTGCGAGAATATCAAACTAGCGAGTGAATTATATAAGGATACATCCTTCAGGCCATCATTTGTAGAATAGACAAGTAATAGTACGGATTGCCTTTTGCTAGATTTGACGTACAACTATTTGGGGAGGAGGGAAGTCTGGGCTACGGTGGAGAGAGCGCATGGGAGTTTGAAGTCTAAACCAGGGAATCCCCTTAAGGCTGGCTCAAGTCCAGAATTGACCAACATCTACAAACTGATAATAAAACCTTGAAACTATATACACAAATTGCGGACTACTTGAGGCCATCATTGACGGGTGGAGTTATAGTGGGGTCATTAAGGCTTTGATAAAGTGGCCACTCACTACCTACAAGAAAGTTAAGGATTGCCTGAATTACTAAAACTGCCAGACTACTGACAAGGGCTACCTCTAGAGCTGTTGAATGTGATCTATATAGGGACAAGGAAGTTGTTGTCCTACCAAGTAAGTGGAGGTGTTAGTAAAGACTACCTTCATGTGGAAGTTCCTAAGAGCACCTATGGAAGAATCACTCCAAAATGCAGTCTAGCACACAAACACTTGCTAGCTGTAGGAGCAAGGGAACAATCTAAGAATCATGACTATGTAATCAAGCCAGGCCAACCACAGCTAGTATGAAAGGAGATCATAGTCTAAGAGGTAGAGAATGTCAAGGATCTAGATGATACAGAGCTAGCAGGAGCTGGCTTCGGATAGATGGCCGCAGCCAAAATTAAAGGACAGACAGAAGTTCCAGGCTCAACATCATTCGAATTTGCCAAAGCCCAACAAATGAATCCACTGGTGGTACATGCTCGCAAGACCATGGTGTCAGAAGAGAAAAGCTACACATAGCTGATGTGTATCCAAAAGGTGAATCCATCAATTACTAACGGATACTTGTCCCAAACTCCTTTTAGAAAGCAGTGTTCAAACTAGCTCACAAACACACCTGACTGCTGGATACCAGGGGCTTGAGAAAACAGACTTTTTTAAATCTATACTATTCATCAGGGATTTATCCTTCTACCAAGAATATGCCAGAAGATTAAACCTGCCTATGTACAGAAGGCATGCCAGCAACTTTTACCCATGTTTGAAGTCCTATTCCACGAGATGGATGCAGCGTGGGGGTGCCAGAAGCCTTGAGTCATGCAGCAGACCGAAGCTTCAGCAGGAAACCAGTAAGAAAGCGTTTTCATTTTTTTGAATGTGTAAAGTGTGGATTTTGTGTGTGTCGAATATAAGTATATGTTGTATGAGTGAGTGAATGGTTGGTGAATTGTGTGTCAAGAATGCAGTGCTAGCGATTGTCAGAGAAGGTATATGGGTGAGTGGTGTGTCTGTGTGTGTATGAATGAATGTTGTGGTTGGATGAGTGACTGGTCGGTGAACAGGTATGAATGCGGTTATGGTGCAATGCAAGGCAAAGGGGGCCCTAGTATCACTGGAGCATTGTTGACGTTGACATTTCCTTAAGTGACGGGGCATGTTTTACTGGCACTGGGCATGTTTTACTGGCATTTCAGGCAAAAGCAGCGATGTGTGTAATTTCGGAGCTAGACTGGCATTTTGGTACAGGCAGTCTAACCATTTCTTACTATGGCACGATTTCTTTTACTGTGCATCTATAATAAAGCAAGCATGATAATTGTTTTAACATTGCAAGACTGGCATTTTGGTGAAGCCGACCTAGCTATTTCTGTCTGTGGAATGTTTTTTTTAAAAGGGTTCTTTCATGTCTAGACTGGACTACATTGGATCCAGTTTGGACATGTTTTCCTATTGTGGCATGGCATTGTTAAAAGCCAAAATGCTCCTGCGCACTGTTGGTAACTTGCATCTATTGGACTTTTTCACAAGTTGCCCTACAAAACAGAAGGCAAACTGTCTGGCCTTTTACCAAATTTCTCATTGAAGAACAAGTTACTTACCAACCGTAACGTTCTTTCGACTGGATGTTCCTCCCATGTATTCCTCATCTTGGATATCTTGTCGGCCAGCTTTGCTGCTTCGGAAAACATTTTTCACCAGAGGACGCAGCGCTCGAAGCCGCAGAGTCGTAGTCCCTCGAAGGTCGCCGTCGAGCCTAGACGTCATCCGCAGTATAAAGGGCTCGAGCCACGCTGGTTAGCGCAGTTCTGTTTTTACAGTGTTAATGGTCTCATCAGTTGATCAGCCTTTCAAAGACCTTTGGCTCTTAAGGAAGTTCAAGGGCAACTGGCATAAACTTTACGGAGGGGTAGGTTGGTAGGGTCGATGAGGAATGCATGGGAGGAGCATCCAGTCGAAAGTACATTACAGTTGGTAAGTAACTTGTTCTTTGAATGGATTGTGTCCTCCCACGTATTCCTCCTCTTAGATAGGCTCCAAAGCCGGTAAGAATTTGGAGGAGTACCGAGATTTCTATCATGGACTGAATGAAGGATGGCTTTTGCAAAGAGGCCTCCTTGATATGATGTAGAGTCCAAGCAGTAAAGTTTTAGAAAAGTGTGCATTAATGACCAGGTAGCCGCCACACAAATATCTTGCACCGGAACACCCCTCTGAAGAGCCGTAGAAGTCGCCATGCCCCTGGTTGAATGAGCCCTTAGCCCATCTGGAGGCTCCTTCCCAGCCAATTTGTAGCACTCTGAAATTGCCAGAATTATCCATCTGGATAGAGTTTTAGACACTCTAAGGCCCAATTTGTGTCCAGTATATCCAACAAACAATTGGTCACTTTGTCGGAAATTCGCTAGTCTAGAAATATAGAAACTGAGAGCCCTTTTTGGGTCCATTCTGTGCAATCTCTCCTCTTTACTTGCGTGTGGAGGAGGGTAAAAAGAGAGCAAATAATTTTCTGAAACAGGTGGAAATCAGAGACTATTTTAGGTAAGAAGGATGGTTTGACCTTTAGAATGACCTTGTCCTTATGGAAGATGGTGTGAGGAGGCTTACAAGAGAGCGCCTGCAACTCACTCACCCTGCGGGCTGATGTTATAGCCACTAGCAAAATTCTTTTCAAAGTGAGGAGCCTTAACGGACAAGAATGTAAAGACCCAAAGGGGGTACACATGAGAAATTTTACAACTAAATTTAAATCCCAGATGGGTATCTGAAAAGTTGGAGGGTACACATTTGTTAGTCCTTTTAGAAACTGGGTAACTAAAGGCATTTTAAATTAAGAAACCTCTTCAGAGGAGCGCTTGAAAATAGATAGTGCTGCCAAGTATCCTTTTATAGTGCCAACTTGGAGCTCCAAATCGGCCAAGTGTAATAGAAAAGAAAGTACCATAGGGGTATTACATAAAAAAGGGCCCACAATTTTGTCCTTGCACCAGTTACTTCTTCAAACGACACCGGTAGAAGGATTTCGTTGCGGCCTTCTGGCCGAAAGCAAAATCTCCATGAAGTCATCCGGGAGGTCCCAATCCTTATACCTCAGCCTCTCAGAAGCCATGGTGAAGGCTGAGACTTTTGACATATGGATGGAGAACCTGACCTTCCCTTTGCGAGAGGAGCTAATCTCTTAGCGGAAGACGAATTGGAGGGCATATGGACATGTCCAAAAGGTCGGGGTACCAAGTTCTCCTGGCCCAATCCGGGGCAATTATGATCATGGTTTTTCTGAACTTTCTCAACCTCCTGATTACATGAGGAATGACGTGGCCTGGAGGAAACTCGTACAGGAGTGGAAACTCCCAGTCCACTAAGAACGTGTCTCCTAGAGTTCCTTTTGAGGAAAGTTTCATTGAGCAGTACAGATCACACTTCCTATGGACACTGGTTGCGAACAGATCCACTTGAGGGGTTCCCCAAAGGGCGAAGATCTCTTGAAGGACTTCCTGAGCTAATTACCACTTGTGGGAGACTGTGCTCTGCCTGCACAGAGCGTCCACCGCTGTGTTCTTCTCTCCGGCTAGGTGCAATGCCGATTGAGTGACTCCTTGTATCACCCAGAACCAGAGCCATATTGCTTCTCTGCACAGTGGAAGCGACCCGACTTCTTTCTTGTTGAGGTAGTACATGGCCACTGTGTTGTCCGTCATTATCAGGACATTCTTTCCCCGTAGCAAGGGCAGAAAGGCCTTCAGCGCTAGTCCGATTGCCCTCAGCTCTAACAGGTTGATGTGTAGTTGGGACTCAGATGGAGACCAACGACCGCTTATTGTCAGACCGTTGGTATGGGCTCCCCACCCCGTGAGCGAGGCGTCTGAATCTACTGTTGTCTCCAGCCAAGGTTGCCAAAAAGTCTCTCCTGTGAGGATATTGTCCCTGCAAGGCCACCATAAAAGGTCTTGGGTCACTCTGACTGGAACTTGCAAAAGATCTGACATATCCCCCGAAAACTGGGACCATTGTGTCCTGAGGGCCCATTGATGGGTTCTCATCCTCAATCTGGCCTCTGGCACCAGAAAAATGTAGGATGCCATAAGGCCGAGAAACCTCAGAAAATAAAAGGCCGGCAGATGTTGGGCGTTCCGAAACTTTGTTACCAACTGCAGAATGTGGTGAGCTCTCTCCTCGGGAGCCGAGGCTTTGCCTGAGGAAGTATCCAGGACTGCTCTGATGAATTGGAGTCTTTGGCATGGAATAATTTGTGACTTCTTGTAATTGAGGGAGAAGCGCAGTCTGTGTAAGAAGTGGCAGGTCATGGTCAGATGTTCCTGGGCTCGTTCGGGTGAACTCGCCCTGATTAACCAGTCGTCCAGGTAAGGGTAGACATGAATTCTCCCCTGCCCCCTCCTGAGACTCGCTGCCACCACAGCCATGAGCTTGGTGAAAACCCTTGGGGCAGAGTTCAGCCCAAATGGCAGAACTAGAAACTGATAGTGAGAACTGCCAACCGCGCACCTCAGGTACTTTCTGTGCTTGAGATGGATTGGCACATGAAAGTAAGCATCCTGAAGGTCCAATGAAACCAGCCAGTCCTGAAGTTGAAGAGCCTGAAGGATCTGAGAAAGGGTCACCTCTTGAACTTGTCCTTCCTGAGGAATTTGTTCAAATTTCTTAAGTCCAAGATGGGTCTCAATCCTCCGTCCTTCTTGGGAATGTGAAAATAAGCGGTGTACCAATCCTTGTTCCTCTCCGCTATGGTACATGTTCTATTGCACCTTTCTCTAGCAGGACTAAAATCTCCTGCACAAGGAGCGGGTCTGGAATTTTGACAGAATTGGTTCCCGGTGGATGATCTTGAGGTCTTTGTTGAAAAGGAAGGCAGTAACCCTGGGTCACTATCTCTAGCACCCAGGCATCTGACGTAATGCCCAACCATTTGCTCAGATACTGAGTGATCCTGCCTCCCACCAGGGTCTTTCAAAAGAGGAGTAGAAATGAAAGGGACGGCTCCTCCAGAAAGATGACCCTGCGTAGGAGTGTTGCTGAGGCTGCCTTATAGTGGCGCCGAGTGATTTAGCTGCCGCTTTAGAGGTCTGCAGATTCTCCAAGCTCTCATCCGCATTGCTGCCGAACAGCCTCGAGCCGTCAAAGGGAATATTGAGTAATCTGGATTGCACATCAGGTGCAAAACCAGATTTCCTCAGCCCTGCAAATCTGCGTAAGACCGTGCTAGATGCCATGGACCTGCTTAAACTATCAGCAGTGTGCAATCCTGATTGGAGGCATTCCTCCATAGCCTTCTTTCCATCTCTTACTATTGCCAGGAAACCATCCCATTCCTCGCCCTCCAGGATGTGTTCAGCCGCTGATGTCATACAGTCCCACAGTGTGCATGTAAACCTTGCCAGAGTGCACGTTACATTCGTAGATTTAAGGTCCATTCTGCACGAAGAGAAGGCTTTCCGGGCCCAAGCATCAACTTTTTTGTCATCCCTATCAGGTGGTATCGAAGGTAAGCTGACTGTCTAGTGGAGGTTGCAGCTTGTACCGCCAAGCTTTCTGGCGAGGGATGCTTTGACAGGTACTCAGGATCTGATGAAGATGGTCTGAGCTTCCCTATAAACATTTTTTTTACTGCACGCCCAGGGTCTGGGGTATCCCAAGTTGCCATCACCTTTTTGCAACGACTTATGGAAAGGGAGGACAGGGTCCCTTTGAGGTCCCTCATTAAGGATATGGAACAAGTTACTTACCTGTAACTGTTGTTCTCCAGCATGGGTCTGGCATGGATTCACATGCTCATGATTATTCCCCGTCGTCAGGCTGGGTATCCTCGGTAAAGAAAAAATCAGTATCAGTTTCGTTTCTGATCTGTCTTTCTTAGTAGTAACCAATCACTGGTCTCTGGGTCATACTGCCCCCAGCCAATGACTGCCCTCTCCCTAAGCCCCGCCTCTGGCAGCCATCCTCAGATTTGGTAGCACGCAAAGTTGCAGTATGACCAAGTGAAGAGCCGCAGAGGGGTAGGCGGGAAGGTTTGCATGTGAATCCATGCCAGACCCATGCAGGAGAACAACAGTTACAGGTAAGTAACTTGTTCCTTCTCCAGTATGGGGTCTGGCATGGATTCACATGCTCATGAATAAAAAAATACATAGAAGTACACACATGCACAACCACGGGGGGTGGCAAAGGCTCAACATTAAGCATTACATCCAAAACTCAACATTAAGCAATTCTTACCTCCTCACCATGCTCACCTTAGGCGAACAGGTTGCGCAGCACTGCTTGGCCGACCCTGGACTCCTCCCTGGAGTCCCGATCGACGCAGTAGAATCTTGTGAAGGTGTGCGTCGACCTCCAAGTAGCAGCCCTGCAGATGTCCAGCAGGGGCACACCAGACAGGAACGCCATGGTAGCAGCGATCGCTCTGGTCGAATGGGCTCTCGGACGGCCAGGCAGCGGTCGGTTTGCCAACCGGTGACAGTGCATGATGCAGTCGGAGAGCCATCTGGAAATGGAAGTCTTCGAGAGAGCCTTCCCTTGATTATAGACCCATAGTTCACAAACAGCTGTGACGTCTTCCAAAAACTCTTCATGCGGTCCACGTAGAACTTCAGCGCTCTAGCTACTTCCAGCGAGTGCAAAGTCCTCTCGGCCGGCGTCGAAGGCGACGGGAAGAAAACTGGTAACACCAAGGGCTCATTGAGGTGGAAGTCCGACGGCACCTTGGGCATGAAGGAGGGGTGCATCCTCAGCACCACCCTCGTGTCATGAAAAGTCAAGTATGGAGGCTTGCAAGATAGGGCCTGGATCTCTCCCACTCGTCGTGCGGAGGTGATGGCCACGAGGAGAGCTGTCTTCCATGACAGGAACTTCAAAGGCGCCGAATGCATAGGCTGGAATGGGGCCCCTATGAACCTGGTCAGCACCACATTAAGCTCCCATGCTGGGGCAGGAGCCTTCACCGGCGGGAACGATCGTAATAGTCCTTTCATAAACTCCTTCACCAGGCGATGAGACCACAGGGACGCCCGTCCCGTAGTCCTGGTATATCGGGAGATGGCAGCCAGATGTATTTTGATGGAGGCGTGAGCCAGTCCAGCTTTGGCCAGCGACAGTAGGTACGGCAGTACTTGAGGGGCCGTAATCCGCAGAGGGTTAATCTTCTGTGCACGGCACCAGACAGAGAACCTCTTCCACTTATGACCGTAACACTTGAGAGTTGAGGACGCCCTGGCTTTTGCAAGAACCTCTCTGCAGTCAGCCGGGATATCGTATCCTCCAAACTCTGGTGCTGCAGGAGCCAGGCCTGCAAGTTCAGCGACTCTGGGTCGTGATGAAGAATGGCGCCTCCTTCTCTGGAGAGAAGATCCGCGTCAGCCAGCAGCTTGACTGGTGGGGACGTTGACGAGTCCAGAAGGTCCGGGAACCAGATCTGCCTCGGCCACGCCGGTGCGACGAGGATCATTCTGCACCTGGACTTCTTGAGCTGGTTGATGAGGCAGAGCAGCAACGGCAACGGAGGGAACGCATATAGAAACAGGCCGTCCCAAGGGAACGAGAAAGCATCGCCCATGCTCCTCGGCTGCGGGAACCTGCTGGCAAACCTCTGGCACTTGGAGTTCGTCACCGTCGCGAAAAGGTCGATTCAGGGTTTGCCCCATCATCGAAAGAGCCGATCCACCTGGTCCTGACGTAGTTCCCACTCGTGGCACGAGCGCAGCTCCATGCTGAGTGAGTCGGCTATGGAGTTTTTTATTTCTGCCAAGTAGAAGGGAACCAGAAACATCCCCTGGACGACGGCCCAGCGCCACAGATCCTGGGCCTCCTTGGATAAGGCTGGGGATCTGGTGCCTCCCTGCTTCCGTATGTAGAACATCGTGGTGGTGTTGTCGGTGAAGATCCTCACCACTTTGTCCTTGAGGGACGGAAGGAACGACTTGAGCGCCCAGAACACTGCTCGGAGCTCCAGAATGTTGATGTGGAGACCCCTCTCCTCCGGGAGCCAAAGGCCTCTAGCGTGGAGATCTCCGGTGTGGGCCCCCCAGCCCTCCAGAGAGGCGTCTGTCGTCACCGTTTCCTGAAACACCGGGGTCTGAAAGTCTGTGCCTGTAGTGAGGAGCGCACGGGTACCCCAACATAGGATCGCCCGAAGGAACTCCTTTTCGAGAGGGAGCCTGTCTTCGAAGCAGCCCGTCGCCTGAAACCAGCGGGCGTCGAGGAACTCCTGTAGCCGACGCATCCGAAGTCTGCAAAGGGGTACTAGATAGATGCATGAGGACATCATCTCGAGGAGGGCCTTGATGGACCTCACCCTGGCCACGTCTGTGGCTAGCAGGCGCCGCACCTTGCCCAGAATGGCCTTCGTCCTCTCCTCCGACGGGGAGGCCAATTGCCCCACTGTATCGAGCTTCGCTCCCAGAAACAGTGCTACTTGCGACGGAACCAGGTGGGATTTGGGGTAGTTGATGGCGAATCCCAGTTCCGTGAGCAGCCGGACGGTCCTCGCTGTGTGTTCGACGGCGAGTTCTCTTGTCCTTGCCCGGATTAGCCAGACGTCCAGGTAGGGGTAGACGTGGATCCCCTGCAGGCGCAGCCGCGCTGCCACTGGTGCCAAGCACTTGGTGAATACCCTGGGTGCCGACTTTAATCCGAACGGCAGGGCTCTGAATTGGTAGTGGCGTCCCTGAACCACGAACCTGAGAAACTTTGTGTCCTTTTAGAATGGGGATGTGGAAGTAAGCATCCTCCAGGTCCAACGACGATAGGAAGTCGCCCTCCTCCAGCTGTCCCAGCACGTGCTGGAGGGTGACCATCCTGAATTTCTGCGCCTTGATGTACTTGTTTAACAGACGCAGGTCCAGGATGGGGCGCCAACCGCCTGTCTTCTTTCTGACGAGGAAGTACCTTGAGTACACTCCGGAGCCTCGGAGCCTCCTGAGGACGAGCTCGATGGCACCTTTCTTGAGCATCGCACTTACCTCCAACAGCAGTTGAGGGATGTGATTCTCCTTCCTGGCCACGTGAGGAATGCAAGGACACTTCTTTTGGAATTCCAGCAAGTGCCCGTTGGCCAAGGTGTCCAGCACCCAACGGTCGGTGGAGATGGACTCCCTGTTAGGCAGAAACCTGTGCAGTTCCCTTATGGAACACTGCAAAAGATTTAAGACTACAGGTGTTGGCAGTAAACCCACTTGGTAGCAGTCTGTACCACCCAGATTTACCTGGTAGCTGTGGCTGAGCAGTCAGACGTCTCTCAAGAAGAGTTAGGTAGTATGCAAAGTATACACAATAGGCACTCAGACACACCAATACAAGCAAACACCGACCAGAGCTTTGGTATCAAAGTATATAAATTTTTAAAAACACACTGTTTGAAACACTCCAGCACTCTTATTATAAAATATTCTAAACACAGTTACTATTGTAATATATACACCCCTTTTCCCTTATCAGATAACTCACAGTAAGACACCACTTATTTTCATGCAGAGGTGAGCGCTTAACTAGATGGCACTCCAATAAGTTTGGGAGAAAGGGAGGGAAAAAGACAGAATATGGAAAGGTACACCACTCTAAGATTCAGGAACACTGTTAGCAAGGCAGAAGAGCAAAAAGTCACTGGTGAGCCAAAGTCCAAAGGCTGGGCCCACTCTTAGAGAGAGCAGAGCACAAATGCGCCCAAGATCACACAGTTACACTAGGCTTAGAAAGTCTTGCAGAGAGTTCCAAAAAGAGTTTAGAGAGGGTTAGGAAAGTTTAGCCAGGGTGTCCCAGGCTAACCCAGGTTCGAAAGCCAGGGGCTAAATCTACCCCGTACAGTCGGTAGCAGGGGAAGCCAGGCGGGACACGGTACCTTAAGTGGGAAGGATCCTCCAGCGGTGACAGTTGTTCCTGGCAGTGGGTGCAAGTCGCGTCGTCGTCCAGGGGAAGAGAAGATCTCGACTTGGAGGAAACATGAAGGGAAGAAACCAGCCGCAGAGTTTTCTAATTAAAGGTGGTACCTTTGTTTCGCGGTCGTGGTAAAACGTGGTATCCCGGTTGCCGGGGTGCTTGGCACAGGCAAGGCGGCCACGAGGTACATCGGGAAGGCAAAAAGACGGTGAAACTGGTTATCCCCACCAGTCAAAGGAAGAAGACTCTCCGGCGGGAGATCTCCTCTGTCGTTGGGAAAAGTGGTGAGACGGTCTAGCAGGGCTCCACCGGTGGTGGTGTCGTGGCAGGTCGGCTCAGCTTCTCCCTCGTCGGATTCTTAGGTCCTGTGGCGACTTCTGAAGTTCCAGTCCCCAAAGCTCTGCTTTTATGCAGAAAACAGACCCTCCATCTCATAGCGATTTTGCGATCCCGCAAAATGCCACGAAAACGGCCGTTTTGTGCAAAAATTGCATCTTTAAAAAAAAAAAAAAAAAAAACTTTACATTTTTTTTAAAGTAACCTGCAAAAATTACTGTTTAAAAAAAAAATAATATGCAGGGTGACAGGTTCTCAACTTTTTTTTACACAAGTAATGAAATGCGCTAACACATCTCATCACTTGCGCACAAAAGAAAGTGCAGCCCAATCCACAAGGAACACATGAATGGGCACATTTTATATGCGTGCCCATTCAGATGGCCTTTTTCACCTCCTTGATCAAATAAAGTGGCGTTTCTGTCAATTTAAAAGCGCATCCCTGATTTCCAAGCAAGATGCACTTTTAAATGTAGAGAAATTGTAGGCAACCCTATGTGCACGGCATGTGGGGCTGCCACTGCATGACAGGGTATTTCCTGACCCTGTCATCCATTTATTTTAAGGTATGAACCGCTGCTGTGCCGCTTGCATTTCTGTTCCTCAAACAGGATAAAAATGCATTTTTTGGGTCGCATTTTACAGCAGCAGGCACCTGGAGGGCCTGTCCCTGTGAAAGGCGCTAGGCGCTTGCAGAACACTGTCGGGAGAGCGATTCTATTCAAAGTACTGCCCATTTTGATGACAAAAATCTATTGAATGTTACAATTTGACCTATTTCGTCCAGTACTATTCGATCAATTTTTATAAATACTGAACATGTGTTGCAGGGATGTCACCCGCTCCCCATGTTCAGTATTTTTGGTCTAGGGTGGTTGCAGAAGTGTTTTCCCCTTTTTCCTCAAAATTGGAACAGGGGACAAAAAAAAAAAAGAAAATAACGAAAAAGGGACCCTGCGGAGTCGGATCCGACCCGCGTTAGAGGGACAGATCTGGCACCGCAGGGTTGCAGGGGAAGTGACAGCGACCAAGCAGTTAAGTAGGGGAGGGTGTGGGGTGGTGGTGAAAGGTACTTTTTGGGTTGTTTGGCTGAAGTGCAAATCAATTCGCAGTGAAATTGACTACGGCCAATTCTGCCGCAAATAAATAGACTTCGGTCAAACAACCCAGAACACCATTCAAGGCAGCTGGCCAGCGCACAATTTGCGCTACAGCTCAAGCCTGTGGAAATGCGCCGGTCACCTTTGAGAATAAGGTGACCTGCTCATTTCCAAAAATGGGTTGTCTAAAAATAGCATATCCTCTGTTCTTTTTTTTAAATGCCCCATTATTTGAGGAACTGGGTCAAAATCTACATTTAAAAAAAAAAATGGTTACACTATGAAAGAGGGAGAGTGATGGGTGAGCTGTGAAGTGATAGGCAAGAAAGCAAAGGGAGAGCAGTGGGTCAGAGGAGGAAGCGCTGCACAAGAGAGCAGAGGAAGCAGTGATGCGGTGGGCCAGAAATCTTAGAGCGAGCAGAGGGACAGAAAGTAGAGGGAGCGTGTGGTCAGTGAGCCAGAAAGCAGAGAGGAAGCGGTTGGCCAGAAAGAGGCAGTGAGCTGGTGATTGGGAAAAAGGATGAGGGAAGAGTGTGATAGAATGGGAGAAAGGATGCAAGATGCAGAAGCAGCACAAAAGAATGAAAGACTGTATATTGCGGGAGGAATTATAGAGTGTAAGGTGTGAGTTGGGAGTATGATTTGGAGTGTGGCAGGGGCTGGGAAGTGCAAATTGTGACTTGACAGTGTGACATAGCACGTGAGTATTTGTATGACAGAGTGAGAGGTTAAGGAATGTAAGTTGTGATGGAGAGTTGGTGAGATGTGTGTTGGTGAGAGAGGTGTGTGGGTGTTTGGGGGATTGGAGAACATAGAAGGGGAATATTTTCAGTATTAAAATAATTGATAATGATCAATTTAGTTAATATTATTAAATAGTTCAAGAAGGTAGCAGGCGCTCCTCTCCAGAAAGAACATGGCATGATAACACGTGTATGGGGTTGCTTTTGGTACTCTTGTTCAGAGAGGAATTGCCATAGCGTTTCGGTGCTGGAATGCCCATGTGGGCGGGACAAAGACTGATATGCAAACAGACATTTCCCATCTGTGAAAGGTAGTGAGCAAAAAGCATGTGCTGCAAACTCTCATCTCAGAACAGGTTATCATGCCATGTTCTTTCTGGAGAGGAGCGCCTGCTACCTTTTTTTGAAATACTATTAAATAGGCATGAACATTAAACCAGAAATGTAGCCAAATCAAACACTGTTCTGCTAAGCCAGAGACATCTGGGACTGTTCCTATTAAATTAATACAAAAGATACATAATAATGATACCCTGGCTCTCTTGTAGCCTTGCACTCTGCCTATTTCCTGCAATGTGGCAATCTTACACCCTCCAGTTAATACAAAATGTCCCGTAAAAATGCCGCAATAAATAAAGGTTTGTGCCGCAAAATTTGCCATTTCATGCCGCAAAATTTGCCATTTCATGCTGCAAAATCCTGGAAGGTCTGAGAAAACCCCCATTCACTCAGCCTAGCTGTCACTCAAACATGCTAAGTGGTGAGTCGGCCGGCTCACCACTTGGGCCAATCAGGACGGAGTGCGACTTGAGTTGCCTAGGCAACTCAGTCCAGGGTGCCTAAATCCCCCTCCACCCCTCCTAAGTACCCCAGACAGAGTGGCACCACTTTGGAGGGCTTCTGTGGAGAATCCAGCCAAAAAGTGGAACAAAGGGCTCGACTTGGGTTGGAGTCACAGAAGAGAACAGAAACGCCATTTTAGAATCAAGTTTTGGCAAAAAATACCAACCGGAGAATTAATATTAATTAAATAAACTGGCGGTATGTTCGAGGCTACCGTAAATAATTAAATAAAGATAGTCGCCTAAAACAATGGGAAATCCCATAGGAAAGTATTCGCGGTTGAATATAAAAAGTAGTATCCACTGCCACCAGCCAAAACTCGATCAGGGGGGACGGAGACGTGCCCCCTCGACTAACAGACCCCGGGGCAATTGAATTGCCCCAGCCAGTACGTCCACAATATGATGGTTTGTACTGGTTCTGTTCAGAATTTAAGACTAGTAAAGTCAATGGTGACTTTACATGCCCTGGGAGACAGTAGTCAGTCCCAGGGTATGGAGTCTATACTGGGGGGTCACTATGACACCCCTGTGTTACTGCACTGAGGGTGCTGTGTAACACACATCACAAAAACACATGAAGCCCTATGGAGTAAAAGACCCCATAGCCCATTAAACACATCTAGATTCAAAGAAACACACTAAAATCATGTCCAAGAGTGAGAGTAAAAGAGTCTCACTCTTGGCAGGAGAAGAAAAATAAACCCCAAAAATCCAGGAAAGCTGCTGGGGGACTCACTAGGTTAGGAAATTCAGCCTAAACAGAGAATTCTCCCTAACACTCCCACGCGCTGATGAACTTCGTCAGCCGGCCTCCCACCAGGGTGCTTCGGTGGGGGCCCGACGCCACGGCCGGTTCAGTCTTGCTTGGAGGAGGCCTTGCCGCCTTGGCCTCCTTGACGACGACGGCGGGATCCCCCTTGCTTGCCGCGACCTCTGTAGGCCTCCTGGGACGACGAGCAGGCCGCCTGGCGGTATGTAGAAGAGCCACCGCTGGATCCCTTGGAGGCACCCTGTCTGCCTCCAGAGATCCGAAAAGGGCCGTCGTCGTTGAAGTACCCCTAGGGCCTGGGCCGTCTCCGAGTCAGTCTTGATGGCCTGGAGCGACTCGTCCACCGTCTTCCCAAAAAGGTTGTTGCCTTCGAACGGCATATCCAACATTCTGGTCTGGACGTCCTTGCGAAAGTTCATCGCCTTGAGCCATCCTCGTCGTCGGAGGCAAATCCCGTTGCCGAAATCCGGTATCGGCAATGTCCGTTGCCACCGTTATGGCGTGATCCGACGCCACCTCTCCTTCCTGCAGAATTTGTAGGGCCTCTGCCCTCTTGTCGTCCGGTAGGAAGTCTAGCAGGGGAGCTATCTTGAACCAAATCTCCCTGTCGTAGCGGGCCACGATCGCCAAGGCATTGGCCGCCTTAATCTTCGTCGCCGCCGACGAGATGACTCGTCATCCCATGGAGTCCCACTTCTTGCCCTCGCTGTCCGGCGGGGAAGTGGAAGTTGAAGCTGCGGCATCCGCTGCTTTCTTCTTGGCCGCTGCCGAGACGACAGAGTCCGGCGTGGGCTGGGCCCTGAGGCACAAGGGGGCGGCATCGGGGACTCTGTACTTCTTCTCGTACCTGTCCCTCTTGGCGGGTGTCGTGGAAGGGTTCTTGAGGATAGCCAGCCCCTCGTCCCAGATGTCGTCGAGCAACGGCACCGCGAGGACCGTCTTCCTCTTGTTCTCTTGTCGTTGGTAAAGAAACCCTTCCCTTTTCTGTTCTTCAGGGCAGAGCTGGAAGAGCTCGGATGCCCTGGTTATCATGGCGTGAAAGCAGCCAATTTCGTCAGGTGGAGAAGCCCGAGGGGGTGGGTGATGACGGGATGTCCGTTGTGTCATCGCAGCCATCCGTCCCCGTCGCTGTATCCGTCACCGTATCCTCTCTAGGGTCTGGCGAGGGGGATGAGGGGTCCACAGGCCTCGCGAGCACGAAGGAAGGAGCGGGGTGGACTCTCCTCCGCTTGTTCGGAGGGCTTACCGACGGGCCTGGTTCTGGATCCTCCGTCGGGGTCCGTGGTAACCTCGTCCTTATCTCAGTACATAAGGATTGGATCGCCAACAAAATGGCCTCCGAGCTATCCTGGGGCTCGGGTAATGGCTGCGACGGACGGGATGGCCGCTCCACTGGGCCCTCTTCGTCGCCATCGTCGCTATCTTCGATCACATCAGCGGGAACCGTCCCCTGGGATCGAACCTTCTCGAACTTCTCGTTGAGGCCTATGAACCTCTCATTGAGGGCCTTCCTGGTTTCCACCAGATCCTCCTCAGAGGCTGATTCCGAGTCTGTAATGGCCACCGCCCCCGCCCCCTCTTTTTCCGCCGGGGACTTCACGGGGGTCTTAACGATGGGCTGGAAAGAGGATTCCGTCTGCGCTGGCAGGAATACTCTGGGCCCAGTGGCCGTTTCCACTGACGTAGTCTCAGCCGGCTTCGCAGGGTCGCAGCGACCACTTCCATAGAGGCCTTTGCCAGCTGGATCAAAGCCCTCACCACCTTGGGTGCGTCCTGGGCCTTCGCCTTGGGGGGAGGGTCAGCGCCTCGCTCCCCTTCGGGTCCCTTCGAGATCAACCGGGGCCGCTCCAGCAGCTTACCCGGGTTCTCGGACTTCCTCTTCCCCGAACAAGAGCGCTGGCTCGTGGTTGAACGTGCCGGGGAAGTCGGCCTTGCCTGGCAGCCGAAAAGCCGGACCTTTCAGCGCTCCTGGTGCCCGCGGACTCGCGGTGCTTGGCCTTTTGTTGGGCCCTCGTCGCTGGGGCACCCTCACGGGACTTAGAAGCCCGCTCAGACTTTTTCTTCGCCTTCTCACCTGCTGTGCCCTTCTCCAGCCAGGCGGCGAGGTGGGAACGACGATCTTGTTTGGTCCGTTCCGAAAGGTTCTTGCAGAACGCACAGTCCTTCTCCACGTGCGTCTTGTCCTCATGAAGGCAGTAGAGACATCGCAAATGCTCGTCCTCCTTGAAAACATTTTGTAATCCGCATCCAGGGCAGCACCTGAACAGCTTGGATCTGGGCGTCGAGCTTCCCTTGTCGTGGGCCATGTCCGTTGAGGTAGGCCGCAGATCTTCCGGAATCCTCCAAGAAGCGTAAACTCGACGTAAAGTTCAACCTTGAGGGGCGTAGAAGAATTCCGAAACGGGCCCCCGTTATTGGAAGTAGAAATGGTGGAGCTTGAGGCTCGATTAAACCAAAAAAATGAGAAAATCTCCTGAAAAAGCGCGAAAACGCAGCAAAAACTTGAGAGCTAAAGCACGAGGACTCCCAACACTTGAACGTGCAGTCAAAATCTGAGGATGGCTGCCAGAGGCGGGGCTTAGGGAGAAGGCAGTCATTGGCTGGGGGCAGTATGACCCAGAGATCCGTAATTGGTTACTACTAAGAAAGACAGATCAGAAACGAAACTGATACTGATTTTTTCTTTACCGAGGATTCCCAGCCTGACGACAGGGAATATTCATGAGCATGTGAAACCATGCCAGACCCCATGCTGGAGAACTGTCATATCGTCTTGGTCAAATCTTGGGGAAGCTGTTTTCCATCCCATGAAGTCAATGACTATTCCCATTAGGTTTCTATACCCAGGGTCTGCATGATCTGCAGGGTCTGGCTTCTCAAACTCTACTTCAGGGGAAGTATCTGGGCCACTTGATGTCTGAAGGCAATCAAAGATTAGCCATCTATCAACTCCTCAGGAACCTCTTTAGTTCCAAATCTAACCCCACCTGAAGTAACATTCTCTTTAGAGGATTGCTCCTCGTAAATAGAGGACATAGATCTAAAAACATCTTGCCTGAGTTGTGGATGGAAGATCGCCTGTGGTGAAAAGGGTGGCATTGATCTAGGCTTTGACAAAGGCATCGATTTTACATCAGAATTAAAGAATCCCTCGACAAAGGCGTTGAAGATATAGACGCTGGCTTTGACGGAGGCTTCGACATCGTCAAGTGAGGCTTTGACACCGTAGTGGAAGGTATCAACGCCATCTTTGGCGGCGGCCTCGACGGGGGTCTTGGCCGCATTCTCGAAACTTTTTAGCATCGAAGCCCTGAAGGCCTCCCATTTTTCACGGGAATCGTGCTTGGAAGGGTAGGATATGACCCTTCTGTCAGACGAGGAGGAAGCGGAAGAAGATCTATGTCATCGCTTTCGATTTTTTGGACGAAGCAGAGGATTTCCTCGAGCGACTCTTAGATCTTGATCTCCTCGACCCGTGTCGAGACTTTACGCTCAACCCTCCCGAATCTCTCTCTTTTCGGAGACTTATAAGATTCCTCCCCCCAACGCCAGCTTACCTTTCCGTTCCTTAGGAGCCTTATTGGTCATAGACTGACAGGAACCACATTCTTTGGCCCGATGGAGGTCGGTAATCGACATCTTTTTTCCACACTTTTGACATTTTTTTAAACCCGCCTTGGGTTTAGATGGAGTCGATGAAGAGGACATTTTGTTGAAAAAACGGATGCGTCATTTCGTAACACGAAGCAGTCCTCGGAAAAATGGAACTGAGCTAACAGGCATTGCTCGAGCCCTTTATACTGCGGATGACGTTGATGCTCGACGGCAGCCTTCGAAGGACTACGACTCTGTGGCTTCGAGCACAGCGCCCTCTGGTGAAAACATTTTTCCGAAGCAGCAAAGCTGGGAGACAAGATAGCTAAAATGAGGAATACATGGGAGGACACAAACCATTCAAAGGTATGCTGTGTAATGCACCATTTTAAACCCTTATTGAAAACATTTTCTTGGGGAAGAATTCCCCTGAAACGAGTTTCGTTGGCTCGAGCTCCCTCGCTATACTCAGTTCCACTTAAATACTTGTGGCAAATATTTACACCCCTCCAATAAAACAATTCACCAGCTAGCAATGGTGGCTGGTATATTTGAAGGCCAGACGCCCCCCTTCAGCAGTTCTCCCATTAACTTTGACAGAACACTGCTGCCTTGATCTGGCAAGATCTCCCGTGGAAAGAAGTAAAGAAGGGGGATCAACATCTTCATGAACATCTTGCTTACATTGATGTACCATCCTCCAGAACGAAGGCCTATGGGAACAATTTAATCAGACCTTGAAAAATACCCCAAGATATTTTCTTAGGATATTTTTCAACTAGGATTAGTATGACATTTTGGGGCCCCTTGAACCATTATGAAAAGGCACCCAGTGCATTTTTGTCATCATGTAGTATATACCACATGTTACCCCCAAGGCCTTCTCTTTGAGAAGCACCACCACCAAAGCAATACTGAAGGTGTTGATCACCTTTACCCGGGTATGTTTTCCACAAGGCATATGTTTTATGACAAATGTAATGGGGGATATGGAGGAGCTCATGAATATCTTGCTGACGTAGATGTAAATTAGTCGAGGAAGAAGGAAACAATTGGAATGGCTGGATACCTTGGACCATATTAGCAGTCTAGAAGAGCGCTCAGGCATCCACCAAATTGTATCCCTTCAAGTTGATATATGAGTGAAATCCACAAGATGTATTAGGCATGATGCAAAAAGAATCAGAAGACCCCGAAAACCGGCATTTATGTTGATCAGAGCACTGGAGAAACTAGATCTCCAAGCTGCCCAAGCAAGACAAGAAGAATCCTATTATCAGAGGGCAAAACCGAAGTTTAAATACAGGAGACAAGGTGATGGTACTTCTCACAACCCACAATAAATTGTTCGCAAGATGGATCCTACACGACTACCGAATTTGTATTATGACTAACCTATAGAGTCCAGCAAGCTGTCCGGTGGAAACCATCCCAACTTTATCACATTAATAAACTTAAGGCCTGGAAGGTACATGTGGTGATAATCCCACAGGGCCTACCTCTGCAGAGCCACCAAGACCCTGACAAGTGTACAGAAACCTACCCGAATGTCTTCTCCGGAAAACCCAGAAGAGTACAATAATTCTTTCATAAAATCAAACCACCACATGACAGGGCAAAATGACTCAACCTCTGTATGATTTTCTTCCTTGCTTATATGAGTCGGTGGAGGGTATTGAAGAAAATGTTGGACGTAGGAGTCATCACCGATAAGTCCGGCTACCAAAGCCGACCAAAGTTGGTGATTCTGCAAGACCTTTTTATTTTAAATGAAATATCAGATTCGATACATATCCCATGCACCACATCGATGAGCAAATAGAAACCCTGCACTATTTAATCTCCACATTAGTTCTAACTAAAGGCTACTGGACCCAGAAGCAAAGGTGAAAACTGACCATTCCACAGTTCTGGAGCCATGGCAAGTATTTGCAGTGGCTTACTTGGGTGATACTGTGATATACAGAAAGCCTAGCACAGATCACATAAACCAACTGTACAAAGTTGATAATTGTTTAAGTAAAGCCATGCTCACTGCCAACCCTCCCATATGTCATCTAGCGCAGAACCCCAGGAATTATATGGGATTCCAGGTGGGGAATGGACTTCTGCTACCACATAAGACTAAAGTCGAAGTTGTGAAGAACGTTCCCCCTCAAGACAGAAAAAGTTACTCACTGTAGAGACTTCTGTAGACATAGTCCATAGTCTCCTTTCCAACATACTTGTATGGGCGTCCCTGTCAAGGGACATAACAGAGTCTTATGCACTGCAAACATAAGCACCTCCCCCTTTTTTAATTTAGGTGCTCATAGGTGTGGCCGCGCACGGTAACCCAGCCCTCCTGAATCACACCACAGTACCGCATTATACACGTATCAGGAATGACTGCCCTAACTACGCATATTTAACTGAGGGGGACGTATGGAGGATAGGGGACCAAGGACTAGAAGTACAGCAACCACAACGCTAACTTATTTACTCCTACACCACATCCCCTTTCCTCCATAATTCTATGGGTGATTCCAATGCAACCAATGAGGCAAGGTGCTTCACATTAATATTTCACGTAAATACGTTTGAGAACTGCCGGAACAAAAGCTGCATCTTCCCTTGAGCTAACGTCAGGAGAGTAATGCCTACAGAAGTTCGATGGTGAAACCCAAGTTGCGGCTTTACTAAGGACATCCCAGGGTATGTGATGCTGAAAATCCCCTTCTGCTGCTTTTGCTCTTACTAAATGAGCATGTATTGCCTCTGCAGAAGTTTTTCATTGCACTCTCTATGCTTCCGAAATACAGTATACCATACACTTGGCAATAGATGCTTTGGACGCTTGTTTGCCTGGAGACTTATCCCCAAAGGTTGCAGAGCGTCAGACCTGAAATCCTTTTTTGTGGTTAAGTAAAACTGTAGTGCTCTACGAACGTCTAGATCTAACGTCGTCAGCTTGCGATTTAGGAATAATAAACAATGTTGGCAACCCTACCTCTCGATTAATATGAAAATCCCAAACTATTTGGTAAAAAAGATGGGATGAGTAATTAATATTAACTAATCGTTAAGAAAGATGGTATAAGTTCATAATGTTGACAGTGACTGAATTTCACGTATTCTTCTGGCTGATGTTAGCGCCACCAATAATGTAGTTTTCAATGTAACTAACTTAATTTCCACTGAGGTTATTGGCTCAAAAGGTTTATGCGCCACAGCCGCCAGCACTAGATTTAGACCCCCCCCCGGCCGAGGTCTTCTAACCTGAGAGAACAATCTCTAGATGTTTGACTACTGTATTTGTCAAGGAAAAAAAATCTGCTCCTATGGCTGCTAGATATATCCTGTAAGTATCTACCTACACACCATAGCGGGTTAATGGAGTCAAGACAGGGTACGTTATCCAGCGAGCATTGTAAAAGGTTGAAACCTTCTTGATAAGCCCAGTGGTAAAACATGGTCCACTTGCTCTTATATTGAGACATGGTGCATTATTTTCTAGCTCCTTGAATAATGTTAAAATTGCCCTCTGAAAGTTTAAGATGCCCAAGAGTTCATTTTTCAGGAACCAAGCCATTAACAAAATTGCCTGTGGGCACGGATGCAGCGCTACTCCCCCTTGCTGAGATAACATGGTCTTGGATGTTTCTAGCATGTCGGGACACTGGCATTTGATCAGTCTAAGGTCGGAGAATCATGCTCTGGCTGGCCAAAGAGGTGCAATTCTTAGACATCTTCAATTTGTTGAAGACACTCTGGATTAGCAGAGCTGGTGGGACGCATAACATTTAATTTCCAACCAGTCTATCTGAAATACATCGCCTTCTGAGCTGTAACTCCAGCCATCACAAGTTGCATACCTCTTGCATTTGGAGTTGGTGGTCACTGCAAAAAGATCCATCTCTGGGAGTCCCCAGTGATTGAATATGTCTGGAATAATTTTCAATGAGAGAACCCCATTCGTATGATGTCACTGAGTCTGCTGAGCCGGTCTGCCTCTGTGTTGTCTAGACCCTGAAGCTGGGTTGCTCACAACTATATGTTCTGTTGCACCGCCTATTGCAAAATTTGGAGAGCCAGGATGCGCAGGTCTGGACATTTGCCCCCTGCCCCCCCACCAGAGAAAACATTTCCATTGTGCTGTCTTTTAGTACTAGAACTACGGCTTTATGTAGCAAAGGAATGACTTGAAGAAAAAATATGTCCTTCAATTCTAGATACTTTATGTGCTGTTCTCTGTCCAGGCCATGTGTTGCATGATTCCCCAATGCTGATCCCCAGCCCTCCAAGGATAAATCTGTGGTTATTGCTACCGAATAAGGAACTGGATGTAATGGAACCCCACACAAATATTTTGCCACTCTCCACCAAAGAAGATCCGGTTTCGGAATAAATCGAGACTGACACTGTCTGCTGCGAGCCCGACTCTTGGTCCCAAGAAACTGCCCAATGAAGTCACAGCCTTCTCATCTTGAGCCTGGCTAGTGAAACGGTCAGAATGCAGGTTGCAGGATTCCAAGATGGCCGCCGACACTAGGTAGACGTGCGTCGGCGGCGCTCCGAGACCCTTCTTCTTCTCCTTAATTATCGAATGCATGGGCGGACCCACGCAGGCGCTTCCCCATCCTAAAGGATGATGTGCACCTAACCCACCAATCAATACTTAGCTCACATAAACTCACAACTCCTCCCACCGCCCTGTCTGCCTCACAAAATCCAACAGCACACTGCTCCTCCTCCTGCCTCTCACCCCGTCACCTCCCTGTAAAGCCTTCACACTCAGCTCAGCCACACCTAGCGCAGACAACCGAACCCTCATCAGTTCTCTCTCCTCAACATGTTTATCACACCTAAGCAGAAAATGTCCCACAGTCTCAGGAACCCCACACACCGCACAGTCCCTCGACTCACACTTCCACACTCGAAACAGACAGTCATTCAGCCCCACATGCCCTATCCTCAACCGATTCAGCATCACCTCTTCCCCCTCCTCCATTCCAGACTCCTCGCATCCACCTTCACCGACACTTTCCCACGAACATCAAACATCCCCCTGCCCTTCACCCCACTCACCCACCTCTCCTGCCACTCATCCATGACCCGTCTCGCCACCACAGCCTTCACCTCATCCACACTCAAAGGCAACCTCACATTAACCGCTCCCCTCCTCATACCCTCAACCGCTGCTGGATCCATCAATTCATTACCCAAAATGCCACTGTGACTGGGGACCCACGCCAACTCCAAATCCATTCCCCCACGCACACACCGATCAATCTTCCTCCTGATGTCCAAAATCACATCCGTCCTATCACCATCCCCTGCCACAATCGCCTGCAACCCACTCAATGAATCCGAGAACACCACCACCTTCTCATACCCCAACTTGCACACCCTATCAATCGCCAATGCAATCGCCACCAACTCAGCCGTACAAATAGACATATCATTTCGTCAGTCGCCCGACTTTATACTCCCCAGTGCTTTCCAGATAATAGGCCATACCGACACTCCCAGACATAGGATCTTTCGAACCATCCGTGAACACCTTACATCCTTCCATCCCTGCCACATACGCCTGACCCAAAGTCTTGATCTCACCCCGGAAACCTCGCTTCTTCAACACCACACTCACCTTTGGAGACCCCATCATCCACATCGGCCATCTCACCAAATCCGTACCCGTCACAGCCAACAATTCGCCCACACCCCACTGCACCCCCTTCTCCCACATGTGAAACCCCAAAGTGCCCCCCTTCCTCCTCCACCGGTCCACATAGTAGTCAAACCTCCAATTATACTTCAAACATTCATGCACCGGATGAGCCACACTCTTCACACTGCACTTCACCCACCACCTCATATTCAACGCATCCCTCCTCAACCCCAACGACATCTCCCCCACAAGCACCTGCACCGCATTCACTGGAGAGGACCTCATCACACCCGAACACACCCTCAATGCCCTCGCCTGCACCCTATCCAACCGCAGCTTCTGACTCGCTGTGAAACCCACTGCCACCTGACATCCAAAATCCATCACACTCAAAATCAACCCCTTATACAACATTCGTAAACACTTCTGCTGCGCACCCCACTCTTTCCCAGACACCGCCCGCAACAAATTCAACCTACGTTTACACTTATCCACCACACCATCCACCTGCAAATTCCAGTTCAACTTCCTATCCAAAATCACCCGCCCAAGTACCGAAACTCCTCTACACTCTTCACCCTCACACCTTTCAAAACCAAGTTCAACTCCTGTTGCACCATTTTCCTCGAGAAAACCATACTCACACTTTTATCCACAGACACCGAAAAGCCCCATTTCCCACACCACTCCTCCATACGCACTATACGCAGCTTGCAGCAGACTCTGCACCAACAAAAAACTTCGCCCTCTTACCCATACCACACCATCAACTCCGAAGAAATCCACCCAACACCCGCCAAAGCCCGAATCAACCCATCCACCATCAAATTAAACCGCATTGCACTAATCACACTCCCCTGCGGCGTCCCATTCTCCATCTTCCAAACTTCAGACAGCACCCACCTCACTCTCACCTGAAAGGTCCTATCAGCCAAAAACACCCTAATCCACCGAAACATCCTCCCCTTCACACCCATCTCCAACAGTCTCACCAACAACCCACTCTTCCACACCATATCATACTCCTTCTCCAAATCCAAAAAGAACGCTCCCACCAACTCCCCATCACACAATGCCTCCTCCACCCCAGTCACTAACCTCACTAACGGATCAGCCACCGACTGATTCCTCCTGAACCCACTCTGAAAATCACTCAAACACCCATTCGACTCCAAATAAAACCCCGATCGCTCAACCACCATCCGTTCCATAACCTTACACAACACAACAGTCAGCGCAATCGGCCTATACGACTTACACTCCGTAGGAACCTTGTCACCCTTCAAAATTGCCACCACAATCGCTCTTTTCCACAACTTTGTCAAAACTCCACTCTTCCAGGTCTCATTGAACAGAGCCAATACCTCTAACTTACATTCCACTGGCAACTTCTCCAAAAATACATACATGACCCCATCCACCCCTGGGCTAGACCACTTCCCCTTCCGAATGGCCCCATCCAACTCCACCATAGAAAACAGAACCTCATACTGCTCCTCCCAAGGCCCAACATCCACCAACAACTCCCGCATCTCCTCCTCAACCACACCCATACTTAGCCTCACCGCTTCTGGGAAGTTCCCTGAACTGTGCACCCCGGCAAAATACTCCCCCAACAAATTCACCTTATCCCCATCCTCACTGACCACCTCTTCCCCTTTCAACAACACTGACACACCACCCTGCGGCCTCATCAATCCGGACACCCACTTGAACTGTTTCCAAACCTCACCCACACCAGGATCACTCCCCAGGGACCCACAATAGCCCCTCCAATATCTACGCTTCCTTTCCCTAATTACCCTCTGCACCACCGCCTTAGCCTTTTTACATGCCACCAAATCCACCAACATTCCTGATTTTACCGCCCTGGCCCTAGCCTTCTTACGCGCCGCCAGAGCCCTCGAACATTCCACCGACCACCAAGGAACCTCGACCCTTCACCTTCGCAATCTCCGGAACTGCCACCACAGTCGCTGCTCTCATTCCCTGCACCAGATGCTCATTCCATTCATCCATCCCCCCCATCCCTACTTCGAGGAACAATCAATTCCCGACACACTCCCTTATACATCTCCCAATCATCCTTCCTAAAATTCAACCGGCTCCCAGACATCCGTGGCCTGATTCCTACCTCACCCCTCACAGTCACCATAATGGTCGCTCCCCATATCCCCATCCTCACGCACCTCCCAATCACATTATCCCGCAATCGCAGCAGACACCCAGGTCAAATCCAAACACGACAACTTCCCAGTCCTCACATCATTCAGCAAAAACAGACAATTCATCCGCCATGTCCTCCAACAGATCCACATTCGCATCTGTCTGATCACTACCCCACAACGTGTTGGCACTGTTAAAATCGCCACACAAAACACAAGGTCCCACATGCCCCCTTATCAATCCAGACAGCACACCCACCTCCACCACCTCACACAGATTATAATAATTTAACACCAATACTTCTGATTCCCCTACCCGAATCCCTGCCCCGATAGCCTCCACTGCTCCATCCACCTCAATCTCTCTTGCAACCAAACCCTTCCGAACTGCCAGAGCCACACCCCCCCTCTCCCCTCCAAGCTATCCTTACGAAATAACTCAAAACCCAGAATCACAAACCTCAGATCACCCCTTAACCACGTCTCCTGAATACAAACCACATCAACATTCAATTCCCCACACAGCACCGCTTTCAACTCCTGCCCACACTCAAAAACCTCCTCCCCGTAAGATCCGAAATACTGACAGACAAATTCCCCTGAACCAGCTCCAGCACACTCACCATACAGCACATAAACTCAGTTTTCGGGACAACCACCATTTCCATGCCTTTCACCTCACCCACCATACTCTTCCTTCCCACAGTCTCATCCACCACCGGCTCCCTCCCACACACCTCACTCACCACCCGTATCGGTTTCACCTTTGCCACAGCCTCTGCATAAGACAAACCTTCCGCCACCCTCACCTGCACCACCTCACTCGCCACCCTGTGGCTCTCACACCCCCTAAATGCAGTTGAGTGCCCTCCCCCACAATTCACACACTTCTCCGGGGTCTTCACCTTGCATTCCTTAATATCGTGATCTCCTCCACACCTCCCTCAATGCCTCTCATTCCTGCACACTCTCGCCACATATCCAAACTGCTGACACTTATAACACCTCAACGGCATCGCCACATAAACTTTCACACGGAACCTCTGATAACCCATCTCCACCACCTCAGGGCACTCCGTTCTCGCAAACCTCACTGCCACAGTCGTAGACACCACATCCCCATGTGCATCTCTCCTCCCCACACTCCACGCCTCCACCACCCCCACACCCGCCAGCTGCTCCTCCATCTCAGACATATTCACAGACACTGGCACTCCATACAGCACCCCCTTACACGACACACCACTTTGGTCAAAAACTCGCACTGCACGCCTACCCAGACAGCGTACCTCCAGAATCTTAGCCTTACTACCAGCATCCGTCCCCTCCACCAACAACCGGCCCCCAGCCACCACTAGCACCCGAGTAACATCCCCCACAGCCGCCTTCACCCATCTAGCAATCTCCATCGGATTCTCCCCCAGAAACTTCTTCTCGCGATTATCAGGCTTCAACACCACCTTCCACACACTGTCACACTGCATCTTCTC
Organism: Ambystoma mexicanum; assembly: GCF_040938575.1. Classification (NCBI taxonomy): domain Eukaryota; kingdom Metazoa; phylum Chordata; class Amphibia; order Caudata; family Ambystomatidae; genus Ambystoma; species Ambystoma mexicanum. The sequence goes on from NC_090932.1 coordinate 529,296,864, forward strand.
CTCCCCAGATACACCGCTCCCTGAGGCTTCCAGCCCCTCCAAAAAGCAATTTTCCTGGGTCCCCGACCCAGAGTTGCCCCGGTCCAGCCCCCCTCCATCATTCCTCTGTGGAGACCTGCTACGAACTCGCCCCTCACTTCCCTCCTTCCCCCCCTCCACAGATGTAGAATTCACAGTCAGCGTCTTCCCTCTCTTCTCCCGCTCCTTCACCCCCCCTTCTTCTCAGCCTTCTCACTCCCCTTTGATTTCCTTCCCATCTCCTCCATGCACACTCACCCCCTGCACCCGCCTGGAGAGTCCGCTCCGCCTCCTCGAGCCCAGCACCCTCCACCCAGACACCGCTCCGCCCTGCCTGAGTCCGCCTCACCAACGTCATTCAACGCGCCGACCATGCGCGTTCACTGCACCTCGCGAGATCAGGTGTGAGTAGTGTCTCCTCCGAGACCCTCAAGCCTGGGAGGCACTCCAACACCCCCTTTCAGGCAGCTGAGGGCAGAGTTCTGTGTGTTTCCAGGCTCGCTTGCACCTCTGGGCGGTTGGAGCCCAGCGAGCTGTGTATGGACTGCGTCTTGCACGCTCACGTGGTGCGAAGCCCAGATAACTGGCGGGTGGGCCCAGGCAGAGGACCTAACAAGGTGCGGGGCACTGAGGAAGTCACGGCGGCAGAGATCCCAGCCGAGTCGCGGCCCCCTCCTGGTACCGCTGAGCGGAGGTCTGGCATAGCTCCGGTGCTCCGGAACGGCATCGTCCTGGGAGAGTAGCCGCAATCAGGGCCAGTGGCTCTCTCCCCTCCGGAGTGATCTCGGCTCGGGAGGGCACCCGAGTGTGACGTTTCTGGCGGGCCCGGAGGAGCAACTAGTGGCAGTGCTTCGGATGCCTTCCCCGGATTCCGGCCCGAGGAGGGGACCCCCCCCGTGGGACTGCAGTGATCGCCTGCCAGGGGGGTGAGGGGGGGGGTTCTGGTACGTCTCAGGCCTGGAAGAGAGTGCGGCCTGGGAGGACGCTCAGACTCCCAAGGTGAGGAGGCACAGGGGAGGAGCCGGAAGCATTAGCAGCAGAACGGGTGCCCGGGGGCTAAGCTTTGGAGGCCCAGGGCTGGGAAATACAACTACTCTTCGGAGGCAGCCTTACAGGGCTATAACTCCCACAGAACGGCCACATTGTATTGAAGGGACAGATCTCCAAGGATTTTGGACCCCGGCGGGAGCCTGTGGGCCCTGGGACGGCTATACTGCACAAGCTAGAGGGCATGGGTGCCCCTCGCCTCGGAGGAGTTAAGAGAAGCTGAGGGGGACAGAGAGGACCTGCACTAGCTGTGGGCGAATACTGTGACGAGTGACCCCCCCCCCCCCCGGTCGGATTGGACTCGGCTGGGGGACAAAGGAAGAAGAGTGATAGCTGCCCCCAATCTCTGGAGGGGCAGGGAGGCGGCTGGGGAGTACACACCAGAAGTTATTTCAATAGTGGCACTGGGCAACAGGGCCGGATCGAGACTTTAAGGCGCCGAGAGATGGGAGGTGAGGACCCAGTAGGCACGAGCCTTGGTGTGGAAGGAACCACGGCCACATCTCGTGCCCGCAGCAGGGCAACAGTAACATGGCGGCTAAGAATAAGAGCAGATCCACTAAGAGTGGGCTCCCCCAGGCTGAGGCATTGGGCCCTCATCTCCATGTGGGCAAGTAAGGAAGTACTGGAAGAGAGATGCTGCCAGCATGAGGAGACCCTTGAACAGACTCAGCCCGGCGGGTCGCAGCAGGCCTCCTTCTCCCTACAAGACTTGCACGGGGAAATGCTTTCCCTGGAGAATTCGTTAGCAAAGACATTCCAGGACCAATTTCAGCTGATACGGTCTGACCTAAATCAGGCCCTGACCGACATCAAGCACGAGGTAGGTCAACTGGGAGAGCAAATAGACCTAGTGGAAAGGGGCCTACAGGAGGTGAGGCGATTGACCGATTGGACACAGCATCACAGAACCTCGAGATTACAATGGAGGATTTGGAAAACAGGTCCAGACGGATCAACACTCGGCTAAAGTTGCTGCCGGAAAGTGTTCTGGATAGGAATTTGAAAGAGACAATTCAAGGAATATTTGCCGACCTACTGGGGGAAGAGACACCGGACAAGATTGAACTTGATAGAGTACATAGAGTGGGTTGTCTCAATACCACTCGGAATTCAAGACAAAGGGATGTGCTGGCGGCTTTTGCTAGGTATGCACAAAAGGAAGTGGTGCTTAGGGCGGCAACACCCAAGGAGCCGATAATGTACAATGGACAGAGAATTGAACTCTATCAGGATCTTGCCGGCAGCACTCTACTCAAAAGGAGACAGATGAGCCCAGTATTGGCGAAGCTCCAGGAGCAGGGGGTCAAGTATAAATGGACTTTTCCTTTTGGGCTCTTGTTTGAATGGGAGGGGTCTCAAAGACGGATCACGACGCTGCAGGAAGGGGCGGCTCTTCTACAGATCGACCTAGCCCAAGATCAGGGGATGTCCAGTCAGAGGAGGAGGCCGGACCCGGGGGACGGCCCTAGGCTCCGACCATGGGAATGGTCAACTGCAGGGGAAGGGAAACGTAGAAGGCAGGCCCGGCGGGTCCCAACCAGCAGAGAAGGAGAGAAGGGCTTAGATGCAGACAAGGGGGCGGAGAAGGACTCGGTTTAACATAGAGAGAGCTTATATAAAAGGAGGTGGTGGCTAAAAGGGTTAACAATGAGGGGAGGCTGAGTGAGGAGCAAACATCGTGGGATCGGTAAAGGCGCGGAGGCCTGAGAGGGGGATTCAGGAAAGTTGGCCTGGTATGCAGGTCCTTGAAGGGGGAGGGTGGGCATAGGGGGGGGGAGAGAACAGGGGGGAGGGGAGTTGGGGTTCAGCCACATAGTGTTCACTCTCTTAGAGTTAAGAGTTATCTTGAGCGTAAACTTAAGTCCCGTGCGGGAGGGGAGGTTTTGCGGGAATGCACGAAGGGAGAGGTCATCAATCTTTGACATTCAAGTGGATCACGCATAACGTCAAGGGGCTTAATTCCCCATTAAAGAGAAAGAAGCTTGAGCTTTTCACGAAAAGATCTCGCCCGGATTTTCTAGGCTTGCAAGAAACCTATCTGCTACGAGGAGACCAGCATAGACTCAGACTAAGGGGCTTTGACCAAATAGTACACACCTCAGGAGAGAAAATCCGGAGGGGTGGCCCTGGCTATAGGTAACACGACCAATTTCAAGATAGATGAAGCGATTAGTGACAAAGAAGGCCGATATGTAATGGTAATAGGATCTGTTGGAGATGGATTCTACACGATAGTCGAGGTCTACGCCCCCAATTCAGGACAAGAAGCCTTTCTTCGGCAACTTCTGCAGAAGATTGGGGAACACTCAAAGGGTACAATAATTTTAATGGGAGACCCGAACATTGCGTGGGATAGAACAAGGGACAGGTCAGGAGGCAAACTTAGAGGAGGGGGAATAGTGCCTTCACCTGCTTTGCGGGACAGAATATCAGTTGTAGGCGTATGGGACGTTTGGGGGGAAGTGAAAGGGGATGAGGAGGGGTTCACCTTCTTCTCGGAGGTTCATGGGACACAATCGAGAATAGATTATTTTTGGGTCACAGCGAATTTGGTGGGGAAGGTCAACGAGGTGGTAGTGGGCCCTATGGGCATAGCAGACCATAAGATACTCATAATGCAGCTTGAATTGGGCCACTCGAGGAAGAGGTTGTGGGGCTGGAAATACCCTGAATATTTGCTACGGGATCCTATCGTTATGGGAGAGATGGAGAACAAGATAAAAGAATACTTTCAAAGCAATAAAAGGGGAGAAACGGGGGAGGATATCCAGTGGGATGCATTCAAGGCTACAATACGAGGCAATATTATGGCAGCCAAAGCACAAAAACGTAAACAGATGATAGTCCTGGAGACCCAGTTGGAAGCAGAGGTGGAGGAAGCAAAGGAAAAAGCCGTTGAGACACCCAGCAGACGCAATCATAGGGATTATAGAAGGGCGGTGGGTCAGCTGATCTTGCTATGAACTAAAAAAGCAGAAGGAGCCCTCTTATCGGTGAGGCAGAAATTCTATGCCAAGGCCAATAAGACTGGTACCTTGTTGGCGCGACTTCTCCGGGGGGCAGTGTCGAGAAATACAATCACAGCCCTACACACGGGGGAGGGCGATAGAGTTACCCGGCTCGAGGATCTTCTGGAAACCATGACAGAGTAATTTGAATCTTTATATAGGTCGCAAAACCCACAGGTACAGTGCCAGGAGACGTTTTTAGAAAAGGTCCAGCTGCCGGTGGTAGGGAGGGAGGCACAGGAAATTCAGAATCAAGAAATCACGGAAGATGAGGTGAGGGAAGTGAGAGAGAAGTTGCCCCTGGGTAAAGCTCCTGGCCCTGACGGCTTCTCAGCCGCCTTCTATAAAGGGTTTGCCGGGCTACTGGTGCCACACCTGACCTATCTTTTTAATAATTTCAAAGCAACTGGCGGAATAACCACTTCCATGAGGGAGGCCAAAATCTCCTTGATTCAGAAACCGGAGAAAACCCCTCTAGAAAGGTCCTCCTATAGACAGATAGCCCTTATTAACGTTGACGTGAAAATTTACACTAAGATATTGGTGAATTGACTAGAGGGGCTTCTTCCTGGCTTAATCCACAAGGATCAATCGGGCTTTATTAATGGTAGACAAATGGCAGACAATATTAGGAGGGTAGCACATTTACTGGAAAAGGTGGAAAAAACGAACACTCCTGCGGCCCTCCTTTCGCTTGACACTGAGAAAACGTTCGATCGGGTGGAGTGGTCGTTCCTTTTCAGAAGTATGGAACGCACAGGACTGGGCGGGGCCTATCTGCAAATGGTCAAAGCGAACTATAACAGACCACAGGCAAGGGTGATGGTTAATGGGGTGGCATCCAGATTGTTTCAGTTGCAAAGAGGTACGAAGAAGGGCTGCCCCCTGTCCCCTTTGCTGTTCGCTATATATCTGGAACCTTTACTTCAAGCCATTCGGGAATCGGGGGACATCCGGGGAATTCTGTTTGGGGGGATCCAGCATAATGTGGCAGCTTTTGCTGACGACATGCTGCTTACCCTCACTGATCCATCCCAATCCTGTAGGGCCAGTAGATTATTGCTTGAAAGCTTTGGGAAGGTATCAGGGCTGCGTATCAACATGGGCAAACACGAATTAATGGACCTGAGTCTGGGGAAAGAGGAGCGGGAAGAGCTCAAAAGATCCTCTTCGTTTGCATGGCGCCCTGGGGGTATTGTGTACCTAGGGGTGAAGATAACTCCGACGCTCCCTGGGTAGTTTGCGGCCAATTACCCTCCACTAGTAAAAAACATCAGAAAAGACCTCCATATGTGGCATAATCTCAGCGTTTCATGGCTAGGTAGAATAGCGGCTATAAAGATGGTTATACTGCCGCGCCTTTTAGATTTGTTTAAGGTCATCCCTCAAACAGTCCGAGCGTTTTTTCAAGGCGCTTCGAACCATAACGAACAAATTTATCTGGGAGGGTAAGAAAGCCAGGGTCAGTAGACAGTTACTTACAGCCCCAAGGAAAGAGGGCGGACTAGCCCTCCCAGATTTTCGGCAATACTATGAGGCTACGCAGCTGAGAGTCATAAGGGAGTGGCTTCAACAAGAAGGAGATAAGCACTGCGTGAAAATAGATAGGGCAGTAGCTAAGCACGACCTGGACGTGGTGTTATGGCTCCCAAAATGTCACCGGCCAAAACACATGTACATGAGTTCCATCACTAAACTGATGGCGGATAACTGGGACAGGCTGGCCAGGCAAAGAGGCATTACTAACCTTTCATCCCCGTTTACACCAATATTGGAAAATGGGGATTTCACACCAGGGCTCGAGAGGGGGGCTTTCAAAAAATGGCAGGAAGGGGGGTGTAGAAGGATGCGGGATATGTTTATTGAGAAGGATATTAGCTCCTTTTCCGAATGTAAAAAGGGATTTCTCCCTGGGGGAGGAGGAAAGATTGCGGTACTATCAGTTACGTCATTGGTTGATGCACCCAGAGAATAAAGAGGCGGCTATCAGAGGCCCTACTAAATTGGAAAAATTCTTAATGTCTAATGACGGATCAAAAGGGCTAATTTCGCAGCTGTATAGAATTTTAGATGAGGCCAAGCTGAGGCAAAGCTGGGCATTTATGGGCACATGGAAAAGGGTGCTGGGAAGAGGAATAGAGAAGAAGGAATGGGAGAGGCTATGGAGGATAATCCCGAAATTAGCAAGAGCATCCCAGACCCAGGAGACTTGGTATACATTTTTATACGGTTGGCACTACTCTCCGGCCCGCCTAAACAGACTATACCCTGGGAAATCTAGTGACTGTTGGAGGGTGTGGGGTGGTGGGGACTGCGGAGCACATTTGGTGGGGGTGCCCTAAAGTGGTGCCCTTGTGGGAGGAAATTCAGAAAGCTCAACAACAAGCTTTTGGACCAGGGGGGAGCAGATTCCCGGAGTTGATCCTGTTGGGCATCCTGCACGAAGACACGGAATGTGCATCTGGAGCTAGGGAAAGAGCACAGGTGATGCTTATTATTGCAGGAATGACAGATTGCCCAGAATTGGAAAAGCCCGACAGTACCAGCATTTCAGGATTGGCTATGGAAAGTCTGGGAGATAGTCGCGGTGGAATGGGCGACGTATGCTATGGACAATGCACTACAGAGCTTTTCAAGTGAATGGGGCGACGTGTTGGCCTTTCTCAGAGACGACTTTAGGATTGGTTGGCGTCCACAGGCTCAGGCTATTAGACCTACAGTGAGCAGGGGGGGTTGGGGGGGGGTGACAGCATTTTTGGAGAGTCAAGGAACACTGGGAAGTGGCTTGTTTGTTTTCCTTGGGGGGGGGGAGGAGGGGGGACTGTTGGAGATGTTCAGGTTTTAAAATGTTAATAAAAAGAAGTTTAAAAATAAAAAGAATGCAGGTTGCCAGCAGATGCTGGTACCATCACACTGATGTGGAGGTTCTGGATGAAAAATGCTTCACTGCTGCCAAGATATCAGTCAGCCAAAATACCTTTAATTCCATATAAAATAAAGTTGCTATAGCTAAGAAAAAAAAACAGCCAATAAACAATATAAAACTATTATACAGTAAAAGACAGGGTAAAACGGACATGTTACTAAAATCAAATTAAAGGAGAAATATAAACAAAATCATATTTCACCATAAAAAGTAAGGGTTCATTGCTCGGTTGGTATTATCTACAAAAAGCATTTACAGAGCACATTAAGGGCGTAAATATCACAGTTCATGGACGCATCTAAATAGTTTTTCTCAATAGCCATGTTCTGTGGATGTACTTGTCTTCTACACACAAACTTGGCCTGGTTCATCTGTTTGCACTGTAAAATTACATTGATGTGAAACTGATATTGCATTTGACAAATATAGGCCTGAGTCTACTGTATAGAGGGAATAGTAGGAGAGTTGACAAACGGTTTCCCTCATTGTCACACTAGAAGGGCACCTGTCATATGTTGAAGAGTCCTAAACATTGAGGAAACTGGCAATGGGAAGAGTATCAAACCTAAACATAATGTATAGCGACGCGTGTAAGCTAAACGTACAGTTCGTAAACCCCAACTATTATTTGATTCTCAGTAAAGCGTAAGGGAAAGGATTTGACGATATTAGTGAACAGTTTTCATCCCTTGAAATTTGACTTTACCAACATTTTCTGCTTTTTCCCCAATTAGGGATGGGCTTCACCAGAGATCAAAAGGACAAATATTACATACCTGTAATCATGTTTCTGATGCTTTTATCTGCTTTGCATCGGCCCACATCTAGTGTTTGGTGCAAAGTATTACATGACTTGTTTTCGAAAGTGAAAAGAGATGTCAAGAGCGTATGTTTGTAATACTATCCCTAATGTGACATACACTGTACCCATGGTCCCTCACGCATCGAGGTCCTCAGATTGTTTTGTTTCTGACCTGAGGATGCATGAAGTGTGCATTCAAGTATAAAAAAATGAAGGTGAAAGTTATTAAAGTTACTCACCATTGTGACTAGAGTACTCCTAGTCCGCAGTCCCCTTTCCTCCATCCTTGTGGACGTCCCCCATAATGGGGATGGTACTGGAACCTTTGGCAGCATAAAAGTGAGCTACCCCTTTAAATATAGCATAGCAGGCAGGTTTGCGGACCCGGGCCTGGGAACGCCCCCGAGGCCCCACCCTCACCTCAGTCCTCTTTTGACATATCGGACGCTTGAATACCTAGCTATGCTGAACATTTTAGCCCCTGGCATACCAGCGGGGGAAGGAGGGTGGGATGTATGGAGGAAAGGGGACTAAGGACTAGGAGTACTCGTCACTACGGTGAGTAACTTTAATTACTCATGCGTCCCATCGCCTTTTCCTCCATCCTTGTGGGTGATTCCACCGAAACAAGACAATTGGGTGCAGCTGTGACAACCTGCCTCCGGCATGGAAGAAGCAAAAAGGTTCCTCAGAACCGTCTGAACTGGTGTCCAGGGAACAGTGCTTACAGAAAGCGGACTGAGTGGCCCACGTAGCCGCCTTACTAATGATGTCAACTGATGCCAATGGCTCAAAAGGTTTGCGCTGTAAGGCGTTGAGAACCACATTAAGGTTCCAGACGGGATGGGGCCTATGCACCGGAGGAAAACGTCTGGACAAGCCCTTGAGGTGTGCCTTGACCACCGGGTTGGTCGCTGAGTAAGTATGATCCGGCAAGTTCGTAAGTGTGGCAAGTATCAACCTGGACCCCCGACCGAGCCAGGTGTGCGGAAAAAGACAACCTGTCGTCCAGTGAAAGAGTGAGGGGATCAAACCCATTGCTGCGTGCCCAGTGGCAAAATCTGGTCCACTTGCTCTTCTACTGTGAGCGAGTGGACAGTCTCCTAGCCTCCTGTATGATATCCCAATTGCTCTCGGAGAACGAGTGGTGAATTTTCAGCTGCTCAGGAGCCAGGCTGGGAATGTGCCAGCCTGGATGGGTCCGGGTATTCCACCGCACCACCCTGCTGCATGAGGAAGCCCCTAGTAGGGATGGGAAGATGGATCAACCCCTGGGCCCAGAGTTGGAGGACGCCTGAGAACCACATTCTCGACTTCCAGTGGAGATTAATTAGGATGAGGATGCAGTCCACAGAGGCACATTTGCAGAGGGTCTGCTGGAGCAATGGAGGGTGAAACGCATAGCACCTGCGGCTGTGCCAGCAGAGCTGGAACACGTCCCACAGAGGCCCCCGGCACTACCCGCCCACGCAGCAAAGAGGGGGCACTTGGAAATCTGAGGCTATGCAAAAAAGTCCAGATCGGGAAACCCCCACATCTGGAAAAGGGGAAACAGTCTGTGTGTAACTCCCACTCGTAGGTGTTGAACCCCAGGCAGCTGAGCTTGTCCGCCTCTGCATTTTTTGGCCCCCGGGAGATAAACTGCAGAGATCCAGATCCCTTCCGACAGAGCCCACTCCCAGATGGATACTGCTTCCGTGCATTGAACATAGTTGCTGAACTGTCGGTCCTGACCAGAACCGCCTGCCCCCTGATGACTGGCGAGAAGGCCTTGAGTGATAGGCCAACTGCACAGAGCTCCAACAGATTGCTATGCAGAAGGGCCTCCGACCTGGACCATGAATCGAGTAGCCATCCAGGGTCACCCCATAGTCCCAGAGGGAGTAATCTGTTGTCACCACCAGAGTAGGATCTGGCTGAGAAAAGGGGTCTCACACCGCGACATTGCAGTCCAGGAGCCACCAGCGAAGATCTGGAAGAAGAGAAGGCAGGGATGGGTAGCCTGTCTGAAGGCGCCCCCGTTTCCTGGTCCCAATTGGACGCCAGGTGAAGCTGGAGGTGTCTCACCTTGAGTCGGGCGTGCCGCACCATGGGCATGCAAGAAGCCATAAGCCCCAGCAGGTGCTAGAACCACCATGCTGATGTGGTCGAGTTGGCCAGGAAGGAACAAATCACCCTCTGGAGGGCTGTGGGGAACAACTTCTGAACAGCTGTGTCCCATCTAAATCCAAGGAAAATCAGGTCCTGCAAAGAGTTCAACTGCGGCTTCCGCTGGTTGAGGGGAAAGCCCTGGTGAAGAAAATCAGTGCCCCGACTCCTCGGACGAGCTGGCCCTCACTAATCAGTCGTCCAGATAAGCGTATAGGCTGTGGCACTCCAGGAGAAGGAGGCCGGTCACAGAGTTCATGTCATGAGCTTTGTAAACACACAAGGGGTTGAATAGAGGCCAAACTGCAGCAATCTATGGTGCAAATGTGCAGAGGCTTGGAAGATGGGTTGGTGTAGGTACGCATCTTTGAGGTCTGAAGAACACATGCAGTCCCATGCGCACAGCGACACCCGCTATGTGGGCAGGAGTGATCATCTTGAAGCGTTTGAGGGGTAAAGATAAGTTGAGGAACGAAAGGTCCAGGACCACCCTCAGGCCCGCATGGTTGTTCTTGGGTACTGCAAAAACCCTGGCATAAAACCTAGAGCCCCAGTCTAACTGAGGCACCGGTTGCACCGCTTGCAAGTGCAATAGGAGCTGGATCTCCAGCAACAGTGCAGGCGACCCTATCTGCATCAACGGAGGAGAGGAGGCGGTGAAGGAAGAAAGGAGGTGAAGGGAGAGGAAGACAGAAGCACATTGAGACTACCAAAAGAATCCGAGGACTCGTGAAAAAAAAACACTTCCAGCTGCTCACAAAGAGAGCCAGCCGGCCCCTCACAGGTGAGCTGTGTTCTTTGGTCAGAACGTTATTGCTTCTTGCTGTTCGGGGCAGCAGTGCAGGAGGGGGAGGAGTGAACAAACCCTGAAAGGTCCTCTGCTGCTTCCTCCTGTGGCCGCTGGGGGATCCGTCTGCCCACCGCATTCTCAAAAACCCTTGAAGCCACTGAACGAGCGAGGTTTGAAGTCAGACCTGCCCTGGTTCTGCAGAGAGGACTTTTGCCCCGGCTTTGTCAGGATAGCCAAGGACTTAGCAGTCTGGGTATTAGTGGATGAGTGAAACAGATCGGTCCCTTCAAACCGAAGGTCGAAAATCCTCTCCTGCAGATCAGAGGAAGGTTTTGTAGCGTGCATCCACGCTGTCTGCCTCATCTCGACACCAAGGCAGAGGTCCCTGCTGGCCGTATCAATATGGGAGACTGAGGACTCCATGAGATCCTGGGCAACCGCACCGGCCTCCGCTAGACCAGCCTTAAAGAAGGCCTGCCTCTCTAAAGGGAGGTATGTCAGGAGCGCCCCAATCTTCTGGCAAAGCTTCTGGTTTTCTGGTTTAGCACTTTCTGCCGTAAGATTCGAGAGCCTAGCCTTCTTTGGACAGGTAGTTGGAGGCGGACCTGGCCGCGGAAGACTCAAGTTTTGCATACATTCACGCTGCCGCAACAGAAGATTGCGGTTGAGGGTGGAATGCCAAGAGGACTGGTTCCCCATCCAACAGCGGACGTCCAGCTTCTTGTTCATCTGAGCGTTGGCCCAAGGCTTTTCCCAGACCTTCTTGGCTAAAGAAAGGCCATAATTCTGTAGGGCATTGCCCGAGTGGCCTAGGGTGCAGATGGCCAAAACCTCGAACAGCACTCCCAGCTCTTTGGGGGCTGCTCCAGATGGGGCACCCCTAAAAACTCTGCTAGGCTTTGAAGGTGGTCATGAAACTTTCACAGACTGAAACACTCTCAGTTAAAGTCCCACTTACCAACATCCGAACTCTCAACATCCATTTGATCTACCGTCCGCCAGGCCCCATTGGCACCTTTGACGAAGATATTAACACTATCCTCCCCAGTAACCTTACAAGCTCTACCTAAGTTCTCACCCTAGGCGACTTTAATATGTGTTACAATGATCCTGAAGACCATTCCGCCAGCACTATAGTCAACACTCTTTCGAAACTAGGTTTCACGCAAAGTAGTATGTCACCTACACACTCCAAAGGCAGAACAATCGATTGGGTGGCCGATTACAACTGTCTAGCGAACATTACAAACATCTCACCACTAGCCTGGACCGACCACCACCTGGTCTCGTTCCTGCTTTCTACTGACAGACCCCCCACCCCCACCCATTATCAGGACCCCGCCCACCCTCACAAGAAACAAGAAGAATATGACAGCTGAAAGACTCATCCCAAACCTATTCCCTACACTCAACACACTCCCAGACAATCTGGACCCAGAGACCCTGGTTGAAGAATATAATAAGATCATGGCCACCTCACTAGACCTAATTGCCCCCCTTAAACTGAGACCAAGCAAACCGAACACACACCTAAACAAATGGTACACACCATTCCTTAAAAGTTTAAGGCAGCAAAAAAGGAACTGTGAGGCCACTAGGAAAAAATCCCCCTCAGCCGCAAATAAACTCAAACTTTCCAAATTAGCCACACTTTACAAAAAAGAAATTTACCTGGCTAAACAAACCTCCTATGACTCTCGCATAGCCCATGCGAAATCAAACATGAAGGAATTATTCTCCATCCTTAAAGAAGTAGAAACCCCCATAGTACCACCTGACACCTGTACCAAAGATAAAAAATGGTGCTCAGAAATCCAAAGCGCCCTAGCAAGCAAAATTGCAACCCTCCAAAGTAAAATCGCCCGTAAAAAAGTATCCCTCAATGAAACTCTCCCTTCAAAAACACCAGATTAGCCCATGCTTACAGATCTCACTCGCTTCAACTTCTCTAAAGTCACGATTCTCGAAGTAGAAAAAATCATCCTGTCTCTGAAACCCTCCAACTGTCAGGGAGACCTATGCCCGGCACAGCTCATCAAGGTTGCCTCCCGTGACTTCTCCCCCTTCATCACGAAACTAATGAATGCCTCCTTCACCACTGGCTCCATCCCTACCAATCTGAAACAATCCTGGGTACTTCCACTATTAAAAAAACCCACACTTGACCCAGCCACGCACACTAATTACAGACCTATAACAGTTCCCTTTCTACTAAAAATCCTGGACAAGGTTGCCTATGTACAAATTCAGAATTACCTGGAAGAACACCATATACTAGGTTCCAGACAATCAGGGTTCCGCCCTCAACATGGGACTGAAACTGCTCTCATTGACTTGAAAGCTCAGATCGATACGCTTAGAGACAACGGCCAAGTTGCCCTACTCCTCCTCCTAGATCTGTCTGCAGCTTTCGACCTGGTCGATCACTCTGTCCTTTGCACACATATCCACACATCAGCTCATTTCTCTACTGAGGCCATCACCTGGATTACCTCTTTTCTCAACGGTAGAACCATGAGGGTCTTCTCAACCACCGCAGCGGCAGACCCCATACCAATCATTTGTGGCGTCCCACAGGGCTCCTGTGTCTCCCCCACATTGTACAACATATTTACCAAGCCCCTTTTCGATGCTTTGGATCATCTCGGTATCACCTACACTAACTATGCAGATGATACCCAGATCCTCCTTCCGCTTTCTGGAGATTATGGAAAGGATTTGGCCTTGCTAAATAGGGTGTACATCATCATCCAGGCATGGATGGCCATACATGGACTATGCCTGAATGATGATAAAACAGAACATATCATCCTAGGCACTACGTCCAGTTTAAAGACACTTGGCCCTGCCTACAACTCTTTCATGATCGATGGTAACATCAGGGTTGGACAAGAGGTCAAAACTTTGGGTTTTTACCTGGACTCTAATTTCTCGTTCAGAAGACAGGTGAGCTCCCTGGCTTCCACCACAGCTTATACGTGTAAATGAATCCGCACAGCTAAACCATTTCTGTCTGACACTAGTTGCCTTACCCTCGCTAGAGCCCTTATACTGTCCCGCATGGACTATTGTAACGCCCTCTATCTGGGATCCTCCAAGGCTACCACTAGCAAACTACAAACTCTTCAAAATAACACTCTCAGAGGGGCTTTGGGCATCTCCAGAAGAGATCACATCTCAGGACTCAGTCAACAGAACAACTGGCTCTCCATCACCGACAAAATTCTCTTAAAAACTGCATCGCTCACTCACAAATCCCTCAGTAACGCTGCCCCTACTTACCTGATCAATAGATTCCATAGACAGTCCTCCCTGAGACCTACCAGAACTGCCTACAAAGACTGCCTCTCTGTCCCTAACTTTAAACGTGCCACCATAGGGGGCAACAGCTTCCCAGTGAAAGCAGCCAAACTGTGGAACTCCTTACTGCCTAATCTCAGAGTGGACCTGCCCTACCAGAACTTCCGATCAACGGTAGTTTCATGGCTGAAAATGTAGGCCGTCAAAGATACTCCACTGCCAGGCTGTCCCCTTCTCATGCTACCCGCACACAATGTAATCACGTGTGCCCACTTGTTTATATGTATATAATATCCATGTACTTCATTGTTGATATGTATATATTTATTTTTATTTATTTATTTGCATTTGTAAAGCGCACAACTGCCCTCAGGCATTGCAGCGCTGTTAAGAATAGAGAGGCAGTCTTTGTAGGCAGTTCTGGTAGGTCTCAGGGAGGACTGTCTATGGAATCTATTGGTGTAACTTACTGTCTCTTTGTATACCCTATGACTTGTAACCAACCATCGCAAATTCTTGTAAAGGCTGCGCCCCGATACCCCCGGGTACGCTCGCACATTATAAATAATAAAAAACAAACAAACGAGGCTCCTCTTCCAGGGGATCCTCCCTGGCCCATTTTTGCCAGGTGGAGGCAAGTCGGGGTCCTGCACGGGAGGAGTCAGAGGGTTACCCTCTGGTCAGCCCCCAGAGGCGGCTGTGTATTGACAGGCAACTGAGGCAGTGGTGTAGGCATTGGTGGTAGTGCTGTAACAGGCACTGGAGCCAGAAGAATTGGACTAGGAGGGTGGTCCTGCACCGGAGTGGCTACAGGCTGCAATATGCAGACGCCCAGTGGAACTGGTGGAGTGCCCAAGGTAGGGGGCCTTTGAGGCACCACCTCCTTGATGGGGTCTTGGAGGAATCCCGCCATCTGGAGGAAGCGCTTGAAAAAACAATCCTCACAGGCCGCTGGGTCACGAGCATGGTCCTCCGCCGAGCTGGGCCTTCTGTCCTGATCGAAGCGCCAAGGAACCTGGGATGGGTATCCGAATGGCTAGGTGGCCTAATTGTAACCCTATGGGGACCACCCGCCTGTGCTATGGGGCCTGACACCGCTCCCTGAAGGAAGAGAACTGGAACTGCAATGTGCCACCCATTCTGAGGGCGATGGGGCCACCTGAGGCCTAGAGTCAGAATCTACGATGGCGGCCAGTTGTGCAGACTCTGCCACATGCTTGTCTGCCATTTTGGGGCCTTGCCCCACGCCCTGGGTGGAAGGGCATGAAGGCCCCGAACCCTGTGCTCGGTATGACCTAGCCAGCGACTGTTTGTGCCCGGTCTCTGAAGCAGAAGCGCCGACCTCTGAGACGGCTCCCGTAGGCCTAGTGCCCTCAGCCTGCGGGCTGGTAGTAAAACCGTCCCCCTGTCTCAAAACCTTGAGATAGCACTGGTAGGCTGTAAGCCCTCAGCTGGAGAGGTGGTAGTCGTATGAGACTGCCTCAGGGTGCCGCCTGGAACCAGAGCCCGAGAGCCCCTTGAACTCCGGTGCAAAAGATGAAGAGCCCCTCGGTGGATCACATGGAAGAGCCCCTGTGCACCTCGCCTTGGGAGCTGGTAGCCTAGACGGCCTCAGGTCTACCACCAGTACCAGAGTCCGAGGTACACTTCCTAGCCGGAGGACCCGGGAAGGAGTCTCCATGCTGCGGGGACTTAGAGAACAAAGGGCCTACCTTCTCTTGACGTGAAGTCATGGCAACAAAGTCCTTTAGATTACCGGTTGGTGAAGTGTGGAAGATCTCTCTCCAGCTGGACAGACGATTCTTCAAGCATCTGTGACCAAGAGAGCTGCAAGCCTTGCATGCTTCACAGTGGTGTTAAGGTCCGAGGCACTCAAGCCAGGCCGCATGGCGCAAGATGCGCATCTCACGAAGCCTCCTGCAGCAGACATGCGCCAGGGTAGACAAGTCACCGAAAGGAGGTCAAGAGAATAACAAAATCAAAAGAACAGGGAGCAAGCAGAACGTTGAAAAGTTACTGCGCCTAGGTGCCAGGTGCGACTCCGTCAGTGCAGAAAAAGGGACTGAGGTGAGGTGCCGGAGGGCAGGGCCTCAGTGGCATACCCACGCTCAGGGACGCGTCCCGTCCGCTATGCAAAATTTAAAGGGGAAGCTCACTTTATCACTGCCAAAGTTTCTGGTTCTGTGCCCATTATGGGGGACGCCCACAAGGATGGAGGAAAGGGGACGGGATGTATGAGTAGTGTGTATACCTTCTACTCCCAACGAGGGGAGGAGGAAGGGTGCACACATGTGAATCTATGCAGATACAAGCATCATAAAAACGTTTACAGGTATGTAATGTGTCTTCGGAGGCTTGTAGATCTGCTTAGAATCACATGCTTTGCATAGGCTAGCGAGCAGTACCTGGAGAAGGAGGTGGTTTTTAGAAGGGACAGAGGCAAAAAGATATCTTAACACTGCTTGTGCCACTTGAGAGTCGCTCCTAGTCTGTGTCCACACAGTAATGTCTGGTGAATGTGTGAACTGAGTTCCATGTTACTGCCCTGCAAATTGCCCGTAGGGTACATTTGCAAGGAAGGCTACTGTGGCACCAGTACCACATGTATTTATGTATTCAATGTATTTAATTGTTTTTTATAACGTGCTTTCCTAACATCTAGCGTATGGAGGGCTCTCTCCCCTGAGGTTTGTGGGTTTTGAAAAAATGCTGATAGTTCAATAGATTGGTTTGGATGGAATTTAGAAATTAACTTCAGTGCAAACTGTGGGTGTGTTAAGACCACGTTATTCTCATGAACTGTGACAAAATGCTCCGAGACTGATCATGTTTGGAGCTCACTGACTCTCCTTATAGGAGGTGATGGCTATAAGAAAAGCGGCTTTGTAAGTGGGATCTCAGAGGGTTGTTTTATGCATGGGTTCGAAGGGAGGCCCATGAGTTTACTTAAGACAATGGGCCTCATTATGAGTTTTCCGGTAAAAAAAAAAACAATACCACCGGCATGCCGGTGCTACCGTGTCTGTTTAGCACTGCTGCCAGAATCTACGGTATATTCAGAGTCAGCGTGTACGCGCATTCCGGCACGTGGATAACGGCCCCCGAATCCTCAATGCCGCAGGCACTGACAATGCCGCAAGTACCGGTACGCCGATGCCAGAAATACCGCACCGGAAGCAACGTCATTGTGCCAGAACGGGAAATGCGTGGGCAGCAATCCATTGCAATACTCAGTCCACAGCACTCGAACTGGTGAACTGAGTAGGCAGGAAGGTAGCTGACAAACATGACAACCAGGCAAGGCACCGCCCGTCGCCGCAAACCCCGATTTAGCGACATAGAACTAAACATGTTGGCCGACACACTGGTTGAACACGCAGATGTTGTGTTTTGTGCAGACCTGCGGCAGGCAGCTCAACTAAGGAAGAAAGCGGTATGTGAGGAGGTGGCGCGCAAGGTGTCCGCGGTGGGGACGACAGCCCGGACGGTCCAGGACTGTCGCAAGCGGTGGGACAACCTCAGTCTGCAGGTCCGCAGCCTCTTGTTGGCCCAGCGCAGCCAGGGGATGGCCAAAGGAGGCAGTCCACCATCGCCCATAAAGCGCGCCACATGGGAGAAGACTAGCAGCACGGTCATGAACATGGAGGGCATTGAGGGTGATGGAGTTGCCAAGATGGGAGCTGGATCAACAGATGATGATGGTGAGTCTCCCTTACTGTAATCACACCACACACCTTCCTCCCAAACCCCAATGGAGAAGTCAAAAAGGCAAGTAGGTGACACGGATTCCATGCTGCATTAGCACCCATCTAAAGCCACCTCCCACCCAACTACAATGTACCTGCCACGAACACAACCAACAAACACCACACATGGCCCCTTACTTGACAACACAAGCAACATCAACATGCGCGCGCGCACACACATACACAACTGTACAGCTGCAGCCCTCCCCACTGTGACACCTCATGGCAAGATGCACACATCACCTCCACCAGTTGCACACCTGACACAGCCACCATGTACGTACACGCAGTGTTATCAATGGCTCAACGTACAGGATGTGTGCACATCAGTTACACAATCAAACACCACATGCCATACAGACCCTGTGACACAGACACAACACGCACACCTCTACACACATGAAGTACACCCAACAGACACCATGCACCACATGTCCGCACCATAAGGATGCCCTGACACTGCATCTCCCCCCAGCCCAAAAGTCTGCTCAATCATGACACGAGTGGGTGCATGTGCACGGTTGTAGTCCTCTTCGTGCCTGTTTACTGGTTGCCTGATGGGGGTCAGGAGCCACAGCTTCAGGGGATACCCAGCATCACCTGCATGGGAGCAATGGAGAATGTACTTGTGATTAATTGGGTAATTCCTTGTAAGCATTGCCTGTACAGGGTTCATGATTACATGCAGCAGGCTATTCATGACTGGACACGACATTTTCCTTATTCAAATACCCAGGTAAGTGTACTTGGGAATGACCCATGGTTGGGGGAAGAGGAGTTGGGTGTTGTTCACGTCCCAAGGACCATTCAATCAGAAATAGCACTCTCACAAATGAAGTCCAAAAGCCCATGATGTTCCCATATCTGTTGGATGCGTTACCAATGGGAATGGCCTATGAATGCACAGTGCATTATGACACATTTGCATAATGTGCTTCATGAAACACAGTGGTTTCCAAATCATGCATTCGACTATGGGCCGGCGGTGAAGGATTACATTTCTGTGATAAGGCTGGGTGGGGACTGGCATGGTGGGAATGAGTCCTGTACCTCTCAATCATATATTGGTGGTGGTATCTGATTGATGATTGCAATCATTTCCATGCTTCACCCATTGTTTTTGGAGGTGCACCTTAAGGTGACAAGACAGGAATACTGGTCTGCGGTGTACCTGTGGAGTGAGTGCAGTGACTGAGATTTCTCTGTGTGGCAGTTGGATTTAGCTCAGGCATGGCAGCACGACTTGTGATTTCCTTTGCTGCACTCCTGTATTTCATGCATTGTGATTGCAGGGTGATGCATTGTGGTACCTGTGGTCCATGTCTTATGATGTTCCTGGTGCATGTGCTGGTGTGAGCACTGTGTATATTGCATGTACGCACTGCTGTATAAGCATGCCACATCTGCATCCATTGCCTGTGTCCCACAGTCTGGTGAATGAATTAGGCTCACAGTTTTAGGCACCCAGGATGCTGTGTGTTGTCTTGTTCCTGTGCAGGTTGGGGACGTAGAGGTAGGTAGGTCTGGTTCCTCATGCAACTTTGACTTCTATTGCCCAAAGCAGTCTATCTGCAATGCATTGCATTCATGGTATTGCTTACGCCTATTTTCTGGAGTGATTATGGATTCATGCATGTAGTGTGAACTTGTGGTGCTCATGCATGAAATCCTGTGCTATGTTCCAACACCCCTCATGGCCCAGCCAGCAGACGTGTTGCCTATGCTTGTGGTTCTCCACCCCCCACACTCCCAACCAACACCCCTCATGGCCCTGTGGTTAGACTCACCCAGCAGCCAGGTACGTTGTGCAGCGTGTCATGTCATGTAGCGTGGAGTTGTGCAGCACCATGGCATCATGTGTGGAGCCAGAGAATCTGGCACAGCAATGCGTTATGATTTTGCGAGCATCGCACACCATCTGGACATTCAGGGAATGGTAGAGGTTCTTATTGCAGTACACTACTTCCACGGCATGCCAGACTACTAGCTCCACATGGGTGCAGAAGAGGGGGCACCAATTACATTTGGCATGCCTGCCAGTGCATGCAATGCTATTTTGGTAGCAATCACCTCCTCCGCAGTCCGTGGTAACTTGATGTGGTCCCCTTGCGTGTTTCAGGAGTGCATCTACCACCTGGTTGAACACACGGGAGAAACAGGGTTGTGAGATGCCATGCAGCTGCCCCACTGTGCGCTACTAAGTGCCTGTGGCAAGGAAATGTAGCACAGACACAACCTTCAGCAAGGTCGCCATGAATGAGTTCTAGTATTCTGGAGATGGTGTCCCTGTCCAGGCAGTACAAGGTGTGGATCTGTGCAGGGGTTAGGTCAAATGGACTGGCCCTAAGGCGAGGGATTGGTGGCTACCTGCGGGGTAGAACTGCCTGGACTATTGGTATGTGCTGGACTAGTCTTGCCCTCCTCCTCCTCCTGCGCCTCCGCTGCATTCTCTGGTTCACTGCCTGCTCAAGGAGTAGCAGTGCAGGCATGTCCTCCAGCCCCAGTATTGCAACAACTAATGGTAGCATTGTGGATTTGGGAGGGGTGTGGTGTGGTGTGTGAGAGTGCTCCTTTTGTGCTGTGCCAGACTCCATTGCTCCACCTGTGTTGATAGTGTGCATCTGTGGCAGGTTTCTACACAGCATATCCCCATTAACACCTGCTCCGCGATGCCAGTGTTTACGGCATCATGGTATCCATGCCGATATTGCATGTCCGTGCAACTCTTAATGTGCACTTGACTGCAGCATGCCGGTGTCATGGGCACGGCTGCCGCGTGTCCATGTTCATACCGGCAAGGGAGAGCCCAATCACAGCGGGTCCCTATCAGTGACACCGGCATCGCTGCTCTTAATACTCTGGTCTGCTAAACAATGCCGTTATTACCGTACCAGCATCGATTTTACCGGACCGACAATCTTGTAATGAGGCCCAATGTTTAAATCCCACGCAGGGATAAACATCCTCTTAAACCCTTTCATGAAGGCTTTGACGACTGGAATCCTCCACCATGAAAGTTTACTCTGTGATGTAGTTTAAGCAGAAAGAGCAGCTAAATGGACTTTTAGAGAGTTGAACACTCGACCCGAGTCTAACAAGTGTAACAGATAATTGTTAGAAGGTGAACAGTTAATGGGATTAACATTAGACTTTTTAAACCATATGACAAATCTTTTTCATGTGTTAAAGGTAGCAGTATCTAGCGTTAGGTTTACGTGCATCTTTTAAAATGTCCCTGCATCTGTTATATAAGTTAAGGTGTCCTAACTATGACTTCAGGAGTCAAGCTGATAAGTTGATTGTCTGGAGGTGCGGATGGAGGGTTGCCCCTTGGTTCTGGGTTAGTTTCACTTGTGGGCAAACCGACATCTTGAGCAGGTGGGAGTACCAAGTCTGGCGTGTCCTGTTGAAGAGTGGGGTCGGGGAAAAGTGTACACAAATATCCATGACCAACTGATCCACAGTGTGTGCCCCTTGAACGTCTTCTGGGGGAACCTGCAGGTGCAGGTCTGGCATATTGCATTTTCTTCTGTGGCAAACAGATCTATGTCTGGCTGACACCATTGCACCAAAATGCTGTTCGCAATGTCTGTATATAGTTTCCACTCATGTTCGGAGGGAATGTTTCGGTTTCTGCTTAGTGTCTCTGCTAGGCAGTTGTGCTCCCCTGGAACGTGTTGTGAAATTAGGTAAATGTTCCTCTGGAGGCTCCATTTCCAGATCTTCTGTGCTAATCTGGACAGACTTAGTCAATGTGTCCCGCCCTGTTTGTTCATGTGAAATATGGTTGTTGTGCTGTTTGTGAAAACTATTACAGACTTCAATATGAAGCGGTGCTGAGACGCTTGCAGTGCTTTGAACACTGCCAGCAACTCTACAGCGTTGATATGCTTCTTTGTCACGGTCTGTGTCCACATGACTTCTGCTTTTTGGTAGAGGTAATGAGCTCCTTAGCCTGAAAGCGATGCCTCCGTTATTGTGGTTTGGGTTGGAGGGGTGACAAAAGGTTTACCCTTTTGTAGGGTGTCATTTGTCCACCACTGAAGTGCTGAAACCACAGTTTGCGAAACTACCACTAAATCATCCCACTCTCATTGCGCTTGAGACCATTGTTTCGCTAGCCATACCTGTGTTGGACAAATGCACAACCTTGCATGTGGCACAATGAAGATGCATGAAGACATCATACCAAGAGGAAGCATTGTCTTTATTGGCAGTTATCTGATGGCCAGCTGTATAACAAGGGATGTGATGCAGCAAGGTTTGTGCCCTCTAGTTGGAGGGGAAGACGAGGGCGTCTTCTGTCTGAATAATAGTCCCAGAAATTGTTTGATTTGTCTGGGGACTAGGTTTGATTTTTTCTCATTGATGGAAACCCCAGTTGAAACAGGAGGTTTATTGTTTCTTGTGTGTGCTGCTAGCAAATCTATGGTGTGTCTCCTGTTATGAGCCACCATTCCAGATAAGTGTACACTGGGATTGATTGGCTGTGCATACTACACCTAGTACTTTTGTGAAAACTCGAGACAGAGGCTGATGCAATCCTGAAGGGTAGGACTTTGTACTGGTCGTAGTGTACATCTCCCATCTTGAACCTTAGGTACTTTCCGTGAGCTGGCAACATTGAAATTTGAAAGTAGGCATCTTTCATATCCAGTGTTGCCCTGTAGTCTCCTCTGTTTAGTAAAGGAAATTATAACAATATTACCATTGCCTAGTTTTATTAGGGGGGTGGAGGGGATGGTGGAACGTATGGAGGAAAGGGGACCATGGACTAGGAGTATGTTCGTCACTACGGTGAGTAACTTAGAATCACTCCTACGTTCCGTCCCTTTTCCGCCATACTGTATGTGTGATTACAACTCAAGGTAGCCCCATGGTGGAGTTGACCCACCTTGGAAAACAAGTTCCTTAACACTGCCTGACCAAATGGCACGTCCGACTTGGAGCTGGCATCCAAGCAGTAGTGCCTGCAGAAGGCAGAGGGCATAGCCCATGTAGCAGCCTTGCTGATAACCTACCACGGAACGTGCCTCTGGAAAGCAACCACAGTGGCTGTAGCTCCGATAGCGTGGGCATGCATATTCACTGGAAGAGGCTTATGCTGCTCCTCGTAGGCCTCCTTGATGGCCGTAAACATCCACCTTGATATGGAGGTCTTTGGAAGCCTGATAGCCGGGCTTTGACCAACCGAATGTGAGAACATCTGATTTGCGAAAGCTCTTGGTTCTGTCCAGATAGAATTTTAGAGCACGCCTGATGTCCAGACAGTGCAGAACACTCTGAGCATTGTCCTTAGGGTCAGCGAAGAACGTAGGTAACACGATGCTCCTCATTCGTGTGAAACAAGGAGACCACCTTCGGTAAGAATGCCAAGAGTTCCAAGCACCACCTTTGTTCTTGTGAAAAGTATTATAAGGCTCTGAAGCCACTAGTGCCTGGATTTCACTGACCCTGCATGCAGAAGTAAGGCCCACCAATAGAGCCGTCTTAATGGTGACTAGCCTGATGTCCGCGGACGCCATGGGTTCAAATGGTTTATGCGCGAGTGCACCCACGTTGAGGTCCCACACCAGGTGCGGTTTCTTGATAGGCGGGTAGAGTCTGGTGAGGCCTACCAGGTGTCTTTTAACCACTGGATCAGAGAAGGAAAATACCTCCTCCTCTGAGTTCTGATAGGCTCCGATTGCCGCCAGGTAGGTGCGACATGTGTCTTCCTGCACCCCTGAGTGTGAGGCGAACGATACGACTTCGTCCAAAGTGCAGGTCAATGGATAGACCTTCTTTGCTTCGCCCCAGTGACAAAATCTAGCCCACCTGCTTTTGTACTGGCTCCTGGTAGCATCGCTCCTAGCGCCCTGTATAATGTCTAGGTTAGCCTATGACAGACGTAGATGCCTTAGTGTGACCTGTTCAGGAACCACGCTGCGAGGGATAACCTCTGGGGGGCAGGGTGAATGACTGTGCCTCCTTGCTGTGAGAGTAGGTGAGCTGGGGCCAGTGGAAGGTGCACCGGGGGGTGCTCCGACAGGCTGAGTAGTTCCGAGAACCATGGTCTTGCGGGCCACCACGGCACTATCAGGATGATACACAGGTGTCTGGACTCCCTGATCTTGCAAATCACCCTGTGCACCAGGGTAGTGGGAGGGAAGGCATGCACGTTCATGTTGCATTGGATCTGCATCACATCGCCCAGAGAGCCCCAGCCCTGTCCCTGCCAGGACGCGAACTGGGGGCACCTCCTGTTGGCCCAAGTGGCAAAGAGATCCCCCTGAGAATGGCCCAATGTGTCGAAGATCCTCTGAAGGACACGTTCGTTCAACTGCCATTCGTAGTTGTCCGCACCCAGCTTGCTGAGCCTGTTCGCCTGCAGGTTGGACTACCCTGGAAGGTGGATTGCAGTCAAGTGCATGTTGTTTTCCAGAGCCCACTCCCAAATGTTTCTCGGATTTCAATTCGGAGCAGAAGAAACAATCCAGGGCAAAAACCTGAATGAAGGAAATCATAGAGCAAAACTTTCATATGCTTAACGGTAACACTCCGGGGGATATCGCAGGGGCTCCAACATGGGGTAGGGGGAGTCAGTGTTACAGCCTAGACAATTTTTTTGTCTCCCCTGGAACCGGTCCTTTAGTTAAAGATTTGAAGGTGATACCCATGACTCAGTGATCATGAGCTGGTCCAATTGACATTGGAGAGACCGTCTTGTAAAGTGAAGAACCAATTGAATGTCAATCTGCATGTGGAACCAGGTAGAAATCGCCTTCGTCTAAACCGAGTTGTGGTGTTCTCTCTGACTAATCGCTTTATTGCAGACGCGATTACGTGTCGCTCTTTAGCGATTACTGAGAGATCAAAGGGGTTGGGGGAGACCGCAATGTAATCTGAAATATCAGTTTCATCAAGGGGTGGCAATTAAAACATGAGAACAGAGAAGAGATATCAGAAGACTAACTCTCGCCAGGGAGTTGGACAAAAGCGATAACATTAAAAAAAGAAAGCATAAATATAAAAACTGCCTTGTGTCACAAAGTCATTACTTCGGAGCTAGATGCAGAACAAATGTTAAAAATACTATCTGCCAAAGAATCAAGAAGTTTGTGGTGGTTGTTAAATGAAATAGGGGTATCACAGCAGGCCCTCCAATCCAACTCAGTAAATGAGCGGGACTGGCTAATGTTTTTTGGAGCCCTATATGAGAAGCAAGCTACACCGATGGTTACGACCCAGTGTTCTCCGGAAAAGAGCGATTGGTCTCTGACCTTTACAAAGGAAGAGATTAAGGACCTAATTAAGAAGACTAGCAATTGCAGGGCCCCCGTCCCAGACGGACTGTCACATTACATGCTTAAAATAGCCCCAGAGGAGTGGGCCAAATGATGTATGTCCCTTTTCACAGAGATTGTGTCTTGGAGAGAGACTGCAATCTCCTGGATGAAAGCGGTCGTGATCCCGATCTTTAAGAAAGGCATTATAACGGACCCAAAAAATGACCGCCCCGTTGCCCTTTTGGACGCCTTAGGGAAAATCGTTTCCTCCCTCCTTCTGATAAGGCTGAAGAAATGTGTTAAGGAATCAGGCCATTATGATATAAGGCAAACAGGGTTTGTAAAGGAGGTAGGATGTAGCTTAAATCCATTGCTGTTGAATAGCTTACAAATAAGAGCATTGAGGGAGGGAACGAAAATCTATATTGCTTTCTATGGACTTCGCTCAAGCATTTCACAGTATTGACTGGGATATGTTGTGGTGAAAAAATAAAAGCATGGAACGGCCCAAGAGACATTCATGCTCCCATTATGTCTCTATATACCACCACTTCGATGCAGGTAAAGCTGCCTCAAAGTGGGCTTCTCTCTGAAAAGATTCTTCCATAAAGAGGTCTAAAGCAAGGTCAACCACCTGCCCCAGAACTTTTCAATCTTTTTATCTCAGATCTCAAAGAGGCATTAAAGGGGGGCAATTCTTTCCCAGCCAGGACAAATGACGAACCAATAGGCTGGTTACTCTATGCAGATGATTTGATCATTCTGGATCAGACGCAAACTGGACGCCCTACAAACATATGTACAGGCCAAAGACCTAAAGATCAATGTATCCAAATCTGCAATTTTTGTTCTCAAAAATTAAAGGGGAAGAAAAGAAATTCAGTTGGCGTTTGGAGAACGAACCAATAACTGTAGTAGACAATGCGAAGTAACTGGAAATTAAAATAATTTCAAGTGTCTACGATATTAAGCAAGTTCTTGAACTGAAATCAAAGACCAGGAACCTGGCAACACAGGGCTGTGTGATTCATAGGAAATATGGGAAATTTCCTTGATACCAACCCTGAAATTGGATAAGCAAAAGGTAGCCCCAATCCTGACCTAAGGAGGGGAAGTGTGGCTAAGCTTGTCATGGGAAATTTGGCCAAAAGTGGTTTGGCTATTCTGGAGGAAGATCCTCCAGCTCCCACAGGGCATTTCCACAGCACTGATAAGACATGAATTGGGACTTGTGTCTCTGTATGTGTAGTGACCTGGAAAGATCCCTACCATAAACTACTACTAATAGAGAACCCTCCTCCTCAATTCAAAGTCTTGATTAGAAAGAAGGAAGTGATGTGGCACTGGGCCTTGGAAACCTGGGCTTAACACTGTAAAGGAATACTGGTAACAAAAAATGTGACGGAAGAGCTGTTGATTTCCAACCCTGAATTAGTTAAAAAGAAAATCTGGCTTTAGGACTGGATCTCAACAGTATCCGAAAAATCCCAGTCTGGTTTAACCTGCCTTGCTAAAGATGAAATCAAAGCTATAAACGTTGTAACTAGATATCTAACAAAATTTCCCAGCTCATGCCATAGAACTGCCTTTATGAGGTTCAGATTCAATTTGTTTCATATAAGAGAAGTCCTGAGCATTCACAACCAGGTGGGGGAGGGAAGGTTATCCTGTAAACTATGTAACCAATCAAATGAAACGCTTAAGCATCTAGTCCTTCTTTGCCCGAATCTGCAAGATCTCAGAACATCATGGGTTTGTGAGCAACTTCCCAGCCAGGAGTGTGGAGGAATGGTGGTCTGCGTTAGGCCACGGAGCAGATTTCAAATTGACACTGGCACTAACAAAGTTATTGGAGGAAACCTTCAATCAGTCCAGATGGATCTATGATGCTAGATATATATAACTGAAAGAGGTTCTTTTGCATTTGATTTTATGCCGATTCAATGGTTTGGTTTTTTTTCTTTTTCTCTTGTACTGTTTTTTTATCTTTTTACTTATGACTGTATGGTGTTAAATTGTTTTGATCATCTCTGAAGAATGTTTGCTAATGTTTGAATTTTTTCTTCTTCTTATCTTCTGTATTTAGCTTGTGTATGTGATGTGTGTCAAAGGATTGAAATAAATCAAAGCCTTAAATAAAAAAATATATAAACAATTGAACCATGTATTGGTTACTATTGACTTTGTTTTGAACACAGCCATGAATGATGTAACTAAGGGACTCATTATATTAGCCGGTTCTTCAAAATTCGTGGGAATCTCCACATTAGAGCTGCTTGCACTAACCAGCAATTTTTCCCAAAATGAAAAGCAGCACTATTCTCCATCAGATGCCACCTTTTTGATATTTTGGAGTGGCCACTGATCGAAATCGGACAATTAATCTTACTCAAACTGGATTGAATTGTTAGCTAATCCAAATGAGGGAAGGAGAGTTATCGCTTTGCCCGCCTGGTGTTGAAAGATGCTGGCCTGAACTGTGTCCTATTGAAACGCTAAAATGATGATTCTTTGGGTTGGTAAAAACGTACTTCTTCACATTGATTGAAACCCTTCGTTGGAAAGGATAGCCATGACTGCCTGGAGAGTCTTAGAGACTTCCTCAGAGGACTCCACTCTGATCAGCCAGTCATCTAGGTAAGGGTAAACATGCTGCCCCCCACTCCTCCACAGACCGGTAAACGCATCCATTACTTTTGTAAATACTCTCTGCTCTGAGCCCAAAAGGTAGCACTCTATATTGGAAATGCCTCTCCATTACTGAGAATCTAAGAAATTGACAGAGGGGCTGCCAAATCGGTACATGTAGATAAGCGCCCTTCAAGTCCAAGGCACACAGCCTGTCCCAGATACAGAGCGTCTGCTATCTGCGCTGGCGTCAACATCTTGGATTTTTAAAGGCGTAGGGATAGGTTGAAGTACAATAGGTGCAATACTACTCTCACGCCAGCCTGTTGCTTTTTGGGGATAGCAAATATCCTTCTATAGAATCCTTGGTTCCTGAATGAAGGAACATCCTCTACCGCATTGGTTTCTATCAACTCTTGCACTTTTCTGAGTAACGAAGGGGAACCGATCTGTATCAATGGGTAGGACCTTGGAGGAGGGGAGGGGAGGGGATAGGTAACCGGAAACCCCCAAAATGAGCCATGGGTCTGGGAAATGTGGACACCATTGTTGTCTGTGCAGAGCCAATCTGCTCCATGCCCATTCCACTGGGGACTCTTGGACACAGACGTGCAACACTGATTTTTGGGCTGAGATGCTGATAGAGTCATTTACACCTAATGGTACTGGGGGAACCACTTCTCCTGGAATCCTCCAAAAGACCTAGATCTGATATCCGACCTAGGCTGACTGAGAAAAAGATTTGGTACTTGGCTTTGAGAGAATTGTAAAAGAGCTTGCTGTCTGAGTGCAAGTCGTCTTTTTGGTCAATTCCTCGTCTGTGGAGGAATGGAAAAGGTCTGCATCTTCGAAAGGGAGGTATAATAGTTTCTCTTGTAAGCCACTTGTAAAGCTGGTAGCAGGTATCCAGGCAGACCTTACATCCACATCAACAAACATACCTCTGCTGGCTGTATCACTATGGTCAACTGAGTATTAACAATTCCTGAGCCACATGTTTTTCTTCAGTCAGGCTTAAAAGATCCCTGTTAGTACGGGGGTAGATCTTGGGCAAAGGCAGATCTCTTCCTCCATAGCCTGATTGGCTACCGCCAGTAACATGTGCATGTTGCCTTGACGTAAAGAGAGTTCTGTATTCAAACATACCATTTTCCCTGAAGGCTTCTCATCTTTTGTCTTCCTTTGATAAGGTTGCTGCTGTTTAAGCAGGAGAAGATCCTGCCACACTATTTCACATATAATGATGCTGCCGCTACAACCAATGAGCGTGGTTGTTGATGGGAAGTTAGAAGTCGACCTTCCGAACCCAGCTGCCTGTATCGCGCATCCAGTTTCTTGCAGACCGAAGGGCATGAATGATGTTCTTGACAAAGACGCTTTTGGTAGATCGGCACTTTCGTTTGGATGGATATGCCTGACTTGTTTGTAGCCTAAACCTCTGCTAAGACTCCAGATTCTGGCTGAATTTGCCAGGCCATTACACCTTTCAAGAAAAGGCTTGGCAGAAGAGGGAAATACTACTTATTTCTTATCTGTGACCTGGGCTCTGGTCGCCAGGCTCGGACTAGTAGGTAAAGCATCTTGAATCTAGGGAGTGTCAAAAGGTACTTGATCTGATTTTTATCATTAGACAGACTCCTTTGCCTGTGCTGCCGGAATTACCACAGTCTAGGGAGGAGGTGGAGGAAGTGGCTATGGAGGAAGAGGCACCTGCACTGGTGTAGTAGGCTGAGCCGGCCCTGGAGTTAATGATTGATCTTGAGGAATGACATTTTTAATCAACCCCTTCAGAATGACTGACATTTGAAGAGATTTCATGAGGTTCAAGAACCTGACAAGAAATCTATCCTCAAACAATGTTGAGGTCTGTACCAATGTATGAGGTGCTGCAGCTGTTGGAGACCATGTTGACGTCACTGGTACGTAGGGGATTTGTGCCTCTGCAGGTGTATCAACTGATCAGGGTACCTGTCTGAGGTAGAAGAAGTAGGCTATGAGGTGCACCACAGCACATCTGCCACTGACCGTTCCAAATGCCTCATGGGCTCCTGACTAGATGAGGTTCTACCTGCTGGAGGAAATGAGTGATCTTTGAGCTGGGTTCATAGCGCTTTCAGAAGGGAAATAGTCCACTGAAGATGATGCCACATCAAGAGGTCACTAGTAGCTGACCATTCCTCTCTGATCACCATTTTGCTGTTCTAATATTGCTAAAGTGAAATGGGGGTGCGGAGGAAAGCTTTGTCCAGCGTAGACCACAAAAGGCAGTCTCTGTGGACTCTCTGGTGGAGGCCTGGCTCTCTTCGGGACCTCAGTGTTGACTCTGTGGTCCATCGGACCTCGTGTTAACTCTGGATTCAGTGGTCCAACAGACCGATGTCCAGTCAAGGAGCAGAGGCCTCAGGTCTAGCACCGTTATTAGGATCTTTACGGCCTCTCCCAGACAGAGTCTTTCCTGAAATGTAGTCACATTTCTGAGGTATTTTAGAAAACAAAAAGGTGTACTTGCCATAGATTTCCGGTGCGCAAATTCTGTTGTGAGTTCTGGTAGTGACTTAGAAAAAAGGTCACTCCACTGCACAAGCCTATTCTTCAAAGCCGTTGGTGTTAAGGTGTCACAGGCCAAGCACAAGTCCCATTGATGCCCTGCCCCCAAACACTCCAGGCAGAACGTGTTAGGATCTAAGGTTGGACAAGGACTCACATGAGGTGCACCTGCTGAAGGCCGACGAAACAGACATGCGCCGGAGGAACGAGGGGTGCCGAAGGCTGGTGTCGGTTGAATTAGATTATTGAAAAAATAAACGCTTCTGAGGCATTTAAGAAGTGCGCAGCAAAAAATGGGCTGACAGTGCACGTGTCTGTTCAAGTCACGCAGCAAAAAGGAATGAGGTGCCGTGCCAGAGGGAGGGGTTAGCATGCACAGCCATGCATACTCTCGCAACTATGCGGGCCCCTAAAATAAAAATGAAAGTGTAAGTGATTATTTTGCACCGCGAAAGGGGGTGACCCGTTCCCTAGTGGGGACACCCATACAAGTGCAGAGGAAAGGGGGCGGGAAGCAGGAGTACCAAGAATGACATCAGGGATTTTTTTGAGGTAGTGGGATATTACGGTCACTTTGTTCCAAATTTCTCCACCAGTGTGGCACCACAAGCAGACATGCTGAAGGAAACTCACCCACATCCCATACTTATCAATATCGTAGCTCAGAAGGCATTAGAACAATTGAAAGAGAGCCTCTGTAATAGCCCCGCGCTGAATATGCCCGACTTCTCCGAGGAATCTGTATTATAAACGATTGCTTCCCTAACTGGCTTAGGGGCACATCTAGGGCAGTTAAGAGACACTGAATAAAACCCCTTCCTGTTTATAGGCCATAAAACTATATCTCAGAGAGTGTAGCTAACCCATTGTGGAATTAGAGGCTTTGGTGGTAAAGTGGACAGTCCACAGTCAAAGGTAATACCTACGTTACAAGCATATTCCTGTCGCATGAAACAGGGCAGGCCAAAAAACAAGCAAATGTTGACTTCTTGTCCAGATACCCCCAAGCAGCTAGTCAGTAAGGAGAAGAGGGAGAAAGGAGGACATTGAAGGGTTGGAGGTATATGACCTTGCCACTCGTCCCAAACTGGGGTAGGCAGCCAACAAGGGCACATGCAAGAGCCGGTCCAACCCCAGAGGAGGAGTGAGGGTTCTTAGGAGGGCCCCAGTTCCTGAACCCCTTAATTGTGCCGGACATGCCTGTGAACCTTGGTACCACTGTGTTGCTCCATGCCTTGGCAGCTTCGCATCTGGTGGAGGTTCTCTCTGCTTTCTTACAGAACCACTGGCTAGGGAATGCAGTTCTTCTCCAGCTGGAAACTCAGTGTAGAAACGTTGAACCCAAGTGTAGCATCCTTGAAGACCTGCATATCACTAGAAATGGTACAGACTACCCATGGGACTGGGAGGGGAAATGTGAGCAGCCAGCAGAGACGGGACAGTGCCACAGAATGGGCTAAAAGAGATCTAATGGAAACAATGACCAATGGGAAGGGGGAGGATGCAGTCAGTGAGGAAGGCCGGTATAAAAGACTTGTGTGACCAGAGGAGAATAATGGGTGTTGAGGTCAGCAAGACAGGTTGTGGACTGAGAGACCAGGCAGAGGACAGGAGCTTGAGCGCAGTGCTGAGAACTTGTTGGTGATTGTGGAATAGAGTGCAGGTGAGGTATTGAGCCAGAGAGAGAGAGAGAGAGGTGCCAAGCCTGCGAGTATAGTGTCTCTTGTGAGACTGAGTGCTGGACTGTGTGATAGAGAGGGGGAGCATATGAGAGAGAGCGAGTGTGTAGAGGGCGAGTAGAAAGAGATTTGTTTAGCAAGGGAGAGAGTGAAAGTGAGGGTGAAAGAGGAGACAGGTGTAGTAGATGGAGGTTGGGAAATAGGCTGAGAGTAGGTCCTGGGAGCACGGTGGAGTGTGAGTCACCAGAGAGACTGAGTAAGAGAGGGAGAGATAGAGGAGAATGAGAACAGGACTGGAAAGGAGGCAGGAGGAAGGAAGAAATAGGGAGAGGAAGGAGTAGGTGAGATTGGAAGTGAGGAAGGGAAATAAAGAATGGGGATAGAGGCAAGGAGAGTGTGGGAGGCATAAAAGTAAAAAAAGCCACATTACACGAGGGAGTGAGGTAGAGAAGGCTGTGGCCTTTAAACTCCAAGATGTAGAACAGATAAGTAAAAATACAGTAGGGGTTACCTTTCTCTATCCAGGCATACAACTATCTTGGGGCTATTGAAGCCTGGGCTAGGGTAGATGAAGCTTACAGGAAGTTGAGGTCTAGACCGGGAAATCCCCTTAGACTGGCCCTTGTGCTATCCAGCATCGGCAAAATTCTACAAAGCGATTATAAAATCTTGAAACTACCAAAGCAGATTGGTGAGTTCTTGAGGCCATCTTTGACAGAGCCCAGAGTGGCTCAGTCTCCTCTGTGTCAGAGTCATGTCAGAGTCATACCTTCAGCCCGGCACCGCCCCCAACCCCGACTATGATTATTTATTTAATAATTTAATAATAATTTAGCATTTATATAGCGCTACGAACCCTCAGGTATCTGAGCGCTACTTCTTATTACCCACGTTATGTGGTGCTCATTTATCGACCTCCTAAGGATGAAAGGCGGAGTTTAGCCCTGCCTGTTACTCTCACCTGGGATCCATGGGGGCGCCACCCAATACTGGATGGAGGTCTAAGCGCTATCCCGGACCCCTCTCTGCTTGGTTATGTGCCAGACGTTGGGTAGCACCTATAACAGGAGAATGGAGGGTTAAGATACTGGTTCTGTGATGGGTGGACTCCAACCTCCCTCTGGTCCAAATCCCCTCCCTTGGGGTTATTGCTCACCTTAGGTTTTTGTGTGTTGAACTCTCTGTCCTGTGTCTCTGTGCAGGGGCGCGTGGTTGGTGCAGGCGTTCCGTGGACCTAGTTGCTTGACTGGTCCGTGTGCACTTATGTCGGGTCCAGACCGGCTGTGACTCTGACTCTGCTTGCAATCTTCCAGGTGAGTTATAATGTCTTTTCCGTCTTTATTCTGTCTCTTTCGTTCCCTCCGTTTTCTCCGTCTTCTCAGCATCTTGCTCCACTACGCTGTTCCCTAACAATGCCTCTTTTTGTTTTCACAGGGATGGTTGCGATCTCGGAGTTGCTGCGTCGATGGCGAAGACCACAGTGAGTTATTTATGCGCGGAGTGCTGCTCTGTTTATTGGTGTTAATTGCTAACCTGTGTTCTCTTCTCTTCTTTGTACAGATTGCGGTGATGTTCCGGAGTGATGAGCGATCGAAACGCTACTTTCCCAGGTAAGTGCTTTGTTAATGCCGACCTTGTTCCTTCTCCCTTGCAGGTTGCGGTGAAACCCAGGGATGAGCGGGGTAAGAGAAGCGCAGGGTGCTGCCAGGACTCGCTGCTTGCCCAGGTAAGAATTGTTATTAATGCTGCAGGTTGCGGCGAACTCCGGAGATGGGCTGTTAGGCAAAAACCTGTGCAGTTCCCTTACCACTGCAAAAGGCTTAGGACTACAGGTGTTGGCAGTAAACCCAATTGGTAGCAGCCTGTACCACCAAGATTTACCTGGTAGCTGTGGCTGAGCCGTCACACTTCTCTCAAGAAGAGTTACAGTATATAGAGTATACACATTAGGTACCAAAATACAGTAGCACAAGCAAACACTGACCAGAGCTTTGGTATAAAAGTATATAATTATTTTTTTTAAAAAAACACACTTGTAAAAAAATACACTAGCACTAATATGGCAAGCACGTTCAAACACAGTCACTATCAATATATATACATCCCTGATTACTTATTGAACAAGTTTAGTTAAAACACCACTTATTTACAGACAGAGGTGAGCGCTTAACCTAAGATGGCACTCCAATAAGTTAGTTAAAAAGGGAGGGAAAAGGCAGAATTAGAAAAGCACACAGTACCAACACTTTTAGAAGAACCACAGCAAGTCAAGGAAGGCAGAGTCCACTGTAGAGCAAGAAAGTTCATAGGCCAGGCCCACTCTTGGAGAGAGCAAGGCAAATGTGTCCAAGATCACCCAGTTGAATTATACTTTTAAAGTCTTTGCAGATAGTTCAAAAAGAGTTGGATCAGTTCAGAAAAAGTTAGTTAACAGGTCCCAGGTCACCCCAGGATAGAGAGTCAAGGATTTAGGGACACCTTGAACAGTCTGTTGCAAGGGAGACCTGGCGGGACACAGAACCTGAAATGGTGAGAAAGCTCCAGCGGGGGCAGTTGTTCCTGGCAGCGGGTGCAAGTCGTTGCTTCGTCCAGGGGAAGAGAAGATCTCGACGTGGAGGAAAGCTGGAGGTTGTTGCACTGCCAGGGAAGAAACCAGCCGCAGAGTTTCCCGGTTAAAAGGTACTACCCTTTTATTCGCGGTAGTGGTGAAGCGTGGCTATCTGGCCACCGGGGTGCTTGGCACGGGCGATTCGACCACGAGACGGTCCAGGAAGGCGAACTGGTTAACCCCACCAGTTCAAAGGAAGAAGACTCTCCAAGATGAAGATCTTCTCTGTCGTCGGGAAGTGGTGAGGCGGTAAAACAGGGCTCCACCGGTGGTGTCGTCGTTGCAGGTCGGCTCAGCTTCTCCCTCTTCGGATTCTTTAGGTCCTGTGGCGACTTCTGAAGTTCCAGTCCCCAAAGCCCTGCTTTTATGCAGAAGAACAAGTTACTTTCTTACCTGGTAACGTTCTTTCGATGGGATGGTCCGACGACGTATTCCATATCTATGACATGTAATCACCACAGCTGTGCTGCTTCGGAAACTTTTTTCGGCGTCTGCGTCCTGCGTCGATGACGTCGATGCGCCGTCGTCGAGGACCTCCTCCGACGTCCGACGTCATCCGATGTGATAAGTAGGACGCACGACGCCCGTAGCCTCAGTTGTAGTTTTTTCCCCCAGAACGTGTGACATAAGTCAACTGCCAGTCAGACACAAAGCCTTGCGGAACGGAAGCTGCAATCGCAAAAGAAATTCTGCAGCGGGGAAGGCAGGGCGGGAGCGATAGGGAATACGTCGTCGGACCATCCCATCGAAAGAACATTACCAGGTAAGAAAGTAACTTGTTCTTCGAGGGGATTGGGTCCTCCGACGTATTCCATATCTATGACAGACTCCCAAAGTACCAGAGCAAGGAGGAGGGAAAGAATTTAGAATCAAAATGTAGAATAGCCAATCAAATAGCAGAGCAAAGGACCGCCTTGCCAAAGGCAAGATCCTGCCCTCGGATGGAATCGAGGGAATAGTGACGTACAAATGTATGTACTGAAGCCCAGGTGGCTGCATCACAGATGTTGCGAATAGGATCACCCCTCTGCAGGGCAGTAGATGCAGCCACACCCCTGGTAGAATGGGCCCGCAAGCCAGCCGGTAGGGTCCTTACCCACCAAGCTGTAACACTCCGAGATGGCTAAAATAATCCAGCGAGACAAAGTCTGTTTCGTCACAGCTTGCCCCAAACGCTTTCCAGCGTAACCAATAAAGAGTTGATCGTCCACTCTGACCCGGGACATGCGTGAAACATAAAAGCTCAAAGCTCTCCTAGGATCAAGCCTATGGAGCCTCTCCTCTTCCTTACCAGGATGCGGAGGAGGATAGAATGCCGGAAGAACAACCTCTGGGCCAAATGAAATTCCGTCACTACCTCCGGAAGAAAAGAAGGACGAACTCGAAGGACAACCCTGTCCTTGTGAAATACAATGAAGGGTGGCTTAACTGAAAGTGCTTGTAACTCACTCACTCTGCGAGCGGAAGTAACCGCAACTAAAAACACAGTTTTCAGAGTCAACAGCCTCAAGGGGCAAGAATGTAAACGCTCAAACGGAGCACCCATAAGAAACCTAAGAACAAGGTTTAAATCCCAACCGGGCACCAGGAAAGGTGACGGAGGGAAGACATTAGTGAGCCCTTTCAGAAACTGTGAAATTAAAGGGATTGTAAAGTAAGAACACTCTTCAGACGAGCGCTTAAAGATGGACAGCGCCGCCAGGTAACCTTTAATGGTACCCACTTGCAAGCCCCTGTGGGCCAAAGAAAGTAAAAAGGACAGAACCATGGGGATGTCACATGCAAAAGGATCCACAATCTGAACTCTGCACCAGTCGCAGAATTTACGCCAACGGCAACGGTACAGAGACTTTGTTGCTGGCCTTCGGGCCGAAAGCAACACCTCCATCACGTCTTCAGGAAGGTCCCAATCCTTATACCTCAACCTTTCAGAAGCCAAGCGTGAAGGTTGAGGGACCGGACCCCCCTCCCATGAGAGCAGATCGTCTCGGTAGGGAAGACGACGTGGAGGGCAGATGGACAAGTCGAGAAGGTCCTGGTAACCACGTCCTCCAAGCCCACGCCGGAGCAATGAGGATCATCCGGGAACCGAACTTCCGTAACCTCCGCAGCACTTGCGGGATGACGGGGACTGGAGGAAACGCGTACAGCAGCGGGAATGACCACTCCACCACAAACGCGTCTCCTAAGGCTCCTTTTGGAGGAAATTCCCGCGAGCAAAACCTTTCGCACTTCCGGTTGACACTGGAGGCGAATAGATCCACTTGAGGGGTCCCCCAAAGGGCGAAGATCTCCAGGAGAACCTCCTGAGCCAACTCCCACTCGTGCGGAGATCGCGCTCTGCCTGCTCAGAGCGTTCGCCGTCACGTTTTCGTCTCCGGCCAGATGAACAGCCAAGTTCAAAACTTCCTGCTGGATGGCCCAGAACTCGAGCTGCATCGCCTCCCTGCACAGAGGAAGTGACCCTGCCCCCCCTTTTTGTTGAGGTAGTGCATGGCCACTGTGTTGTCCGTCAGGATCAGGACATTCTTTCCTCGCACAGTCGGCAGAAAAGCCTTCAGGGCTAGCCTGACGGCCCTCAGCTCCAACAGATTGATATGGAGTCTGGACTCCGACGGAGACAAACGACCGCTGACTGTCAGCCCGTTGGCATGAGCTCCCCATCCCTTGAGGGATGCATCCGTCACGATCGTCACCTCCAGCCAGGGAAGCCAAAATGGAGCCCCCTTCATCAAGTTGCCTTCGACGGCCCACCACAGAAGGACCCGGGCGACCGAGGGCGGCACCTGAACCGAGTCCGACATCCTGCCGGAGGACTGTGACCATTGCGTCTTGAGTGCCCACTGCAAAGATCTCATCCGCAGGCGAGCCTCTGGCACCAGAAGAATGCAGGATGCCATGAGGCCGAGCAACCTCAAGAACTCGAACGCTGGGAGCGTCTGGGCATGCTGAAACTTGTGCACCATCTGCTGAATGTGAAGAGCCCTCACCTGGGGAGGAAAACATTGCCCCAGGGAAGTGTCGAGCACTGCTCCGATGTACTGGAGCCGCTGTGTTGGCATCAAATGGGACTTCTTTAAATTGAGGGAGAAGCCCAGCCTGTGAAGGGAGTGGCAGGAGACGGACAGATGATCCAGGACCTGCTCGGGAGAGCTCCCCCTGATCAACCAATCGTCCAGGTAGGGGTAGACGTGAATCCCCCCTTGCCTGAGATGCGCTGCCACCACCACCATGAGCTTGGTGAAAACCCTCGGGGCGGAGGTCAATCCGAACGGCATGACCCGAAACTGAAAGTGCGAGTCGCCAACCGCGAACCTCAGGTACTTCTTGTGCTTGGGATGGATCGGCACATGGAAGTAAGCATCCTTGAGGTCGAGTGACACCAACCAGTCCTGAAGCTGAAGGGCCTGGAGGACTTGAGAGAGAGTAACCATCTTGAACTTGTCCTTCCTGAGGAGTTTGTTCAAACCGTGCAAGTCCATGATGGGTCTCAATCCCCCGCAGGGCTTGAATTTCCTGTGCAAGGAGCAGATCCGGACTCTGCAAAGAGAGGTCCCCCGGTGGATTGTCGCGAGGCCTGTGCCGAAAAGGAAGACAGTAGCCGTGGGTTATGATCTCCAGAACCCACACATCTGAAGTAATGGCTTGCCACTCTACAAGATGCTGCGCCAGCCGTCCCCCAACCGGCGAACCATGGGACATGGCCTCATGACTGAGTGGGAGCGGCTGCGGCGTTACCTGAGGGCAAAGAGGCAACTGCCCGAGCGGCCTTGGCACCACGGGTACCCTGTCGTCCACCTCTGGTACCCCTGCGTTGGCCTCTTCGACTGCCAGCTCCTCTCGCTTTACTGAAGGACGAGTAATAGCGAAAGGAACCACCCCTCCACTGCTGTCCCCTAGGACGAAAAGGCGGAGGTTGGCGAACTGCAGCGCCCAACGACTTCGCTGCAGCTTTGGAGGTCTGCAACCTCTCAAAGCTCTCGTCAGCCTTGCTGCCAAAAAGGTGTTCACCGTCAAAGGGCATGTTGAGGAGCCAGGACTGCACATCAGGAGCAAACCCAGACTTCCGCAACCACGCAAACCTGCGTATCACGGTGCTCGCCGCCATGGACCTACTGACGCATTCAGCTAAGTCCAAACCCGACTGAACAGACTCACACATGGCATCCTTACCATCCTGGACCATAGCAAGGAAACCATCCCGTTCGTCCCCTTCGGGAATATGTTCAGCCGCTAACGCAACACAGTTCCACAGAGTGTGCGTGAAACGAGACAAGGCACAAATGGAGTTGGCCGCCTGAGAGCCATACCACCAGAAGAAAACACTTTCTTCGCCCAGCCATCAAAACGTTTGTCGTCCCTATCAGGAGGGATGGTAGGGTACGACGCCTGCTTTGCCGGGGCCATGGCCGCCTGCACCACCAAACTCTTCGGAGTGGGATGCCTGGTCAAGTAGCAGGGGTCGCTACTGGCTAGACGGTATTTTCGCGACAAGGATCTGCCCACCGCCGGGAGACTCTCCGGAGCAGTACAAGCCGCCGCCACCCTTCTCTGTAAAGCCATATGGAACGGCAGTACCGGGTCAGTTGGGGGACCAACATCAAGGATGTCCGTCAGATCATCCTGCACAAACTCCCCTGGGGGAGCAGACCATCCCAAGTACTCAGAAACCCGAGCCATAAGGCGCCGGTACGAGGAATCGGCATGAGAGCCAGGCTCAGGCCTACAAAACTCCACCTCCGGAGAGGTGTCCAGTCCACTGGCATCATGCAGTGAATGCCTCAAATCGGCAACTGACTATGGCCCGAGACAAATTCATCTGGAACCTGACTAGGAACCAACCAGGCCATCAGAATCCTCATCCGCCTCTGAAATATACTCCAGGTGGCGAAAAGAAGGCACCCGAGAGTGCCTGCTCTTAACCAGAGCCTTCCTAGGGGGTTCTCCCATGCCACGGGGTACCTCCGACACGAAAGGCGTCGATGGCGTCGAGCGAATCGGCGCCGGCGTCGAGAGAACCCGCATCGGCGCCGAGAGGATCGGCGTCGACGTCAGATGCAGCGCCGCCAGCACCGGCGGCGTCGACACAGCCCTCGATGCCGGAGCCCCGAGTGTGCCAACAGAGAAGCAGATTAGCAGGAGCTGGACACGGTGAGCGTTACGCTGCAGGAGTGCAGAATAACGTGATACGTGTTCTGCTGTTTGGGTGTGGTTTAAATAGCCTAGGTAAAGTAGTTCCACGCCAAGTAGTTACAGGCCCAGCCACACCCAAAACTCTAGACCGCATGGCTTGGTTCTAAAGAACTGAGCTGTTTAATAGGCCTCCATGTTGGATTAACGTCCAAAACTGGTATTGCTTTATTCCTGATAATGAGCCTGGCGCCAAAGGTGCCAGGATTGACTCCATGTATGTTTCTGATGGAGTTTTAAGGCCCTTGGGGCCAGGTGTGAAGGGCTTTAGACCCACTCCTGCCAGGGGGCTGTTATACTTGAGGGGGTCAGGGGCATGGATCGTGACCAATGTTCCCTCTAAGCTGTGCGCATGTGTGCTTGCCCAGCTATCTTCTGGGCGCCGCTCAGAAGATTTTTAGCGACGCACACAGACAATTTTCACCTATTCTAAAAGATTTAATATGGTGCAAGCCACTAAAATTATCTGATATTAGCTTGCTCTTAAAATAAACTAATCTTGATATTCTGGTAATCATTTGCATTACCCTACTATGCAAGTGTGACATTAAAAATGTAAAAACCCCAACAACAAAATACACACACAAGAGGTTAAAAACTAATATGAAAAAGGGGCTCCGTAGAACGGAAGAATCAAACCAAGATATGCCATGACACATTAACCAAATAATGTACCCTTTCAACCCATGACTCTGATACTTGACTCTAGCATGCTTTTACTTTGACTAACTTCTGCCCCAGAACACTATTAGATATCAACCATGAATCTTCCTCTCTTGTATCTACGAAAGGTTACCAGACTTGTACCTACATCCACTTGTTTTATATTTGCTGTAATATGGATAATGTTAAAGGGTGAGAATTTCTGGTGCTCATGGTGCCTTACCAAAAGCATCACCCACACTATGTATCCCATCTATCAGCTTAAAGTCAGTATCCGATATTTGGCTATCTACTTGGATGTGTAGCCTCATCTGATGCTTCCTCTTTATACATATGTCACGCAACTGCTTTGAAGCAGTCCCCTTGCAAGTTAACACATTATGAAACTAAAATATTAATTTTCCGTAGAAGGATTTTGAGTAGACAAATATCATCTAAGCGTCTCCTACTTCAGTATTGCTAACATTACCCTTGAAGTGGAGAGCAACATTGCAATATCATTTACTTGGCCTGCAAGGGATAATGGGTATGGACTATGCCTGACATTATTCCTCTATAATATTAGGGCGATGGATATTCAGATAGTAGAATGCTTTTCACACAATCTGCATCCTTTCCGAGAGTTCAGAGTTCCATTGGGCAAAAACCTTACATTATATGGTAACTCTCAGCTATACAAAAACGGCTCCACTGAGCGCTTGTATAATACCATGGATTTGAAGGGATTTGTTACAAGAAATCTTGTATGCACTGCAAAATAATTCTGCACATGCAGATTCATGACATTGGGCCTCATTACATGTTGGCCATTGCGGAATTCCCTCAGCTCCCTTCCTATCTCCTATGATTGATGTATCAGATGTCACCTGATTGAAGACTATGTATAAAGGAGCTTACATAACCTACCTGCTGCCTCAAGTGTACTTTCAAGCTTAACAATTCCTCTTGAGATTGGGCAGCAATCTTTCCTATGCCACTGCTCAGCTGGTAACTAACTTGAAAAAATATCAGTGCAGCTTTGTGTGGAGAACCCGGGGGTTGGCTCCCATGTGTTCACTGTTTGCCATATTTGTTGGGCACGTTTTCAGGGAGTAAAAATGGATGGTGTATTTGTCTCTTAGCTTTAAGGGTTGCTATGAGTAAGTGTTGTCACAACTCTCAGGACAAAGTAATGTGCACAGTAAGCAGAAACCCAGGAATTTTCACCACCATATTCTATATGCAGTTATTATGATGCAATAATCATTATTACACATTATACATCCTCACACAAAATATTCATGTCCCCCTGGCCCTTGAATTACTTCATTGAAGTGGCCTATGAACTCATACTGGCAAGTTTTCGACACATTCCTTTTAGTTGCGATTATTCCATCTGCAAATATTGTATTCTGCCTGATTGTTCTGACAGCCGCATGAATTATAAGTGATATTTGTTTTCTGTACTACATGAGTGTTTTTCCAGTGGCATAACACACATTTTACTCTGCACATCAGTACTTTTGCTAGGTACTGTGGCAGATCTTGAAGTCTTGGACTATGTAACAAAGTGGATCTCCAGTACTTCAGGTAAGTTACAGGTTCCTTTATTGTCCATGTCCAGTACTCTTCCTCAAGACACAGGGATGGTAGGGGACACAAGATGACAAGGGAAAACACCGGGCTCACCCCCACACCCATCCTCTCAGCTCACTCTTCTCTTCTCACTCCAACCGTCACTCTCAGAACCCTGCACACCAACATTCCACCTCAACATTCCAAGAGATGATGTCACACTGAAAGCAGATTACTACACATCTCCCCCCCTTAGAAACACAAAAGCCAAATACTACGCCAACGCTTTCCAGGGAAGACAAAAAGGAATGACAAGGTATTGTGACCAGCACGGGACCTTAACACCCCAAGACACCACGCTACCAGAAATGCCACAACACAGCGGCCGCCTATGTGTAGAACCTCTGGCAAAACCAAAACGGAAATCCAACAAAAGGACAGCATTAACTGGACACCAACGGACCAAGAAGGAAATGTTTTCCAACGGCATGCAACCAAAACAAGACAACACCACCCCCTCGGTCACACCTCGAGGCCACAAAAATAAAAAACAAGCACTTACGCCAGTCCCGAGCTGCCCCTCAGGACCTAGGGCTGCCACCCCTAGCCAAACTATTGTTAGTTAACACTAACACAACTAATGCCTAACCAACCTAGCCACCTTAGCACAAATCACCTTCCACTTCGGTCTGCCACCCCAAAGTCTCAGAGCTGCCCCTCCAAGCGCTAACCAACCGCCCCCAAAGGAAGCAACAACAAATGCCAACAAACCGAGGGACCACTTAAACCACCTTGACAACAGTATGGGGAAGAACCACAACATACAGGCTACAGTGACCAAACCTGAACTATCAGGCACTCATAACCACAGTAATGATGGAGATACTAAATCTAAAGTGACCTACCCTGGAGAGACCAGGCACCTAAGAACATCTAAAGTGACCCACCCTGGAAAGACCAGGCACCCAAGACCATAATCACACCACACTCCAAGACACCTAACCTGAAACCACACAGGTAGATCAACCAAAGGTCAAAAGATCAACAACCACGCAAACATAGTGACCAACCCTAGCACAACCAATGCCAGGCACTAAGAACCCAATGCAGTTGAAAACACATGACCTCAGATGCGCCAGAACACTTGCACGCACCCATACCGTGCACTCTCGGACCAAACACTGATAACATTAACCATACATAACATGACATAGCAATAAGCATTAATGCAGGCATCATAAAATACAATTCAAGATTGAAAACATTGCATAACACATGTTGAAAGCATTGTACACAACATGTTA
This sequence comes from Ambystoma mexicanum, assembly GCF_040938575.1. Taxonomy (NCBI): domain Eukaryota; kingdom Metazoa; phylum Chordata; class Amphibia; order Caudata; family Ambystomatidae; genus Ambystoma; species Ambystoma mexicanum. The sequence goes on from NC_090932.1 coordinate 529,340,093, forward strand.
ATAGATTAATGATGACCTCCCCTGCAAAGTCCTCAGATGTAAAATAGCATTAAAAATATGTGCGTAGACAATGTCACTGTTGCTTGCTTGAAATCAGAGTTCCCAATGAAAGTTGACAAATGGACCACCACCCTCAAGTCCATGAGAATTCAAAACCCCACAATTTACTTACTAAGTAAGAATGCAACCCAATCTATACTACTAGGATTTAACATAAGTCCCAGTAACGTTCCATCCAGCAGGCGAAACATTAATATAGCACTGGCATTTACAATCACAAAAGTGGTTAATCAGTACACTTCCGAGGAGCATTTAATTACAAACCTCCCACACCAACCCTTCAATTTCAGAAAGGGACCACCCCGAACGCCCTATGCTAGGGTACAGATTTCCCACAGGGCCACAACACAGTGACACCACAGGAAACAAACAACGGCCTCAATAACATACTAACTAAGGGCACCCCCACAAGACTTAATCTAAGGGCGCTTGGTACCGCTAAGAAAATTGGGCCACAACATGTAATCTGCAACCATGCTCACTCACACGGCCCGATACACTAACCTGACCAAAGATTTCGGCAATCCATTAATCAGGAAGTTGCTCCAAAGCCCGCACTAAATGAAACAGGCCTCATAGATTCATCACTTCCCGGCATATTTCCAAATGCAGTTTGAAAACCAGAAGAAACCATTCACCGCCGTGTAACGCTTCTCCACTCTCTCTCTCTTTCCGGCACGTATTTTCCTCTTCCAACGAGCTGTGAACGAGGCTTGGAATGCAGGATGGCAACGTCCGCCGCACACGTGACGAACTGGGCAAGCCTCTGCCAGCTGAAACGTCACCATTGCTGTTTGATGCAGGCACTGGCCCAATCCCTAGATTGAGACGGGACCGCCTACTCCTTCATCCCGACTATCCAGAAATCCACGTAAATATGCAGGTAGTCCACTGACGGTACTGACGGACCAATTCACTTCCGTCATTACAGGGGGAGTTTCCCTTTAAGGCTCACTGCGTGTTGCGAGTTCCAACTCTATGATGAAGAGGGCGGAACAACCCGCAGGAACTCAACGGCCTTGATGATGATTGGACAGTGGAGAAGACACTGAAACAACGTCATCATTGTGCTGTCCAGCTCCGAACTGTCCACTTCGCTCCTCTCCGAACGAGAAAAACTGCCGAGGACGCAGCGGGGAAACCCAGAAAGGAACCAGGCGTCCATTGTCCATCCCTGGACACAAACCTGCCTCGCAACCGCTCCTCGCGCCGGACACAGAGACAACCGCTGCGCCAGTCCAACTCCAACCATGGCGCTCGCAGGCCGGTGCAAACAACCTTCCTACAGGCTCTCGGCACCAACACCCCTGCCACGGAGACATGCGCACCGTGCGTCGCTGGAAACCGCTTAAGCACACTCCCAAGTGGCCACACGCCTCTCCACCGTCGCAGGTTACCAGATCCATAACTGGCATGAATGCCACACCTCCCGCAGCGGTGTGCGGACACCCTGGGGCACATGTCTAAGGAGTACACCCGTAACAGCCCAACGCTTACAGGACTCCCAACAGGCCACACGAGTCCAACGCTGCCCCTCCAACGCAGTGAGGAATCCAAGGCAACAATTCAGCCCAAACGTAGTCCCAAAGGGCAAGGGACTACCCACGGCGAGCCAACTCGACACAGACCCGCCTGGGTGTGGGGGAAATTCACGGGGGCGGTGTTCCTGAAGTGCTGCACCCCCCCCAGCAGCGCCAACGTGAAGGCAGTCCACCTAGCATCCCATCCTCGTCGCCAGTGTAACAAAGTGGATCTCCAGTACTTCAGGTAAGTTACAGGTTCCTTTATTGTCCATGTCCAGTACTCTTCCTCAAGACACAGGGATGGTAGGGGACACAAGATGACAAGGGAAAACACCGGGCTCACCCCCACACCCATCCTCTCAGCTCACTCTTCTCTTCTCACTCCAACCGTCACTCTCAGAACCCTGCACACCAACATTCCACCTCAACATTCCAAGAGATGATGTCACACTGAAAGCAGATTACTACAGACTAGTTGATGAATTGTCTTTATAATAACATATACAATATTATTTTAGCCTACATGTTTGGAAAAAGTGTTGCAAGATCCAACTTTTACATAGATTTATGAAGAATTGTAGTGGATGGGAAGCGGAAATACCTTTCCAAGCTGTATTCAGAGGCAGTAGCTCACTAACTATGCAGGGTCAAAAAGTAGCTTCGCTCATTAGTCAATTGCGCCCATGGAAAAAAATGTGCACACTATAGACAACCCGTTCCGCACATAGAGAAAAACAATTAAAGGGAACATTGATCGTGACACTGCCGGGATTCGAACCTGCGCTGCACAGATGTCGAAACAAGCGCTCTACTCGCTGTGCTATTGGACCGGCTTATTTTCACATTTGTAGAGCACACAAAACCAGACAGGCATCACAGGGCTAAGCTTAGGGTGGGGGAGGTCAAAAGAGGGTGGCGAGAAGAACAGTGATGAGAGGAGGGGAAACGTTACAATGACAAAGTTCATGAGGAGCACCCAATGGAACGGGGTGAGCGAAGTCGAATGACAAAACGACAGTCCATTCAACAGGCAGGTTTTCAGATGTTCCTGAAGGGCCAATAGTGAGGCTTGGAACGCAAGTGGATGGGAAAGTTTTTCCAAATGCGAGCAGCTGTGACTGGGAAGCTGGATCCTCCTGCTCTGCTACGTTTAAAGCGAGGGGTAGCCAGTAGATTACAGTAGGGCGATCTTGTGGGCCTCGGCACTTCGTTTTGGAAATTCTCTGCTAGAGGTAGGTGGGTGCAGTCTTGGAAAGACAATCGTGCGTGATGGATACGATTTTGAAGTTGATCCTCTCTTTGATAGGTAGCAAGTGTGGCACTTTTGTATGGATTCAGACATGATCTCGTTTTGATAGGCCCAGTGCAGCAAGGATAGCATGGATCTGGCTGGATTGGAGCATGAGAAGATTGCATTCTGAGGTGCCGGCAAAGAGGGAGTTGTAGTAGTCCAGCCGGGAGCAGACTATTGCTCTGCCGATGGTCATGCTTTCCACTGGGGAGAGGTAGTGTCTGGCGGCGATCAGATGTTTTATGGTATATGCTGTCGAGTATGCAATGGCGTTGACTTGGTGAGTCATGCTAAGGCTTGCGTCAAAGTAGACGCAGAGTGTTTTGACCAATGTGGAAATTATAAATTACTCACTGTAGTGACTAACTTACTCCTAGTCTATAGTCCCCTTTCTTCCATACTTTATGGGCGTCCCCCACTAGGGGCGGGAGACAGACCTCTTTCATCAGAGAAAATCATCTTCCTCTTTAAATTGAAATGCGTGTGGGAGCGCTGCCCTTGGAGCATGCGCTCCCCTGACTGCGTCCACCAGCGCCACTCCTCAGTCCCCTTTGACGAGTCGATCATATTAACATTGCCTAATGACACCAGTTTCATTAGTGGGGGTGGTGGGATGTATGCAGTAAAGGGGACTATGGACTAGGAGTATGTTAGTCACTACGGTGAGTAACTTATAATTACTCATACGTCCGTCCCCTTTCCTCCATACTGTATGGGCAATTACAACTGAATGTAGCTCCAGGATGGAGAGTTGCTCTCTTATGAAAATAAATTCCTTAACACTGATTGACCAAATGCTGCATCAGACCTGGAACCGGCACTCAAATAGTAGTACTTGCATGCTGTATCCGACCTAGAACCGGCATCCAAGCAGTAGTGCTTGCAGAAAACCTAGGGCGTGGCCTACATAGTCGCCTTGCTGAAGACGTGCCTCTGGAAAGCAACCGCTGTGGCCTTAGCTCCGATTGTGTGGGCATGCATATTTGCTGGTAGACGTTTGTGCTGCCCTTCGTATGCCTCCTTGATGGCCGTAACCATCCACCTAGCAATGGAGGCCTTGGAAGCTTGACTGCCAGGCCTTGACACACCATAGATGACAAAAAGGGCGTCCGATTTGCAGAACCTCTTGGTCCTGTCCAGGTAGTAGCTTACTGCACACCTAACATCCAGACAGTGCAAAATCCTTTGAGCGTCATCCTTGGGATCCCCGAAAAATGTTGGTAGCAGTATCTCCTCATTTAAGTGAAAGGAGGAGACAACCTTAGATAGGAATGAGGGGTGAGTTCTAAGCACCACCTTGTCCCTATGAAAAGTAGTATAAGGCTCTGAAGCCACCAGCGCCTGGATCTCACTGATCCAGCGTGCCGAGGTAAGGCCCACAAGGAGGGCCGTCTTAATGGTGACTAGCCTGATGTCCGCAGATGCCATAGATTCAATTGGTTTATCCGCCAAAGCGCCCAATACCACGTTGAAATCCCACATGGGGTGTGGATTCCTGATAGGTGGGTAAATTCTGGTCAGGCCCTCAAAGTGTCTCTTGACCACTGGATTAGAAGAGAATACCTCCTCTTCCGAGTTCCTGTAGGCTCCAATGGCCGGCAGATAGGTGCGTCACGTGTCTACCTGTACGCCTGAGTGGGCAAGGTGCGCAGCAAAGGATAGCACGTTGTCCTGAGTGCAGGTCAGTCGATCGAATGCCTTTGATTCAGTCAGTGGTGAAACCGGGTCCATTTGCTCTTGTACTGGCTCCTGGTAGAATCACTCCTAGCCCCTTGTATAATCTCCAGGTTGGCTTGTGACAGATGCAGATGTTTCAGTGTGACATATTCAGGAACCATGCTGTTAGGCAGAATCCTGTGCAGTGCCATTAGGGACCACTACACACAATTAAGACTACAAGTGGTAATACAAGTTCACCTTTGGTACAAGCCTGTACTACACTGTTAAAGTGGTAGCAGTAGCGGAGCAGCCAGACTTATCTCAAGAGTAAATGAGCAGTAGTAGAGATTACACAAAGGACCACAATTACTGTGACTCAAGCAAACACTGACTCAAGGTTTCTGGTATAAAATATAAGTACATTTATTTTAAACCATCTGTTCACAAAACACTTCACTTCTATAAATTCAAAGCCACACGTAAAATACACTACACACAACCAATTCCACTTGTTCCAGCAAATTCAAGGTAAGTACATTAGGATTTGACAGACCGGTGTTGCGATACTAACGCTTACCTGCGTATAGAAATGCTCACAAAGTTAACACACACTTTGTACTTTAGAATTTCAAACAAGGGAAAAGTGGATAAAATCACAGGGAATACTTTTGTCAAGGCAAGGGAATCAGAGAACTCGCTCAAAGATACAGAAAGTCAATAGGCCTGCGCCAGGGTCAATGGAGCAGATGCTCAGTTGCCGAGGATCATACGTTGAACGGTTCGAGATTCGAGATGCCAAGAGTACTTAAATATTGTCAGATGGAATGAAAAGTTATAAGAGGGAAGGAAGAAAGAACAACGAGGAGGAGAAAAGGGTTCAGCCCGATTCCAGATGGTCGGACGGAGAGAACGACCGAATGTGCACAGTACCTTATTCCGTTGGAGAAAAGCTGGTGCCACGGCAGTTGTTCCTGGTAGTTCCTGCAGACTCACGGTTCCTGCGGCTTCAGTCCTGGAGACAAGAAGGACGACGTCAGGAGCGATCAGCACTACCCAGGGATGAGGCCAGCAGCAGCGAAAAAAACAACAATGGATAAAAGGTGCGCTCCTTTAAATCAGGAGAGGGCTCTTCTGATGGCTATCCAGATCACTACAGCAGAGTAGTGATTTCGACCCAGGAGAGGATTCTCTGACTGATGAAAAGAGAAGCTGGTTGATCTCACCAGGCTCAAGGGAAGAAGACTACGGACTGGATCTTCTCTTGTCGTTGAAGGGTAGATAGCTCAGGACTGCTGCAGGGCTTCACCGGGACTCGGGGTTGCAGCAGCCGTCTTCTTCTCTGCTTCTCTTTGGTTCTTTGCAGTTCCAGTGACGACTGACTTCCAGCCCAAGAGTCCTGCCTTTTATGCCAAAATCCCTTATTCACACAGCCTAGCTGTCAATCACTCAGCAGGGGGTTGCCCACCCCGGACAACCACCTCTGCTAATCAACACAAAGTGCGACTTGGGTCTCCAAGGAGACCCTATGCAGGGGGTGACTACACCCCTCCCTCACATTCAGCCCACCCAGATGCCAAAGGAGGGCTTCTGGTCAGAAGCCCGCCAAAGGTCGGCGAACAAAGGAGGCAAACCTGGTTTGCCGCGCAAAGAAAGACCCAAGAAGGATGTTAACAAAAAGAAATGTCGATTAAACCCAACCGGAGCTGAAATAAAAGTATTTGGGCTAGCGGGTTTAAAGTTCGAGGCTACTAAAATAGCCTAAAACAATACCACGTTATGTAATATAATCACGGTAGGAAAATTAGGTTAGATACCACTGCCACCAGCCAAGTCTTCATGTTAAGGGAGCAAAACAATGCTCCAAGAGGCACAGATAAAAAGGGCTAAGAATTAACCCTTTCCAATACTTCATGTAAGATGGGGTGTACTGGATCTGTGGTTAAAGGACTATGTAAAGTTAATGGCAACTTTACCTTTTCTGGGGGACGGTAGTTAGTCCCAGAAAATGGAGTCGGTGGGAAGTCTAAAAGACAACCCTTTGTCACTACACTGAAGGTGCTGTGTAACACACAAAAGAGTGGGGCTACTGAAGTGGTGTACTCCAGAGTCCACAATCACAAATACAGAGGAAATACATATGGCAAAACACCGGTAAGAGTGGGGGAAAGCTCACACTCTTACCAAGAGGAAAAAATAAACTCCAGAAATCCAGCAAAGCTGCTGAGGGACTCACTAGGTAAGGGAAATTAGCCATAGAATCAGAATTCTCCCTAACACATGCTGCGAGGGCTAACCTCTGGGGAGCATGGTGGATGACTGTGCCCCCTGTTGAGACAGTAGGTGAGCTGGGCCCAACGGGAGGTGCACTGGGCCTGATCCGACCGGCTGAGTATGTCGGAGAACCAAGGCCTCGCTGGACACCACAGAGCTACCAGGATGATGCGAAGTTAAGGGGATTGCCTTATCTTGCAGATTACCCTGTGGACCAGGGGAGTGGGCGGGAAGGCATAGGTGTTCATGTTGTCCCACTGGATCTGCATTGCACCGCACATAGTGCCCGGCACTGTCGTTGCCAGGTCGCGAACTGGGGGCACCTCCTGTTGTCCCAAGTGACAGATCTACCTGATCATCGGTAGGAAATATTTGAGAACGAGCCAGATGGCCTTCAACTCGAGCCAGTTGACGTGGCACGCCTGCTCCTGAAGGGACCATACACTGTGGACACTGGCTGCCCACCATCGCTCCCAAGCCCTCTAGGGACGAGTCTGTGGTGATCATGACCTGAGATACTGGTTGCCGGAAAGCCCTTCCTATCCGCAGGCGGTCGTCCGTGCTCCACCAAACTAGATTGTGGTGGATATGCGGTGGGATGCTAACCAGCTCCACCTGAGAACCCCTCTCTTGACTCCAGGTCGTCGCAAAGTGCAGTTGCAATCGTCTCAATATGAGCCTGATATGCGGCATTGCTAGAAGACATGCCGCCATGATTGCCAAGAGGTGTTGGTACCACCATGCTGATGTCACTGCTCTGCTCAGAAAATGCTGTGTGGACCTCTTGATGGCTGTGATCTTGTCCTCTGAGGGGAAAATCCTCTCTGAGCTTGCATCCCAGATGAGGCCCAGGAAGGTTAGACTCTGCATGGGCTCCAACTGGGACTTCTTGAGATTGATGGAAAATCCTAGCTCGTGCAGTGGATTCATGAGGGCGGAGGCGGTGTGCTGGACCGCTTCCAGAGACCTCGCCCTGACCAGCCAGTCGCCTAGTTATGGGTATAAATGGTGACCCTGGGCCCTAAGGAGGGCTGTCACCGCGTTCATAAACCTTGTAAAGACCCTGGGAGCCGAATCGAGGCCAAAGGGAAGAATCTTGTCTTAAAAATGAAAACCCATGATCCTGAACCTCAGGAAGGACCGATGGGGTTGCCAAATCGGGACGTGTAGATTAGCATCCTTCAGATCCAGGGAGCATACCCAGTCTTCTGCACACAACGTCTCTAATATAAGCGCTGGGGTAACCATCTTGAACATTTGAAGAGGAAGGGAAAGGTTTGAGGTGGAATGGTCCAACACAACTCTCAGGCCAGCCTGGCTCCTCTTGTGTATGGCAAAAATCCTTGAATAGAAGCCCAGACCCCATTGAGGAGCTGGGACTTCCTCCACTGCCTGACTCTCTACGAGCGAGCAAATTTCTGCCAACAAAATTGTTGTACCAATCTGTGGGAGCAGAAGAGAGGAGGAGGAGGAGTAGGAAGCCGCAACCCCGTGGATACTACCGAGAGGATCCATGGGTCTGTGACCATTGACCGCCAGCGTTGGGAGTGAGGGAAATCCTGTCCCCCACTGGAGACTCATGGATCCGGATGTTGTGTCATGCCTTTTTTCCCCTCTGCTGGGGCTGAGGAGGAGGACTGGAAAAAGCACTTGTGAGCCACCTTGTGTTGCTTTTGCCTGCGCTGGCCCAGGGATCTGTCCGTTTGACTGGACCGTCTTTCCTGGAAGCCCCTGAATCCTCTGAAAGATTGACCCTTGTCTGAGCGCTGGTGCGCCTGGCTGTATGTCTTGGAGGTGGACTTAGTGAGGATTGATAAGGAGTTGGCCATCTGCAAACTATTCTTCTTATCCAATTCCTCGTCCATAGTAGAGTGGAACAGATCAGTCTCCTCGAAAGAAAGGTCCAGAATACGCTCCTGGACATCGGGGTCAAACTTTTTGGCCCAGAGTCAGGCCGTCCTTCTCATGTCGGTAGCGATACATATGGTGCGCCGTGAGGTGTCAACGTGAGCCACCATCGATTCCATTATGTCCTGCGTTACTATCGTTGCTTACGCTAGCCCCGCCTTAAAGAGTGCTTGGCTTTGCACCAGGAGCTCAGGAAAGGCATTTGCGATCTCTCGCCAGAGCCTCTGGTTGACCGCTGCCAGCATGGCGTCTGCATTGACGCTGATGAAGAGAAGCATTTGAATACATCTTCTTTCCATATGCTTCCAGGGTCTTCTCGTTACCCAGGAGTGCTGAGGACCATTGCGACTTTGAATAGAGTGAGGCTGCCTCAATGATGGAAGAATGTGGCTGGGGGTGCGCCGACAGCAAGAGGGGTTCCCCATCCCTTTGCCTATACTTAGCATTGAGGTGCCTATTGGTAGGCTGTGCAGAGTTGGTTTGAGCCACCCTTTTTTTTGTCCTTTTGTATTGGAATTCCTGTCCTAGCCGTTGGGCGTAGGGTGGGGATCTCTGCCAGTACCCCCATCTCTGGTTCTTCCACCTCAGGCTGAGGGAGTCCCAAATATTCGGCCAAGCCTGCAAGCCCCTTATGAAAGCCTGTGGCTGATGAGGGCGTGTCTGGGTCCTCCTCCCCATCGGTGTCCACCAAGGGGTCTTGCTGGTCCGGTGCCGCCAGACGAGTGCTAGGAGCAGGTGGCTGTGGCCTACTGACTGGTGCCGAAGGCTGCTGCGGCAGTGCGGCTGCTGCGGCAGTGCAGCTGCTGCGACCAGAAGAGGCATGGGAGCTGGTACCACGGGGATGTGTACACATAAGTACCATAGCCGCTTTCCAACTGACATTGCCCGTTCCACTAAGGGGACATAGATTGCCACCCATAATAGTCCTCAGACTACCACGTCCATCAACTCTGTGCCCCAACAGGACAAGTAGAGGATGCTGTGCCAGCCCCCATGGGCACCCATGCACTACAGTGGTATGCGTACCATATCCATAGGCTTCAGTAACATCTGCCACATCCACCTCTGAGCAATTTATGCCACTCACTTTAGGGACCCCTGTAGGAGTGTCCGCACATGTGTCCAACCTCATCCTGTTCCAATTTCCAAGGCCTCTTGGACCCACAAACGTAGACAGTGACAGCACAAGTCACGCGCTATAGATGTAGAACCACAACTTAGGCAGTCCCGTACTGCCTGAACGAACACATGGGATTGGGCACTCCCACCCCCCCATCCGCACCAATTTTCAGGTGACTACTCCCCTTGCGGAGCTTAACACTTTGCCCCAACACATAAGCACCTTTTTAGACGTGTCTGTTGCCATCAGCAAGCGTCCATAGTATACTGCACGCATGCGCAACAATTAGGGACACGGCACCCTCATGAATGCGCAGCACAGTCCTACTATACAGCACACCAATCGGTATGTGCTTTTCATGCAGCGGTACCGACTCTTCGCTGTAGCAGCAGAACATGCTGCATTTTTTCAGCGCTAAAGCCCTGCCTGCAATAGAAGGTAGGTGACATTTCCCCTACACCTATCCCAGGGAAGGGAGTAATTCTAGCTGCTCGCATTAGCAGCAGAGAGTGTCCCTGGGCGGCCACTCACTAATACATTGATTTTTTTTTACAGGGACAAGGGCCCACAAAAGGCTGATTCAATTATGAACACAGCTTCGCTGACTTTTCTGGCTTAGAAACTCTCGAGCCACATAAGGTACCCTCCTTTTTATGGCATTCTGCAAACCCTCAATGGGTAATATTCATGCCATTTGGCCTATATCTTTCCCTCCCCCTTTTCAATAGGCCACCGCCATGTTTTCACAACGGCTGACCAGCACAGCGCCTGCGCCCATCAAGAAGCAAATTACAGTGACAGCGCAGGTACCTTACAATGATTAATACCCTTTTCTACCTTAGCAATACCTAAGACTTTGGCATACATACCTTTCAGAATCATTTGACATCTTTCCGTTTGTTTTTTCGCCCTATCGACAGCACCTGAGGACAGGAACCCCTGCCCGGTGCACCATAGTACACAAGACTCAAGAACCTCTGCTTCCCTCTCCCAGGAAGACGTGTTTTAGAGTGAATTAGATCAGGTCAGTTCACGGCTGGGCAGCCTCTGGTCAATAGGAACCTCCTACTCTCCAGATTACGGTTTTTTTAGACTTGTATATATTCAAATGTTTTTATGTATAAATTAGCAGCACTTCAGAAGAGCCACATACTAATTGAATCCATCTTGTATGTTCCCTCCTCTAGGGAGACCCGGTCTTGGCCCAAGATGAAGGCTTACAGACCAACTTGCCGAAACATCACGGGACGGAACACCTTGGGTGTTTGAGCAGTCCCCAGTTAGAACGACCTCTAGTTGATTTACATCAAGACGCTGACCGGAGACTAGGTCACCCCTCAGCCTGGCCTCACTGACCATTTAGTGACAAAGAAAGATAGACATATCAATACAAGCGTCTAAAACACTTGCTTGCCATTGTAATAATTCTTGTCACATTGAATACAAGAATGTATATGCGACTTTGGGTATAAGCATATAATTTGTACTGAAAGTGGTTACACTTCTCTATATGTGTTTTTGTATGTTTTTGTTCTCTCACCAGTTTTGCACACTGTGTTACGCACTGAAGATGTTTTTTTTTATTATTTACAAGAGTATAAGAAAAATACAGTATATATTGAAAAAACCTTCAAAAATATATATGCTTTGAATGAATACTGCATTGTTTCACAAGCTAAATAATTAAAAGCTATGTGAGATTAGTTTTGCTGCTCCTCTACTTTTCAATTTATGAACAGATGGTACAGAGCAGTGCCTGTAAAAACAAAAAGCGTGTCAAAATAAGTACTATTTACAATAAAATATTTGTAAATACCCAATTTTATGTGGCAGGACGCCACCCCCTGTTTCAAATTTAACTAGCTCATAAATCCACCCACAAACTTGAGCTGTCCCTAAAGTTACCCAAGGACTGACGCCGGCAGCTGGGGCTGCATAGGAACCAGAAGTGCTGGACCCAGGGGCAGAATGGTCATGGGTGCCAGAAGTAACAGGGGGCACATGTACCTGATCACATCCTTGAGGATGATGCCCATCTGCGAAGACCTCATGAGGGTCAGGAATTTTTCAAAGAACCGATCTTCGCAGGACGGCGGTGAGCTTGGTGAAGCAGTTATGTGGCTCTTGGACTCTCAGAAGCCATGTGGCTCTCTGTCAGACTAGTTCAGCCTCAGCATTGCGCTTTACATAGGGTTTTGGCCCAGTGATTTCTCAGGTTCCCATAACCTCAGCAGCTTCCCCAGCCTGTATACAAAGTGTTTGTGTTCAACTGAATTAGATTTGCGTAGGGCGCTTGCCTATTTGTTTCTCTCAGGCTCCTGTGACCTTGTAGGTTCTCTTAACATTGATAGTGTTGGTATTTCTCTTGCTCAGATTCATACAGGGCGCTTGCCCATTCAGGTTTCTCAGGTTCCCATAACCTAACAGGCTTCCCCAGCCTTGGTTCACCATATTGCTTCCCAGTTTCAGGCTCGCCCTCGGACCCTGGATTCCTGGTCGGCTGGGAGGCCAACCTTGCAGTGTTTGGCTAGCATAGATATGATATGATTATTTATATAGCGCCTACACACAATGTGTTCCAAAGCGTCTCAAGGCAAGGGAGGGAACTAGGGAAAATACAATGACATTCTTACATGCCTGATGACATTTCAGATAGTGCAAGAGCTAAGACAAAGATAGGAAGGGAGGGGGTGGGAGGGAAATGGGAACAGACAGGCGACTACTGTACTAGGCCTGACGACATTTCTGGTAGAGCCAGAGAAAAACAAAAGTTGAAGGAGAGGTGTGCAGAAAGGGAGGGGAGGAACAAAACAAGCTACTATCGTACTAGGCCTGACAACATTTCAGATAGTGCTGAAGGGAGGGGGCAGGGGGCTTGGAGAGAAAAAAAAAAGAAAAAAGGGGAGGGGAGAGGAGACAGACGAGGTTGCCATCATACCAGGTCCAGGGACAATTCTGATAGAGTAAGTGCATAGAAGAAACTAAGGGGAGGAGAGGAGGAGATAGGAAATGGGAGAGGAGGAGAGAACAGAGAGTAAGCAGTCAAAGAGTGGAGAAGCAAGAGGGGAGAGTGAATACAATTACATAAGTTAGTAGTAACACATCATGTTGCAAGTCAGGATACAAGTTGAAGATGGGAATAGCATGATTCAGGGCCACCATGAGTACAAGATGCAAAGGAAGTCCAGCATGAGAGTTGAGAAAGGTTGACGCACCATGAATCAATGAAGTCCATAAAAGTCAAATCCAGCATTGGCCACAAGACGGTGATGGTGAAACCAGAATGCATCAGGACAGACTCCTATAGAAGTAGGTTGGAGGTGGGAGGGGGAGCAGGGTAGAAGAATCAAGTACAACAGGCAACACCTGTGAGCGAGAAGGGTGGGGGGCACAAGGGAACATCAAGGAGGGACCAGAGGGGGTGGGGATGGCCTGAGGGGACAGAGGGAGTAAACACATGTTTGTACATGCTTACCCGGGCCAGCTCCCAGGGCCTCCTGGTCCAAACAGGCATTGCCCTTTTTTTCATCTGCCGTTCGCTTCCGACGGCCGGGGCGAGCTATGCCCTTGATCTAAGAGTTAAGAGCAGGAAGCAAGATGCAGGGCTAAGAAGGTCGGTGGGGCTTAGGCCAGGTGACCTAGATCTACTTGCACCTGCTCCGCAACTGCAAAGGAAAAGAGGCTGGAGGGCTCCTTAAGTAGGGAAAAAGAGAGGCAACCAGGAAGGCACCAGGTGGGCGGGACTTAGGCCAGGTGAACAAGATGCACTTGCACCCCATCTGCTCCCATTAGGCTCGGTCTCCACGGCTATCGATGGGTCGCTGGTCTAGAATGTTTCTGTGTCTCCAGGGCATCTCTTCCTCAGAGTTTTGCCTCTGCGTAAGAATCAATCTCCCTACGTAGGAGTTTCCCTCCTATTCACAGTTCCTCCTGGGTTTATGTACGCCATCAAAATAAAAAGGGATATGTGGATCTTCTTTGATTATGGGGTTCAGGCGAGATCCATCATTACCTGAAGCCAAAGAGATTGAAGACATGTCATTCGGTGGATTCAAAATATAACTAACCGTCTTTCCAATTGCCAAGTAGGCGGACACAGTAGTCGGTCCGGGAGGTTCTTCTCAGACGGAGTCCTTGAGTAGTGTCACTCCCAGTGAGGTCCCACTTGCCCACTTCTATATGGAGGGTCTTGCGGACCGGGCTAACCTCCCTAGCCTGACAGGGGGTGGGCTCCCTTCTGGAGAGAAGGGACAAATTGACCAGATTTGTCACAAACCCAAGTGGTTAATTGATTAGGTCCTGCATTGGAGGGGCCCTTATGCAACTTCTGTATGTCTCCCCTCCTTCCATATTCTCCAGAGTCCTGACAGTACAGGATATTACAGGACTCACCATGGGATCCTTTTCTGTGGGACCCACAACCAGTCCCCAAAGGACGCAGGGTCCAGAACGGCATTTTCCAATTCTACCCATTGCTTAGCCGTGAGCGGGTTTAGTGGGGCCACCATCACTTGAAGCTGTGCCACTCTGTAGTACCACAGTAAGTCCCACCCTTTCCCTCTAGAAAGGATACACATATTCTATGCAATCCTAGGATGGGTCCCCTTCCAAAGAAAATGCTGAAGAGTATGGGTGACCATCTGGAGAAAGGCATCAGACACTACCTGGGCACCATTTGGACTAAGAATAAAAATGCGGAGAGGAGAGACATCTTGATAGAATTCAGCGTTGCCATCTAAAATATTTGTACCTTACTCCACATCTGTAGATCATCTCTAGGTTTGGCCCAGCGGGGCAAATAATTTGGATCAAACAACTCATTAAAATCCGTGGGTATTCAACACTCCTAAGTACCGGAAGCCCTCCTCACCAATCACAAATAGTAGAGTGTCTGGAGATATCCAATTTCAGCATCCCCTACCAACCCTGACAAGAAGGTTGATCTTAAATTCTGAAAATCTGCATATTCCTGCAAACCCTTCAAAAGGCACAGGATAGACTCCCTTGGCTTAGTCACATACAACAAGGCATCAATGGTAAATTAGGACATTTAGTAGTTCTGCCCCTGAATCATAATACCCTGAATATTCTGATCAACCCTTACGCTAGAGTCCCATGGTTCCCACCCAGAGCATAGAACAAGGGAGACAGCAGACAACCTTGTTTAGTGCCTCCATTTAGGGGAAAAGAACGCAATTGCATCCCATTCATAAGTACCTTGGAGAGAGGGTACAGAGTATAGCGCTCCTAGCCAACCCTTTCAAACCCCACCCCTGCACATCATCCTCACTGCCACTCTCATGAAAGACCAGCTAAACCGGTCAAACGCCTTTTCAGCATCCAGGGAGAGGTACCAGGGCCCCACCCCACCCCAATGAGCCTCCGGGGACACAAGGAGATCTAATGTTTTTCTGAGATTATTCGTTTCTTGCTTATTTTGCACAAAACAAGCCTGATCTGGATGGACCAGTTTCGGGAGGACCATCTCTAGCCTCAACGCCAGGATCCATGTGGAAATCTTGGCATCCATATTTAAGAAGCATACTGGTCTGTAAACCGAGCACAGAGTTAAATCTTTTCCCTCCTTTGGGATCACGACTGTCAAAGCATTAAGGAAAGAGGGGGGCACATCCCCAAATGCTCTAAAATTGACTACTTTTGCCAAGAGGGGAGCCAGAAGATCCACAAAATGTATAATAAGCAGACGTGAAACCGTCTTCCACTGGGGCCTTCCCCTGCCTTCATATGCAGAATGGCCGTTTTCACCTCGCCCACTGAGATCTCGGCCTCTAGGGTCTCCCTAGCTTCAGAAGAGAGAATATCCCTGAAATTCGGATTCCAAAGCGGTCTCCTCTCAGAAAAAAGTTCTGCATATCTTCAGAGTATCCCCTCTGGGTCCCGAACCTAGTTTCCTGCATCATCCCTTATCTGCTCAACCCTATTTTCATTCCTGCAGCTCGAAGCCTATGGACCAATATGGATCCCACTTTATCAACCTTCTCTAATATCTTTGCTGCATGAAAATCATCCTGCCGACTTCCCCCAGGAGTAAAGAATGCAGTTCCTGCCTGTTTTCTCTAATCAGTAGCAGCGTTGCTTCCACAACAACATGGTCTCCCCTTGAGGCTGGCTCCCAATTGGACAATATCTTTAACGTCCTTCTCCATCAACCTTCTTTCCCATTTCTTTCTGGCTCCTTAAGCAATAAGGAGACCCCTAAAAGTAGCTTAGCTGCTTCCCAAACAGGTCTCTGCAAGATTTCCCTTGTGTCATTTGTCAAAATAAAACTCCCTAAACACTATATCCTGGAGGATTGAATCATTGCAATGACAACTGCGGCATCCATGGTGTTGGGCACCCATGTTTATTGACGTCACAACCATATCATGGTCAGACCATGCTACCGTCTTCATGTCACCATCCCCATGTATTCCCTGTGTTCCCGTGACAGGAGATAATCAATTATCATGAGCGTATTGTGCAATGGGGAGAAGGTGTATCCCGCCCAGCAGAACATTTTGAAACCTCCAAATATCCAGCCATAGGTTATCTTTAATAAGACTCTGGAACTCCCATTATCCCTACAGAACTTCCTTTTGAGCACAAGCCCTCCACGATTTCCAATCCAAATTGGGGTTCTTGATCATATTGAAGTCCCCACCCAACTATTGTCAATCCTTCCACCCGTTGCTAAATGGCGGCGAAGACCTGCGTGATAAAAGGCAGCTGACCAACATTAGGTGGGTAGAGAGCAGCCAAAGAAACTCTTCTCTCCCCCAGGGACCACTTGACCCCTGGAGGGGATCCCTTGATCATGGACAGGCTCCCTTCAAATGACCTACCATCCTGCCTCCCAAGTGGGACTATATGAAATTGCATCTCCTGAAAAAACAAAACTCCCAATGGTGTTGCCTAAAATCCTGCAACAGTAAGGAGTGCTTATGTGGTGAATTGAGCCTCTTTACATTCAGCGTTCACTCCCTAATGTCACCCATCACTACCGTCCAGTGTGCTTACCCGTACCAACCTTACAACCCTGTAGCCTACCCAAGAACCCAATTCAATTAACATACCTAGAAGGACCCCTTCCCCATATTGCCTTACCAATCTCTACCCACCCACCTATAGCGAGAACATAAAAACCAAAACATACGAACATCATAAGGAACACTGGTAATAATGCAACCCACGAGATGGCCAGATATCCCTGGGCCACTAGGAGTTTGGACCGCCACCCACCTTATGCTCCCACCCAATGCATTGCAATACCTCTGCCGCATCCCTGCTGAAAAACAGTCGTTCCACGCAGAACACTAGGCAATGATAGACAGCAAGCCCAATGCTGTCAACAACCCCCACCAAGCAAAATAATGGTATGCTGCAGTCTTCGGGGTTGAGCCATTCATTTTCCCGAACTTCCTCGCTCCAGTAACCTTTTTCCTCGCTCCAGGCTACACAAAGGAATTCTTAAACCTCTGCCGCATCTGCATTTGTCATTCCCAACCAGTTGGATTCTTAGCACCATGCATTTCATGGAGGAGTTGTGCAGCCATGTTCCTTTTGACTTTGTAGCGTTCTCCCTTGATCTCAAAGAACCATGCATAGAGGTACCTCCATCTGTGCCTAATCCCCCCCTCAGTCTGCAGCCAATGTGTCGGTGGCCTACATTGTCACCTCTGATCCAGGGTATATGCTGTGAGGTCTTAACTGGATTGAGTCATCTTTCCAAGGATCCACACCTTCCTGAGAATGGCTTCCTTATCATGGCACTTGACCATGATAGATCTGGGCCCCGACCCAGAGCCCACGCCCTGATGGACCCTGTCAGATACCAAGTAATCCTTGGATTAAATCTTTTATTTGTCTCCCGAGATCTATGGGTCTTTCCCCATCTTTCTGAGGGAGGCCCGAAGGGTGTATGCCATTTCTCTGTTCTATATTCTGCACATCATCCAATTTGCTGCGCATACCCCTCTCCCTCCTTTCAAGTTCTTTCAATCTCGTCTCCATCTTTACTTCAAGGATTTCCATCAAGGCTTGCTTGTGTTCCAGGGCTTCTCCACTGTCTTATCACCAACGTGGTGGTTTGTGCCTCCGTTCTGAAAGCTTTCATCTATGCCAAGACGCTGTGAATGTCAGTCTGGATGGCCCCTCCCAGTGACCCACAGACAGTGGGGATGTGTAGGGTGATCCTTGGCACCACATCAGTGCTCAACCAAATCAAGCACAGGTAAGCCCTTCTTCCCCGTAGTGAGGCCAGTCTTGGCAACTCCTAGACCAACTGAGGTGAACGCCAGAGTTCTGCAAGCATCAGGATGAACAGCCAACCCAATGCCGGCTCTCAATGCTTCCTCACCAATCACCAATGTGCCAACTACTCCCAACCACGGCCCTTTTGGATTCCAAAATGTGACACCCTAGTCTCACTATGGTATCAACAGGGCCTTGTCGACCTGAAGAAATGTATCTGCTATAGCGGGGACCCTGACCCGGCCATCCACTGTCTCACCGGCCACAGACTCTGTTTATGTACAGTCCCAGCAGCAAGGTGGGTAGATGCAAAATTCTCAGCAGCTCATTGTCGCCAGGTACAACAAAGTACCTCAAACAGAGGGCACCACTGTGACTCCTTAAGGCCCTCCGGTGCATCAAATCTCTCCCAATCCCTTCATTGCTGGCACTGCGGATCAGGATCCTTCCAATGCTGCACACATGGTTTGTGAGATCACCAGAACTCTGTCAACCAAACATCCAACTGCACCGGGAAGATAACGGAGCCTCATGATCCCCATGCCCACCCCCACCTCCCGTGGGCTGCCGCGATGGAGGGCACCAGTATACGCAGGCCTCAGCGGGTGTGGGGCTCCCTGCTTAAATCACCTGCTCCAGAAGCCTGTACCTCTTCCCAACACCCAGCAACCTCCTAATCGCTACGCTTCAGGCCTCGCCGCCCAAGGTGGAGAGGGTGACCCTTGGCAAAGGGGTCTGCAACCGAGCCCTCCGGACTCAGGAAAGGACCACACACAAAAGCGGCTTGCTTTTCCTCATCAGGACCAGGGCAGAGCTTCCTATAACTAGGAGCTGGGAGTGACGGAATCAGGCAGCCATCTTCCTCCGCACTCCCTAATGGTCAACAAGGATGTACATTTTTAATACGACCGATCCCAATGTGCACCAGAGTGATTAGCCGGGTCTAGGGGAATCGGTCGTCCCCCTCCCCCGGCACTGCTTCAGTATCATTGTTTTCAAAGTCTTCCATTGGGACGGCAAGCCTTGTTCTTCATTTTCCTTTCCAACTAAACTCGCATGACTGGCCCAATGGCAGAACAAAAACTATTGAAAGGAAAAGGGCATTCTGGGTACTTGCACATATAGCGTTAGGGTAGGGTTAGCATGGCAGGGACTCGCTGGTTGACGTCTCCTTTTGCTTTGGATAAAAACAACTTGAAATACTTTATGCATACCATGGAAAAGTAAACCGATTCACAAGCACCAGAAATTCTTTTACTTCCCCTTTAGCGCACTGAGCTAATGTTAAAGGTATTTATACCACACACTGTCATCAACGGAATTGGTCCCCAGGCGGATCTGTAAACAAGAAGGTGGGCGGGTTGGGTTAGTCGGCTGAAGAGGTAGTAGGAAAGTGAGAGAAGTGTTGTGCTGTTGGCGGCTTCAGTTCGGTTTTCACTGTGCGCTAAGCTTTGGTGCGAGTATCGGATCGATTAAATACCTTGTGTGCGGTTGGTGCAGTTTATGTGTTGTTAGTTGTTGCGGTGAGGTGAAGTGCGTGCGGCTTACTGGGCGAGAGATGGTTTTGTGGATTTTTGGGTAGGTTATATATCCTAGGGCATTGAAGGTCTTGTTCTATTTAACTGACATTCCTGTAGGAAACCTTAATTGCCACTTTCCTTTCTTGTACATCTAATTGTTGTGAGTGATGGCATGGCGCGTTCCTGGCTATGTTGTATTTGAACTTGGTCTAATGGGACGGGGTGTGTCTAGTCCCTCCTCCGGTATTGGTGATGTAGATTAGCAGTTCCCTTCTCCTTCGCCCATCTATTTCTGTCGGTGGTCTGTTGGAGCTTGTGTGTAATTCGGGCAAGGGTGCTATTGATAGTCGTCCTTGTCTTCTGTCCTGGTCTAGTTGTGTATTTAGTCTTTAGTTTCGTCCTGTCATAGCTATCCATCAATTGGCAGGTTTGGTATGTCATAGGGTGTCTTCCTTAGATTCTGTTTGCAATTTATTGCTTAGAGGGGTCCGGGATCGGTTTCTTCCCTCATCATTGTTTCAACTATGAATATGCCCCTATGGGCGTTCTTCTAGATATGATGTGAAGAGCCAGGATTTGAGGAGTGTTCTGAATAGTAGGTGATTTCTTGTGTTACGTATGTTATTTGGTAAGTCGTTCAGGTTTTTGGTGCGAGGTGAGAGAAAGAAGATCCTCCGAGTTTTCTTTTGTTGTAGGGTTTTGGTTCCAAGCGGATGTCGTTGCTTGATCTGAGCGTCCTTGTTGGGTGATCTAGTCTTAATTTGTCTCAGGAACTATGCGCCTTGGTTGGATTGCTCTGTGCGTGATGCATATTGATTTGAATTTGATTCGCAGTTTTATTGGTAGCCAATGTGGTGTTTTAGTGCTGGTGTGATGTGTTCTCTTCTGGGTAGTTTGAGGAGTAATCTGGCCGCCGCATTTTGTATACGCTCTACTTTTATTTTAGAAGTTTAATGCTAAACTGCACTGTTCCCATAGGCAAGTAACAGTCTCCTTCACCCAGAAGCAACTCTGACTGGATGTCATAAATTAGAGTGTAATGTTTATGCTTTTAAGCATAACCAAAGTTGAATGGGGGTGGGTCATATGTTAATTTTTGTTTGATGCAATAAAGCTAGTTTCATGAATCATTACTTGTGGACAACTTTTGTGTGTAGAACTTGCAGCATTATCATGCTTAATAGACATCTAAGCAACTTATTAGTGCAGGCCTTAGTATGGATCGTGTAAGTTACCTTACACAAAATAAACGAACACTGTAAAAATAACTTTTTATGTTCCATGATGGCATTGCAATTCGCATTCCGCCAAAACCGATAGGCAATACAAATTATGATATCCTACATTCACATCTTACATAAATCTCTATCTGGGCACTCCACTATCTTACCTGTTAAGTAAAGCTCACTCTCGCAGGGTAGCTGAAATGAAGGTTGCTTAGCACCTGTCACACGACACAAAGGGAAATCTCCAGACTTGCCTGAAGATCAGTCTGACATTCAATTTTGCTTTTAACCGCGGCACTACCTGTTGACCTGAACAAAGGCTGTCAAAGAATCTATGAAGCCATAATGGCAGACTTCAATACACAATAGTTCGAGAAACAGATCTTTGCTGGAAAATTTCAATCAATTACCAGCCAATCATGACAATTTCCTGGGAACCCTTTTTTATTTAAAAAGTTGTTTATAGTTTACAAAGAATAGATGAAACTTTTACAACATATCAAAAGACATTAAAACATAAAACAAATTTTCCATGAACTCATACTTATACTTCAACAGTCATTGATTAAAATCCATTATGCTATTACATATATCACCATAATACAGATGTTATCCTGAAAGGATATTATTTACCCTTATAATCGATTTAAGGGCCACAAGATCAGCACAGCACAAAGACAATTATACTCTGTCAATTTCAATATTTAGCTTAAGGCTCATGTTAATGTTTAGCAAGGCATCCTCAATGTTGTAAGTAACCTAGACAATGCTAAAATGAACCGCAAACTGGTCCCTGACGTGCATCATTCCCAAAAGAAAATTTGTGTAATTTCAGTTTCATCTGGACAAAATTCACCCAAGGTTGTCTGCCTCACTTCTTCAAAGAACGGGCAGTATAGCAATAGATGCTGGTCTGCGTTTTACATAACCAAAACCGACAACTTAGATCTCCTTCCCAGAGTTTAACCAGATCCCACTTTTGCATTTGTTCCAAGGTGGAAAACTGGTTGAGTTTAAATCTCAGGTATAAATTTCTGACTTAACTGCATGGACACTGGATGATATAAGTAGGACAAGATCCCCTCTTCCTAGGTCTAGATGCATATTCAGCATAAAGTGAATATGTTTTCATGGAGTCTATGGTCTCAATCCAGTCCCCGTCATGAAATGTACATTTATTTGTAGGGAGTCCAATTAGAAAATCCTCCATGGAACATCAATTAATTCTAGAATTATGTCCATGTTTTCTTTAAACTGTGTCAATGAAGTTACTGACTCTTCACTTAGTAATGCATTTAAGTCCTGGAAGAGTGAATCTCTGGGAGGGGATAGTATTTTAGTGTATCTTGAAAGTTATCACCATTTCCATCTTGCTGCTAATGAAGATAATCCCATCTTGTGACGAACAATAGAATTTGGAGTAGAGGCAGCCAAGCCTAACGTACGTTTCCACAGATTTCCTTGGATCTTGTTTAAAATAGAGTCTACATTTAGTAGACACATGTCCAGGCAAAAAGGAATACTAGGTTCAACCTTTAATAGATCGAAATCAATCAATGGCAACACCGAGAATTCACAATATTTCCCATATAAGATTTTCATTAAGGAAGACATAGTGCGAGTTTTACATTTCAAATAATCCACCCAGAATTTGACAGAATTTGTCTGTTAAGGGATACCCAAGATATCTAGTTAGCTTTGTTTGTTCAAGTCTAGCTCCTGCAATTGTCCAAAAATATGATTTCAACTTTCCGTTGTTCCGAAAGACAATTTGTGATTTTGCTGGGTTAGACACAAG
This sequence comes from Ambystoma mexicanum, assembly GCF_040938575.1. NCBI lineage: Eukaryota > Metazoa > Chordata > Amphibia > Caudata > Ambystomatidae > Ambystoma > Ambystoma mexicanum. Next base: position 529,362,719 of record NC_090932.1, read on the forward strand.
ATTACATTTCGTAGCATACTCCTGAAAGCGATTTAATTTATTTTGAAGTCCCGAGGGCGCCCTATCAAATAAAATGATAGTCTGCGAAGCATAACCAATCCATCTTAAGATGCCCCAATGTGGCCGGGAACATGTGAGATCCGGTCCACAGTAAGTCGATCTCACAAAGATGCAAATTAAAGAGGGTAGCAGCAAGATTACAACTTTGCTTCACCCCTACCTCGGTGACAATCGGAAGAGTGAGAGACCCTTCTCTATTTAATCTTACTTGGTAAAATGTATTGCTGTGGAGCATTGCAATTAGTACCACAAGCCTTTTGGGGAATCTAAGGTGAAGAAGTTTCTTCCATAGAACTTCCCTAATAATGCAATCAAATGCACTAGTAAGATCCAGTGACGCGATATATATCGGTCCTGTCCCAGGAATCTTAGATTTAGCTAATAAATGCGATATTATTATTGCATTAAGCGAAGTTCCAATATGCTGTCTGAACCCCGTTTGAAATTTTGAAAGTATGTTATTACAGTCACTATATTTTTGCATCTGTTTTAATAACAGAATTGCAAATACCTTTGCTGAGCCGTCCATAAGGGCGATAGGTCTACAATTCGAGGGATTATTGGGATAGCCCTTCTTATAAATCGGGACAATAATCGCATTGAGCCACGATTTTGGAATACAATTAGATTTCATTATGTTAGCGAATTTTAAATATAAAATGGATGCCCAGAATACAGGACCATCCTCGAGTATGCAAGCAGGGATGCCATCTGGGCCTGCGGCTTTAGAGGCCTTCAAATCTTTGATAGCCTCTACAATGTCCTCTTTAGAAAAGTAGATATCATCTGGGTAAAAATGATGCAAGATTTTGGAGTTAATATTGAGAAAGTTATAAGGCAATCTATATTTTTCACCAATATAGTCTATCCATGCTTCAGCAGAGATGGAAGAGCTGAGGTCATGTTCATCATGTTTTCTACTATCATTAATGATCGACCAAAGACAGCAAATATCCTTATTAATCAATGTTTTCGTGATCCTTTGATTTTGTGTTAAGTGGATCTTGTGCTTGATACAAATGATCATATTCCGATACTTCTGGTTCAAGGCATGCTTGATGGTACTATATGACCCTGCATTTAAATTAGATTTTAACAATTGCCTAAGGCTACAGTTCTTTTCCCGCTTAATCGCAGCAATCTCATTATTGTAGTTTTGGTGACAGTACTGAGAGGAGAGCTTCATACTTTCGACTATAGATAGGAGATGATTGTTAATTATCAAGGTATTCCATGACTCTTTTAAAGATGCATTATAGCTCAAGTCCGCACCCTCAATAACTCTCCACACATCTCTGTGCACAAGATAATTCAATTGTCTACAATAATACGGGTACCACCTAACAGAGTGCTGAGGCCGATTTATCTTAAGTAGTGCCAGAGCAGGGTTTTTGTCTAGCAAACTGAGCCGCGTTTTTACAATCAAATAAATAGGTGCATGATCACTGAAGAGGGTCTTAATAATTGTTACTCTATTCACCATGTCCATTAGTCTAACAGAGACATAAAAGTAGTCCAGGTAAGATGTGGCATCAGCTCTACCCCACGTTCCTACGTGAGGCCCTGTATCAAAGTCAACCCGCACAATGTCCCAAACTTTAAAGTACTCATTCCATTGCTTTCCTCGATTTACTAAATTTGCCTTTCGCTTTGCAGTTACTAAATTTAACTCTTGTTGACCCAAACCTAAGCATATGGAATTGAAATTGCCTCCAATTATCATCATGTAATTCGGAATTTGACTCGAGTGCAGACTGCAAGATCCCATCAATTTCGTCTAAATATTTCTCAAGATTTTGAGCAGCTGGATTGAAATATAAACATATTAATAAGTAGACTAAACGGGGGCAGTCAATTACACAAAATTCAAGTGCCAAGGTATCATAACTAGAATATAGAATTGTTGATTTGTGATTCACTTCATTATTAATTAAAATAGCAACACCCCCAGATGGACGACCAACCAAGCCTTGTCGTGCCGAGGAACTAAAAGTTGCATAACCATCAATCACAAACAAATGTATACACATTGTTTCCTGCACATATAGAACCGTCGGAGAGATAGTCCTCTCAGAACATTTTAACCAACTTATCAAATTTTTCATTCCATAGCAAATCCATGAAATGAATAGTTTCACTTGCACTAGGATTGCTTTTGTTTTGCCGCCCTATCTATAATAGATGTCATGAGTGGAGCTAACCAAGTCAAGTTAGACGCAGCTTCCACAAGTGTAGAAATGTGGGTAATCATGGCAGCCGTTTGATCAGTATTCAGCGATATATTTTTATCGCCAAGCACAATTTGATCAACGGCAATAGGTTCAACTAAAAAAGAGTCTGCCTCTTCCATAGACCGAAGCAGATAAAGGTCCAACCCTCGTAATTCAAAATCTCTCCTATGTTCCCACAATAGCCTCGTTATGATTAGAGATTGGGGAGCACAAATCATACAGAGGTTGGTGTGGTTTGCTAGTCAGAAAAAAGGGGGGAACTGGTGCATTGCGGGTTGGCACTATCAGGTATACATTCTTACCATACAATTATCTGGTCCAATCCTCTTTAACCATAAAGGTCATTCTAGCTCTATTCAATCATACATAAAGAACATCTTTGACCTCACCCGTTCTATTTAGGAAAAGGCACATTAATAGTGCAAAACAAAAGAAAAAACAATCAAAACAAATGTATGTTATTAGACACATTATATTTGTAGAGAAAAAAATCACAAAGAAAGTGCATTGAAATAAACATTAGATAACCATTCTTAGACATAAACATGCAATATATACATAGAAGCCCAAAATTAAAGACAAAAATCAAAATCCAATTAATAAAACAGTTACAGATAAGGAAATAGAGCATTCCAAAGTAAATTAGGCATGAAAAAGGGCATGTATCAATTTCATGCTCACAGAGTTTGTCAGTTAAACTGAACTTTTTTCATCAAGAAACACTGAGATTTAGGATCTGCTTCAATCAGAGACCTATTCTTTTAAACAATCTATCACAAAAAACTTAACTTTGATTATTCAAATCTGAGGTTTGGGTCTGCCAACGCAGAAAGGGGGGAACTTGGAAGAAAAACAAAGATTTTTTCTTGGAATCGTAAGCTTCCAGTAGTCCTAGGTCCAAAAACCGAGGGTACCCCTCTTCACAGAGTGCGTTTCGGCAGTTGTAAAATCTTTCAATCAAATTAGAAGGAAGTGATCCGCCTTCGTCAGGGCAATAGGTGACAAGACCCTATGATTCAAGGGGAAGATAGAAAAAAATCAGTAAAGACATGCTGCACGGGGTACAGCAAAGTAGAGAAGGAAATGGTATCACAAAAGGGGGGGCAAGGTCTGTACGTAAAAAATATGCAGTGACCTAATTAGTTGAAGGAGCCATAATAGGCTTAATAGCACTAGTGTGCGCACTCCAAACCAAGTTATAAGTTCCAGTACCGGGCATGATCCAAATTATTTAAAATAAGGAAATCCCTGGGGAAGCAAAATCATGGTATCTGGTTCCCTGCTGCCATGCAACCCCCCCCCAAAAGAAAGTGAAAATCCCACAGTACCACAGCGACCAGCCAGCAACCCCACGAGTGTAGAGGGACAGAAAGGCAGGGGAAAGACAAGGGATGAGGTGGTCCGATGGAGAGCTGTGTGTCGTCCAGCATGTGAGAAACCAACTCACCTCTGTACAGTCAGGACCCACGTGCGGACATCTATTGGTATTACTTATGAGAATTCTCACACGTGAGTGCAAACGAAGTGACCAAACGTGTGGGAGTGGGCCGCCAGAACAGGAGAACCTGGGTCACAGGGAAGGCATAGCTCCTTGTCATATGCAGGAGTCTGAATGTGCCATAGATATGTGGTACTGCGTGTTAGGGGTGCCCGCTAGCAAGACGCCAGTTCCGAGTGCAAAGTGGTTGTAGCCATGGCCATGGAAACCACGCAACGTGTGTGGGCCTGTAATGTATACACTGAGTTGGTAGGCTCTCCTGAGCCAATGGGAAGTGTGTGGGAGGGGGGCTGGGTAAGGGCGTGTCTATGTGGACGCCAGGAGGCGTGGAGTCGACCAAAGGCGAGATGCAAAAAACAGCCGTTGTTGAAGCTGTAATGTACTCGGTGCAAGGACTCCAAAATCGCATGTACCGTCCCCTCGGTTGCCCGCAGATGCGCAAAAGCTGTGATGCAGTAACCGGTTGTTATCCTGATGGTCACATGGTGGTGGCATAGGTGCATAGGCATGAACTCAGGTGCATTCGGATGTAGCCACATAGGTGTCTTGTAGTGTGACTAAAGGTACATACCCCTACCAAACTGATCCACATCAATTGAATCAGGAGGGAGTCTGTTCATTGAGTCCATTTTCCAAGGAGTTCAGTCTGTAGACCCACCTTCTTTCCAAATTGAGGAGTCTATTCTGTATGTTTTGACCTGTTTGGCATCTTTCCAAAACCTACCAGAAGATATCATCTGGTGTATGGTGATTCTCCAGAAAGTGCGTTACTAGAGGTGCCGTGGTGTTTTTGCATCGGATCCGGGATCGGTGCTCTGAAATGCGTGTGCCCACTTTGCGCATTGTTTGACCCATGTAACGGAGGCCGCAGGGGCACTCAATGCAATATATAACTTGACTGCTTTTGCAGTTAGACTGGTTTTTCAAAGACCATTCTTTGTCCCCAATGGTGAATGTTTGAGTTTTCTTAGTGAATTTGCACACTGAGCACGAACCACACAGGTAGTGTCTGGTTATTTTCCGCAGATTCCATAGTCCTGTGCGGGGTATTTCCTGAGTGAATGAAGAATGGACCAAATGTTCCTTGATATTCTTCGCTCTCTTGAAGGCGAACCTAGGTGTGGTTTGCTAGTCTGATCCATTCTATGTCATCCGAGACTAGAGTTCTCAATTGGGGACTGCCTTTCAGGACATTAAATAGAAATTATCTATTTAATCTTTGCTGTCCATTGATTTTTGGGTCGCTTTTCCATCCCAGAATATATCGAGAGTCCCTTGAGAAAGATATTCCATTAATGTCTGTCAGAATTTCTTCGTGAATTTGGAATGTGAATATTGTAGTGCCTATCCTCCAACAAGGAGTTTGTGTCAGTATTTTTCAACATACTTCCAATCTCATCTTGTGATGCCACATCGTCTATATTCTTTCGTGATTTGTGCTTTGTTTTTAAATAGTCTATGTCAGCATCCTCATGCCACCCCCTGAAACCAGGACTCAGACCACTTCCCAGAGCACGATTAATCTCTTGTGGTTTTTCACTTTGGTCTTTAGTCCTCACGTTCAGTGGACTTGTAGGTCTTTCTACTTTATCAGACATAGTTATCCCATCTATTGAGCCCTCATTTCTACTAGTTTTGATTTTCACTGCTGGATAATATGAAGGTAATCTCCCTTGCTTCTGACAATTTGTCACATCTAAGCCCAGCATGCTCTGACCAACTCCATGGTTCAGCGTAGCCCTCTCACTAGGAAACTTTAGTTTTGGTTCCAAGGGGAGAGCTAGGCTGAGCAATGTCTTCGACTCCTCATTTAATTGTGTCAGATCTATAATTACCTCATTGCCTGAGTCAGCTTGAGGACCATTCGACTTCAACACTTTGTTTTTAGTTGCACAAGATTCATTGTCATTTTTTGTTTGTTTATAGAAGTGTCATGTATATTTTGGTTATTATTTCTTTTCTTTTTTTGACTAACTTTTTTTAGCGCCTTTGCTTGCGCACGTTTTCATTTTACGAGAATAGAACACTGTGTCCTTATCAACGTTTTCATGTACCAGTGAGTTCGCTGGGAGAGCAGGGTTGCCTAAAGCCACAGTAAAACCCATAGACACATTCTCATACACCTGCTCGGCAACTCTAGATTTGTCACTTTCAATCAATTTTACAAGCGGGGAAGGGCTGTGAGAATTCTCTTCCAAACTTTCAGGCATAGATATACAGAACTCTGCTGCACACTTTTCACTTTCGATACTTTTTGTACGTGAACGCGGTTGTGTCGCTAAAATCCACAGCACCTCATCAATTTTGTTTGCATTTGACTGAATCACATTTAGCAAAGGTAGATTTGACACATCTACTCTATTCTCTGTTTTTTTCGTACACTTAATACTTTAGCATGTGACACTTCCTCAGTTTGTGTATATTAATCAACCAGCCCTCTTTTGTTAACTTGTGCAATTTTTAATTAATAGGAGTCAAAGTGATTCATCCACTCCGAGTGTCTGGAGTCAATGTAATTCAATCTCTCTAACTGATGGGAGTCTAATGCATTAAATCTTTCCGACTGGCATGAGACAAAAGCAAGCATAAATCCCTCTATTTTAGATGTTTTTGCAGACAAGTCTGCAATGTGGTCCTTAATGGACTTTAAATATACATGGGTAAGATCATGTCCTTTTCTCTAATAAGTTTAATATTGAGGTGATCACTGGAAATGAGACCGTTTCTTCCCCACCTTCCATAGGATGTGTGACATAATCTACATCTGTATCTGAATATCTCTTCTTATTCTTCAGATCTTTGCTAAGATATTGATTTTGCTCTTCTACTGCGTTAGTATTAGCATGCAGATCTACATCAGAATCCGTGCCATATGCCCCCCCCCCCAAAAGGCAAATTCGTGGTAGAACTGCTAGAGGGATTTTGGTGCGAGGGAATTGGTGTTATATCATTCTCTAGCATGGGTGCCACATACGTTTCATCATCAAAATTCTGGAGACATATACTTTCCATTTGAGAGGGAAGAATTACAGCTGATGAACTAGGTCCCAGTGAAATACGACAGTTTTTCCCATTCGTTCACTAATGCCGGGGCCATAATTGAAACATCCAAAATTTCATTTACATGAATCTTTTGCGCAGCTAGCAGATGTTTTTGCTTTGTGATAACTTTTCCTTTAAAGGGAGTCATTTGGGATGAGTCAACATAAATATGAGACTGCCCCCTGTGTTTGCCCATGTATAGCTATGCTTGTTCCCACATCATCATTAGGTTCCACAAAGAGTGATTGAAGACTATAGGGGACTGTATTCCCATCCATTTCACGCTCGGAAATTACCAAATCACCACCCATTGCATTTTTTACCTCAGTGCTTGAATCATGATTTTGTAATGGCAGTGAGCCATCTAAAACTGAATCAGCTGTCGTAGTTGAAACATGCTTGCCACTGCGCAAACTCCCCACCATAACTGGACACACTAAATCAACAAGTATCAAAAATTCACAATGTATCCAGAGCCAGTGGCGCCAAATAAGCTCTAAGCATAGAATTACTTGCTATTGATACTTGACTTACTTCAGGTTTCAATAAGCCATTTCCACAAGCCACTCGCCGCACCGTCTAACAGTCTAACAGTCTAACAGTCTAACAGTCTACACTTGCAGTACACTTCCGGTGCCTGGGAACCCTTTATGAAAAGAACCTATTTGCAAATGTTATAATCAGAAGCTTATGCATGAGAGACCTAATCCTAACTTGGTTAGAACAGTTTGAGATGGTCATGTTCTCTAGATTAATAGTAATACATATAGTTGTAAATTGGAAACTGAGCAATGGGGATATATTTCACTGATGGGCTCAGCGTGCTATCTAATAGGCAGTCAAAGAAAAGCTTTTGTTGCCTATCTCACTCAAACCACCTGGAGTAAAAGGCTTCCTATTTTTGCAAGCTGCCATTCAACAATTTTATGTGTATATGTCCCCCACCCCTACTACCTGTATCCCTTTTCCACCCACTATGCTAACCCCACGGAACAGCAATGCAGTGGGTGTATAGGTTTAGCATGAGGGAAGCACAAAAACGATGTGCAAAAAAATACCTGGCCTCCTACCGCCCATGAACACCTTCTGTGTGTCCTCAGACCTCCAACAAACTGGAGAAAAAGCGTTGATACTTGGCATCCTGCTGACCGGAACAATCACTTTTACTCAGCACAGCATATTGTCAGAAATATTAAGGTTCTGCTCAACACTGGATAAAGATATCAAGGTGGACAACCAAGATTCTGGATGGTAGGTTAACAGAGCCATGGGCCAGGGAACTTCGGTAACTGTTTATTTTGTAAAGTTTTCAGGTGCACGGTCATCACGGGATAATTGATACATTTGATTTTCCAACATTAGGTTCCCATTGGTACCGGATAATTGAGTTTCTGAAGCAGTGTACTTTGCCCCTGCAAATCCTCAATATCTTGCTCTGCTTCCACTTACCCCTTACTATCATTGGAGCATTCTTTCTGATAACCGTGCAGGATGTCTGATCTGCAGCTAGCGCTGTCAATCAGCAAGTCAGGCAAACTGCAGTGCACAAAGCTACTCTGTGGCAGAGCAAAAGTCACAAACTTATAACATTACCAGGTCTACAGCTCATCACACATCAGCAGTTGGTCAATGGGACAAGCCAACTATAGAATGCAGTACAGGTCACGTAACTGTCATGCACAACAAGTCAGGTACACAACCACGCACCATATTGATTGACACCCCGACACACACTACTAGAATCCCCGGGTCACAGTCCGCCTCCCAAGTCATCACCTCACCTACGGTGCGAGGGAGTCGTCATGACCGGCGGTTTCGGGCCATGCGCAGAGGCCGGCCCAGTTTGTTGTCTCGTTTTCATTGGCAACTCCCGTGGAGGCTGCGTTCGGGCTTGAGAACCCGATCACGGTTACTTCCTGGTTTCGCGGTGGTTTCCCGATCACGTGGTCAAGTTTCCGTTCACGTGACTGGGAGCCGACGCACGTAAAAGCCGGGAAGTTCGAGTTGCTCACCGTTTCACAACTCTGTTTGGCGCTTTCAGGATTTACGTTGTTTGCTTCATCGGATTTTGGACTCAGGCTTAGGAACCACGGATTTGCTTTCTTGCTCCACGGATACTGTCACTCGGAACTTTGTACGGATTTTGGTACTCTTTTGATACGCTCAACGGATTGATTTTGGATTATCCCTTTCTGGGTTTTGATCTTCCGACCATAGACTTCGTGATCAGTTTCAAGTTCCCTTCGGCTACAGAAGGGCTACAGGCACCAGCCGGTACCTACCATCTAGGGCACGGCTGTCCGGATCTTTGACGCTCCCTCGCATCTGACCCTGGGCACCCTAGCTCCATACCGCTAGATTTAGGTAAGAAAGTTTTTGCACACTCTTTCATATCAAAGTACTGTGTTTGCCTGTGCTAACCCTAACTTCCTTTTAACAGCCTCTGGGATCCTCGGTGTCATCAGATCCAGTGAATCATCAAACCACCTGTGGCCTCAAAGCTCGCACAGGGAGTTCCTTTACTCTCTTCCTGTGGGTGATTTGTGGACAGAGGCCCCTTTATTCTTCACTACGCAGCAAGTCACGACAGTAACACGCAATCTCCTCTTTCAATCAAGTCTCATGAGATCTGGGGGGCAGAGGAAATGCTGTATTCCCTTGATGTGACATTATGCTAGTGGAATAAGGGGTCGGTATTCCAACCGTTAATTACTACAGGAGGATACAGCACTTAGAAAAAAATATTTCTAATGGGTTCCCCATAGAAGCCAAACATGGCAAACCTTTTACTGATGCAACTAAATGTACACAGTCGTATTGCAGGGCATTCCTGTTCAAATTAAGAAGCCCATATTTGGAACAAGGCAGTGCGGATTACTAGAAGCAGAAGGGCAGAGGAGCTGAGGACATTATCAAAATAAACAGATTCATTCCAAGATCAGTTGCATGGTAGACAATGGCATTGCCTGCCTTATCTCATCCCATGTACCTTCACAATGTTAGGATGCTGCAGCCGGGATAGGATGGAAGTTTCATGAGTCACTCTTCCCAGATCGGGGTCCTGCAGCCAACAATCTTCAAGAATCTTTTCCTTCAGGATAAACTTCACCACTGCCTGTAAGTGAGTGAACAAATTCCAAGTTAATCCAAGCAAAGCACAGCAGGTAGTGTTTTCAAAGAGTAAAAAACAATGGTGAAAGATTTACAGAAACGAACAATTCAACCTAGGCAGTAGTACAGTGTGTCTTACTCTAATTTTAATTATAAAAGAAGCTACACCTTATATGTTGAGCTCTGGGATCTAGCCTAAGACTCCAGGATTGCTTACCTGTGCTGTTCTGCAATTTATTCAGCTCCGGGGACTTGGACATGTGCTAGTCTATGATCTATCCCAAAGCCTCTGACTTAATCACTGAATATACTGATCTGTGATTTACGTAAAGGGATCTTAAGATGGGCACGTCAGCAATTTCACTCTTTTTCCTGAGTTTTGCAATTATGTGCTGTTCTGAATCTTTCTCAATGCATGTGATTATTCATGTGGTACTCCGAGTTACACAAGCCCTGAGGAATTTCTGCACATGTTTAGATCTACCCCAATGCCTTTGGATTTCCAGCATGTGCCACTCAATATTAAACTTTGTATTTTTATGTTGGTCTGTAATTTATCCAATGATTCCATGATTCTCTGCTTGGGATTCTCCACTTGGGTTTCTTATTTCTTTTTTCTTATCAAGTGACAAAAGGAATTTCTGATAAGCTTTTGGAGTGAGTATTTTTCTCCCTGTTTTTTAAAGTTGGCAGTAAAATTATTTTTAGGTACTGAGTGAAAGCAGTTTTCACTTGACCGAAAACTAGAAAAGATTGATTTAGAATGACTGCTCTGTGACCGCACAGAGCGGTAATTCTAAATCGAACTGTCAGCCCCTGTCGCACATGAGTGCGCGCAGGGGCTGTCAAGTGTGTGTCTGCGTGAGAGTTTGTCTGTGCGAGTGTTTGATTGTACAGATGTGTGTGGACTTGGTGTGTGTTGAGCAGGGAAGTGGATGATGGGTGGGGAAAAGAGAGGTGAACCCCCCCCCCTTGCCCAGTTTCAAATAACCAGCAGGAAAGTGGGAGAAGGGTTCACCTAGGAGGGAAGGGCATGTTCTATTGCTGCATTTTAAAGAGAGAATGTTTATAAACAATTAAAACAATGCTTTAACTGTAAAACAGGAATGTTTTGAAATATATATTTCTTTGCACCTAGTTACTTATGCACAGATCAAGCAGTAATAATAGAGCTTCTGCCTGTGGCACTAAGTGTACTACTGGTCCAAACGAATCTATGGAGGTGTGTGACTGAAAGGAGGGCAACAGACTACTTTGAGTCCGTTCCCTATTTTTTGTGGGGAATATTTTTACTCTTATCTTTTGGGAGTAGTTGCCCATTTTTGAATGAGTAAAAGTGGCTGATACACCCCTAATCAGTAGGGCTGCCTAGGAGCCAACACCTTTTTATCCCAAGCGCCTTATGTTTTCCTGCACATACTATTCTGAGGCTTATTAAAATCCTTGTATTTCAAAGCATGTGCTTCAAATTACCAAAATTGTATCATATCGCAATTAATTGGGCGTGTGTCTGGTGCTCCCCAAATCAGGAAGATCAGTTGTTTGCGGCTATGTGATCTATGCGCAGTTAAATGTATGCGCCGATATCTGCTGTATCTATGTGCAATGCTGCGATTTACCAAAAATAATCTTTATACTTCTCTGAAATTACGCCTCCATATTCCCTGCACATGATAATCTGCATTTACACCAAGATCTGAGGATTACATGTGCGCACTGCTCTGTGGTTTACCAAAACTATCTCCTGTGTGTTGGTTGATAATTTGCCAATAAGACGGGGGATACCACCATTTGCTTCTTTACGAGGTGGAAATACTATGCACAGTGCCCTGCTCTAGAATTCATCCTACAGTTTGGTAATCCCTGTGTGCTGCTCTGCAGGATGGCTTGATGCCATGCGATTCACCTATCAGTTTGGCAATATAGTATATTAAACAGTTGTTCAAGTTACCCAATAGGTTAGAGATTCCTGGTGCGATTCTTAGGAAATTCCTCAATAGGTTATGGTTGCTAGTGTTAGTACTCTGCCCTTACCCTAAAGGGCCTTGTATCCCTAGTGTGTTACTCTACTTGTTTGTCAACAGGCAAGGGATTGCTGTGCATGCAATTTTTGCAACGGAGAATCTCCAACTGATGATCCATAATTTACCTAACATTTACAGATTCCCAAAGATAGCAACCATGTGGTTTCAGGGCGAGAAGACCTTGTTCATTCTCGTAAACCCCCTTCCTTCAAGAAATAATTATTTTATGGTTTAAAGAAACAAAATACTTCTGTCATTTTATAAATTAACCATGATAACTACATTCTATAAATTCTGGATGATAAACACAGTAACAGACCCAAATTAATAGAAACATCTTCCTCACAATTATCATTTCATATACAACAAAATAGATGCATATTCATTTCATACATCATCTATAATACATATTCAATTTGTAAATTATTAATTTATTGTTCAGCTACAAACACAATTATCAGTACATAATTCAAAAGACTTTTCCATTCGAAAAATAAACGGTTCTGGACTTCTTAAATCTAAGATGCTAACGAATATACACCATGCACTTCTAGCCACTACGACATTTCAAAGCTATGGGTTATACCTACTTCGAGCGATAAGGTTTTCTACCACTTCACACTCAGTTGCCCAACAAGCCTTACATAGGGACACAAAAATGTATAAAGGTCTCCTGAGAATGTCAGTCAAACCTACACAAGCATTTATACATTTATATGGGTCCAGAACGCTATTTCCCAAATGTTGGAACATTAACCCAGAATCTAAGATAAGGTGAAAGAACTTCAGGAAGAAACATACTTTTCAAGTACAACTTACAGATTTAAGGCAGAAAAAGGCCTCACTGCCAAGTTTCCTAGTTCCTTGCGTGACACCCAGAGCTTGTCCTGGTTTTTGCTTCCAATTGCATGCTGAAACATGTAGTTGTGTTGTGGCAATATGACCGGTGTTGTCGGAGCAGATGGCCCGAGTCGTACCTGGCCTTTTTGAATTTGTCTCCGGCCGTGCTCCATAAAGCCACACTTTGTGGAGGCTTAAGATTCAATGGCTATGTGGCGCCGACGGCAGATGCTTCCTCTGCACCCCAACTGGTGCCCCAGTAACCCGCTCTCCCATGCTCAAAGGTGGCCAGAGGGCACCAGTGCAAGTGGTGCCCAACGGGCCTGAGCGCAGAGCGAGGCTGGCAGCAGAGGACCAGGAGGGACCTATGGTCTGGCGGGAGTCCCAGGGGAGGGCTACCAGTGTTCCGCAAGGCAGTTTGTGCCCCCCTGGTTAGGCATTCCAGAGCACAACGCCTTCATCGACCAGCCCCAGAGCGGAATGAGAGTGCCACCAAGCACAGCTGTTGGACACCCACACGTATGGGAAGGCAGTATGGGCGGTTCCGGGTCCTGGCCAGGGCTCCCCGAGGCCGGTTGGGGCCTTCTTGGTCCACACTCCGCAAGAGCTGAGCCAGGGCACTCACCACCCACCCAGCCAGGGACAAGGTCCCTGCGCACCCAGTCTGTGGACCCAGTCCCATCCAGAGAGAAAAACTCCAACACTCCCAGTCTGGCTGGAGATTCTGGCCTTGCTCTTGGGGGCCCAAGAGGGGCACCAGACTTTTACCAGGGGCTAAGCTTTCCCCGGGTGCACAGCAGCTGACATGGGCGCAAGTGCCACCAACCCTCCTTGCCAAGTTTCCCAGTTTCAGGCGTGACACCTCGTGCCAGACCTGATTTTTGCTTCCAATTGCATGCTGTTACTTGTAGTTTTGTTTTGCCCATTGCAAGGGTGGGCCTACAAGTCCCAGCACGCAGTGCAGAAAATAACAGGACTGGCTCAAAGATGCTGCATGGAACTGGGAAACTTGGCAGCTAGGAAAAGGCAGTGAGCCTAAAATTTGAATACACCAAGGCTAATATCCTGGAATCTTCATATTCCAAGTAAGGTGCCATAACACCGATATTCTGAACATCCAACTCCTCATGAAGAAACATTTTTGATGTACCAACAAGGAGGCTAAGTAATCATTTAAGAAGCTTTTAGAGTAATGAACGTGTCAATGCTGCCTTGATCTTCATAGACGCTGAAAAGGCATTTGACAGAGTGAAGTGGGAATTTCTAGACTTTACTATGGGAAAAATGGGATTTGGAAATAGATTGAGGGATGGTTTGTTGTCTTCAATGTTCTGCAACAGCACTCATTTGGGTCAATAGTGAAATGTCTGTAGCTTTTAGTCTTAGCAGAGGTACGAGACAGGGATGTGCTTTATCACCTTTTTTATTTAATATCGCTCTGGAGCCCTTGGTAGCCTGGATACGATATGAACAGAGATTATGTGGCCTGAACTTTTGGGACAAAGGAAGTGAAGGGACTTTCATACGCGGATGACATGGTGGTGGTGCTCTCAGATCCTGAGAAGGGCAGTATGGTTCTTAAGGAGGTACTTGAAAAAGTTTTCAGGTTATAAAATTAATTGGGAAAAAACGGAGGTGTTCCCCCTATCGACGGCAGTTAGAAGAGGGGATTTTGCAGGGGGGAACTGTAGGTGGTCGGAGGTGTATGTGAAATATTTGGGGATTTTTCTGATCAAAGATGTGCGAAAAATGGTTCTGTTTAATGTAACTGAGTTATTAGATACCCTTAGGAGAGATATTAGAAAATGGTCAAGATTGGATTTAGGCATTTGGGCAAAGATTAATATGATTAAAATGTCACTTCTACCCAAGATCTTATCTGTTATGCAATCGATTCCTCTTCGTTTTTCTAAAAAAATGCTTAAAGAAATGTATTGGGTTTTCCAGGATTTTCTTGGGGCGAGAAGAAGGCTCCTAAGATTCCAAAATACATTTTGCAAAGGGACACTAAGGAAGGGGGGTTTGGATATCCAAATTTGGAAAAGTATTATAGAGGTTTGATTTTAAAGAAAGCCAATTTGGTGGACTATAGAAAGGGATGCCTTGTCGCCATTAAAATTGGAAAATATCTTCTCAATGGGGAAATTACCTAGAGGGTCTTCGAAGTTACCAACTGTTAAGGTGACTAAAGACTCATAGCCTGATTCATGGAATTATTTGCGTGAAAAACGCAGATTTTCGCGCCTTTCTGCCCGAAAATCCCCATACTTCAAACAGGGATTTTCGGGCAGAAAGGCGCATAGATCTGCATTTTTCACGCAAATCATTTCATGAATCAGGCTTCACATCTGGTGGTATCTAGGGATCCCCCAGGCTCTCATTAGGAGCCCCACCATGCACCTTACAGTCCCATCATGAAGCAAGTTTCCTAATATTGCCCATAAGGAAACTTATTTCACCGGGACAGGAGATAAATTGCCCTGTACTATGAATGTTATAGGGCAGAAGTATAAGGGGAAGAACCCCATGAAAGTCAGCCTTAGGATAAGTTTTCACTGAATAACGTATATGTATATGTTGGAGGTTGGGCCTCTGCAAGTCATGGAGTGGATTGATCAGTGCCTGAAGCAGAGTTGGTGTCAGCGAAGGGAGGAAAACAAACAGGCTATACGTGCACAATGAGAGAGGGAAATTGCTAAAGGCACTGCCAGCCATAACATGGGAGGACCTGGCTGACATAATGGGCGAGAGTGACCCCAAAAGGCAGATATTATATTTGGGACCTCGGGCCATGGAAGCAGAAGAGTGAGTCCTATTTAATTAGTAAGTGAGGCAACACCTGATTACACAAGAGGAAAAGGCGCGCACACACCTGGGGAGATGGTTAACCACTTTGGAGAGACATGCGGCACTCCAATGAGAGGAGAAGCAGAGGGAGAGAGCAAGTGGAAGCCCATTCAAATAAGTCACACAGCAAGAGAGCTAACAAATAGGAGGTGGCTAAGCCAAATGAACAACACCATGAAAGAGTGAAGACTAGCAGACGAAATTAGGAGTAAGAAGTCTGCCCGAGACTTTGAAACAGAAGCTGGCAGGAGCCAGAGGATGCTGAACAGGAAAAGAATAGCCTACTGGGGGATCTAACTCTGACCCCTAGTGGTAATTGTAAGCCAACAGAGCTGAAGATGTTTTTGTACCCTAAAGAATCTAAGAAGAGCCTGTAGCCCAGATCAGGGGAACATTCCTTGGCTGTGGCGGTTATGATTACTGCAGCCTGAAAAGGAACCAGGTTGAGGGCAGGGGGACTCCTACCCAAGTGTGGCCCATATACATGTATGTATATATAAAGCTCAAACCTAGCAGGAAAGCAACAGGGAACCATAAGTAGAGGTCACACCCAAAGGGTTACAAGTAGGGGTAACAGAGGATCTAGGATGGATAGAGAGAGACGGGTTTGGGGGCTTCAGAGGGGGATAATTATGGTAAATTGGAGCAATCAGCAATTACCAAGATGTTCTTTGAAAAGTTGGGTCTTCAGGTCCATCCTGAAGTGTAGGATGCAGAGGATCAGTGTTAACCACGTTGGTAACTTGTTGCAGAGACAAGGTGAACAGCATGAAAAGACCAGTTTCCGCTTTCTAAAACACTTGCAGTTGCTTGTTTCAAGCCTGGCGTGATGTGGCTTCTGGCGGTGCACTAGCTCAGAGATATGGAATTTCATGGCCAGGGCCGGTCGTGTTTTTGTTGCGACTGCTTTGTAGAGGAAGCGGTTTGTCTTGAACATGAAATGGTTTCGAAATTGGACCAAGTACCATTTGGCAGTCCTGCTGTAAAGTGTTGCCACCGTCCACACAGCAGATGATCAGGGCTTGGACAACTTTTTTGAAACTCTGGGTAGGGATGAAAGACTTGACATTGCAGAGAAGTGTAAGCTGTTACCAGGTAGCTTGGGTCTTCTTGGCGGTGCACGTTTTGAATGAGAGGTTGCAGTCAACAGCAAAGCAGAGTGTTTTGCAATGGATGAGAGGTGAGGCATTAATCTGATAAGCTTCACATCAGCCAGCAATTATTGACGTGTGCATGCTTCATGCGTCTTTTTAGGAAAACTAAATGTCTTTTCAGGGTTGATCTTAAGGTACATGTATGACCATCCAGGCTTTGATAAGGATCAGACATTACTGTGGTTGATGGATATTGTTGATGCGATTGATCTTTCGGTAAAGATGCGTGTCATTGTGTTTTGGTACATCATGTCTCTGTTGGCTTGCAGTTCCTCCCAGCAGTTCCTTAACCCTTTAAGTGCCAAGGACGAGGTATCTCGCCCTTGGAAGTGCACACGCAGTGCCAAGGACGAGATAGCTCGTCCTTTTTGGCACCTTGTTTAGAGCGATCCCTGCAAAGCAGGGATCGCTCAAAACTGTAATCCAACCCCCGGGCTATGTGAGGGGGAGGTCCCCCCTCACTGCCCGGGGGTTGGATTTCCTTCAGTTTCACGCCGACGTGCGTAACGCACGTCGGCGTGAAACGGAAAGTAATTCCAGCGCAGCAGCCATTTTCGGCTGCTGCGTTGGAGAGAGAAGGTGAGTCCCCTTCTTGTTCCGCCTCGATCTCCGGCTGTATTTCAAGCCGGAGATCGAGGCGGGTATCGTTGGAAAGGGGAGATCTTCCCCTTTCCAACGGTACCCATTGTGTGGCTTTGCTGCCCGCGGATCAGGCGCAGCGCGCCTCGATCCGCGGGCTGCAACGTCACGGATCAAATGAAGATCCTTTTGTGACGCGTGGGGGAGGGGGGGCTGCTTACTAGGTAAGCGGCCCCCTTCCCCCGTGGCCCCAAAGCATGGGGCCACAGCGCCAGGGACCCCTGGGGGCAGATGACTGCCCCCAGGGGTGGGGAAAAAAAAAAAAATGTCGAGGGAAGGAGGGTGGTGGGTGGGGGTTTTGGGCCCTGGGGCCCACTGGGCCACCAGGGATTGACCTAAAAGTGGTGTCCCTGGAAAGGGGACTTTCTCCCCTTTCCAGGGACACCACTCATATGCCGCATTGCTGGTCACGGATCAGCGCAGAGCGCTGATCCGTGCCCAGCAACCCACTGAACCACCATGGATCTGTTTGTGAGTTGGGGGGGAGGGGGGCTGCTTCAGGTAAGCAGCCCTCTCCCCCCCCGGCCCCCAAAGCATGGGGACACATGAAAATGAACCCTGGGGGCAGATGGCTGACCATCTGCCCCCAGGGAAATGTATAAAACTAAACGTGATAATAATCTGAGGGATGGGGGGAGGTGGGAGGGGGTTTGGGGTCCTGGGGCCCACTAGGCCACCAGGGATTGAGCAAAAAGCGGTGTCCCTGGAAAGGGGACTTTCTCCCCTTTCCAAGGACACCACATATGAGGCATTGCTGGTCACGGATCGGCGCAGAGCGCTCGATCCGTGACCAGCAACCCACTAGACCACCATGGATCTCTTTGTGAGGTGGGGGGGGAAGGGGGCTGCTTCAAGTAAGCAGCCCTCTCGCCCCTCCCGACCCCAAAGCATGGGGGCACGTGCATGTGAACCCTGGGGCAGATGGCTGACCATCTGCCCCAAGGGAATGTAAAAAAAAAAAACAAAAAAAAAAAAAATGATGGGAAATGGGGGTGGGGGCCACTAGCCACCATGGATTTTTTTACTGAATGAGAGGGGGGGGTGTCCCCCCAACCGAAGTAGAAAGGGGCACCCCTTGCAACCCTCCCTGGGGGCAGATATCTGCTCCTAGGAAGGGGCATCTGACCCCAGGGAGGGATACATGAGGTGGGGCCCCCCCTATCTGCCCCCAGGGAGGGTTGCATGAGGTGGGGCCCTCCATTTGGGGTGGGGGGGGTTGAGGGTCACCCCCCGTTGCGGTACATCATGCGCTGCCAATTTAGGGTGGCCCTCAGCCCCCCTAAAAAGCAGCCTGTGATTTTGCATTTTGTTTTTTGTTTACCCAACTTGGCTTGGTGCAGATGGCCACATTAGTGTGGCTATCTGCCCCCAGGGTGCCCAAACCCTACTCCCCCATCTATTGGGGGTCCTGCCCCACCTTTTGGGGTGGCCCTCTCCCCCCTCACCCCAAATGGAGGTGGGGTGTACCTCACGCAGCCGTTTGGAGGAGGCCCAGGGAGGCCTGCATGAGGTGTGTCTCATTTCGGACTTTGCGGGGGTGTCTGGGTAAAAAAATCTGGGGCGATGGGCGCAAATCACACCTCTGCGGATTCCCACGTGTGCCCTCTTTTCGAAAATGCATGGGGTTCCCGGTTTTCCTCTGTGGCTTGGACACCCGAGGCCCATATCTGTAAGTTGCGCCGGTCGGCAGAATGTCTGAGATTTCCCTCTGACAACAGACTTGGGGTTACTTGTGTTTTAGGCTTTCCCCTTGGCGGCCAGGTAGGTGCACCCACACATGTGAGGTACCGTTTTCATCGGGACACCTGTGGGAACGCGGGACAGTAGGCCATGTGTTGTGGGGGGCGTGTTTGGATGGGTGCGGCGAGCGAAATGTGCGGAAAAAGCGTTTTTTTCCCCACATTTCCGACTTTGCAGGGCTGTCTGGGTAAAAAAATCTGGGGCGATGGGCGCAAATCACACCTCTGCGGATTCCCACGGGTGTCCTCTTTTTGAAAATGCATGGGGTTCCCTGTTTTCCTCAGTGGCTTGGACACCCGAGGCCCATATCTGTAAGTTGCGCCGGCCGGCCGAATGTCTGAGATTTCCCTCTGACAACAGACTTGGGGTTACTTGTGTTTTAGGCTTTCCCCTTGGCGGCCAGGTAGGTGCACCCACACATGTGAGGTACCGTTTTCATCGGGACACCTGTGGGAACGCCGGACAGTAGGCCATGTGTTGTGGGGGGCGTGTTTCGATGGGTGGGGCGAGCGAAATGTGCGGAAAAAGCATTTTTTTCCCCACATTTCCGACTTTGCAGGGCTGTCTGGGTAAAAAAATCTGGGGCGATGGGCGCAAATCACACCTCTGCGGATTCCCACGGGTGTCCTCTTTTCGAAAATGCATGGAGTTCCCTGTTTTCCTCGGTGGCTTGCACACCCGAGGCCCATATCTGTAAGTTGCGTCGGTCGGCAGAATGTCTGAGATTTCCCTCTGACAACAGACTTGGGGTTACTTGTGTTTTAGGCTTTCCCCTTGGCGGCCAGGTAGGTGCACCCACACATGTGAGGTACCGTTTTCATCGGGACACCTGTGGGAACGCGGGACAGTAGGCCATGTGTTGTGGGGGGCGTGTTTCGATGGGTGGGGCGAGCGAAATGTGCGGAAAAAGCATTTTTTTCCCCACATTTCCGACTTTGCAGGGCTGTCTGGGTAAAAAAATCTGGGGCGATGGGCGCAAATCACACCTCTGCGGATTCCCACGGGTGTCCTCTTTTCGAAAATGCATGGAGTTCCCTGTTTTCCTCGGTGGCTTGGACACCCGAGGCCCATATCTGTAAGTTGCGCCGGCCGGCAGAATGTCTGAGATTTCCCTCTGACAACAGACTTGGGGTTACTTGTGATTTAGGCTTTCCCCTTGGCGGCCAGGTAGGTGCACCCACACATGTGAGGTACCGTTTTCATCGGGACACCTGTGGGAACGCGGGACGGTAGGCCATGTGTTGTGGGGGGCGTGTTTGGATGGGTGCGGCGAGCGAAATGTGCGGAAAGAGCGTTTTTTTCCCCACATTTCCGACTTTGCAGGGCTGTCTGGGTAAAAAAATCTGGGGCGATGGGCGCAAATCACACCTCTGCGGATTCCCACGGGTGTCCTCTTTTCGAAAATGCATGGAGTTCCCTGTTTTCCTCGGTGGCTTGGACACCCGAGGCCCATATCTGTAAGTTGCGCCGGCCGGCAGAATGTCTGAGATTTCCTTCTGACAACAGACTTGGGGTTACTTGTGATTTAGGCTTTCCCCTTGGCGGCCAGGTAGGTGCACCCACACATGTGAGGTACCGTTTTCATCGGGACACCTGTGGGAACGCGGGACGGTAGGCCATGTGTTGTGGGGGGCGTGTTTGGATGGGTGCGGCGAGCGAAATGTGCGGAAAGAGCGTTTTTTCCCCACATTTCCGACTTTGCAGGGCTGTCTGGGTAAAAAAATCTGGGGCGATGGGCGCAAATCACACCTCTGCGGATTCCCACGGGTGTCCTCTTTTCGAAAATGCATGGGGTTCCCTGTTTTCCTCGGTGGCTTGCACACCCGAAGCCCATATCTGTAAGTTGCGTCGGTCGGCAGAATGTCTGAGATTTCCCTCTGACAACAGACTTGGGGTTACTTGTGTTTTAGGCTTTCCCCTTGGCGGCCAGGTAGGTGCACCCACACATGTGAGGTACCGTTTTCATCGAGACACCTGTGGGAACGCGGGACGGTAGGCCATGTGTTGTGGGGGGTGTGTTTGCATGGGTGCGGCGAGCGAAATGTGCGGAAAAGCATTATTTTCCCCACATTTCCGACTTTGCAGGGCTGTCTGGGTAAAAAAATCTGGGGCGATGGGTGCAAATCACACCTCTACGGATTCCCACGGGTGTCCTCTTTTCGAAAATGCATGGGGTTCCCTGTTTTCCTCGGTGGCTTGGACACCCAAGGCCCATATCTGTAAGTTGCGCCGGTCGGCAGAATGTCTGAGATTTCCCTCTGACAACAGACTTGGGGTTACTTGTGTTTTAGGCTTTCCCCTTGGCGGCTAGGTAGGTGCACCCACACATGTGAGGTACCGTTTTCATCGGGACACCCGTGGGAACGCGGCACGGTAGGCCATGTGTTGTGGGGGGCGTGTTTCGATGGGTGCGGCGAGCGAAATGTACGGAAAAAGCGTTTTTTCCCCCACATTTCCGACTTTGCAGGGCTGTCTGGGTAAAAAAATCTGGGGCGATGGGCGCAAATCACACCTCTGCGGATTCCCACGGGTGTCCTCTTTTCAAAAATGCATGGGGTTCCCTGTTTTCCTCTGTGGCTTGGACACCCGAGGCCCATATCTGTAATTTGCGCCGGCCGGCAGAATGTCTGAGATTTCCCTCTGACAACAGACTTGGGGTTACTTGTGTTTTAGGCTTTCCCCTTGGCGGCCAGGTAGGTGCACCCACACATGTGAGGTACCGTTTTCATCGGGACACCTGTGGGAATGCGGGACAGTAGGCCATGTGTTGTGGGGGGCGTGTCTGGATGGGTGCGGCGAGCGAAATGTGCGGAAAAAGCGTTTTTTTCCCCACATTTCCGACTTTGCAGGGCTGTCTGGGTAAAAAAATCTGGGGCGATGGGCGCAAATCACACCTCTGCGGATTCCCACGGGTGTCCTCTTTTTGAAAATGCATGGGGTTCCCTGTTTTCCTCGGTGGCTTGGACACCCGAGGCCCATATCTGTAAGTTGCGCCGGCCGGCAGAATGTCTGAGATTTCCCTCTGACAACAGACTTGGGGTTACTTGTGTTTTAGGCTTTCCCCTTGGCGGCCAGGTAGGTGCACCCACACATGTGAGGTACCGTTTTCATCGGGACACCTGTGGGAACGCGGGACGGTAGGCCATGTGTTGTGGGGGGCGTGTTTCGATGGGTGGGGCGAGCGAAATGTGCGGAAAAAGCGTTTTTTTCCCCACATTTCCGACATTGCAGGGCTGTCTGGGTAAATAAATCTGGAGCGATGGGCGCAAATCACACCTCTGCGGATTCCCACGGGTGTCCTCTTTTCGAAAATGCATGGGGTTCCCTGTTTTCCTCGGTGGCTTGGACACCCGAGGCCCATATCTGTGAGTTGCGCCGGTCGGCATGATGTCTGAGATTTCCCTCTGACAACAGACTTGGGGTTACTTGTGTTTTAGGCTTTCCCCTTGGCGGCCAGGTAGGTGCACCCACACATGTGAGGTACCGTTTTCATCAGGACACCTGTGGGAACGCGGGACGGTAGGCCATGTGTTGTGGGGGGCGTGTTTGGAAGAGTGCGGCAAGCGAAATGTGCGGAAAGAGCGTTTTTTTCCCCACATTTCCGACTTTGCAGGGCTGTCTGGGTAAAAAAATCTGGGGCGATGGGCGCAAATCACACCTCTGCGGATTCCCACGGGTGTCCTCTTTTCGAAAATGCATGGGGTTCCCTGTTTTCCTCGGTGGCTTGGACACCCGAGGCCCATATCTGTAAGTTGCGCCGGCCGGCAGAATGTCTGAGATTTCCCTCTGACAACAGACTTGGGGTTACTTGTGTTTTAGGCTTTCCCCTTGGCGGCCAGGTAGGTGCACCCACACATGTGAGGTACCGTTTTCATCAGGACACCTGTGGGAACGCGGGACGGTAGGCCATGTGTTGTGGGGGGCGTGTTTGGAAGAGTGCGGCAAGCGAAATGTGCGGAAAGAGCGTTTTTTTCCCCACATTTCCGACTTTGCAGGGCTGTCTGGGTAAAAAAATCTGGGGCGATGGGCGCAAATCACACCTCTGCGGATTCCCACGGGTGTCCTCTTTTCGAAAATGCATGGGGTTCCCTGTTTTCCTCGGTGGCTTGGACACCCGAGGCCCATATCTGTAAGTTGCGCCGGTCGGCAGAATGTCTGAGATTTCCCTCTGACAACAGACTTGGGGTTACTTGTGTTTTAGGCTTTCCCCTTGGCGGCCAGGTAGGTGCACCCACACATGTGAGGTACCGTTTTCATCGGGACACCTGTGGGAACGCGGGACAGTAGGCCATGTGTTGTGAGGGGCGTGTTTGGATGGGTGCGGCGAGCGAAATGTGCGGAAAAAACGTTTTTTCCCCACATTTCCGACTTTGCAGGGCTGTCTGGGTAAAAAAATCTGGGGCGATGGGCGCAAATCACACCTCTGCGGATTCCCACGGGTGTCCTCTTTTCGAAAATGCATGGGGTTCCCTGTTTTCCTCAGTGGCTTGGACACCCGAGGCCCATATCTGTAAGTTGCACCGGTCGGCAGAATGTCTGAGATTTCCCTCGGACAACAGACTTGGGGTTACTTGTGTTTTAGGCTTTCCCCTTGGCGGCCAGGTAGGTGCACCCACACATGTGAGGTACCGTTTTCATCGGGACACCTGTGGGAACGCGGGACGGTAGGCCATGTGTTGTGGGGGGTGTGTTTGGATGGGTGCGGCGAGCGAAATGTGCGGAAAAAGCATTTTTTTCCCCACATTTCCGACTTTGCAGGGCTGTCTGGGTAAAAAAATCTGGGGCGATGGGCGCAAATCACACCTCTGATGATTCCCACGGGTGTCCTCTTTTCGAAAATGCATGGGGTTCCCTGTTTTCCTCGGTGGCTTGGACACCCGAGGCCCATATCTGTAAGTTGCGCCGGTCGGCAGAATGTCTGAGATTTCCCTCTGACAATAGACTTGGGGTTACTTGAGTTTTAGGCTTTCCCCTTGGCGGCCAGGTAGGTGCACCCACACATGTGAGGTACCGTTTTCATCGGGACACCTGTGGGAACGCGGGACGGTAGGCCATGTGTTGTGGGGGGCGTGTTTGGTTGGGTGCGGCGAGCGAAATGTGCGGAAAAAGCGTTTTTTTCCCCACATTTCCGACTTTGCAGGGCTGTCTGGGTAAAAAAATCTGGGGCGATGGGCGCAAATCACACCTCTGCGGATTCCCACGGGTGTCCTCTTTTCGAAAATGCATGGGGTTCCCTGTTTTCCTCGGTGGCTTGGACACCCGAGGCCCATATCTGTAAGTTGCGCCAGTCGGCAGAATGTCTGAGATTTCCCTCTGACAACAGACTTGGGGTTACTTGTGTTTTAGGCTTTCCCCTTGGCGGCTAGGTAGGTGCACCCACACATGTGAGGTACCGTTTTCATCGGGACACCTGTGGGAACGCGGGACGGTAGGCCATGTGTTGTGGGGGGCGTGTTTCGATGGGTGCGGCGAGCGAAATGTGCGGAAAAAGCGTTTTTTTCCCCACATTTCCGACTTTGCAGGGCTGTCTGGGTAAAAAAATCTGGGGCGATGGGCGCAAATCACACCTCTGCGGATTCCCACGGGTGTCCTCTTTTCGAAAATGCATGGGGTTCCCTGTTTTCCTCGGTGGCTTGGACACCCGAGGCCCATATCTGTAAGTTGCGCCGGTCGGCAGAATGTCTGAGATTTCCCTCGGACAACAGACTTGGGGTTACTTGTGTTTTAGGCTTTCCCCTTGGCGGCCAGGTAGGTGCACCCACACATGTGAGGTACCATTTTCATCGGGACACCTGTGGGAACGCGGGACGGTAGGCCATGTGTTGTGGGGGGCGTGTTTCGATGGGTGCGGCGAGCGAAATGTGCGGAAAAAGCGTTTTTTTCCCCACATTTCCGACTTTGCAGGGCTGTCTGGGTAAAAAAATCTGGGGCGATGGGCGCAAATCACACCTCTGCGGATTCCCACGGGTGTCCTCTTTTCAAAAATGCATGGGGTTCCCTGTTTTCCTCGGTGGCTTGGACACCCGAGGCCCATATCTGTAAGTTGCGCCGGTCGGCAGAATGTCTGAGATTTCCCTCGGACAACAGACTTGGGGTTACTTGTGTTTTAGGCTTTCCCCTTGGCGGCCAGGTAGGTGCACCCACACATGTGAGGTACCATTTTCATCGGGACACCTGTGGGAACGCGGGACGATAGGCCATGTGTTGTGGGGGGGCGTGTTTGGATGGGTGCGGCGAGCAAAATGTGCGGAAAAAGCGTTTTTTTCCCCACATTTCCGACTTTGCAGGGCTGTCTGGGTAAAAAAATCTGGGGCGATGGGCGCAAATCACACCTCTGCGGATTCCCACGGGTGTCCTCTTTTCAAAAATGCATGGGGTTCCCTGTTTTCCTCGGTGGCTTGGACACCCGAGGCCCATATCTGTATGATGTGAGAGTGTGACATTTCCGGTGTGAAAACAGACTTGGGGTTACTTGTGTTTTAGGCTTTCCCCTTGGCGGCCAGGTAGGTGCACCCACACATGTGGGGTACCGTTTTCATCGGGACACCTGTGGGAACGCGGGACGGTAGGCCATGTGTTCTGTTTGTGTGGTTTTCATAACGTTTTGACCCATTTGCTGGAGCCCTTTGTCTCACAACCCTTTCTTTTCCCAAATGTGACCTACATTTAGTCGCTGCTTTAGCCACCATACACTTTTGTAACCTGCACAAATCACCTACCCTTGAAAAGGTCTGCCTGTGCTCTTTCAAAAAATGTATGGCTGCCGTTCCTCACCACATTGGTTTTCCCAATTTACACATGCTAAGTGCATCTGGTCAGGCCGTGAGCGTAAAACTCCTGTGTACCATGGCTCAGTGTTTGGCTTGTAGTATTGCTTGTTTTGTACAAACACTACAAAAATGGTATGCTCTCCTAACTGCAAGAGTCGGGGGAATGTAGCCGAGCATTGCTTTTCTCAGAATTCATAGAAGCCATTGCCGTACCAAGCCAACCATGTCCAACACATACCTTTTTTTTCAGTCATTTTCCCGCTTTTCCCCCATTCGATAGCAGTTTCCCCTACCTAGTTTTTGCCTGACCTATACAAATCACCACTTCCTAAACTTGGAATTTTTTCTACTTTTCAGAAATATATGCCTTTCTGTCCTCCAATTTGGCTTTCCTGCCCTTTTCTTCCATTCCGTCCATGCATGTCCAATTGGCAAAAATGGCAAAAATCGCCTACCTCTCACAAAACGGTTGATAACCCCATCAAAATAATTTTTTTCCATTTCCACTCAACCTGTTCCTGAAAGCCAACACATTGGGGAACTCAGCACAGCAAACCATTTGTTTCTAGCTCTTACAAGGAAAAAACCACAGGCTTCTTTGTACATCATTTTATTGGCATTTATTGAAAAAACCCAACATTTTTGCACTTTTTCCTTATTTTCTCTCCCCCCCCTACAGCAACCTGGGATTCCTGGGTGGCGTTACGACCGCCTACATGTGGGAAAAAAAGGAGCCAAATTTGGCCGAGATATCTCCTGTAACAAAAAAGTTACAAGCCATTGAATGGCCACATACCAAAATCACCAAAAAAGGCTCTGGCACTGGGGAGAAATACCCATGGCACTTAAAGGGTTAAAGAGATGGAACGTGGCAGGGTATAGGATGCACGGGCAATCTGAACAGTCTTGGTCGCAGTATGATTGTGTCACAGCATCCTGGATGATGGCTCATCTTTTGGATCATCTCCCAAGGCCAAGGAATGTCACCTGAAACCCGATTGACCTGTAACCATTGGTCACCATATATGCCACTGTATCTCTTTTTCCATGTATGTAACTCCTACGTTTTTCCAGCGCCCAGTTACCTCAGGGTTCGATGCGAGATATAAATAATAAACAAATACAAAAAAATATGCAGAGACACTAAAACAAGCTGAGATTGAAGGATGCTTTTCCCAGCTATGGCCGCCCTGCAACGGTGTGTGGATTAGAATAGGGATTGGACTGGGGACATTGGGTCCTCTTAGCATAGGTACTTTTCACATGTTTGATTTCATCCTGAGAATGTTGCCTGAGAAGAACAAGTTACTTTCTTACCCGTAATGGTCTTTCGATGAGATGTTCCTCTGACGTATTCCACATCTATGACAGTAATCACCACAGCAGTGCTGCCTTGGAAGTTTTTTCGGCGTAGGGGTCCTGCGTCGATCACGTCGATACGCTGTCCTCTAGGGCCTCCGTCGAGGGTCAAAGTCACCGGATGTTATATATATGACGCACAGAGCTGGTAGCCTCAGTTGGAGTTTTTTCCCCAGAACATGTGGCACCAATCTCCTGCCAGTATAACTGCAGAAAGCCTTGCGTAAACGTAAGCTGCAATCGCACAAGAAATTCTGTAGAGGGGCAGGCAGGGAGGGTGTGATGTGGAATACGTCGGAGGAACATCCCATGGAAAGAACGTTACCAGGTAAGGAAGTAACTTGTTCTTCGAGGGGATTGTGTCCTCCGTCGTATTCCACATCTATCACAGACTCCCAAAACAGTACCAACGTCTGGAGGTGGGAAAAAGAATTTAGAATTTTAGAATGCCCAATCAAATTGCAGAATAGAGGACGGCCTTACCAAAGGCTAAATCTTGCCCATGGATGGAATCCAGGGAATAATGTTTTACAAAAGTATGGACAGAGGCCCATGTAGCTGCTTCACAAATATTACGAATGGGAACACCCCTCTGCAGAGCAGTGGAGGCAGCCACGCTCCTAGTGGAATGAGCCCGTAAGCCCACTGGAGGGTCCTTACCCGCCAAACATTAGCATTCAGAGATTGCCAAGATGATCCATCTGGACAAGGTCTGCTTAAAACAGCTTGACCTAAACGCCTTCCAGCGTATCCAACTAAGAGCTGATCGTCCACTCTGACCCGGGACATCCGTCAGAGATAGAAACTCAAAGCTCTCCTAGAATCCAACCTATGGAGCCTCTCCTCTTCCTTACCAGGATGCGGAGGAGGATAAAACATCGGAAATTCTGACACAACCTTCGGAAGAAAGAAGGACGAACCCGAAGTACAACCCTGTCCTTATGGAACACCATGAAAGGTGGCTTGGTGGAAAGTGCCTGCAACTCACTCACTCTGCGAGCTGAAGTAACCGCAACTAAAAATACAGTCTGAAAGGACAACAGTCTCAATGGACAGAATGTAAGGGCTCAAACGGAACTCCCATTAGGAACTTTAGAACTAAGTTCAAATCCCATCCCGGCACCTGGAAAGGTGACGGTGGAAACACATTAGTGAGCCCTTTTAGAAACTGAGAAATCAAAGGAATCTTAAAATAAGAACACTCCTCAGACGAGCGCTTACATATGGACAGTGCCGCCAGGTAACCCTTAATGGTACCCACTTGCAGGCCCTTGTGGGTTAATGAAAGCAAAAAAGACAGAACAACAGGAATTGAACACTGAAAAGTATCCACATTCTGTACCCTGCACCAGTTGCAGAACTTTCTCCAACGTCAACGGTACAGGGATTTTGTTGCGGGCCTTCTGGCCGAAAGCAACACCTCCATCACGTCTTCAGGGGTGTCCCAATCCTTATACCTCAACCTTTCAGATACCAAGCATGAAGGTTGAGAGACTTGACCTCTGGATGGAAAACCCGACCCCCCTCCCGTGAGAGCAGATCGTCTCGGTAGGGAAGACGGCGTGGAGGGCAGATGGACATGTCGAGAAGGTCCAGGTACCACGCTCTCCTGGCCCATGCCGGAGCAATGAGGATCATTCGGAAACCGAACCTCCGTAACCTCCGCAACACTAGCGGAATGACGGGAACTGGAGGAAACGCGTACAGCAGTGGGAAGGACCACTCCACTACGAACGCGTCCCCTATGGCTCCTCTTGGAGGAAATTCCCACGAGCAGAATCTTTCGCACTTCCGGTTGACACTGGTGGCGAAGAGATCCACTTGTGGGGTCCCCCAAAAGGTGAAGATCTCCAAAAGAACTTCCTGAGTTAGCTCCCACCGAGAGACAGTGCTTTGCCTGCTCAGAGCGTCCGCCGCCTCGTTTTCGTCTCCGGCCAGATAAACTGCAGAGATCGAAATTTCCTGCTGGATTGCCCAGAACCAGAGCTGCATCGCCTCTCTGCACAGTGGGAGTGACCCTGCCCCCCCCTTTTTGTTGAGGTAGTGCATGGCCACTGTATTATCTGCCATAATCAGGACATTCTTCTCCCGCACAGATGGCAGAAAAGCCTTCAGGGCTAGCCTGACGGCCCTCAGCTCCAACAGATTGATATGGAGTCTGGACTCCGACGGAGACCAACGACCGCTGACTGTCAACTCGTTGGCATAAACTCCCCATCCCATGAGGGATGCGTCCGTCACAATCGTCACCTCCGGCCAGGGTAGCCAAAATGGTGCTCTCTTCATCAGACTGCCTTCGACGGCCCACCACAGAAGAT
This sequence comes from Ambystoma mexicanum, assembly GCF_040938575.1. NCBI lineage: Eukaryota > Metazoa > Chordata > Amphibia > Caudata > Ambystomatidae > Ambystoma > Ambystoma mexicanum. Next base: position 529,392,352 of record NC_090932.1, read on the forward strand.
CCTGGGCGACCGAGGGCGGCACCTGAACAGGATCCGACATCCTGCCGGAGGACTGCAACCGTTAGGGAGAATTCTCATTTTATGGCTAATTTCCCTTACCTATAGAGTCCGCCAGCAGCTTTGCAGGATTTGAAGGGTTTGTTTTTTTCTCCTGCTAAGAGTGTGACTCTTTTTCCCACTCTTAGGCATATTTGCTATGTGTGTTCTAGGCTATTCTTTGTGTTTAATGTCTATGGGGTTTATCTCACCCTCATAGGAACCATCTTTATACACATGTGTTACACAGCACCCTCCGTGCAGTGACACAGGGGTGTCATAGTGACCCCCAAACATAGACTCCATACCCTGCGACTGACTACTGTTTCCCAGGGCATGTAAAGTTCCCATTGACTTTACTAGTCAATTTTTATGAACTAAACCAGTACAACCCATCTTACTATGGAGGTACTGGGAAGGGTTAATAGTTTTTCCCCTGGTGTTCATTTTCGAGAGAGTACCGTACAGTCCCTCTCTCAAAAGTTTCTGTCTGGTGGCAGTGGTTACTACTAAAAATATTCGACCGCGATTATTTCCCTATGGGATTTTCCCATTGTTCGAGGCGACCACTTTTACTGACAGCCTCTAACATACCGCTGGTTTATTTTATTATTAACTTTACTCCGGTAGGTTTTATATGCCAGAACTTTGATATAAATTCTTTCTTGTGTCTTTCTCTAAACTCCTAACCCAGGTCAGGGATCCTTTGTTCGTCCTTTTGGCGGGCTTCTACCCAGAAGCCCTCCTTTCGGCGCCACTGAGTCTGGGGTGGATCCATTGTGTGGGAGGGGGAGTAGGACCCCTGGACAGGGTTGCCTCAGCAACCCATGTCTCACTCTGCCCTGATAGGCTGGAGGAGCTCCCGCCAAGATGACCACTCCACTGTGTGAGTGACAGCTAGGCTGTATGAATGGGGATCTTTTTGCATAAAAGCAGGAGCCTCTTCTACATTTCAAGATACATTGTTCTGCCAGGCCGCCCTTGGTTGGTAGTGCTAAAGGTGTTTTAAATCCTTCACCTACCTGTTGGGTTGGCTGCCCCTATCTTCTAAACATTGTCTTTAATCTTCTGCATCCACCTTTTCGAATCGTCAACCAAAGACTTCACTGCAGCTACAAGAATATTTTTCTCCTGGGCCCTTTGCCCTGTGCTACTGATTCTGGCATCGGCCTATTGACTCTGGCTAAATTTGTTAGAACAGCCTTCTCTAGATTGCTTCTCAACTAGAACTGTGTTGGTGCAACTACTTCTTATAACCACCTTTTTCTTTCCACTGTTAAAACTTGTGAAGTGCCATTTTGCTCGGTTTTCATTTAAGTACTATACATACTAAAGTATTGCCTTGCCTAAACGTGTTCACAAACTTATGGGAAGTGTTGCTAGGGTGTGTAAGAAGATATTCCTGTATAACTTGTGCTTTTCCTCCCTTGTGAGAAATTGCTAGAGTGCCATTTGTGTTTGGTTTTCACTGTGCCGTTTTGCTCAGTTTTCACTCTTGCTCAAACTTGTCTACAATTTAACTAGGGAGTTGTGTATACTTTTCTTGACTGATTTTAACTTGCTTTATTAACTGTGATTAATGTGTTGAACTAGAAGTGTGTAAAATAAATATATATATTATTTTTACTACAAAGCTTTGGTCAGAGTTTCCTTGTGCCATAGTGCTGTAGGCCTATTGTGTAAACCCTGAATACTGCTCATCTCCCTCTTGGGGGAAGTCTAACTGCTTAGCCAAAGCTACCAACTAAATCTTTGTGGTACAGACTGATACCAAAGGGGATTTATTGCTCATACCTGTTGTCTTAATCTTCTGTAGTGCTCCCTAAGAGAACCGCACAGGATTCTGCCTAACAGCGACCACTGCACCTTGAGAGCACACTACAGAGATCTCATCCGCAGCCTGGCCTCTGGCACCAGTACAATGCAGGATGCCATGAGGCCGACCAACCTCAAGAACTCGAACGCTGGGAGACACTGGGCACGTTGAAACCTGTCAACCATCTGCAGAATGTGATGAGCCCGCAACTGGGAAGGCGAACACTGCCCCAGGGATGTGTTGAGCACTGCTCCGATTTACTGGAGCCGCTGGATAGGTGTCAAATGAGACTTCTTTAAGTTGAGGGAGAAGCCCAGCTTGTGAAGGGAGGGGCAGGTGACGGACAGATGATCATGGGCTTGCTCAGGAGAGCGCGCCCTGATCAACCAATCGTCCAGGCAGGGGTAGACGTGAATCCCCCTTTCCTGATATACACTGCCACCACCACCATTAGCTTGGTGAAGACCCTCGGGGCAGAGGTCAATCCGAACGGCCGGACCCGAAACTGAAAAGGCGAGTTGCCAATCGCGACCCTCAGGTACTTCCTGTTAGGTAGAAACCTGTGCAGTTCCCTTAGGGACCACTGCAAAAGATTTAGGACTACAGGTGGTTGGCAGTAAACCCAATTGGTAGCAGTCTGTACCACCCAGATTTACCTACTAGCTGTGGCTGAGCAGTCAGACTTCTCTCAAGAGGAGTTAGGCAGTATATAGAGTATACACAAACACAATAGGTACAGAGATACATTAGCACAAAAACACTGACCAGAGCTTTGGTGTAAAAATATATAATTATTTAAGACACACATGTAAATTACACTAGCACAAAAAGAGGTAAGTAAATTCAACACACAGTCACTATTATATATGTACAACCCTAATTACTTATTAGACAAGTCTTAGTGAGAAACGCTACTTATTTTCAGACAGAGGTGAGCGCTTAACATAAGATGGCACTCTAATAAGTTCTATAAAAAGGGAGGGAAAAAGCAGAGTTATGAAGGCACACAAATTTCAATACTTTTCAAAGAACCACAGTGAGGCAGGTTAGGCAAAGTCTACTGGAGAGCAAGGAAGTTCAAATGCCAGGCCCACTCTTAGAGAGAGCAAGCAAAATGTGTCCACGATCACACAGTGGGGTAATGTAGATGGTTCACAAAAGATTGAGATCAAGTCAGGAAAAGTTAGTTAACAGGCCCCAGGCTAGACCAGCGCTGAAACCAGGGCCTGGGAAGAAGGGATTAATCGGGGAGGCGAGGAAATGAGTGCAGCACTGGAATCCTGGAAGGCCCTCCTGAGAGACATGATCTTCTCGACGGACTTCAAGCCCCCCTGAGCAGATCCATTGCCATAGACAGTTGCCATGGAAAAAAACGGTGAACTACACCCAGGCTCACCCCGGCACTGCGACTCTTTGAGACAGCCAAGAGGTGCCTGGATCGCGGCCCGGAGCGGGGCTAACAAGTAACTATATGGTGGTGGGGGATGGGACGGTCAAGTTAATGTTCGTTTGTTTACTGTTATTGTTTTGCAATGTTTATTGGATAAATCCTGCAACATTCCGGATGCTAGGATGCATTCGCGCTTAACTGCCTTTATTCTATACAAAATGCCAATAAAAACCTTTAAAAATAAAAAAAAAAAAAAAAACAGGCCCCAGGCTAACCCAGGTTAGAAAGTCGAGGACTTACTGTCACCCCGAACGATCTGTCGCAAGGGAAGCCAGGCGGGGCACAGTACCTGAAATGGGAAGAACGCTCCAGCGGGGGAAGTTGTTCCTGGCAATGGGTGCAAGTAGGTGTTTCGTCCAGAGGAAGAGGCGGTCTCGACATGGAGGAAAGATGAAGGTCGTTGCACTGCCAGGGAAGAAACCAGCCGCAGAGTTTCCCGGTTACAAGGTACTACCCTTTTCTTCGCGGTAGTGGTAAACCGTGGTATTCCGGTTGCCTGGGTGCTTGGCACAGGCAAGTCGGCCACGAGATGGTCCAGGAAGGCGAAAAGACGGGCAAACTGGTTATCCCCAGCAGTCAAAGGAAGAAGACTCTCCGGGCTGGATCTCTCGTCTCTCGTCGGGAAAAGTGGCGAGACGGTTCAGCAGGGCTCCACCAGTGGGGTCGTCGTTTCAGGTCGGCTCGGCTTCTCCCTCCTCGGATTCTTTAGGTCCTGTGGCAACTTCTGAAGTTCCAGTCCCCAAAGCCCTGCTTTTATAAAGAAAACCCCCATTCATTCAGCCTAGCTGTCACTCAAAAATGCTAAGTGGTGAGCCGGGCGGCTCACCACTTGGGCTAATCACACAAGAGTGCGACTTGAGTTGCCGAGGCAACTCAGTCCAGGGTGCCTAAACCCCCTCCCACACCCCCTGTGGTACCCAGACAGAGTGGCACCACTTTTGGAGGCTTCTGTGGAGAAGCCCACCAAAAAGTGGAACAAAGGGCTCGACTTGGATTGGAGTCACAGAAGCGAACACAAACGCCATTTTGGAACCAAGTTTCGGCAGAAAATACCAACCAGTAAATTTATATTAATTTAATAAACCGGCGTTATGTTCGAGGCTATTTTAAAAAAGGTAGCCTCGAACAATGGGAAAATCCCATAGGAATTTATTTGTGGTCGAATATAAAAAGTAGTATCCACTGCCACCAGCCAAAACTCGGTTGGGGGGGGACTGGACAGGGCCCCCTCGAACAACAGACCCCGGGGCAATCGAATTGCCTCAACCAGTACGTCCACAATATGATGGTTTGTACTGGTTCTGTTCACAATTTGAGACTAGTAAAGCCAATGGTGACTTTACATGCCCTCGAGACAGTAGTCAGTCCCAGGGTATGGAGTCTATGTTTGGGGGTCGCTACAACACCCCTGGGTTACGGCACGGAGGGTGCTGTGTAACCCACATATCAAAACACATGAAGCCCTATGGAGTAAAAGACCCTATAGCCCATAAAACCCATTCAAAGTCAAAGGAACACCTCAAATCATGTCTAAGAGTGGGAGTAAAAGAGTTTCACTCTTAGCAGGAGAATAAAATAAACCCCAAAAATCCAGCAAAGCCGCTGGGGGACTCACTAGGTTTGGGAAATTAGCCTTTACAGAGAATTCTCCCCAACACTTCGTGTGCTTGGTATGAATCGGCACATGAAAGTAAGCATCCTTGAGGTCGAGAGACACCAACGAATCCTGAAGTTGAAGGGCCTGGAGGACTTGAGAAAGAGTAACCATCTTGAACTTGTCCTTCCTGAGGAGCTTGTTCAAACCATGCAAGTCCATGATGGGTCTCAATCCCCAGTCTTTTTTCGGGATAAAAGAATATGGAGAATACCATCCCTTGTTCCTCTCTGCTACAGGCACCAGTTCTATGGCGCCTTTCTCCAGCAGGGATAGGATTTTCTACGCAAGGAGCCAATCCGGATGCATCAAAGAGAGCTTCCCCGATGGATTGTCGTGAGGCCTCTGCCAGAAAGGAAGACAGTTGCCGTGGGCTATGATCTCCAGAACCCACACATCTGAAGTAATGGCACGCCACTCAACAAAATGCTGTGCCAGCCTTCCCCCAACCGGCGAACATGGGCCATGGCCTCATGACTGAGTGGAAGCGGCTGCGGCAGTGCCTGAGGGCAAAGAGGCAACTGCCCGAGCGGCTTTGGCACCTCGAGTACCTTGTTTTCCACCTCTGGTACTCTTACGTTGGCCGCTTTGACTGGCAGCTCCTCTCGTTCTACCAAAGGAAGCGTAGTATCAAAAGGATCCTCCCCTCCATTGCTGTACCCTAGGACGAAAAGGCAGAGGTTGGCGTACTGCAGCGCTCAACGACTTAGCTGCAGCTTTGAAGGTCTGCAACCTCTCAAGGCTCTCGTCAGCCTTGCTGCCAAAAAGATGGACACCATCAAAGGGCATGTTGAGAAGCCGGGATTGTACATCAGGAGCAAACCCCGACTTCCGCAACCACGCAAGCCTGCGCATCACGGTGCTCGCCGCCATGGACCGGCTGACACAGTCTGCCACGTCCAGACTCGACTGAACGGATTCACACATGGCATCCTTGCCATCTTGCACAAGGGCTAGAAAGCCATCTCGTTCCTCCCCTTCGGGAATATGTTCAGCGGCCAAAGATACACAATTCCACAGAGTGTGAGTGAATCTTGCTAAGGCACAAAATGAGTTGGCCGCCTTTAAAGCCATACCCCCAGATGAAAATACTTTCTTCGCCCAACCATCGAAGTGCTTGTCGTCCCCATCAGGAGGGATGGTAGGGTACGCCACCTGCTTGGCTGGGGCCGTAACCGCCTGCACCACCATACTCTCCGGAGTAGTGTGTGTTGACAAGTAGCAGGGGTCACCACTGGCTGGACGGTATTTTTTTTCGGTACTGACTTATTCACTGCTGGGAGACTCTCCGGAGCAGTCCAAGCCACCGCCACCCTTCTCTGTAAGGCCATCTGAAATGGCAACACCGGGTCAGTGGGTGGACCTTGGTCCAGGATGTCTGTCAGATCATCCTGCAGAAAATCCACAGGTGGAGCAGACCACCCCAAGTACTCAGTCACCCTCGACATGAGAAGCCTGTACGGGGACTCGGCATATGTACCAGGCTCAGGCCTGCCAAACTCAACCTCGGGAGAGGTGTCCAGACCACTGACGTCATGTAAGGACTGACGCAGGTCTTCCATATTTGGCTTTGACCAGACAACAGGTCATCAGGTACCTCAGTAGGCACAAGCCCCTCCTTATCCAACCCTTCTTCCACCTCTGAAATGTAATCCAAAGGTTGGAATAAATCCACTCTGGATGAGGGAACAGAAAAAGGCTCAAAGACAGGCCTCACTGACTTACAGAGGGTCTTATTTGGAGTTACCACTGCCCTCCGGGGCACCTCCGGTAAATTCTCCTCAAACGGCGTCGAGGGCACCGATGGAATTGGCGTCAACGTCGACCGAGGCACCGACGACTTTGACAAGGGCTTCGAGGCCGGAGCCCTGAGCATGTCCTTCTACGGCCTCGGCGCTGATGGTGTCGACAACTTCTTTGGAGCAGGAGCCTCGAGAGAGTCCCTCGACGGACATGGGGCCGATGGCGTCAATACCTTCTTAGAAGGCCTCATAGGCTCCGACGGTCTCAACGGCGTCGAGGGCCTGGACCTGGATCTAGCATGGCTATGTCGATCAACCTTGTCCGATCGGGACCTCGACTGCTCCCGATGATCGCGCCGACCGCCGAGCCCAAAGGCGTGCAAGCAGTGGCTCTAGCGCGTTCCTTGCCGGCTTCTCTCGAAGGGACGGACAGAACGGTGCCCTGCGATTCGAAAATCGCCATGATCTGCTGGCGGAATGCGTCCCATTCCGCCGGCGATGAATGCTTGGTGGGACAAGCAACCTGCCATCTGGCGGAGTCCTCGGACGAGGAAGGCGGGCGGTGACTGCGCTTCCGCAAATGCCTAGAAGAGGCAGAGGAATGGCGGAAACCACTCCGAGATCAAGACCCCCAGGACTTGCACCAATGCAGAGAGTCGGCCCTCGAATCGTCGGTCGAAAGCCCAGCAGATTTCTACTTACAGGGTTTAGAAACCTTACCTACCAATAATGTCTTCTTTCGCTCCCGCAAGGCCTACGAGATCAGGGACTGGCAGTCATCGCAGTTGTCGGTGGTGTGGCTCTCACCGAGGCACCAGAGACCGACGTTGTGGGGGTCCGTAACGGACATTTTAGAACCACAGTCCCAATACTTTTTGAAGCCCGACTTCGGGGTAGAAGAAGAGGAAGACATTTTCTCAAACTAAGTAGAAGAACCGAGCGTGCCGAGATTCCGAAGCGAACACCTTCGTGGAAAAAACGGAAATGAGGCTACGGGTGCCGTGCGTCAAATATATAACATCCGTTGACGTCGACCCTCAACGGAGGCCCACGAGGACAGCGTATTGACGTCATTGACGCAGGACGCCTATGCCGAAAAAAAATTTGAGGCAACACAGCTGTGGTGATTACTATCATAGATGTGGAATACGTCGGAGGACACAATCCCCTCGAATGTGACTTTTATGTTAATTAGATATTCCTGCAGGTCCTGTGGGGATTTTCCTCCCCTTACTACCTTACTCTAACCCTAGGACTCTGTTCAAGAGGAACCTGGGCAGATCCAGCAGAAACCAAAACCCTCCTAGGGAACACATTGAAGAGAGGCTGTGGGGTAAGGGGTCCCCCTTCACGATAGTGTGGGTAAACCCTGTAAACACAATGGACAAGTATTGAAAGACTGACCATTCTTGGTTTATTGAGACCCTCCTTTAGTTTCATCCTTCCAGCCCACATTGTACCTTTAAAGGATAGTTCCGGGACTTTTTTTTTTATTGTCCCTACGGGTCGGCCATGTGTTTGTAAGCATAAATCGGTAGATCGTAGGAAACTTTCCTATGGACCTTACCCGACTTTTCGCCCATTATCGCACTCGAAATCAGCCTCCATTTTGTGATAATCCTATCATTCCGCCGCATCGACCTGGCTCACCTGCCTTTGCGGCACTAAATCAAATCCCCCGCCCCTGAGCCTGACATCAGCAGACGCGTACTGCCCATTTCAAGCACGTCTCGTGTCAACAATCGCTGCGCCTCAGCTATTGACGTGTTGCCATGGAAATGGCAGGACGCCTCTTTCCCCAATAAGTATAAACAGACCGTTTCACAACATACAGCAGCAGATTTTCGATTCCATTCCTCTCTCTGTGTTACTTTGAGTATTCTGTGACTCGTTTCAGTGCTCTGGTCAGCTACCTTCGCCGCTTGTAGCCCGTGTGAACACCTGTACCATCTCTGTAAATTATTTTACTATCTTTAACGCACAATGGCCACAATAATGCCGTATATGTACGAGCCCGAGTACACCGAGGAGGAACTACTGGAAAGGCAAGCACGCGAAAACGATGGGGATTCGGACGGCAGTTGGGAGGACCAGTCAATGGATGAAGAGCCTGGACCATGTCGCATGGACGGCGTCTCCACCTGGTGCACGTGCAATCGGTGCGAGCTAATGCCAACTGAGGAGGAGAACTGCTGCTGCCGTGAAAATTCCGGGTGCTTGGCCTACATTTCGGAAAGCGAGCAAAGTCTGCAGGAAGGCGAGCAAAGTCCGCAATGCATCACCGAGCTGCCAGAGTTCAGGGAAGCCTGCCTCTCACGGACAGTGTTGAGGATGATGATGGTGCTTATGCACGAACTTCGTGGCACTGTTCGTCCGCGTAATCCGAGTAACGAGTAAGTATACTCTGTTTGTGATGTCAGTGATGCCACCACTATTTCATGGTCGTCTCCCACATATAAAATTACATTTACATATCATTCGAACGCATGTAAATTGGTTCCATATAGTGCATTTTCTAGATATAATTTTTTTCTAAGAAAAATGACATGTGTTACCTGAATCGACATTGATAAGAAAGTTTGGTCAGTTTAATACAGTTTGCATCTTTTTTTTTTTTCACAGGTGGTACAGGCTGGTGGCCTATCGTTGCTTCACTTGGTGGCTTCACGGGAGGCTCGGACATCGCGTTCGGAGAGTAATACCTGCCTGTGCGGTACTTGCCATTAGACAACATTTCCCCAGTGACAGTGGACAATACCGCGGATTTTCCCTCGATGTGCTGCAACCTCAACTTTACAATGTGTAATGTTTATTATTTATGTTTAACTAAAATCTAAAATAAAGCCCAACATATATTTTAACAATGGTTGTTTTGATTTTTTAAATGAATCTAGTGTGTCTCCGTTGAATAGCCTTCCAGTGCCTTGTCTTGTCACACCACATGTCTCCGGCCAGCATCCTCCCTCACGCTGGCCGCACACCTTCAATCCACATAACCGTTGAACCCATATATGCAGCAGTCATACATATATTATTTTGTGGGTTGGCATCAAGCGTTGGCAATAAAAAGCTGTTGGATTTTATTGATACAAAACATGGTTATAGGTAAATAATAAATATGGTTGATCATAATAAATCCTCTTTTTGGGCACCGGGTACAGAGATGACCCCCATATATTCTCCTGGGAGGGTGAGGTATTTATAAACTCACCCCCCTGCCTTCCATGTAGTAGATCCTGCAGCCATCCTCTTACATTCAGTTAGATGGCCTCTCCTTGGTGAGGCCCTGCGGCAAACGGGTCTTGTCTGCACGACCACCGCCCCGATCCACCCCCCGCCCTATCAAAGGCAGTTTGCACCGGGGTACTTGCGCTGCTGGCAAGTGGAGCTGTCAGGGAGCGATAAAGGCGAAGAGGTGCCAAAGACCATGTACACTTCAAAGTGGTCTATAGAGCATGGGTTGTTGTTCCCATGTCTACCTCCAGACCCCGTGTCTCCTGCCAAGCATCCCCCCTCACGCTGGACGGCCCCCTGCAATCCACATAAGTGTGTCTCCATTCACGAGTCTTCCTGTGTCTTGTCTGCACGACCACCGCCCCAATCCACCCCCCGCCCTATCAAAGGCAGTTCGCACCGGGGTACTTGTGCTGGCAAGTGGAGCTGTCAGGGAGCGATAAAGGCCAAGAGGTGCCAAAGACCATGTACACTTCAAAGTGGTCTATAGAGCATGGGTTTGTTGTTCCCATGTCTACCTCCAGACCCTGTGTCTCCTGCCAAGCATCCCCCCCTCACGCTGGACGGCCCCCTGCAGACCGCATAATAGTTTTAATTGATCGTGTAATTATTTTACCTAATGGTACACCACAGTACTCGTCCTCTAGTCTTTGTTTTCAGTTATAATTATTGTTATCCAAAATAATGCAAGTACTGTCTTGCAGGGAGATGCTGAGGAGTCCAACGCATTGACGACAACCGTAGATGTCACTCAGATGCTCGAGGTACGTTTCCGGACAGTTCCATCGATGGAGATCATCAGATCTTGCATTCTTGTAGCGTGATTGTTACACACAATGTTTCTTTCGTTTTTAGCCATTGGTATGTCCTTCTGTCGTCGCCCTCCTATGTGTCTTCTTTTTTCAATATTGTGTTCATTACTAATGAAAGTCCTATGTTTCAGGGAGTCGATGGAGCATTAGTTCAAGAAGAAGGGGGAGCATGCAGTTACGGGTCGGCGCAACAGCTTGCAGAAGTGTGCACCGCAGTTACAGCGTCCCTTGATGTTCTTATGCATTTCGAGGTATGGATACTGACAGATCAATCATGCGAGATCAAATGACGTGATTACATCCGCTATACTTCCTTCTTTATTAACGCAAGTACTATGTTTCAGGGAGCTGACGGAGCTTCTTCAACAAGAACATCACCCCTAGTAGTTGATGCAGATCTCTGGGTGGTGACACTTCCAACGATGGAGCAAATCGAATCATATTTAGATATCCATTATTTATTTTAGACAACTGATCATTTGTGCAGGTCTATTTAGATGAGCCGTTGACGCCTGCAGAAAGTTTGTTCTTTTAAACAAAATAGAAAACCATACTAATGCAATTACTGTGTTTCAGGGAGTTGCTGAAGCGTCATCTTCAATAATATCATCAATGGAAGTCTATGCGGAGCCCGAGGTATGGATCTTGACAGTTCAATCTAACTAGATCAACAATGCGTGAACTATTGTCGTTTGAATGTTCTACACAATGCGTTCATTCGTGTTTTGCTATTGAGATGTACGTATGGGTATTGGTCCCCAAGTACATTTTGTGTTTTCAATATTATTATACATACTAATGAAAGTTCTATGTTTCAGGGAGTCGATGGAGCCTCAGTGAGTGATGGATGTGCTTATCATGAAAATATAGTCGTTGCAGCGCGAGAGGAAGTGGAGACATGCACACACGAGTCAGAGCAACAGCGTCCAGATGTTGAAGTTCGAGGCAAGAAAGTTTCAAAGAAAAGAAAGCAAAAGAAGGTTAGTGTCCTGTTCACTATATTATGTTGTCTTTCACTGTCAATAGTTCAATACTGTAAGTTGTGTTTAAACTGAACATCCCTTTTCTAATCTGTCCTCTAGTTGCGAGTGGGTGTAAGAACTAGATCTACACAGACAGTGAAGCGAACGAGAGATGTTGCTTGTCAAACCTTTTGGCAGGGACTTGAGACTGGAGATGCATCGTGCCAATGGGAAGAATATGAAGTGATTGACAACGGAGCTATACCACCACCAGCCATTGATAGTGAATGTCCTCCTGGTAGTTTGGATGCAGTCGGAGATCAATTCACAGAATCCACACCCGCAAAAAATAAGAGCGCGCGAAAGTTGAAGACATTGTTTTTTTCTCCCATCTCCGGACAAGGAACAGATGTTGCAATGGAAGAGAATGAAGTGGACGACAATGAAACACCATCAATATCACTCAGCATAGCGGAAGACGATATCAGAGATTGTACCTTTCATGCGAGTGACATGTCCTCAACGTTACAGGCCGAACCAGCTGGGATGCAGAGTGACAGTATAAGGAAAGAGGCCAAATTCATTGTATTCGATAGCTGTTTGATGGATATTATTATGATGATGAAATGTGGGCATTGGGTTGGTGGGGAAGTATGTGGGGAGCCATTGATTAATGTGACTCGTGCAATTCGAGGCACTAACCTTAAAATACATGCCACCTGTACACAATATCATCCGTTCGCATGGTCTGCACAACCCATGCTGGGGCAACTGCCAGCAGGCAATCTACTTTGTGCAGCGGCCGCACTTTTTAGTGGTTCAAGTTTTAAAAAGTTACAGTATTTCTTTCAGTTTGTGGGAATCCATTTCATTGCGAAAAGTCAGTTCTACAAATACCAAACCGATTATCTATTTCCAGCCATCAGCGAAGCTTGGAGAATGGAAAAAATGTCAATGGAAAGTACATTCGCGGGCAAACGCTTCAGGCTAGCCGGTGATGGACAGTGCGACAGCCCAGGATTTTCAGCCAAGTACTGCACCTACCACTTTCAGGACATGGAAAGTAAGAAAATTGTGAGTTCGGTGGTCGTGCAGGTGTCACAAAGTACATCCTCAGTGGCCATGGAGAAAGTTGGCTTTGTAGCATCATTGCAAGAACTACAATCGCGGGGAATGGTGATCGACCTGATAGCCACGGACAGACACGTTTCAATTGCCAAGACAATGAGAGAAGAGTACAAAAATATAAATCACCAATTTGACGTATGGCATCTTGCAAAAACAATCAATAAAAAATTGTCGGCTGCAGGAAAAAAAAAAGATATGCAAGGTATTTCACAGTGGTCCAAGTCAATCAGCAACCATCTTTGGTGGAGCTCAAAAACATGTGAAGGGTCGTTGGAAATTCTACTGGAAAAATGGCGGTCAGTAATGTTGCACTGTAGCAACGTACATCGATGGTCGACAAATGAGCATTTCCACAAATGTGAACATGGCCATTTGTCCACAGAGGAGGCACAGAAGAAGAAGTGGTTGATTCCTTCATCACCCACTCACAAGGCCATTGAAAAGATTGTATTTGATAAAACTATAACAAGAGATTTGAGGGGACTCACGGAATTCTGCCACACAGGAGATTTGGAGGTGTTCCACAATATGTGCCTAAAGTACAGGCCCAAAAGATTGCATTTTGGCATGGAAGGCATGATAAATCGGACTCTTCTAGCGGTCTTGGCACATAACCATAATGTTGGCCGTCAACAAAGTAGGACGACCGGAACTTTAGGGACGCTTCGCTACAATAAGGCCTTCACTAAAAGAAGTAAACAATGGGTGATCAAACCAGTGTTTGAGGATATGCAATATGAGTTTATTGAGAGACTTATCGTAGATGTCCTCGATAGGCACATACATGGAGTGGTGAACGAACCTATGCAGGGGACAACTGCATTGCCACCCAACATTGCCTCTGTTCCATGTCCACCTAAAGCAGAGCTCATTGAGAAATACACATCACGGTTTAAATGATTGTAATTTGATTGTCTGTTCTCTCGAGTCTCCTCATGTTGCAGGCCCATTGCAATTAAACCAAACAGTAATATAAATCATTTTTACAAAAATTATAGAATGTTTCTGTATTACAAACACATGGCCGACCCATAGGGACAATAAAAAAAAAGGCACGCAGACAAGATGCCCTTACACTAACTGCAGCTAACTAGAAATGTGTGCTCGCTCAAAGTGAAGGTCAGCTGCTTTGATGTTTTGCTCGGGTGGCGGAACGGCCCACGACCCAATATAAGGTTCTATTGTGATTTGACCTTGACAGGCCGGGACCATCCTGAAAGACTAAGAAAAGATAATGAATAAAATTTCAGAAACGAAACGATGAGCCACGTTCATTAGAAGAAGTAACGTCGGCAAAGAAGGAGTGGTGTTTCGGGTCTGCCCTACACAGAGACACAATGGAAAATGCAAATATAATGTAAGTAACTTTTGATGAGTTTATACCGCAATTTCATTACTATACAGTGGCTTTAAAGACGGGTTCAGTTGTACTTGTTCGTTCTATGTGGCATATTGTTTTCTACCGCGCACTATCTTGAGGAGAAACATCTGCTTTTACTGAAGCACCTCAAAACCTTCCTCTTTGCTTCTGCTTTCTCTCTCCCTCTCCCCTGCTACAACTGGTCCACTGTCTGCGACCTCGGTCCTGGGCCCTTCCACTCTCCACCTGCACTGCCTCCCTGTCAACCCCTGCACTGGGGGACTGTCTCAGTATCCTACAGCCCCCCCTTCCCAGCATTTGTTCTGCACTTACCTTGCACTTGCCACCAGCTGGCCCTATTTATTTATTATTTTATGCTACTTACCTTGTACTCCACTCCCCCCCCCTCCCTGCCTCGCCACGCCTTTAAACACTTGTGTACACCGAGTAGCGCTGTCCTCGCTATGATTTTAATAAGGATCTGATGGTGAGACTAATTTCATTTTTTATGTTTTTAGGTACATCATTCACTACTGTCTGTGTCACGAGTACCAGACACCGGCGGACGGCTTCTACAGCCGCCAGTTGCTTCTCCGCGTGAACAACGTTACCACCCTGACCATTTTATGGGACGATCGCCAAGTACAAGTATGCCCTTACGCGGTACTAACGGTTAGATGCAACATACCTACCGTTGTGGTGGCCTAGTGCCTCGTTGTTGGAACAGCCATGCGATTATCAGTGCGACCGAAGAGCTTATTTTTATCGTAAACCAACACCCTGTGTACTGCACACGAACATCGCTTCCCTCAAGACGAACTAATTTGGATCGAGAGCAAAGAAAAATGCAAATCGCTGAATATTCTCTAAACATTTGATGTCCAATAAACGTACTTTGCCAAATGTACAATCTTGCCGTTTGCTTTTAAACCACGGTTTCACATTCCGAATTGTGGTGCTGTATTGTGAGATGCTCTAAGACCCTGTGTACAGCAAAGGACCATCGCGTTCCTCAATACGAACTTTTTGGAACATGAGCAAATAAAAATGCAAATCGCTGAATATTCTCTAAACATTTGATGTCAAATAAATGTACTTTACCACATTTACAATCTTGCGGTTTGATTTCAAAGTACAGTTTCATATTCCGAATTGTGGTGCGCTGTATTGTGAGCTGATCTGTGTTGATTTCCGGGGTCTGTGTGGAGTCGCGTAGAAGACGCCTGGGCGCGTTTGCCTACGCAGCTCAGTCACGTCACGGATAGAGGCGGGGAATATGAATGTTTTGATAAAGTCTGTTTCAGGGGCGGGGGATTTGATTTAGTGCCGCAAAGGCAGGTGAGCCAGGTCGATGCGGCGGAATGATAGGATTATCACAAAATGGAGGCTGATTTCGAGTGCGATAATGGGCGAAAAGTCGGGTAAGGTCCATAGGAAAGTTTCCTACGATCTACCGATTTATGCTTACAAACACATGGCCGACCCGTAGGGACAATAAAAAAAAAGTCCCGGAACTATCCTTTAATAGTCAATGACTTATTGTGATCAAGAAGAACAAGTTACGTACCAACTGTAACGTTCTTTCGACTGGATGTTCCTCCCACGTATTCCTCATCTTATGATCATTTGTTATCTCCAGCTTCGCTGCTTCGGAAAAATAAATTCTCGGCAGAGGGCGCTGTGCTCGAGGTCGTGGCATCGATTGTCCCTCGACGGTCTCCGTACCGTGTCGACGTCACTGATGGTATAAGTAGCTCGAGCCGCGCCCGTTGCTCCAGTTCTGTTTTTTCAATGAAAACATATAGGAGGAACACCCAGGCGTGCCCCATGACTGATGCACACTTCGTGAGAGGAAAGTGTAAGAAAACGTAAACTGTACTGCGGGGTAGGATGGGAGGGTCGATGAGGAATACATGGGAGGAACATCCAGTCGAAAGAACGTTACAGTTGGCAAGTAACTTGTTCTTCGAATGGATTGTGTCCTCCCATAGCAGTAGTAATTTTGGAGGTGGGAGTATTAGTTTTCAGTTTTCATGGACAGAATGCAGAACTGCCTTGGCAAATAAACCCTCATTAGAGGAGGCAGTATCCAAACAGTAATGTTTTACAAAAGTGTGTATTGTTTTCCAAGTAGCAGCTGAACAAATATCTGCTGCCGGGACTCCCCTCTTCAGAGCCGTAGAAGTAGCCATACCCCTTGTAGAATGGGCACGAAACCCATCTGGTGGGTCTTTTCCTGCTAACCTGTAGCATTCAGTTATGGCTAAGATGATCCAGCAGGATATGGTCTGTTTTGTTACAGATAATCCTAGTTTATGACCAGTATAACCCACAAATAGTTGGTCATCTTGCCTCAATTTAGCCATTCATGAGATATAGAAAGTAAGAGCCCTCTTGGGATCTAGTCTGTGCAATCTCTCCTCTTCCTTTCCCAAATAAGGAGGAGGATAAAAAGTTGGTAATATTATCTTTTGCGACAAATGGAAGTCTGAAACTACCTTTGATAAAAAGGAAGGTTTAACTTATCCTTATAAAAAGTAGTAAATGGCGGTTTGCATGAGAGAGCCTGAAGTTCGCTAACCCTGCAGGCTGATGACAAGGCCACAAGAAGTACAGTTTTTAATGTTAAGAGCCTCAATGGGCAGGAGTGCATAGGCTCAAAAGGTATACAAGTCAAGAATTTTAGTACTAGATTTAAGTCCCAAGTTGGGACATGAAAAGGTACTGGGGGTATACATTAGTAAGCCCCTTTAAGAATTGAATGATCAATGGAATTTTGAAATATGAAACCTCTTCTGAGGTGCGCTTGAAAGTAGACAGCGCAGCAAGGTATCCTTTAATTGTCCCTATCTGGAGCCCCAGATTGGCTAGATGCAGTAGGAAAGAAAGCACCATTGGGGTGCCACATTGAAAAGGATCCACATTCTTATCTTTGCACCAGTTACTGAACTTGTTCCAGCGACATCGGTATAAAGATTTTGTTGCTGGCCTTCTGGCCGAAAGCAAGATCTCCATTACGTCATCCGAAGATCCCAATCCTTGTATCTCAACCTCTCACAAACCATGCGTGAAGGTTGAGTGTCTTGACCTCTGGATGGAGAACCCGACCTTCCTTTTGCGAGAGAAGATCCTCTCTCTGCAGAAGACGTATTGGAGGGCAGATGGACATGTCTAGATGGTCCGGGTACCACGTCCTCCTGGCCCAATGCGGGGCAATTAGTATCATGGTTTTCCTGAACTTTCTCAACCTCCTGATTACTTGAGGAATCACGGGGACTTGGGGAAACGCGTACAGCAGTGGAAACTTCCACTCCACTGCGAATGCGTCTCCCAGAGCTCCTCTTTGAGGAAATTCCCTTGAGCAGTACTGCTCGCACTTCCGATTGATCACAGTGGCGAACAGATCCACTTGAGGGGTTCCCCAAAGGGAGAAGATCTCTTGAAGGACTTCCTGAGCTAGCTCCCACTCGTGGGAGACTGTGCTCTGCCTGCTCAGAGTGTCTGCCACCATGTTTTGCTCTCCGGCTAGGTGAATTGCCGATAGAGAGATTCCTTCTCGTACTGCCCAGAACCAGAGCTGCATTGCCTCTCTGCACAGTGGTAGTGACCCTACTCCTCCTATCTTGTTGAGGTAGTACATGGCCACTGTGTTGTCTGTCACTATCAGGACATTCTTTCCCTGTACAGAGGGCAGAAAGGCCTTCAGCGCTAGTCTGATTGCCCTCAGCTCCAATAGGTTGATGTGAAGTTTGGACTCCGATGGAGACCAACGACTGCTGATTGTCAGATCGTTAGTGTGTGCTCCCCACCCAGTGAGTGAGGCGTCCATCACTACTGTTATCTCCGGCCATGGTTGCCAAAAGGATTCTCCCTTGAGAATGTTGTCGTTGCAAGCCCACCATAGTAGATCCTGAGCAACTGCGCTCGGGACTTGCAGAAGATCCGACATATTCCCTGAGAACTGGGACTACTGAGTTCTGAGTGCCCATTGAAGGGATCTCATTCTCAACCTGGCCTCTGGTACTAGGAAAATGCAGGATGCCATGAGGCCAAGCAACCTGAGAAAATCGAAGGCCGGTAGATGTTGGGCATTCTGAAACTTTGTTACCATCTGCTGGATGTGGAGAGGTCTCACTTCGGGAGGCGAGGCTTTTCCCGATGAAGTGTCCAAGACTGCTCCGATAAACTGGAGTTTCTGGGTTGGTATCATGTGGGACTGCTTGAAATTGAGGGAGAAGCCCAGTTTGTGGAGGAAGTGGCAGGTGATCGAAAGATGTTCCTGAGCTTGTTCTGGAGAACTTGCTCTGATCAACCAGTCGTCCAGGTAGGGATATATGTGAATACCTCCCCTCCTGAGACTTGCTGCCACAACCGCCAACAGTTTGGTGAAAACCCTCGGGGCGGAGGTCAACCCGAATGGCAGAACTCGAAACTGATAATGAGAATTACCAATCGTGAACCTCAGGTACTTACTGTGCCCTGGATGGATTGGCACATGAAATTAAGCATCCTGAAGGTCCAATGATACCAACCAGTCTTGGAGTTGTAGAGCCTGAAGGATCTGAGAAAGGGTCACCATCTTGAACTTGTCCTTCCTGAGGAACTTGTTCAAGTTTCTTAAGTCCAAGATGGGTCTCAATCCTCCGTCCTTTTTTGGGATGAGAAAGTATGGGGAGTACCAACCCCTGTTCCTCTCCGCTACAGGTACCTGTTCTATGGCACCTTTATCTAGCAGGGTTAAAATTTCCTGCAACAGGAGCGGGTCTGGAATTTTTACGGAGTTGGCTCCCCGTGGATGATTGAGGCCTTTTTAGAGAGGGGAGACAGTAACCTTGAGCTACTGTTTCCAGTGCCCAAACATCTGAGGTAATGCCTCGCCATTCCTTCAGATGTTGAGAGATCCTGCCTCCCACTGGTGTCTTGTGGAGCAAGGTCTCAGAGAGATTTGGAGGCGGCTGCAGGAGTGGGTGAGGGCAAAGATGCCGCTCCTGAGGCTGATTTCGCACCTCTTCCTCGTCCACCACGAGGGAAGTTTTTTCTGCCTCTTTGAGAAGCCTGTCCTCTTCCTCTACCAAATGAGTAGAGTAGTAGCGAAAAGAAGGACCTCTCCAGGAAGATGATCCTGAATAGGTTTTCTGAGGCTGGCGCATGGAGGCACTAAGAGATGTAGCTGTCGCTTTTGAGGTCTGGAGTTTTTCTAGGCTTTCGTCAGCCTTACTGCCAAATAGCCTCGAGCCATCAAAGGGCATGTTAAGGAGTCTGGATTGCACATCGTGTGCAAACCCCGACTTCCTCAACCACGCAAATCTGCGCAACACAGTGCTTGTAGCCATGGATCTGCTGATGCTATCAGCAGTATCCAGTCCAGACTGGAGAGATTCCCCCATTGCCTCCTTTCCGTCTTTCACTATATTCAGGAAGCCTTCCCTTTCCTCGCCTTCTGGAATATGCTCAGCCGCCGCCGAAATACAGTCCCACAGGGTATGGGTAAACGTGGCCGGGGTACAGGTGACATTTGTCGATTTCAGGGCCATGCTACCTGAAGTGAAAACTTTACGGGTCCAGGCATCAACTTTCTTGTCCTCTCTATCCGAAGGGATAGTGGGATATGCAGTTTGTTTTGCTGTGGATGCAGCCTGAATAACCAGACTTTCTGGAGTCGGATGCCTGTTTAAATATTCAGGATCCGTACCAGCTGGTCTGTATTTCTTTGGGAAATTACTATTTGTAGCAGCAATGCTATCAGGATTTTCCCAATTTTTTTGTACTGTTCTCTGAAGAGCCCTATGAAAGGGGAGAACTGGGTCTTTTTGGGGACCTTTGACAATTATATCTGTCATGTCGTCCTGTTCAAACACGGGTGAAGTGTTTCCCCCAACCCATGTATTCTACTACCCTGTTCATAAGACCTCTGTACCCAGAGTATGCATGTTCTGCAGGGTCAGGTTTGGCAAATTCTAACTCTGGGGAGGTGTCAATTCCACTAGCAGAGTGTAGAGTATCACTCAGGTCTCTCATTCTAGATTCCTGATCAATGAGTTCCTCAGGAACTTGTCTTGTGCCATATGAAACTCCAAAGGGAGTGACTTCGTCTTCCTCCGAGCCAGATTCCTCATTGAGGACATAGCTTTAAAAAAAGTCTGTTCTAGTCAACGGAGTAAATCTCCTTTCTTCCTCAACAATTTCCTTCGAAGGAATAGAAAAATCCTTTGAGGTTGTCGACGGGAACTTCGAAGACTTCGAAGAAGACTTCGATACAGGTGTCGAAGACGCTCTTGGCTTCGATGCTGAAGCAGTCGACACTGATGGCGTCGAAGCCGTCGAAGCCTTCGATGACTTGAGCTTTTTAATAAGGCACCGGAGATGTGCTCGACTCTCGAGGAGCCTTGGACTCTCGAGGAGCCTTCGACACACGAGGAGCCTTCGACGACTTGCCATCGACTCGAGTATCTTCGATACTACTGGCTTTTACCAAGGTAGTTCTCGACTTCTCTTTGTCGTCCAATGGAGCGACCTTAGAGGAATGGCTCTTCCGAGGTTTTTTCGAGGGGGTCGGGGCCGCATTCTCGAAAACCTCCATCATCTTTTTACGGAATTCCTCCCATTTTCCGGGGGAATCCGATTTTGTCGGACATCGAATTTCTTCAGTCGACTCATAAGATGATGACGATGAGGGAGATCTATGTCTCCTCTTCAGTTTTTTTTAACGAGGAAGAAGAGTGTCTCGATCTACTCCTAGATCGAGATCTCTGGGAGTGCCTATGTTGATCCGATTCTTTCGAATCGGTCGCTTTCTTATGCTTTTTGGACACAGCCTTCTTAGAGGCTTCCCTACCCACCGACAGTTTACCTCTCCTCTCACGAAGAGCCTTCTCGGTCATGGACTGGCAGGAACCACAGTCGTCGGTTCGGTGACTAGAACCGAGACACCAGAGACAAACTCGGTGAGGATCCGTGATCGACATTTTCGATCCACAATCACCAGTCTTGGGTGTCGAAGTAGTCGAAGAAGATGACATTTTCACGAAGAAAATCTCGGAGCGCCGTTCACGATAGCAAAGTGATCGGAAAAACGGAACTGGAGCAACGGGCGCGGCTCGAGCTACTTATACCATCAGTGACGTCGACAAGGTATGGAGACCATAGAGGGGCAATCGACGCCACGACCTCGAGCACAGCGCCCTCTGCGAAGAATTTATTTTTCCGAAGCAGCAAAGCTGGAGATAACGAATTATCATAAGATGAGGAATACGTGGGAGGACACAATCCATTCGAAAAGGCGCTTAGGGGCCAAAACATAACCACTGTACTATCCCCATGCTGACAAAACTTGAAATGTCACGCAGACCACATGACAACTTCCCAAACTTCTTGCAGCTTCATATATCTCTCATGACAGTATATACACACCTACATTTCCTCCAACTGACAGAAAAAATATCACCACCTAATAACTAAATATTTAGAAGATTATGAACTGCACAAGCTTATCTAAATGTCATAATGTAACAAAACAATTATTTATAGTGTTGCACATACTGTAGCTAGTACATCTAAACATATATTTGATGGAGATGCCATTAGTAACTGTACATCAGTCCGACAATAATATAGGGGTCACATACCTTAATGCCTAAACTTTTGAAAGAGATGTTTTAAAGTTTAAACGTCCTCCTTGCAAACCAGACAACCCTAAAAACCTCAGGGGCTCTTCCAAGCACCCATGCATTTCATATGTAAGGAAGATGGGTCAAGCAAAGAAAATAAAATCTTTTGCTTCAGCCATCAGATATGGTTATATATTGGGGCTGGGAACAAGGGTTAGACAATTTATTAGCATATCCCCTCGCATACAAACTTTGGAGATCCTCTTTCTTTTCATTGACTAGCTTGATCAACAACTTTCAAATCCCTTTTAAAAACATGACAGAAAAAACTCTGAAGTTCGTGTATGACATGAGACCTAATTCTCTCCCATTATACATCAGTCGAAGCCCAGTCTTTGAGAAGATCACCGAACAATGCAAACTTCAACACATCCACTGTGTTACTGTTTCTGTACAATAACTATTTCAGAAAACAATTGGTAGGACCAGATCCTATTTTCTATCCAGTAGGTTTAATTCCTCCTTAGCCCCAACCATTATCTGGTCTGGCTATATGCATATCCATTAAAATTAATCTCAATCCTGCTGCCACCCTTACACCTGCACCCAAAGCCCAATGTGTAACTGATGGATGGAAAACAGTTTCTTTTCCACATATGCGGACTGTGCTGTACACCAAATGGCTGCTCACTGTAGCAGAACAGTTTGTTCTGCTCAATTCAGCCGTTACCTCACTTGAGAATATACCACCCATTGGTTTTCAGGCCATTTACATAACACCTGTAAATTGGTGGTTTGGCAGAGAAGTTGCACAATATTCAAGTTCTCCTGTGTTCATGCTGCCTTATCAAAAACAAAAAATATACCTATATGAACAGATCTAGGTTATTGGAGTTGTTACATACTATCTTACCATTGCGATTCATTAGAAGTGATGACATAAAAACTGTAGATATTTGTGATAATGTAAAGAATGCCACTTCCATAGTGTACCTCCATGTGGAAAATAGCATTGATTATATAAACGAGTACTGCTCATCTTTTCTTAAGATCGGTTATGAATGTATGGTAATGGAGGTGAAAGAGGAGGGGGGAAAAGTCCACTAGTTAATAGTCGTGTTTACTACCAACACTCTGCTGGGCTAGATACCCCGCTACAGGGGGAGGGTGGTCCCACAACTACATGGTGGCGAGCAGGTCATTGGCACCAAAGCTCTTCCTTTTAAAAGCCGGGGGTAGCTGCACTGGAAACCTTTGTGGGTCCAACCATAAGTAGCAGTGAGGGTGTTAATCTAAGATGGCTAAGGTGTGGGTCAATGGGGGAGGAATGCCATTGGGAATGGCGTGCCAATATGGTAGAAGAATGTAGCCAGCAGTGGCCCTAGGCCCCCGTTATTGCTGGCATGTTGAAACACACGGGAAAATCAGCATTTATACGAGCAGGATGGCTTACTGGAGCACACTGACAATTTTAGAATACTGGCCTTACAGGAGACCTGCCTCCTGGAATCCCTAGTAAATGATGGATGGAACACCATCTCTAAACGGTCAACGCAGGAGGCTAGGGGCCGCACAAAAGGTAGGCAGATACTGGAAGTAAAAGAAAACCTGCATGTAGAAGGAATAGCATGTGCATCAACCAATGTTTTGATAGGTAGAGTTACACATCTTATTCAGCCTGATAAAGTGAGAGTGAAATATCATTGTTCTTCATGTTTACGAACCCCCTTATTCTGGCTCCCACTTTGCAGTTCTTAAGGTGGTGAAAGACTTCATTTACCCCTTGAAGGGTCAGGTCATTACCCTATTATGTGGGGATCTTAACTCCAGGGGTCCAGAGTGACAGTGATGGGAGGGAGTGGGAACTGGGGTCCCTGTCATCACCGTCACCAGAGCATAGGCTTGACAATGCCTGCCGTAGGTGAATCAGTTGGGCATGTTTGCTCTAGTCTGCTAGATTCAACATGGTGAATGGAGCTTGTCCTTCCGACAATCCCCCCCCCCCCCCGGCAGTTAACTAGATGTCATAATAGCACCAGTATCATCTTTAATACAAAACCCCCCTTCCCGATTGTAGACATGTTGTGTTCCAATGCCTGGAGAGTGACCATCATCCCATTATAGCTAGGTCACAGTGAACGCCCCAGTGTCAACACCGCTTTAAACCGGATTTCCTGGAGTAGGATAGGGGTTGCCTCCTGGGTTAGTTTAGGAATACCCTCAAAGCCATATCCTGGTTAGTGTGAGGACGAAGATGCACTTGACCCTTGAGGCAGCTGGTCAAACAGTAGCTAAATTTGAGAAATGTGTAGAGGGTATTAAACCATTCTGCCCAAGAAGCCCAGCTGTTCCAGAGTAGGCACCAGGCCACTGAGGCTTCATCGTCATATATAGGACAAGCACATTAAGGACAAAAAGAGGGCAGTTTGTAAAGGACTCCAGAGCTTGGCTAAGACCGAGCTAAAACCAGTTGAGCATGCTACCCAAGTCAAAGAAATCAAGAGAAAATATAAGAAGTGGTTAAAGTGGCAAACGTACCAACTAGAATGCCCATGGTGGTGTTTTCTGGTTCATTCGGCCCTTACACACATCACTGGGTTTTGGAAAATCATCAATGGAAATAGTTCTTTACTTAGAGATGTCAATGGTGTCTCGGGGATGGCTTGGGTCTCTCACATCGAATCAGCATTGGGTGGGGTGCATGTGAGGACACCCCGGCCAATTTAACTGCCTCAGCTTGGACCTATGTAAAAGATAAAATTGATATTGGCCAGTACATCTTCCAAGGCACCGGGCCCAGATGGCCTTTGTAATTTGTTAATCAAGACTGACACCGAGGGCTGGGCTGACGCACTGCACTGGTTATTTCATTCCATTACATGAATCAGTTTATACCGTTCTCATGGTGAGACAGCATAATTGTTCCAGTATATAAGAAAGGCTGTCGTGCCGATGCAGAAAATTACAGGCTAATGGCGATGCTGGATGTACCAGTCAAGATATTTGCAAGAGTGTTACTGGATGACTTGAGAGCCGGGGCAGAGGTAAAGAGCATCATACCTCTTAATCAAACAGGGTTCAGGAAAGGTTACAACACCACCATCAACGACCGTTCTTCAGTTACCATCATGCAGCAGGCCTGGTTGATAAGTAAAACATCAGTGTATGTGTATATGATTTTAGCGCAGCATTTAACACCTTTGATAGGGGAAGGCTGTGGAGGAAGCTGCACAGCAGAAACATCCCATTTGGCTTGTTTAACATGATCATTCACCTCCATGAGCAAACCAGGGTAAAGATTTGCCTTGACCAACACGGCAGGATGTCAAGTTGGATTACTACAAAGAAGGGGTTAAAGCAGGGTTGCATCCTCACACCAATGTTATTCAATTTGTATTTGTCTGACTTGGGAGGGGCAATTTCTAATTCTAACATCATTCCCCAAAATTGGGTGATAACCCTCTACAATGGTAGCTCATTGAAAAATAAGGTAAACAGTGCTGAATTGGTATTTGGATGAGGATGATATGAGACAGTCTGTGATTACAAATGACTTGGGATTACCCTAGACTCTAAATTACGGAGTATGCTACATCTCGAGCAACTTAAAAAAAATAGAATCTCCCAGATTGCTGGAGCGATTAGCTCTTTCGTCCATAAGGGAGGGGGATACTCGGTGGGAATCTTGGTCAAGGTTTAGATGCTCCCAGCTATTTTGTACAGGGCCGAGGCATGGCCCGTTGGGGAATCTGCCGGAAATAATAAAATGGGAGCATGCCACGCTTAAAAGACTACTTTTGTATTTTGTTTATTTGTATAGCACGCCTGGCCCAAAGGCATCTGGGCGCATAGCTTCGCT
Source organism: Ambystoma mexicanum (assembly GCF_040938575.1). NCBI lineage: Eukaryota > Metazoa > Chordata > Amphibia > Caudata > Ambystomatidae > Ambystoma > Ambystoma mexicanum. The sequence goes on from NC_090932.1 coordinate 529,418,012, forward strand.
TACAGTGACATAGTGAGAATAATGACAACAAATTGGGTTACAATAGTATACATAAAGATCAGCCAGAACATACAGACATAACATATTCAGATTCAGATTATATACAAATAATATACAGATTATTTATAATCAGAGAGCTAGCCAGACAAAGTAATAACAGCGGCAGTAGTGCAAGGACTACTAGATGGGTTAAGGCCTGTGAGAGTTAGGAGGGTCTTGGGTAGACAGCCACGCTTTGGTCTTACTCTTAAAGGATTGGAAGGAAGGTTTGGCTCTGAGCGGGATGGGCAGAGAGTTCCATAGTTTAGTGGCAAGGACTGGGAAGCTAGCCCCGCCTGCTTTCTGTAATTTGAACCTGGGTAATGAGACAGTGGGCCTGGGCAGCTCTCTGAGGGCGGCTAGAGGTGTGGTGTGTAAAACGGCTAGCCAAGTAGCTGGGCGCCTGGTGGGTCAAACATTTATGCATCAAGGCGAGCGTCTTGAGAGAGAGACTTTAGGCTACTGAAAGCCAGCGCAGACTGCGTCTTGTGTCAGATATATGCGGATTCCTGGGGATATTTAATGCCGCTCTCATGGCATTGTTACGAGTGACCTGAAACTTGCTAAGGTTTCGTTGACTCGTTCCTAGATAAAGGGCATGGCAATAGTCGATTTTTGGCATAATCAAGGATCTGGCCAGGATGGTGCAATTGGTAGTGGTAAGGAAAGGGCGGCAAGCTGTGATGAGTTTACACATGTAGGCAGATGCCGAGATTACAGCATTCGTTTGTCTAGAGAGTGATAGGGTAGAATCAAGATAGATGCCTAAGGTTTTGGTATTGGATACCTTGATGGATTGCCATCGATGACAAAAGATTTAATGGAGGGGTCTAATCCGTTAAATCTGTGATGAGAGCCCAAGATGAGGAGCTCTGTCTTTTCATCATTAACACAGAGCTCGTATCGGGCCATCCAAGCCTGAATGACCTGGTAGACATCATTTAAGGCTTCGTGTCAACCGTGTAGTCGCCGGTGATGGGGATGAGTATCTGGGTGTCATCGGCGTAATCCGTATAGGTGACACCCAGATCGTCAAGAATATCGAAAAAAAGTGGTTTCATGAACACATTATATAGTGTCGGCGAAATGCACAATCCTTGGGGTACCCCACACCGGTCTGGTGCAGAGGGGGAGAAGACCCTCATGGATCTATTGTCCAGGAAGGATCTGATCCACATGGTGGCCTTGTCTGAAAAGTGGGCAGCTGATTTGAGATGTCGGCATAGGATTTGGTGGTTTACCAAATCAAAAGCTGCCGATAAGTCAATGTAATAGTAGCAAAGCCAGCTTCCCATTCTCTTTTAGGTCCTCAATTTGGGTTTTTAAGTCAATGAGGGCCGTTTCGGTTCCGTGCCTAGGCCGGAAGCCTGATTGTCTGAGACCCAAGACTTTTTTGGATTCTAAATTGTCTTGGATCTGCAGGTAGGCTGCACGGTCTAGAATATTAAGCAGAAACGACAAGGTGGTGATGGGCCTGTAATTAGTATGTATAGAAGCATCGAGGGTGGGTTTTTTAAGAAGGGGGATAACCCATGCATCCTTAAGGTTGTCTGGGACAATGCCAGTCTTGAAGGAAGAGTTTATAAGGGCAGTAATAAAGGGAGCTAGTTCATGTGCAGCCTCCTTGATAATAAGAGCAATAAGAATCACCCTGACAGTTAGAGGGTTTGAGTTTAATGATGATGCTTTCCGCCTCAGTGGTAGTTAGTGGTGTGAAGCTGACGGGTTTCTGAGTGTGCATGATGGGTGTGGTTTTGCCAAGAGGAGAGTTGAACTGCGGATCAATCTGGAGGCTGATTTTTGTATCATTGATTTTGACTTGGAGTGTGGCGATTTGGCCAAGGAGCGCTTTTTGAATATTGGAGGGGCTGACGGGGATTCAAGCTCTTTTAATATCTTGAAAAGCTCCCTGGTATTGGATTCTGCTTGTACAATGCGCTTATTATAGATATCTTTTTTTTGCTTCGAAGTTGGCATCCTTATAGTTAAGCGAAGCTATGAAGAGACTGTCCTTGTTGGCGTCAGTAGGGTGGCTTTTCCAACGGGCTTCTGATTTTCGTTTTTCTTTACATAGCACTCTCAAGTGTGGTGTGAACCAAGAATTGAGGTGTGCACGTGGTTTAGATTTCCTTGATTTAATAGGTGCAATAGAGTCCAATGCTTTCAGCATAGTCTGATTGAACGTATCCACTAGGACGGTGGGGTCCGTGCAAAATAGTGATAGTTTGTTTAGTATTGGTAGGAGGAGGGGGAGCAGTTTTTCACATGTTATGTCCCTATTATTTCTTGTGTGGATTGCGGGCGTAATGTCCTGTCTGACACAAAGGTCGTTGGCTTCAATGGTGAAGGTAATCTGATGGTAGTTGGACCACGCACACGGATGGTTAGTCTATATTGATGCTGCAGTTTAAGTCAACCAACCAATCAAATGTTCTCCCCTTGTTGTGGGTTGGTTCCCTGATGCGGTGGGTAAAGCCTAGGTCGGAGAGGGTGTTAGTGATGTCCAGTGCTTTGTGGTCATTGGGGTCTTGGAAGCCAAGGTTAAAATCACCAAGTAAGATAATTTGAGATTTAATCTTAGTTTTATCTGCTAGGATGGAGGTAATGTCTTCGGCAAATGTGATAACAGGTCCTGGAGGCCTATAGATGAGAAATAAAGTGATAGTTTGGTTAGGAGAGATAACTAGTTTGACCGATAATCGCTCAGCCGAGGGAATCTGTTGATTGGGAATGACTGAGGCCAATGGAGTTTTTGTGAATAAAGGCGATACCACCTCCTTTGGTTTGATTGGAGTTGCAGTCGCATCTGATGATGGCGTATCCTGTGAGAACGGCAAGGGAGAGTAATGGTCCGGAGGCTGCAAGTAACCAAGTCTCTGTGATGGCGATGAAATCTAGGTCATGCGTAGCGATCAGGTCAGCGATATCCAGCGTATGGGCAGGAAGGGGCCTGGCGTTGACCAATGTGCCCTTAACTGTGGTTTCTTTGGGAGTGTAAGAGGTACTAGTATTGGAGTTGGTGTTCTTAGGGCGAGGCGATGAGGGGGAGGCAGTTGCTGGATACGGTCTGGATTTCGAAGTAGTGATGTTATTGGGACGGTGACGGGCAATACGAGAGAGTCTGGAGCCAATTCGAAGGTTCCTTGCGTGTAAGGTGCAAGGTTGGTTGGGGGTGGGTTTGGCAGCAAAGTGTTCTAGCCAAAGGACTGGGGCGTTCAGGTAGGGGTTGGTAGTAGATGTTGTGGAGGACGATGGAGAGAGTGCAGTGCTGCAAGGCAATGGGCATGGTCATGCTGTGGGATTCTCCTCTCTGGTTTAGAGGGAGGTTGAGATCAGAGTAGGTGTCAGAGTAGCAACATGGAATTGGAAGTCTCTGTTGGGGTAAGCTGGATAGGTGGGGCACTGTAGTGTAAGGTGAGCAACCAGGCCAGGGATAACAGCCTGGATATTAGCCAGGGAGTGTGGTTTACAGCGCAACATAAGGTACGCTGCATAAGCATAGTGGGACAGATAGTACGCAGTACAGTATAGGGTCCGAGTGGGCAATGCTAGGTGGCTTGGGAGGTGAAAGTTGCAAGTTTGGTACAGATAAGTTTGGTACTACTGAGATTACCTCCCCACTCAACCACGGAAATGATCTTCCTTGAATTTAACATCCAACCGATCATGATGAAATTCGATCTGAGTTGCTCGATCACATACTGGAAGCTTGTTAACGCCCTTGGAGACACTTTGAATGCTTAATGCTGGGAACATCAACGAGTAGGTCATGTCATCTCGTATCATTTTATCTGGCTGACCCACACCCTGACACAGCCCTCTCTCTTCCCTACTCTTCTATTTTTGATACTATACTATTTCTTGCCCCTGTCATGAGGATCCGTTTGAAGTCCAAAGCCAAGTGCAATCCCTGGTATGACTCCGACCTAGCTACACTTAAACCTAAGTGTAGGGCGGCTGAGAGAAAATGAGGGATTCCTGTTCATCCTCTAACAAACTGACCTGTCGCCTACTTCAAAGGCAATACCGACTCTGTCCGTACCAAGAAGAGAGTCCACATTAAAGCCTGTGTCTCTACGGCTTCTAACAACTCAGCCGAACTCTTTAAAATCTGCAAGGAGCTGGCCAACTCTGCTGCAGTCTCTACCCCTCCTCTTGCCTCTCAGGCTCTTTGCAATGCCCTTGTCTCTCACTTTATCTAAAAAACCCAGGAAATCTTGTACACCATCCCCGCCACTCCCTCTCCACTGTCCTCTCAGTCTGTGCTTGCTGACCCTCCTCCAACCATGCCCCCACGCTCCTTCTCGTCCTTTCCTCTATTCTCCCCCGACAAGGTTACTAGACAAGTCCGATCTATGAAAGCCTCGTCAAAACAGGTACATCCATGTTCTTCTAAAACTATAACGGACCACATTGATATCCTTGCTCCGGCCCTTGACGATTTCTGCAACCATTCCTTTGCCTCAGGATCCTTCCCATCCACTTCCCTCTTAAGCACTCCCTTGTGCATCCTTCTTGTCCAGCCAACTATTGCCCAATCTCAATTACCACCTTCTTGGGCAGACTCCTTCAAAAGCTGTCCTTCTCTCAGCTAAATCTTCATTCCGATTCTGTTGGCTGTGTCCATGACCATCAGTATGGCTTCAGAGCTGGCAGAAGCACAGCAACTGCTCTCCTGAACATCTATGAGGTTCTGCTTTCTAACCTTGACTCTAGCATTCCCTCTGTCCTCATCCTACTAGATCTCTCCTCTGCCTTAGACACGGCTAACCATACCATCCTGCTCAACTGCCACTGTGATAACCTGGATATCACCGATCAGGCTCTGGCCTGGCTGACCTCTTTCCTCTCTGATCGACTCTCCCAGGTCCAACTTGGGTCCTTCCTATCATCCATGTTCCTCTCCACCTGTGGTGTTCCTCAGGGGTCCAACCTCTCGCCCTGGCTTTTCAACCAATACCTGGCAACTCTCGCCCACTGTATTGCCATTTTCTGCTACGTGGACAACACTCAACTCATTGTCAGGCTGTCCTCGGCCACCTCTTCTACCTCTCTCATCTCTGATTGCCTAACTGCCATTTAAGATTGGTGTGCTGCCAACTATCTTTGTCTGAATGCTAGCAAGACGGAGATCCTCCTCATTGGCATACCATCACCATCCTTTCCCCTCACTCTCTGGCCGGCCTCCCTTGGCCCTCCTCCTATCCCCACCTGCGAGGCCAAGAACATTGGTGTCACCTTCGATTCCACACTTTCCTTCTCCGTTCACATCCCTGATGTCTCAAAAAAGTCAAACTTCTTACTGCACCTCCTCAGGGGTACTTTGCCTTTCCTTTCCTTCCCCAAGAAGCTCATTGTCTCTCAAGCTCTGGTTCTCTCTAGGTTGGACTATTGCAACAGCCTCTTTCTAAATCTACCTGCCTCTACTCTCCGCCCTCTGCAACTAATCCAGAATAGGACTGCAAGGCTTGTCCTTGGCCTCAAGCACTGGGATTGTATCTCTCCAGCTCTGAAATCTCTCCATTGGCTCCCAGTGGATGCAAGGATTAAATTCAAGACCCTTTGCATTGTGCACAAGGCTTTCTGAGGCCTGGGTCCAACGTACCTTCAGCTATCCCTCCGCAAAGGCCTCCCATCTCGAGCTCTTCGCTCCTCTACATCTAACTCCCTCGGGATCAGTCGTTTTTTAAAGAAACGAGCTGGGGGTAGATCTCTGTGTTCGGCATCCCTCTGGAACTGCCTCCCTGCAACTCTGAAACTTGAGGAGAACCATCTCCAGTTCCGGAAGCACCTCAAGACCTTCCTCTTTGCTTCTGCCTTGGCCCCCCCTCTCCCCTGCTGATTCTGGTCTCCCTCGGCACCGTGCACCTGGCCACCCTCTGTCCCTCCGGGCCCAGGTACCTGCTCACCACGTCACCCTCACGCACTGCCTCCGGGCCACCCGTTGTACTGGGGTCTGTATCTGTATCCATGCACCCCCCCCCACTTTTCTTCCTACACTTATCAGTGTTAGGCAGAAACCTGTGCAGTTCCCTTAGGGACCACTGCAAAATGTTTAAGACTACAGGTGTTAGCAGTAAACCGAATTGGTAGCACTCTGTACCACCCAGATTTACCTTTTAGCTGTGGCTGAGCAGTCAGACTTCTCTCAAGAAGAGTTCGGCAGTTTATAGAGTATACACAATAGGGCTAAAAATACAGTAGCACAAGCAAACACTGACCAGAGCTTTGGTATAAAAGTATATAATTATTTATTTAAAAACACACTTGTAAAAATACACTGGCACTAATATGTCAAGAAAGTTCAAACACAGTCACTAGAAATATATGCACCTCCCTAATTAATTATTTGACAAGTCTAGGTTAAGACACCACTTATTTAGCAAAACAGAGGTGAGCGCGTAACCATAGATGGCACTCCAATAATTTGTTAAAAAAGGGAGAGAAAAGGCAGAATAGGAAAATCACACAGTAGCAACACTTAAGAAACCACAGCAAGTCAAGAAGGAAGGGTCTACTGTAGAGCAAAAATTTCATAAACCAGGCCCACTCTTGGAGAGAGCAAGGCGGAATGTGCCAAGATCACACAGTGGAAATGCAGGAAAGTCAAAAAGAGGTTGGATCAAGTTAGAAAGGTAATGTTAACAGGTCCAAGGTCACCCCAGGATAGAAAGTCAAGGATTTACGGGACACCTTGGACAGTCTGTTGCAAGGGAGACCAGGCGGGACATAGTACCTGAAATGGTGAGAAAGCTCCAGTGGGGGCAGTTGTTCCTGGCAGCGGGTGCAAGTCGGGGCTTCGTCCAGGGGAAGAAAAGATCTCGACGTGGAGAAAAGCTGGAGGTCGTTGCACTGCCAGGGAAGAAACCAGCCGCGGAGTTTCCCGGTTAAAAAGTACTACCCTTTTATTTGCGGTAGTGGTGAAGCGTGGCTATCCGGCTGCTGGGGTGCTTGGCACGGGCGATTCGACCACAAGACGATCCAGGAGGCGGAAAAAGGCAAACTGGTTGGTGCCACCAGCTCAAAGGGAAAAAGACTCTCCTGGAAGATCCTCTTCTCTGTCGTCGGGAAAGTGGTGAGTTTCGTACAGCAGGGCTCCACCGGTGGTGTCGTCATTGTAGACGGCTCAGCTTGTCCCCTCTTCGGATTCTTTAGGTCCTGTGGCGACTTCTGAAGTTCCAGTCCCCAAAGCCCTGCTTTTATGCAGAAAACCCCCATTCATCAGCCTAGCTGTCAAAAACATGTTAAGTGGTGAGCCGGGTGGCTCACCACTGGGCCAATCACACAAGAGTGTGACTTGAGTTGCCAAGGCAACTCAGTTCACGGTGCCTATTCCCCCCTCCCACACATCCTGTAGACCCAGACAGAGTGGCACCACTTTTGGAGGCTTCTGTGCAGAAGCCCGCCAAAAGTGGAACAAAGGGCTCGACTTGGGTTAAGGTTTCAGAGGCGAACACAAACGGCATTTTAAAACCGAGTCCTGGCAAAAAGACCCAACCGGAGAATAAATATCAAATAAATAACCCGGCGGTATCTTTAACATTGCACCAAAAAGTGGTGCGTTTAAAATGAATGGGAAAATCCCATAGGAAATATTCCGGTGGAATATTTCGCGTGGTATCCACTGCCACCAGCCAGGAACTCGACAAGGGGGGACTGGACAGTGCTCCCTTGGAAAACAGACCCGGGGGCAATCGAATTACCCCTACCAGTACTTCCACAATATGATGGTTTGTACTGGTTCTGTTCCCAATTTAAGACTAGTAAAGCCAATGGTGACTTTACATGCCCTGGGAGACAGTAGTCAGTCCCAGGATATGGAGTCTGTTTGGGGGTCACTATGACACCCCTGTGTTACTGCACTGAGGGTGCTGTGTAACACACATACCAAAAACACATGAATCCCTACGGAGTAAAAGACCCCATAGGCCATAAAACACATTACATAGTCAAAGAACATTCTCAAATCATGCCTAAGAGTGGGAGAAAGAGAGTCTCACTCTTAGCAGGAGAAGAAAATAAACCGCAAAAATCCAGCAAAGCTGCTGGGGGACTCGCTAGGTTTGGGAAATTAGCCTTAACAGAGAATTCTCCCTAACAATCAGACCTGCCCAGCCTGCTGCCTTAAACCCAGTACTTGCCACGTGCTGGCTGCACTACCATTGTTTGTTGCCTTCATTATTTATTTATTTATTACTATTTATCTGTTTTTCTCCTTGCTCTGCACTCTCCTTTTCTCCCCCCTTACATTCACTTCTCCCCCTCTGCGCGTTCTCAATGTCACTGGGACTAGTAAAATCGTTGTTTTTGTTCTCCCCTGTTCCCCTTCCCTTTGCATTGTCGCGCTCTAAAACACTTGTGTATGAGCGCGATAGAAATAAAATATCAATTGTACAGCTCAAGCACACAGCCGACAGATGGCTTGCACTATCTCCGGAGAATGCCCTCTCGATGCTTTTAACACACTTTAGGAAAACCATGAAGGCTCTTCTACTTCTGCTCAGCAAGGAGAAGCAGATTGTCAACTTAGGTACTAAAACTGAAGCCACAATACTCATTGAATACATCCAAGACCGGGATTCATTCCCCAAGTATATCCATCATTTCCTGGGCTCGCTAGTTTGTCATTACTTTTAACTCAGTGAGTTCCCTGGAAATTACTGGGGCATAGGTAAATGTTCAGAGGAACGAAAGATATTGCCGTTTTTGTGGGAAGGCACTACTAGAGTCCGTTAAGCACCCCTTGACTGAGCGTACCTCTTTGCTGAAGTTACATACTCTAGCTTTCAGATCTGTCAGCATGGCGGGGACCGTCATGGCTGACACTCTCTGGAACATCTTCATGAGTGGCAATGAGGACATTTACTTCACAAAACTTTGGAAAAGGAGGCCCCTGTCATTGAACAACTGTCATGGTTATTGTGGTTGACATATAGGGGACACCTACCCAACTAACATTCTGTAGACAACCGTGTTTGTGTTTTAATCTGATGTTTTAATTTGATTGCTGTAGTTTGAAATTTAAATTGTTGATGTTGCTTTATGATGAAAAGTATAAAAAGTTGACAATGTTAACTATATATTATAAATAAATCAAATATGCAAAGAAATCTCTTTTCTTACATGCTGATAAAATCGCTTCCACTGCAAATACTGCTTCAAATCTTTTCCAATCTCTTTGTAAAGTTTCCATATCTTTTTTGGAAAATTTCACTCAATTTCACCACCATGGGCTATCGTGCCCAAACCAGTTCCAACAACTGGCCACAGTTCGAATTAGTGGAAAAATCTACAGAGCCGTCAAAAGGGTAACCGCTCTTATCCTTTGCCTTACCTACAACAGCTGACATATCTACGTTTATGACTGGTCTAAAAACAGGCTTTTCACTGGATCCCTACCCTGAATCATCGTTGAATCATCTTCAGAAGGCATTTCATCATTGCTGAATACATCTTAGTACAAGCCTAGCCACTACTAAAGAAAGCTATGCTGATGGAAATATTTATATTTTTAAGAAGCTGTTGAATCGTCTATACTACCGAACTTCAGCATCTTCTCTTCCTGCCCATGCTCAACTTTGGAATTTACACATTATCCCATTTTATGTGCTACCTAAACCCCTTTTCAGACAGGCTTCTCGTAAGCCAGCGAAACAGAGCCTTTATGGGGTTTGCTCCCCTTCCACCTCAGATGTCGGCTGTCTATTCATTATTTCATTTTGCTCATTCTCAATGTGTTGGTACCATTTGATGTGGCAGACCATCCTCCCATTTAGGCTATGACCGAAGAGGGGAGACAGGTAGGCTGGTGGCAGAGGCCTTTCCTGGGTGAAGTCTTTACTGACTGGGATGCCCCAACTAACTTATCATTCCTTCTCCTTTCATCTTTTGCTGCATGTGTATGGACTCTACACTGTCAAGCCTCCTGCTTAACCCGAATCTTCACCCTGTTGCAGGGTTCTTCTATAGGTACGACCTATGGCACACCTCCTATCCTGGTTTCTAACATGTGCAGGTTTAGAGCATAAGGAGGACATGTACCCGACCAAGGCAAGTAATTGGCACGACTGAAAATCAGACAAAAATTGAGATTATGCTTGGGGTTAGCAGGGCTGATGTCTTGTTCCTCTACCTTTGCCCCCTCCACTTTAATGTGGAACTCCATCTGCGACTGTTCTTTCAGTATCAAAGCTTACATTCCATTTTGATCACAATCTCACATTCGCTCCTGAAGCAAATGCGGTTTTGAGCAACTTTTTCTTTGCAATCAAAATGTTACATGACTTCCTTTTCTTTTTCTCGCTTGAAGCAAAAGTGACCGCCTTATTTACATAAGTAGCAGCCATGTAGATTAATGTACCTGGGCTTGCAAGAGTATTTTCTTCAGCATCTTCAGAATGCAGCTATCTGCTTGCTCTTTGGGCTAAGTGCTTAACTCGTAAATGTTCTGCCCTTACTCACTCAAGTACAAGTTAATACCGTATTGCCACGCGTTATGGTTGCACATGTCCCCTTTTTACAAACACTATAGGATAGCTCTAGCCTTCTTACCAAAAGCTAAATATTTTTGGGAAGCATAACAAAAGCAATGCAAGCTTGTTCACAGCATAGGTTCTACCACCTTGTGAACATTCGGCTTCCAGCTCTCTCCACGAATGTCAAAACAGAGGGAATGGGGGAATCACGGGTTGGGTATTTTATAGGGAAGTGGTACATGGACTATCAGTATTGTGAGCCACTATGGTGAGTCACTTGCACTCACTGGTACATCATGTTCTCGCTTCCCCAAGAATTATGTGACCAAATACACTGCACCCAGAAGCCATTTCAGGGACGATAGTAGCAACTAGTTTATTTAACCAAAAAGGTTTTTGAGCAATGCCTAATCCAAAGGAGCATCTCACCAGGAACATTCCACTGAGTAATGCTTGCAGAACGCATATGGGATAGCCGCTGAATATGGTAAAATCGAAGGTGGCCCCGCTCTCTTAGATCGGGGGGGACCAGAGGTGATTCAATCACTAATGGTTGCATGAACCTGGTTGCCTATGTGGGCTAGAACTTTGGGTTAGTTGCAGTTCTAATAACACAGAATCAGAATCCCGGAGGATGAATATTCACGATTGTAGCCAGAAATGCTGCGCTGCTTAACTGCGGCTCCTCGCTTACCTCCCTGGAACGCAATGAATGCAGTGATTGAATACCTCTGATTCCCCCCCCCCATCTACCTAAGAGAGGGACCACCTTCGATTTTACCATAGCAAAGGATAGATTATGATACGGAACTGAGGACACAACCACACCATCTGCCATACATCCTGATGAAGGCCCACGACACATAAGCTACATCAAGCAGCTTCACCTTGGGCTGAAACACAACAGTGTCGACGATTTCTTCACAAACTCAGTGACTACTCAATACACTGATATATGTTTTCTGTTCACCAAAATGTGCTCTGTTCTATGTTCAAGTTGTATTTGAAAAATGTAATATGTCGTTTAACAAAAGCAAAACATGCTTGTTCACCAAAGTCCAGTCCAGTTGATTGGATTGTACATATTTGTATTGTATACAAGATTGTAGATAGTAAAGTGTCTTTGGGTTCTGTCTTTATGCATTGAAAAACATAGGAAAATTAAAATAACGCAAGGCCAAAAATCTGGCTGACCTTGCTGAAACTTGAAATCATTGTTTGTTCTGTGTAGGAGTACAACAAGAAATGTGTGTGTGATATTTCACACTGATTTCTGTAATTATTTAAAAGTATACGCCCACCTGGACATATCAGGGCCTAGCCAGGTGGCCTTCCTCTTTTTTCACACTAATTACCCACCATTTATTATCTGCCAGATCTACCACTGCACAATTCTGGAAGATCTCGATTTGTTCATTGTTGCATCTGGTGCGGGAACATATGGGACATATTAGTGGCTGAAAAAACAACCACATTTATAAATGATCAAATCACAAGATACCTAAGCACAGGGTTGCTGTTCATTGCACATTGTCAGAGCTATTCCATGTTAAACCCAGTCTAAAACGCAACTTCTCATTGTTATGAGTCCCTAGACTGTCTATGTGAGATCATGGGGTAACGCTGCCACAAGATGATTCTGAAGAGCGAATCTATAAGAGGATTAACTATGCTCTTGAGGGGAAAGAAGGAAAAAAAAAAGTTGATTCTGTTCAGGTACTTCTTCAAAGCTTTTTTCATCTAGATGAAGAGTTCGGTGTTTCTCATCGGAGTGGTTCGTAGAAAAGGAGAGCAAGAACATTTCTCAGATTAATTGGAAGTTAGATGGCATTCAGCAAAAAGGAAAGATGGATCATCAAAACATTGTGTTCCCAAGAAACACTGTAGATGTCTCTGCACCAAAAAGGCATGGAGCTTACTCACACTTAGGGCCGACGTGAAGGTCACAGAATGACTGCCTGCCACCTAAGGAATATGGCATTGTTTGTGGTCATAGTCTCAAAGGATGCAGCCTCAGCAGACCTTCATAGTTGTGTCTAATTTGCAGTGGGAAAATATGTTGCAGAGCTCCTGTACACCTCAATGGCAGAGAAGTGGGATTTAAAGATTCAGCCAGAATTCCATTTGAAGCCAAATGGCACAAAGTAGAAGGCCTCGTCCAAGGTGCATCAAAGTAGGTGCCAACGATTCTCAAGAGACGTGTACAGATTCAAGCCACTTGTAAAATACTTGGGTCTGACAATCAATGATGACCAGAAATAAAAAGTTAATCACTGCAGTCAGTAGTGCACTCCTAGTCAACAATCTCTTTTCCTCCATCACTATGGTAACTATTGATGAGGCAGGGGATGGGACCACAGCACATTACAAATTAACTGAGATTTTTTTTTAAAACATGCTCCGGGCAAATGTGTAGTTTGACAAGCTCCCAAGGTGTAGAATGTGGACTTGACATCAAATGTTTTAATTATGCAAGTTCTCAACAAATGTAAAGTGCCCGGATGCTTGCAAAAGGAAATAACATCATTGTCTGTTGATTCACCAAAAGTGCCACTAAGGATGTCGGGATCAAAAGCATGGCCAAACAATGTATCTATGTGTAAAGTGGTGATCAAAGCAAATGAGAACTTATAAAAGGGTCCAAAGGAACTGGGATTGCCCCTCTTGGACCAACAAGCATCCTTATTAATAGTGTTCAAATTTTAGAAGTACTCTCAGTGCTCAAGCAAACTGTCACAAAAAATGATCCTCTCATATTCTCATGGAGGGCATCTATCCTCCACCCAGCACCTTTGAGAGGAGTATGGTCTGTTTCTGTGTTTCTCCTTCTGTCTCTTGGGATGTCCTGTGCTGTGAAACCACGGCACACAAGAAAACTGGTGTTTTGGGCATCTGTCAGACAACCTCAGTCTCCTATACCCCTTCCATGGTGGTCTTCCTCGGGTGGTAGGTCTGGAATGTCCTGTTCATAGATGTATTAGCGTCTCCATTAGCGGGCAGCTTGGTTGGCCTGAAAAGCATAACCATACTCTCATACCAAACCTTCTCCCTCTTTCAGTAACCTCTCTTGTTTTTGTCTCGGCTTTGCCTACTTCAGTCCTCTCCTCTCTAGCGCTCAGTCAAGAGAGGAGAACTCTCCTGTCAGTCCAAACTATTCAGTGTCTCTTTCCTTCTCTCTGAGTTTCTCTCCATCCCCCCTTACCAGATGTGTCCTTCAGGGCTAGAACTTCCCCCATAGCTATGCTCTGCTTTTCTACAGGTCCCGTCACTGGTCTCTTTTGCCTGTGACAATCCTTCCCTTCCCTGTGGTCTCTCGACACAAGTTTCCTTAATCATTTTGCTTTCTCTCCCCCATCTCCTTGTATCTACAATCCTACCTACCTTTTAATGGTCTCTTCATTAAGTCCCAACAGTAATCTCACTCTCCTTCAACTTCACACTACCCTCTTCGCACACCTTCCCTGTTTCCCTTGAGGGTAGACATACTATCTGGTCTGTTGTGCTTTCCTCTTAGTTCATTGATGATACTCCCCCCGCCCTCCCATTGCTGTCCTCCTTACTCTCCTCCAGACCAACACTCCTCCCCTCCCACTCTACAAACAGTACAAAGCTCTCCCCGGTTTCACAGTCATTTGTACTTGCCCAGAAATCTGCTAAGGAAGTCTGGACAAGGCAGGCAGGTAAAGCTGGATAAAGCAGGTAGGTAAAGTAAGGCAAGACAGACAGAGTGGTCAGCCAGCCGGGAAAAAGGGCAAGGTGATACAAAGTAAGCTCTTGGAGTCATCTTGGTAAGTCCTTCAGTTTCCTAATTACATTGCACGTTCACAGAATACATATATTTTATTTAGTTTAATTGTATTGTTCGCTTGTTAAGCACTTACACAGTAAATACTGTTTTAAAGCACCCACAGGGCAACAGGGAGGGGACAGGGGATGAGAGACAATGAAAAACAAATATTCAATACAGTGGTGGGGGGGAGAAGGACAAACCTACTATGCCTTCTGAGTGTTCATAATGTGCAAGTGCAGAAGGGAGAGGGTATGGGAAAGGTGCTGGGGTGCTCATGGGTGAGCAACAGATAAGTGCAATGAAGGTAAATGTGAGCCTCCAGGGTGGAGTGTGAGCCGAGGCAAGTGCTGAGGAGAGACAGAAGATGGGGCGATTCGGTGTGGGGGGTCAGGGAACTGAGCAACAAACAACTGTGAAATTAGCAGAGGAGAAAGGGGCCTGGGCGGAGGTAAAGACAAAAGTCTTGAGGAGCTTCCGGAATTTAATAAAGTCTTGCTCAAGACGGAGAGGGAGGCTGTTCCAAAAGAGGGAGCCAGCTGAGGAAAGCAATCAGCGTCCTGCCCTCTGTTTAGCAAAACGCTTTACACACAATGAGTTAGTGCCAGAGGAGCATAGAGGTCTAGAGGGGGAAGGAACAAGTTACTTACCTGTAACTGTTGTTCTCCAGCATGGGTCTGGCATGGATTCACATGCTCATGAATATTCCCCGTCGTCAGGCTGGGAATCCTCGGTAAAGAAAAAACCAGTATCAGTTTCGTTTCTGATCTGTCTTTCGTAGTAATAACCAATCACTGGTCTCTGTGTCATACTGACCACAGCCAATGACTGCCCTCTACCTAAGAACCGCCTCTGGCAGCCATCTTCAGATTTGGAAGCACGTGAAGTGGCAGTATGACCAAGTGAAGAGCCGCAGAGGGGTAGGCGGGAGGGTTCGCATGTGAATCCATGCCAGACCCATGCTGGAGTACAACAGTTACAGGTAAGTAACTTGTTCCTTCTCCAGCATGGGGTCTGGCATGGATTCACATGCTCATGAATAAAGAATACATAGCAGTACACACATGCACAACCACGGGAGGTGGCAAAGGCTCAACATTAAGCATTACATCAAACTCAACATTAAGCATCTTACCTCCTCACCAGGCTCACCTCAGGCGAACAGGTTGCGCAGCACTGCTTGGCCGACCCTGGACTCCTCCCTGGAATCCCGATCGACGCAGTAGAATTTCGTGAAGGTGTGCGTCGACCTCCATGTAGCAGCCCTGCATATGTCCAACAGGGGCACACCAGAAAGGAACGCCGTGGTAGCTGCGATCGCTCTGGTGGAATGGGCTCTCGGACGGCCAGGCAGCGGTCGGTTTGCCAACCGATGACAGTACATGATACAGCCGGAGAGCCATCTGGAAATGGAAGCCTTCGAGAGAGCCTTCCCCTGATTGACAGGTCCAAAGTTCACAAAGAGTTGTGACGTCTTCCGAAAACACTTCGTGCGGTCCACGTAGAACTTCAGCGCTCTAGCCACATCCAGCGAGTGCAAAGTCCTCTCAGCCGGCGACGAAGGCGACGGGAAGAACACAGGCAACACCAAGGGTTTGTTGAGATGGAAGTCCGACGGTACCTTGGGCATGAAGGAGGGGTGCGTCCTGAGCACTACCCTCGTGTCGTGAAAAGTCAAGTACGGGGCCTTGCAGGAAAGGGCCTGGATCTCTCCCACCCGTCGTGCGGAGGTGATGGCCACAAGAAACGCTGTTTTCCACGACAGACACTTCAACGGGGCCGAGTGCAGAGGCTCGAACGGAGGTCCCATGAGCTTGGTCAGCACCACGTTGAGCTCCCACGCCGGGGCCGGCGCCTTCACCGGCAGGAACGATCTGAACAGTCCCTTCATGAACTCTTTCACCAGACGATGAGATCACAGGGACGTCCGGCCCGTGGTTCTGGTGTATCGGGAGATCGCAGCAAGATGAATCTTGATGGACGCGTGTGCCAGTCCAGCTTTGGCCAGCGTCAACAGGTACGGCAGTACCTGGGGAGCCGTAATCCATAGAGGGTTCATCTTCTGTGCGTGGCACCAGACAGAGAACCTCTTCCATTTGTGTCCGTAGCATTTAAGAGTCGAGGACGCCCTGGCCTTTGCAAGAACCTCTCTGCAGTCGGCCGGTATGTCGTATCCTCCAAACTCTAGCGCTGCAGGAGCCAGGCCTGCAAGTTCAGCGATTTCGGGTCGTGGTGGAGGATGGCGCCTCCTTCCCTGGAGAGTAGATCCGCGTCCACCGGCAGCTTGATTGGCGGGGACGCTGACAAGTCCAGAAGGTCCGGGAACCATATCTGCCTCGGCCACGCAGGTGCGACGAGGATCATCCTGCACCGTGACCTCTTGAGCTGGTTGACGAGCCGGATTAGCAGTGGCAAAGGAGGGAACGCGTAGAGGAACAGGCCCTCCCAGGGGAACGAGAAAGCATCGCCCATGCTCCTCGCCTGGGGAAACCTGCTGGCGAACCTCCGGCACTTGGAGTTCGTCGCCGTCGCAAACAGGTCGATCTGGGGTGTGCCCCACCGTCGGAAGAGGCGATCCACTAAATCCTGCCGTAGTTCCCACTCGTGGCACGAGCACAGCTCCCTGCTGAGTGAGTCGGCGATGGTGTTTTTTATCCCTGCCAGATGAAACGGCACCAGAAACATCCTTTGGGCAACTGCCCAATGCCACAGGTCCTGCGCCTCCTTGGACAGTGCTGGGGACCTGGTTCCGCCCTGTTTCCTGATGTAAAACATGGTGGTGGTGTTGTCGGTGAAGATCCTCACCACCTTGCCCTTGAGGGACGGAAGGAAGGACCTGAGGGCCCAGAACACTGCACGGAGCTCCAGGACGTTGATATGGAGGGACTTCTCCGTCGGGAGCCAGAGGCCTCTCGCGTGCAGATTTTCGGTGTGCGCTCACCACCCTTCCAGGGAGGCATCCGTGGTCACTGTCTCCTGGTGGTCTGGGGTCTGGAAGTCCATGCCCGCCGTCAGATGCGCGCGGGTGCCCCACCACCGGACCGCTCGGCGGAAACTCTCGTCGAGTGTGATCCTCTCCTCGAAGCCGCCCGTCGTTTGGATCCAGCGCGCGTCCAGGAACTCCTGCAACAGGCGCATCCGGAGCCTGCACATGGGAATGAGGTAGATGCAAGAAGACATCATTCCGAGGAGGGACTTGATGGACCTCACCTTGGCCGCGTCGGAAACCAACATCCGCTGTACCTTGCCCAGGATGGACCTGTTCCTTTCCTCCGACGGGGAGGCCAGAAGGGACACTGTGTCGAGCTTCACTCCCAGAAACAGTGCGTTTTGCGCGGGTACCAGGTGGGACTTGGCGTAGTTCACGGAGAATCCCAGGTCCGTGAGAAGTTGGACGGGCTTTGAACAGGTAGTGACGCCCTTGGACCACAAACCTGAGGAATTTTCGGTGCCCCTTTAGGATGGGAATGTGGAAGTAGGCATCCTCCAAATCCAACGACGACAGGAAGTCTCCTTCCTCCAGCTGCCCCAGGACGTGCTGGAGGGTGACCATCCGGAACTTCTGCGCCTTGATGAACTTGTTCAGACGTCACAGGTCTAGGATGGGGCGCCATCCTCCCGTCTTCTTCTTCACGAGGAAGTATCTCGAGTAAACTCCGGAGCCCCGAAGCCTCTTTGGGATGAGTTCGATGACGCCCTTCCTGAGCATCGCCTTTACCTTCAGGAGAAGCTGAGGGACGTGAAGCTCTTTCCTGGCCACGGGGGGGACGTGCGGGCACCTTCTTTGAAACTCGAGCGCGTGGCCCCGGTCTAAGGCGTCCAGCACCCAACGGTCGGTGGAGATGGACTCCCACACGCTGACGAAGCTCGCCAGCCGGCCTCCCACCGGGGTGCTTCGGTGGGGGCCCGACCCCACGGCCGGTTCAATCCTGTTTCGACGAGGCTTTGCCGCCTTGACCTCCTTGGCGACGACGGCGGGGTCCGCCAGACTTGTCCTCTGTAGGCCTCCTGAGACGACGAGCGGGCCGCTTGACGGTAGGTGGAGAAACCGCCACCGGAACCTTTGGAGGCGCCCTTGCCTCCGCTGCTCCGAAAGGGCGTCCGTCGTTGCTGCAGAACCCCAAGGGCCCGGGCCGTCTCAGTGTCCGCTTTAATGGCCTGAAGGGAATCGTCCACTGTTTTCCCAAACAGGTTGTTCCCATCGAACGGCATGTCCAGGACTCTGGTCTGTACGTCTTGACGGAAGTCCGTAGCCTTGAGCCATCCACGCCGCCTAAGGCACACGCCGTTGCCCAATTGGCGAAACCCAGTGTCGGCGATGTCCGTCGCAATAGTGATGGCGTGGTCCGACGCCACCTCGCCTCCTGTAGGATCTCCAGGGCATCCGCCCTCTTGTCGTCCGGTAGGAAGTCCAGCAGGGGAGCCAGTTTGTACCATAGCTCCCTGTCGTAGCGGGCCACGATAGCCAAGGCGTTGGCCGCTTTAATCGTCGTCGCTGCAGACGAGATGACCCTGCGTCCCATAGCGTCCAATTTCTTTCCCTCGCCGTCCGGTGGGGAAGTCGATGTGGAGGCCGCACCCCCCCCGCTTTCTTCCTGGCCGCCGCGGAGACGACGGAGTCCGGGGTAGGCTGCGCCCGGAGGCACAGGGGGGCCGCGTCCGGGACCCGGTACTTCTTCTCGTACCGGTCTCTTCTAGCTGGCGTCGTGGAAGGGTTCTTGAGGAGGGCGAGGCCCTCATCCCAAATGTCGTCCAGTAGAGGCACCGCGAGGACTGTCTTCCTCTTGGCCTCGCGCCGTTGATAAAGGAATCGTTCCTTTTTCTTCTCCTCAGGGCAGAGTTGGAAAAGCTCGGATGCCCTGGCGATCATGGAGTGGAACGATCCAATCTCGTCGGGCGGAGAAACCCTGGTGGGAGGGGACGACGGTAGATCCTCGTCGTATACCTCGTCGTCCGTACCCGTCGCTGCCGTGTCAGTCCCCGTATCATCCCCTCGGGGCGCGACGAGGACTGGACGGGGCGCGACGGCTGAAAAGGAGGTGGAGGGTGAATCCTTCTTTTCTTGGGCGGGGGAGCACCAGAAGGTCCCGGTTCAGGATCCCCCGACGGGAGAGGTTCCTCCGTCGGCAACGGTAGTCTCGTCCTTATCTCTGAACATAAGGACTGTATAGCCAACAAAATGGCCGCCGAGTTGTCTTGCGGCACTGGCAGAGGGGAATCCGACGGGCGATCAGGAGCCCCGTCGGCACCCTCGACGATGTCGTCGTCACCTGCGTCGGGATCCATCCCGACGGGCCGGTCTTATTCCACGCCAAGGCCGTGGCTTAAGACCTCAATCAGCTCTTCCTCTGAGGTTGAGGCCGAATCTACGACGACGCCCTGCCCCCCCCTTTTTCTTCCCCGCCGGGGGTTTCACGGGGGTCCTATCGATGGGCACAAAAGAGGACTCACTCCGAGGTGGCAGGGAGACTCTGAGCCCCGAGGTCGCCACCACTGGTGTAGCCTCCACAGGCTGAGCCAGGGCCGCCGCGACAGGATCGATAGAGGGCTTGGCCAGATGGATTAAGGCCTTCACCACCTTAGGTGCGCTAACCGCCTTATCCTTGAGGGGGGGGACACTGCCTCGCTCCCCCTCCGATGGGGCCTTCGAGCTCGACCGGGGCCTCTCCAGGAGCTTCGCCGGGTGCTCGCCCTTCCTCTTACCCGACCCAGAGCGTTGGCTCGTGGCTGAAGGTGCCGGGGAGGGTGCGCCCTGCCTGGTGCCCGTAGAGCCCGACCGTTCGGCGCTCCCGGTGCCAGCGGACTCTCAGTGCTTGGCCTTGTGTTGGACCCCCGTCGCCGGGGCGTCCTCAAAGGTCTTAGAAGACCGCTCGGATTTCTTCCTCTTCTTCTCGCCTGACGGGCTCTTCCCTTCCAGCCAGTTGGCGAGACGTTGGTGGCGGTCCTTCATGGTCCGCTCCGACATATTGCTGCAAAACGCACAGTCCTTCTCCACGTGCGTCTTGTCCTCATGTAAGCAGTAGAGACAAAAGGAGTGTTCGTCCTCCTTAAAGACGTTCTGCAGCTGGCATCCAGGGCAGATCCTGAACAGCTTTCCGGGCGTCGAGCTTCCCTTCTCCTGGGCCATGTCCGGGCCTGAGAAACTTCTGGAGTCCTCCAAAAGCGTAGCTCGACGAGATCTTCACCCTTGAGGGGCGCAGACGAATCCGACACGGGTCCCCGTTGATCGGATGGAGAATCGGTGGAGCTTGAGGCTCTTTTGACCGAAAAAACGAAGTTTTTTGAGAAAAATGTGAAAAAATAGCACTAACGCTCGAGAGCAATAGCACGAGGATCCCAACACATGAACGTGCGGTAAAAATCTGAAGATGGCTGCCAGAGGCGGTTCTTAGGTAGAGGGCAGTCATTGGCTGTGGTCAGTATGACGCAGAGACCAGTGATTGGTTATTACTACGAAAGACAGATCAGAAACGAAACTGATACTGGTTTTTTCTTTACCGAGGATTCCCAGCCTGACGACGGGGAATATTCATGAGCATGTGAATCCATGCCAGACCCCATGCTGGAGAATATTTAGTAAGAGAGAGATGCAGATAGTGTGGTCTCCAGACAGCCTTGTGGATGATACAGAGGGATTTCAATTTAATCCGTGAAGCAACTAGGAGCCAGTGAAGACTTTTTAGGGCAGGAGAGATGCAGTCCCTGTGCTTGAGACCAAGGATAAGTCTTGCTGCCCTATTCTGGATTAGCTGGAGGGCTTGCAGAGTGGAAGACGGTAGATTCAAGAGGAGGCTCTATTGCAATAGTCAAGTATAGAGAGAACCAGGGCTTGGGTAACATTGAGCTTCTGGGGGAAGGTGAGAAAGTGTAAAATTCCTTTGAGAAGGAAGAGCTGAAAGTGAGACTTCTTGCCAATGTCCTGGGTGTGAGTGAGGAAGGAGAGAAAGTGTAGTCGAAGATGACTCCACGGTTTCTGGTTTCAGAAGAGGGAGAGCACATGGAGGAAGGCCAGAGTGAAGGGAAGGAGGAGGGAGCAGGGGGCCCAATGGGTAGGATCTCTGTTTTGCTGGCATTGAGCCAGAGATCATTGGAAGTGCACCAGGCCTGATTGGCAGCAAGGCAGTCAGGGATGATGGAAGGTGCAAGAGGGTCAAGCAGGAAGTCTGAAGAAGAGTTGTGTGTCATCAGCATAACACTGGAAGTTGGGAGAGAAGGAGGATGTGAGGAGTGCCAGCTGGTTAAGGTAGATGTTAAAGAGTCAAGGCGAGAGGATAGAGCCCGGTGGAGAGGAGAAGGTGCCCAGGATGACTTGGTAGGATCTGTTAGTTAGGAAAGGACAGCCAGTCCAGTGCCTATCCGATATAACAAGGGTGTCGTGGAGCCTTTGTATGAGGATGGAGTGGTTGACCATGTCAAATGCAGAGGCGAGATTAAGCAGGATGAGCACATCTGAGGAGCTGCAATCAAGGGATGTGAGCAGTTCTTCATGGGTGTTCAGAAGAGCAGTTTCCGTGCTTCTGGATGCTCTGAATCCAGATTGATGGTTATGGAGACCACCAACAAGTTCAGTGTGAGAGTTGGGACATGGCCAACTTCTCCAGCTGTTTCCCCAGGAAGGGGGTCATGGAGTTAGGGCGGTAGTTAGGTGGACAGGTAGGGTCTGCTGAGGGTTCTTTGAGGAGGGGGCACACAATGGATCGCTTGAGAGAGGAGAGGAAAGAACCAGTAGCAAAGGAGTGGTTACAGGGATCAGCGAGTGCTGGGGCAAGAGAGCTAAGGTTGTCATTGATGGTTCTGGATGAGCAAGGGGAAACATGTTTGAAAGAGACCTTCATGGAGCGGACAACTCTGGTGACTTCTTCAGGAGAGACAAGGGCGAAGGAGGTGGGTGAGTGCCCAAGAGAAGGCAAAGGGGTGAGGGATCGGTTGGGAGACAGAGTAACCAGGCTGTTCAGGATGTCATGAGTTTTGGTGGTGAAGGGAGTGGCGAGTGCGTTGTAGAGGGCCATAGAAAGAATAGGGGAGGAGGATACTTCAGAAGGGTTGGCTAGTTCTGTGCAGATTTTGAAAAGTTCAGCCGTGTTGTTGAATGTGCCAGATACCCGTGCTTGAATGTGGGCCCTTTTCTTTGCACAGATAGAGAGTCTGTATTGCCTTTGGAGCAGTTGGCAGGTAAGTTTGTCAGAGGGTGAGCCTGGGCTATGCCACTTCCGTTCCTCAGCTCTGCACTTTTGTTTCAGGTACTATACGACATCAGATACAGGAGTTTGATGGCAGGATCTTGGGTAATACAGGGAACGCCCACTGGTTCCCACCACTCAGGCTATATCTCTCATTCTACTGCACTGGGCAGAACCCAAACCAAATTATAGCATTCTGGGCTCCTGCATATTCACAGGAAATACATTCCATGACATCACAGCTTAAGATACACATACAAACCAAGGGGAAGAGAGCAGGATATAACACCTCCTCTTTCCCTAGACTAACCAGGAAAAATGAATCTAAACACACCGCAATCAGCAAGGGACACAGAAGAAACAACACAACACACCTGCTTTCCTTAAACTAACCACAAATCAAATTCTAACTACATGAGGCAACGCACCTCTGCCACTATCTTACACCACCAACACATACTGGCTAAAGATTAACAACCAAAAACATGGACACACAGGAAACACTGCTGAGTCTCCAACATAAATGATGACAACCCAGCCAGAGTCGTCCTGGCTATCAACACCACACGTTCAGATCTGCGGACCAGGCATCTAAGAACCCACCTATTCAAAATATTGCACACTACTGAGGACTCCGCGGTAGGATGTAACGTCACCTGATTGACCAACCATCCTACTCAACCGTGGAGCAGGTTGAACAGTTGATCAGCACATAAAACGGAAAGAAATTCAACAAAATCAACTTTTGCAGGGCTCAGTGCACTACATTACTAAACTGATCATGACCTTGCTCCCAATCAACTGAAACAAAGGATTACACACCAAAATCAACCTGAGCACCCCAGCAAATATCTCCATTCCCATGGGAGACCAACGGTGGACAACACGTCAGGGAACCCACAAAATCTAGCTTTGTCAAAACACCAAAACAGTATCCGAGAGGCCTTACAACATCCTCCCTGACACATACCCCGTGAAGGCTTGGAGAATCTTCCCCGACACATTTCCCCACACACAATATCAAAACACATCATGGCCTCACTGCCAAAACATCAAAACAATGTCTGAGGACCTTACAGCGTTCTCCCTGATGCATGCCCCGTGAGGGCTTACAGCGTCCTCCTTGACGCATGCCCTCACACCAAAACACATTCTGACGTCGCTGTGCCATCACGACGGATACCAACACAACTTCTATATTTCGTAATAGCATCTCTACATGCCCGCTAAAATGTCTTACCCCTGACACCAACAGCTAACTCACATTCACCATACCACATCGATATGACCACAACCCAAATTCCATCTCACACTTCTAATTTTCAAAACACGTTAAAGACATTTTGTATGTGCATTTAAACACTTCCTCATGCGCATAATGGAGATACAAGTGACATGCTCTGTGAGACTAAAGGTACATGCATGCTGTCTTACATACATGCACTCCTTCACACTGAACTATGACAAATGCAAAATGATGTGATCTAAATGCCCTTGCTGCATCCTTGCAGCTATAACGTTGAAATGCCTCAAAGAATGGTTATGCTAAACGCATCATTCCCTTCCTCCGTTTTCAAAACGTGCACACCTATCATATCACATGAAAGTGCTCCAAACTTCATTGAATTCACATTTGTATTGTTACCTACATAAGCATGCGATAAAATAACAGTTTAACCTGCTCTGCTCCCAATTAATAACACCTATCATGTGCTTGGGATCAAACAAAAACTTAGCATTTTGCAAGTTACGATCAGATACAAGGATCGCTGTAGCCTGACAATCTGTGAGGGCGTGTTTCCCAACAATTTCACCATCATTCCTCGTACATTCTGTGGATGCAGGCACGTACTGAATTCCTTGGACAAAGACGTAACCTCGTCACGTACAGTTCACGCTACAAAGTTCTCTCCTTCCAGCTGACCTCCAAGACAAAGTGGAGTGAAAACAGGGAATAAGAATTCTGTGTTCCAGGCTTCACAAGTACCCACACTATGACAATGACGTCACCACTCAGGGCTTCACCACAGGGAAAAGCAGAGCTCTGACAGATAGCTGCTGACACCATTCTAAAGCACCACCTCCAAACCCTGTTCCCACAATGAAACAGGTTCCAAGTCACTGCCACCGCTCTCAGACAGCTTCACTTGCCTGGGAGTGTGCTAGGCACGGACTATCCTGTGCCTCGCCTTCAGTTCATTTGGTAATTACAGCCTTCAGAGGAATATGGGTCTCCGACATATATGGTATGGATCAGACTCATCTTTTCTGTTACCCTCCACCCCAGAGGAACAGGATATCATCACCCCTTAGATGGATTCTCATTTTCTTGGGGAGCCCATTACAGGTTCTCATGCCCCAGGCATGTATTTCCCATCTCCCAAATGTAATCCTAGGGAGGCATGCTCTCGCCATCATTTATGGGCATCTACTCGTTATCCAGTGATGGCGACGAGTTGAGTCTTCAGTCGAACCCAAGAGGAGCATGTAGGTGACTGCTGCGGGGGATGCAGAGTGCAGGATTAAGCAACAGAGGAGAGGGAGGCCCACTGCCCCCCAAGATGGGGGCATGCTATGGGCCTTCCTCCAGAAAATGGAGAAGGAAAAGCCGCCTGGGGATAAGGAATACGATGGGTGACCTGTCTGGGAAAGAAAACATGAGATGTTTAGCCCGAGGATAACGAGAAGCTGCCCATAAACGACTGAGTGAGCATACTTCCCTAGGATTAGTTTTGAGCATTTGGGAGATGGGAAATACCTCCCTGCTCTGCCACAGGGTAGCGTGCTGGCTCGTCAGTCTCCTCCAGCTAGTTATCTCTCGGCCTCCTTGCTGATCGCCTCCAGAACACCAGTTTCTTGCAAGCCAGGGATTCCCTGCTGAACTCAGCCACGCAGCCTCCCAGTTGATGTGTCTCCAACTGCTGCTCTCTGCTCTGCTGAATGCCCCACCTTGTATACACCAGCAGCAGATTAACAGGCTGCACGTGTGTGGTTAGTGTAGAGCCTGTCTGGCCTTCCATTACCCAATTATCTGGATATGCCTACCCTTAAGCTCAGAGTGAGTAGGGGCAGTGTGTCTTTAATTTTTTCTTTTACTGGCCTGCAGGGGAAGTGTACGCATGGGGCTAGGGTCACAATAGCCCACAAAGGCAGAGGGGGTGTAAGGGAGGTCAGTTTCAGGAAAAGGGGGGGGGGGGCATGTCTCGCCTGTCGGCACTCCACCCCCAATCCCCAAAGACCATCCACTCAGATGATCCTTCCTCGCTTGTCCACCCCCAGGGTTGAGGTCCAAAAGCGATGGCCCTTCCCTGGCCATCTGAACAGAGGATCCGCAAGGAGGAGGCATGGGAGTACTGCCAGGTTTCTCACACAGGAGAAGAGTTGCAGACCTTGGGAGACCCCGGATCTGGAGATCCCAATTGTGGAGACTGCTATGGAAGGGACATGGAAGAAGGTGAAATTGGTGCAAGGTGTCATTTTTAAAATGTGGTCTAGTAAGGAAATAAATATCACTGGAAGGATTAAGGGAGAGTTGGTGTTTTTGGAGGAAAGGAGCAAGATTATGTTGGAGACTGAGAAGGATACCTGGAACAAGAAAGTGAGAGGAACCATCTTGGAGATGGGGAAGAGTGAGATATTGCTCAAAGAGGATGAGGGAGACGTGGGTGGAGACAGGAGAGAGTGAGACAGAGAGAAGCATCAAGCCAGAGACACAGGACAGAGGGGAGATGTTGAGGTGAAGAGAACCTTTGCGATAGAGAAAGGTATTGCATGGAAGGAGGAGGGAACCCTTGAAGTAGCAAGACATCTGGAAGTTGAACGGCTACAGACAAGAGGAGAAATGGTGTGGAAGAGATACTAGTAATGAGGGAAATAACACATAAGAGAAATATTGTAGAGAGGAGAGATACCATCTTGGATGAGAGCAGGGAAAAAAGGATTTATGTAACGGTTAAGAGTGAGAGACCAGCAGAAGATGGAGAATCTGACTGTGGAGAGGAATACTGGGACCAAAATCATACATAGAGGAGAATATCCTCTATAGACCGAATGTTGCTGTCAGGCGCAGTAAAAGGGATACCATCAAGAGAGGAAGAAACAGACATTGCGGAGGGGGATAAAGTTGGACCACCTTTGGCAGCAGAGAGAAGAAAAGACCACTCCCTAAGGTAGCAGGATAGGGAGGTTCCTGGGGACCAGACCAGTCCAGTGAAGATTGTAGGGGCCGGTGGAGGCATGAAGCAGTGCCAATTGGCAAGGGAGCAGAGAGAACAGTCAGGTATTTGTTCAGACACGGAATGTCCCAAGCCACAACATCGAGGGGTCATGTGGGTAGAAGGTAAAATTAGGCATGCTTTACCAACGGTACTCTACAGGACCTTGAGAACTTCACACCAGGGAAAACAAAAACATACATCAAGCACCAACCTTATGTCCAGCTAGGCAAGAAATGTGCGTCATTGTAACAAAGTAGAACTCCAAGGTAAACACCTAGAAGAGAGTAGTCTTGAGGAACTCAAACACGAGTCTGTCCAATAACCGTAAACCGCAGTCCAGGAAATCCCACCCAGAGAGAGGGCTGAGGAATCGGATATCCTCTCTTGCACCAAAAAACTTTGTTAAAATGTCTTTTTGGTGTTGGCACATCGGAACAACTGGGAACATTTGAGTTTCACCCATTACCGGACCTTCAGATGTGTTGAACTCTGTAACATTGAACACCCAACCTAATGAAACTACTTGGAGAAAAGGCCCAATTTCTTTTTAACCCTTTCTCCCCACTGGCCCTTTACACATATTATTCCCTAAAACTTGAAGCTAAAATTCTGATTCCTTATTTGTTGAGTTTGCCCACAATTCTGACAGTATTTCTTTAAATATATGCTTACGAAAACCCTTACAATCTACCTGTGTGTCTGGGTCTCATTTATGGAAATGTGATGACAGGCAGCCGTACTACGGCCGGTCACAGACAATATAAGATCCCATGCTGGATGCAGACCAAGCACTTGAGGGTACAGTTTTTCAGCTCATTGCAAAACCTGTAGTGAAGACACATTTCAAATGAGAAATTGAGAGCTCCAAAAGACAAAAATGCCACTAAGGCTGCCGGACAGGCTGTGCAAGTGTCCATCTTACAGTCCATTTTGGCCAATTCTGAAAATAAGAAAAGCTAGTTATTTGGGTGCAAGAAGGAAGATTAGATCCACTACGAAGGAAGCAGTGGCAGAACCTGAATCAGCCCTTAGTAGCCACTTTTAAAACAGTAATATACTCTGATAGACTTGAAATATGAATAAACTTGGTTTTCAGGTACCACTCCACTAAAGGCCGCGGTTGAGATGATGCAAGAACTATCAGGAATCCTGTTGGACAGTATGCATTTACGTAGCGGGAGAAGTATTGGATGAAACCACAACGTTTCTAGCAGATCAGAGTACCACACCCTGCCTGCTGGGCCACTTTGCTGTAATTTGCATGGTCCAGTAATTCTGAGACCTCTGACGTATGTCGATCACCTTTGCTAGTAGGCGAAGGTGTAGTGTAGGGTGTTTCAATGGTAGCAGGAAAGCTGCTCCCAGATGGTCTGCTCCGAGGTTCCTTCAAGATACATACAGAGGACATTTTTTGTTTTGTCTAGAGATGCAAAAAGGTCATCGTGGGGGAAGAGCCCCACATCGGTAAAATATGATTCAAAATCAATTCAGAGTTCTCCTTTGGGTGTGGGTGGGCCCTGGGCATCCAGCTTAAAGAGTCTGCTCACATTCAGTGTCTTGGCTGGTGTGTTTGCTAGGGATTGCGGCTACTGGACTCTGAATAGAGCAGAACTAGAGATGCTGCGCTAATCTGCACATTTATGGCTGTGGCAAGTAGAGTGATCTCATGACTCCTCTTAGTCCACTTATCCCAATCAGGACATTTTGCGTTTTTAGGGTATCATACATTCTACTCCATGGTCTTTCAGGACTTCAGCACCCTTAACACTCGTAGGGTGTTTAGAACCACAGCTTCCATCAGGCAGTGCTGCACACACTGACTCTTGATTTTCTTTTTGGCTTACCATTCATTGGGGAGTGCCAGAGGTAACTCCCATAATGCACTTGATCGGTCAGTGAACTACAATGTAATTCACATACTTTACTCTGGTTGTCAGAGTGCCATGCAATGTTCAACTGGTTCTCTCTGGGACTGTAATTGGGTAAAGAAGGGAGCTGGGTGGTATATCCCCGAGACAGTACGTGTGGTAAAATAATGAGTTGTGGTAAATAAGCGAGTTAAGAGCTAGATCCCCGAGATGGAGAAGGAGATCAGTATTTCATCACAGAAGAGATTCCCGATGTATTTTTACTTAGACGCATCCTGACACCTTTGGGTTAGATAAAACCAAGACAGGCCCAAGACCCCTACGTCCCATGGGAGTTCAACCAAGACCTTTTCATAGAAATACAAAAATGGTGACAGAACATATATTCTGGAAATGAAGAATGTAGTTCCAAAGGAAGATCAATAACCCTAGAAGATTGGGCAATGTTACATTTCAGTTTGTCCCTTACTGACACCTTTTAGTTAGAATATTCTAAGATATGCACAACCTTTTACTTGTAGATAACCCCTTACTTCCCAAAGGTGTTAACCCAAATCCCATCAGGATCACAAAAAGAAGTTCTTTTGGTCTTCCACTTTACTCCCTTCTTCCTCACAAAAAGGTCCTTGAAGCAGTATGCAGCTGCAATGTTGAATGCCTCCATGTAACGGTTCTTAAAAAGGTTTACCCATGTGTTTGATTCGACCAATAGCAATAACATCTGCATCACACCATATATGAATGTATTCAACTTTTGTTACGCCAAGCATAATTTATATTTTTGAATTATTAATATCTGTGAACCGAACCTGTACGCATCCATCATCTTGCGATAATGTAATCCATTGTGATCAAGCCAAGGTCAAGGGACCTGGTGGCAATACATCACAGTACACACCTCTGCTTTTGACGTGAACTGCCTTAGCCGCAAAATAACATGGCTCTGATGAGAGAGGACAACGCAGCTAAATACGTTTTCAAGTGTCACAATGGAAACTAACAAGATGCTTTAAAGTTGAACAAACATAGCCTTTCATTGATGGAAGTATTATTGTAGTGTGTGGATGAGTGTTCATTTGTTGCATTTATTTCTCACTTATCAGACTCAGAATTGGTGGTAAGCCTCTAAAAAAACAAAATCCAACATCGGCTTGACTCGAACAAAGAAGTACATCTTTGTGTTTCTGCTAACGCAAACAGTTCACTTCCTTGGGCAGATAATTAAGCAATTAAAACTTATGAATAAGCTATTCATCCCAACAGGTCTCTATAGATTTATTTTGGCACCATGAACCATTGACAAATTCAAAGTTCATTGTTGTCAATTCAATTTGTATCCATTTTCCTTCTCTGCCCCTTCCGATCAAGTTCTTTTTGTTAAACACACGATTTGCTTTAGTTCATAATAATTTTTTTTTACTTTATTTTTTTCTGCCGGTTACAACATATTGAGTTAAGTACAGTACATTGCATAGAGAGTGAAAATACAATTGCATACAGGGCAGCTATTTAATTTGTCTCATTGTCCTACAGAAGTTTCCCTGGGTCCTGTCGTTGATGGGGGCTCTTCATGTTTGCTCACTAGATAAGAGGCAGAATGGGGCGCATATGTCTTTAGGTCTATTAGCGGGTCCCACTTGTGTGACATAGTTCTCCTCACAATCATTTATATACATCAAGTCTATAATCTATGCCTGGATCGTAGATGCCTTTCACGACTTCCAGTTTTTGAGGAGGTTTCGTTTGGCCACAGCCCCAGCCACCGTGAATAGCCGGCGAGTCTTGATGGGTACTTTGCCTATGTCACCAAGTAGGTAATTTTGTGGGGTGGGGGGAATGTGTGTGTCGAGTATGTTGGTAAGCGTGGTGGCTACCTCCGCCCAGTATTGATGGATGGCTGCGCAGTCCCAGAACATGTAAATGGAGTTGGCATCCGGGGAGTCACACTTGAGGCAGAGTGCAGGTTCATTCTGATAAAATTTTGCAATTCTCCTGGGGGTGAAGTGGACATGGTTAAGAGTTTTGAACTGTACTAAACGAAGGTTTGCATTGAGGGAAATGGATTTTGTGAGCTGACAATATCTCACACATTCCGTTTTCATCGTATTCTTGGATGGGGAGTGGGTTTGTGCTGTACTGCATACCGTGGATATGCACCCTTTGAACTCCTCCTGAGTTAGGTTTAGTGTAAATGGGTGCAGAGCCGGTTCAGTCGGTAATGAGGGCCATTTGCGTCTGTATGCTGCTTTTAGCCGATGTTATTGTAGTGTAGTGGCAAGTCCTCGCCCAATTTCTTCCTGTACCTCGTCCATTGCTACGAACTTGCCACCCGGGAACAAATCACCCACCTTCTGTTCCGCTGGATCCCAAGCTCTTTGCAGCATTGTGTCAAGAGTGGGGATGATATTGGTATAATGCCAGAGGGGAGATGATGCGCTGTATGGTTCTGTACACCCAACCCTACGGAACAATTCTGGCCCACGCCCGTA
Source organism: Ambystoma mexicanum (assembly GCF_040938575.1). Taxonomy (NCBI): domain Eukaryota; kingdom Metazoa; phylum Chordata; class Amphibia; order Caudata; family Ambystomatidae; genus Ambystoma; species Ambystoma mexicanum. The sequence continues at coordinate 529,449,067 of NC_090932.1, forward strand.
CTGTGCAGGATAGTGGGTCCAGCTCCCCCATGTTTGAAACAGGCTTAGAGAATATCATGGAACGTATATCTAGTGGGGCTGCTGCATACCCCTCTACCTGTATGTTGGCATATTTTTCTGTTTTCTGGAACCAGTACCTTACAAACTGTGCTTGAGCAGCATAATAATAAAGTTTGAAATCTGGGGCAGCTAAGCCTGCATCTTCATATTTTTCACATAGTTTAGCCGAGCTCATTCTCAGCACCCCTCCACCCCCCCATACAAAGTTGGATGCAAGTTTCTGTAGCCTTACACAAAAATCTTTGCCAGGCCATATTGGGATGTTGCTGAATAGTTATAAGAGTTTCGGTACCACTACCATCTTCAGTAGGGCTATGAGGCCGTACATTGAAATCGGGAGTTTGTTCCACTACTTCAGCTTGGTTTCTAGCTGCGATATGTGAGGTTTGTAGTTGCCAGAGTATAGTGTATGTCTATCAGTAGTTATAATAACGCTCAGATATCGAGCAGAACTCGGGGACCAACGTAATTCCGCCATAGTATCCGACCTCACTGTTCAGTGTGTTAGCAGGATACTTTCTGACTTGTACGGGTTGATTTTGTACCCAGAGAATTTAGCAAATTCTTTTACATCTAGCATTATCAGGGCCAAGTTAATTTCAGGGTCTCGAATGTACAGTAGTATCGCCTGAATAGAGCGAGATCAATTGAGGGGATGTGGGAGGGGGGTGAATTTGGATAACTCGACATATATGCCTATGTCGTATAAACGCTGCCATTCCCTCTATACTAAGGGTGCAAATGAGGGGGAATAATGGGCATCCCTGGTGTGTTCCCCTGAATTGGGAGAATCCAGTTGATGGGGTGTGGTTTGTTCCAATTCTAGCACTGGGCTCCTTGTGTAAATCCCATGAAATGTGTGTGTTGAACCCCATGTGCTCCAGCAAAGAATACATATAATTCCAGGATACTAAATCAAATGCTTATTCTGCGTCTAGCGAGATCGCTATCACCTTTGCTTTGGGGTCAAGTTGGGATATTATGGCGAATAACCTACGTAGGTTCAGGGAGGTGGATCTTGTGGGGATAAATCCTGACTGATCAGTGTGTACCAGTTTATGCATGTATGGTAATAGTCTGTTTCAATTGCTTAAGCGAAAATGTTGGTGTCCGTGTTTATCAGCGATAAGGGGCAGTAGGATATAGGTTTGTGTGTAGGTTTGTTTGGTTTGAGCAGGACTGTGATAACTGCTTCCCGCATGGACTGAGGTAGTGATCCAGTTGATGGGGCTTCCTCACACACCTCCAACAATTTAGGGACCAGTTCTGCCACATAGCATTTATATAAGTCTACCAGGAGACCATTGGGCCCGGGGGCCTTCCCTGCCGTCAGGTTCTTTATTGCCTGTCCGATTTCGTCTAGTGTTAGAGGGAGTTACAATAGCACCCGTTCCTCGTGTTCCAGTTTGGGAAGCGAAAACGATCCTATGTATTGCTCTAGCTCTGTTGCCGATACCTGGTCCGTTTTTGCGTACAGTGCGGTATAGAATTCTAGGAACACTATCTGCCCAGATTCAGTGTGGACTGACCCATCGCCTCCCACATCTTGGGAGGATAGCTCAGGGGCAACATGCTCGCCTTGGAAACACGACGACACGGAGCACCACAGGTTCGATCCCCGGGTCCACGCTTAGAAACCTCTGGGTATTAAGCGCGTTATAAATAACCTATCATATCATATTATGCTAACACTTGTTATTGGTTTAATGTTATGTTCTCCTTTAATCAGATTGCCCAGGGTTCTGCTTGCCTTATTTCCCTCTCTGTATCTCCTGGCTCTCATCAGGATGGTAATGTATAGTATTTCCCTATCTGCAAGCCACCTATATTTCTCTAACTGTTCATATAAGGGCACGAGGGTCTCCTCACCAGGTGTCCGTGCATGTGCGTTTTCAAAGGAGCGTAGAGTAGTTTCCGTGTGGTGTAGTTCCGATCTGACCGTACGCAGTGTTCCATGTACCTGCAAAAATAAATGGCCTCTTAGCCATACCTTGAACGATTCCCATAACGTGGCCACTGACCCCACCGATCCCATATTGCGGTCAAAGTAGTCAGATATCAATCCTCAAGGATTCGACGATGGCCCCATCTTGCAGCAATGCAAGTGGCATCCCCCATAGACGTGTGCTCCGCTACATACCGGATAGTGCCAAGACCAACAGTACCAGTGAGTGGTCCGACAGCATTCGTGGAAGGATAGCACATTCTTTGAGACAGGGAATATATGCGGAGGAACCAAGCCAGTAGTCTATACGTGAGCTTGAGTTATGTACCGGGGAATGGAATGTGCACATACCCTGAAGTATGGCCTGCGCCGTTTTAGTGTGTGCCTTGGGGTTCCCAGTAGTTCTATCTTTTTGCAGGTTAAGGATAGTGTTGTTGTCCCCCCTCCCCCATATGACACTGGAGTCGTGCTGTGGTGTTATTTGGTCGATGTGTAGGTAGAAATCAGGCTTGTCTGTATTTGGGCCGTATGTATTGACCAATATAACATCTTCATTCCTAAACAATCCCCATATTATCACATAGCGCACCCGTGTCCACCATAGTTTTGGTAAGTTGAAACCCTGTGCATTGGTGCATTAGGGTCAGCACGCCACTAGATTGTGTGGAGTAAACACTACCCACTCTCAGCTGGCCCCCTGTCTGGCGCAAACATCTCCACCACCCTTTGTGTGGTGTGTGTTTCTTGTAACATCAGTACATTAATCTTATGCCTTTTGGTATGCGCCAGGATTTTCCGTGCTTTTATCAGATTGGCCAGCCCCCTAATGTTCAAGTGAGGAGCCTTATCGTAAGGTTCGTCCCATTTAGTGCCATCTAACAATTGTGTATGCATATCAGCAAGGCTTGTACTTTGTAGAGTTAGTGTCCTTCCCAACCGTCAGTTTTTTCTTGTAACCATACCCCAACATGCTCCCCTCACACCCTCACCATCCCCCCCAACTGGACAGTGTAACCCCAAACCATAACTTCCATGTCTGAAACAGTGTGTGGCATCGTGAGGCCACAACAAGTATCAATTCTTTCTACTAGCCCGAGCTGCTACATGTGACCCAGGCATATTCGGGAGAACCTCTTGGTGGGGTATCCTTGTGGGTTATGCAAATGCGAACTGTGTCCTTCCTTCAGTGAATCGCAGCAAGTGTCAGCCGGTGTTTGGTGGAGCTGGGATGTTCTGTTCAATATATGCCATGGCCTCGTCTAGGGATTTAAAGAAATGGGCCCTGCCCGCATGTTGTACTCAGAGCCTAGCTGGGAACATCATGGCGTAGGGTAGCTTCCTTTCTCTGAGCGCCTTCTTAACTTGGTCATATGTGCGTCGAGCAGCCTGGATCCCTTTTGAGAAGCTGGGCTAGATGTGGATTCTGGCTGAATCATAAGACAGGGTGCCCTTTTCTCGTGATAAACAAAGTATCAAGTCCTGGTCGTATAGTAGGCGAACAATGATGTGCATGGCGGGGCACCTGGTTTGGGCGGTGAGGCTAGTGATCTATGGGCCCTCTCAACAAGGAATTGTGGCGAGAACTGCCTCTGGAAACATTGTGCGGAGTGTCTCCGCCACAAACACTTACATTGGTACATTCATGGATCTCTCAGCTTTGCCCACCACCGGAATGTTGTTACAGCGTGACCTGGACTCCAGATCATCACACTTGACCTGCACCGATTTTAAACATTTTTTTTGATGTCCTCAATATCCTTGCCCTGTGTGGCAGCTTTGTCTTCCAGCGCACTCTTCCTGGTCTCCTTCTCCGTGACTCTTGCATTTACTTTCTGTAGGTCGGCTCTTATGGAGACGATATTGCTGCCTACGTCGTCGGGTTTGTTGTTCACTGCCGAGAACCCAGCCTGCAGCGCTGCCATATATGAGTTCATGTTCTTTTCTGAGTGGGCCTGACTAGCCTCTGGGGAGTTCTGTTGGGACCCTTCAACCTCCTCTGACGCATTAAAGTATGTGTATGCATCCATGGGGCCCTTCTTGTTGCTTTTTGTGCCGCACGCTATGTCCGCCTTTGGCTGACCAGCTTTCTTTGTGGCTGTATTTTGCGCCGGCTTGTCGATGGCTGTGCTCGCTGCGCCGTCACCTGGATGCACTGGATGGGGGCACAATGTTGCTTTCACCCTGCTCTCGTGTTAGGGGTCTTAATGTTTTGGGTACCGATCCTCTTCATAGAACTTTAGCAGCAGAGGCTTAGTATGGCGGCTACCGGGGCGTGGCCAAACAGCCATGGAGTAGGCTGCGATTCCTTGGAGCTCCGTGATCCGACTTATTGATCCGAAGCAAAACGCATGTGTTGACGGCTGATTCCAGCAGAAAAAAGATACTGTATCTGGGTGAATACCTCAGGCAGCAAATGAGCGAATCGGCGGGAGAAAGTGGACACAGCAGAGGGAATTAGGCCACTTTGTGTCCCGATCCGGGAACGGCGCAATTGATACTAAGATGGCGGCGTGCCAACACAAAGAGACCCCCCGCGGCACTTGAAATCGGGTGCCAGGGGAGCAGTGAATGGGCTGCATGCGTGCAGCGGCTGATGGAACAGTGAGTGGCCGACTACCGGAGAGAAGCTCACGAGTAGCCCAGACTGACGAGAGGATGTATATAGCGTTGAGCCACCTGGCCATGAGATAGGTGGCACGTCCTCGGCGCTCCCACTGGACCGGGACAATGTATACACGAAACGGACAAGAGGAATGACAGCGTTCCCACAATAGGTTGAAAGCGACGAGCATGCACCCGAAGCCGCACCGAGGAGTGGAAGAGCAAATACGGACCAAACAAGTGGCGCCGAGACCTGTATCGCCCGAAACAAAATGGGGACCGATCCTGAACAAAGGATTACACTGGTGGACCGTGAAGCGGCCTCGTAAGGGTTGGGACACATATGCTGCCTAGATCGACCATTGCGGCCCGCAGACGCAGCAAATGAGTATATGCACCTTGTATGTACCACCAGCCTTTGACAGGCGCAGAGACCAGAAAGAAGCATCTAAGATGCAGAAGACAGCACTCTGCTGATAACGGACACAGAGGAAATTGTGACGCGGCAAGTTACAATCCACTCAAATAACAATTTCACGTGTAACGATTGGTGTAGGTTGATATACAGAGACCCCAACGACTCGAACAACAACTAAGCAGCACCGGGCCGGAGCCAGACACGTGGGCAAGGTTGCATGATGTCGGTGAAAAGTCTGAGAACCAAGACCAAACATCCCACAATGGAGGTCTTTGCGAAAACGCAGAGGACCCCCACAACATCGGAGCAGAGCGCGGCCGCGACTACTACTGAAGAAGCCCCAGAAGGAGATAAGCACCAAATCCTGGAGGCTATATCGGAGCTGAGCACCAAGTGGGGCGCGGCAATGGCGGACTTACGGACAGCCCTGGAGGGCCAAATTGATGCGGTAGGGACTGAACTTACCCTGTTACGGCAAGATGTCAGGGGGCTGGCGGAGAGAACAAGTGGGCTGGAGAGTGCCGTAAAGACCAATACTGATGTCAGCACAAATAATGCAAAGGAAGTTCATGTGCTCAAACAGCAGGTTGCTAACCTTGAAAATCGGGTGGAAGAAGTGGAAGGAAGAGCGAGGAGAAATAACATACGGGTGGTCGGCCTGCCGGAGGGGGAGGAGGGCCAAGACCCTACAAACTACGTGGAAAGCATGATCCTACAAGAAATAGGAGCAGATAAGCTTTCGCAGGGATTCACGGTGGAGCGGGCGCACCATGCCTTAATGAGGAAACCACGACCTGGGGCTCCGCCGAGACCTATCATCGCGAGGATCTTGAACTATAGAGAGGGGGAGAAGATCCTGGAATATTTTCGTAAAGGTGGAATAATACAGAAAGCATCCGCCAACATTACAGCATACCCGGATTACACGATGCTGGTGCAGAGACTGAGATACAGCTACGTGGCCGTCAAGAGGAGACTGTGAGCAGCAGGCATCAAGTACATGCTCCTGTACCCGGCAAAGCTGAAGGTGCTACATAAGAGCAGAGCGCTTTTTTTTGACACTCCCGAGGAGGTAGTAACGTGGCTGGATCTGCAAGGCTGCCCGGAACAAGAAGTGGACCGTGACCGGCAGGAACAGGACGACTGAAAAACTGGTGCCACGGACATTGGGGGGTAAGTGGGCGGGGGTACCGGATTATACCGGGAAGCGAGACTGGTTGAACAATCGATAGCATTCGGGCCTTGTGCTCGGCATGGACTGGAATATAGTGGGTAAAATGGAATTGGAAGCTGCATAGGGTTAACACAATGCGTAATAAATTTGGAAATAGGAGCAATAGGATGGAAGCAACCCACCCCGAAATACTAATAGTTAAGTGGCCATTAGGGCGACTTTACCCTACTGAGCCCTGAGCATAAGTTTGTGCTGGACGGGGCTAGATGTGGGGGTGCCTGAGATCCAGGGATGGAGCTGGGCAACAATTGGAGGGGGTGTTGTTGGGGAAGGGTTGGGTGGGGGGAGGGAAGGGAGGTGGGAAGTTTGGGGTGTACATAGTTTCGGGGAGTTTAAGTTTAAACATGAGCCTACATGGAAGAGCTGAAGGGTTGCATCTGCATAGCATGACCGGGAGGGTTCGGTTGGAAATGGGGGAGGAAGTTATCAGTGCGCTATGGGAGATCTCAGGATAGTAATGTGGAATGTCAGGGGACTTAACAGTTATATGAAGAGGAATAAGGTCATGCTGTATTTGAAAAGGCAAAAGATAGATGTTGCATTGTTACAGGAGACACATTTGACACGGGAGAAGCTGGAGCTAGTTGGGGAAAAAATGGAAAGGGATTGTGGTGGGTTCGTCGTACTCTGCTTATGCTAGGGGACTGCTTGTCTGGGTGGCACCGCATGTCCCGTTTCAGCTACTACAGGAGGTGGCGGAAACTGACGGGAGGACGGTTATATTGAGAGGGCTGGTGGAGAATAAAGAGGTATGCATCGTAAATACGTACGCCCCCAACCATAACACGGCGGCATACTTCAGGACTCTGTGCACCAACCTTAGTATGTGTGTGGGAAGCGCGGTTATTTGGGGCGGGGATTTCAATTGTGTAATGAACCCCAAGGTGGACAGATCTGATAGCAGGATTGACAGGCCCACCCCAGCGGCCAAAGCATTGCAGGTGTTACTAGACGATTTTGGCTTGGTAGATGTATGGAGAACAAACCATCCCAATGATAGGCAATATTCGCACTACCCTGCCCCGCAGCAGCTACACATGAGATTGGACTATATCCTTATATGCCACGCCGGATGTAATGGCAGAGAGCACTCAAATAGAATACAAGGCGATGGTCCTCTCAGATCACTCACCCCTGGTCCTCGGGTGGCAATACTGCCCCCCGAGGGCGCAGATCCCGACATGGCGCCTCCAAGTGGAGGCACTCAAAGATCCGGTTTTTCGTGAGGACATAAGAGATGAGATCATTAACTATTTTGAGACAAATACTGGTAGTGTTGACTCGGCGGGTACATTATGGGAAGCTTTTAAGGTGGTGATGCGGGGGGCAGCCATAGCTAAGTCAAAGGGCCTGCAAGGTGGCGTTCTGGCTGACAAAAGAGTTGAAGATGAACTAGAAAGAACATTAGAAAATGGCAGTGTGGACACGGAGCTAGTACTTAAACTACAGCAGCAATGTGCGGAACACTGGGAAAGGCTCTGTAACCTCAATTATAAAAAGTATGTAGAAAGACAGCACGCGGAGGGAGATAAAACGGGCAGGCTTTTAGCATGGCTGTACAAGAGCGAGACCCCTAGACCCCCGATTAGGACAATAACTAGAGAAGATGGCGATGTAGTAGACACTCAAGAACGAGTCAACAAGGAATTTGCGGATTATTATAGGGTGCCATAGGGGGGTAGTCAAGAGGAGATAACCGAAACACTAGAACATATAGGACTACCCAAGATAAGTGATGAGGAGAGAGAAGAGCTTGATGCACCAATTACCTTGGAGGAGTTGGAGGAGCTTGTGAGGCAGTTGCCCACCAGTAAGACCCCAGGAGCAGACGGGTTCCCTAGCAAATTTTATAAAGTATATAGAGAAGAAGTGCTCCCCCCAATGCTAGACATGCTTAACGAAGCGTTTGAGATGGGGAGGTTGCCGGAGTCACTCAGAGAAGCGATTATAATACCGCTCCCTAAACCCAACAAACCGGGGTGTAGCTGTAGCTCCTGCAGGCCTTTGACGATGCTGAACCAGGACAGCAAGATACTGACGGCTGTCCTGGCAAACAGATTGCAAAGAGTAATTAGTAAATTAATCCACCCAGACCAAACGGGCTATGTCCCTAATAGGAATATAACCCATAATCATAGGCGACTCCACCGGGTGATCGAATGGGCGGATAGGAATGAAGGCGAAATGGCGATTGTATCCCTAGACGCAGTAAAAGCTTTTGACTCTGTTAAGTGGCCATGGCTGCTGGCGGCCCTGGGAAGATACGGAGTAGGGCCGGGTTTTATCAGGTGGGCGAAAATGCTATACAGCGAGCCGCTAGCCAGAGTTCGAACGGGATCAGTGATATCCGAGAGATGGCAGCTTAGTAGAGGCACCTTGCAGGGGTGCCCCTGGTCCCCGATACTTTACATTCTAGCACTGGAGCCCCTAGCGATATACCTCAGACAACAATACGATACGATAGGTATTGAGGTTGGGGGGGAGCGGCATCTAATATCCTTATATGCGGATGATTTATTACTATACTTGAAATACCTGGTAGAGAATCTTCAATATATCCTTGAAGTGATGGAGAAGTACACGGGGTTGTCCCGCATAGCGGTAAACCCTCAAAAATCTAGTATATTCCCGCTAGGTGGCTATAAGGGGACCCCGGAGGAAAGGTTGCCGGTGTTACAGATACCATGGGTGATTGGTTCTTTCCGTTACCTTGGCATAGCTGTGTATCACACCGCAGAAGAGGAACATAAGCACAACACCGAGGTAGCTGTCGAAAAAATCCGGAAATGCATGAAGTTTTGGGAGAAGTTGCCCCTAGCTATGATGGGACAGGGGCCAATGCTTAAGATGGTGGTCCTACCTAGGCTTTTACATTATTTTAGTAATATCCCACATATGATACCCAAGAAGTTCTTCGCTAAATTGAATAGTGTGTGCAGGGACGTCCTATGGCATGGTACCCGGAATAGAGTAGCGCTATGGAAGTTGCAGAAAATATAAGAAAAGGGAGGTATCAAGCTGCCCAATTTTGAGGTCTACTATGTAGCAAGTCAATTACAATATGTGGCCAAATGGCTCTCCGACGAAGTGACCCCTGAACATAGGTTGTTTGGGCGGGTTTGTACCCCCATTTTACTTAAGGGAAATGATATGGTTGCCCGAGTCAGATATGATGGAGCGCCCTAGGATGATGTTGGGGTGGAAAATGTGGCGTTGAGCGTGCCGGATGATGGAGGACCCATTCCCGTGCTCCCCGCAAGTACCGCTGGTCGCTTTAGCAGGAGGGAACAAGCAGCTGAGGGTGATTATCAGAACCTACTGGGAATCGGTGGGGCTGGTAACGTTCGGGGACATCTGGCAAGAGGGGATCATTACAGATTTTGAAGAACTTGGGGAGGAGGTGGGGTTACATACTGGCCAATATGTTACATACCACAGGATGGTTCAGAAGATTCAGAAAACGTGGCTTGAAACAGTGTTGGCAGAGGAACCAGATGCTACTGTGGGGGCAATATATGACATATCGGAAGGGGGGCATGATATTTCTAGATTGTATGAGATGGTGATGACCAAGGTGGGGAAGGAATTGACACATTTGAGACTTAATTGGGAGGAGGAGGTGGGGGCCCCAATGAGAGATGGGATGTGGGAACACGCCCTGGGATATCACAAGAAAGTGTCAAGAAACGCCAGACTTAAACAAATACAGCTGTACATAACGCATAGAGCATACGTGACCCCACTGAGGGTATCCAAGTTCCGAAACGCTGGGCGACAGGCGTGCCCTAAGTGCGACATGGAAAACTCTGACATGACACACATGTATTGGTCATGCCCAGTAATCGAATGTTTCTGGGGTGAAGTGGCACAAAAATTAGCGACAAAAGGGGTCACGCTCGTCATAGATACGGCCTGGGCTTGCTTGCTGGGAGGGCTCCCCAGACCACGGAAACGTAAACATGTTGAGAAACTGAGAAACTTGGCACACGTGCTAGCAAAACGGAGGATCGCCATGGGATGGAAGAAGTGCCACAAGCCACGGGTGGAGGTGTGGTGGAAGGAGTTACAGAAATGGGTGGAGGCCGAAACGGTAGTATGGCAGGAGGCGAGCAACATGAGTGGGGAGGAAGAAGTGGGTACCCTGATGGCATGAAAATTATTAATAGCGGAACTGTTCGGATCTATATCGGACCCAACGGAATCCGAGGATAGTGAGACCCGGCCACATGTAGCAGATACTGAATGCGAAGTACAAATAGGCTCATAATGGAGGGTGGGCCTTGGGGAGCAGTGGCAAAATGGAAATACAAATGGTGTTTAATGGAATTGTTGTAAACTGCACTTCGTGTTGGGTTTGTTTGTATTGTTGTTTGGTTTGAATAAAATTAATAATTTTTTTTTTTTTTTTTTTTTAAATTGTATGGCGGCTACCCACTTGCAGCCAAACACATGTTCTGGACCCACCTGGTGCAAGTCTGTGGCTTTCCCCTCATAGAGGTGTGTTATTATATATTGCGAGATTGTTGAGGGCTGTATACTTTGCTCGATCACCAGGATGTACTGGGTGAAAGCCTTATGTTGTTCTTGCCCTGCCTACTTGTTAGGGGCACTTAAGTTGTGGGGGGCCGACCCTCTCTGTGGTATTACCGTAGCCATGGCTTGATGTGGGGGATACTCCCAGGCAGCCCCTCCAGTGCTCCGGGGGTGCGTGGTACAGGTCTGTGGCTTTATCCTCTTGGAGGCGTATTATTATGTTTGTTTATTTTATTTCTAATGCGCTCCAGACCCGTGGATAGAAGGGCGCAACAGGTAGGATAATGCGAAGCTTACAAAGTTACAAATTATACAAGATACAGTAATAATATACAAATTATACAAGACCGGAGTCGTAAAAGTCTGTGAATTGCATAAAAGATGGTGCAGGTAACATATCATAATTCAGCAGGAGAAAAGGGACCAGTGTCAAGTGTCGTGCCTGGGAATAGCGTGGACCGGTGACTAGTGGTCGTTAGAGATAAAATGTTGGATGGCGTTCCTTCTAAATAGTGGGTAAGGTTGATCTGCTCTTAGGTTGTTTGGTAGTAGATTCCAAGTTTTAGCAGCCTTCACAGGGAAGCTATTGCCACCAATCGTGGTTAGTTTAAATCTAGCTGCTACTAGACAGTTGGTGTTGGTAGCTCTGGTTGGTCTGATAGAGGTTTTTTTCTGTATTTTGTTCATGAGGTAGCTTGGGGCGGCATTGTTGAGAGCTTTGTGCGTCAAGGAGATCATTTTTAATTGTATTTTCTGGTTTGTGGATAGCCATTTGTATTGACGTCTGGTGGCGGAAATGTGTGCTCTTTTATTTATGCCAAGCGCTGCTCGCAGGGTGTTGTTTTGGAGCGTCTGTAGTTTTTGGATGGTTGATTTATTAGCACCACTGTAGAGGGCATTGCAGTAGTCAATCCTGGAGTGAATAAGTGCTCTGGCCAGGAACATGCAGCTATTGTTAGAAAGGAAGGGCTTACCTGCTCTTATCAATTTGCAGGTATAGGCGGTGGTGGAGGCCAAAGATTTAAGCTGTTTATCAAATGAAAGTGTGGAATCCAAGTAGAAACCAAGGGTTTTTACTTCCTTGGAGACCCTAATAGAATTTCCATCGATATTAAAGGAGGAGAATTCCTGGCCTAGTTTTTTTGTATTTGTGTGTGTTCCCAAGATTATCAGCTCCGTCTTGTCGTCGTTCAAACACAAGCCATGTGTGGCCATCCATGCTTGGACAACGAGATATACCCTGTTCACCAACTCCGAGTCCTTCCTATGATCCCCAGAAAGTGGGAGGAGAATCTGTGTACCATCTGCATAGATTTTTTTTTTTTAAAGTTTTTATTATTTTAGAAACAAATAAACAATACAAACCAAACTGGCAGCATTATTTGCGACAGACACATGAACATCAATTAATGCGCACTACTGCTCCCCCAATCCCTCCCCCCTCAAGAGCTTGTTTGCGTTTCTCATTCTGTATCTGCTGCATGCGGCTGGGTATCACTTTCTTCCGAAGCTGTGGAATCCATTACTGTGCCAAACAGTCCTGTTACTAACACTCTCCATGCCATCAGGTTACCCACTTCTTCCTCCCCGCTCTTGCTACATGACTCCTGCCATACTACCGTTTCAGCCTCCGCCCATTTTTGCAAATCCTGCCACCATACCTCAACCCGTGGCTTGTGGCACTGCTTCCAGCTCATGGTAATCCTTTTTGCAAGCACATATGCCAGGTCCCTCAGTTTCCCAGCAGGTTTAGTATTCAGTGGTCTGGGAAACCCTCCCAACAGGCAGGCCCAGGCCGTATCTATGTTGAGCGTGACCCCTTTATCCACTAATTTTCGTGCCACTCCCCCCCCCAAAAACTTTCAATCACTGGGCAGGACCAGAACATATGTGTCATATCAGTGTCTTCTTTATCGCATTTTGGGCATGCTTGTCTTCCTGCATTTACAAACTTGGATATTCTCTTCGGGGTCATATAGGCTCTATGCCTTATGTATAACTGTATTTGTTGCAATCTGGCGTTTCTGGACACTTTCTTGTGGTATCCCATAGCACGCTCCCACATCCCATCGGTCATCTGTGCTCCCACCGCTGCTTCCCAGTCCAGCCTCAAATGCGTCAAATCCTTCCCCACCCGGGTCATCACATCTCATATAATCTAGAGATCTCGTGACCGCCTTCTGATGTGTCATATATTGTCCCCATAATGGCGTCTGGCTCCGCCGCCAGTACAGTCTCTGGCCAGGTTTTACGAATAATCTGGACTAGCCTAAGATACTTGACATATTGGCCTCTGTGCAAGCCTGCCTCTTCCCCCAGTTCTTCGGAATCCTTAATGGTCCCCTCTTGCAATACATCTCCCAATGTGACTGTTAAGACGGATTTCTGAACTCTGTCCTGGTGGCGCAGAAGTTCAGAAGGCCAACCTAATTACTTGGAACAGGGTAACCTCTGGACGAGCCAGACCAATCAAGGTAGCGATCGCGGCGGTCAAGACTAGGTCTCAAGAGGGGTGAGGGTGACTGAAAGCCCGCAATGAGCACACAAAGCAAGAGCGCTTACAAACTACTCCAAACAGTTGTTATATCAAAAATATATACACATTTATTTTAAGGCCTTTAAAACAACGACCGTAGCGAGAAAATCACAATATCACAATATTAAGCCAACACATACCATATCAACACAATATATATACAAATAGGACAGTCTCAAGCATTAGAGGCACAAAATGTGTAGTCCACCTGCAAGGGAAGGAAAACGGGCAGTGCGATAATGCTTTAGACTCAGTTCGCCTTCAGAGGCACCTAACTAGATGGAAGTCCGAGCCCTGCGAAGAGTGGAGCCTTGTGCTCAAAGTACCTGCACACGCTGGTGCCAACGGGCAAAAGGAGAAGCTCTTCGGAGGAAGTCAGGCAGTTCGGGTTAGTGCACAACAGAAGAAGAACAGGTTCCGCGACTCAAGTGCAGCCTCCACAGCGAGCAGAAGCAGAGCGCGAGTACGGACAAAAGGGTGCTGTTTTTACACAGCGGGGAAAAGCAATGGGCTACTGCAGGAGGGCGACCAGATCCTAGCTATACTACTCACCGGTCCCCGTTGCAAACAGACCCAGGCTTCTCCACGTTAGTTTCAGCAGCTGGCAGGTTCAGAAGAGCCGGGAATGCCTCGTCGTCATGTAGAGAAAAAAGACGTCCCAATCGAAGAAACCTGCACAGTTTTGTCACCACCGCACGGCAACGGAGCGGCCGTGTGTATCTGAGCCAAATGTACACTACTCACTTCAGACTTGGGAACGCCAAGTGTACTAAGCGTGTGAGAGTGACAAGGACTCGAAATACAACACAACCTGGCGGCGGTTACAGAGCAGGACTCCCGTGTAAGCTGGTCAGTCAACTGGATGGCCCAGAGACGCTTCCGAAGGCTTACTGGCAGGAGAGGATGAAGTCGCCGAGAATAGCTGTTCCTGCTATTCCAAAGGTCGAAGCACCAGTACAGGCCTTCTGGTTCGATCAAAGGAGGAAAGGGTTTCACAGGACGACAGCAGTGCAAAGGAGGAGTCCTTCAGCGGGTCACCAGCGATTCCTCGGTCCAGCCTCTTGGTTGTAGGATACTTGGCTCCTGCATTCCTTCATTCGTGAGAACTCAGGAGATCGACATGGTAGTGGTGTTTCCAGCCCCCTCTTATCCACGCCAAAACGGAGGGGAGCCAATGGGAGATCCGCTCATCAATACACATACCATACGTGGACCAATCACGGACCACGGTGATCCCAGGCATTCACACCACCCTAGACTCTCTGGCACCCAGGATGTGTATTGGGACCAGACATCCCAGCCCACACCCTGGAGGCACACAAAAGACATGTAGAAGCCCGCGAAAGCAACCACGTTTCGCGGGAAAGTACATGCCCAAATAAGGAAGGCCCCGGGTCGTTCGACCCGGGGAAGGTGAAGGGATTAAGACGGTCAGTGGACAAGACAAAGGAGCCTCGTGGTCTGGCCATTTTGGTAGCCAGGCCACCATTTTGGGTTCAGTGCGAAAAACGTGCTCAGAACGCCAAAAGGAGCTCAAAATACACAAATCGATCGCTGCCACCATTCCAGTCCCTGAATGACTTGCACCGATCAAATACCATCCTAAACGAGTATCTAGGGCCTGTAGAAGGCTAGAGACCCAAGAGAGCTGTAACTTAGCTTACAGTGCCCTCTTGTGTCATGTTGCACTAAAGCCGCAACATGATAAAAGAAACTACGGGAAACAGCGTTCCCCGGTACTGACTGTCTTAAGGGCATGTCAGTTTCCCCGTAAGAAAAGGAGCGAAAGCCCAGAGGAGTGCAGCAGAAGGCTGCACTTCTCTGGCAAAGTCAAGAACAAGGTGAAAAACAACAGCAAAAAGTTTAGGGGTTGCAACATGGAAGGAAAATTACCTACAATTACGAAATCTTTCCTAACAGTGACCAGCCCGACCGATTCCCAATAGGTCCTGATAATCATTCTTAGTTGGTTGTCTTCCCCTGCTAAGGCCACTAGCGGCACTTGTGGGGAACACGGGTACGGGTTCTCCATCAGTCGGCATACTCTACGCCACATCTTCCACCCAAGCAACATCATACCCGGGCGTTATTTCATTTCAGTTCTAGGCAACCAAATAATCTCCTTTAAGTAAAACGGAGTGCAGTCCTGTCCAAACAGCCTAAGTTCAGGAGTTACCTCATCAGAAAGCCATTTAGTTACATATTGCAACTGACCAGCCACATAATAGGCCTCAAAGTTTGGCAGCTTAATGACCCCTCTATCATAGAAGTTCTGCAGCTTCCATAGCGCCACTCTATTTCGAGTGCCATGCCATAGGAAGTCTCTGCAAATGCTATTCAGTTTGACAAAAAACTTTTTGGGTATTAAGTACGGTATATTACTGAAGAAATGTAACAGCCTGGGCAGGACCACCATTTTGAGCATCGCCCCCCGTCCCATCATCGCCAGCGGCAACTTCTCCCAAAACTTAATACTTGTTCGGACTTTTCCCACAGCCATCTCGGTATTATGCAAGTGTTCCTTCTTTACCGTGTGATACACCTCTATTCCGAGGTAGCAGAAGGAATCAACCGCCCATGGTACAGACAACATTGGCAACCGCTCCAGAGGGGTTCCTCTGTAGCTTCCCAATGGGAACATGCTCGATTTTTGGGGGTTCACAGCTATGCCGGACAGTTCTGCATACCTTTCCATAACCTCTAGAATATATTGAAGATTTTCTTCCGGATATTTCAGATATAGTAGCAAATCATCAGCATACAAGGATATTAGATGTTTCTCTCCCCCTTACCTCAATACCTATCATGTCATATTGTTGTCTGAGGTACACTGCCTGGGGCTCCAGGGCTAGAATGTATAACATCGGGGACCAGGGGCACCCTTGTCTGGTGCCCCTGCTAAGTTGCCATCTCTCAGATATCACCGATCCTGTGCGCACCCTGGCCAGTGGTTCACTATATAGCAATTTTGCCCACCTAACATAGCCCGGCCCCATCCCGTATTCCCTCAGGGCCTCCAACAACCATGGCCACCTCACTGAGTCAAAAGCTTTGACTGCGTCTAGGGACACAACCACCATTTCCCCCTCGCTCCTGTTCCCCTCCTCAATCACCCGGTGGAGTCGCCTATGGTTGTGGGTTATATTTCTGCTGGGGACATAACCTGTCTGGTCCGGGTGTATCAGTTTGCTAATAACTCTACGCAGCCTATTGGCTAGGACCGCCGTCAATATCTTGCTATCCTGGTTCAACATTGACAAAGGCCTATAGGAGCCGCAGCTATGACCTGGCTTGCTGGGCTTAGGAAGCGGCACAATTAACGCTTCTCTAAGCGATTCCGGCAGCCGGCCCATCTCAAAAGACTCATTGAGCATCTCTAGCATAGGGGGGAGTACTTCCTCTCTATATGTTTTATAAAACTCGCTAGGGAATCCGTCCGCGCCCGGGGTCTTACAGGTGGGCAGCTGCTTGACCACCTCGTCCAATTCCTCCAAGGTAATCGGTGCGTCCAGCTCCTCCCTTTCTTCAGCACTAATCTTAGGTAATTCCATGTCTTTTAGAGTTTCTCTTATCTCCTCTCGGTTGTCCCCTTTTTCTGTCCTCATACAATGTCCTATAATAGTCTAAGAATGCCTCGTTGACTCCCTCTTGGGTGTCAACTACGTCCCTGTCTTCTCTAGTTATCGTCCTAATCGGGGGCCTGGGGGTTTCGCTCTTATATAACCACGCCAGCAAGCGGCAAGTTCTATCCCCACCTGCATGTTGCCTCTCAACATACTTCTTATAATTAAGGTTGCAGAGCCTTTCCCAAAGCTCTGCACACCGCTGCTGTAGTTCGAGTACAAGTTCCGCATCCCCTCCTGCCCTGTTGCTCTCCTGTTCCAATTTCACTTCCGCTTTCTCTAATTCCGTTAGGACCCCACCCTGTAGGCCTTTTGATTTAGCAATAGCAGCACCCCGCAACACCACCTTAAAGGCTTTCCAGAGCGTGCACGCTGAGTCCACACTACCTTTGTTTTCCTCAAAGTACTGTGTGATCGCATCCCTGATATCTTCCCTGAAGACCGGGTCCCGGAGCGCCTCTGCCTGGAGGCGCCACGTCGGTATCCGCGCCCTGGGGCGGCAGTGCAGCCAGCTCAGAACCAGAGGCGAGTGGTCCGACAGGACCCTCGCTCTGTAGTCTATTTGGGTGGTCTCTATCACCACTTCCGGCGTGGCAAAAAAATAATCAAGTCTTGTATGCAGTTGTTGCGGGGCTGAGTAATGCGAGTACTGTGTTTCATTAGGGTGTTTCAGCCTCCAAACATCTGCCAGCCCGAAGTCATCCAGTAATGTCTGCAATACCCTGGCTGCTGGGGTGGGCCTATCAATCTTATCATCGGATCTATCTGCCTTGGGGTTGAGCGCGCAGTTGAAATCCCCTCCCCAAATAACCGCTCCTCCCATACACGCGCCCAGATGAGTACACAGGGTTCAAAAATATGCCGCAGTATTTTGGTTGGGGGCATACGTATTTATAATGCACACCTCTCTATTCTCCACCAAAGCCTTTAATATGACCAACCTCCCCTCCGTGTCCACCACCTCTTGTGCAAGTTGGAGCGGAACGTGCGGTGCTACCCAGACCAGCACTCCCCTAGCGTAGGCCGAATACGGAGAGCCTACTACAGTACATCTCCACTTCTTCCCCACCAGTTCCAGTTTTTGCCGGGTCAGATGTGTTTCCTGCAACAGCGCAATATCAATCTTCTGTCTTTTCAAGTACATCATGACTTTGTTTCTCTTTAAGTAACTGTTGAGTCCCCTGACATTCCACGTTACGATCTTAAGGTCCCCCATAGCTCATGAGTGTCCTCTTCCCTTCCGTGTAGCGAATCCCCTTCGCCCACGTGATACAGATACAGCTCTTCACCTTTACTTGTAGCCTCTTGTACAAGCTCAAACTACCCTTAACTATGTACACAACAACTTCCCAACTTTCCTCCCCACCCTCCTCCCCACCCTTCCCCCACTCCACACACCCCAACTGTTGCCCAGCTCCATTCACGGAACTCAGGCACCCCCACATCTAGTCCTGAAAGCACCAAACAATGCCCAGAGCCCAGTAGGGTGAAGTCGCCCTAATGGCCACTTAACTAAAAATACTGTGGGGTAGAGAGATCCGCTCTGCAAGGCTCCCATTTATTCAATAATAATTACAGTGCTCATAACATTTAGTGTAACAGTCTGACCTCCTTTGCTGAAGGTTGCAGAAATGACTATATTCAAGACCCATGGGTCCGTGCCGCACCATCTTGTGGCATCCTCCTCGTGCATTACTTATCTCTTCCATGCTCTTTCTCCATCAGAACTCCAGACTCCTGGGGACATCCCTGCGCATCGAGCCATCCCATAGCATCCTCCGGGGCCTCAAAAAACAAAGTTTTGTGTTTATGTATAACATTCAGTTTTGCCGGATACAGCAACATGTATTCGTGGCCCGCCTCTCTTAGTCTCCGCTTTACCGTCCCAAAGTTCATGCGGCTACGCTGCACCGACAGGGTATAGTCCGGGTAAGCCGTGATGTTTGCCGCTCCTCGTATAATCGTTCATCCCTTGCGGAAGTGTTCCAATATCCTCTCACGGTCCCGGTAATTAAGAATTTTGGCTATTACCGGCCTGGGCGGGTTTCCTGGCGGCGGCCTCCTTGTTAGAGCCCTATGTGCCCGCTCTACCGCAAATCCTTGAGATAGGGCACCTCCGGGTATCTCTTGCAGTAGCATGGACTCAATGAACTCCGTGGGATCGTGGCCCTCCAATCCCTCCGGCAGGCCCACAATGCGGATGTTGTTTCGTCGGGCGCGTCCTTCCGCCTCCTACGCTCTGCTCTCCAAGTTGCCCACTTTCTGTATCAGGGCATGCAATTTGGCCTTATGGGAGGCACAATCCGTGGAATTAGGGCTCACTTCCTTCTCAAGGGTCTCCGTACGCTCCGCCAAGGCCCCGACGTCCTGCTGGAGTAGATTAACTTCCTCCTGCACCTCTCCGACCTTAAGGTCCAGTGCCGTTTTCAGCTCAGTGATGGCTAGTTCGAGTTTGGCTTCCCAGGCCCCCTTTAAGTCTGCAATCGCAGCTAGGACTTCTTGGTTGGTGCCCGTTGCAGTCATGCTGCCTGCAGGCGACGTATCCTTGCTCTTGGTATTTTCTTGACCAGGGGACGACTTTGCGAAGTCGTCCAGGGTGGGCTGCTTCGCCTTCGGCCTCATCGTTCTATTAGACATGACCCAGAGGACCTGTATTCTGCAAAAGTGACAAATGCGCACCCAGTACGGACATTGGTCGGCCATTTTGTGTCGTCTTTTGTCTCCGGCGCTCCTTGTCTTTTCTGCACAGAACTCTGCCGCCGTTCCTCCTACACCTTCCAAAAGTTCACCAAGCATGGACCACTCATTCACACACCGACATGTATATTTTCAGTAGTCATCGGCCCATCGTTGCGCACTTTTACGCCTGGATCATTTCAGGATCTCGGGAGCTCCTCCAGATCACGTCCTCCTACATGGCCCTCGTAGCCACGCCTCTGCATAGTTAGTGTAGGTATGCATACCTCAAAAGGTATGCAAGTCAAGAATTTTAATACTAAATTTAAGTCCCAAGTTGGTACATGAAAAGGTCCCGGAGGGTATACATTAGTAAGCCCCTTTAAGAATTGAATTATTAACGGTATTTTGAAATATGAAACCTCTTCCGAGGAGCGCTTGAAAATGGACAGCGCAGCAAGGTATCCTTTGATTGTTCCTATCTGGAGCCCCAGATTAGCTAGAAGTAGTAGAAAAGAAAACAACATTGGTGAGCCACACTGAAAAGGGTCCACATCCTTGTCTTTGCACCAGTTACTAAACCTGTTCCAGCGACATCGGTACAAAGATTTTGTTGCTGGTCTTCTGGCCGAAAGCAAGATTTCCATTACGTCATCCGGAAGATCCCAATCCTTGTATTGTATCTCAACCTCTCAGAAACCATGCGGGAAGTTTGAGTGTCTTGATCTCTGGATGGAGAACCCGACCTTCCTCTTGCGAGAGAAGATCCTCTCTTTGCGGAAGACGTATTGGAGGGCAGATGGACATGTCTAGAAGGTCCGGGTACCACGTCCTCCTGGCCCAATCCGGGGCAATTAGGATCATGGTTTTCCTGAACTTTCTCAACCTCCTGATTGCTTGAGGAATCACAGGGACTGGGGGAAACGCGTACAGCATTGGAAACTTCCGCTCCACTACGAATGTATCTCCCAGAGCTCCTCTTTGAGGAAATTCCCTTGAGCAGTACTGAACGCACTTCCGGTTGATCGCGGTGGCAAACAGATCCACTTGAGGGGTTCCCCAAAGGGCGAAGGTCTCCAGAAGGACTTCCTGAGCCAGCTCCCACTCGTGAGAGACCGTGCTCTGCCTGCTCAGAGCGTCTGCCGCCGTGTTCTTTTATCCGGCTAGGTGAATTGCCGATAGAGAGATTCCTTCTCGTATTGCCCAGAACCAGAACTGCATTGCTTCTCTGCACAGTGGCAGTGACCCTACTCCTCCTCTTTTGTTGAGGTAGTACATGGCCACCGTGTTGTCCGTCATTATCAGGACATCCTTTCCCTGTACAGAGGGCAGAAAGGCCTTCAGAGCTAGTCTGATTGCCCTCAGATCCAACAGGTTGATGTGTAGTTTGGACTCCGATGTAGACCAACGACCGCTGATTGTCAGATCGTTGGAGTGTGCTCCCCACCCCGTGAGTGAGGCGTCCATCACTACCGTTATCTCCGGCCATGGTTGCCAAAAAGAATCTCCCTTGAGAATGTTGTTGTTTCAAGCCCACCATAGAAGATCCTGAGCAACTGCGCTCAGGACTTGCAGAAGATCCGACATATTCCCTGAGAACTGGGACCACTGAGTTCTGAGTGCCCATTGAAGGGATCTCATTCTCAACCTGGCCTCTGGTACTAGGAAAATGCAGGATACCATGATGCCGAGCAACCTGAGAAAATCGAAGGCCAGTAGACGTTGTGCATTCTGAAACTTCGTTACCATGGGCTGGATGTGGAGAGCTCTCACTTCGGGAGGCGAGGCTTTTCCCGATGAAGTGGCTCCATATCTGGTGCCGGATCTCAGGTACGGCGAGAGCCGGCCCAAAAACCAGCACTGGTGTTGTAATAGCGTGTGTCCACAGCGTTATTTACAGTGTCTTTCTGGAGCGCAGGCCATGCTGCTATGGGGTTGTCAAAGGGGCCTGAACGAAGGCTCTGTGTGAGGTGAGTGTTTTGCCTTGGGGGTGGGGCCTCTGTCATGTACCTTATGTGACTGTGGCTCCCGATGCCACACTGCTTTTAGCTTGTCTGCTCCGATGATGAAGGCGCCCTCCGTCGGAACTGGCAGTGATCCCTTTTTTGGGGGAGGGGGGGATTTCTTCCCGCTTGCCAGCGGTTACCCTGATGGGTGCACCAGTTTTTGGTGCGCGGTCCGCGCCGCGTTGTTAAGGCCATCAAATATGTCCAGCTGTCCCACAGAGGGTCTGCAATGCGGTTTTCACCCAAACCTTGCTGAGTGGATGCCGGAGTCCTTCACAGTTCGAGGCATCTGCTTCTGTTAGGCATAGGTTCCCATAATCCGTAGGATATTTTCCATAGGATTTATAATTAGCGGAGCTGCCAGGCTGCCATTTCTTTCGTCGGCACACCACAGCGCCCCCACTAGTTCATTTTATTTGAAGGAGATTCATTTCTTGTCGAATTTACACTCCATACCCATATATTCTTTTGCAACAGTTTTGTTTAGCATGTCTGGTTTTATGGGTTTAATGTTTGAACACTAATTAAGGGACACAGAAATTAAATCAAGGTAAACCACGAAGCAATGGAGGAGATCACTGATACCGAGGAGGAGTCTACCTATCAAGAACCTAGTGGAGTGGAATACGTTTCCACTTGGTGTTGCTGCCATAATTGTTAATTGATACCAATTTCTATGAAAATACATGTTGCCAAGAACGCCATCCCCCCCCCAGCCCCACTGGCAGGGCTTATCTAGCTGAAGACCGCCAAGTGGAGGATTAAGTGGACTTGTTTGCAGTCTTGCAGGTTGTTACTGTGGGGTCCCGGGGTCGTTTTTTCATTTGAGAAACCCCGTCCGGGGTTTGCATGGTTGGGCGGCTACGGTAATTAAAATTGTAATTATTTTTCACAAGACGTTGCGAATGTTGGAGCTGGAGGATTGGCTCAACCCCCCCAAACTTTCAAGTACAAGTCACAACACTTAGTGACTGTGCTACAGAGACTGGCTTGGAAATGACTGTACAGCAAGCCATGTAAGTATGAATTAGAGCAATCGCTTGTTTTGAATTAACATGCCAAGATTCACAGACAAAACTGCACAAATGAGATCATATACAGTTTATAAAAAGGAGAAGTGCTGGAAATATGATTAGGTGGTGGTTGTAGGGGCGTGTTGGGGGAGGGACAGTAATTGGTAGGCTGCGATGGAGTAGTCCCTCTTATGTTGTTGGACGTCCCGGTTTATGTTTTGGAAATCTGGTCACCCTACGCTTTGTCCCTACTCTAACAGGTATTTCCCTACCTAACACAAAACTAAGGGCCTGTCCGATGTCAAGATGTCCAAAGCAAAATGTCCTGTGTCCACATTACTTTTCTGGCCCTCACATTGTAACAAAAACAACATTAAGATGAAAAGGGTAATGTCTTTGGCCTTGAAAGTGCACACATGGTGAAGTTCAAATGGAAAGTCGTTACTCCAACATAAAGGTTCCCAATGGATAAAGTCAACAGTTCCAGGGGATTGTTCCCTTCCCCTGTGATTCCATTTCACTTTGAGTTTTTCTAGTTCAACTAAACAACTGGCATGCATAAAAACTTGGCTGTTGATTTTAATCTTGGTAGGATACCTGGTGTACTCTCCCGCTATGTTTCTTCTCCTTTCTAAGATGCCTTCAATTCAGTTTCTGACTATTCCTGATGTATTCTCATCAGGACTTCCTCTTGTGATGTACTTTACACACTGTGCAACTTGACCTTGCCTGGAATTCTCCTGCCTGCCAGGGCTTTCCATATAAACACGCTTGCAACTTGAATCTGCCTGGTATACTCTCCTGCCAGGGCCTTCTCATATGAACACACTTGTAACTTGCATTTGCCTGGTATATTCTCCTGCCAGGGTTTTCTCATACGATCAAACTTTACACACACGGAGGCCACCAGGGGGCGCACAGGCTATGGCTGCCTGATTCACGAGCTCCCGCCGAAGCTGGGTCAAGAAGGGGTTTGAGCACCCCCCCCCCCCCCCCCCGAGGACTCCCCAGCGAGAACAAGCCTGTGGGACCATGGAGTAACCCCCCCGGCGACCCCCAATTGGAAGCTGGAGTTTGGAGGCCGTCTGTCCAGGCGGGAGGTGGTGAGAGTCTCGGCGGCTCGGGAGGTGTGAGAGGAGCCGTTGGAGCCCGGAGCAGCGGGTCCTCACTGGCGTGCTCGTCTCCCCCTTTTTGACCCCCGCCTGTAGGTGTGGAGGATTCCGGGGGAAGGAGCCTTTCCCCGGACCGTAAGTAGAGTGCGAGCGGAGCCTCCCGCATCTGGGGGAGAGCGGTCTCGGGCGGCCCGGAAGTACCTGGAGGCGGCCGGGCGCGGGAGCGAGGGAACGGGGGCAAGGAGGAAGTCGGTTGGAGTGTTGGGGCCCCAACTCCTGCACAGCCCCTCGGGGGCCGGAGGAGCGCGAGCCCCCCCCCAGGGTGATCATCGGTCTGTACGGGTAGGGGGACCCGGAGGTACGGAGGCATAACTGCTGCGGAGTGGGAGATTGGAGGCCCTCCGGTTTCTCTCCCAGTGGTCCCTCGCCCAGGGTCCCCCGCAGGAGGACTCTTGAATGGACTGGGGACTTGGGAGGGGTGTGGGGGCCTGAGGAGTGGAGAGGAGCACCAGGATGGCCACGGGGGCCTGTATCTGCTGGTAGGCTCCAGTGAGGGTGCGGAGAGTGGGCGAGCAGACTCAACGTGGGTGACTGCCCCGCGGCCTGTGCCCGCAGCGAGCGCCCTCCCATGAGTGCCGGGGGGTGGGGGGGCACCTTGTCCCCTGGAGAGGACCGGGAGGTCGGATTGGCGACTTTTCCCCCAGAGGAAGAAGGAGGCTTTGGAACTCCGCAGTGGTGTGGAAAGGGTGCGAGGCCCCCACCCGTTGTTGGTGGGGCGTGTGCCCACCCAGGGGTGTAGGTGAGGGGTCGTCCTCCCGGAGTGCAAAGATGATTTTGGTCTGCGGCAGTGGTGTGGAAGGGGTGTGAGGCCCCCGCCCATTGTTGGTGGGGCATGTGCCCGCCCAGGGGAGCAAGTAAGAGGCTCGCCCCCCGGAGTGCAAAGAGGACCTTGGACTATCGCAGTGGTGCGGATAGGGTGCGAGGCCCCCACCCGTTGTCGGTGGGGTGTGTGCCCGCCCAAGGGGGTAGGTGACCTCGGAGGACAGGCCAACCCCTCGTCGGTAGCCCAGCAGCTGGAGTAGTGAGGAGGTCTTGCGGCAGGGCCTAGAGGGGGCGCCCCGTGGTCCCCTGGACGGCAGCAGATCCGGCAGTGGGGCACACGGGTGGCCGGATTAGCTGGCGTAAAACCCTTCAGGAGTATCGTTATCGGGAGGGTAGCAGCTGCAGCAAAGGCCTGGATCGAGACAGTGGAATGGCTCAGCTGAAGTCACCGTCACAGTCGGCCTCTGCAATGGAAAGGGGAATGCTGCAGTCTTGCAGGAAATCTGGGACACGAGATCGTACATTGCCCAAAAAATTGAAAAAATGGACCAGAGGGTGAGCAAAGTGGAGGACAGACTGTTTCAATCAGAAACTTATCAAACTTCATCTGCGACTCAGTAGGTGCAAATGGACCTGAGGCTGAAGACCCTGGAGAAGAGGGATGAGGAAAGGGCCAGGCAACTGGACAAATTTGAAAACAGGGAAAGTAGGAATAACCTCAGAATTTTTGGGGTTCCGGAAATGGAGGGTGAAACGGGGAGAGAGTTGGGTCGAGTGGTGAGAGACATTATCAACCTCCTCTTTGCGGATTGGATGACAACGGAACCGATTTTCGACCGAGTTCATAGGGCGGGGGGCAGAGCGGGAGGCCCACGGTCCATATTGGTCCGGTTCCATTACTACACTGAGAAGGCCAAGGTGCTGGAGGAGGCTAGGAAGGCCCGGGAGATCACATATAACACGCAAGTTTCAATTTTCCAGGATCTCTCAGCATACACATTGGCTAAGCGCAGAATGTGCCGCCCCCTGACGCAGCTGCTGAAGGAGAAGGGTGTGCGCTACAGATGGAGCTACCCATTCTCCCTTTCCTTCGAATATATGGGGCAGCGTATGACTTTGGTCACTGAGGAAGATATAAAGGGAGCTATCCAGGACTATGTAACGGAGCCGAACCCCAGGAGGGGGCCCATAGGGTCGATTGCGGAGGGTGCGAGCTGTCCCGGGTCTCCGGGGAACAGGAGAAAGAAGACAAGCTCAAGAAAATTTTAAAAAATGAATACGCCCTCACCGACCAAGAACGACCATGGAGGAGGAGGGGCAGACCGCCCGACCAATAATGGAAGAGAGGAGAGGATCCGGGGGTCCATGCAAGAACGGGGTCCCCCTGAACAGCAAGTATAAGGGGATCTCGGCGGGGGCGACAAGTTGTGGGGGGGGGGGCTCACAGAGGTGAACACGTCAATGATAGCTCAGCAGAGGTGGGTAGGCTGGTGGTCCGGCCAGGTGCCTGCGATGGTGGAACTACTTGGCTGGATGCCAGAAGGGGGGAAAGGGTAGAGATGGGGTTGTTAAATTTGGGGTGGGGAACGGGGGGGGGTTGGGGGAAAGCTTAAGGCCCACCCAGGGAGGAGGGAGGGGGGTGAGAGAGTGCACAGGATAAAGCATCAAGAGCTGTTAGAAAAAGACGCGGTGAGGGTGCTGATCGAGAGAAAAGGTGACCTAGACAATGGCTGAATGTCTGCCGGCCCTGGGTGTGGGTTCCCTAAACGTGAACTCCCCTACCAACTCCCCTACCAAGAGGTCTTTGGTTTGCAGAGAATTTAGAAGGGCCAAACTCGACCTACTTTTTTTTTTTTTTTTTTACAAGAGACGCACTGGGCATTGGGGAAGGAACCCAAATTGCGGGGGGGGTGGGGATTGAGAGGTATTCTGCGCATCACACAAGACCAAAAAGAGGGGGGTGGCCATCTTAATGGTGAAGGACGTGGGCTTCGACAAGGAGGCTATGATGAGGGATCCGGAGGGCCGATATTTATTGGTTAGGGGCGCTCTACAGGGTTCCCCACTGACTCTGGTTGTGGTGTATAGTGCAAATGAAGGCCAGGCACAATTTTAGGAACAAATAGGGGATCGGCTGTTATTTGCCCAAGGCTCGGTGGTGGGGGGGGGGGGGGATTTTAACATGGTCCTGGACCCATCCACTGACAGGAAACGGCTGGCACCTCAAGTTACTAGGGCGGCGGACAAAGCCATGGCACGAACCTTCCAGAAGGTTAATGCGGAGCTGGGCCTGGTGGACGCAATCCCGAGCTCTAGGACTAAAGACCTCTTTCACATACTATTCTGCAACCCTTGAATCGTATTCTAGAATAGATTACATCCTGGTTGATGAGCTCTTGCGCCCATATGTCTCTGGCCACAAGGTCGACCCTGTGCCCTGGTCTGACCATGATATGGTCCGGGTTGCCATAGCGGTTGCATGGCGGGGTGTCCGCAAAGGGCGTTGGAAATGTAATGACTCCCTGTTGAAGGATAACGTTCTGGCTCAGGAGATCTCGGATGCCATAGTGGATTTTTTCGCACTGAACGATAATGGCAGGTAGGCATGCACACACTATGGGACGCCTTCAAGGCGACAATACGAGTTGTCCTTATTAAACGGGAGCCCAGAAAAAAAGTGAAAGGGAGTCTCTGGAGAGGTCTTTGAGAGAGAAAAAAGATCAACTCCAGCCGGGGGACCCTCGGAGGTACCTTTAGACCGGGAGCGGGTGGCCACCCTGGAGGATTACAGGCTCCAGTTGAGGGATCTCCTCTTACATAAAACAGAAAGGAGCCTTCAGCTGGTAAAGCAAAAACATCATGAGAAGGGGGACAGAGCGGACAGTATTTTAGCTTGGAAATTGAGGGAGGTCCAGAGATGTAGAATGGTGAAGACAGTGAAAAATGATCGGGGGTTGATGGTCTATGACACCCTGAGTATAGGCGGGGCCTTCCGTCGATTTTACGAGAAGCTATACTCGTCTGAATATAAAGGGGAGGACGCCCAGATTGAGGGATTTCTGAACGCCATTAAGGTCCCGGCCCTAACAGAGGATACCCGGAGAGTTTGGAGGGGCCTGTAACAGAGGAGGTGGAGCAAGTGATTAGCGGGATGAGAGGGGGGACGTCACCGGGTGAGGATGGTTTCACTGTATACTTTTACAAAAGGTTCCGCTCCACCCTGGCTCCGTATTTAGGGAGGGTGTTTAATGCAGTGTTAGAGGGGGGAATCTTGCCAGAATCCTTGATGGGGGCTATAATAGTGGTGCTACGTCGTCGGACCATCCCATCGAAAGAACGTTACCAGGTAAGAGAGTAACTTGTTCTTCGAGGAGATTTGGTCCTCCGATGTATTCCATATCTATGACAGACTCCCAAAGCAGTACCAATGCAAGGAGGTGGGAAAAGAATTTTGAAAACAGAAATTTAGAATGCCCAATCAAATTGCGGAGTAAAGGACCGCCTTGCCAAAGGCCAGATCCTGCCCCCGGATGGAATCGAGGGAGTAGTGACGTACAAAAGTATGTACCGAAGCCCAGGTGGCTGCTTCACAGATGTTACGAATTGGAACATCCCTCTGTAGGGCAGTAGAGGCAGCCATACCCCTGGTAGAATGGGCCCGTAAGCCGACCGGTGGGTCCTTACCCGCCAAGCGGTAATACTCTGAGATAGCCAAAATAATCCAGCGAGACAAAGTCTGTTTCGTCACAGCTAGTCCCAAACGCTTTAGAGCGTAACCAATGAAGAGTTGTTCGTCCACTCTGACCCGGGACATGCGTGCAATGTAAAAATTTAACGCTCTCCGAGGATCAAGCCTATGGAGCCTCTCCTCTTCCTTCACAGGATGTGGAGGAGGATAAAACACCGGAAGAACAACCTTCTGGCCTAAATGAAATTCCGACACCACCTTCGGAAGAAAGGAAGGACGAACTCTAAGGACAACCCTGTCCTTATGAAACACAGTGAAGGGTGGCTTAACTGAAAGTGCCTGTAACTCACTCACTCGGCGAGCGGAAGTAACCACAACCAAAAATAAAGTTTTAAGAGTTAACAGTCTCAAAAGGCACGAATGCAAAGCCTCAAACTGAGCACCCATCAGAAACTTGAGAACAAGGTTCAAATCCCAACCGGGTACCTGGAAAGGTGACGGAGGGAACACATGAGTGAGCCCTTTCATAAACTGAGAAATTAAAGGAATTTTAAAATAGGAACAGTTTTCAGACGAGCGCTTAAATATGGACAGCACCACCAGGTAACCTTTAACGGTACCCACTTGCAAGCCCCTGTGGGCTAAAGAAAGCAAAAAAGACAGAACCATGGGAATGTCACATGCAAAAGGATCCACATTCTTAACCCTGCACCAGCCGCAGAACTTACGCCAACGGCAACGGTACAGGAACTTTGTTGCTGGCCGGCTGGCCGAGAGCAACACCTCCATCACGTCTTCAGGGAGGTCCCAATCCTTATACCTCAACCTTTCAGAAACCAAGCGTGAAGGTTGAGGGATCTGACCTCTGGATGGGGAACCTGACCCCCCTCCTGTGAGAGCAGATTGTCTCGGTAGGGAAGACGACGTGGAGGGCAGATGGACAAGTCGAGAAGGTCCGGTACCACGTCCTGCGGGCCCACGCCGGACCAATGAGGATCATCCAGGAACTGAACCTCCATAACCTCCGCAGTACTTGCGGGATGACGGGGACTGGAGGAAACGCGTACAGCAGTGGGAATGACCACTCCACCAGGAACGCGTCTCCTAAGGCTCCTTTTGGAGGAAATTCCTGCGAGCAGAACCTCTCGCACATCCGGTTGACACTGGAGGCGAAGAGATCCACCTAAGGGGTCCCCCAAAGGGCAAAGATCTCCAGGAGAATCTCCTGAGCCAACTCCCACTCGTGAGAGATCGCACTCTGCCTGCTCAGAGCGTCCGCCGTCTCGTTTTCGTCTCCGGCCAGATGAACTGCCGAGATCGAAACTTCCTGCTGGATTGCCCAGAACCAGAGCTGCATCGCCTCCCTGCACAGAGGAAGTGACCCTGCCCCACCTTTTTGTTGAGGTAGTGCATGGCTACCGTGTTGTCAGTCAGGATCAGGACATCCTTTCCTAGCACAGTCGGCAGAAAAGCCTTCAGGGCTAGCCTGACGGCCCTCAGCTCCAACAGATTAATATGGAGTCTGGACTCCGATGGAGTCCAACGACCGCTGACTGTCAACTCGTTGGCATGAGCTCCCCATCCCGTGAGGGATGCGTCCGTCACGATCGTCACCTCCGGCCAGGGTAGCCAAAATGGAGCCCCCCTCATCAGATTGCCTTCGTCGGCCCACCACAGAAGGTCCTGGGCGACCGAGGACGGCACCTGAACAGGGTCCGACACCCTGCCTGAGGACTGAGGCCACTGGAGCTTGAGTACCCATTGCAAAGATCTCATCCGCAACCTGGCCTCTGGCACCAGAAGAATACAGGATGCCATGAGGCCGAGCAATCTCAAGAACTCGAACGCTAGGAGACTCTGGGCAAGCTGAAACTTGTGCACCATCTGCTGAATGTGATGAGCCCTCACCGGGGGAGGAAAACACTTCCCCAGGGAAGTGTCGAGCACTGCTCCGATGTACTGGAGCCACTGAGTCGGTGTCAAATGGGACTTCTTTAAGTTGAGGGAGAAGCCCAGCTTGTGGAGGGAGTGGCAGGTAACGGACAGATGATCCAGGACTTGCTCGGGCAAGCGCGCCCTGATCAACCAATCGTCCAGGTAGGGGTAGACGTGAATCCCCCCTTTCCTGAGAGGCACTGCCACCACTACCATGAGCTTGGTGAAGACCCTCGGGGCGGAGGTCAATCCGAACAGCAGGACCCGAAACTGAAAGTGCGAGTCGCCAACCGCAAAACCTCAGGTACTTCTTGTGCTTTGGATGTATCGGCACATGAAAATAAGCGTCCTTGAAGTCGAGAGACACCAACCAGTCCTGAAGTTGAAGGGCCTGGAGGACTTGAGAGAGAGTAACCATCTTGAACTTGTCCTTCCTGAGGAGTTTGTTCAAACCGCGTAAGTCCATGATGGGTCTCAATCCCCCGTCTTTCTTGGAAATCATAAAATAAGGGGAATACCATCCCTTGTTCCTCTCCGCTACAGGCACCAGTTCTATGGTGCCTTTCTCCAGCAGGGATTGAATTTCCTGCGCAAGGAGCGGATCCAGACTCTTCAAAGAGAGATTCCCCGGCGGAAAGGAAGACAGTAGCCGTGGGTTATGATCTCCAGAACCCACACATCTGAAGTAATGGCGCGCCATTCTGCAAGATGCTGCACCAGCCTTCCCCCAACCGACGAACCATGGGACATGGCCTCATGACTGAGCTGAAGCAGCTGTGGCGTTGCCTGAGGGCAAAGAGGCAACTGCCCGAGCGGCCTTGGCACCTCGAGTACCTTGTTTTCCACCTTTGGCACTCCTACGGTGGCCCCTTTGACTGGCAGCCCCTCTCGCTTTACCAAAGGATGAGTAATAACGAAACAAACCTCCCCTCCATTGCTGTACCCTAGGACGAAAAGGCGGAGGTTGTAGAACTAGAGCGCCCAGCGACTTCGCTGCAGCTTTTGAGGTCTGCAACCTCTCAAGGCTCTCATCAGCCTTGCTGCCAAAAAGATGTTCCCCCGTCAAATGGCATGTTGAGGAGCTGGGCCTGCACATCAGGAGCAAACCCCGACTTTCGCAACCACGCAAACCTGCCTATCACGGTGCTCGCCGCCATGGACCGGCTCACGCAATCTGCCATGTCCAAACCCGACTGAAGGGCCTCACACATGGCATCCTTGCCATCCTGAACCATGGCAAGGAAACCATCCCGTTCGTCCCTTTCGGGAATATGCTCAGCCGCTAAGGAAACACAGTTCCAGAGTGTGCGTGAAACGTGACAAAGCACATGCAGAGTTGGCCGCCTGAAGCGCCATACCCCCTGAAGAAAACACTTTCTTCGCCCAGCCGTCAAAACGCTTGTCTTCCACATCAGGATGGATGGTAGGATACGACGCCTGCTTTGCCGAGGCCGTAGCCGCCTGCACCACCAAACTCTCCAGAGTGGGGTGCTTGGACAAGTAGCAGGGGTCGCTACTGGCTGGGCGGTATTTTCACGGCAAAGACTTGCCCACTGCCGGGAGACTCTCCGGAGCAGTCCAAGCCGCCGCCACCCTCCTCTGTAGAGCCATATGAAACGGCAGTACCAGGTCAGTTGGTGGACCAAGGTCGAGGATATCCGTAAGGTCATCCTGAAGAAACTTCACTGGGTGAGCAGACCATCCCAAGTACTCGGTGACCCTAGACATAAGGCGCCGGTACGAGGAGTCGGCATGAGTGCCAGGCTCAGGCCTACAAAACTTCACCTCCGGAGAGGTGTCCAGCCTACCCGCATCGTGCAGGGACTGCCTCAGGTCCTCAAATTGGCTATGGCCCGAGACAATCTCTTCTGGCACCGTATCAGGAACCATGCCATCTCAGAGCCCTCACCCACCTCTGAAATAAACTCAAGATGGTGGTAAGAATGCACAGAATGTGAACCGAACGTGGCGCCGACAGCATCGATGGCGTCGACACAGGCCTCGATGCCGGAGCCCCGAGCGTGTCCCTCGACAGCATGGGCGCCGATAGCGCCGACTACTTCTTCGGAGACGAGGCCTTGAAAGAGTTCGTCGACTACTTCAGCGCCACCGGAGACAAAGTCTTCCTTGAAGACACCACAGGTTCACACAGTCTCAAGCGTGTCGAGGACCGGGTGAGAACGATGATGAGCATGATGAGAACGATCCCCCTTGTCCGAGCGGGACATCTCCCGCAAATCGTGCCGACCACCCTAGCCTGAAGGCCTGCGAGCGGTGTCTTTCGACCGATCACGACTGACCCCACTCAGAGGTGCGGACGGACCGGTGCCCTGCGATTCGAGAATCTCTAACATTTTCTTCCCGAAGGAAGCCCATTCCTCTGGCGTCGCATGCATGGCGGGATAAGCGACGGGCGGAGTCCTCGGATGAGGACGGGGAAGGCGACCGATGACAGCGCTTCCGGGAGTGCCTCGAAGAGGCAGAGGCGTGGCAGGACCGAATCCGGGACCGAGACCCACTGGACTTCTGACGACGATGCGGAGAGTCGCCCCTCGAATCGTCCGTCGAAAGCCCCACAGACCTCGACTTCCGTGGCTTGGACACCCTACCTACCAACAACAACTTCTTGCGCTCCCGCAAGGCTTTGGACGTGAGCGACTGGCAGTCGACATAGTCATCCGTGTCATGGGCCTCCCCGAGGCACCAGAGGCAGGCGTTGTGCGAGTCCGTCACCGACATCTTGGACCCACAGTCCCCGCACTTCTTAAAGCCCGGACGCGGGGTGGAAGACGAGGTAGACATCCTTCACAAAGAAGAAACTTCACCAAACGAACAGGTTCGAAGAACCGAGAAACAGAAACTCCAAAGAGTCAAGGCCCGCCGAGATCTCTGAAGCGAACACGTTCGCGGAAAAAACGGAACTGAGGCTACGGGCGTTGTGGTTCTTACTTATAACATCTTGTGACGTCGGCTGTCGGAGGAGGTCCTCGAGGACGGCGTAGCGACGCAGAAAGATTTTCCGAAGCAGCACAGCTGTGGTGATTACTGTCATAGATATGGAATACGTCGGAGGACCCAATCCCCTCGAAGTAAAGATTCTAGCCAAGGTGGGGAGGAAGCGGATGGAAGTGATAATGGCTTCATAAGGGGGAGGCAATGTTCGGACAATATCCAAAAGATGATAGATCTGATCCACTATGCCCAAGAATCCGACCTTGAGGCCAGCTTGCTTTCTCTAGACTCGGAGAAAGCTTTCGATAGGGTGGAATCGAGATATATGGAACTACTCCTCCAAAGAATGGGCTTCAGGGTAAACATTAGGAACTGGGTGGCCGCATTATATAGGGCCCCAACGGCAAGGGCACAAGTGAATGGAGTGTTATCAGACTCATTCTCCCTTTCGCGGGGAACGAGGCAGGAATGACCACTCTCCCCCTTATTATACGTCCTTACAATGGAACCGCTTGCCATAGCGGTGAGAGCCCACCCGGAAATCCAAGGGATTAGAAGAGGTGAAGTGGAGTTCAAGCTATCTCTGTTCGCAGATGATATCCTTGTATACCTGGTACAGCCTGTCTCCTCGCACCCTCCTCTCCTATCATTGATGACCACTTTCGGGCAATTTTCGGTGTTGAAAATTAACATGGCAAAGTCAGTGATACTCCCCATGAGGGCTTGGGACCAGAGGCTGGATCCCCTGGACAGGTACAAGGGAGTTGTGGTTGGGAAAGACTCAGTTCGCTACCTGGGCGTTCTCATCACTAGGGACCTTTCTAAATTAGCCCCAACCAACTATGGCCCCGCGATGGCAGGCATCATGTCGGATCTGAGGAAATGGGGAGGGATGGTCCTGTCTTGGTATGGCTGCATGACTGCGGTAAAGATGAATATCCTGCCTAGGCTGCTGTACCTCTTCATAGCTCTCCCAACGATTGTCCCCAACCAAACTTTTAGGGACCTACAGAAAGCGGTGCAAGAGTTTATATGGCAGGGGAGAACCCCGAGGCACTCAGACTCTTCTAAGGGAGGAGGGGGGTTTTGGGTTACCGGACTTTCTTCTCTATTACAGTGCTGCCCAATTGCGAGTCCTGTTGGAACACATGAAAGAAGGGATGGGAACTTACTGGTCCTACCTGGAAGATATGGATGCCCACCCCCTTAAGGTACGTGATCTCCTGTGGGTCCCACGCAGGCTCATCCCGAGTAGGTTGAAGGTCCATCCAACCCTGGGAGTGCTCTGGGCGACCTGGAAAGAGGGGCCCTTGACTGCTCACCTTCATGGCCTTCTCAGATGACCTCACTGGGGTTTCGCAATGCCCAATCTTGGTCGGACACGGGATTGAAATGGCCGGTGCAGATGTTCAAAGAGGGTAAATTTCTCTCGTATGAAGAAATGAGTGAGGCTCTTGGGCGGGGATCAATTTCCATTTTCGAGTACCTTCGATTGAAGGGCATTCTCTGTGATCAGTCATGGGGGCAAAATCTGAGAAGAAAGCTGACTCCTTTTGAAACATTTCTGGACACGGCGACGATGAGAAAGGGGTCAGTGTCCAAGATGTACAAAATCCTGAACACCAACAACTTAGAGGAAAGGAGGGGATTCCGCAAGTTTTGGAATGGGTTAATAGGGGAGACCCTTTCGGAGGACGCTTGGGCAAGGATATTTAAAATAGCGTTCCATGGGAACTTATTTACATCAGATATGGAGCATAATTTCAAGATCTTGCAGGGGTGGCATAGGGACCCATTGAAACTGTCAAAGATGTTCCCAGGGGTGTCACCCAGATGTCCAAGGGGATGTGGCCAGGTGGGTTCAAGGGACCACATGTGGTGGCATTGCCCAGAAGTTCAGAAGTTCTGGAAGGATGTAAGGGGTTGGATAGCGGAAGTGACTGAGGAACTACTCCCACAAAATCCTCTGACGATGCTGCTAGGCCTCCCGCCGGAGGAAGCATAAATACACAGGTACCCAAGAATGTGGGAAACAATAGGGTGGGTAGAGCGGCCCTGGTGCAGAAATGGAAGAGCCCGGTGACCCTCTCCAAAGACGATTGGTTGAATAAATTGAAGAGCATGTTCCTCATGGATAAATTGACGGCCATGGTTAACCATGACTCAAGTGCATTCCAAGCGAACGGGTACGGGGCGCGACAGATATGGGGATGGGAGATTTAACGTTGCCGAGGGGATGTTAATGTACCGGGGGGTAGGATGGGGAATGTGCAGCGCCTACTCCAGGTTGGGCGACCTATGGTCCGGGGGACAGCAGACGCTACAAAGCCGACGGAGATGGCGACAAACAATTCAGCACTCAAGCACCGGAGAAAAGACGTCTTATGGATGCTCTTAAAGTTATTGGTTTGAAGGGGCATTTTATTTGGGGGGAGGGACGGGGTTGGGGAGGGGGTTGAGGGCGTTGGGTTCAATGAATGTGTTTAATCTGTATCTATCATGGCCCAATTGTTGTATTCAGAAAATGCTAATAAAACCAAAGTTTAAAAAAAAAAACTTTAAACACACACTTGCAGACTTGTGGTTTCGCAAACATTCATAAGGTAAAGGGCTCTATTTCTCTCCCATTAACCTCTCTCAGGCTTTGCTCCCTTGTGTACAGGTCCCATCCTCGCAACTATTATGGTTTTGCAAAAGTTCATGAGGTGAGGAGTTTTCTTGTCCTCCCTTGATCTCTCTCGGGCTTTCCCTGCCTTAGATGTGGGTCCTAGACTTGTTACTAATATGGTTCTGCAAAAGTTCACAAAGTGAGGGGTTTTCTTCTCCTCCCTTGATCTCTCTCGGGCTTTCCCTGCCTTGGATGTGGGTCCTAGACTTGTTACTAATATGGTTCTGCAAAAATTCACAAGGTGAGGGGTTTTCTTCTCCTTACCTGATCTCTCTCTGGCTTTGCTTCCTAAACCTGATTCTCAATAGCGATAATGAGTCTTTCTCCCAAGTTTCATTCCCTTATATTTGCATTCGGTAGGCTTGCCGAAGTGCTCCGGTGTCCTCACTTCCCTTGGACTCATTTGCTCTCTATGGCATGCGTTGTCTCCCCCATGGCAAGCCTGTAGCGGCTCTTCGGCATACTGTGCCTTTTCTGTAAGTTCGCCTTAAGCGCATCTTCAATGTTTGAAGTTATTTTGCTGGTGTTGCTAGGCGACGTGATGTCACACATCCGCAATGATATCACGTATGCTGCACGTCCTACACATAGGGCATACGGGAAGGCAAACCGTATTAACGTAATATGAATGGATCCCTCTGTGTTTCACAGGGGGATCCATTCACATTACGTTAATACTATGTGAATAACCATTTAGCTGCTCACTGTTTGCGTTCCCGTACACCCTACCTGTAGGACGTGCGGGACACAAGCTGTATGTGATGTCATTGCATATGCAGTTGTGTGAAGTCCCGTCGCCTAGCAACGGCAGCAAAATAAGTACAAACATGCTTGGAGAAGCGACTGACCCAGATGGAGTTGGAGGTGGAGGAGCAAAGAGCTTGTGTGGGAAGGTATTTACGGAGGGAGAGTTGAAGGTATTTTGGACCCAGTCCCCAGAAAGCCTTGTGGACAATGCAGAGCGTCTTAAATTTAATCCTTGCAGCCACTGGGAGCCAATGAAGAGATTTCAGGGCTGGAGAGATACGATCCCAGGGCTTGAGGCCAAGGACAAGTCTTGCAGTCCTGTTCTGGATAAATTGCAGAAGGTGGAGAGTAGAGGCTGTTGCAATAGTCAAGACTGGAGAGAACCAGAGCTCTGGAGACCGTAAGCTTCTGGGGGAAGGAGAAAGCGAGGAAAGGAAGACTACCTCTGAGGAGGTGCATTTGGTGGTTTGACTTCTTAAAGACAGAGATGTGAGGAGAAAAGGAGAGTGTGGAGTTCAAGATGACCCGAGGTTCTTAGCCACAAAGGTGGGAGCAGGAAGAGGGCCAAGGGAGGCCGCCCAGAGAGTGACAGGGAAGGAGGGTGGAGGTGTGCTGATGAGGACAATCTATGTTTTACTGGCATTAAGGCAGAGATCATTAGTGGCACACCGCTCCTGGATGGCAGACAGACAGAGATGAGCAAGGGAAAGGAGGTGATGGGGAGAAGCCTGAAAATGAGCTGAGTGCCATATGCATAGCACTGAAAGTTGGAGCAGGGAGTGGCAATGTGGTGGGTAAGGGGTGCCAGGTATTGGTTGAACAGCCAGGGAGAGATGTTAGACCCCTGGGGAAAACCACATGTAGAGAGTGAGATAGAGGAAAGAAAGGACCCAAGTTGCACCTCGGAAGGTCAATCAGAGAGGAAAGAGGGCAGCCAGGCCAGGGCCTGATCAGTGATGCCGAGGTTATCACAGACCCGGTTGAGCAGGATGGCATGGTTGGCCGTGTTAAAGGCAGACGAGAGATCGAGCAGTATGAGGACAGAGGAGAGATTAGAATCAAGGTAGGAGAGCAGGTCTTCACAGAAGTTCATGAGAGTAGTTGCTGTGCTTCTGGTAGCTCTGAAGCCAGACTAATGGGCATGGAAACAACCAACAGAGTCGGTGTGAAGATTAAGCTGGGAGATGGCCAGATTTTCCAACAGTTTGCCCAGGAAAGGAGTGATGGAAATCAGGCGATAGTTAGCAGTGCCAGAGGGGTCGACTGTTGGTTTTTAGAGAAGAGGGTGCACAAGAGAGTGCTTCAGAGGGGAGGGGAAGGCTCCAGAAGCGAAGGAGTGGTTACAGAAGTCAGCCAGAGCAAGGGTGTCAATGTGGTCCTTGATGGTTTTGGAATAAACTGTTTTCACAAGACTTTCATAGATCGAACTTGTCTGTAAGTCTCGTCAGGGGAGAACAGAGGAAAAAGACGAGGAGGGAGGAGAGGCGGCTGCAGGGGGGCCAGAGGAGGAGAGGACAAAAGTGTTGACAGTATATCCTGGGTTTTTGAGATGAAATGATAGGCCAGGGCTGTGCAGAGGTAGAGACTGCAGCAGGGGTGGCCAGCTGCTTGCAGATTTTAAAAGGTTCGGCCAAGTTGTTAGATGCCGCAGAGACGCAGGCTTGGATATGGGCTCTCATCTTAGTGCGGACAAGGAGCCTGTATTGCCTTTGGAGAAGGCGGCATGCCAGTTTGTCAGAAGATGCACAAGAAGCCTGCCATTTCCTCTCAGTCACCCTGCACTCGGGTTTAAGGGTAACTAGGTCAGAGCCGTACCAAAAGTTGCACTTGGCTTTGGGCTTCAAGAGGGTTTTCATGACAGGGGCACGAACAAGAGTATCAGAGAGAGATGAGTAGAATGTGGAGAGGGCTGTGTCAGGATGTGAGTCCACTCGAGGTGGAGGAGGGGGGAGACAAAGTGGTAGCGATTGATGCATAATTTAGAAAATCTTGCACACATTACATAAATACTGGTAAACCTTTTCTAGCCCCTTTTCTTGATTCTTTTCATCCTTGTGCCAAGGCTTTATTGATACGCTCTAATTAATGTTCAGTTAACCATTATTTTGGAATGATTCACTACTGTCGAACGAATTAGTGGTGCCCCCCCATCCGTCCTTACAGATTTTAAAAAAACACCACATTCCCTTTGATTTAAGTGATTGAATTCCCAGACCATATCTCAATATGACACCTGGAAGGGAGTTTGGAGTACAGAAAAGTTTCCTCCAGAAGAGGGCCTGGAGTATGGGGAGAAGATCCAGCACAGAGATATCCCGGATGTGCATGCCATAAAGTATTTTGGATTTAATTTTCCCTGGTAAAATTTCAACGCCGGAAGGATTGAAAACATTCCATACTTTCCATCCACTTTTTCAAATGTGAGCAGAGTCCCTTGGTTTTATTTATTAGGTTCTCTTTTAGGAGTTGCTTTGTTGGTTTTGACTGTATGTGGAACCCCAGTTAAACTAAAGAGTCCACCACTTTCAGTTGTTGACCTTCGACCCACCAGTGTTGGGGCGAGTTGCATTTTTTTCTTTGGAAATATCATGACCTTTGTCTTAGAACAATTAATCTTCCAATCATTTGATTTAGTGTAACTTACAAAGTCATCAATCAATGTCTGCAAACCTCGTGGGGTGAGGTCAAACAAAAAGAAGTCGTCTGCATAGGAAATCCATGTCAAGTGCTGTTTATTCAATCTAAGGTAGGCAAATACTGATTTATCAAGGGTTTCACCAACCTCAGACATATTCAAATTAAAAAGACATGGTGCCAACATGCACCCCTGTCTGACTCCGGATAAAGTGTTGATGGGTACTGATGTTTCACTCCTTCCGTTTCATCTAACCCTTATTTAGTGTTCATGAAGGGCAATTATTAGTCTCAGAAGACCCATGGGTATATTACAGCAAACCAACTTCTTCCACCATAAGAAGGCCCTATTCCCAGTGTCAAAAACTGAACTTTCAAAACGTACAACGTTTGATGCGTGTACAGTGCCCTTCATGGCTAGACCTTTAACATATTTTTATCATCAGACCACTGAGGTTCGTACTATGCTTTTTTTGAAACCCCACCTGCCATTTTTTAATGCGCCCT
The DNA here is from genome assembly GCF_040938575.1 of Ambystoma mexicanum. Taxonomy (NCBI): domain Eukaryota; kingdom Metazoa; phylum Chordata; class Amphibia; order Caudata; family Ambystomatidae; genus Ambystoma; species Ambystoma mexicanum. The sequence goes on from NC_090932.1 coordinate 529,488,777, forward strand.
GATTCTACCGCCCATGCATCTAAGTGCTTAAGTTGTAATGACGCTAAATCTTTACTGTCCGCACCCAAGACAGAGATGGGTCGGTAATTACATGGGTTATTTCGGTCCCCCCACTTATAAATGGGGATAAAAAATGCTGTTTGCCATCTTATTGGCAGAATTTGGTCTTTTAAGATGCGTCGAAAGTAAATAGTCAAAATGGTAGACCAGGATGCTGGCTCGTTCCTGAAAAACATATCCGAAAGTTTATTGGGCCCAGGTGCTGTAGCTGGTAATGCCTCTATGATTTCTCTTATTAGATTTTCTTTATCCGTAGTTGTAGATCCACAATCGAATTACTCTTAAATACCCTGATTCTCTCCCTTATTTCCCTGTTTCACGCCCACGATATCTGATCAAATTGGTGGGCATGCTTTTCTGGGACGATCTTCCTTCTGTTTCCAATGCTAAGAAGTCTGTCAGGAAAGAATCAAAATGATAGACATTAAAAGTAAACCTTTTCCAGTCCAGGGTACTGGAAGCCAATATCCCCTTGGCTCTACGATTCACCAGGGCAGCCCTAGGAGGGTTGCAAGAGATTCTATTCAGCCCCTGATTTACAGATAGTGGGGGAAGATTGACTCCTGCTTCCCTCTCCAAGGGCCAATCAAACACAGCTGTGATCATCTCGTTATCACTGAACTCAATAGGTTGAACCCTAAAGCATGGCCTGTTTCGAGCCCCATGCCCATGTACTCAGACATTGTAGATCTCCCTGCATAGAGCCATTCAGCTGGATTAGACCAACAGATTTCAGAGACTCAAGACATCTTTCTCTAAACTTGGCCTTTAAGTTGGCAGGACAACAAGTAGTCTCGAGGCATGGATCGGATTTAGAGAAACAAAATGAGTTCAAATCTTCTCCCACGAACTACGGAGCCCTCCCTATAGTTATCCAACCAGTTTGAGACAAGGTCTACTATCTCCTCCACAATACATTGAATGTTACGCAATTTGTTATGCGTTATGCCAGTAAATATTCAGCAACAACAGCTTGTGTTTTTTCCCTCTCAGCATTATTGAAATCTGGGTTGCCAGTAAACATTTGTTTGAAATAAACAGATAGTCTACGGTCAGTCCAGCTATCTTGTTTAGAAGGGTAACAAATCCGCCTGATGGCCTTCCCTTTGGGCCTTTAACAGCAGAGGCAAAAAAATTTACATAGCAGTCCACTACCGATGCATAGATGAAGATGGTGTGTTCATGAAGGAGTTTCCCCAAATCTGGATTAGTATATAAGTGAGTGTGATCACAACTATTCCAAGAAAGAACAGTACTTTAGTTAGTACCTATTCCCATGCCTTGGCTAGTATTGCACGTGGTCGACTTCTGGAGCCCATTGTCGTTCCTTGTGCTCAAAGCCTGTTCCAGATGCTTCCCCTCCACATCTCAGACTTGTATTATTCTGGCCCTTTATTCCAAGTATACACTGTAGGGGATTCTTGCAATTTGTTTCACTGTATGTCATCACCTAAAAGTCAAATCCTAAATGAAGTAGAGAGTCTATTTCTGTTTGAACCAAATCAGATACAATTTGTGAGGCAAATGTTAGTAATACTACGTCTGTTCTTCCTCTAAATGGAAATTCTATTCCATCTATGTCTCTGGATGATATTGCTTTTATTTTTTTTTAAAACTCAGAGAGTTAAGACAGGCACAATGCAGGTTACATGGCAGCAATCTATCAATTTAGCATCACAAACAGCAGCACAAAACGAATGGGGACAATTTCATTGGAAAAGAGCAGTTAGTTGCTTGGATTGGCTCGGATAGGGTGAAAGGAAGAAAAAAGTACAGTTTCATGGCGTAGCGGGTCGTGTTTGGGGAGGGAAAGCTACCCATTCCACACCATCTCTATTGTTCAGGTAGCTGCAGAATTCTGACCATACATTTTTGGGGCGTGATGTGGTCGGTAGAGATCCAATGTATTCCTCTTCGCACACTTGTATCCAGGTAAGGGCTTTGAGCCACATTGTGAAGGTGGGGGGGGTTGCGGCGCTTCCAGCTTTGCAATATGCTTCTTTTAGCAACAATGGCACTCACATTCAAAAATTTAGACATTTTCTTTGCACTTTCCCCCTCCCAGATACCAAACAATAGGGCGAGTGGGTCCATGTCCACCGAGGACTCTATTATTTCAGAGAGCGCCTCTGTTACAGCCACCCAAAATGTGTTTATCATCGGGCAGGCCCAGAACATGTGGATATGGTCTGCCTCAGAAGATTTACATTTAGGGCATGTATGAGACGGGGAACCCGGTGAATTTCGCCACTCTATACGGTGTATAGTAGAGCCTGTTGAGGAACTTGAATTGTATGCAGCGGAATCTGGCGCTGAGGGAGACCTTGCGCATATGTGCACACATTTTACCCCACAGTTCATCGGTTATTTCCATTTCAAGCACCCCAGCCCATGCCTCACGTGGCTTGAGGGAGCCAGTCACTATTCCTCTTCCCAGTTGCATCCTGTACAAATTGGATAATATCCCCTTGGAACCCGCGGAGTTCGCTGTGTACTGGAGTACAGGTGATTCTGGGGGCTCGTCTGGGTATGAGGGCCACATAGCACGTACTGCAGCTCGGAGCCTGTAGTATTGTAGCCTCTCGAGCAGGGAGTTAGTGTGTTCTGGGCGCCATGTTTGAGGGGTGATAAATTTACCTTCTGGGAAGAGGTCAGTCAGGCCACGATAGCCGAGCTGCTCCCAGTGTCTCGAGAGAAGCTGGTCGTGTGTAGGGGAGAGTCCAGGAAATTGCCACAAGGGAAGCCACTTATAGTACGGGGAACTCTCTTGTTCAGAATACAGAATAGCATGCCAAGCCTTAATCGTGGTGGTCACTGGGTCGGCATCAGCATCCGTACGGAGGGTGCGGTGCAACAGTAGGGTCATGATATTGGTCCCACCTCCCGCCATTTTCTTGAGTTTTACATGCGGAGGCGGATTCTGGACTGCGTACCAATGAGAGGCATGTTGGGCCTGTGCTGCGTACCAGTATAAACGTAGGTCTGGAGCTGCGAACCCACCCCCCTATCATATGGTGCAGTCATGTGTAGCCACTTCTTGCGGACCGACCCCGGATGCCAGAGAAACTGGGCGCATTCCGAATGGAGCACCTTAAAGTATTGCTTCCCGGGCCAGACTGGAACATTAATGAAGATGTAAAGGAGCTTGGGAACCACTATCATCTTTATCAGGGAAAGTCTGGCAGCCAGCGACAGCGGCAAGTGTTGCCACTTGGAGAACTTGGAAATAATGAGTTGAGACGCAGCCCCATAATTGTCCTTTAGTAGGGCCGGTTTGGTTAATGATACCTGAACCCCGAGGTACCCGACTCCCTCCGGGGACCAGCGCAGGGGGTACTCACATGACTGTTGTGTTGCTACGTTAAGGGGGAAAATTTCCGATTTGGAGTAGTTTATTATGAACCCGGAGTACGTGCCTATTTTAGTGATGTCGCGGATGATCAGGTCCAGATATTTGGAGGGGTTTCTGATATATAGAAGGACGTCATCCGCATAGAGTGATATGACTTCCGGAGTGTCAATTAGCCGAATGCCTTTGTTGATGTGACGCCCTCTAACATGGTCAGCCATGGGCTCGATGGCGAGCGCAAAGAGGAGGGGGGAGAATGGGCAGCCCTGGCGGGTCCCGCAGTGTTGCTTTAAGAGGGAGGAGGGAATAGAGTTTACAAGGACCCTAGCTAACGGATCAGTATATAAAAGCTTTATGTAAGAGAGCATGTTTGGGCCTACACCCATTTTCTCCAGCACCGACCACAGGTATTGCCATGAGACCATATCAAAGGCTTTCTGGGCATCTAAGGTTACCGCCACAGCCTCGGCACTCGGGTCAATCCTGGACATCACGTTAAATAGGCGACGGATGTTGAGTGCCGTGGACCTACCGGGGATGAATCCGCTCTGGTCAGGATGGACCATGTGGGTCATGAAGGGGAGAAACCTATTTGCAATTATCTTGGCAAAGATTTTCATGTCATTATTAATGAGGGATAGGGGTCTGTAAGACCCGCACTCCTCCGGGGGTTTTCCAGGTTTGGGGAGTACTGTTATTAAGGCTTCCCTTAAGGAGGGGGGGAGGATGTGTAATCGAAGCGCCTCGGTCCAGACCCCGTGTACTGCTGGCGCCAGAACGGACACATGCTCCTGGTAAAATTCAGAGGTGAGTCCGTCCGGACCAGGAGCTTTGTTTTTGGGGAGATCCGAAATCACCCGGACTATCTCCTCTAGAGTGAACGGGGCTTCAAGACGCTCTCTGGTGTCCTGGGAAATAATAGTCATCGGGATGCTCTCTAGGAGGTCATGCAAATCCTGATCTGAGTGTTCCTGTTGGGGACCATATAGATTAGCATAAAAGCTAGCAAATATGTCAAGGATGGACCGGTCAGTCCAGTGCCTCAGTCCCTGCTCGTCCACAATGCAATCAATCCGAGACTTGCCACCCTCCGCGCGAACCAGCCTAGCCAGTGTTCTACCCGGTCTGTCCCCCTCTCCATACCTACGGGCGGCTACAGGACGAGCATAGTATTGCACCTCCCTCATAGCATGTGCCTCGAACTGTTCCAGCTCTGCTCCGATCGCCGCCAGGGTTCCCGGGGATGGAGTAGCAATATATTCCCGCTCTAGAGCCTTGAGTTTAGTTTCCGATGCATTCAGAGCATGCTTTATAGCTTTTAGGACACCTGCTTCCTTGGAGATACACATCCCCCTTATGTAAACCTTGAATGCCTCCCATCTAACCCCCTCCGTTGTGTCGGACGTATTGTTTTTTTTGAAGAATGTGGTAATGTCTGCTAATATTTCATCTTTGAATACAATGTTCGCCAAGGCGGCAGACTTAAAGCGCCAAGCGGGCCGTGTTGGTCCTGTGTTACCAAGTTGGATCTGTAGCAGCACAGGGGAGTGATCAGACAGTGTGCGCGCCAGGATCTTGACGTCCGAGACTCTACCCACTAAAGCACCAGAGAGCAGGAATAAATCAATCCGCGAGGAGCTTTCATGTACTGTGGAATAGAAAGTATAGTCTCTATCATGGGGGTGGAGAGTCCTCCATATATCGTGCAAGTTTAGAGAGTCCATATGTATGCGGAGCCGCCCCGCCGCACGCGTAGTGGCTCTACGAGTGGTTGTTGTTCTGTCTAGGACATTGTCGATTATTCAAATTCATGTCTCCACCCCATATGATGGGGGTATCTAGATATCTCATTAAAATAGAGGCCACATTGTCAAAAAACTCGGGGGAGTCGGTATTGGGAGCATATAAATTGACCAGTAGGCATTCCTCATGAGCTAAGGTACAGTGCAGAATAACATATCTGCCTTCTGTGTCAATGTGGGACGTGTGGAGAGTGAAGTTTAAGGACTTATGGATAAGGGGTCAGGACTCCCCTAGCTTGAATGGAGTATTGAGTATAGTATCTATTGGGACCCCAAGAATGTGCTATATTCGACGATAAGTGTTTCAGAGCGTGTCTCTCTTGTAATAGGAGGACCTTGACCCCATGCCTTTGCGCATAGGCCGCAATCCTGCGAGACTTCGTAAAATTTGTCAGCCCACGGACATTCCATGACATCATTTTGACCGCCATATCGCCAACTTACGGAACATCCCAAGTAGAGCATTTGACATTGATTCCCACCGTGTGCGCTGCACCGGCATAAGGGCGCCACCCCCAGACCCAGCCTCAACTTCTCTGCCATTTTGTAAATAACCTACCCCAACTTCTACACCCCCCACCCTCACCGCCCAGGCCCAACCAGCAGTGTTTAGAAACCCACCCACACAATGTTCAACTGCGCACCATCCCCAACTCGGTCGCGCAGGGGAACTCGCCCAACCGGGGCCAGAACTCAAACATTTACACTCAGAAGGGATTGCAGCTGCAGTGGGGGCTGCCGCTGCCGCTCTGCCCGCATATACTAGTATCGATCACAATAAACTCGTATAAGGCTGGAAATCAGTTGATGAACAGACAGTTGCAAAGAGAGGATAGTAGAACACTCAGATTACTAGGGGAAGGCCCCTATGGTTTAGGGCAGCAAAGGCCCAGCTTGCACCTCCTAGGATAGTGTTCCATAGTGCTGTTCAGTTTTGCGGAGTTGGGCCCAGTGAGTGGTGTTGCCAGTAAATGAGCCTAGGACGCGTCGACTTGGCGAATTGTACGCTCGCAGCAGTGTTACTGGGCCACAAAGTGCCCGCCACAGTACAGAGATTGGGGAGCCCAGAGTCCGATAAGGAGGCCAACAGACATTACACCACCACCACTGGGGTCTGCTACAAGAGACCTCGGGACCAGGTATTACTCGTCCTCCATTCGTTCCACAGGAGGGTCAGCCTGTGGGATCTGTGCCTCAAACTTGACGGCCTCATCCGGGACCGTGAAGAAGTAATGTTTGTTGCGGTGGGTAAATTTGAGGCGAGCGGGGAAAAGCATTGCATACTCTATTCTACGCTCTTTCAACAGCTTCTTCACCCCATTGAATTGTCGTCTCTCCGCTTGCACTGCCACTGAAAAGTCTGGGAAAATCCTGATGACTTGTGAATCCATCCTGAGTTCCCCTTTCTCCCTGGCCAATCGAAGGATATGGTCTCTGTCCTTATAGCTCAGTAGTTTGGCTATTATTGGCCTAGGGAAATCTCCAGGTTTAGGCCGAGGAGCCAAGGAACGGTGGGCCCTTTCCACGGTGAAGAATGGTGAGAGTGGCGGGTTGTCAAGGAGGTCTCTAATGAGTTGTTCGACCGCCACTTCCACGTGGCCCTTCAGAACAGTCTCGGGGACCCCCACAATGCGGACATTATTTCTCCAGGACCTCGATTCAAGGTCATCACACTTAGCTTTGACCTGCTTCATGTCGCGGACGAGCTCCGAGACTGTGCCGTGAAGGGCATGAACGTTGTCTTCATTGGTCCCTAGCCTTTGCTCCGCTTCGGTGATTTTGGCCCCATGTTGATCGATCTTCGTTCTCAGGGAGGCTACGTTTGCATTGATATCGTCAAGCTTTTCGTGAAAGGCCGCAACATTTTTGGCCATAGACTCCATCATCGTGGAGAGGTCTGGCTGCGGGGGGTCCGGACTGCATTCGTCCTCCTCCTGTGGCACGGAGGACGATGCCTGATCTGCCTTAGGCGCTATCTTGCCGAACCTGTCCATGGCGCCCGCTTTACCGTTGGGCCGCGTCTTGCTGGGCATTGCAGAGGAGGAAGGTAGTGCCTGCGTGGAAAGGATCGGTGGTGGCCACAGGCTAGCTACTCGATGGTGGGGTGGCAGTAAACCTGCAACCGTGGACCGTGCGTCGCTCAAGAGCAGCGGGCGCAATGTTATACAGCCCGGGTGCAGAGGCCAGTTGATAACGAGGCAATGGCGGCAAAGCTGCAGTTGTGGATAGGGCAGAGAGGGCCCACTAGTCTTGCGTTATGTGTAGCTCACCAGGTGTGGCCGGGTGCCCTGAGCAAAGAGGTGCCAGTAAGGTAGGAAGGGGCTTCTTTCCAGTACTCACAGTGTGGGTTGATCAGGTGGGGAGTCACCCCAGGAGCCTCAGCCGGGCCTCGGAACCCAGCGAAGCGGCGGCCACACGTGGATTACCCCCCTCCAAGGGGTTAACCAAAAGAGTCCATGTCTGAGGCTGGGTAACGGTGCAGGGGAGTACAGGGGGCCCCACTAGTGTAGAGGGGAGGGGGCATAGTCCAGGTGCAGGCACTCACCACACAGCCCTCCGGGCAGCTGGGCCCATGTCTTCCGCGGTGGACGGTTCTTCTCCGAGGATCGGGCCTCGCCCCCCCCGATGTCAGGCCTAGGGCCTATGTGGCGTAGGATCGCGTGCAGCCAGCCCGGAGTGTCGCCGCCGCCTCAAGCGCCTCCCCGGGGTCGCGCTGGAAGGCCCCCGGATGGAGTCGCCCGCCCAAGGCCACCGCAGGGGGCAGCGCCCGCGCCTCAGGTGGGGGCAACGGAAGCCCGCGCCGTCCGGTGGGAGGTCGAGGTCAGGACAGAGGACCTCCCCTGTACACAGCTGCAGGCAGAGCTGCGCAGGTGTCACAAGCTCCCGGCCGCCCCAGTCCAGCAGCAGGGCGGGGGCTGCAACCAGCGAAGGTCCGCTCTGTAGGGCACTCGCAGAGCGGTGTAGTCTTCAGGCGATGAGGCGGCGAGGGGCGTCCGTGGCAGCGTCTTCGCAGGGCTAGAGGGAGCATCGTGTTTGGCGGCCGCGAGCAGCCTACGCAGGGGTTCGCAAGGAGGCCGCGCCACACCGTCCACAAACACCGTTTTTGGTCCGGATTGCCGCCCCGTACTCAGGGGGATGAGGGGACAAAAATCTTGACAGTTTCGTCGGGCTGGATAGGAGATTCGCGCTGATGTCCAACGGATTCCGGTGGGCAGAGACGGAGCTCACTGGCTAGGCAGCCATTTTCTCCGGCTGCTCAACAGCGCCCCCTGATAATGCTTTTAGGCTGGAAACTTGGGAAAGCAGCCAGCTGTTTGATTCAATACGAAATACCTCTTTTCATATGTTGTGCATGGTGTTCTCTGTATAAAATAATTTACCTCTATTAGCTTGTTTGGAAGTAGGTCGCTCTGTTGAATAAATTGCAGTACCTTCCACTTTTTTTCTCTCTCCTGGTCCCTCGCAAAGCAACAGAGGGGAGATTGTCTCTCAAACCTTCCCCCTTTCGTAAGCCAGATAGAGGAGACTGTGGAAGATCCCTCATCAATTGATTTTTTTGGAATAGGTAGACTCTGGGTATTGTAATATTTGGGGTCCTCCCACACCTGTGTAGTGTATTGTATTGCTTTTCCTGGTCCCACAAACCATACACCATTACTTAGGTGTAGGAGGGTGGGGCAAACAATGCTCAAGGGATTTCCAAAGGAGCGTGTCAAATGATTACAGAGGACTACACCCTCACCCACGTTTTGAGGCCCAATTGTATTGGACATAAAGAGATCACACTGTGATTGTCATTTAAAAAATATTTGAGCTACTGATTCTGTAGACCGATGTCATTGGAAGGTTACCACTACATGTATTTTTAGAATTATGATGGAGGGGGGCCGAGCTCAAGAAAGTCCCAGCTTGCGTCGATATATTCCCATGTTTGGTCTCATGATTACTTATCGGCGGCCTCCCCAAGGGAAGAGAAACCGATTTTAAAAAGGCTTTAGAGATGGAGTTTGACATTTTCGAGGGATTAAGATATTTTCTTTTTGCTCACCTTATTCTTAGTTTTGGCTTTTGTGTTGCCATCTTTCAGGGTTTTATTTTGCGGGATATTTGGAAGTGCTTCCTTGGCCCTCCCTGATTCCACAAAATAAAGCTCATTGGCCGATGGTATAGGTGTCTCCTTTTCAGAGGGGACCAACACCAGAGCGACCCAAGACTTTTCTAAGGATAGTTCCTGCACTCCTGATGAGGATTTCTCCCCCACATTTAATGCAGAGAGATTTTGGACTTTGTCCCATATTAAATCAAGAAGAGTTGCATGGGTTTGATAGTCTCTCTGAAGATTTTCAAATAAAGAAAGCAATGAGCTCAAAACCTGATTTAGTTCTGTTAACATCGGGTCAGTTACCCCCAAAAACATGGGAGTCTAGAGCTTTAATCACCGAGGCTAGCCTCCTTTGCTGTGCCGGAGCGGGGGTTGATTCATAGGAGGTAATGCATGAATCAGAGTCTGAATCAGAATCCAGAGCTTCAGAGAACATTTGAAGAGTATTCAGGAAAAAGCCTTTGTCAGTTCCTTGTTTGTCCGCTTCAGTCTCTTCAGAGGATATAAGGTCAAGACTAGTGGTTGGTTCCATCTGTTGAATTGATGTTGCGATGTGTTCTCTAATTAATCCTGATGTAGAGCGATTTTGGTGGACCAGTGTATTACACTTTTGCTGTTTAGAGAATAGTTGATCAGCTTGGCTGCCTTAAAGTTGGTAATTTGAGGTGTACGCATCACCACCTGTCCCCCCTCTGCTTGATTTATAGTAACTGGAATGTTATTTACTGCTGGAGGTAGAATTTCAATAATGGGAGACGGAGAAAGAGGTAGATCAATTGCATACTGCACCACTCGTTAAATCCATGATACAAAAGAAAAGTGACCGCCACTCATCAACCTGCGTTTATGTGCTTTGGCGCGGGGAAGCAGAAACCACAGACAGAATAACGATCTGCACGTTTGCAGACCTTGTATCTCTAGCTGATCCAAATGTGGCTTCTGATCAATCACCAGGGGTTCAAAGGCTTGAAGACCGCAATCACCCCATTAAGCGCCTGTAAGAAAGGTGATCAGAAGGGGAGGAAAGTCATTGAACTCACCAGGCTAACAGTTACACATAGCAGGATAGCTGGTAGAGATTTATGTTGCCATTTGGTTACTCTCTGTTCAAAAGGTCTTGGGTCCAGCCGACCGCTGCGCTCTACTGTTGCAGCAAGTTTTGTAAAATAAGCACCTCCTTCCCAGTAGAGGGTAAAGACAGACTGAAGCAAAAGCGAGTAGAAGCAGGTCCCAGCACACAGCGCCGCACTCTGTCGTACGTAGTATGAGGCAGATGCCTGGTCACCCAAGGCTTCCTGTATGCTGTGTCAGATGCTGAGGACTGGACCTTGTATTTTGGATCACTCTTTAGTCTCATCCGGTGTTGAAGCTCTCCCATACTTTTAGTCTTTCCTTACTTACATACATAGTGGCCCTGGCCAGTATGATTTGGGGGAAAGACTAGACTGCTGTATGTGATTCTCACATGTAATCTTCATTCCTCTCCCTTGTCACAGTATTGATCTTATAACTCTCTTGTGAGTCATTGGGGATCTTTCTCATCACAGTACTGGGAAAGTGATCTTCATTCAGGATTTTCCTATTCTTTCTTGTCCCAGGACTTATCGGGGGATTGTAGGATAAATACAATCCACAAGTCCATTAAGAACGAGATGGCTCTTAGGGTTGTACGAAGGGCATTGGCAAGGATACTGTGTCTCACCCGATGATGTCGAGTCACTCCATTGAGGGCTGTTTCCCCTCATGTGATCCTCCCCCATATAGCCGCGCCCCGGGTCAGGATCAGGTAGTGGCTGCCGTCCCATGGCCATATGGGGGAGAGGTCACTGTTGGGAAAGGAGTGAGGACACCATCAGATTAATCACATTACTCTTGGCTGCTTGTATTGCGATTGTTTGCTCACATGGTGGCTTCCCCTCCTTCCAGCACCTGGGGACGAATTATATAATTATCGCTCCACTTTGTACAGCACTACGCTGGGACATCTGTGTCGTGGTCTTCGCCGTTACGCCGCAAAGCTTATTTAGGGTCTGTTGTCCCCCAGCACATCATCTTTTTTACAGGTACTGTGTTGAATTCAGTTGCCTGTCCATTAGTGAGCTTGTTACTTATGTGCCGTTTCACGGCTTCAGTTTCACTTCCCTGCCGTATTCCATCATTGTGCAAAGTTAGTACTTTGCTACTGATTTATTAGGTTGTGCATTGTTTTACATTTCATACCTTGTGCTAGTGTGATCTGTGAGGTATTTTGTGATTCCTGAACTGTTTCACTGTTTGGCTGTCTGGCAGAGAGATAAAGCACTCTCACGTTTGTGCATGGTTCTCTGCCTGCAAACTACACTCCCTGTGATCCTCTGCTATTTATATCTAGTTCAGGTTGCTTTAGAGCCGGCGCTTCTGGGTCGCGCCAGTCTTCACTGGGCATCACCGCAGATCACCGGCTGGCTGCTGCTCGCCTACACTTTCTCTCTGCGCGGTATACGTGTGCTCGGTTGCGTTTCACTTGCTGCTAGCTACCATTTGTTGTTTGTTTGCCTTAACTTTTACTGAAAATACACAGCAACTTTTAATGTGTTGTCACCATTTATTTTATTACATGTGTTACTCTGTCTGGGAGACACACTACACTCACAAGTTGTCAGGTTCAACAGTATTTCGCCCTTGTTAGTTCTCCCTCTTTCCTTACTTAACACACGATCATTGATCAAACACGGTGTCGAAGTTGCAGATTATGTTGTTGAACACAACCCTTGGATTTATTGAGACCTGGCTCAAACCCATTTTAACCACAGAAGCCACGCTCTCCACAGCAAATGATTATAATCTTTTCAGGGCTGATCGTAAATTGGGCAGAGGAGGGGGGTTGCTCTCATGTGCAGGACAAACCTACACTGTCATGTTATGCCCCATACCTCACCCGACTAATGTGAATCCCTCTGGATAAAAATAAAAACGTCACCCAACACATCTTTTAACATGTTGACAATCTACATGCCCCCTAAAACTATGCCCCTTTTTGAAGAGCAACTATTTGATCTAAGTGCTCAAATCTCCAAATCCAGAAATCCTCTCATAATAATGAGAGATATCAACTTCTGGGCTAATGACCCTCTTGACAAGCAAGGTTCCATATTGTTGGATTCCATTACATCCACTGGACTCAAACAATAGATTACAACACCCACTCAAAAGAGGGGTCACACCCTAGATGGGCCCATCTTGCAGAATCTTGACATCTCTCAATTAACAGTGGTCCCACGTGTATGGTCTGATCATGCGCTTATTCAGGCTAAAATGACATTACCCAATCCACCACCTAGACTAAGTTCTTTGCCTCACATTCGTAAACTTGAAAGAAACCTTTAAAACATCACTGCTGCTAATGTCTCTGCATTACTGTCCTCCAATCTGCCGTCTCTGGACTGTTTCTCTGATTCCTCCTCTTTAGTGGAACATCTTACCATATCCAACAAGGAAGCCATTGATGACCTTGCCCCTATGAAAATGAAACTGATCAAACCTGAAACTAACGAGAATACCTGGTTTTCAGAAGATAACCGCCAGACAAACGAAAAGGGCACTTGAAAGAACCTGGAGCAAGAATCCTAATGATTTCAATCTCTTAGCATATAAGCAGTCTGTGCAGAAATGTAAGGCGCTTATTATATCAAGCAAAGCTACCGACTATAATATAAAGAATAGTTAACGCCCAGTCTAATGTCGGAGAACTGTTCAAAATTCTAGCTGAATTCCAAGATCACTGAGTCACCAATACTGATCTTATTAAAAACTCTGCTTGGTGCCAAGAAGTTCATAACAGCTTCATATCTAAAATTACAGCCCATAAAGAAAATATCAAAAACACTCTTAAAGCTGGTAGGTTGAACGCCCTCTGGGAACGCTGTCCAGGTCAGTAGAGAGAGTAAGTGTTGTAGGGTGCGTGGGTGCACCAGTTATGTGTGCAGCTGATGTAATTGCCTGATGGTAGCTGCATCCTAGCGTTAGGTGTGGTGGTGATGATATCAGTTGAATGTGTTGCAGTCTGGTGGGTGGACACCCAGACTGGGTTCTGGCTGTGTTAGGCCCGTAGGATGCTTATGTGTGCAACTAGGGCAGTTTGTCATGGGATATAGATGCGTTTTATTAGAGTGATGAGGTGTTCATGGGGTAGTGTTCGTATGTGAGCAGCTAGGCCGAATTTATCGAGGGGTGTAGCTGGATTTTAATTGTGTGATGGTGTAGAGAGTAAGCGTAGTGATATATATATATATATATATATATATGATTTGATGGTTCATCCACAAAGCGCATAAGCACAATGAGCTTCAAAACGCTCGATGACCAGGGAGTGAACGAGGGAGAAAGCAGAGACACTCCCACAGGCCATGGGCAGCGCAAATGTGGTGACTAGTTACTGCACTCGGTCTAGAGACTGCAAGTGCTAAGGCACGGATAGGAGCCTTATCACGAAATGGTCAGGGCAACAGTGAAACGTGGGAACCTAAGGGGTTGTGGGTACACAGCGACATCGAGGGGAAATGAGGGGCTGGGGCAAACAGCGACATGACGGGGGACCAGAGTAGCGGGGTATGCATCGACAACGCGGTTGTATGTGTAGGGGCACGTAGGGACATCACAGGGACTAGCGGCCTGGGCATACAGCGACAGGGGCCAGAGGGGGCAGGCGTACGCACAACAGCACAGGAGCTGGGGAGTGGGGGGGGGTTTCAGGGACATCACAGGGACTAAGGGGCTGGGCTTACAGAGACAGGACAGGGGGCCAGAGGGATATATAGGGACATCACGGGGAACAAGAGGGCAGGAGGTACACAGACATGGGCACACAGCAACATCACAGGGACTAGAGGGGTGGGCTTACAGAGGGATACATAGCAACATCACAGGGAACAGGGGGGAGGGGCACACAGCGACACACGGGGCGCAAAGGGGCACACAGCAACATCATGGGATCAACCTTCCATTGTTTTCCTTCAGTCATTATTCCGAAGAACAAGTGCGAAAAGTTGTTAAAGACCTTAAAGCCATTTCATGCCCAAAAGATGATTACCCCACTAACATCTTCAAAGAGTCACTGGATTTACTGGTTCCCTGGCTCACCAAATTAATCAATTTATCTTTTGATGAGGGCTCTATTCCATCCTCCTTAAAAGCTGCCTGGGTAACACAACTGTTGAAAAAAGACAATCTGGGTCCATTCATTACAGACAATTATAGGCCGATAACCAATGTGCCTTTTTATTCTTACAATCTTAGACAAACTGGCATACACTCAGCTGCAAGCACATGTGGAGGAACATAACATCTTGGGCACACAACACTCTGGCTATGGAGCACAGCATGGCACAGAAACTGCCATGCTTGACTCTGGCCTGGCATGGCAGATAAAGGTAATTCTGCACTGCTGATGCTCTTAGACCTCTGTGCAGCCTTCAATCTTGTCGATCACACTCCACTGGTGACTACGCTCAGAGAGGTCGCCAACTGCTCCACTTCAGCATCCAATTGGATTGCTTCTTTTTTGGGACCTCCTAATGTTCATGTCTGTGTTGGTAATGACAACTCCTCACAGAGTAAAGGTGAGCTTTTAATTCCTGGACGCTTTCCTGATTGTTGCTTCTATACAGCACTGCGAGCTTGCTCTTGCTGGAGAAGCGTTTCTCCTACCTGACACCCTGCTTCCTGGAGGAGGCGGGCCCGATTGCCTGCACGTGATCAATCACGTGATTCCACCCAGAGCTTAACACCACGCTCGAGCCGCCCGAGCGGCGCACAGAGTAAAGGAGAGCTTTTAATTCCTGGACGCTCTCCTGATTGTTGCTTCTATACAGCACTGCGAGCTTGCTCTTGCTGGAGAAGCGTTTCTCCTACCTGACGCCCTGCTTCCTGGAGGAGGCGGGCCCGATTGCCTGC
Source organism: Ambystoma mexicanum (assembly GCF_040938575.1). Lineage (NCBI taxonomy): Eukaryota > Metazoa > Chordata > Amphibia > Caudata > Ambystomatidae > Ambystoma > Ambystoma mexicanum. The sequence continues at coordinate 529,504,021 of NC_090932.1, forward strand.
ACGTGATCAATCACGTGATTCCACCCAGAGCTTAACACCACGCTCGAGCCGCCCGAGCGGCGCACAGAGTAAAGAAGAGCTTTTAATTCCTGGACGCTTTCCTGATTGTTGCATCTATACAGCACTGCGAGCTTGCTCTTGCTGGAGAAGCGTTTCTCCTACCTGACGCCCTGCTTCCTGGAGGAGGCGGGCCCGATTGCCTGCACGTGATCAATCACGTGATTCCACCCAGAGCTTAACACCACGCTCGAGCCACCCTTGCGGCGTTAAGCCCGTCAGGGGTAAAGCGCAAAGGCTGTTGTGCGGCTGTTTGGCGGCACATTCAGAAGGGAGACTGCTGTGATCAGTAACTTTTGATCCCGGAGGCACTATTTTTAAAAGTGTTAACGCTCAGGTTCATGCTGAAAGTAGTGAACCCTATGATATATTGCTAGCATATGAAGATTTTATGAGTTTCTCATATGCGCTGGTGAGTGAGGGCGAGGCTATATTTTAATTGCTGATATTTCATTATAAAGTGTTAGGTGCTTGTCACCTTATAACGTGTTAATTCGTATTCCATTAGATTTCGGGGGTAAAGTTGGATTAGTCTCTACCCACCATTGTTTTATTCTGGTATTTATCGAGCAGGCTGTGAACTCTGTCTCTATACTAATACATTGCACAAGAGCTATATCTTGCATTTTAACTATGGCTAATGGATTGCGTAGTGGGCGGTGCACTGAGGCAATATTGAAAGCTTGTACTGAAACTAATAATGACTCTTCAGGTCACAAAAGGAGTATTCTTGATAATGAGCTATTGCATAACAACACTTTAGCTGAGGTTGCTAAAGATGATAATTTGAATAGCATTGATACTCCAATACAAACTACTTATGTGGCTCAGATTCATGCCGGCCCAACTGCCTCTTTGCACAATTTCAGGAAAGAGGAAGTAAATAATGATGCTAGGGTGATTTTGGGGAATTGCACAACCCCATTACTACCTTGCACTTTTAATGAGGACCCGTTTAGGATAACTATGAGGAAAATGGCTGATTTAAATGAACAGGTTAATCTATCCATTGATATGATGACTCCACTTGTTCATAGATCATCTAACAAGGGGAATGTTAAACCAACTTGTAGAAAGGACATCATGAAAACTCACAATGAAATAATAGGCGAAGGAGGCTCTGAAGTGATTTCGCATGCTTTAATGTACTCTCCTGAGCAAATTAAAGCCCAAAGAAGGTCCATAAATGATGATTCTGAGGGTAACTTATCGGATAGGGGCAGTGTTGAACCTCAATCTCCTAGCCCCCTTCCAGTGATCACAAAAATATTAGATCTTCTCGATAAGGGCCATGAACTTACCCACTTTGAATTAAAGGAATTAAAGGCAACTATGCATTATTTTTGTTCCAAGATGGATAAAATTGAGGGCTTTATAACCGCAATTGACACTCAGATCTTTACAATATGAAATAGGTGGCCAAAGATCAAGAGACTACAAATGAGTGTCACAAGAGAAGTACACAATGTTCGCTTCCTGTTCACGTAGAATGTAACAATTCTAGGCAATCGCATGGGATTTCATCCGAGCCGCTGAAGTGCTCTTGTGAGAATAATTTGAGTGAGATTAAAGCTTCGATAATTGCATTAAATGATACAATAGTTTCACAATTACTTAATAAAACACACCCTTGTGATACGCTGCGTAGTCCTCTTGCCAAAGTTCCGATTTTAGAACTGCCTGACAGTCCTTCTGTCTTGTTGGACGAAATTGAAAACCAAAAAAAGGCAGAGATTGAAAATACTCACACCGAAGTAACCCCAACCTTCATGTCTCGCCGGGCCAAAAGGATGCATATGCGTGCTGTGAAAAGATTTGCGAAAAGAAGGAGGGAGGAGAAGGCCTTAAAATCAACTCCTTTCTTAGAAATTACAGATGAGGAGCTCATTGACTTAGACCAGTTGTCCAAAGAGAGTCAGGATGCCCTCACTCCTGCAACTGAAGTAAGAGTGGAAAAAGGAGGTGGAGGCTGCGGCACCTCCTCGCTAGTGAAGGAAGACGTGCATACCAATATGGGAAGGATAAAAACTAGTACTACAAAATTGGCAAAATTAAACTCTCAGAAAACCTCAACTTCTAAAACTGTGTTACATCAAAAAACAGACACGATTATTCCAAAAGATCATTTAACCCAGGAAAAGGGAAATGAAAAGTTTAACACGGACTGCATTATTCAAAACTCAGCAAAAGCCACCTTAAGTGAATATTTCCCTATAGCAGGCAGATGCTGTACGTCTAAAAGTCAAATAAAGCATCAGGACGGAGGAAACAGCGTCCCCCTAAAAATACCTATGAGGAATTCCTATAGTGAGGTATGTACTAATGTCTCGAATAATCGAACAAATGTAAATAATGTATGTAGACTGAGTAATGAAACACAATCTAGGAAATAGAAATAGCAATAAAACGAATGTAATATGTGATGATTCAATAAGGTTGGAAAATTGTTTATTGGACAAAAAGGAAAATGTAGTGATGGTAAATGGCCAAGGCAAAAAAGCGGAAATGGCTGAGGTACCTTTGAGGACCCTGCCTGGGAATTTATCAATAAATGAAGTAAATAATGTGGATACCTTTTTTGCCCCGAGCCATATATCTATCCATGGTCCTCCACTAAAAAGGTCCTTATCTGGGAAACAAACTAATATGAATAACTCAAATTAGGAATATGATATATCTGATAACAAGTGCACATTTACACTTGAGTCAAATCCCTGTGTGGTTACTAGGGCATCCCCATTGGATGTGACAGTAATAAATACAGGAAAAAGTACACCTCCTACTAGACCACAACGAAGCGAAATGTCAACACAGTACATTATTGGACTTATGGGGGATGAAAGCATATTGGCGAAAAATCGCATTAATCGATCCTACACATTCTCCGTATTCTCAAAAATACCTCAATTGAGAATAATCAAATCTGAGGACATTACAAGGGTTTCTTTGGCAACTGAAAATAATCACAGGGCTATTTGTTATCTTACCTCTGAGGCTATAATGAAATTTATCTGGTCTAATCGTGAGGAAATAAAAAAGGAGGGTCTAACGCTGTTAACGTTTGACTGTGAGTCGGAGGCTTTCATATTTTTAGAAACACCAGGCAAGGGTACTGAAAAGATTGAAGTAGCGGGCGGACCTTGTACGCAATCTGAAGCAGGGCTGGATGGAGGAATGCTGGAAATATTGAAATTTGTAGCCAACACAAAAGGACTACCATGGTTGGAACCTATGCTTTCGGCAATCCTATGTCCAAAATTATCTATGCCTGCTAAATAGCCATGCACTGATATGAATATGCAAATTATATCTTGGAATTCTTGCGGGTATGTGAACTTGATGAAATGGCACTCTACCTTAACCTATATAGAACAACCAACAATAATATTGGTACAAGAAACGATGAAAACTGAGACAATTGTGATTCCTGGGTATTTACCTTTTACTTCACCTGCAAGGAGATCTCTGCTAGGACGTCCATCTGGGGGTCTGCTGGTTGGAGTGAAGATATCCTTGCAGGCTCAAGCGGAATTAGCTTGGGAATCTGCTAGTATACTGGGGATCCATCTTGCAATACCCTCATTTAGGTATTCCTCACTCATGATAATTTCCCTATATTGGAATCCAGCTGCCTTGTCAGTCGACGAGATGTTGGACGAACTAGATGCATGCTTACTATATATATCTGGTAAATACCGGACTTGTGAAATCGTTATAGGCGGTGACTTTAATTGTGACTGTAGAGAGTTGACTGCAACCCATAAAATTAAATCGTCCTCTCTTTCTTATAGGAGAGGAATTAAATTTAGAGAATTCCTCACAGAGTGGGATATGGACTTAATGGTCAGAGATGACATGAATCTTGGAAACACTTGGGCAAGAGGCACGATGCATTCAATGATAGATTATATATTTGTATCTCATAATCTTATCATGCATATGGCACCCCTAGTAATAGGACAGATTGAGATAGGAGATCATGCACAACTCTCTACTTCTTTTCAACTAAAATGTCATTCGCTTATGCCAAATATAACCTTGGCAGTGGTTGAAATTGACCGTCCTCTGCATTCCATCAGATGGAACCGAGGGACTTGCAACTTTGTTGTTAAACACATCTCCTCAGAGATTGAGAGGATTAGACGAGCTGGGGGAAATTATGAATATACATTGTGTATGCATTATTCTGATATAGTTGCAACAGCTCTTGAGCGGTTTGGCAATATACAAAGTAATGTGCAACATACACATTCATATGATCACACATGTAAACTATTAAAAAGGGAGAAGAATAGGGCATTGAGATATTTAAAGAAAAGCAACTTGGGCAGCGAAGATAGCAAGGCAAGGAGGAATACAATATTATCAGCCTATAAACACAACTTGTGATCTGCTCGTATTTCAAGTTATAACGACACAAATTGTACATTAATTTGTGCCATCTTGGCTCATGACACACGAGTAATTTGGCGCACCTTGAAAGCTGACAATAGATGTGTGGCATTATTCTCGTTAAATTGCATTCCTGAGCAGACATGGCAAACATTTATAAAGGTTAAATACCAACTGCCTTGTAAATTTCGTTTTGTCCCAGATGTTTTTCTTGAATATTCTAATATCCCAAGGCTGAAGTGGGATTGCATTGACATTATGTGGGCAATTTCCAGGTTGACATATTCAAAAGCTGCAGGACCTGATGGCCTTCCCCCATGTCTTTATAAGGCGGATCCCGTGTTTTGGGCTGGCATCATAAATTTCAAGTTCGACTCTATTATTAGGTCCGGGGAGGTTCCACCCTCATGGCTAACTGCTAATATAGTACCCATATTTAAAAAGGGTGATCCATCTCTCCCAGAAAATTATCGACCAATATCTTTAATTGATACTGAGGCTAAGATTTTTTCTATCCTTCTCTTAAACGAATTGGAGAAAGTAATTGGGGCGAACGACATGTACTCGAAATACCAAATGGATTTAGGAAGTCCATGAGTACAACCTTAAATGCTTTTATCATGTCGCATGTTATTGCTGGAGCAAAAGAAAAGAATTCTAATCCTGTTTATATAGCAATGATCGATATGAGTTCAGCTTTTGACACGGTGGTCCGCAATTTATTGTGGAAGAAAATGATGAAGTTAGGGATTCCAAATGTGTTGATGTATTGGATCATAAAGTTGCACACAAATACTTCGTATGGAATAAGAATCTCGCCAGAAGGTGGTACCACTGCCCCCATATGTACAACAATAGGTGTGAAACTAGGTTGTAACCTGGCGGCTACCTTATTTAATCTATACCTATCTGATCTCGGTGAAAAATGGGAAAAAGAGAATTTGTTTTCTGTCAAAGTGGGGAGTATTAATTTGAAATGGATTGCATTTGCTGACGATATCGTTTTGTTTGACCCTACCCCGGTAGGACTTCAAACTAAACTCTCATTATTTGAGACTTTCGCAAAAGCTCATAATTTGACACCTAACCCAGCGAAAACTGCCATTATGACCTTTGGAGTTAAATTAAAAAGAGCAAATTTTAGATGGCAAATATTGAATACACAAATTTGTCGTGTGAACAATGCTCTTTATCTAGGGTATTATATATCAGCCCTCAACTCCATTAACACTTGGTCAAATGTCATTAGAAATAAAACTCGACCACTATTATCTCAAATGAAAAGGATCTATAGCCACTTTTGCAAATTCTCTTTAATCCCGCTAATAGACTTTATGACATTAAAAATTGAAAGTGTCATACTATATACATTAGATATTTGTCTATGTGACATGACAAGCGTGCTTGATAGCTTACAGGGCTCTCTTTTGAAATCTGCAATGTTTCTCCCTATGTCAATTCCTAATGCCATTATTCGACACTAATTGGGTCTGGTTTCATTATCATCCCGCTGGAAATGGAGACAGCTGTCCAATTATGTTAAGTTTCATTATCCTCCAACAAATTCATTGTATATCGAATTAAATAAAATGTTGGGTTCTCGAACCTTAAAATCCTTTTCTAACTATCAATCGAAAATGCAACAAATCTTAGACAATGTAAATATAACTGTTGAGGATATACAATATCGTCCTGGTTTTTCTAAGAGAAAACTCTTTGAAATGGATTGGTGTACTACAATCGATTTAATTAAGACCTGTGGGCTTTATAAGGAATACAGTATACATGTTAAACTGCGTATTCCACGTTATGATCATGTCTTGTTATTTCCTTGTGAAAATATCCGAAAGGTATATATTCGCTTCAGATTAAACCTATACCATACAAGAGAAAGAACTAAGAACTGGGAAAAGAATAATTCAAATAATTGTGTGGGATGTCGTTTTGTTGAATGTAATGAATCTTATGAAACGTTGAAACACCTAATATTGTATTGTCCACATTTTAAGAACATAAGGACACTTAAATTGATGAAATTTGTGGAAATTGAATTTGAGGACTGCCTTGAAGTTCTGTGGTCCAGAATGATGCAGGGATTTCACAAACCCCTAATATATGAATTGGCAAGTTTTTGTAAGCACATTGAGAATGAATTAGAGCTATTTTTGTAATTGTAAAATGATTGTCTGTAATATTTTAAATTTTGTAAAGGTTCTACATGAATTGTTATGTATTTTGAACCAAATGCAAATAAAAAAAAAAAAAAAAAAAATGACAACTCCTTTCCCCTGTCACACAAACCTGCAGCGTTCCTCAGGGTTCTTGCTTATACCCGCTCTTATTCAACATATACTTCCAGCCTCTGCTTGATTTGTTGAACAGTCTGGGGGTCCAATAGACCAAGTACGCTGATGATACCCAGGTTGTTCTTCAGCTGAGCGGACTTTATAGGCAGGACCTCTGTGCTCTTAATACCATCTATAACGCCATAGAGAATTGGATGGCCTGTAACTCTCTGGTCCTCAATTGTAAGAAGAGTGAACTCATGATTGTTGCCACCTAAAATAGTCGTAGTAAGTTAACATCCGACTACTCCAGTTTTTTGATTCCGGGTCATAGTATTTCGGTCTCCCAGAAGGTGAAAACCTTAGGCGTGGTCCTGGATGAATTGTCCATGAAGCCCCACGTATCTCACATTCGGTCTACATGTGGTTTTTATCAACAAGCGCACACAATATATTTGTCCTTTTACCACTGCTGAAAACTGTACTTTGCTTTCCACTGCCTTAATCAACTCCAGGCTGGATTATTGCAACAGTCTGTTGGCCAGCACAACCACTCTTAATTAGAGCGCTTCAGGTCACGCAGAACAATGTTGTACGCACCACCTTCCAGCTCTCTCGGTGTACACATGTCTCCACATTTAGGAGAACTTTACACTGGCTCGTATAAAGTCCTTACATTGGCTCATAAGTGCTGGTCCCATGGCTTACCGATCTGATCACACTAAAAGCAATGCGTCCATTATTAGATCATCTGCAGCACCCACCCTTAACCAGCCCAGATTTAAACTGGTGCGTTTTGGCAGCACAAGCTTTGACGTTCAAGCTCCACTTCTTTGGAACTCTTCCTGTTTCCATACGTCTCATGAACAATTTCTCCTCATTTAAAAAGGCCATTAAGACTCATCTTTTTAACCTCAGTCCTGATTAAAAAGTCTTCTTTCCTCCCTTGCTCCTTCCTGGTATGATCTCTTTGCTCATTGTGTGTTTTGTCTTGTTTCATGTGCGCCCTGAAGCGCGGTAAAAAAATTCAAATACAAAATAAATAAAATAATACTCAGTGGACTTGTTTGCAATTTTGCAGTCTGCAGGAAAGCAGTAAGGGGGTTGTAAAAAACAGAAATAGTTTGTGTTCCGAGTTTTCCAAGACACTATCTAGTCTTCCTTTTCACTCCTCTTGAAAGAAATGGTAGGGCAGAAGTCTACAAATTACAAAGTTTTAAACAAGCCATGTCTGACTTTCCCGTGCCTGAATCCTCAGAACAAATCAGACTGAATCAGTCAGATCCCCAATTAGATTTTAAGGATTCACTTCCAAAGCGGTGCTAAAGAGGAAAAAGAAAAGCTTTTTTCAACGTGCACATTTTGAGGAGGGAACTGCCCATTTCTATTTAGACTGTTGATGGACTTCCAAAGCGGTGCTAAAGAGGAAAAAGAAAAGCTTTTTTCAACCTGCACATTTTGAGCAGGGAACTGCCCGTTTCTATTTAGACTATTGATGGATTAGAATTAAAAGTTTAGTCATCTGTTCATATGACTGATAAAATCTCTCACCTAGATCGGTCTGAATCTGCAACAAGAAGCATAGCATACAGAGCCTGTGCAGACAATACATCGAAAAAGTGATATATCCTATCAACCAGTTACTTAACCCTGGTAAAGTTCTTTCGACTTGATGTTCCTCCAACGTATTCCTCATCTTTGACATGTATTATCCAGCTTCAGCTGCCTCGGGAAACTTTTTTGTGAGGGCGCTGTGCGTCGATTCGATGTTCCTCAAAGAACTCCGTCGAGGGCGACATCATCACGGATGATATACAGCACGCACAGCGGCCTTTGGCCTCAGTTCTGTTTTTTTCTCCTCATGTAGCCCAGATGCCCATAAATACGGGCATGACAGTAATCAACCTTGGTGGAGCGGAAGCTTTAACAGCATGGAAATTCTACAGAGGGGCAGGCTGGGAGGGCGATGAGGAATATGTTGGAGGCACATCCAGTTGAAAGAACGTTATCAGGGGTAAGTAACATGTACTTCAAATGGATTGTGTCCTCCAACGTATTCCTCATCTTTGAAAGACTCCCAAAGCAGTGTTTATAATTGGAGGAGGGAGAAGAATTTTAAAAATTACACATTGTCAAAGGCAGAGTAAAGTACCGCCTTGCCAAAACCAAGATCTTGAGACTGGGAAGCATCCAGAGCATAATGTTTTGTGAAAGTGTGCATTGATGACCAAGTTTCTGCATCACATATATTTCTAATAGGAACTTCCCTTTGCAGGGCTGCCGATGTGGCCATGCCCTGGTGGAATGAGCCAGCAAACCCTTGGGAGGGTCTTTTCCTGCCAGCCTGTAGCACTCGGAAATTGCCAAAATTACCCACCTAGATAAGGTCTGTTTGGTAACAGCTTAACTTAGTTTGTGTCCTGTATACCCTATGAACAACGGATCATCTAACCGTATTTTGGATGCTCTTGTAATGTAAAAGCTTAAAACTCTTCTAGGATCTAACGTATGAAGCCTTTCCTCCTCCTTGCTAGGGTGAGGTAGAGGGTAGAAGGAAGGTAGGACAATGTTCTGGTTCAAATGGAACTCCAAAATGATTACCAATACAATTGTTTTCAATAACCTTATAGGACACATGGTGCAGGGGTTTAAAAAGGTGCACACATCAAGAATTTCCAAACTAAATTCAGGTCCCAAACAGGAACCTGGAAAGGAGACGGAGGATTTACATCAGCGATTCCTTTTAGGAATTGAGTCACCAGAAGGATTTTGAAATAGGAATGTTCCTGTGATGAGCGCTTAAAAATGGACAGCGCCGCCAGATAGCCTTTAATAGTGCCATTCAGGATCCCCAAATAGGCTAAAGATAGAAGGAATGATAACACATCCAGTGTTTTACACAGAAAAGGGTCTACATTCTTATCTTTGCACCAGTTGCAAAACTTGTTCCAACTGCACAAAGATTTTGTTGCTGGTCTTCTAGCCGAAAGCAACACCTCCATCACTTCATCCGGGAGGTCCCAATCCTTATATCTCAACCTTTCAGAAACCAAGCATGAGGGTTGAGAGTATTGACCTCTGGATGGAGAACCTGACCTTCCTCTTGCGAGAGAAGATCCTCTCTCCGGGGAAGACTTATCCAAGGACAGATGGACATGTCTAGAAGGTCCGGGAACCACGTCCTCCTGGCACAATCCTGAGGAATGACGGGGACTACGCGTCTCCTAGAGCTCCTCTTGATGGAAATTCCCTGGAGTAGTACACTTCGCACTTTCGTTGACCCAGGTCACAAACAGATCCACTTGAGGGGTTCCCTAAAGGGTGAAGATCTCCTGAAGGATTTCCTGAGCTAGTTCCCACTCGTGAGAGACTGTGCTGTGCCTGCTCAGAGCAACTGGTGCCGTGTTCTCCTCTCCGGGCCAGTTGAACTGCCGACAGGGAGATTCCTTCTTGAATTGCCCAGAAATAGAGCTTCATTGCCTCTCTGCACAGTGGTAGTGACCCTGCACCTCCTCTCTTGTCGAGGTAGTACATGGCCACTGTGTTGTCCATCATTACCAGGACATTCTTTCCTTATACAGAGGGCAGGAAGGCCTTCAGTGCTAGTCTGATTGCTCTTCGCTCCAAAAGATTGATGTGTAGTTTGGACTCAGATGGAGAACAATGATCGCTGACTGTTAGATCGTTGGCGTGGGCTCCCCACCATGTGAGTGAGGCATCCGTCACTACTGTAGTCTCCGGCCATGGCTGCCAAAAAGGTTCTCCCTTCAGAATGTTGTCCTCGCAAGGCCCACAACAGAAGATCCTGTGAGACACTGGTTGGAATCTGAAGTGGGTCCAACATCTCTCCTGAGTACTGGGACCATTGTGTTCTTAGAGCCCACTGAAGGGATCTCATTCTCAGGCGGGCCTCTGGCACCAGAAAAATGCAGGATGCCATGAGACCGAGCAACCTCAAGAAATTGAAGGCCGGAAGATTCTGGCAAATTTGAAATTTGGTAACCATCAGAAGAATGCCTTGAGCCCTCGACTTGGGTGGCGAGCACATTCCCAAGAAGTGTGTAAAACAGCCCTGATGTACTGGAGCTGTTGAGAACTTCTTGTAATTGAGGGAGAAGCCTGTGAAGGGAGTGGCAGGTGACAGAAATGATCCAGGGCTTGTTCGCGCTCTGATCAACCAATCGACCAGATAGGGGTAAACATGAATCCCCCCTCTTCTGCGATTTGCTGCCACTACCGCCATCAGTTTGGTAGAAACCCTTTAGGTGGAGGTCAGCCCGAATGGCAGAACTCGAAATTGATAGGGAGAACCGCCAACTGCGAACCTCCGGTATTTTCTGTGCTTGAGATGGATTGGCACATGAAAATAAGTATCCTGGAGGTCCAATGACACCAACCAATCCTGAAGTTGGAGGGCCTGAAGGATCTGAGAAAGCGTGACCATCTTGAACTTGTCCTTCTTGAGGAACTTGTTCAAGTATCTAGGGTCTCGGGCCTCCGTCCTTTTTAGGGATTTAAAAAAATATGGGGAGTACCATCTCTTGTTCCTCTCTGCTACAGGTACCCGATCTATGGCACCTTTCTCCAGCATGGTTAAAACTTCCTGCACAAGGAGTGGATCCGGAATCATCAAAGAGCACCCCCGGGTGGATTGTTCTGAGGTCTTCTTATGAAAGGAAGGCAGTAGCCGCGGGCTACTGTTTCCAGGGCCCAAGCATCCAAAGTAATATCTTGCTGTTCTTGCAGATGCTGAGACAGTCTGCCCCCCACTGGTGTACTATGATTCAAGACCTCAGAGTGGTTTTGTGGCGGCTGTTGCAGAAGCCGATGGTAAGGAGGCTGCTGCTTGAGCTGGCTTGGCACCTCTACCTCATCCACCACGAGAAAACCTTCTTTGCCCCCTTTGACTGGCCATTCCTCTCGCCCTTCCAACTGAGGAGTAGTAGCAAAAAGATCTACCCCTCCAAGGGTGGTCCCTAGGATGAAAAAAAGGCTGAGGTTGCCCAACAGCGGCACCTAAAGATTTGGCCACCGCTTTGGAGGTGCAACTTCTCAAGGCTCTCGTCAGCTTTGCTGCCAAAAAGTTGAGACCTGTCAAAAGGCATGTTGAGCAGTTTAGATTGCACATCTGGTGCAAAGCCCGACTTCCTCAACCACGCATTTCTGCGTACTACGGTGCTTGTAGCCATGGATCTGCTGACACTATCCGCAGTATCCAATCCTGACTGAAGGGATTCACAACTAGCCTCTTTGCCGTCCTTAATTATAGCCAAGAAGCCATCCCTATCTTCCCCTTCGGGAATATGCTCTTCCGCCATGGATATGCAATCCCACAGAGTGTACGAACATTTTGCCAGGGCACAAGTGGAGTTGACCGATTTCAGTGCCATGCTCTCTGCTGAAAATACCTTTCTTGTCCATCTATCTACACGCTTGTCGTCCCCATCAGGAGGGATGGAACAAGTTACTTACCTGTAACTGTTGTTCTCCAGCATGGGTCTGGCATGGATTCACATGCTCATGAATATTCCCCGTCGTCAGTCTGGGAATCTACGCTAAAGAAAAAAATCCTTTTCAGTTTCATTTCTGAACTGTCTTTCTACTGATAACCAATCACTGGTCTCTGGGTCTTACTGTCCCCAGCCAATGACCGCCCTCTACCTAAGCCCCTCCTCCGGCAGCCATCTTCAGATTTGGTAGCACGTAAAGTGGCAGTAGAACCAAGTGAAGAGCTGCAGAGGGGTTGGAAGGCAAAAACCAGATGGGGTTAACATAAATCAACTATCAGACACCAGCCAACAAAATCACTGGTTACACAACACATTTCAGGGACCAGAAACACGATTGCACAGATCCAGTTTGGGATCTTGGAACATGTGACCTTACCTAGGAGAGAGGGCAATTTTGCCAAAATCTCCAACAGAGAGAAATTCACTGGATTGAGAAATTGGACAGCATGTACCCACATGGCATGAATTTGGAAGGGGATCTAAAGTGTAATCTGTAAAAGCTTGTGAACCTAGCATGACTGCATATGCTGTCTTAATGAAATTATTATTTGCTCAGGATTGATATGATGTGTAGAATAATTTGTGATGTCTAAAAAATGTATGTGTTAGCCATCACACAGCGGGAAATGAAATCGAAGGACCAACACATTGCAATGCCAGGTCGGTAAAATGGTAAAGACCATCACAAATTAAGACATATGAACACACATAATTAGGTAAGTCATCCACTGTGAAAGATTTAGGGGGTCATTCCGAGGTTGGAGGTAAGGAATTACCGGCACCGGTAAGGGTGCCGATGCTGGTAATCCCTTACCTCCGTATTCCGAGGTCCCTTTGTGGGTCCTTCCTTACCTCCTGCTTTTAGCAGGAGTAAAGTACGGGACCCTCAAAGGTACTTCGGAGGTAATTACGGTACCGTAATTTACAGTGCCGTAATTACCTCCTTCCCCATTCCCATTGAGCCCTATGGGGCAGAAATGGGAATGGGGAAGGGCAAAAGGTGAATGGGGAATTACCGGTCCCTCCAACCCTGGAATGGACCGGTAATTACTCCATTCACCATGCCGGATTTGGGACGGTTTCGGAGGCAACCATGGAGCTAATTACTCCATGGTTAGGTCCAAACCCGGAATGAGGCCCCATAGACTGTCATCTGAATATTTTGAGAAGCATTGAATACAGGGAGGGCTACAGCAGTCAGGTATGTCCAAATTATACCATTAGCCAGTACACATTAAAAAGGGTACTATCGAACATGCACTAATAACATGAAGAAAACTGGCTGAGAGTAAATTAAATAATGATATCTTGGGAGAAGAATAGATACTGTTCATAAGTCCCCGTGACAATTCTTACCATCACCAAAAACACAACAGTGGACATTTATAGATACCTAGAACTGTAGGACATGTAGTGATGCACACACTCAAGATGGCTGACAGAACAATCCGTGAGGACGAAAGAACACTAGTATAAAAACAGATGGGTCCCCTAGTAGCTTAATAATGATCCGATGCCTATTCAGCAGAAAAAAAAATATAATCTACACTTGGGACCCATAATCACGGATCATCAAGAACCAAATTAGCTGATGAATCATTGTATTCGTCATCCAATATAGGAAAATGTAGTCATATGGAAAGAGGGGCCCGTAGCTCGCTATACATCCAAGATGGTGGAAGGGAGAAGACATAAGGAATTTAGAAAACACTAGTACAAAAACGGACTAGATGCTAAGTTGATTAGCAACAGTCCGACACATCTAGCTACGTGAGACTGAAGCTATCGAACAAGGAATCCCTTACACCACGCTGCGTTGGCAGATGAGATATGAACATAATCATATCTTTGGTAGGAATGTCCTAAATAAGATTTAGACCACCCGGCTAACCTATTCACACAGATATCTATAGTGTGAAGGACACAGACAGTAGTAGGCGAATAGCTGAGAAACGCCACAGTGAATGGCGCTAAGCGCGCACCGCTGACGGCATAGAAGGCTCGAACAAGAGCAGAGTAGCAACTAAGATACAAATACACCCTTTTTTACACAATATAAATGAACACAATGCAAAATCTGAGTATTACAAGATCTATACAATTACTTTCAGCCATGAAAATTAGAGGCACAAAGCTACGGACCGGACAAATAGACTAAGAAATATCAGCATTTGATTTTACACAAACGGAGACGCAGTGAGTTCATTAGAACTTAATATGTTAACCCATAGTGAATCTGAAACTAATTGTGATCTCCTAGTGGGATAAAGCGCCTGATAAGCGACTTGTCCCACAGGAGCACACTCAACATCATATCCAGAGCTAGACAATGGGCAATCCGTTTCAATGAAGTGTTTTTCCCTTGAAGTAACAGACACGCTATACATTTGAGTATCTCTACACGTGGAATTAAAGTGTCACGCAATCTCCTTTATCCAAAACAAAGCACTTCGGTGATGCACACAGCAGATTCCAAGGTTAGTGATCAGCCGCTGAGAATCCAATAACACTGAGACATACCCTCTATGGTATTTTCTTGATGAATTTGACCAGAGTTGAAATATAGCTCAATTTATTATTTTTTCTAAAAAAGATTCTGATATCCTCACCTGAAGAAGGGCCCAGTGAAGCCCCGAAACGCGTAGTGAAAGATAGGAGGTGTCCTAAAGTTAAGCACCAATCTGAATTAGAGCACATAGATAAAAACCCTATCAAGATACTGGAATCATTACAGAACTTGGAATGTGTTACAGGAAACACACTGTCATTTATTTTGAAGATTTGAAGTTTATGAAGAATTATGAACTGTAACCTATGTTTTCTTTCTTTATTGAAATTTAAAAATTGTTGTTTGAAACAAGTATTGTAATGAAGCCCAATTACTATGTTAAACGTTTTTGAATGTATTGCATACTAGACACTACAGAAATTATGATGTATTTAAATTGATTAATATTTTTATATAAAAATATAATTGAAGTACCTGCAGACGTAGAATTACATTTTTACCAATTATAATTGGTTAAAGTGTGCCCCTGTTTGCACCCCGTATAATATGGACGAACACCCACACCCCAAGCACAGTACTCAACATACTGGTACAGAACAGAGGGCGTGCCACTGCATGTCCGGTTGGAATGTATGGCTGCTGACAGGTCCGACATTAGAACCCTACTGCTAGATGGGAAATACACAGATGACTGCCAGGTTGACCCAGTACAAATCACACTGCGTGCATGGGTGGTATATTTCTGCGCACACAGACCAAACACCTATACTACAAGTGGCTGCCACTAGTGAGGTTTCCGGGATTGGGGCCCACCTGGGACACTACACTCATGGGGAGATAGGAAGGGCTAGGATACCGGGCGGTGGATAATCTATTTCCGGAGGGGGTATTTGTCACAACACAGACATGGAGAAGGGGGCTACGAGTACCACGAATAATACCCTGCAGCTCTACAGGATGCGTGCAGTAGCTGCCAAACAATGGGACACTCAACCAAATGAACCGGAAGAAGATGTGTTCCTGGAATATGTATGCAACACAGAGGGATGCCACAGGGTGTTAGCAACATTGTACGAGGTGATTATGGACAGGGCTGGGGTAAAAATGCCCCCCACTGGAGTAAAATGGGCAGAGGGAATGGATGTTGAAATTACAACTATCCAAAGGCGCACAATGTGCTCCCTTACTAAAACTGTGTCCCTTAACTCCAGGTTCAAGCTTATTCAATATAAAGTCCTAAACCGGTTATAGTACACCCCGGACAAACTCTGGTAAATATACCTTGACCAAGCAAATGGGTGCACCGTTGCAATAGTGATGAGGCTGGACATCTATATATGATGTGAAGCTGTGTCAAGCTCCAGAACTTCTGGAAGCAGGTACACAACACACTTGCTGATATAGTGCAGTGCCTCTGACATATACCCCCATGGAGGGGCTATTTGGGCTGTGGGAGACCATCCATGAAAAGCACATCCAAGCACTGCCGAACATGCAGTGTGTAATAGCTAAACGTTGCATACTACAAAATTGGAAAAGGCCAGTCAACCCACACAACGGTAATGGCTTTCCATCATGATCCGAGCAGATGAGTGCAGGGAATTATACATATCAACAATGCCTGGAATAACCAGGCCCAAAGACATATGGTGCGAATTGCGTTCCTACCATGGCAACCTGCAAGAGGATCAACCGACTCCAGAGGATGGCACACCCACATGCGGATAGGGGGTGGGGGAGGAAGTACTGATTATGATGCACACATGACAAATGTTGGCTACTGTGGCCCTGTGCCGGATGTCTATATTGCAACGCTGAAATGGCTTAAATGCGCCGAAATGTACTATGTTCCCCTCTGCCTGTAATAATATACTATGATAATCATATGCTGTAATGTCTGTCAAACACAAATAAAATAAAGTTTTAAAATAAATTATCCGTATCTGAGTGTGACAAGAACTTCACAACACTTAAGCAGTCAGAGTTGAAGTCACCCTGAACCAGAATACTGCCAGTTGTATGTATCCCCCTCCACCTTGAAATATGTTCAGTCAAGGCATTGAGAAAAAGCTCCAAGTCTGCTACTCCAGAGTCCCAGTAAATATTACTGAGTAGAAATATTTGAGCAGAGTAACCATTCCCAGATTAATACTCCAGAGTTAAGAGACATTCCCTGACGTCCTTGGTCACAAACAAATTACAATCATTTTTAAGGAGGACAATCGGACCACCCACCGGTCTACCCAGCTTATGTTTTTTAGCAGTTTGACAATAGACACTAAACCCGTCAATGGCGCGCTGATTAATTAACCAGGTTTCTTGTAGACACCCAATATTGAAATCTTCGTGTTGACACCAGTTCCAAGTTATTAAACAGCTGAGTGTGCCCTCTAGAGTTCCAGGACAAACATTTCAAAGAGACATCCACCCTAGCCTAGTTGTCTCGACTCTTGCGTCATGTGGCTTGTTAAGTGTAGATGCTAACCAAGACCAATCAAAGACTGGAGACTCATTGGTCACCTGGTTTATGCCACTTTGTGTTTTACTATCGGTTTGTGATCCAACCCATGCTGTCTGCTGTCTCCTAACGGTACTACAGAGTTTGGAGTGATTCACGCCCAGTTTAGTAGGCAATCATTCGGAGACTTCATACGGTGTTACACCAAAACCAGTTTGACCAAGGGTATTAGCTTCCTTCATAACCATTTCATACAATGCTCTAGACTTAAAATAAATAATCGCCCTATCACTTCTCCCACGTTCCAGAAATTAAACCCTGTTAATATCCTCTGTATTTTATTTGGGTTTTATGAAGTGCTTTACAAAATAATAAAAACAGTAAAATAAATGAAAATTATTAAAACATAAATAGTTACTCACCGTAGTGACTAACGTACTCTTAGTCCATAGTCCCCTTTCCTTCATACTGTATGGGCGTCCCTCGCTAGGGACGGGAGACGGAACCTTTTTCACCAGAAAAAACCTTCTTCCCCTTTAAATTTAGAGGTGCGTGGGGATGCGACCCTGGGAGCATGCCCTGCCCTGACTCTGCCCTCCATCGCCACACCTCAGTCCCCATAGACGCGTTGACAATAGATTAACATTGCCTAATGACACCAGTTTTATTAGGGGGGAGGATGGTGGGACGTATCGAGGAAAGGGGACTAAGAGTACGTTAGTCACTACGGTGAGTAACTTATAATTACTCTTACGTCCCGTCGTCTTTCCTCCAAACTGTATGGGCGATTACAACTAAATGTAACCCTAAGTTGGAGAGGACACCCTCCTTAAGAAAACAGGTTCCTTACAACCGCCTGTCTGAAAGCCGCATCTGACCTAGAGGCGGAGTCCAGACAGAAGTGCTTACAGAAAGCCGAAGGGGTGGCCCAGGTGGCCGCCCTGCTGATGACCTGCCACGGAACATGCCATTGGAATGCAATGGCCGTGGCTTGGCTCTGACAGCGTGGGCATGCATGTTCGCTGGCAATGGCTTGTGCTGCGCCACATAGGCCTCCTTGATGGCTGAAACCATGCACCTTGCTTTGGAGGCATTGGAAGCCTGATAAACGGGCCTTGACCCACCGAAGGGGACAAACAGGGGGTCTGACTTGCAGAAGTCCTTGGTCCTGTCTAGATAGTATTTCAGAGCGTGTCTGACATCCAGACAGTGCAAGACCCTCTGAGGCTCATCCTTGGGGTCGGTGAAAAACCTGGGTAAGACTATCTCCTTGTTAAGAAGGAAAGATGAGGCTACCTTGGGCAGGAGAGCAGGGTGCATCCGTAGGACCACCTTGTCCTTGTGAAAGATTGTGTAGGGTTCTGCAGCCACCAGAGCCTGTATCTCGCTGAATCTGCGAGCCGAGGTGAGTCCCACCAGCAGAGCTGTCTTAATGGAGACCAGCTTGATGTCCGCGGATGCCATTGGCTCGAACGGTTGGTGCGCCAAGGCGCCCAACACTACATTGAGATCCCACATGGGGTGTGGTTTCATTATAGGCAGATAGAGTCTGTGGAGGCCCGCCAAATGTTGTTTGACCACCGGGATGGAGGAGGAAAATAGGCCCTCCTCCGAATTCTTGTAAGCCCCTATGGTTGCCAAATAGGTGCGGCATGTGTCCACCTGTACGCCAGAGTGGGCAAGGTGTGCTGAGAAGGAGAGCACATCGTCCAAAGTGCACTTAAGGAGGTCGCTCTCCTTGGAGTCGGTCCAATGGCAGAATCTAGACTATTTGCTCTTGTATTGGCTCCTAGTAGCCTTGCTTCTAGCACCCTGAATGATTCCTAGGTTAGCCTGAGAAAGGCTCAAGTGTTTCAGCGTGGCCTTCTCAGGAACCACGCTGCGAGGGCTAGCTTGTGAGGGGCGGCGTGGACTACTCTGCACCCTTGCTGTGCCAGGAGATGAGCTGGGGCCAGCAACAGGTGAATTGGTGGCCTGTCCGATAGACTGAAGAGCTCGGAGAACCACAGTCTCGCCGGCCACTAGGGAGCTATCAGAATGATGCTGAGGTGATGACTTCTTTATCTTGCAGTCACCCTGTGGACCAGGGGTGTGGGCGGGAAGGCATAAGCCGTCATGCCGTTTCACTGTATCTGGAATGCGTCACCCAGGGAACCGGGGTCCTGACCCTGCCACGAGGCAAACTGCTGGCATTTCCCATTGTCTCAGGAGGAAAACAGATCCACTTTACGGTGCCTCCAGTTTAGGAAGATCTCCTTCAGTAACAGGTCGTTCAATTGCCACTCGTAATTGTCCGCTGCCAGTCTGCTGAGTATGTCTGCTTCCAGGTTGGACTCCCCCAGGATGTGGACGGCCATGAGGTCATTGTTGGTCTCCAGTGTCCATTCCTACATGCTGATCGCTAGGTTGCTGTAAGGCTCACCTGATATCCACGGGGACGTCGCTCAGCCTGTCCTGACCTCTTACGACCTCGAACCCTTCCCTGGAGGCTATTCGACTGGAGACTGGGCCTGAAACACAGGATTGGTAGAGTTTAACTCCCTATTGTCTCTGTGTGCTTGAACCCCTTCTTCCCCGGGGTCCAACCCTTCCCTTTGATCCACAGCTCACCTTGTTTTCTTGGATAGTGTGCTCTCCGTCCTGCCTTCAGCGCAGGGGCGCATTGATTGATGCGGGCTCGTTGCTGCCTAGTTACTTCACTGGCAAGAATCCGGGAGGTAAGTATAATGAGTCTTTTGAACAGTTCTCCAACGTCGTTCCTTTCCTTCCTTAGATGATGGCCGGCGTCCGGGGATGGCAGCGTGCTGCTGAGATGAGTAGCGCTGAAGGTGAGTGAGAGCACGATGCGCGATGCACCCCTTTCGTATTTGCATTGAACCGAGTTCTTTTTCTGTGTCTTTTAGGTGCCACGACGTTTTCAGCGTGGATGCCGGTTATGAACAACAAATTTGGTGGGTAAGCGCGGTATGCAGCGTCTCTAGATATTTCCACGCTAACCTGCAGTGTCTTTTCCCTCTTGCAGATGGATCCGAAGTTCCGGAGACAGAGTTCCCCCGCAGCGGCTGGGATTCAGGTAAGCGTTTGAAGCTCGTACCGTATTTAAAAATAAGCAAAGATTTGCAGAATGCTTACTAATGCCTTTTTTCTGTTCTTTTCCCTTTTCCTTAGGAAGCGGTGTGCCGAGATGGGAATGACACCGCTGAAGATGCCCACAGAACAGAAGGAGCGATGACTGATGGGCAGAAGCACCGCAAGGTAAGGCTGTTCCTAACGGTGTTCTTGTTCTTGCAGGAGCTGAGCGCAGAAGAAAGATGCAGGCCTACTGGAGACCGATCCAAACACGGTGAGTGTCACGCTGTAGGTGCAGAAAACACAAAGCATGTTTCTCAGCCTGGGTGTGGCTTAAATAGTCTCTGGGTATCCCAGGTGCCTCAGGGCTGAACCACACCCAAAAGACCAGACCGCACATGCAGTTCTGGGAACCGAAATATGTGGCGGCATCCATCTTGTCCCCATCAATGCACTACAAGTCCAATCTCCAATGTTATCCTATGGGAGTGAGTGAGTCTGGTGCCACAAGCGCCAAGTCTGACTCCAAGTGGGTCTTTGGAGGGATGGAGAGGCACTTGAGGGCCATGTAGGTGATCATGGCCTGGCTCCAGCCTGACATCTTGGAGGGCTGGGGACATGAGGGGCAGGAATCATGACAGTTGTACAGTGGAGGGGACCTGGTACCCCCATGCTTGTTGACAAAGTACATGTTGGTTGAGTTGTCCGTCTGGATAAGTACTACCCTGCTCCAATGAGAGGAAGAGAGGCCTTGAGAGCCAGCCAGATGGCCTTCAGCTCGAGCCAATTGATGTGAGACTCCTGCTCCTGCCGAGTTCAGACTCCATGGACGCTATGGCTTCCCAGAGTGGCACCCAAGCCCACTAGGGACGAGTCTGTAGTATTGGTGACCTGAGGGGCCAGCTGCTGGAAGGGCTTGCCCGTCCTCAGGATGCAGTCCGCGGACCACCACGTGAGGTCCGAGTGGAGAAAAGGAAGAATGCTGACCAGCTCCGCTTGAGAGCCCTTCTGATTCCATGAGGCTGCAAAGTGAAGCTGTAATCTCCTCATCCTGAGTCTTGTGTGGGGTACGGCCAGTAGAACCGCTGCCATTATGCCCAACAAGTGTTGGTACCACCAGACCGAGGTCACTGTCCTGGAGAGGAAGTGAGTAGTGGCTCTATTGATGGCTGTGATTTTGTCCTCCGAAGGAAAGACTCTCTCGGAGCTTATATCCCAGATGAAGCCCAGGAAGGTCAGGCTCTGTGTAGGCTGCAGCTGAGACTTCTTGAGGTTGAGAGTGAACCCCAGGTCGTGGACTGTGTTCATCAGTGCGGAGGAGGTATGGTGGTCCGCCTCCCGGGTTGAGGCCCTGCGATCCAGTCGTCCAGGAAGGGGCAGACGTGGTGGCCCTGGGCCCTGAGGAGGGCTGACACTGAATTCATTAACCTGGTAAATACTCTGGGGGCTGAGTTGAGGCCAAAGGGTAGCACCTTGAACTGGAAATGGAAGCCCATGATCCTGAACCGTAGTAAAGAATGATGAGGCTGCCAAATTAGGACGTGTAGATACACGTCCTTCAGATCCAAGGAGCAGATCCAGTCTCCCCTGTCCAGTGTCTCTGCAATTAGTGCTGGCATAACCATCTTGAATTTTTGCAGAGGAAGGGAGAGGTTGAGGGTGAAAAGGTCCAACACAACTCTCAAGCCAGCCTGGTGATTCTTCTGTATGGCGAGAATCCTGGAATAGAAGCCCAATCCCGTCTTGGAGGTTGGGACCTCTACCACTGCGAGACCGGATCTCCGCAAACAGAGTTGCTGTCCCAATCTGTGGGAGGGGGGGAGGGGGGGGAGGCGGTACACCGTGGAGACTACGGATAGGATCCAGGGGTCCAGAAAGTTCTTGCGCCAAAATTGCACGTGAAAGGCAACCCTGCCCCCCCCAACAGAGAGATGTGGACCCCGAAGGGACGCGTTATGCCTTCTTTCCCTTGTCTGAGCATTGATGTGACTAGGTGAATGCCGTGGGGGTGGCCTTCGTAAGAATAAAGACTTTGTGGTTTGCGAGCGGTTCTTTTTATCCAATTCCTCATCCGTGGTGGAGTGAAAGAGGTCACTACCCTCGAACGGAAGGTCCAATATGCGTTCCTGGACATCAGGATTAAACTTAGTAGCCCAGAGCCAGGCCGTCCTTCTCATGTCTGTGGCGGTGCAGATGGCCCGGCCAGAAGTATCGATGTAGGCCATGGTGGACTCCATGATGTCCTGCGCTACCAGCCTGGCTTCTCCTACACCCGCCTTGAAGCGCGCTTGGCTCTGCGCTGGACGTTCCGGGAGGAAGTCTGCTATCTCCCGCCAAAGCCTTTGGTTAACGGCTGCCAGCATGGCATCAGCGTTGGCCTGACGCAGGTGCAAGGAGGCGTTGGAGTACAGCTTTTTCCTATACGCCTCCAAGATCATCTCCTCCTTACCTAACAGCGTAGAGGACGAGGTGGCCGAGGACGACTGAGGCTTAGTGTAGAGAGACGCTGCAGCGATCACAGAGGACTGCGGTTGAGGATGCGCAGAAAGCAAGAGTGTATCCCCCTCCATCTGCCTATACTTGGCGTCGAGGCACCGATGGACAGGCTGGGCCGAGTGCGGCTTGTGTCACAGGTTTCCCACTTTCTCACCTGAGTTTGCTGCTTGCTGGAGTTCTTGGGAGGAGTCTTCTTCCGTACGGTTCGTGTTTTGTACAACCCCGTACGGCCGTCTTCGGGTTCCAGCGTTCGTTCAGCTTCTACGTCAAGGGTCAATTGGAAACTCCAGGAAGTCCAGTATTAGAAGGTGGTGTACTCGGAGGCGGGTACACAGAGTCCGGGAAGCAAGACAGGATAAGGAAGAAGTAGGATAGTAGGAGGAAGCAGGGGGGTCCGGGATCCAGGAAACAACAGAGTTCAGCGAAGGCGAACTACAGAGCACACGTCTAGCCACAGCAATCAGTAGCGTTGAGACGCGCGGGGCCGTGGCTTCTTTATAGAACGTGCTACGTCGGACGTGAAAGCTGGTAGGCAGCGTTATGTGTTTAATGGCCATGTTGGAAGTACAGCACAGTGTAAGCCCATATGTGTCAAGGACCAGGATGTCCAAAAGGGGCATGTCCGACGGTTCATTACAGCTTGAGCCACCCCGTCTTGGCCAGGGCTACGACATTGTTCTGCATCAGGATCCCCGTTCTGATCGGGGAGTCTTAGGGTGAGTTCTGCCAAGACCTCCTCCTCGGGTTGCTCAACCTCAGGTTGAGGAAGGCCCAAATATTCTGCAAAACTTGCAAGTTGGGGTCCTCCTCCTCGTCTGTGTCCACCCGAGTGTCCGGAGGGTCCAGCACAAAAGGTGGAGTGCTGGGCGCCATGGGCTGCGGTATGGAGACCGGAGCCTGTAGCTGCTGTGGAGGCTGGTGCGGGACCGCCTGTACTGTGGGAGGTAGGGGAGCCGGAATCGAAGGAGCCGGCACGGCAGCAGGAGCTGCACTGGGGCCTGAGGCGCCAGGGCCATAGAGGAATGACAATGGGCGCCGGTGGACTGACCGGAGGGAGCATGTCCGTGATAGCATCCCGGAGGATGGCCCCCATTTGAGGGGTTCGCATAAGCGTTAGGAACCGTTCGAAGAACCTGTCTTCGGAGGCTGAAGAGGTGGCGGGAGATATTGATAGAGTGGCTGAAGACTGCTGGGGCCTGAGTGCACTCTGCCTGGGGTGCAGTGGATAACTGTCCTGCGCTGCTGATAGGCCACGTACCTGGTTGACACCAGTCCCACCTTGTGACTCTTACCTACACCCACTCTATTTCTAGGAGTGGCGTTGGATGAGCGGCCATTTTGTTTGGCGTGGTGGTTATTTTGTCGAGCTGCGTGCCATGTGCCGAAGTCGTAGTACCTGGCTCACTGGGCCCAGCTTTGTCCAAGACGCTTGGTGTTGGAACCTGAGGCCTACCATACACCTCAGGTCAAGGCCTGGAAGGCGGATTGCCCTCGGCAGAAGTGCTGGTAGTGCTGCATACAGGCGCCCCCTCTGACATAATGCCAGTACTCGGGTGTGACCCCGGTAAAAGAAATTTGCGGTCCCTCAGCACTGATACCGGAAAGATCCAGAGACCCCTCGGCCAGTAGCTGGACTAGCCTCGGTACGTGTACTGGTGTGAGAACCTGAGAGGTTCCTCCCGCTTGGGCGCTTCCTTGGGAAGGAGTCGCCCCTACGGAGTGCAATGGTAAACAGAGTCCTTGCCTTTGGCTTCGAACGATGCTTGACGAAGTCCATTAAGTCCTCCGGAGGCGACTTTTGGAAGAGCTCCCTCTACCAAGCTAGCCTGTTCTTCAGTGCACGTGGAGTCAGTGCATCACACGCGGAACAGCCCTCCCAGCCGTGGTCGGGGCCAAGGCAGCGGAGGCAAAGAGTGTGGGGATCGGACGTAGGGAAGAGCCCCTCACAGGCGGGACACTCGCTGAAGCCTGCTGAAGTTGACATGTGCCGGGGAGGAGCGTGGCATTGGAGGACCAAGTACCTGTTTGAAAAGAAAAGATAGAAGAAATATCTGGGGGAGAGCACGTGGTATTACATGGGCGAAATCAAACCCAGGAGCGCTGGTGAAATAGGCCCGTTCCCCGTCGACACAGAAAAGGGGAATGAGGAGTGGCGCCGGGGGGCTGAATCAGGCAAGCGCATGCTCCCAGGGCCCCACGCGCCTCTAAATTTAAAGCGGAAGAACGTTTTTTCTGGTAAAAAAGGTTCCATCTCCCATCCCTATCGAGGGACGCCCATTCAGTATGGAGGAAAGGGAATGGGACATAAGAGTATGTCAATTTAACCAGAGTGAAGTAAATGGAATCTCAGAGTCATGAAAAGCAGAATAGACAGAAATTGAGCGAAGGGAGAGAGGGAGAGCAATCCAGTGTAAGGGAGCAAGGAGAGAGAAGGAGCGAAAGCGGGATTGAGCACAAGGACGACGAGGAACAGCAAGAAGAAACTGGGAACTGGACCGAAGCGAACGAGAGGGTGCATAGAATGAGACTAGGGAAGAAAGGTAATCGGGAACCAAGCCACTGAGTGATTTAAAGACAAGGCACAAGAAGTTAAATTTGAGACGGGACTGGAATGAGAGTCAGCCAAGAGACGAAAGAGAAAAAGAGAGAGCCACGGGGTGGAGGGTAGAAGACAAAGTAGAGTAATAGAAGCATTAAAGACAGATTTAAGAAGAGCTAGACGAGTGAGTGGGAGACCAAACAGGACTGAGGAACAGTAAAAATGGCGAGAAAAGATTAGTGATTAAATCAAGAGTTTGGTGGTTTCCAAAGTAAAAAATGAGCGAGCCTTCAGGATATTGTACAAGTGAAAGTGGCACGCACGTGAGGACAGAGAAATGTGATGCTTAAATGAGAGGTCTGAATCAAAGTAAAGTCCAAGCTTACGAGCAGTAGAGAAGACAGCTAGTTGAGTAGGGGGAAATGAGACAAAAGAGGGAGGAAAAGTACTTCAGTTTTAGTAGTGTTGAGAACCAGAAAGTGAGCCAACATTCATGATTGAATAGCCAAAAGAGAAGTAGAAAGTTTGCTATGATTCTCGAGGGACAAAGACGAAAAAGATAGAAACAACTGGTTATCATCGTAACTGTGATGGGAAAGAACCAAAGTGGAAATAATACCAGCTAAAAGGAAAATAGGAACGGTCCGATGACGGGACTCCATAGGTAAGTGGGAGTATGGCATTTGAAGACCCTGCCCAGGAGACTGAGAAAGTTAATTGAGAAAGATAAGACCTCAACCAAGAAAGAACAGAGCCAGAGAATCTAAGACGATAAAGAAGGTAGTACTAGAGTGTGGTCGACAATATCAAAAGCCGCAGAAAGATCGAGCAGAATGACAAATGAGGAATGTTTAGAGTATCAAGCAGAGAGAAGAGAATCCAGAACCGAAAGAAGAGCTCTCAGTAGAATGGAAAGGACAAAATGCTTTGACGAGATTGCATTTAAATTAAGGATCTCTGAGAATAGTAGAAGCACCCCTGACTTATTCAGGAGTGGCATTCTACCTACTCTCAAGTAGAGACATTCAATAAAGATGTTAGTCTGGATAAGTAGGTGAGGACCGCTGGTCGTTATGACTTTTCAACTCTTTGTTGTAATTTCTCAATTTGCTTTCTTCTGTAACAGTTTTGATGTTGTTATCCATATCTGGCCCCTCTACACCCCTAAAGATACAGCCAGGCTTACGTTCTGCATCATACTTAGGACGATTGGGGCTGAATTCTCTAAAGGGAGTAATTTCTGATGAGGTTGATTAGCAGCACTTAAGTCTCTCAGAGGTAAATATAGTCTTGAACTTATTTCGACTTAATCACTTTGTGTATCATGTCCATTGTTTGGGTTCTTAACCCCTCTTAGTACAGACCTCGTGCACGAGTGCTCAGCAAGATTGGAGTCTTCCAAAGGTCTATTTCCCACAGGGCAGAGTTTACCGTGGAGGTACTCAAATGCATTGGTATCCAAAGCAAAGGAGGGGATGCTCACTGCTAATTCCCCATGTAAGTTGATGGCTGTGAGCCTGTTCCGAGATGCCCTGTTAACACCCTCAGCCAAGTTGACCGATGAGCCAACATTATTTCTTACATCAGCGATATTATAAGGTCGGGATAGGGGTTTCTCCGGCAGCCCCATAACCAGACCAGTTGATTGATGTTCAGTCCTGACCAATTTCAGACCACTTTGATCTGTATGGGTAGGTGCAGTGTTACCTTTATACGTCTCCCTCGAGAGTATGTGGAGGCATCATATTGTAGATCTTCCCATCGAGATGTTATGGACCTGTTTTCGATTCCAGTCACAACCAGATTTACCCAAGACATGGGTTTGTTCCAGCCAGTCTGAAGATGAGACCATCCCAGCTTGCTCCAGCGCACGACACAAGGCATCTATCAGAACTGGACCAGCAGTTAAGCGTTGCGGACCCACCTCCATCACTGCAAAATCATACTGGGTCCTTCACTTCATTGAAAGTGGAGACCGAACGTTTCTCTGTAGAAGCTGTAGATGTATCATGCTGTAATTGAGCAATCTGTATCTTGCATTGAGGCAGGCATATGGATTCCATTGGCTTTTCCTGAAGTGGATGTACCGATTCTGTTAATTTAACTTGAGATGGACCCACGGGCCCTCAATAGGACTCCGGCGCTAAACCATGGTGCTATTAGCACCATGGTCCACGCCGGAGTCCGCCATGGAGAAAGGGGGAATTACCACGCCATTCCAGGGTTGGCGGGCGGTAATTCCCCCTTTCTCCATGGCCCTTCCCCATTCCCATTTTTGCCCCATAGGGCTCAATGGGAATGGGGAAGGCCGCAATAACGGTACCGCAAATTGCGGTACCGTAATTGCCATCAAGGTCCCTTTGCGGGTCCCTACTTCAATGGCTAGTCCAGACCAGCCGTTAAGGTCGGGAGCCGCAAAGGGACCTCATAGTAAAGCGTTAAGGGGTTAACAGCGCTGCAGACTTTTACGGTGCCGTTAACCCCTTAACGCCTGGGTCGTAATGAGGCCCACTAAGTCCATAACTGATTGTGTTTTCAAGGCCAGAACTTGTGGATGTTATTAATGTGCCTCCTCCGACTGAGTCTAAAAAGACGGCAGGAGACACTTTGTTGTTTTCAGAGAAACTGTCCACTATCACAGTATGTTTAGAAAGAACCGCCTCCTCAACCCCAATAGGTGGAGACTATTCCTTTCTGACCAAAATTTCAGGAATACTAAGTTTTCTTTAAAAAGAACTGTGTGGATACTCCAGAGTTAGCTTTACTTTTCAGATTCTTGGATTTTGTTGCATTCATATTACCACAGTTACTCAATTTCCGCGTTACCTTTTTGCCAACTGGTTTGGGCCAGTTAACGATCCTATAGCCCCCATAACCCTAGTTGTCTCCAGCTGGCTTTCCATATTTGGCTCCTGACCAGTGACCTCTTGTTGTGTTGGTCGCATAGAGGTCACTAGTTGCGGTTGAGGAACATCACTTTGGAGCATCAGGATGGCTTGTGTTCAATCCGATTTTCCCCCCTAAAGTAGTATTCTGAGAGAAAACCAGCTGATCCGCTTTTTTATTTAAAAGATCCAACTAATTCTGTATTGAGGTCAGTGCTAATGTGTGGATTCTGACTTCTGTTTTAATGTATTTGTAGAGAGCAGAAAAAGTGGAAATAGCTTGGTTCAAAGAGTAATTTAGTCTGCGCTGTGGTGTTAGAAACTGTACTTGTGTCAATAGATGTAACAGGCTGGCCCATCTTTGATCCGGGCAACGGGGTTATCTCACAGGATGTGATCGAGTAATCCGTATCGGCTTTCTCTTCATCAGTGTAAAAAGAGGGGGAAAAGGAACCTCTTTGAGTAAAAGGGGTAATTCCAATCTCTGCCGTTCTTGAATCCGGCAAGGAGTCTTGTGCACCCAAACTTCCAGGTTCATGTATCGAGGAGGCTCCCTCGATAGTGATTTTTTAAGTCTGGACTGGTTCATTGGTCCGTTTGGGACCAGGGGGGGACCGAGTGACATGGGTCAAGTTGTTAAGAGGCAAGTCAATATGACATGCATTACTCACCGTAACAGCATTTTTGATGATTGTATCTGCTTAGAATCACATGCTGTGCATATGGTCGACATCCAGTGGTAACTGCAGAGTATTGCATCTCCCCTTTCGGGGACCGAAAGGGGATGTCGGCATAGGTGTGTCTGAAACACTATCATGACGTATAGTGTACCCAAAATCCTGCATGCGCCGAGGTCCCTCCGATTGTATTTTTTCTGCCATGAGGGAGACCAAGGCTATTGTGAGTGCGTAGATAAAGCCAGAAAGTAGTAAGACGTCTACGTTCCTTCCATCCGAGCGTGGAAGAAGGGTGGGCGCACATAAATCTAAGCAGATACAATCACCAGAAGAACAAGTTACTTACCAACTGGTAATGTTCTTTCAACTGGATGTTCCTCCAACGTATTCCACATCTTTGACATGTAATGTCCACAGCTGTGCACTTCGGAAACATTTTCAGCAGAGGGCGTCCTGCGCCGATGACGTCGGGTCGATGTCCGTCCAAGGCCTCCATCAAGGGCGACGTTACCGGATGTTATAAATATGACGCACGGCCACCGTAGTCTCAGTTTAAGTTTTTTCCCTCAGAACGTGTGGCATCAGTCTCATGCCTGCTTGACCGCACATAGCCTTGCGGAAACCTAAGCTGCAATCGCGTAGGAAATTCTCCAGAGGGGCAGGCTGGTGGGGCGATGTGGAATACGGTGGAGGAACATCCAGTCGAACGAAAGTTACCGGTTGGTAAGTAACTTGTTCTTTTAATGGATTGTGTCCTCCAACATATTCCACATCTTTGACAGACTCCCAAAGAAGTACCAGTAAATGGAGGAGGGAAAAGAATTTAGATTACCCAATCAGATTGCGGAATAAAGAACCGCCTTAGCCAAAGGCCATACCCTGACCATGGATGGTATCCAGGGAATAATGCTGAAAAAAGGTGTGAAGCGAAGCCCAAGTAGCGGCATCACAAATATTCCTAATAGGAACACCCCGCTGGAGGGCGATGGAAGTAGCCACGCCCCTAGTGGAAGGAGCTTGCAACCCTTCAGGAGGGTCCTGTCATGCACTCACCTATGAGGTGTGGTAGTAGGAATCCCTACGCCTTGAGAACGGCGGCCAAGCCGTTCTATACCAAATGGAGACTGTTCTCCAAACTTACTAGTAAACGTTACTGAAGCTACATTGAATCACATGGTTTAGTCACGTGCCTAGGGCACGTATTTAGGTCCTTTTCTAAGAACGCTAGTTGCTTCTGATTAAGCTTTTCCTGCGTTCCGTGCGGTCGTCCCGAACGGAATTCCTTGGTGTTTGCGGAGTATCCTGTTGCCAAGTTGGACTTTGTTTTCCCTGGCTGTTCCTGGCTACTCCTTTGTACCCGCCAGCTTAAGCGAGTCAAGTGCTTTCCAAAGCACTTTCTATATTAGACGCTGCGGCTTCCCTGCTGTCTGCGTCGGCATTCCTCAAGTGCTTTCTTAAGCACATTTCAATTTCGCTGCGGTTTCCCTGCCGTCCGCGTTCCCTGCTGGCTGCATTCCTCATGGTTGCCTGCTTGCACGTGAAAGAATCGCAGAGGCTTCCCTGCCGCCCGCGTTCCCTGCTAGCTCATCGGCTTTACCTGTAACTCCTCGTGGTCACCTCCTCCACGTGAAAGAATCCGGTGGTGTGCAGTTCCCAGTCTACGAGCCTGAGGTGGCTTCCTACGATAACGGCTACCTCTTCCCGTCTATACTTCAAGCTGCAGTTTATCCTCCACAGGAGCTGTTCTAACCGCGGATGCGGGCCATTATCATTTAAGTTATGAGACTTTAGTTCAGCATTCTATTATCTCATTCTACATTACTGTTGGAGGACCGGAAGTTATATTAGTCA
This sequence comes from Ambystoma mexicanum, assembly GCF_040938575.1. Lineage (NCBI taxonomy): Eukaryota > Metazoa > Chordata > Amphibia > Caudata > Ambystomatidae > Ambystoma > Ambystoma mexicanum. Next base: position 529,534,749 of record NC_090932.1, read on the forward strand.
TAGTTGCTTCAGGAGGTGGAGCTGCTTTACAAACCAGGGGGTTTAAGTTCTGTTTCCTATGCCATATTATTTGAACTCATTAAGTCAAGGATGAATAACTGACTGCACCTGAGTGAGAACCAACTATCAGTTTACTTAAAGTGTGTTGTGCATTGAACAATGAACTCTATCCAGACTGCACCATCCCGACTCTAGTGCGGCCCATGTTCCGCCCGGGTTTAGATTCCCACTAACCTTCCTTTTTCCTTGTCGTCGTTTCCTTTGGATCCATCTGGAAATTCCTGGTTCTTCACATTACTTCAAGTCATCTAATCAATTAAGGTTAGTGCAGATAATAGTGGTTATTAGGATAAGTCTGACCAAGGTTCTATTACTTATCAAGTGTTTTTCTTATAACAGATTGGAGGCTGTGCTTAGTTATTCATCCTTTCAGGTGATTCTTCACACTGCCTGTAAATACTTCAGACAGTGAGTGGAATCATTAGAAAGGATTCTTCCTTCAGGATTCGTTACTGAAGGTTGAGAAGACCAATCAGGAGACTTCGTGTGTCCTTTTTGCTCATATACATATCCTTTAAGGTTGTGGTTACTAGTGTATATTGGATGTCATATCAGGTCCTTACCCGTCAATCGATAACACTACGTAATGGTGAGGATAATCCACCTGGATAAGGTCTTTTTGTAACAGCCTGGCCCAATCAGTGTCCATCATATCTTACAAAGAGTTGATCGTCCACTCTGACCCTGGACATCGTAGAAATGTAAAAGCTCAAAGCTCCCCTAGGATCCAACTGATGGAGTCGCTCCTCTTCCTTACTAGGATGAGGAGGGGGATAGAAAGATGGGAGAACCACTTTCTACCTAAGGTAGTTTCGGAATTCCATTTGAGTCAGTAAGGACGGACGTACCCTAAGTACAACACTGTCCTTGTAGGAAGACAGTGAAGGGTGGCATAGAGGAAAGTGCCTGTACTTCATTCACTCTGCGAGCGGAAGTAACAGCAACCAAGAATACTGTCTTAAGGACAATAATCTCAAAGGACAAGAGTGCAAAGGCTCAAACGGAGCACCCATGAGAAATTTCAAAACCAAATTTAAATCCCAAACCGGCACCTGGAAAGGAGACGACGGGAGCACATTAGTCAGTCCTTTAAGAAATTGAGAAATCAAAGGAATCTTAAAGTAAGAACCTTCTTCAGATGAGCGCTTGAATATAGACAGCACCTCCAGGTAACCCTTAATGGTACCAACTTGAAGGCCCCTGTGGGCCAAAGAAAGCAAAAAAGACAAAACCATAGGAATGGAGCACTGAAAAGGATCCACATTGTGACCTCTGCACCAGTTGTAGAACTTACGCCAACGGTACAGGGATTTTGTTGCAGGCCGCCTGGCCGAAAGCAACACCTCCATCACGTTATCCGGGAGGTCCCAATCCTTATACCTCAACCTTTAGATACCAAGCATGAAGGTTGAGAGTCTGCCTCTGGACAGAGAACCTGCCCCCCCCACCCCTCTCGTGCACGAGAGAAGATCCTCTCAGCAGGGAAGACGGCGTGGAGGGCAGAAGGACATTTCTAGAAGGTCCGGGCACCACGCTCTCCTGGCCCAATCCGGAGCAATGAGGATCATGTGAGAACCGAACCTCCGTAACCTCTGCAACACTTGAGGAATGACGGGGACTGAAGGAAACACTTACAGCAGTGGGAATGACCAATCCACTATGAATGCGTCTTTTAAGGCTCCTCTTGGAGGAAATTCCTTTGAGCAGACTCTTTCGCACTTCCGGTTGACACTGGTGGTGAAGAGATCTAGCTGCGGGTTTCCCCAAAGGGTGAAGATCTCCTGAAGGACTGCCTGAGCCAACTCCAACTCGTGAGAGGTCGTGCTCTGCCTGCTCAGAGCGTCCGCCGCCGCATTTTCCTCTCCGGCCAGATGAACTGCCGAGATCGAAATTTCATGCTGGATGGCCAAGAACCAGAGCTGCATTGCCTATCTGCACAACGGGAGTGACCCCACCCCCCCTTTTTGTTGAAGTAATGCATGGCCACTGTGTTGTCCGTCATCATCAGGACACTCTTCCCCCGTACAGAGGGCAGAAAAGCCTTCAGGGCTAGCCTGATGGCCCTCAGCTCTAACAAATTGGTGTGGAGTCTGGACTCCGACCGCGACAAACGACCGCTGGCGGTCAAGGCGCTGGCATGAGCGCCCCATCCTGTGAGGGAAGCGTCCGTCACTACAGTCACCTCCTGCCACGGTCGCCAAAACGGTTCCCCCCTGATCAGGTTCCCTTTGTTGGCTGAACACAGAAGATCCTGGGAGACCGAGAGTAGAATCTGAACTGGATCCGTCATCTTGCCGGAGAACTGCAACCACTGCATCTTGAAGACCATTGCAGGGATCTCATCCGCAGCCTGGCCTCTGGCACCAGGAAAATGCAGGATGCCATGAGGCCGAGCAACCTTAAGAATTCGAAAGCCGGGAGACTCTGGGCATGTTGAAACTTGTCCACCACCTGCACAATGTGATGAGCCCTCAACTTGGGGGGCAAGCACTTCCCCAAGGACGTGTCTAACACAGCCCCGATGTACTGGAGCTGTTGCGAAGGTGTCAGATGCAACTTCTCCCTGAATTTCAAGAAGCCCAGACTGTGGAGGGTGCGGCAGGTGAGACCGAGATGATCCAAAGCTTGCTCGAGAGAGAGCGCCCGGATCAGCCAGTCATCCAGGTAGGGGTAGACGTGAATCCCCCTCGCCTGAGGTACGCTGCCACCACCACCATTAGCTTGGTGAAGACCCTCAGGGTGGAGATCAATCCGAACGGCAGGACCCGAAACTGAAAGTGCGAGTCGCCAGCTGCAAACCTCAGGTACTTTCTGTGCTTGGGATGAATCGGCACATGAAAGTAAGCATCCTGTAGGTCCAGAGACACCAACCAATCCTGAAGTTGAAGGGTCTGGAGGACTTGAGAAAGAGTAACCATCTTGAACTTGTCCTTCCAGAGAAGTTTGTTCAACCAACGCAAGTCCATGATGGGTCTCGATCCCCAGTCTGTCTTCGGGATAAAAAAAATAAGGGGAATACCATCCCTTGTTCCTCTCCGCTACAGACACCAGTTCTATAGCGCCTTTCTCTAACAGGGTTAAGATTTCCTGCACAAGGAGCGGATCCGGAAGCTTCAAAGAGAGTTTCTCCGGTGGATTGTCGCGAGGCCGCTGAAGGAAGCGAAGGCAGTAGCCGTGGGCTATGGTATCCAGAACCCACGCATCTGAAGTAATGGGCCGCCATTCTTCAAGTTGCTGAGACAGTCTGCTCCCAACCGGCGAACCATGGGACATGTCCTCATGACTGTTTAGAAGCGGCTGCGGCAGTGCCTGAAGGAAAAGAGGCAGCTGCCTGAGTGGCTTTGGCACCACGATTTCCCCGAGCACCACGGGTACTTTTTCGCTTGCCCCTTTGACTAGCGGCCCCTCTCGTTCTACCAAAGGAGGAGTGCTAACGAAAAGAACCTCCCCTCCATTGCTGTCCCCTAGGACGAAAAGGCAGAGGCTGACGCACAGCTGTGCTTAAACATTTAGCCGCAGCTTTCGAGGTCTGCAACCTCTGAAGGCTCTCATCAGCCTTGCTGCCAAACAAATGTGTGCCATCAAAGGGCATGTTCAGAAGACGGGCCTGCAAATCCGGAGCAAATCCCGACTTCCGCAACCATGCAAATCCGCGTATAACGGTGCTCGCAGCCATAGATGGGCTAACACTGTCGGCTGTATCTAAAACCGACTGAAGGGATTCGCACACAGCATCCTTGCCGTCTTGTACAAGAGCGAGGAAACCATCCCTTTTTCCCCCTCGGGAATATGCTCAGCCGCTAAAGGAACGCAGTTCCACAGTGTGTGTGAGTTGGCCAATTTCAAAGCCATGCTCCCAGCAGAAAATACCTTCCGAGCCCAACCGCCAAAGCGCTTGTTGTCCCTATTAGGAGGGATGGTAGGGTACGCTGCCTGCCTCCAGGTGGCCCTAGCCGCCTGAACCACCAAACTCTCAGGAGTGGGGGCTGAGTGGATAAATAGCTGGGGTTGCTAACGGAAGGGCGGTACTTCTTTGTCAAAGATTTATTAACAGCCGGAAGAGATTCCGGGGACTGCCAAGCAGCTGCCACCCTTTTCTGTAAGGTGAGATGAAACAGTAACACCGGGTCAGAGGATGGACCTTGATCTAAGATGTCCATTAGATCATCCTGTACAAAGTCTTCAGGAGGACTGGTCCAGCCTAGATACCCCGAGACCCTAGCCATGAGCCTCCTGTATGAAGACTCAGCATGAGCCCCAGGCTTAGGCCTACCAAATTCCACTTCCGGAGAAAGTATCCAACCCACTGGCGTCATGAAGGGTTTGCCTCAACTCCTCCAATTGACTGTCTTCAGAAAAAACTGGAGCCACATCAAGTATCAAGTTCACCAGGATCCCCAAAATCAGTCCTTTCTTCCTTTTTATAAATGTCGTCCAGAGGGCGTTGTAACCCTGGCCTGAGGACAGAAGAGGGCCTGGAGTCCAACACTGGCCTCACAGACTTCATAGTAGCCTTCCTAGGAGGATCCATGATATCTGGGTACTCCAATGGCAAATTACAGGCAGAAACACCCGAAGGAGTCGAGGGCGCTGAAGGCTTTGGTGTCGACACTGGTGCCGACGGCGCTGTGGACTGATACGACGGCAAAGTGTCGACACCCCCGTAGGACGGGCACGGCGCCGTCCTAGTCGACGCCGGCTTCGAGCCCAAAGCAGGTTGCAGCTGTCTGTTGTGACTGTCCTGAGCCTTGTCCGGATGGGACCTCGAAGGTTCCCGGTGCGAGTTGCGTCACGGACCCGAGCCCAAAGGGTGTGCGAGCCGCGGTACGAGACCGTTCCTTGCCAGCTTCGTTAGAAGGCGCGACCGGAACCGTGCCATGCAATTGAAATATCGCTAACATCTGCTCCTTAAAGGCAGCCCATTCCTCCGGAGTCGAGGACTTCGTCGGGCATGCCACTTTCCTCGAGGCACCATCCTGCAAGGATGACGGGAAGGCGACCAGTGACGCTGCTTCCTAGAGTGCCGGGACGAGGAAGAAGAATGGCAGGAACCACTCCGGGATCGAGATCCCCAGGCCACCTCCCGACGCGGAGAGTCGTCAGTGCAAACCCCCTTGGACGATTTAGATTTTTGGGACTTACTAGGCTTAGAGCCCCTACCTACCTGGAGCTTCCCCTTCCGCAAGGCCTTGGCAGTCAGCGACTGGCATTTCAAACAGTTGTCGATGTCGTGCGACTCGCCCAGGCACCACAAACAAATGCGATGCAGTGATCGACATTTTCCACTTGCAGTCCCGGCAGGTCTTGTAGCCAGACCGCGGAGTCTGAGGTGTCAAAGAAAAAGACATCCCAACGATGATAACACACGAGGCACGCTGAGTTTCACGAAGCAACACAGTCGCAGAAAAAACAGCTGAGGCTACGGGCGCCGTGCCTCCTATTTATAACATCCGGTGACGTTGCCCTCGACGGAGGCCTTCGAGGGACATCGACGACGCCCTCTGCTTAAAAAGTTTCCGAAGTGCACAGCTGTGGACATTACATGTCAAAGATGTGGAATACGTTGGAGGACACAATACATTTGAAATGCTATTACGGTGAGTAATGCATGTCTTCTGATGCTTGTTAATCTGCTTAGAATCACATGCTGTGCATAGACTAGCGAGCAGTACCCGGAGTTGTGAAAAGGAACAGTAGTGAAAAGATGTTTTGATACTGCTTGTCCCCCCTGAGAATCCTATCTAGAATGAGTGTCTAGGCAATAGTGTTTTGTAAAGGTGTGTACAGAACTCCAGGTTGCCGCTTTGCAAATGGACTCAAGGGGAACATTTGCAATGAATGCTATGGATGCCCCACTGCCCAGAGTAGAGTGTGCTCTAGGCTTGAAGGGCAGTTCTTTCTTAGCAAGAGTGTAACATAGTGTGATACATTTGACAATCCACCTTGAGAGATGATTTCGAGACAGGGTCCCCTTCTCTACCAGCTGCCACTGAAACGAAAAACTGGCTAGTTTTTCTCAGTGGTTTCGTTCTTTCCAGGTAAAACATGACTGCCCTGCGCACATCTAGTGTGTGCAGGCTTCTTTCGGCCATGCTAGTGGGATTCTGGAAGAAAGTGGGTAGTTTGATGGGTTCACATGGAACTTTGAGATGAATTTAGGTGCAAATCTGGGATGAGTGCTCAGAACCACCTTATCCCTGTGGACTGTAACAAAAGGGTCTAGAACTGAAAGGGCCTGTTGTTCGCTAACCCACTCAGAAGGCCGTCTTATAAGAAAGGTCTTTTAGACCTGCTTTATGCATGGGTTCAAAAGGAGACCCCATGAGTCTGGTCAAAACCACATTTAGATCCCATCCTGGTTAGAAATTGGGGGGGGGGGGTGAATTCTTTTAACCCCTTCCATAAAGGCCTTAAAAACAGGTATTTTGCACCACAACACTTTCTGTTGTGATATAGTGTAGGCTGATAGAGCCGTTAGATGAACCTTTAAGGAATTAAAAGCCAAACCTGAGTCTAACAAATGAGTTGGGTACAACACAATGTGTGTAGGCGAGCAGTCAATGGGATTGATGCCCTTGGTTTTACACCAGATGACAAAGCGTTTCCACTTACTGGAATAGTAATAACACACGTTAGGTATTCTAGCCTCCCTGAGTACCTGAGTATGTCCAAGGTTTTCTAGCCTCCCCGAGTATGTCCATGCATCTCTGAGGGAGTTGGAGGTGTCCAAACTCTATGACCTCAGGAGCCAGGCCGCTAAGTTTAGATTTTGCGGGCATGGGTATAGAGTCTCCCCTCTGCCTGAGACAACATGTTGTACGGGCAGGGTAGTCTCACGGGGGGGAGGGTGGGGATAGGGAAATTTCCATTAGATGAGCGAACCAGGGTTGGCGGGCCCACATGGGGGCCACCAGAATCATCTTGTGCACTATCTTGTTGAGTAGGGGTGTCGGGGGAAAATCATAGACAAATTTCCCTGACCATGACTTAAGAGTCTCATGCTCTTTTTTGGCAGTCTCTAGAGCCTCGTCGACTGCTTTACCAAAGAGATTTGCTGCCTTGAAAGGTTTATTTTTAAGGACTGCTTTGGTCTCCGGCTTGAAGTCCGAGTTTCAGAGCCAAGCGTACTGTTTGAGCAGGGTGCCATGAGCTAAAGACCTTCCTGCCGTCGCTGCAGTATTCAGGGTGTTTTTAATTACATTTGTGTTGACCTGCCTGCTCTCGGCCACGATAGCGAGTAATTTAGTTCTTGCGGGTTCAGGCACTTCCTGGGGACCTGCGCATCAGCATAACTGGCAAGCAACGTGGGGTAAAGGCAGCTGCCATGGTTATAGGTTTACCCAAGGCATATAATCTTTTGGACTCCTTATCGTTAGGTGCCTCTCCCGTAGCAAGGGGTACTCCCTGCATGTTTCCGGGCGGTGGGTAACCACTAGGGAATCGATAGTGGCGTGGCTTTTAATATGTTGAGGTTCAGAAGGCGATGGCCGAAAACATTTCCCCACCCTTAGATTTACTGCCCTGTTCTGGGCCGGTGTGACAAGAGAAGGAGCCAATCTCCTTTTAATGGAGTTTAGGAGAGGGGTTTTCTTTAAGAATGTAATCCACGAAATCCTGTTCAGGTATGGCTTCTTGGTTGGCGATTTGAAAGTAATCGCCTGCCTTCCTCAAGATGGCATTAAAGGCCATTTGATAGTCTATTGGTGAAGCTTGGTGGGCCGGGGTGGAAGGAGGGGAGTCCACACAGAGGACATCTGTGTCCTGATTTTGAGTATCAAGTTCCCATGGCTCCGTCTCAACTTGATGAGTGTCCTCCCAGTTGTCCGTGGAATCCGCCTGGTCATCTGCAGTATAGTCCTGTAGGAAGGTAGTATCTTCTTCCTCATCATAAATGTCTTGATATGTTGCCCATTTGAATTCCATTTCAGGGTGGATAGAAGTGAAATGGTCCTGAGTAGATTCTAAATTTCCAGGAAACCGTAAGGTTGACCAGCAAGACGATCCTCCCGAGGTCTCTTGGGTTAGGGTGCTCTGAAAGCGACAATCCTTTCCAAACGGTCCATGCACCCTTCAAATTTTTCCCTGGTCCATTTAGACGAACCAGAAGGTGCAAAATGTGGAAAATCTCCACTTTCTTGCCTTTGGCGCCGAAATGTATTACTCATAGTGCTAGACAAAGGCTCCTGCCTATCTTCAAGGTGCTGTGGCGTGTCTTTAGATGTGTCCACGGCACACTCCATGCGTTTTGTCGACTGTTTAGGCATCAACCCCACTGTCAAAGTAATCCATACAATGCTTTGGGCGATGTTCGGCTAATCGGGCCGTGCTGTACGACTAGGAGGTTTAGCAGTAGATTTTTCGCCTACCAATTGACTAGTAGGGCTAGCGTTAGATTTTTGTACTACCGGGACCTAAGGGGGCATCGGAGCGTCAGCTGAGCGCGCATCGCCAGCCAAATGTGATTTTGAGGTAGCGCCCTTAAGTTTCGAAGGCCCAGTCGCAAGCCGCTGCTGCGGGTGCAGGGAAGGCTGTTGATCTTTAAGATCCGAGAATTCTATCTAAATTTTCGGTGGTCCTGTTGGCACTTTCACCCGTTTCAATGAAACCATCGAAACTGGGAAAGGAGTTGTGTGTTTAGTGTGCGTCTTATGTACGCCCCTGTCGCCGGGTGTTGGCCCTGTAGCGTGACTTGCGTCAGGCCTAAAGGGGTCGGGGATGGGCGTGGCGGACATAGAAGTGTCCGTCGTAAGGTCGATGGCATCCGATACAGCTGCTTGGTCATCACTAGTGCACCCGTCACTTTCGGCGGGTGCAGCGGTGGGGGAAAAAGATCTAGCCAGCGACATGCCGTAGGCGGCCTAATGCTTAACGCAGCGCTCTAAGTGTTTTAGGTCGAAAGGAGACTACAAGCCGCGCACCGCGCTTCGTCATGGTCAAAGGGCAGACAATTATTACACTTATCATGCTCGTCTTTCCACAGGTATCTGACCCTGCAAGAGTGGCAAACCTAAATGGTATCCTTTCCATAGCGAAAGGTAATGAAGATGATGACCAGACCTAGAGGGTAAAGAGAGGGAAAAGAGGAGACACAGCGAAAGATAAGACCACCCCGACCCCACTCTCCCTACTGTGTAGGCCGGCCAGAGGGCGCGGCCACATGGATGACTCTGCCGCCGGATCTTAGGCGTCAAGGTCCACCGCCGTCGAAAGTTCCGTCAGTCTTCGTCGTAGTATTTGAAGCACTGTCGGAGTGACTTTAGGGGAAATAACCGACAAAGTCGGTAAACAAGGATAAACCATGTCTCTTATGAAGAGCTCCGCATTGGGGCGAACAGTTATCAGGGTTGGAAAAAATAATCCGAGGGACCTCAGCGCGTGAGGGTTTTTGGGTACACTACACGTCACAATAGGGATAGTGTTTTACAGAGCGTAGCTCTCTCGGTACTTGAAATCAGTTCTCCGTTATCTTCTTCCTCATTCTGCTGGTCTTTATGAGGTTTAGATTTCACCAGTTTTCATGTCTTTTCGTTCTCCTTGTCTGATATTGTTTTCTGTTGTTTTTGTCCCTTTCCTCCTCTTGTGAGCGCCCTGAGGCCTATGGGTTGGTGGCGCCATACAAAAATATAGATAGATAGATAGACGCGCCTTTGCCGACGTCCCCTTTCGGTCCATGAAAGACAAGATGCAATACTGTGCGGTTACCACTGGATGTCAGACCATATGCACAGCATGTGATTCTAAGCAGATTAACAAGCATCAGAAATTATATTATTTAACATTTATACAGCGCTCTATAAATCATTGGTATGACCTCAAAGCGCTAGTGGGTTGAACGCCCTGGGGGACCGTAGTCCAGGTCAGTTGAGAGAGTAAGGTGTCATAGGGTGCTTGGGAGCATCAGTTATGTGTGCAGCTGATGCAATTGCCTGATGGTAGCTGCATCCTAGCATTAAGTGTGGTGATCAGTTGAATGTGTGCAGTCTGGCGGATAGACACCAGGACTGGGTTTTGGCTGGGATGTAGCTGCGTTTTATTAGAATGAGGAGGTGTTCATGGGGTAAAGTTTGTATGTGAGCATCTAGGCCAAAAGTGATTGAAGGGTGTAGCTGCATTCTAATTGTGTGTTGGTGTAGAGTAGAGAGTAAGCATAGTGACATGGGTGGTGAATGTTTTGATGGAGTTATGATCTAAGCAGTTTGCTGATCCGGATTTGAAGTGTGCGTTGCTTAATAGTGATTTAATAAGCATATTCAGAGGCATCTTTGTTCGAGATCGCAATGAGCATTTGTCATCGGGTTGCAAGGTTCATCCGCCTCAGGTGGTCGTGGTCGGCATTACGGAAAGAGCCATATTTTTAGAGCTTTGCGGAAGGTCATATAGTCTTGGGTGTGTCGAATGTGTGGGGGGAGTGAGTTACACAGAGTTGGGGCCAAGGTTGAGAAGGCGGATCCTCTGATCCTGACAGAGATAAAGGTTGGCATCACTAGAAGGAGGGCAGTGCTTGATCTTAGGGTGCAAGATGGGAGGTAGGGTTTTATCTTTCCTTGTAGGTACATTGGGCCGGTCTTGTGTACCGGTCGGTGAGTAATGCATAGGATCTTGAAGGTGACCCTTCGTCCGACTGAGAGCCAGTGAAATTTTCAGAGAGATGGTTATATGTGGTCTCTTTGACCCAGGGCGAGGAGCAGTTTTGCGACACTTTGGTGTTTGTTGAGTTGGTAAGCAGGAGCTCCTAGGTAAAGGGTAGGCATAGTCTAGTCTCGACATCACAATAGACATTACTGCAGTACGTCTGTTTGGGTAGGAGAAGTAGGGAAAAATGTGTAAGATGTTTAAGGGTGGTAGTGACAGCATTTTGACACGTTGTTGATCTGACGGGAGTGTGTCGGGCCCGAGTCCATAGTGCAGCCTAAGTTTTTCACTACATCGGAGGAGGGGGAAAGGAGGCCGAGGGGGGTTGGGGGCATGGGAGCGGGTGTGGAATAAGGGCAGTATTGCTGCATACCATGATTTTAGTTTTATTAGGGTTCAAAAGGAGGTGGTTTATTGTCATCCAACGGTCAATATCTCTGAGATAAGCTTCGAGGTCGGGATTGGGGTTGTTGCCGGACTTGGGAATTCTTAGGATAATTTGGGTATCGTCAGCGTGGTTGTAACAGGGGATGTTGTGCGTGCGGATGATTCCAGGTACAGTGGTCATATAGACGTTGAACAGGAGAGCAGATAGGCATGCGCCTTGGGGTACTCCGGTGTTCACCAAGTGAGCAGTTGAGACAAAGGAGGAGACAAGGGTTATTTATTTCCGGTTGCTGAGGAAGAAGGCAATCCATTTGAGAGTAGTGCCATGGATTCCTAGGGAGTGAAGGCGGCCAAGGAGGATTGAGTGGTTAACCGTGTCAAAGGCTGCAGGGAGATTAAGGAGAATCAGTGGTGAGCCGTCTTCAGAGTCAGCAGAGACCTTGAGATCATCCCAGATCGAGATCATAGTGATTTCTGTACCATGTTGTGGTCTGAATCCTGATTGTGTGGGGTTGAGGCGACAGTTGGATTCTACAAAGGAGTTGAACTCGGAGTATGCTGTCCTGTCAATGAGTTTCACGAGAAATCTGGTGTTGGAGATCGGCCTGTGATTCTTGGGGCCAAGGGGGTCAAGAGATGCCTTTTATTTTTTTAGAAGTGGCTTGACATGTGCTATTTTGAAGACATCAGGAAAGATACAAGAGTCGAGGGAGTCATTTAATAAGGCTCTTGCATGTTCACCTGCATAGGTAGACAAGAATATTTCTTTCAGGACAGAGGTGGGGCAGTGGTCGAGGGGCAACCCAGAGGGTTTGTTGGCTAATAGGTCAAGGAACTCGTCCCTGGAGATGGGTTTGAAGGAGTCGAACGCAGGGAAATTGGGTGTCGGGGCAATGGGATCAGGAGGGGCCGGGTATGGGAAGGAGGAGAGGAAGGACAGTTTGGTGTTAAGGTTTGCCATCCTGTCAAGTGCGGCGTTGTAGAAATGTAGGGAGAGTGAGGCGCATAGTGATTGTGAGTGGGTGAATTGGGTAGAGGTGCACAAGGGTTTCATGAATTCTGATGTGATCATATGGAGTTCTTTTCTGCAGTTACCACAGTTGAGAATGTGTTCATTGTAATAGGCTTTTTTGGCCTTTCGGATTTGTAGTTCCGGTGGTGCAGGGCGAACATGGATCAGATGAGATCGATTTTAGATGCTCGCCATTTGCGTTCAAGAGAGTGGTTTTGTTTTTTGGCATTCCTCAGGTGGGGAATGAACTATTTGGGGAACAGTCCTTTGCGTGAGGAAATGGGGCGCGAGGGGGTGAGAGGAATTATTGAGTCGTTAAGCCATAAGTCGAAGGAATCGATGGTTATGGGTCTATCGGGGGCAGCGTTGCAGGGGGACGAAGAAGCAGTGCTTCAGCTAGGTCTGGAAGGATCTTAACTTTGTCCAGCATTTGAGATCACAAGTGGGGGCCGGGGGAAATGTAGGAGGAGGGGTAGGCATGTGGATAGAGAAAGGGATGGCATAGTAGTCGGTCCATATGAGTGGTTTGGGACGGGATATATAAACAAGGTCATGTGAGCTGAAAATTGCATCAAGGGTGTGCCCATCTGAGTGGGTTGGACCAGTGGTATGAAAGGAGAGGTTGAGCGCATCAAGACTGTCAACCAGCGGATGAGTCATGGGTTGTTGGGGATATCGAACCAGATATTGAAGTCTCCAAGATGTGTAAGAGAAGGATGATTTACTTGAACGGTAGCTATCGAGTCCCAGAGGTTGTTGGCGAAATGTCTGTCATATCCCGGGGGTCTGTAGATGAGTTAGAAGCTGTGGGTGAAAGTCGATGGTAGCAAGAGTTTTACTAGAATGGATTCACAGGAGGCAATGCATGTTTGGGATTTGACGAGTGAGACAGAGAAATGGGGATTGAAGAGGACTGCCACTCCGCCACCTCTGGAGGGTCTATTGTGGGCGATGAGCGTGTAGCCCCGGGGGATGGCTTTGTGTGCAACTGGGGTAAAATCGTTGGAGAACCATGTTTCGGTGATAAAAATGAGGTTGGGCTTGTCAGAGGATAGGAGGTCAGAGATGCTGTGTCTGTTATTTGCTACGGAGCGGGCATTAAAGAGGATGCATGTGACTTTGTGAGGGGAGGTGGTTTTCGTGATGCTCTTCGTAGTGGGAACTTGGTGGACATGAGTGTCCGGTGGGCTGGCGGATTTTGTAAGAACATTCCGGGTGGTTGAGAGCGGTGGAGGTGGGATATGAGGGCCAGGGGGCTGGGGGGGAAGGGGCTGGGTGCCAGTGGACTTTGAGCATTGGGTGGGAGTGCTATGTCGATCGGGGGGGGCAGAGAGAAAGCGGGCAGAAGGTAGGTATGTGAGAGACGAGGGGCAGGTCAAGGGGTGTCGGGAGGGTGGTGAATGGGTATTTTGGGGTGAGGGGGATTAGGTGGGTTGATTTTGGAGTGAGTAAGGAGGGTGCAGGGGGATTAGGTGTACAGGGTGAGCTGTCAAGAGAAAGGGGGTGGAAACTGGGATAGGGGATTGTAAGGGGATAGGGGAGGGAGAGGCTGGAAGGTTGGGCTGAGGCAGAAGTGGTGAGGAGTGGAGGGTTAAGAGAGAGTACCAGTCATGTTTCTTTCATTATGTGGGTTTTGGTGTCAGAGGGTGAGGGTTTGGAGGGAGATGAGGATACCGTCTAGCAAGGGTGAGACAAGCTACTTTCAGAGAAGGGAAGGGATAAGAAGGGGGTGGTTTGTTGGAGGTGGTTGTGTAGGGGTTAAGGGGGAGGAGAGGGTGGCATGGGAGGTTGGTCGAGAGGTTGGTGAGATACCCAGTGGTCTAAGGGGTAGGGAGCTGGCGGCATGAGAGGGAGGGGAGTTTCTCAGAGGGCACACGGATGGTGTGAAAGCAGAGGTGGAATCGCTCTGTTTGGAGCGCCAGAGGGCTCCCCTGGCTTTGGAATTTGATAATAACCGGGGGCATCATGGTGTTCTCAATAGATGTCAGAGGGAGGGTGGAAGTCGATGTGTTAGGGTAGGATGGGGGATGAGCGTATGAGGAGGCAGGTGTTTGGCGCGCCAGAGTGCTCCTCTGATCTTAGAGTTGGACAAGGGATGATGGTAGGAGAGTCGGCGGGCAGCATCCGGGTGTATTGCTGTACGGGGCAGGGGTTGTGGTTTGCGAACAGATGGGGGACAAAGTGGGGGGTCGTGACGTTGGGTGCTAGAGCGCGGGCCGCGAGGCGTGAGCCATGGGGGGGGGGGGTATGGGCCAGGGGGCCTAGGGATCAGGACTGGTCGGAGAGGGGGTGAATGATGAGCTGGGGTCTCCATCCCGAGGGAGGTCCCAGAGATTGAAGTACTGGTAACAGTAGATGTAGGGCCCTAGATGCACACTCTAACTCTAGATTTGGGCACTAGGGCAGTGGGAGAGGGCCAACGAGGTTAACAGTAGGATGAAAGTCAAGATGCAGTAGCAGCGCCTAAAATGAGGGCAGGTAAAGCACAGTACTATATCAGATGGCACTTTCTAGTTGTGAATCATGCAGCGTAGGCAAGTGAATACAGTGCCGTTTCACGGGGCACTTTCAAGAGTGGTTCAATGTAGCTTTCTAGATGTGACTCAATATAACAAGAAAAATTCGTAAGAGTGTGGGACATGCAAATAAGTCACAGTATCCTCACAGCGGGTACCTTCTAGATTTGAATCAATGTAACAAGACAATCACTAAGTGAGCGGCATTGGCCAATACATTGCAGAATTAGCTCAGAGGGCACTTTCTCGATGCGAATCAAGCTAACAGGAACAGATGTGGTACAGGTCAATTTGAACAGCTCTCCGAGGTGTGACGCAGGTTACCATTTACAGTGCTAGGAATGTTTGCAACATGGTAGGGCTTCCAGGGTAGAGTAATAGCTCTATTCCCACCCCAGCCACATCTTACTTGGCCGTAGCTGCTGGTTGATGGCTAGTCACTGGCTTCCCCTGCTGGCACCTGCAGACAAGATATGGAGCTGCCTCTGTAGGAGCCGCCCTTTGTCTCTGGGCCCTTAGCCAAAGGGCTACACGGCCAGAGGGCTGCCCTGGGAAAGTCAGTTAAGAGCAGTGATCTGCCTATCAGGGGAGGGGGCGGGCTGGGAGGCGGAAGGAGGGAGCTCTAGATATGGAAGAGGGTCAGGTAGCAACAAGTGAGGATGCCGGGGCTGAGGGCGGTCAACAAAGTTTTTTTTTCAAAAATCAAGGCCCAGAAGGGTGTGAGGATCAACACTCACCTGGGCAGCGCCTGGGTGGAATAGAGTGAGGGAGAGGGTTAATTCTGTTCCACTGAGAGACTGACAGAGGTAGTTCAAAAGCCATTTCTAACATTTGCTTGGAGTGTTTGTCAAGGCTATGTAGAGAATACATTATACTTTTGAGGAAGGAAGGAGAAAAAGAGTACAGCTCTTACTTGAAACTTGTGGCTCCTTTAGTGATCTCCTCTGAGCTCCGAGTGCCAGAAGACCACTGAAGACCGCTCGTCTCCCCACTCCGCTCCGCGTGACAATGTTCTTTAAATGCTGTCTGCACAAAAACACTGCTGACATGCTCCTACTCCTAAAGGTAGACACTTCAAAGAGACTCACGGCACTGACCACAGAAGACCACTCGTCTCCACAATCCTCGCAGTTCCCCGCAGTGAGCACCGCAGACTCTCAGAAGCATCTGTGACCACTTGGGCCTCCAGCTAAGTAGCCCAAAAGGGTTCGCCGTCCATCATGTTCTCCCCGTTTACCCACCAAGCGAGGTCACTGGCCATGCCCTTGATATCCAGAAGATATCAGTCAAGTTGCGTGAATATTGAGATCACTGGCTCCTGAGAAGCCGCTGAAGGGAGCACATCTGAAATCTCTCACACCAAGAAAACACAGGCTGCTACATGGCCTAAGAAGCAGAGGGAGGAAGACTGATGCTGGAAGAGTAGTGCAATTCCATATTTGTGTAATCATCAGTCGATGCTGGTAGCTCCTCTTGGGTGAATGGCCTTCCCCTGCCTGAGTGTCCAGGACTACTCTGATAAACTTTGGACTCTGCTTTGTTGTAATGTGGTAATTCGGCAAATTGAGGGAGAAGTCAAAGCTGTGCAGCAGCAAGTAAGTGTCCTAGAGGTGCCTTGAAAACTTCTCTGGGAACTAACCTTGGATAAGCCAGTAATCCATGTATTGCAATACAAAGATGCTGGTTCGGATCTCCTAAGGTGCACAGCTACCACGGCCATCAGGTTGATTACCTAGGGTGCGGCGGTCCGGCCAAAGAGGAGCACTCTGAATTGATGAGTGTCCCTTATGACTAACCTTAGGAATTTCCTATGGATCGGCACATGGATTAGGCGTCCTGAAGGTCCAGTGACACCAACAAGTGCTGGGATTGCAGAGCATGTAGAATTTGTAAATGTCACCATACTGAACTTATCCTTCCTTCAGGAACGTATTCACGGCCCTTAGGTCATGGAACGGAGGCTTCACCCTTTCTAGGGTACAAGGAATTAGCAGTAGTACCTGCACATACTTCCCTCCCTGGCTGGTACTTCATACACTGCAACCTTTTACAAGTTAAGCTTTCAGTTCCTCCAGGTACTCAGGATCCAGTTGTCGAGAAAGAGGCAATGCTCTGACAAGGGGCCTTTTAAGAAAGGGCAGACAGTACCCTAGTTTTACCATTTGGAGTACCTAGCCAGCGATAATCTCTTTCCACCTGTTCCAGTGCCTGGAGACTTCTTCCAACCGAAGAAGCACATGCAGAGAACTCAAGGGTCTTGATTGACCCAGGTGCTGCAGGATTTGAGGATCCAGAAGATTGGCCTTTGTTGCCCCCTATCCCTGCCAGTCCAAGAGCCTTAGTTTTGCCCCCGTTTGGCTTGGGGCAAATGCACCCTTCCTCACAAAGGGTGGTTTTACTGCCTAAAACCCCTGCTCCTGGAGAGACATGAGATGGGCTGCTTGGCGGGTTGCTGGACCTCCAGCCCCACTGATTTTATAGCAAGCTTTGAATCCTTAAATCTCTCAAGGGACTTATTGGCCTTCATTGCAAAAAGGTGTTAACTATCAAAAGCCATATCGAGGAGCTTAGCCTATACGTTTGGCAAAAAACCCAATACTCTAAGATACAAGGCTCTCCGAAGCACAGTCGACATACCCATCGACCTGCCGATGCCTAGAGGGATTGGTAAGTCACCTCCTTACCATCGCTCACAATGTCCAAGAAGGCCTCCATTACTTCCCCTTTGGGCAGATGACCAGCTGCCTCTGAGATGGTCTTCCAGAGAATGTGAGTATTTGGCAAATGCAGAGGAGGCATGGATGACCTCAGTGCCATGCTTTTGGACGTGAAAACCTTATTCGCGTTGGCATCCATCTAAGACTCCCTTGTCTGTACGGAGGTTAAACATCGATCTTGACTGTGACGAATTGACAGTTGTGGCATGGACCAGCAGCCTTTCGGAGGAAGGGTGTGCAATAAGAAATTGAAGGTCACCTCTAGCCAGTTTATATTTCTTTATAAGGTCACCACCTAGCACAGATGTTGCCATAAGATCGTAATTGGGTCTGCTGTCGCTGCATTGAAGGGCAAGGCTCACTCCAATTGCAGTCCCTTGCCTAAGATGTCCGTCAGCTCAAAGTTCTGTAATGGCCTGGCTGGAACGATGAGGCCATTAGCGACAACCACCTTTTCGGGCACTTTGCGGTATTGGGCATTTATTGTGCGTTCGTCAAGGCCGTTACATTTTGACGTGCTGGGACGTATTTAGCCTGCTCGTGTCATGCACGTCTGCCTGGTCCAACAAAGTCTAGTAACTGGACATTCCTGCAACTGCCAAGTGCTCCATCCCAGAGGGGAGAAGATCCCCATCGCCATATATGGTCTGCATGGAGGAGAAGAAACCCGCCCTTGACTCCAGCACATAGCCTCAGCCCTGTGTCAGAAACCAGAAGGGAACGCTTGATGCTCCCGCTGTAGGCAGCTTCAACACTGTGATCTTTCTTCAATCACCTTTGCACGAGAGGACTTGGGGACGGTTGGTGTTGGTGCCGCAGACAGAGTCTAGGCCAAAGTCGCATCTGCCACTTGAACTCTTCTCATTCATTTCTAGGTGCCTGAGGGGTAACACGTACCCCTCTTCTGCCAAGAGTCAGTGTCAGAGTTGCACCTGAGCTTTTTGTGGGAGAATGAGGACGAATGATGAGACTCGCTGTGCGAATGTGATGTCTTCTACTCTCTCTTGCCGCCTGCCTTTGCTGTCTTTTCTCGGGAGTGGGCCCCCCTCGGTATCGATGCCCGAAGATTTTTGATGGCCGACCTCACCAGCGACTTCGAAGGGGACCTCGCTTGTTTGGTCGAGCGTTCCCACAGAACGTCATGTCTGGAGACGAGGAGTGGCACGGTCAAGGAATGTTGAGGTCGAGGAGACGACGCAGACACACACTAGCCCCTTGTCAAATATTTCCGAGCAACGGACGCTGAGGTAATGTTCTAGCCAGTTGATAAGTCTGTGGGAGAATGCACTCCACTAGAACAGCCTCTTCTAGAGCCAGTAATGTGTGATAATGACACATGGCCTAAGTTCATAAGCCCTTGCAGCGATTGGTCCATTAACCTGTGTAGTTACCACCTGGTTTAGCCTGAAGCAGGGTGCATTATTGCAATTAGCACCTTTGGACAACCCTCTGAGCATTAAGGGGCTGAAAAGTTTCAGAAAACATGGTCTTCAATACACTTAATCAAATTGATTGAAAACAAAACATAGCCACCATGCAGAACCACCCATTTAAATTTCCATAGCATGATTAGTGAGTTCCTGGCTTGAGGAACGAGGATGGACTTTCAAGTGGGGGGCCTGAAGTGTGGCTTGGCGTAATGTCAAAGAAATGGGAGAAGAGGGTCGAGTTTAGCAGAATGGAGCGAGTGGAGGTCTTTGGCTCTGGGTCAAGGACGACTAATGGATGCCCGGAGATACGGCACTGGCCAGCAGGGTGGAACGCAGGCTTTCATCTGTAAATAAAACCCTGCACACCCCGACCTGCCTGGAGTGCATTCCATGGGTGCTAATGGTGAATACAATTCTTCCTCATTTCCCCAGTGGGGAAATGAGGAAGAATTGTATTGAATCCACAGGCATCTGCTATTATGCCATAACACAATTTGGTAAAGCCCAGAGCCCTTAAAGGGTCTAAAAGCCAACCAGGAAGAAATCGTGCTGATGTTCATTTGACAAAACAAAGAATATTTAAATTTTACAAACTATTTTAATGTTCCAAATCTTGACTCTCGGCACCACCTTCCTTGAGGGTCACTGGCTCCCTCTAACTCCTACCTCAATGTTCTAAGCGCATGTGAATTCGTCAGTATGCTCTCCTGAAACCATCTTCAGCGTTACACATCCTCCCCCTCTAATCCAACGTACACCAAAACTTTGACACTCAATACTAAAGAAAGGTCAAAAAGCGTCCCGGTTTTAAAGAATGGCTTGCTGGGACCTGAAATCCAATGTTGTTGTAGTCGTGACAATCATCTGCAGAAGGCAGGTGCCCTAGAGGAAGGTGGATGTCTGTACTGCAGAGCTCACAAGTTTGCTGTGGAAATCATGCGGGATTAGTCCTGTTTTGTTGAGATTCTGGTACTTGTAGTGTTACTAAATTCGTACAGAAAAAAAAACTGCAGTCCCCAGAATCCAAGGAGGAAAAAACAGAACTGTATGTCCTTCTCACGCATGGCGAAAAGAAAACTTGGAACTGACCGAGGCACCCTTGCCTAAAGGCCCATGGACACTGGCCACTCCCATAATGGGAATATAAAAAACACACTGCTAAAAGACCCAAGAGGGGATATAACACCTGGCAAACATCATGGGCTATAAGCCACGTCTGCTAGCCATAGAGAACATGGCTGCAGCTCAATGATGTCTGGTGTTGCTGGTATTCCAGTGCCAAGGAGACTGGGCCTTTCCAAATGGCAAATCTTTATTTTGGGGGCAGGGCGAGGGGACAAAGACCGATTTAAGTAGGGCTGGTCACCTTCTGCAAAGACCATTTTGGAAAGGGAAGGGCCTTGTGTCCTCCCCAACACCCCTGATCGAAACCCGGAGGTGTTTTACAACTTAACTTCTTTTTCTTATTTTTAGCAATGACTCCCACCCACCACCTGCCCCCAAGCAACATGGCCAGACCTCTACGTAGCCGAAAATGTAAGTTTTCTACGATCATGAGTACCTATTTGCCAAAGTATTGTTTCTCTTCCCAGGGCCCTCGGGCAATGACAACACAGGTCACAGAAAGCACAAGCTGTTAAGTGGAGTAATGTTTTTTTTTTTTATTTCACAAGGGAGTTGCTAATTAGTAAAAATATCTATGAACTAAAAGGTACATAAACCTATCACTGCTAATATCTTGTGACAATTTATGCGTGTCCAAACTTTTCCGATAGTGACAAAACAAAGACATTTTATAATGTGTTATGTTGGCCTTGCCACTAGCCTGAAGACTATTGTTATTAATATCCAAAGTGGTACTCCTGTGAACGACATGAAAAGGTCGAGCAATCCTTGCTCGATCGACACATGTAACTGCAGGCCGCAAAATCAGGAGTGCACAGATCTTGTTGGAATGTACATGGAAGGAATAATATAGAGCAGAATAATTAAGTAAATCAAGAAAACAGATTTGTTTTCTCAGTACCATTTTTTCATCCTCTTTCCGTCTAGCCGTCCACACGGATCCAAAGGCCCCTTTTCCTATGGGGCGTAGTGTGGTGTACACATTTGCATAATCTCCTTCGCTGGCTTTCAAGCAATCCGGCTCCTCAGAACCCGGCAACATCTCGAAAGAACTTGCTCCCTGGATCATCTACAGAGGACAAAAAAGCATAGAAAAAGGCAAGCAATAGTTAGACTCAGCTAGGCTATCAAATTCCATGTATGCTATAATACTGCAAACTAAAGGATATCCTCTGGCATGCTTAGAAGAGTATGCAGACTCCCTGCTGTTGAAGGTTTCCATCTGGTAAATGAGGGAGCACTGAATTGTTTCCAGCATGGTATAGAGGCTGTTTGCACACACATATTCTGTCAGGTCCATCGATGCGAGTTATTTCATCACCTACCACTCCAACCCAGAGTACTTTGAGTTAACTTTGACAAATTAGGATCTAAGGGATTTCAATAGAATTTCGAAAGGGCAGAGCTTGGTGAGAGTGCTCCGTCACTGACTTGTATGGTCAGTGTACGTATTGTAAAAATTAGGCTGAACATTTCTAGCAGGGTAATGACACCAAAAGCATGCGGCTACAATACGGCATAAAGAGCCTACACTAAGCTCAAATAACATTTGAATCTGAAGTGCCAGTCATGAAGTTAGTATTATTAGGTGAGCTGTAAGTCTCTGATAGCTAATAATTATTTCCTACATTATAAATCACCAGCTGAGCCAGGCAGCATGCATCTTAACACAGCCTTCTGCAAAGGCAAATAAAAAGGTATTTGATTTCTATGCCATCCACCACAGCATCATCAATGTTGCAACACACCCTTAAAAACGGAATTACCTGGATGTAAATTATCCACAACAGAAAAGTGTAACACCAACAATCTGTTTATTACAGGGCCGAAAGGTAGGACTAGACCACTCCAAAATATAATTGACATATGAGATTATATGCAGGAAGCATGTACTGCGTTAGAATTAGTCTTTGCAGCAATATAAGAATATCAGGCTGCACAAAGACCCAGCACTAATTCACTAGTCGTGCACACAAAGAAGGCATTCACATGAACATGCTAGTGATAAGTTATGCATGGAAGATATGATAACAAGAAGGCTGTTTGCCAATTTCTAGCTAAGAAACATTTCTGCAGGAATCACGGATTACCATTTATTTACCTCTGGTATAGCTGAAGCATTTGCTCTGCTCAGTTAGTGCCTGCAAGTTTCACACTTAATAACAGGGTTTAAGGTTCACATGTAAATCAAGTCCTCCAATCAAGCAAGGTCCGC
Organism: Ambystoma mexicanum; assembly: GCF_040938575.1. NCBI lineage: Eukaryota > Metazoa > Chordata > Amphibia > Caudata > Ambystomatidae > Ambystoma > Ambystoma mexicanum. The sequence continues at coordinate 529,556,843 of NC_090932.1, forward strand.
ATTTGCAAATTGTAGAAATACCACACATAGATCAATATGCAGGCTTATGGAAGGGTTTTCTTCAGCATAACGAACAAATTATTTACCTCTCAGCAATGTTATTTCTAATGGATGTTCCTCCTACGGATTCCTCACCTGTGATTTGTATTCGCAGTGTAGCTGTTCTTTGGAAACTAAACACAGGACATAGCATCGGGGCAAGTATATATCGCCACGCCCCATGACCTCAGTAGCACCCTTCGTCCCTAGCACTTTGATGCAGAGGCACCACGTAACAGATGTTATACTAGCTGTTCACCAAGAGGGGCAGGTTGGGTCAGCGATGGGGACTTCATGGGAGGAACATCCATCAGAAAGAACATTACGAATAGGTAAGTCATTTGTTCTTCTAATGGATTCCTTCCTCCCACTGATTCCACATCTAGGATATATTCCCATAGCAGTACGTGGATCTGGAGGAGAGCAAAGGACACTATCTATACCAGAAAGCATTGGTGGACCAGAAAACATTGGAACACCACCCGTCAAAACCGGCGTCCCGTCCTGAAAGGGAATCCAAGCAGAAGGGTTTCCCAAACATGTGCAGTGAAGCTCACCTTGAGGCTTGTCAGATGTCCAAGACAAGACTCCCCCTCTGAAGGGCAGAGGTGGCAGACACTCCTCTGGAAGAATATGCTCTGAAGCCTTCAAGTACATCCTTTCCAGACAGATTGTAGCATTCTAAGATGCAGAGAATGATCCACCTTGACCGGGTCAGTATAGCCACAGCCCTGCTAGCACAAACACCAGCATAACAAACTAATAGCTGGTCATCTTCCCCGACATCTCTCGTCTAAGAGATGTAGTGGCTGAGAGTGCGCACCGGGTCCATCCGATAGAAGAATCTTCTGGGAGATATGAAAATCTGAGACCACTTTCAGAAGAAAGGAGGATCTCACTCTCAAAGTCAACCAAATAGGGAGGTGTAACCGATAATGCCTGGAACTCGCTCAAAATGTCTAGCTTAAGTGATGGCAACCAGAAAAAAACCACCTTAAAGGTGAGCAGTTAACAAGAACAAGAATGTAGGGGCCCAAATGGAGCACTATGGAGAACCGGAGGGTGTCCTCGCCTCTTTTTCACCCAGACTCCTCCTCTCGGGTCGCCAGGGAAAGGACATCGCTTTTGGATCCCGACCCTGGGGAGAGGGGATAGGTGAGGGAGGATCACCTGAGTGGAGGGAACGGTCCCCGAGATGCGGTATCCGTCGTCCCCTTTCACAATGAGCCCTCTATCCCTAAAGCCTTTGTGGGATATTGTAAATTCCTTCCCTTATCATCATTTCAATGTATTCCCAATAAACAACACTATGGTACTGGGACAAGGCCAACTAGGAGGACACATCCTCAACCAACACACACACACACACACACAACACACCCCCCACCCCCAAAGTAACAACCGGGCATGTCTGTATAATGGAGGCCTCCAAAGTTAGGCAAGAGAACTGAACGACCCACACCTGGGGTTACTTAACACACCTGATGAATATAAAATGGCCCGCCGCTCTGAGGTAAGGGGAATGGGCTGGAGGAAAAGGATCTGGAGAACCAGGTGGCGGGAGCAGTGCCGTGCAGGAGAAGTGGACATTGCAGCCGTGGTCAGCTGTGCAAGGGTCCATAGGTTCTGCCATCCGCCAAAGCAAACCGGGTGGGGAGAAGCTGTGGAGCTCCCTGTGTCGGCAGCCACTGCTGAAAGGCGGCAGGAAAGCAGGCGCTACACGAGGTGCAGACTGCAAGAGAAGCCTGGAAGCATCGGAAGCCTGGAGAAGCCCGTTGCGAAGGCAGCCAGTTGGACAAATGCTCCTGTATGTGACTGGTGAGTGTAGAGCCAATATACACTCTGACCAGGGCACTCCGGTAACGTTTAACAAAGTCCTTTGTTGCTGTCGAGTGAGAGGCAACGTGATTAAAAGTATTGTTGAATGCTGAAATAAATATTATTGAAATATTGAATGAAGTACAACCGATTGAAGGCACTTGTGAATACTGAACAGTAAAAATGTATGGAACGCACTTAAGAATACAGAACAGAGTAAAAAGATATTGAAAGCAATTGTGAATACTGCAGCACAGAGTAAAAAGGCACTGAAAACACTTGTGAAGGCCACACAAAGTCTCATGAATGAAACGAAAGAAAAGCAGCATATGAAACGAGAGTCAAGGAATATAGTGTGTGAAAGTCCAAAGAGTACCAAGGAGGTAAGAAGAGGAACACTTAAAAGTGGCCTAAAGTCCAGAGGAGCCCAGGCATGGCAAACAGAGAGATACTTGTGTAGGCAAGAGCTAGAGAAATACAATCCGGAATAATAAAGTGCATGGTGGCTAAAGCAGCCACGGCACAGTGTTTGGAGCATATGACTCAGAGGAATCAACTAAGTATCACTGTCAGATGGAACCAGTGGCTAAGCGTTGATGGAAGAAGACAGGGTATTGGTTGCATGACCTGGAATGGGTGGACCGTGTGGTCGGACAACTGCACCTAGACGGATTGCCCTATGTGGAAAAAAACAATTAAAGCATTTTTTAAGTCAAGCTCATGTGTTGCTACATCTTGGTTTGAGAAACAAATTAAGAAACAGAACTCTGTTGATTTTGAAAGCTGGAAGTTTGAACTCTTGGTGAAGGAAACCCTGACTTGGGAGGCGCCCCAAGGAACTGTGTTATTTTGGAAGAAAGAAGGTGTGAACTCTGGGGGAAGGGAATCTCACAGTTTTGAGAACTAATTTGAACTTGGGTTTGAATCCACTGTCTCTCTCTTGCTCCATGATGCCTTCATAGCACCCGTAAAAACATGAACACCAGATTGAAATCCCACGGTGGACCCACAAACTAGTATGGAAGAAACAGATTGCACAAAGTCCATAACAGCTGTATAACTGTGGGGACTATGAAGAAAGAACCCTGATCATGGGATCTTCAAGATAGCAGCAAGGATGCCGTTCACAGTGCCCTCCTGCAGGCTCAACTGGACCAAAGACTGTAAAAAATCAAAAACAAAGGATAAAGAACAGGATAAAGTGTTCAGATGCCCCACCTGGTACCAAGCTGAAAACGTATGCCACCTGCAGGCATAAATTAACTTTGTGGCTGGCCTCGGTGCTGAGACAACATCCAGGACATTGTCTGACAATTCCAGCTCCAAATATCTCAACCTCTCCGTAGCCAAGCATGAGGTTCAGGTTTCTAAGGTTTAGATGGAGCACCTGCCCTTCTGACTGGGAGAGGAGATACACTCTCTGTAGAAGACACCAGGATGGGTAGATGGACATATCCAGCAAATCCGGGTACCATGTCCTCCGGGCCCAGTCTTAAGCGATCGGAATCAATATGCAACCGAACAGACACAGCATCTGAAGAATCAGCACAATGACAAGGCTCAGCTGGATTGTAAAAAGAAGGTTGAAAGTCTGCCAGAGCGTCCCTGAGTGCCCTGATGAGGAAATTCCCTGGAACGGAACAACGTGTCCTTTCTGTTCACACTGGAAGCGAAGAGATCCACTTTAGGAGTTCCCCGGCAGGAGCAAATCTTCAGAACTTCCTGGCAGAGACCTCACTCATCGGAAGCCCAAGTCTGTCTGCTCAAGGCATCCGCAGTGACATTCTCTTTCTAGCAAGATGGGTAGCTGTTGCAGACATTTTTCTCCAAAGCCCAGAATCAATTGCATTGCTTCACTGCATAGCAGCAAGGATCCCACACTACTTCACACACTATTGAGGTAATGCATGGCCACTGTTTTTTTTTAAAAAAAAAATTAATTTAAAATGCATATGGTTTATAGCTTTAAACCTTACATTTATCAAAAATCTTGATAAATTAGTTCATACAAAAGAGTTTAACAAATTAATCTACATTTATCCGAGGAAAGGCGATTGTCCTTGACCAGGACTTTCACGCCTTGAAACACTTACCCTTGAAACAATTGTGTATAGGCGCGTTATAAATGCCATATCATATCATATCATATATCAGGCATTAATTGTGTTTGGATTGTTTGCCAGAAGTGAATAACCGCAGTCGTCATAGAAATGTTGTTGCCAGATAAAATGTGTGCCCATCGTTCTTTAGGGTCCATGGATTTGTTGGATTTCATGAAGAGCGTACCGACTGCAAGGCGTACGTCTGCTAAGGCTGGGCATTGCATTAATAAATGATGTAGACTTTCAATACGGTCAACTTCCTTGCAATACCTGCATGTTTGATTTCGAAGGGTTTTCTGTGCTCGTATCCCAAGGATTTGCTGTGTAGGAAGTACATTAAGACGCAGCCTCATGAAGGTGTCTCTGATAAAACGGTCAGGAAACAGCTTCAGATAACAAGGGATCACATTTAAGGCTCTAACTTCAGTGGTACAATTTAATGTGAGTTTGTATCCGTCTTTTTCTTTTTTTGTTGATATCCAATCAAATCTTTCAATTTGTATTTTGGCTCTTTGGGGTCTGCAAATTAGGGTTTCAAGTGATATGTCATATCTTATCCTTTCTTGATTAAGGAATTCCATTTATTCAGAGCCGGTGCGTTGATATTTCCAGCGATTGGACGAAGAATGTTCAGGGCAGGAATCTTCTCATTATTGTTTATTTTCCTGAGAAGATAAAGTTGTTTCCACCGTATGATTGATTGCAGGGATTGGAGGCCAAGTACGAATCGAATTCTTGATGTTGGAGTGGATTTCGGGATGGCTAGTACCTTTGTCCAAAAGATTCGCTCCAATTGGTCCCATACAGTTGTTTGTAGGTTTATCATTGACTCGCCACCGTATGTCAAGATGGGTATAACTTTTTGTTTGAAGAAAATTATGCTTGGTTTCGTAGAATATTTCCCGAATTCTTTATGTAGTACTAAGCCCTGACACGCTAAAGAAGAACTAGTTACTCTTACCTTGTAACGTTCTTTCGATGGGATGTTCCTCCGACGTATTCCTTATCTTAGATAGAAATCCTTCAGCTTTGCTGGCCTCGGAAAATTTTTTCGCCAGAGGGCGCTGCGCGTCGATGATCGCCGAGTCGATGACCCTCGACGGCCTCCGTGCCGACGTCGACGTCATCCTGCCTATAAAGGCCGCGCGCAGCGTCCGTTGCTCAGTTCCGTTTTGTAGTCCCCAGTAATGTTTTTGGATTAGACTAATCACCTTGAAGGAGCATAGGCTGCAAACCCACAGGAAGTCATACTGCGGGGATGGATGGGAGGGTCGATAAGGAATACGTCGGAGGAACATCCCATCGAAAGAACGTTACAAGGTAAGAGTAACTAGTTCTTCGAAGGGATTGTGTCCTCCGACGTATTCCTTATCTTAGATAGACTCCCATAGCAGTGGTATTGTGACTGGAGGCGGGAGTAATAAAAGTTATGTTACCCTTCCAGAATGGACAGAGTGTAACACAGCCTTGCCGAATCTAGTTTCTTGACTAGAGGAGGAATCCAGGCTATAGAATTTGGTAAATGTATGTGCGGACGACCATGTGGCAGCCGCACATATATCTCGAATTGGCACCCCTCTTTGAAGGGCTGAGGATGTTGCGATACCCCTGGTAGAATGAGCCCTTAGATTTTGAGGAGGCTCCTTTCCTGCCAATTTGTAGCACTCCAGAATGGCTAAAATAATCCATCTGGAGATGGTTTGTTTTGTTATTGGAAGGCCCAACTTATGTCCTGCATAACCTACAAAGAGTTGGTCTGCTTGTCTGATCTTAGCCAATCTGCTGATATAGAAGCTCAAGGCTCGCTTAGGGTCCAGCCTGTGCAGTCTCTCTTCCTCCTTCCCCGGATGAGGAGGAGGGTAGAAAGAAGGTAATATAATCTTCTGAGTGATGTGAAACTCCGAGACTACCTTCGGGAGGAAGTTAGGCTTCACCTGAAGAACAACTTTGTCCTTGTAAAAGATTGTATGTGGAGGTTTACACGATAAGGCTTGCAACTCGCTAACCCTTCTAGCAGATGTCAATGCTATTAGCAAAACAGTTTTGAGGGTGAGAAGCTTCAATGAACAAGAGTGTAGTGGTTCAAAAGGGGCACCCTTTAGGAAGTTTAAAATTAGGTTTAAATCCCATAAGGGAACTTGAAAAGGTTTCGGGGGATAAACATTAGTTAATCCTTTTAGGTATTGTATTACCAATGGAATTTTGAAGTATGAAGGCTCCTCTGCAGTGCGCTTAAAGATTGATAGCGCTGCGAGATAGCCCTTAATTGTGCCAACCTGTAGGCCTGAATTAGCCAGGTAAAGTAAGAATGACAACACCATAGGTGTACCACAAGAAAAGGGTTCAATATTCTTTTCTCTGCACCAGCTGCAAAATTTGTTCCAACGGCAGCGGTATAGAGTTTTAGTTGCCGGCCTTCTGGCCGAAAGCAACACCTCCATAACCTCATCCGGAAGGTCCCAATCCTTGTACCTCAACCTTTCAGACACCAAGCGTGAAGGTTGAGGGTCTTGATGGCTGGATGGAGAACCTGACCTTCCTTCTGCGAGAGAAGATCCTCTCTGTATGGCAGTCGAATTGGAGGGCAGATGGACATGTCTAGAAGGTCCGGGTACCACGTTCTCCTGGCCCAATCCGGGGCAATTAGGATCATGGTCTTCCGAAACCTTCTCAACCTCCTGATCATTTGAGGAATGACAGGGACCGGAGGGAACGCGTACAGAAGTGGGAACTCCCAGTCCACTACGAACGCATCTCCTAGAGCTCCTCTCGGGGGAAATTCCCTTGAGCAAAATCTGTCGCACTTCCTGTTGATACTGGTGGCGAACAGATCCACTTGAGGGGTTCCCCAAAGGGCGAAGATCTCTTGAAGGACTTCCTGAGCTATCTCCCACTCGTGAGAGACTGTGCTCTGCCTGCTCAGAGCGTCCGCTGTCAAGTTCTTCTCTCCGGCTAGGTGAATTGCCGATAGAGAGATTCCTTCCTGAATTGCCCAAAACCAGAGCTGCATCGCCTCTCTGCACAGTGGTAGTGAGCCTACGCCTCCTCTTTTGTTGAGGTAGTGCATGGCCACTGTATTGTCCGTCATTATTAGGACGTTTCTTCCCCGTACAGACGGCAGAAAAGCCTTCAGCGCTAGTCTGATGGCTCTCAGCTCCAACAGGTTGATATGTAGTCTGGACTCCGATGGAGACCAACGACCGCTGATGGTCAAGTCGTTGGCGTGAGCTCCCCACCCCGTGAGTGAGGCATCCGTGACTACTGTTATCTCCGGCCATGGTTGCCAAAACATTTCTCCTTTCAGGATGTTCTCCCGACAGGCCCACCACTGAAGGTCTCGGGCTACTTTGACCGGGATCCGAAGGAGATCTGTCATCCTTCCTGAGAACTGTGACCACTGAGTTCTCAGTGCCCACTGGAGGGATCTCATTCTCAGGCGAGCCTCCGGCACGAGGAATATGCAGGATGCCATGAGGCCTAGCAACCTCAGAAAGTCGTAGGCTGGGAGATATTGGGCATTCTGAAATCTGATGACCATCTGCAGAATATCTCGAGCCCTCACCTCTGGTGGCAAGGCTTTTCCCAGGGAAGTGTCCAGGACTGCTCCAATGAATTGGAGTCTCTGTGATGGTATCATCTGTGACTTCTTTAAATTGAGGGAGAAGCCCAGCTTGTGAAGGAAGTGGCAAACATAATCTAGTTGTCTCTGAGCCTGTTCCGAAGATACAGCTCTGATCAACCAATCGTCTAGGTAAGGGTAGACATGAATCCCTTCCCTCCTTAGACTTGCAGCCACAACCGACATTAGCTTGGTAAAGACCCTCGGGGCGGAGGTTAGCCCAAATGGCAGAACTCGAAATTGATAATGAGAGCTGCCAATTGCGAACCTCAGGTATCTCCTGTGCCTGGGATGGATCGGCACATGGAAATAAGCGTCCTGGAGGTCTAGAGATACCAACCAGTCCTGAAGCTGGAGGGCCTGAAGGATCTGAGAGAGAGTCACCATCTTGAACTTGTCCTTTCGGAGGAATTTGTTCAATTCCCGTAAGTCTAAGATGGGTCTCAGTCCTCCGTCCTTCTTCGGTATTATGAAGTAGGGGGAGTACCAACCCTTGTTCCTTTCCGCTACAGGTACCAGTTCTATGGCACCTTTCTCTAGCAGGTCTAAAACCTCCTGCAAGAGGAGCGGATCTGGAAGCTTCAAAGGGTTGTTCCCCGGTGGATGACTCTGAGGGATATGTAGGAAGGGCAGGCAGTAACCTTGGGCTACTGTCTCCAGAGCCCAAGCATCTGACGTAATAGCCTGCCATTCCGTCAGATGGTGAGTTAACCTGCCCCCTACTGGTGTTCTGTGAGGGGAGACCTCAGAGTGGTTTTGAAGCGGCTGATGCAGTTGCCGAAGGTAAAGTGGCTCCTGCTCCTGCGGGTGCGGCTTTCTTTCCCCTACCCCGTCCACCACGGGTAAATCTTCCTTGGCCTCTTTGAGCCGGTCGTCCCCTGCCCCTTCCATATGAGGAATAGTAACGAAAGGACCGTCCTCTCCACGATGATCCCGAAGGACGAAAGGTATTCTGACGGATAGCAGCTCCCAATGACTTGGCTGCTGCCTTGGACGTTTGCAGTTTCTCCAAACTGTCATCCGCCTTCTTTCCAAAGAGGGTAGAACCGTCAAAGGGCATATTCAAAAGCCTGGTCTGCACGTCAGAGGCAAAACCAGACTTCCTCAACCACGCATGCCTGCGGATTGTGGTACTTGCCGCCATGGCCCTGCTGATACTGTCAGCAGAATCTAGGCCAGTTTGTAGGGTCTCGCACATCGCATCTTTACCATCCCTGATGATGTTTAAAAATGCGTCCCTTTCCTCTCCTTCTTGGAGGCAGTCAGCCGCTGATGAAGCGCACTCCCAAAGGGTGTGGCTGAACCTAGCGAGCGTACAGGTCGCGTTAATAGACTTTAACGCCATGCTACAGGCAGAAAAAACCTTCTTAGCCATGGCATCATATTTTTTGTCATCCCTATCCTGCGGAGCAGTGGGGTATGCAGATGTGCTGCCTGATGAGGTTGCAGCCTGTACAACCAAGCTCTCAGGAGTAGGGTGTTTTGACAAATATTCAGGGTCAGAACTAGCCACCCTGTATTTTGTTGACAGTTTTTTATTTACTGCCGGGATAATTTCTGGCGTTTCCCAGTTTGTCAAAATCCTTCTCTGTAGAGCAGAGTGAAATGGAACCACAGGATCCTCCTGTGGGCCCTTGTCCAGTATGTCAGTGAGGTCATCCTGCTGAAAGGCAGGAGAAGGTGCAGACCAACCCATAAATTCTATGATTCTAGACATCAGAGCTCTATATGGAGTCTCCGCATGTTCTCCTGGGTCTGGTTTGATAAATTCTGCTTCAGGAGAAGTGTCCAAGCCACTAGCTTCCTGAAGTGCATCCTGAAGATTTTTTAATCTTCCTTCCTCAGAGGCGAAAGTCTCTGGCTCTGGTGATGTGGTCCTCTGTAAATCAATATCTTGGTCTGAATCCTCCCTTTCCTCAAAAATCGAGGTTAAAGGGGGATACATTGGTTTTTGGAATGGTATAAACCCCATTTCCAATGCAGAAGGAGCCATCATCACAGGCCTTGAAAACGTCGATGTCGTCGACACCGACGTGAAAGTACTCGAAGGCGCCGTGAAAAGCGTCGAGAAATGTGTACTAGGCCTCGAAGAACTCGAAAGGATCGGAGTCTTGCTCGAGAACGACGTCGACGTTCTCGGCGTCGAGTCGGAGGTCTTTTGTCTAACCGTTGGCTGTGGAGTAGCCGTGGTTCTTTCCTTCACCGGCGTCGATATCGGCGTCGACGTCGGCGTCGACTCGATCGACTGATGCGCCGATGAATCCTTCGACAACGGCGTCGATGGCGCCGACCTCTGTTTCGAAGGAGTTTTCGACGATGGCGTCGATGATGCTTTATCTCCCGATGGCTCGAGGCGCTTTCGGGTTGACTTTTCCGCCGGGTACTGCGACTCGCGGCGTTTAGATTTTTTGGGTTTTTTACCCGGGGTATCACCCTCAGCTGTCTTCGAGGGGGACGAGGCCGCTTTCTCGAAGACGCTTAGCATCTTTTTCCTGAATTCCTCCCACTCAGCTTGCGAGCTGCGTTTTGTGGGGCAATGAACTCTCTCAGGAGAACTCGACGAAGATGACGAAGGGGATCTCCTACGTCTCTTCTTCGAGTGTCTCGATGTCGACGAGTGGTGGGAGCCACTTCGTGATCTAGATCGAGAGTGTTTTTTATGGTGAGGAGACGAACGTCTCGACTCTACCGAAGAAGCTTTCGAGGAAGTTAAAGTTGACCTACCTCTCTCGAGCTTCCCCCTACGCTCCTTCAAGGCTTTCGCCGTCATGGAAAGGCATTCCTCACACTCCGAACTCTGGTGCGTGATTCCCAGACACCACAAACAGACCCTGTGAGGGTCCGTCAACGACATTTTCTTCCCGCAGTCTCGGCACTTTTTGAAACCGGACCGAGGGGTCGTCGGGTCGGAGGAGGATGCCATCGATATCGAGGTAAATAGTAGTTATTATATACGTTATCTTGACGAGAACTGAGCAACGGTGTTCCGAGGCACAACGAAGCGCGGAAAAACGGAACTGAACAACGGACGCTGCGCGCGGCCTTTATAGGCAGGATGACGTCGACGTCGGCACGGAGGCCGTCGAGGGTCATCGACTCGGCGATCATCGACGCGCAGCGCCCTCTGGCGAAAAAATTTTCCGAGGCCAGCAAAGCTGAAGGATTTCTATCTAAGATAAGGAATACGTCGGAGGACACAATCCCTTCGAATGTGCTTTACTTTTCAGGTAGTCAATCCATGGTTGCTCGACAGAGGATTTATTGAGCCAGACCCCTAGATATCTAATTGTTTTGAACTTGCTCAATTTTTTCCTTCTGTAGAAAGAATGATGGTGTTTTCTGAGAAGGGCCCTTTTGAGTAGTTAACAACATGATCTTAGTTTTTCTGGTATTTATTTCCAACTGATTTGTATCCATGTATTCTTGGATGTTATTCAGGGCAGTCTGCAGGTCTCTCTGTGTTTTGGCAAAGATTGCAATATCATCGGCATAAAGAATCATTGGAATTGATGTTGAATTTAATTTTGGCGGGTTCATTTGCGGAGTAGCTATATTCTCTTCAAAATCTGAGAAAATTGTACAGGGCTGCAGCCAGTGGGCAGCCTTGTTTGATTCCATGCCAGGTTTTAATTGGTTGCGTGACAAGACCACTCTTGCTCAAATGGATCTGCACTTGTGTAGTTGAATATAGCAACTTTATTGGTTCCAGTATGTTGTTTGGTCAGCCCCATTTTGACAATTTTTCCCATAAGATGTTTCTATTTATTTTTATCAAAAGCGAGATGGAGGTCGAAGGCCGCATAAGTCAGGGTACTGGATCTGATGGTTTCATGTTTGAGCAGGTTTAAGATGAGTACGTTAATATTGGTCCCAACATTTTTTACGAAGCCAGTTTGCCGGATGGCATGTCTGTTTGCTGTGGTGGCCTATTGGGTCATTTTCAAAAGAAGGATGTTTGCGAAAACTTTGTACAATGGGTCCAAAAGCGCAATGGACCTGTAATTTGATGGATTCTCAGTTGGCCCTTGTTTGTAGATAGGGATTATTGTTGCTCTTTGCCATGAGGCAGGAATTAGTTTTGTGCGATTTATCAGCGCAAATAGATGGCTGCAGAAAGCTGCACATGTGTCAGGGTTCTTTTTTATAATGGTATTTGATAGGCCATCCGGACCAGGGTCCCGAGATACATTTAGATGGCGTATTGCTCAGTTATATCCGCAAGATCCCACTCGAACGTCCAGTTTGGTTGCAGGGTTGTTGATTCCTCGCAGCCGACCAAAGGGCGTTTTTGATATAGATGGTTGTAGTTGGTGATCCAGCTTGTTTCAGGGACCTCGGAGATCATATGGTCGGCTGTATTTGGTGTTTCATTCAACAGTTTCCAGAGATCTTGTGTATTTCCTGTCCCCATAGCTCTTAGCATGATCTCTGCGTCGTTTTGTTTGAGTGTCATCTTAGCATTGTTCAACCAGTTCTTGTGACTTTGTTTTAGGTGTTTAATCTGAATATACGTAGTTGGATTTAGTTGTTTCTTCAGTTGCCTGATCTGAGATCTTAGGGCTTTTTTCCTTAGAGCCATCATGCGGCTGTAGGCATGATGATGATGTTTTCTCGGTTGGTGTCCAGCAGTTGGACATTGGTGAAAATGTTGTAGTATCCATTCGTAATTTAATTTGGATTGTCTATCATCATTGTGCTGATGAATTTATCTGGAAGAGACTTTATTTCAGGTTGTAATAATTTCAATCTTGTTGCCCTAGAATTGGCTTCCAACTCTGGTAATTGAAGTCGCAGTGGTGGTTCTCTGCTGTTGGACCATGATCTGATCAAGATGTAATGATCGCTGTCCTTTGTGGCAATATTTTCCATCCGGCGTATGGGCTCTTTGATGCTCCGTGAACAATAAATATAGTTGATGATCCCAGAACTGGTTTTGCGTGACCACGTTGGTGTAAATGAGTTAGAAGATGCATTTAGGGCATCGAGCCGCATCATGTTTCGATCTGTCATTTCTTTAGACCATCGCCGAGCACGAGGTTCTAGCAGATGGTCAGCAAGCTCTTCGCCATTGGAGGAAAAAAGGTGGATGTTCAAATCGCTGCATGCGATAAATGTAATTCCAAGATATTTCAAGGTGTCTTCATCAATTGTTTTAAAGAAAGAATCTAGGAAAAGGTTGTCAGATATTTTGTTGGGATTCCAATATACATTGAAAATACCCATATATTAATTGTGGCTGGGTATCAAAGGGTCTTGTATAAAGTTCTTCTCAGGAGTCCCTTCTTGTTGTATAATGAGTCTCTGGATCCATGGAGTGATGTCTTGCGCTTCTGTTACATTAAGATGAGAGCCCATTTTGATGAAAGTTAGAAGACCAGCGGAGGGGCGTCCTTTTTGCCAGCAAATCGCTGGATTCATGTAGGCAGTGTATCCATCACTTACTGGTTTTTGATGAAGCCATGTTTCCTGGAGACAGATAATGTCGGAATTTGTCAGTTAGGGTTGCATCGATTGGTACAGATGAAGGTGACCTCAGGTGTTCCATGAGCAATTTGTCAAAGAGCATAGATGTTGATTCGATTGTTGCTAAGTGGCTTCTTGGACGCTCATGTTGGTAGATGTGGATGTGTAACTCATGTCTCTCCATATTGGTTGTCGTTCCTTCGTCAACTGATGTCTATCATAGAGGGCGGACTCTGTCACAAGTTTTATTGATCCCTCTTGGAAGGCGATCCGGTTTTATGAATAATGGCCATCACTGGAACTTAATGATGAGTATATTGTTGTATTAATCGTTTCATCTCTCTCGTTCAACGCTGAGATGAAATCCCAACGTACGGAGATCTTCGGTGTGGGCTTCAATCAAGCGTAGAGTCTTCAATGTAGCACATTCAATCACAATTTTGTCTAGTTTTTTAGGATCCATAAATTCGATTAACTGTAGGTCTTTAGTAGTAACTCTACTCAGCGCTAGAATGGCGTGAAAGAGACGTAAAGTATTTGAGAAATCTAATGAGGTCTGCGAGATCGCAGAGCCATCTAGATCAATAGTAGGAATTTGAACAGAAGCATCTCCGTGGGTCTCATCAACAGGATCTATCATGGATTGCAGGTTTGACTGTCTGTTCATAGTAATCGATGTTAAGTTGAGCAGATTCATCTAATTGGAGCTCTTCCTGATCGCTGGCTTCATTATGATTACTTGAGTATGTGGAAACATTTAGTAAAAGTTCTGTCTCAGCCTGCTCTATAAAAGGTAAGTCTGCTTCACTAGTGATACTTTGTGGTATTGGCGGCGCTTGCTGTTGCTGCAGAGGCCTAATTGTAGGTTCCAGTTGTGTAATAGGTCGGATCGAGGTCTGTTGTGGTGTGGGTCTTGGTAGTTTAGTGGCGTGATTTGCTGGGAAATTGAGATTGCGTAAGAAAGCTTGTGAGCCTTTTTGATGCGGTTTATATTGTTTTTGTTTTCGGGTGGCAGGGATTGGCGTTGATGTGTGACCGTGTTGAATTGAAGATACTGTAAGAGTCCTTCGGTTTTACGGGGCACTCAGAGTACTTCTGGACAGTTAGATGGCTCTCTTATTGCAGCTTTCGGTTCAATAGTTAAGTCGATTAAGCAATCGACAATGCTTCCTCTATTGTTTAAATCCGAGGAAGGACCAGGGTCTGTCTCATGGGAGCGTTGATCGATCTGGTCCGTTTGTGTTGCCATGTTTTTTAGAATATATGTCGTGTCTCGCTGAGAGACTAGATTTCGTGCAGAATTAGCTATGTTGGTATGCATCAGTTGTATCAGTGCATCAGTAATGTGTGCTTTTTCAATTCTTTCCTTTTGTGCTATGTCAGCTAGCCTTTGTTGCCAGGATGCACTGGTTTCGGCCTCCGCTTGGATCCGGCCTTCCATTTTAATCATCAGTACCTCCTGGATTTTTTGCTTTGAGTAGATTGAGGCTAAGATTGAGGCATGGTCCCACGCTATATCAGCCTGTGCGTCTTGTAGTTTCATATACGGAATTAGGGCTTGGGTGCAAACTGTTACCAGCATGTTTTGAAGATCCACCATCGTCGTAGGAATCGACTCTTGGTGTTGAGGTGGATTGGGCATGCGGAGGGTTTGATAGGGATCAGACAGGGAAGGTGTATTCTCACATTTAGGCTGTTGAAGGGGCTGCATGCTTGCATTCAAGGCCGGCAGTGGTGTGCTTGTTGTTGGTTGTGTTTTGGCACTTGTAAATGGTCTGCAGCTCTCACTATTTGAAGTTTGTAGTTGGTCCCAAGTGTTTTTAGATGTCTTCCTTTTATTTTCTTGAAGCTCCATTAGGGCTTCAATCTCTGTTAGGTCCAGCGATAAGCGATGCCTGATGTTGCTTCGAGACTGCTTGGGACAGCAAATCATGTAGTTCTGATTTCGTTCTGCGTTCATGCAGGGATTTCCATCTCGCTTTGGCCAGTTTTGCTCTATCTTTTTGGTATTCCCGAGTTTGTGAGGGAGCTGTGCTAAATTGAGAATCTGGTTGATGGCTAGGGGGTAGAGTTACTTTTGGTTGATGAGTAGTAACATGTTGTAGGTTGAAGTGGATAGAATTATCAGGGTCCAGTGATCTTAAATTTTGTTGTTGGTGGCTGCTATTTGGGTCTGTGCACGGGGTATCATTCTTCTCCAAGTGACTTGTCCGAAACAGGGCTATTATGTGCCGGAATTCAGGTTTATGGATGCCTAGCAGTATGTCTGTCTGTGGTATTGATTTGGATGACTGTGGCGGAGTTGTCTGTAATGCGGTGCACACCACAGAGGAGATATCGTCAGTGATTGCTAGTTCAGACATGGTATCTGAAGTAGAGGTTTGTTGGAGAGCTTCTGACGTCTTCATGATTGTGGTTGTTTCACTAATTATTGTTTTTTGTATGAGACAAATATTTTCATTAGGCATAAGTGAAGTATTTTGGTTGGTGTTTTGATTGATGCAATTTGGCCGTTGCATTGTATGCAATTTGCCAGATTGTTGTCTTGTTTGCATCCGCAGTGCACCAACTTGACCACTGGGGGGCTGGTTTGTTGTAGATCCCTGCTTGTCTGGCATGGCAGGATCTTAACGTTGGTTTGTAGGTGGGACCTCCTCAGTGCCTGGGACCGCGGCTGCTTGACTTTCCGAACCGGGAGAAGTCGTCCCACAGACGAGGGGGGGCCATAGGTCCCAGCACGCACCCCGCACTCAACACGGGGACAGCCGCCGGCAGATCCGCCAGGCAGACCCTCCACACACAGTAGGGCTCCAGACGGCCCAAGCGAGACACGCGGCACTGAGGGACGCCCCTGCAACCACAGCACACCGGGAGCAGCGAGGGCGGGAGGAGAGTCAGTCCGTCAAAAGGAAGCGCTAGAAGGAGGTGAGTCGAGGGGGGTCAAAGTTGCAGCTGAGTGGTTTGGCTTGGACGGGCCCAAATTGGTCTTATGGAATAGCAGTCTGTTTAAAAAACAAAGCCGAAAAATCGGAAAGTTTCAAAGAGGAAAGAGTTTACAATAAACTACTAAGCCGTGAGGGTCAAAGGATAGATTTCCCGCAGTCCCCCCCTCACGGTCACTTAAGTTCATGTAGGTGTTTGTCGTGGATCTGGAAGGAAAAAAAAAAAAAAAAAGGGCTCCTAGAACGCTGCAAGGAAGCAAGAAACTTTATGTCCCACATTTCAGCACGTTTGAGACGTTATACGTTTTCCAACATTTTGCTTGGTACCGTCTGGTGTACAGCCACGTGGGTCAAAGGTTTCCCCGCAGTCCCCACGCGGTGTGGCTTCAAGTATAATGAATTCAAGTAAGGTGCCGAGTGGCACGGGTTTACCTGCAAGATAGTTGGCAGCGTTGTACCGCGTTGCTGCTGTTGTAGGTGCTGTAGGTGTTAGGGGCGCACCGCAGACTTCCGTGGACTTCCAGGGACTCCAGTGACTCTGCACCGGCTCCGCTCCGTGGGTCTAGGTGGTTTAAGAGTTCTGGAACCTCCTTGCAGTAGAAACAGAAAAGGGGCTCCAAATGGTCAGAGTAGACAAACACAAGTCCAGAGCAGCAAAGGTCCACACTTCCACTCACTCCAGTGACTCTGCACCGACTCACTGTTTGTGTCCATGACCAGTACAGCCTTGTATTTCATAGTAGGAAGGCAGGCAACCAGGGCTAACATAAAACAAGCCTGGTGCTAACAACAGGTAACCCCAAAATGCACTCCTATGGGACTAATCCCAAACAAGGTTCATTAGAATAACAAGAAAAGTTCTCATTCAAGAAACGAAAACCTCATTAAGGAAGAAACGGACAAGATACTCAATAGCAAAATCAACAATTTACTTCATTTGATAAATAATTACTTATTAAGTGTTGTGGATTTCTCACTTAGTATGCATTACTCAAACTCATAACAGAATATAAGGAGTCTTCCCTTACAATTCCTCATGTATATACAGGTAAAAAAGAACCTCAAATCATACCTGAAATTTGTCAAGAAAAGATAAAAACAAACAATGTTGAAATTATATTCTCAAAACAACCATCCAATTAAATTAGAAGTGTTCAATCCTAAAGATGTTAAATTGTTAACACTTCAAATAGGCCGACACGTTTCAGATTCTGTATCCATTTTCAAGGCTGTGAAACTGCTGACTCGCTAAACCCATTCAAAGTAATCTGTGCAACCTCTCAAAAAGGAAGTCACATCTCACAGGGATATACCCCTAGCAGAGTGCCACGTTGTACACAGGTCATATAAAAGGCTGAAGAAATGTACTTGACCATTTCTGTACCATTGTACCAAAGATGTGCACACAACACAAGAATTTCAACTGGATCGCAGGGCAGCAGACCGAAGAAAACCAGCATGATCGCATTCATCGCCAGCAAATTGATGTGCTACTGAGTCTTGGAAGGAGTCCACAGTACACTTACTGCCAATCTGACGGATGAGCACTCAAACCAGTGAGGGATGCATCAGTGACCACCATTGCCTCCAGCCATGGTTGACAAAATAACGCGCCTCTCAGGAGTTTATCTCTCAAGGCCCACCACGCAAGGGTCTCAAGCCACGCAGCTCGGCACCTGCAGACAATCCGACATGCAGCCCTGAACCTGCAACCTCTGGGAAACAAGGAGCCACTGAAGCAACCTCATGCCTAGCTGGGCCTCCAGAACCACCAGGAGGCCATGGGACCCAGCAAACGCAGAAAGGCTGTGGCAAGACATCGTCCCTGAGATTAAAGGAGGTTACCAGTCATTTGGTCGAAAACCAAATAGTCGAATGACCATTTGATCGAAGTAAAATGGTCAAAAAAAAAGGGTCGATTTTTTTTAAATTATTTTTTATTTTATGGGGGGTTCCCCCCCAACCCTCCTTTTTCTTTATTAAAAATATTTTTTAAGCAACCTAAACTTTAAAAAAATATATAAATAAATAAAAAAATTCGACCTTTTTTTTCGACCATTTTGATTTGATCAAATGGTCCTTGTACCATTTATTTTCTACCATTTGACCGGACACCATTAAAGGACACGGGCCATTAGAGAAAGGTTTGCCACTCGATCCTTAGGCGAAAGGCCCTACACCTAGGCTAGTGTCCAAGTCTGCCGCTGCCAATTGGAGGGACTGGGATGGTGAAACCTGGGAGTTTTTGATTTTCAGGGAAATGCCCAGGCTATGCAACAGATTGCACGTTTGCAACAGACGTACCGTCCGTTGCCTGGTCCAGACAGTGAGCGCTGAGGAGCTAGTCTAGGTAGGGAAAGACATAAATGACCTCTGTCCTGATGCAAGCCGCTACCACTACCAGCATCTTGGTTAAAACCTTGGGTGTTGGCCCACATTGAAGCACTGGGTGTACCTGAGGTTCATATAAACGGGCACATGGAAGTATGCATCCTGACGGTCTAGTGAAACAACCAGTCCAGACTTACATGAGAGCCTTATTTCACCAACCCTCCTGGCCGAGGTGATAACCACGAGAAAAGCCGTTTTCCAAGAAAGAAACTTCAAGGGTACCCGATGCATAGGTTCAAACGGCGGCCACATGAGCTTGGAGAGGTATACCAAGGCTGATGCATGTGCAAGGCCAGCCTTAGTAAGGAAGAAAGGTAGAAGCTGCAGCACCGTAACGCGCCATGAAGAGATTTTCTTAGACCGGCATCATACTGTAAAACGCATTCACTTGTACTTGTAACAGGCACGTACAGATGGAGCCCTGGCCTTAGCCAGAATGTTCCTGAATTCCAATGTCAGCCATTATTGTCCAAACTCTCGGACTGCAGGAGCCAGGCCGCTAGGCTCAGACGCTGGATCGTGGTGCAGGATGGATCATCCTTCCCTGGAGACCAGGTCTGGGAGAGGAGGCAGTCTGAATGTTGGCACCACTGAAAGGTGGAGGAGATCTGGGTACAGTGCACCTAGGATCATCTTGCAGCGGGATAGTTTGGGTGTGTTGATCACAGGTAGAAGCAATGTTATTGGAGGGATTGTGTGCAGGAACAGGCACTCCCATGGAATCGAGAAGACTTCTCCCAGACTCCTTGCTTGAGGGAACCTGCTGGCAATTTGCTGCCACTTGGTGTTGATCATTTTAGTGACCAGGTCGATCTGAGGATGGGCACATTTGCGGAAGATCCGAGACACCTGACCTTGCCAGATCTGCCACTAGTGGCAAGACCGCAGCTCCTTGCTGAGAGTCCACAATGGTATTTTGAATGCCTGCCAAGTGGAATGGGATAAGCAGCATCCGCTGAGCAATGGCCCAGCGCCACAGGCTCACCAAAGGGAGAGGACGGGAGATCTCGTTCCACCCTGCTTCTTGATGTAATGCATGATGGTTGTGTTGTCCGTGAAGATCCTGACCACCTTCTGCAAAAGCTGCAGCTTGAAAGATGTGAGAGCCCAAAAGACTGCTTTCATTCCCCTGGCATGCAGCTGGCCTGTGTGGGTGCCCCAAACCCCCAGAGAGGTGTAGGTAGTTAAAGTTTCCTGATGTGCCAGGATCCTGAAGAGAGCCTCTTGCGAGATGCGAGGGCAAATGGACCACCACCTCAGGGCTGACCTGAACATTTGACTGAGGACTATCTTGTCGTTCCATGAGTCGGAGGTCTGCTTCCACCTGGCGTCAAGGAACTCTTGGAGAGGCCTCATGTGCAACCTGCAATGAGGGACCAGATGGATGCAGGAAGACATCATCCCTAACAGGGATTTAATGGATCGGACTGTCCCCACTCTGAAAGAGGATAGCCTTTTGACCTTTCCTAGGACGGCACGTAGCCTTTCCACCGATGGGTCCATCAGGCACGAGACTGTCAAGGCGGGCCCCCAGTAACAGAGCACCTTGGAATGGCACCATGCAGGATTTGGGTCAGTTTATAGAGAAACCCAGAGAGGTTAGAGTCTGGACCATCTCTGCTGTATGTTGCGCCGCCTGGTGTGAGAACGAGACCTGACCAGCCAAACGTCCAGGTAGAGGTAGACATACACTCCCTTCTGAAGAAGGAACTCCACCACTGGGGGTAGCCTTTGCTGACTTGAGGCCGAAGGGTAAGGCCTTGAATTGGTAATGTCTACCTTGAACGACGAACCTCATGAACCTGATGATTTTGGTGATACATCCTCCAGATGCAGGTTTACAGTTACTCTCCCTCTTCCAGTTGGCCGAGCATGTGTTGTAACGTGACCATCCTGAACCTTTAAGACTTTAGGAATTTGTTGAAACGATGCAAGTCCAGGATGGGCCTCTATCCGCCTGACATCTTGCAAACTAGACAGTATCTGGAGTGCACTCCAGAGGCGCAGAGGGACAGGTTCTATTGCCCCTTTTTGCAGAATGGCCTGGACTTACTTGACAAGTTGGGCTCTGTGCTGCTCTGGTCATATCACAGGGGGAATGCAGGGGCACTTGTCTTGGGACTCCAGAGAGTGTCCCTACTTGATGACATCGAACACCCATTTGTCAGTGAAAATGGAGCGCCACATGTTGTCCGCCCCCCCCTCCCCCTCCTGGAGTGCTGAGGTGGGGGCTCGGGGACTGGGCCTGGTCAGGCTTCCTTTGGCATCTGTGTCCCAGTGGCATGCAGACTACGATGCAGAGTACCTCCCCTACAGGCCTGTGAACGGCCTTGATACTCCTGGTTAGGGGTGCGCGAGGGCTGGCAGTACTGAGGGCTGAGCAACTTGGAAGTTCGGGAAACCTTTGCTTTCAGGGAGCAAAATGTCTGCCTCCTTTGTTGCAGTGTACCCAGAGACTGCAGTCTCTGTGTCCGTCTTGATGGTTAGAAGAGAATAGTCTACTGCCTTGCCAAAAAGGTTAACTCTGTCGAAAGGCATGTCGACCACTTTGGCTTGGACGTCCTGCGTGAAGTTTGTGGCCCTGAACCAACCTTGATGTAGGGCAACCCCATTTCCCTATCTGACGGAAACCGACATTGGCAATGTCAAGGGTGACCATGATTGCACGGTCAGGTGCCATTTCTCCCTCCTAAAAGATGGCCATGGCCTCCGCTTTCTTGCCGTCGGCAGGAAATTGAGGAGTCGTCCCAACTTGTACCAGAGTTCCCTGTCGTAGCATGCAAGGACGGCTAGGGCGTTGGCGGCCTTGACTGAAGACGCTGCAGTGGTGGCCATGTGCTTTTCAGCCGTATCAAGCTTCCTTCCCTCCGGTGACTGATGGATGAGGCCATGCAGCTAAGAAGCTGCAAACAACGGAACATTCTGGATCAACGGCTCTTTTCACCAGTGTGTCCTCAGTCTTCAGTGCCTCCCATTGACCAAATGGACTTGGAATCCAAGCGACATGTGGCGAGTACTGCTAAGCTCACCACTTTAAATGTAATCATGTTTCCTATGTCTGAAGCACGGACCTCTCAGAGCCCAGCTCCTCCTTATTCACAACTTGTTGCCGAATTCATCTGTGCTGCAGAAGCAAGCTCCTTGTATTGCCGAAGAAGCTCTAGCCCTGTCTCCCCATTTACCTTGTGCCTCTCATTACCCCTTGGGCAGGTGTGTGAAGATAACCAATGGATACCTTGAACACACGCTATCCAAGATGAATCTAAAACCACTGACTTGTCTAGAGGCATTCTGGTAGGGGGCACCTCAGTTACCGGCATGAGGCCCCACATAGTGAACAATCAAAGTGTCAGGAGGGGGTTGATATGTCTCGCAGCTTCTCAAGCACGCCTTTTGTGATCAAGGCTCAATATCATAATAATTGTGGGTTACGGGTCACTTACCCGTAATTCATTCACTCCATTCTAGGCTGCTTGACAATAGCGCACTGGATTCTGAAGTACTGATTGTTTCGCCCATGAACAAAATACCTTTCAGTACGCGTCCGGGTTCAGGTTGTCAGGGTGACGGGGTGGAGTATGTTCTAGAGGCTGTCTCTCAGGCATGTGATGATCTTGGTGGAACAGATTTCAAAGACGCATCTTCATCAGTTAATCCAAGCCCACCTCTTAATTGCTTGGTCAAGAAGACGCGACTGAGCATTTCTAAGGCACCAGCAAGTGACATTGTGGTGGGACGTCTGGTGGGAAAAAGGAAATTGGCTAAGACATCTTCAAAATCGACACGCAAAGACCGTGTTTACCACAAATTGGTAAAACGTGCCACTGCTTCTGGTTTAAAAGTGCCGTTGATATTCTCTAAGAAACTGACTGTACCTACCTTCGTATCCAGCCTTGGTGATCCATCAGATGCAGATCTTTTGGAGGGTATAGAATTATGGAGGTGGCCGGATAGGGATCCACAGGGACCCTTCGAAGGACACTAAGCGAATCTCAATTCAATCTCATTTAATTTTACGGCAACTAACCTCAGGCATAATCAATTACAGCTTTCTGCTCTGATGTTCAGCCCTAACAAGCAAAATGGCAACCGGATTCCAGGCAATAACGGAGCTAGATTAAACACCCTGGTACCTGCAGTTTTACGAACTCATGAGGTTACGGGTCAACCCTTGGAGACCCCGCTTGTGATCGGGTCCATCGCCACGGGGCATTTGGGGGAGACAGAGGTCCCGTTTATTTAGTAAGGAAAACATCAAGGAGATTAACGCTCAGCAGATAACGCCTCCCCCGCCTAGGGGTCAGCGGGCAGTCGCCTCAGTCTTTCAGATGGGACTTGAACGGTCATCGACAGACCCACACACATACTCGGTCTCGCCTTCATGTGTAGAAGATAGTCGTGCTACTGGGGAAGGAGCGGATCAGTATGCAGACAACTCTGTTCCCACGACCCCGGTTTCAGTGGCGTGTGTGACCCGGACGGATGGTCCTCATGATGATCAACGAACAACTTCACCTCACAAGAGAGAAAAACTTGATTTGTTCTCCATTATGTCTACGATTACCATCGCCTTGGCACCATTTACTAAGCAGTATGAACAGCTTAACGACATCCTTAAAGACCATAACACCCTTCTGGCCATGACACACACAAAACTCATTTACCTGGAAGGCTTCGTCATGGCTCATGAAACCTTGCCTTCAGCACAAAGGCCTCGACATTCGCAAAGGAAATTCAAGAAGGTGGGAAGATCCAAAAAAAAAAAGAGTTTGGGGGACGTAGCAACAATCGGGTTGCGGAAAGACTTGGTCACAAAATCTCCCGCACCAGTTGACTTAGATTAGAGAGAGCCATGAACTGATTATCCTTAATCGCCGATCAGTCCTGGACCTTCCCACTTCTATTCCAAACTTAAGACAGTTGTGTTCCTCAGATTTTTCCCCGATTGAATTCTGTGACAATAGACACCTAGATGCTGTGTATTTGCACATTAAGGCTCCGGTAGTTAAGAATATGCTGCTTGAGGAGTCAGAGTTTATCACTTTTGGGGTTTGACCTGACCATTGTAAATCAGTCGGACGGGACAATCGCAATTCGTCCAAAACTCACATCAGAAACGAAGCACACCGGTAATCGAATTGAATGGATGGAGATTATCAACAGTGAATAAAACATTGTGCCTGCAGGGGACCTGGTTGAAGAAAAAGCCTGTCCTGGACGGATTTGCAATATCGATAAACCCCGCTTCCAAAGGGTCTGCGGGTCGTCCCTCCGCGGGTCTACTGACTGCGGTGAAATCAGGCAGTCCTCTATCCCTTTTGAATTCTACATCACCAAACACTTTAATGCAAGAAGTCGTTTTGGGTTGGAACCGCAAGGCAGCACCTAAAATGACCACAGTTGTGAGAAAAATCATTATCATCAACGTGTACTTGAACCCTACATTGATAACAACGGAAGCGTTCATTGATCAGGTCACTGACCTATTGGACGATGTTCTCTTTAATCAGCAGTGTACATATGTCATCTGTGGGGACCTCAACATCCCGGATTTAACCAACACAAAACAAGGTGGCGTAAGGAACCCTGATGTTCCTCGGTATACTAAGCTAATTCTATGGTCTCTTCTAATGGATTCTAGAGACATGCAATTGCTTAACGGAAATTGCCAAGGTGATATTCCATTCCAACCGATGTGGGAACAAAGGGGCTCTACTTCGGTTTTGGATTACATTTACGTTTCCAATAACTTTCTGCCCATAGTCAAGCAGTTCCACATCATAAAGACAACAAATAGTAACCATCATCTCTTGTTGTAATGGTTGTCACCATCTCTCCCATCTAGCAACCGGATGTCAATAGCACTCGACACCTGTAATGGTGGCCTCCATTTGAAATTATCCACTACAAGAATAACAGCCTTAACGTCTGATCTTGGAAGTATAGGCCATTTGGTGGAATACTCACCACTTCTGGAACAATTTCGCTATCGCCTTAAGAAGAATATTTTCGCTCAAAATCATCAGCACACCTTTGGCACTGAAGTGGTGGCTCGAAGACAATAGGTGCGAAATTTGCTGCACACAGCGACAAAGTCTGGTTTAGTTAACTATTACCGTATAACCTTTGCTGCTAAATCAAGGTACAAAAATGGCTTTCAGCTTCTAAACATCAGTGGTACCTGAATGACTCAGAATCCATGCTAAAAGCATTGGCTGGTAAAGATCCCAAGAAATTCTGGTCACTATTAATACCTGACGAGTCAGCTTCTAAAACATACCAATCATACCCTATCAGCGAGGCAATTTGGATAAATAATTTCAGCACACTATTTTTTTAAACTTCTTTTTATTGAGTTTACAACATGTAAAACATTTCCCCAACTTAACCCACTCCCTCTGCCCCTCCCCCCTGGGGCATCCATTTGCTTTTCTTTGGGCTGATTCATCTTGCTCCGCTTCCAAGTGTTCATTGCAGGTCTAGGAGTTTGAGGCATTGGGGGCACCATCCCGCCCTATAATCGTCTTTGAGGAAGGCCAGGATCTCCCCCCAGTCCTCTGCGAACTTGTGCACATTGCCATTCATAGCGTACGTGGCCCATTCTAAGGCTACTACATTCCAAACTTTGTGTAACCAGTCTTAGATCGTAGGTATATTCACGTTTTTCCATCTTTGTGCGATTATGGTAATTGCTGCAAGGTGAGGACCACTCTTGCCTTCTCTCTACTTCTGGGTTCCCCAGCCGCTTCCCTTCCCTTTATACCCAGCAGAATCTGTTCCGGGGGTCTACTTCCCCCTTTTCCATATGCCTGATCTTGTGCCTGTTGCACTTCTACGCAGATTTTCGGGCATCTCCACCATATGTGCTTTGCTGTGCCCCCTTTCCGGCATCCTCTCCAGCATTCCCCTGATGCACCTGTGTACATTCTGTGGAGGTTAGCTGGAGTTTAGTGCCATCCGAAGAGTGTTTTATACCAGGCTTCTTGCAACTGGGAGGCCTTCGCTAACTTGGGAATCTTACCCCATAGTTTCCCCCACTCCTCCTTTTCCATGTCCCTCCCCAGTATCGGTTTCCATCTTTGCATGTACGGCCATTGCTGTCTAGGGGTCGCATCGACTCTTATTATGTACAAGTTGGAGATCAGCCCCTTGGACGTGATTTGACAACAAGAACTTCTCAAATGGGATCATCTCCCTATTGGCTGCCTCCTTGTTCGCCAGGTGTAGCAACCAGTGGCGTAGCTGGGCGTATCCAAGTCTCTGCATCTCTCCTATTGCAAATACTTTTTTGCAGTCTGAGAAGGACCGAATCTCCCCATCTTGAAACCTATCCCGCAGCCTCCCTCCTGCCATTTCCTAAACGCTCCCTTCTCCATTCCGGGCGTGAAGTGCCCATTGTTGAAGAAGGGCATGAAAGGGGATGGGAAGGTTGCAATTCCCCAAGTCTTCGCTAGCCTATCCCAATTCTCTGCCATCAGGCTTGTTATGGAGCATTCATACATCTGTTTTGGCCTATGCCGTTTCCTTAACAGAGTAACTCTTCCAGATTGTGTTTTGTCACTGCCCTGTCCATCCCAACCCATAGGTTTCCCTCTCCCTCATGTAGCCATTCCTTGATGATCCGTAGCTGGGTTGCTTCGTAATACTGCCTAAAGTTGGGGAGTGCCAACACCCCCTCCCTCCTAGGTGCCGCAAGCTGGGGCATATTGATTCTAGCCCTCTTTCCTTCCCATATAAACCCATTCGTCAGAGAGTGTAACTCTTTGAAGAACCTCGTTGGTACTGGCTGTGGGATTGCCTGGAAAAGATACAACCTGCATGGTACCGTGACCATTCTAACTGCGGCTAGTCTCGCCACCCATGAGATTTGCAGTGCACACCATTTGTGAAAGTCCTTCTTTATTCGATCCAGTAGTGGGAGGTAATTTGCTGCGTACCACCCCTTAAGTGTTGGGGTGATCTGCACCATCAGGTATTTAATCCCCCTGGTCTCTGTACAAATGGGGTCTCTGCCTTTAGCCTATTGCAATCTTTTTTCTCTAGAGTGAGGCTTATCAGTTCTGATTTTCCAACATTTACACGCAGGCCTGATGCTTCCCTGAATTCCTCCAGTATGCCCCTACTTGCCCTGATGGATTCAAGTGGGCTAGTCAGGGTGAGCACATGTCGTCAGCAAATGCTTTGACTTTATGCTGTTGCCCTCCAGAGGGGATGCCGTGAATGTCCTCTGCCTCCCGTATTGCCTGTAATAGGGGTTCTAGATAGATTGCGTAAAGCAATGGGAGAGAGGACAACCGTTCCCCTGCCCAGTTTAAATGGGCATGGCATTTCCCCATTGACTGTCACCCGTGTTAGTAGTCCCTGGTAGTTAGCCTGTACGATTTTTAGGAAGTTGCCCCCCAGGTCCATCCTTCCCATGACCCGAAAAAGGAAAGACCACTCCACACGGTCAAATGCTTTTTCTGCGTCTTGTGAGAGCAGGACCATGGGAGTGTTCTTTCTCTGTGCCTTTTCCAACAGGTGGGCAACCCTTCTTATATTGTCTGCCGTTTGCCTGCCTGATCCTGGTGGATTAGGCCTGGGAGTAGCCCCTCCAGTCCGTTCGCTAGTACTTTCGTATAGATTTTCGCATCTACATTGATTAATACGATTGGTGTTAGGGAGAATTCTCATTATATGGCTAATTTCCCTCACCTAGTGAGTCTGCCAGCAGCTTTGCTGGATTTCTGGAGTTTATTATTTCCACTTGATACGAGTGTACCCCTTTTTCCCACTCATACCTGTGTTTTCCATGTGTATTTCATCTGTTTATATGATTGTGGACTCTGGAGTACACCACTTCAGTAGCCCCCTTCTTTTTTGTGTTACACAGCACCTTCAGTGTAGTGACAAAGGGTTGTCTTTTAGACTTCCCACCGACTCCATTTCTGAGGCTGACTACAGTCCCCCAGAAAAGGGTAAAGTTGCCATTTACTTTAGTCAAATAACCACAGATCCAGTACACCCCATCTTACATGGAGTACTGGAAAGGGTACATCCTTAGCCCTTTTTATCTGTACCTCCTAGAGCGTTGTTTCGCTCTTTTAACATTTAGACTTGGCTGGTGGCAGTGGTTGTCAGAATCCGAGACCTCGGATTCGTGACTCACCTGTTTGCTTCTCGTGGATTTCTTCTTGGAGTTTGCAGGTTTCTTTTTCCTGGACGAGCGTGCCTTATAAAAGGTAAGCTCTAGAGTCTTCTGAATCCAGTCTGCTGGGCTTCGGTGAGTGCGCAGGTCAGAGTCTCGCGATGGCGGCGGCACCGGGACTCGGGATACGTTCAATGTTCCAGGAAGGGTCCGGGACGGAACCAGGATAAGGAAGACAGGGAAACTAGCTTTCGAATAGACCACGAGTAGGATTAGGAAGGGGAAACCAGGAAGGATGGATGGGTGGTTTCTAGGATTTGCGGGGGAAAGGGGCTGGTTACTAGAACACAACTTGACGGGCGGGACGCAGGCAAGCAAAGCGTTGAGACGCACTGGAGTGTGTCTGTTTTCAAGGGAGCATGCGATCCAGACAGAGGACTAGACCGCACCGGAGACATGGCGTCGGCCATGTTAAAGGTGAATGGAGTATTGGTTATTGAATGAGGGACCAGGCCCACCAGAAGGGTCGATATCGCCGATTCATGACAGCATGCCTCCGCCTAAACTCCAGTCCACCCGGCTTGCCTGGATGAGTCCGATGAAAGCATTGCAAAAGACGTGGAGCATTCATATTGGAGACTGGTTCCCAGGTTCGTTCACTAGGTGGATAGCCCTTCCATTCCACCAAATATTGGAGACAACCTCTTCTATATCTAGAATCACAGATCCGGGAAACTTTGAACTCGATTTGGCTATCAACAAGACGTGGAGGAGGTTGAGTACTTGGCTGGGTTGACTGGTGAAAGGGTTTCAGTAGTGATGTATGAAAAACAGGGTGAATCTTTTTCCAAGTGGCGGGTAAACGAAGTCGAAAAGGCGACTGGATTGATGATCTCTATCACTGTGAAGGGTCTGTAGAAACGAGGAGCCAACTTGTTGGGTCTCAGTTGTCTGGGTAGATAATGAGATAAGAGCCAGACTTTATCTCCGACGGAGTAAGAAGGTCCGAAGCATTTGGGTATCCGCAAATCACTATGTCCATCCTGGCCTTTTCTAGATGCTCTTTAGCTTGCTTGTGAATGGTGATTAGTTGAGCAATCCAAGCGTCTACTGAAGGAGTCAATGTGGGTGGTGGCAAAAGTGTGGGTAATACAGAAGGGTGGAAGCCTTGGTTACACAAGAACGGACTGATCCTTATCGTGGAATGATCTGAATTATTGTAGGCGAATTCAGCTACAGGAATCAGAAGCGACGAGTCATTGTGTACCTTAGATACGAAACAATGTAAATCCTGTTCTAGGGTTTGGTTTACTCTCTCAGTATTTCCATTTGTTTGTGGATGGTAACCTGATGACAATGCACATTGAATACCTAGTTGTCGATAAAGATACTTCCAGAACCTGGAAATATATTGTGGTCCGCGATCAGATATGATTTTGGAAGGTAGTCCATGCAACCGGAATATGTGAGTGACAAAGATCCCTGCCAACTCGGGCGCTGAAGGTAGTTTGGTTAGAGGGGTAAAGTGAGCCATGTGGGAAAAGAGGTCCATCGTGACCATGATGGTGGTAAAACCTCTGGAGGGAGGTAGGTCCACGATAAAATTTGTGGCAATGATTCCCTAAGGTCGGGATGGTAATTCAGGTTGATGAAGCAAACCTACTGGCTTCCTGTTGTCGATCTTGTTCTGGTTGCAGACTGAACAGGCTTGTATATAGGCACGTATGTCAGAGCGCATCTGAGGCCACCAGAAGTTTCTGCTGATTGTCTGATAAGTGGCCGTGATGCCACGGTGCCCGGACTGGAAAGTGTCATGACAGACTCATAATCTTGGATTGAACTTTCTGAGTAGGAACAACCAAACACTTGTCCCAAAAGAGGTATCCATCCTTGCTTGAGAGGATCCTGGGATTGTCTGTAACATACTCCTTCCAAATGTCCAATGTTGCAGTCTCTTCACGTATCATTTCCAAGAGCGAGTTAGCCTGTGCTATGAACAGCTTGTCGGGAAACATCTTGGGAAGGAGAAGTACATCCTCTTTCATGTAATGCGATCTTCGGGAGAGAGCATCTGCTATTTCATTGGATGGACCAGGAACGGGTTGAATGCTGAATTGGTATTGGGTAAAAAAGTAGGCCCATCTTGCTTGGCGACTGTTTCGGCATTCCATGGACTGTAAAACCTGGAGATTCCGATGGTCGGTCCGAACCACGACTGGATATCTTGCGCCCAAAATGAGGTGACGCCAATCTGTAAAGGCTTGTCTGATGACGAGTAGTTCTTTCTCCAGTCCTGAGTAATGAGTTTCGCTAGGCTGTAGGGTTCCTGACAAATATGCAATTGGGTGTTCCAATCAGTCTTCGGTTTCTTGTTTAAGGACTGCCCCAATAGCATGTTCAGAAGCATCAGTTTCTACCAGGAAGGGTATGGTAATGTCCGATTGGGCCGGGATGGGTTCACTAGTAAACAAATGTTTGAGTCTCCGAAAGGCAGTTTCTTGGCTTGCAGTCCATTGGAAGAGAGTATCTTTCTTTAACAAATGGACGATGGGTTGAACAATGGCCGACAACGAAGGGATGAATTTCCTGTAGAAATTAGCAAGCCCTAGGAATGACTGCACCTGCTTAACTGTGTTTGGGGTCGGCCAAGAAAGGATTGCTTCCACTTTAGATGGATCCATGGCTATTCCTCGAGGACTTAATACAAACCCTAAGTATCCGACTGTGGATACGTGGAAAATACACTTCCCGGGTTTGGCCAGCAGATGGTGTTCGCGCAATCGTAGGACCATAGAGACGTGTTTCTGGTGCAAGGCCGGGTCTTGTGAATAAATCAAGATATCATCTAAGTGGACGATAACAAAAAGAAACAACATGTCAGAAAAAACCTAATCCACGAAGCGTTGGAATACGGCAGGAGCATTTACTAAGCCGAATGGCATCACTAGATATTCATAGTGACCAAAGGGGGTCCAAAAGGCCGTCTTCCATTCGTCACCTTCCCTTATGCTAATCAGATGGTAAGCCCCTTGTTAGACAGAATCCTGTGCAGTGCCCTTAGGGACCACTACACACAATTAAGACTACAGGTGGCAATACAAGTTTTACCTTTCGTACAAGCATGTACTACTATGTCAGAGTGGTAGCAGTGGCGGAGCAGCCAGGCTTATCTCAAGAGTATATGAGCAGTAGCAGAGATTACACAAAGGGACCACAATTACTGTGACTCAAGCAAACACTGACTCAAGGTTTCAGGTAGAAAAATATAAGTACATTTATTTTTAAACCATTTGTTATAAACACAACACTTAACTCAAACACATAGCACACGTAAAATATACTACAACTAACCAATTCACTCTGTACAGTAAGTCTCAAGGTAAGTACCCTGTGTTTGAATGGACCGGTGTTACGAACAAAACATGTTACCGTGAATACGATTGGGATCACTTTTTGACAGTTCGGTCTAATAACTAAACGCGTATCCGTGACATGAAATGCTACAGGGGCAAAAACACACTTAGCACCTGAGATACCCAGAGGGAGTTGGAGGCAAAAATCACAAGCAATATTTTGGTTAGGCAGACAGAATCGAGAAACACTCAGACGGGAGTTCAAAAGTCAAAGGGCTGGAGCCAGGGTTAAGTGACACCGGTGACCTGTTCCCAAAGATCACACAGTCAAACAGTTCACAATTCAAAGTAGCCAAGAGTACTTCGATATTGTCAATGTTCGGAAGCAAAAGTTATAAGAAGGAGGGAAGACAAGGGCAAGCCTTGAAAATGAAGAAAAGGGGTTCACCCAGTTTCCTCAAGCAGAACACAGTACCTTATTCCAATGGTGCAGCTAGTGCCCTGGCAGTTGTTCCTGTTGGTTTCCCGCAGACCCACGGTTCCTGGAGCTTCATTGTGAAGGAGGACGTCTGAAGGGGGTCTGCACCACACAGGGATGAAGCCGGCAGCAGCGACAAGGAATAAAAGGTGCGCTCCTTAAAAACAGGAGAGGCTCTTCAGGTGGCTATCCGGACCACTACAGCAGTGTGCAGCGATTTCGACCACGAAGGCGACCTCTGACTGAAGATGATGAGCTGGTTATCCCCACCAGGCTCAAGGGAAGACGACTCCGGACTGGATCTTCTCTTAGTCGTCGAAGAGTAGATAGCTCAGGACTGCAGCAGGGATTCACCGGGAAGGGGTAGTTGCAGCAGTCATCATTCTCTCTGCTTCTCTTCGATTTCTTGGAGGTCCAGTGGCGACTCTGACTTCTAGCCCAAGAGACCTGCCTTTTATGAGCAAAACCCCCATTCATACAGCCTGGCTGTCAATCACCCAGCAGGGGTTTGTCCAGCCTGGACAAACACCTCAGCCGATCATGGCAAAGTGCGACTTGGGCTTCCTAGGATACCCTGTGCAGTGGTTGACTACACCCCTCCCTCACATTCAGCCCACCTAGACACCCAGGTGCCTGGTGGAGGGCTTCTGAGCAGAAGCCCGCCAAAAGACGGTGAACAAAGAAGGCGAACCTGGTTTGCTGCGCAAAGTAAAACACAAGAAGGACTTTAACAAAAAGAAATGGTGAATAAACCCAACCGGAGCGAAGAGAAAGACAATTTGGTCAAGCGGGTTTATGTTCGAGGCTAATATAATAGCCAAGAACAATACCACGTTTATCTAATATAATCGCGGTAGAAAAGTTAGGGTAGATACCACTGCCACCAGCCAAGTCTAAATGTTAAAAGAGCGAAACAATGCTCTAGGAGGTACAGATAAAAAGGAATACAAATTAACTCTTTCCAGTACTCCATGGAAGATGGGGTGTACTGGATCTGTGGTAGAATGACTAGGTAAAGTTAATGGTAACTTTACCCTTTTCTGGGGGACTGTATTCAGCCTCAGAAATGGAGTCGGGCGGGGGGGAGTCTCAAAGACAACCCTGTGTCACTGCACTGAAGGTGCTGTGTGACACACAAAAGAAGGGGACTACTGAAGTGGTGTACTCCAGAGTCCACAATCACAAAAACAGAGAAATATACTTGCCAAAACACAGGTAAGAGTGGGGGAAAAGCTCACACTCTTGCCAAGTGGAAACAAACTCCAGAAGTCCAGAAAAGCTGCTGGGGGACTCACTAGGTGAGGAAATTAGACATAAATGAGAATTATCCCTAACAACCCTTTTAAGTCCAGCTTAGTGAAGATCACGGCTCCACGTAGGGCCTCCAGGATGTACGAAATGAGTGGCAAGAGGTATCTGTCCTTCAAGGTACATTTATTCAAACCCCGGTAATCCAAGCATGGACTGAATTCCTTAGTATCCTTTTTAGGTACAAATAATAAAGATGCTCCGGCTAGCGACTTGGATGGACGAATGGTTGGGTTGGAGAGGTTGGTGTCTAGATACTCTCGCAAGGCAACTTTCTCGGGTTCTGAGAGAATAAACATCCTTCCAAATGGAATAACTGCATTCTCTTCTGTGTCAATTGCACAATCTTCAGGACGATGAGGAGGGAGTGATTGAACAATGGCAGAAGAAAATACATCTGGAGAATTGATGGTACACCTCGGGTACCTGGGCGATGAGGGAGACCGTGAGGTGTTGTGGTTGAGGAAGCTTCACTCCGGCGGACTGTTTGGGTTCCCCAGATAGACAATGAGTGAGACAGAACTCGGAACCCAAGAACAAGGATCCAGTTGATATACGGATTATGTTTCCGCAACCATGGCATGCCAAGCACAATGGGATATTGAGCTGCTCTGATTATGTCAAATCACAATATTTCTTGGTGATTATGAATAGAGAGTATAAGCTCAGAAGTTTGTTGTGTTATAGGACCGGAGGATAAGGGTTTCCCATCGATTCCTTCCACTGCCTGGAAGACTTCCTTGGCTTTTCGGGGAATATGATGTCTGTGCCCATTCATCATCCACAAAAAGACCCATGGCACCGCAATCCACCAGGGCTAGTATAGAATGTATTTCTTTGTTGTGTGTCGAAAGGTTCACCTGGAGTAGCACCAAGGTACTGCTTAAAGGACAGTCTTGTGAGGGTGATAAGTCGGAGCAAGATTCCTTTTCCCAAAACTGGGCTCCGTTCAGGATCGGGAGCTGGCGTTTCCAGATCGTCGTGGAGGGGCAATCAGGCAATTACGCACTAAATGTTTATCCGATGCACAGTACATGCAAATACCACTTTTGATCCTTCGTGTTCTTGCCTGGGTAGAGAGGGGGCCTCTCAAGGACCCAAGCTGCATGGGTTCACGTTCAGATTGACCTTGGACTGAGGTTTCCTGTTCCCCGGAACTGTTATATTCAGGTAGAGGTTTGGGTGGCAAGCTCTGTGTCTTCTTCTCTGCCTTTCTCTCTTGTATTCTGAAGTCTATCTGCAAGGACAGATCTAAGAGGGCCTGATACGAGGCCGGGCGAGCTACCTCTGGCTAATTCATCTTTGACTTCTTCGCTCAATCCACGTCTGAACAAGGTAAAACCGGCTTCTGGGGTCCAGCTAGCATCCTTAGCCAATTGTTTAAAACGTGTAACATATGTCGACATATCCTGATTTCCCTGCCGGAACTCTAATAATCTTTCCTGGGTGGAATACACCTGTTCGGGGCGGTCGAACATGGCCTGGAGGGCAGAAACAAATTCATCATAAATGTCATGTATCGAATCCCCTGCAGAGACTAAAGGAGTAGCCCAGGCCAGTGCGTTGCCAGATAGATGAGAAATCATGAACCCCACCTTAGCTCTGGGGGTAGAGAAGTAGTATGGTTTGATAGTGAAATGAACCAAACAAGAGTCCAGGAAGGAAAGCAAGGTTTTTGGATTTCCATCATAGTTGTCCAAAATTTTTTATTTTTATTTTGCATTTGTAGAGCGCGCTACAGCCCACAGGCAACGAGGCGCTATAAGGAGATTTAAGAAGGCTTGCTTGAGGGTTACAGTAAGCGGCCCTAAAAGGTATATTTAAATACATTTGCTTAGGTGCATTTGCATGGTTACAGAGAATACACATAGGTTGTTACAGTTGGTTACTAATACTCTAGTACAGGTAACAAGTGGCAAGGCAGATCTTCCCCTATACAGGGTGATACAATAGACATGCATACCTAGAAAGACGGGGGCTCACAATGCCTCCTACCGATGCACTTTCCCGATATGCCGAGTCCGGGATAAAACAAGCTGTTTTAAGGCAGCATTTTGAGCCTTAAGATTCTGCACTTCAGTAGTGAGTTCCTGTATACCTATAATTAAGCCTTGAACGGCTGCCTCCATGGCGGAAACAATTGTAGTTTGCTGGCGTCTGAAACTGTCAGAATCTGAGTACTCGGATTCTTGACTCACCTGTTTGCTTCTCGTGGATTTCTTCTTGGAGTTCGCGGGGTTTTATTTCCTGGACAAGCGCACCTTATAAAGGTAAGCTCTAGAGTCTTCTGAATCCAGTCTGCTGGGCTTCGGTGAGTGCGCAGGTCAGAGTCTCCTGATCGCAGCGGCGCCGGGACTCGGGATACGTTCAATGTTCCAGGAAGGGTCCGGCACAGAACCAGGATAAGGAAGACAGGGAAACTAGGTTTCGAATAGGGCACAAGTAGGAATTAGGAAGGGGAAAGCAGGAAGGATGGATGGTGGTTACTAGGATTCACAGAGAAAGGGGCTGGTTACTAGAACACAACTTGCCGGGCGAGACGCAGGCAAGCAAAGGGTTGAGACGCGCAGAGGCGTATCTGTTTTCAAGGGAGCATGCGATCCAGACAGAGTACTAGACCGCACCGCAGACATGGCGTCGGCCATGTTGAAGGTGAACGGAGTATTGGTTATTGAGTGAGGGACCAGGCCCACCAGAATGGTCGATATCGCCGATTCATGACAGTGGTATCTACCCTAACCTTTCTACTGCAATTATACTATATAAACGTGGTATTGTTTTAGGCTATTATATTAGCCTCAAACATAAACATGCTTGACCAAATACTCTTTCTTTTGGCTCCATGTTAGACAGAAACCTGTGCAGTTCCCTTAGGGACCAATGCAAAAAGTTTAAGACTACAGGTGTTAGCAGTAAACCCAATTGGTAGCAGTCTGTACCACCCAGATTTACCTGGTAGCTGTGGCTGAGCAGTCAGACTTCTCTCAAGAAGAGTTAGGCAGTATATAGAATATACACATTAGGTACAAAAATACAGTAGCACAAGCAAACACTGACCAGAGCTTTGGTATAAAAGTATATAATTATTTATTTAAAAACACACTTGTAAAAATACACTGGCACCAATATGTCAAGCAAGTTCAAACACAGTCACTAGAAATATATACACCTCCCTGATTAATTATTCGACAAGTCTTAGGAAAAGTACACCACTTATTATCAACACAGAGGTGAGCGCTTAACCGGTGTCCAGACATTTGGTCGACCGAAAACTGGTCGAAAGACATTTGGTCGACGCAATTTCGTCGAAAACCAAATGGTCGAATTTTTTGTTTAATTATATATCTATTTTTCGGGTTTTCGTTTAAAAAAAAAAGGGTTTTTTTTTTTTAATTATATTTTATTTATTTATTTAGAACAAAACGGGGTTGGCGGGACCCCCCCCAAAAAAAAAAAAAAGGGTGAAAATAAAAAATAAAAAAAAATTCGACCATTTGGTTTTGGACCAAATTGGTTTGACCATTTGTCTGGTCGACAAATTTTTTTCGACCAAATGTCTTAGAACCCGCTTAACCAAGATGACACTCCAATAATTATTTAAAAAGGGAGAGAAAAGGCAGAAATAGGAAAACACACAATACTAACACTTTTAAAGAACCACAGCAAGTCAAGAAAGGCAGGTTCTACTGTAGAGCAAAAAGTTAATAGGCCAGGCCCACTCTTGGAGAGAGCAAGGCGGAATGTGCCCAAGATCACACAGTTGAAGTACACTTTAAAAGTCTTTGCAGATTGTGCAAAAAGGAGTTAGATCAGTTCAGAAAAGTTGGTTAACAGGTCCGAGGTCACCCCAGGATAGAGAGTCAAGGATTTACGGGACACCTTGGACGGTCTCTTGCAAGGGAGACCAGGCGGGACACAGTACCTGAAATGGTGAGAAAGCTCCAGCGGGGGCAGTTGTTCCTGGCAGGGGGTGCAAGTCGGTGCTTCGTCTAGGGGAAGAGAAGATCTCCATGTGGAGGAAAGCTGGACGTCGTTGCACTGCCAGGGAAGAAACCAGCCGCAGAGTTTCCCGGTCAAAAGGTACTACCCTTTTATTCGCAGAAGTGGTGAAGCGTGGCTATCCAGCCGCCGGGGTGCTTGGCACGGGCGATTAGACCACGAGATGATCCATGAAGGTGAAAAAAGGGGCGAACTGGTTAACCCCACCAGCTCAAAGGAAGAAGACTCTCCTGGAAGAAGATCTTCTCTGTCGTTGGGAAGTGGTGAGTCGGTTCAGCAGGGCTCCACCGGTGGTTTCGTTGTTGCAGGTCGGCTCAGCTTCTCCCTCCTCGGATTCTTAGGTCCTGTGGCGACTTCTGAAGTTCCAGTCCCCAAAGCCCTGCTTTTATGCAGCAAACCCCCATTTATTCAGCCTAGCTGTCAATCAAACATGCTAAGTGGTGAGCCGGCCGGCTCACCACTTGGGGTAATCACACAAAAGTGCGACTTGAGTTGCCAAGGCAACTCAGTCCAGGGTGCCTAAACCCCCTCCCACATCCTCTGTGGTACCCAGACAGAGTGGCACCACTTATAGAGGCTTCTGTGGAGAAGCCCGCCAAAAAGTGTAACAAAGGGCTCGACTTGGGTTGGAGTCACAGAAGAGAACACAAAAGCCATTTTAGAATCGAGTTCTGGCAAAAAATACCAACCGATGAATTAATATTAAATAAATAAACCGGCGGTATGTTCGAGGCTATAAGAATTAAATAATTAAAGTTGGTAGCCTCAAACAATGGGAAAATCCCATAGAGATATATTTGCGGTCGAATATAAAAAGTAGTATCCACTGCCACCAGCCAAAACTCGATCAGGGGGGACGGAGACGTGCCCCCTCGAACAACAGACCCTGGGGCAATGGAATTGCCCCGACCAGTACGTCCGTCCACAATATGATGGTTTGTACTGGTTTCTGTTCACAATTTGGGACCAGTAAAGCCAATGGTGACTTTACATGCCCTGGGGGACAGTAGTCAGTCCCACGGTATGGAGTCTATTTTGGGGGGTCGCTACAAACCTCCTGGGTTACGGCACGGAGGGTGCTGTGTAACCCACATTAAAAAACACATGAGGCCCTATGGAGTAAAAGACCCCATAGCCCATAAAACACATGGAAAGATAAAGGAACACCTCAAATCATGTTTAAGAGTGGGAGTAAAAAGAGTCTCACTCTTAGCAGGAGAAAAAAATAAACCCCAAAAATCCAGCAGAGCTGCTGGGGGACTCACTAGGTTTGGGAAATTAGCCTTTACAGAGAATTCTCCCTAACACTTTCGCTGGCTTCTGCATGCCTTGTGTGTGTGCCGCCAGGATGTGGGCTGGAACGTCTGGTTCCAGTACACATCCTGGGTGCCAGATATTTTGGAGTGCCCTGAATGACTGGGACCACTGTGGTCCGTGATTGGTCCACGTCTGGAGTGTGTGTTTGTGAGCAGATCTCCCATTGGGTCCTCTTTGTTTTGGCATGAAGGGAACTTTGGATAAGAGGAGGCCAAAAACACCCATACCATGTCGATCTCCTGAGTTCTCACTGAACAAAGGATAGGATCCAAGTATCCTGCAACTACGAAGCTGAGTCGAGGAACCACTGGTGACCAGCTGAAAGGTTTGGCACCCTGAGCCCCCTGTCATCCTGTGGGACCCCTCTGCAACTGGTCATCCTAGAAGGTCTGCGAAGCCGCTTCGACCCATTGGAATAGTGGGACCAACTATTCTCAGCACCTTCATCAAATCTGCAAGTAAGCTTTCTGGGAAGTTTCCCTGGCCAATCAGTGGACTGACCAGCTTACCCAGTTGTTTTGCTATGTCAGCGCCGCCGTTTCGAGGAGGCCCTCAAAACTTGGTATACTGCTAGCTCTGTGCCCATGGCACCCTCACACTGAATTTCGTACACTTGGCGCTCCCAGGTCTAAAGTGAGACGAGTGCGCCAGGACCGGAGTGAATGCTGTTGCCCTGCCGCTGCAACGTCCTTTGCAAGTGCGCTGCATTTGTGACCCTCTTGCCCCTGAAGCCTGCCGCAGTGAAACTGGGTCGATTCATTCACCCGGAGCAGAGAAATCGTCACTTTTCCGTTTGGGAATCATCGCTGTATCTCAGGAACTGAAAGGTGCCGAGACGTCCTTTTTGCCGCATTCAAACATGCAAGCGAAGTGGACTGAACTGGCAAAGTTTGGGTCCACTTGCATCGGGGACCAGTCAGTACTCAATACCCCAACCGGTGGCCCCTAGCTCAAGGGCCCATTTTTACACATGAGTGGCCCCTGAGGGGCCCTCTCCTTTCCACTGCTATTGCAAAATAGTGACTCGATCTCAAACTCTCAAACTGCCTCTGCCTTCAAGTGGGAACTTGTTCTGCATCGCCTCATCCACCTTACCGAGCTGCTAGAGACCCCTGAAGAGACCCTATTCGCCCATTGGCACAACCGCGTGCACTTGCATTGCATGTATTATTGAGCACAAGGCTCCTCTCTTCTTAGGGCTTGGACTGCCTCTGTCAGGTGTATTTTCGATATTGAACTGGGCCTAAAGACTATCTGCACTGCCTGTTTCCTTCCCCTCTAGGTTGTCGACATGTTTCGTGCATTTAACCCTTTAGACCCCAATAGTCTTGTATATACATTGTATTTATAGTGATGTGTTGGTTTACTTGGTGTTACTGTGAATCTTTTGCTATGGTCTATGTTACAAAGGCCTTGTAATAAATGTGTCTATACTTTTGATATAACACCTGTCTGGAGAAATGTGTAAGTGTACTTGCTGTGTGTGCTCATTGAGGTCCTTCAGTCACCCTCACCCCTCCTGAGACTTAGTCTTGACCAGCTGTCATAGCTACCCTCATTGGTCTGACTTGTCCAGAGGTTACCCTGTTAAAGAAACTAGGCTGGCCTTCTGAAACTCGGCCCCCCTCCCCTCCAGGTCAGAGTCCAGAAATCCATCTTAACAGACTGGACCCCTCCAAAGGCGGTAGAAACCCATAAAGGAACGAGAGAGAGGGAATAGATTGATAAGCCCAGGAGAACCCCAATTACGGGCTAGGAGGCAACACCCCAGTGAGGGAGAGGAAAAAGGAGACACACAAAGCCACCTCGGAGGGGGAACTCCCCAGCACATGAGCACAGGGTCACCAGGCCCATACCAATAGTCACAAGAGGACAGGGACTGGACAACCGAAGCAGTTAAGGGCAGCAAAACACACAGCACTGAGCTGCCCTAGCCATGGCAACCAAAAACAGGCAGAAATAAAGGAGGGCAGGCACAGAGGGATAACCCCGGAACACTACCAACGATGTGGAAACTCAGAGACGCAAACGTAGCCCAAACGTGCTCCCAAGAAGGGATGGCAGGCCGCATCTCCCCAGAGGAGGGGGGCCCAACCACCCCAATGTCACGCCAGCACCTCCATGGAGAAATGCTTGCACTACAGACTAACCTGGCAAAGACTTTCCAGGATCAAATTCAGCTGATTACATAAGATACAACCTGGCCATGGCTGAAATGAAGCAGGAGGTGGGGCAACGGGAGAGAGATCAGACCTCCTGGAAAAGGGCCTGCAAGAAATGGACAGGGAAACAATGGCAAATAGTAAGGTGATTGAAAGATTAGATACGGAAACAAGAAACCTGGAACTTAGGATGGAGGACATGGAAAACAGATCTAGGAGGGTCAACATAAGGCTGAAATTACTATCGGAAACAGCGGTAGACAGGGAGCTGAAAGGAGCCCTACAGGACATCTTTGCCGAACTACTAGGAGAAGCAACCTCGGACACAGTGGAAATGGATAGTGTCCATAGAGTGGGACGTATTAACAAAAGCCCAAATGCTAGACCAAGGGATGTAATCTCAGCCTTTATGAGATACGGGCAGAAGGAAGCAGTACTAAAGGCCATCGGACTGCGAGAGCCAGTAGAATATAAAGGGCAGACAATTGAGCTATACCAGGACCTAGCCAACAGCACCTCGGTGAAACGCCGTCAATTGAGCCCAATTCTTACAATTCTCGAGGACCAGGGAATCCGATACAAGTGGACCTTCCCCTTTGGTCACCTGTTTGAATAGGCAGGGTTGCAGAAAAGAATAACCACCCTAAAAGAAGGGGCAGATCTCATGCAATTGGACTTGGAACAGGGGAACCCGGCAGGGAGACCAGAGAGATCACCAGTGACGGAGCACAGACTGAGACCCAGAGCCGGAAGAGAACTACACTACAAGGCCCGCTTGGAGGGGGAGAAGGCGAGAAGGAGAAAGCAGAAAGGGGAGAGGCGGCCAATGGAAGGAAACCCTGAAAAGGTGACAAGACAAAGGGATGGTGGACACAAAGGCGAATACAGGGGCACGTGAGCCAGAGGGGAGCAAACGTCATGAAGTCAGTAAGGGCGCAGAGAACCCGGGGGCGAAGGGTAGGAGCGGGAGAAGACTACCAATAGCTGGGGCTTGGGGGGAGAGGAGGCAGAAAGGGGTGGCCGGGAAGGGAGGGGGGGGCTAACAAGTGCGGAGGGGGCAACAAGTGAAATCGGAGAGGAACTTGAGAGGGGGCCAGGAGCATCTGAGAAATAAGGGGAGCAAAGGACAGGGGGGGAGCAAGGGAGGCGCCCCCCCAAAATAGTGGCAGTACAAGGCACAGAGCTAAGACACAACCTTCAAGTGGGTACTACAAGAAAATCCAAGGGGCCTGGTGGCTGTGATGGGAAACTTCACTATTTTTCTGGGACAGGGAACAGTATAGGTCGGGGGGAAAAAAGGGACAGGAGGAGGAGGAGGGGTGGTGATGCCAGACCTGAGGGACAAAATGGCATGGCTGGGCCTGAGAGACGTGTGGCGGGAAATGAAGGGGGACAAGGAAGGCTACACATTCCTCTTGAGTGTGCATGGAAGGGTTAGGGAAATAAAAGTGGGCCCTATTGGAATAGCGGACCTCATAATCGTCACCATGCAGCTGGAACTAGGGGATAAAAGAAGAGAGGTGTGGGGATGGGGAGACCCAGTGATTAGAGAGGAAATGGAAGGCAAAATGAGGGAATTCTTTGAGATAAGAAAAAGGGGGGAAACTAGAGACGACACTAGATGGGATGCATTTAAAGCCACAATGACGGGCAAGCTCATAGCAACCAAAGCCCAGAGGGAGAAACAGCTGGGAGAGCTGGAAAAACAACTGGAGGCAGAGGTAGAAGTAGCAAGGAAGAAGGCAGCAGAGTCATCTGACAGGGCCCCTCTGAGGGAATATAGGCGGGCGATGGGTCAACTGGGGGTCCTGCGAAAAAAGAGGGCGGATGGGGCACTGCTCTTTGTTAGACAAAAATGTTATGCAAAGGTAAACAATGCGGGCACCCTTCTAGTGCGCCTCCTCAGGGGAGTGGTAGCCAAGAATGTGATCACAGCATTAAAAACAGACACAGGGGAAAGCATTACACGTAACGAGGATATTCAGCAAAGCTTGGCAACATTTTATGAGACGTTGTACACGTCACAGAACCCCCAGCCCCACTTGTAGGAGGAATTCCTGAAGAGAGTTAGCCTACAGACATTCGATGGGGAATCCCGGGAAGGGGTTGATCAAAAGATGACGGAAGATGATGTGAGACGAGTTATAGAGGGTCTCTCCGCGGGCAAGGCCCCGGGCCCAGAAGGCTACACTGCAGCATTTTATAAAACCTTTGAAACAATTCTGGTAAAGCACCTAACCCACCTTTATAACACATTTAAAGACACTGGTCGCATAGCCGCCTCCATGGAAGAGGCGAAAATGACTCATCTTAAAACCCCACAAAGACCCAGCAGAACGTACATCCTACATGCCAAGTGTTAGGCAGAATCCTGTGCAGTGCGCTTCGGGACCACTACAAACAATTAAGACTACAAGTGGTAATACAAGTTTACCTTTGGTACAAGCGTGTACTACTATGTTAAAGTGGT
Organism: Ambystoma mexicanum; assembly: GCF_040938575.1. NCBI lineage: Eukaryota > Metazoa > Chordata > Amphibia > Caudata > Ambystomatidae > Ambystoma > Ambystoma mexicanum. Next base: position 529,599,431 of record NC_090932.1, read on the forward strand.
AGCAGTAGCGGAACAGCCAGGCTCATCTCAAGAGTATATGAGCAGTAGCAGAGATTACACAAAGGGACCACAATAACTGTGACTCAAGCAAACACTGACTCAAGGTTTCAGGTAAAAAATATAAGTACATTTATTTTTAAACCATTTGTTATAAACACAACACTTCTATTAATTCAAAACCACACGTAAAATACACTACAACCAACCAATTCACTTTGTATGGTATAACGCAAGGTAAGTACCCTATGTTTTAACAGACCGGTGTTGTGAAACAAAAGACTTTATCGGGAATACATATGCGATCACTTTTTGACAGTAATGACAGTTCGGTCTTACTAAAGATACGCGTATCCGCGGCAAGAAATGTTACCAGGGCAAAAACACACTTAGGACCTGAGTTAAGAGAGTTGGGGGCAAAAATCATAGGCAACACTTTTGTCAAGGCTGACAGAATCAGAGAACACTCATGGACAGAAATTCAAGAGTCAATAGGCCGGAGCCGGTATCAAGTGGAACTGGGTTCCTGTTGTCGAGGATCACACAGTCGGACAGTTCAAGATTCAACGTAGCCAGGAGTACTTAGATATTGCCAATAGAGGAAGCAAAAGTTACAAGAAGGAGGGAAGATGAGGGCAAGCCTTGTAGGAGAAAAGGGATTCACCCTAATTCCTCAAGCAGAACACAGTACCTTATTCAATGAAGAAGCTGGTGCCACGGCAGTTGTTCCTGGTAGTTTCCGGCAGACCCACGGTTACTGGAGCTTCGGCACGAAGGAGGACGTCTGGAGGGGTCTGCACCACACAGGGATGAAGCCGGCAGCAGCGACGGTGAATAAAAGGTGCACTCCTTAAAAACAGGAGAGGCTCTTCTGATGGCTATCTGGACCACTACATGTTAGGGAGAATCCTCTGTAAAGGCTAATTTCCCAAACCTAGTGAGTCCCCCAGCAGCTTTGCTGGATTTTTGGGGTTTATTTTTTTCTCCTGCTAAGAGTGAGACTCTTCTACTCCCACTCTTAGACATGATTTGAGGTGTTCCTTTGTCTTTCCATGTGTTTTATGGGCTATGGGGTCTTTTACTCCATAGGGTCTCATGTGTTTTTGATGCGGGTTACACAGCACCCTACGTGCCGTAACCCAGGGGGTGTCGTAGCGACCCCCCAACATAGACTCCATACCCTGGGACTGACTACTGTCTCCCAGGGCATGTAAAGTCACCATTGGCTTTACTAGTCCCAAATTATGAACAGAAACCAGTACATACCATCATATTGTGGACGTACTGGTCGGGGTCTGTTGTTCGAGGGGGCAAATCTCCGTCCCCCCTGATCGAGTTTTGGCTGGTGGCAGTGGATACTACTTTTTATATTCGACCGCGAATATATCTCTATGGGATTTTCCCATTGTTCGAGGCTACCAATATTAATTATTTAATTCCTATAGCCTCGAACATACCGCCGGTTTATTTATTTAATATTAATCCACCGGTTGGTATTTTTTTTACCAGAACTTGATTATAAAATGGCATTTGCGTTCTCTTCTGTGACTCCAACCCAAGTCGAGCCCTTTGTTCCACTTTTTGGCGGGCTGCTCCACAGAAGCCTCCAAAAGTGGTGCCACTCTGTCTGGGTACCACAGAGGGTGTGGGAGGGGGTTTAGGCACCCTGGACTGAGTTGCCTTGGCAACTCAAGTCGCACTCTTGTGTGATTGGCCCAAGTGGTGAGCCGGCCAGCATGTTTGATTGACAGCTAGGCTGAATGAATCGGGGTTTGCTGCATAAAAGCAGGGCTTTGGGGACTGGAACTTCAGAAGTCGCCACAGGACCTAAGAATCCGAGGAGGGAGAAGCTGAGCCGACCTGCAACGACGACACCACCGGTGGAGCCTTGCTGAACCGTCTCACTACTTTTCCCGACGACAGAGGAGATCTCCAGTCCGGAGAGTCTTCTTCCTTTGACTGATGGGGATAACCAGTTTTGCCTTCTTTTCACCTTCCTGGAGCATCTCGTGGCCGCCTTGCCCGTGCCAAGCACCCCGGCAACCGGAATACCACGGCTTACCACTACCGCGAAGAGAAGGGTAGTACCTTTTAACCAAAAGAACTCTGCGGCTGGTTTCTTCCCTGGCAGTGCAACGACCTTCTTCTTTCCTCGACGGCGAGACCTCCTCTACCTCTGGACGAAACACCGACTTGCAACCACTGCCAGGAACAACTGCCCCCGCTGGAGCTTCCTTCACACTTAAGGTACTGTGTCCCGCCTGGCTTCTCTTGCGACAGATCGTTCGGGGTGACAGTAAAGCCTCGACTTTATAACCTGGGCTGGCATGGGACAACCTAGCTAACTTTTCCTGACTTTAATTTCATCCTTATTGTGCGAACTATCTACAAGACTCTTTGGGCATAACCCCACTGTATCAACCTGGACCCCTTCTGCTTGCTCTCTCCAAGAGTGGGCCTTGCAATTGACTTCCTTGCTCTCCAGTAGAACTCGGCCTATCCTGCCTTACTGTGGTTCTTTTAAAAGTATTGAAACTTGTGTGCTTCCATAACTCTGCCTTTTTCCCTCCCTTTTTTATAACTTATTAGAGTGCCATCTTATGTTAAGCGCTCACCTCTGTCTGAAAATAAGTGGTGTTTCTCACTAAGACTTGTCTAATAAGTAATTAGGGTTGTATATATATAATAGTGACTATGTGCTGAATTTACTTACCTCTTTTGTGCTAGTGTAATTTACAAGTGTGTCTTTAAATAAATAATTATATACTTTTACACCAAAGCTCTGGTCAGTGTTTGCTTGTGCTACTGTATCTCTGTACCTATTGGGTATACTCTATATACTGCCTAACTCTTCTTGAGGGAAGTCTGACTGCTCAGCCACAGCTACCAAGTGAATCTGTGTGGTACAGACTGCTATCAAGTGGGTTTAGTGCCAAACACCTGTAGTCCTAAATCTTTTGCAGTGGTCCCTAAGGGAACTGCACCGATTTCTGCCTAACAGAAAGCATTGGGATTTGTGGGAAAGTGCATGACCAAATAAGGACTGGCCTGGGTCGACTCGATCTGGGGAAGGCGAAGGGGCAAGATGGCCAAAGGACAGGACGAAGAACCTCGTGGCATGGCCATTTTGGAGCCAGACCACCTATTTGTGCCAAACGCAGTTAACGCGGTTAACATGGCAGGAAAGGGTTAAAAAGAATGCGAAAAGATAGCTGCCACCAGTCCTGTCCATGACACATCTGCACAGTCCATAAAAAGTCTAGCGAGAGTATCTAGGGCCTTTGGAAATGACTACAGACCCAATCGTGCTGTATGGTAAGATACAGTACACACTTGTGACATGTTGCACAAAAGTTGCAACATGATGAAAGGACTAAGGGAAACAAAGTCTCCCAGAACTATCTGTCTTAAGGGCATGTCAGTTTTTGCCCATAAAAAGTGAGCGAACGCCCAGAGGACTGCAGGTGAAGGCTGTGCTTCCCTGGCAAAGTCAGACAATGGTGTCTAAATAGCAGCAAAAAGTTTGGGGATTGACACATGGAGGTAAATGACATACAATTATGAAATCTTTCCTAACACAGTCCCTCTTAAATTCAGCTATTGTCGAGAAGATTGTCGTGTCCCCTTCTGCGCCCGCTATGTATCGGGTATTTTCCTCTTGGGGCGATGTGTGCGCTGCCTTTGGGCCCCCTTTAGGCGTGTAGCTTCTCTGGCGGTCTTTGCCCTCTCTCGGGTATGCCTCCCTTATGCAGCCTTGCATCCCTTCCTCTGCTCCGTGGGGCGGCCTTGTCTGCCCGAGGACATGTTGTCTAATCCCTCAAGGGTCTAGGGGGGAGGGATGACCGCCTCCGTGTCTATGCTTGGGGCCCTGTTGGGGCACCTCGCTTCCCCGTTGCCTTGCAGGGGGTGCCCCTCCTCCTTTCTGCTCTCTCCCCCTTCGATCGTGACCGGGGGTGCGTACAGGGCCCTTTGGGGGGATAGGGGGGGGGGGGGGTCACCTGTGTTGCCGCTCTCTCGTGATGACCTCTTCTCCTTTGGTGCTCGCTGTTAGGGAGAATTCTCATTTTATGGCTAATTTCCCTTACCTATAGAGTCCCCCAGCAGCTTTGCTGGATTTGAAGGGTTTGTTTCTTTCTCCTGCTAACAGTGAGACTCTTTTTCCCACTCTTAGGCCTTTTTGCTATGTGTGTTCTAGGCTATTTTTGTGTTCAATGTCTATGGGATTTTCTCAACCCCATAGGATCCATCTTTATTCAAATGTGTGACACAGGGGTATCGTAGCGACCCCCAAACATAGACTCCATACCTTGGGACTGACTACTGTCTCCTAGGGCATGTAACGTCCCAATTGACTTTACTAGTCAAATCCTATGAACTAAACCAGTACAACCCATCTTACTATGGAGGTACTGGAAAGGGTTAATAGTTTTTCCCTTATGTTTATTTTCGAGAGGGTACCGTACAGTCCCTCTCTCAAAAGTTTCTGGCTGGTGGCAGTGGTTACTACCGTAAATATTCGACCGCAAATATTTCCTTATGGGATTTTCCCATTGTTCGAGGCTACCACTTTTTCTGACAGCCTCTAACATACCGCCGGTGCATTTTAATATTAACTTAACTCCAATAGGTTTTATTTGCCAGAACTTTAATATAACTTCTTTCTCGTGTCTTTCTCTAAACTCCTAACCCAGGTCGGGGATCCTTTGTTCATCCTTTTGGCAGGCTTCTACCGAGAAGCCCTCCTTTCGGCGCCACTGAGTCTGGTGTGGGTCCATTGTGTGGGAGGGGGAGTAGGACCCCTGGACAGGGTTGCCTCAGCAACCCATGTCGCACTCTATCCTGATAGGCTGGAGGGTCTCCCGCCAAGATGACCATTCCACTGTGTGAGTGACAGCTAGGCTGTATGAATGGGAATCTTTGTGCATAAAAGCAGGGTCCTGAGGACTGGAAGAGCAAGACGTTGCTACTGGAACTAAGAAGCCGAAGAGGAGAGAAGAACAAGTTACTCTCTTACCTGGTAACGTTCTTTCGATGGGATGGTCTGACGACTTATTCCATATCTATGACAGTAATCACCACAGCTGTGCGGCTTTGAAAAATCTTTCTGCGTCCTGCGTCGATGACGTTGATACGCCGCCCTCGAGGACCTCCTCCAACGGCCCACGTCACCGGATGTTATAAGTAGGACGCACGACGACCGTAGCCTCCGTTGTAGTTTTAGTTTTTTCCCAGAACGTGTGGCACCAGTCTTCTGCCAGTCTGACCACACAAAGCCTTGCGGAAACGTAAGCTGCAATCGCATAAGAAATTCTGTAGCGGGGAAGGCAGGGAGGGAGCATTATGGAATACATCGTCGGACCATCCCATCGAAAGAACGTTACCAGGTAAGAGAGTAACTTGTTTTTCAAGGGGATTGGGTCCTCTGACGTATTCCATATCTATGATAGACTACCAAAGCAGTACCAATGCAAGGAGGTGGGAAAATAATGTAGAATACAGAAATTTCGAATGCCCAATCAAATTGCGGAGCAAAGGACCGCCTTGCCAAAGGCCAGATGCTGCCCACGGATGGAATCGAGGGAGTAGTGACGTACAAAAGTATGGACCGAGGCCCAGGTGGCTGCATCGCAGATGTTACGAATAGGAACACCCCTCTGTAGGGCAGTAGAGGCAGCCATTCCCCTGGTAGAATGGGCCCGCAAGCCGACCGGTGGGTCCTTACCCGCCAAGCGGTAACATTCAGAAATTGCCAGAATAATCCAGCGAGACAAAGTCTGCTTAGTCACAGCTTGCCCCAAATGCTTTCCAGCGTAACCAATGAAGAATTGATCGTCCACTCTGACCCGGGACATGCGTGAAATATGAAAGCTTAAAGCTCTCCTAGGATCGAGCCTATGGAGCCTCTCCTCCTCCTTACCAGGATGCGGAGGAGGATAAAATGCCGGAAGAATAACCTTCTGGCCTAAATGAAATGCCGACACCACCTTCTGAAGAAAGGAAGGACGAACTCCAAGGACAACCCTGTCCTTACGAAATACAGTGAAGGGTGGCTTAACTGAAAGCGCCTGTAACTCACTCTGCGAGCGGAAGTGACCGCAACCAAAAATACAGTTTTAAGAGTTAACAGTCTCAAAGGGCACGAATGCAAAGGCTCAAACGGAGCACCCATCAGAAACTGGAGGACAGGGTTCAAATCCCAACCGGGCACCTGGAAAGGTGACGGAGGGAACACATTAGTGAGCCCTTTTAGAAACGGAGAAATTAAAGGGATTTTAAAATAAGAACACTCTTCAGACGAGCGCTTAAATATGGACAGCGCCGCCAGGTAACCTTTAACAGTACCCACTTGCAAGCCCCTGTGGGATAAAGAAATCAAAAAAGACAGAACCACAGGAATGTCACATGAAAACGGATCCACATTCTCAAGCCTGCACCAGTCGCAGAACTTTCTCGAATGGCAACGGTACAGGGACTTTTTTGCGGACCTTCTGGCCAAAAGCAACACCTCCATCACGTTTTCAGGGAGGTCCCAAATCTTATACCTCAACCTTTCAGAAACCAAGCGTGAAGGTTGAGGGATCTGACCTCTGAATGGAGAACCTGACCCCACTCCAGTGAGAGCAGATAGTCTCAGCAGGGAAGACGACGTGGAGGGCAGATGGACAAGTCGGGAAGGTCTGGGTACCACGTCCTCCGGGCCCATGCCGGAGGAACGAGGATCACCCGGGAACCGAACCTTCGCAACCTCCGCAGCACTTGCAGGATGACGGGGACTGGAGGAAACGCGTACAGCAGTGGGAATGACCACTCCACCATGAACGCGTCTCTTAAGGCTCCTCTTGGAGGAAATTCCTGCGGGCAGAACCTTTCGCACTTCCGGTTGACACTGGAGGTGAAGATATCCACTTGAGGGATCCCCCAAAGGGCGAAAATCTCCAGGAGAATCTCCTGAGCCAACTCGCATTCGTGAGAGATCGCGCTCTGCCTGCTCAGAGCGTCCGCCGTCTCGTTTTCATCTCCGGCCAGATGAACTGCCAAGATCGAAACTTCCTGCTGGATTGGCCAGAACCAGAGCTGCATCACCTCCCTGCACAGAGGAAGTGACCCTGCCGCCTCTTTTAGTTGAGGTAGTGCATGGCCACTGTGTTGTCCGTCAGCATCAGGACATTCTTCCCTCGCACAGTCGGCAGAAAAGCCTTCAGGGCAAGCCTGACGGCCCTCAGCTCCAACAAACTGATATGGAGTCTGGACTCCGATGGAGACCAACGACCGTTGACTGTCAACTCATTGGCATGAGCTCCCCATCCCGTGAGGGATGCATCCATCACGATCGTCGCCTCTGGCCAGGGTAGCCAAAATGGAGCCCCCTTCATCAGATTGCCGTCGACGGCCCACCACAGAAGGTCCTGGGTGACCGAGGATGGCACCTGGACAGGATCCGACATCCTGCCGGAGGACTGAGACCACTGGAGCTTGAGTGCCCATTGCAAAGATCTCATCCGCAACCTGGCCTCTGGCACAAGAAGAATGCAGGATGCCATGAGGACAAGCAATCTCAAGAACTCGAAAGCTGGGAGACTCTGGGCATGCTGAAACTTGTGCACCATCGGCTGAATGTGATGAGCCCTCACCTGGGGAGGAAAACACTGCCCCAGGGACGTGTCGAGCACTGCTCAGATGTACTGGAGCCTTTGAGTTGGCGTCAAGTGGGACTTCTTTAAGTTGAGGGAGAAGCCCAGCTTGTGGAGGGAGTGGCAGGTGACTGACAGATGATCCAGGACTTGCTCGGGAGAGCGCGCACAGATCAACCAATCGTCCAGGTAGGGTTAGACGTGAATCCCCCTTTCCTGAGATACGCTGCCACCACTACCATGAGCTTGGTGCAGACCCTCGAGGCGGAGGTCAATCCGAACGGCAGGACCCGAAACTGAAAATGCGAGTCGCCAACCGCGAACCTCAGGTACTTCTTGTGCTTTGGATGGATCGGCACATGAAAATAAGCGTCCTTGAGGTCGAGAGACACCAACCAGTCCTGACGTTGAAGGGCCTGGAGGACTTGAGAAAGAGTTACCATCTTGAACTTGTCCTTCCTGAGGAGTTTGTTCAATCCGCGCAAGTCCATGATGGGTCTCAATCCCTCGTCTTTCTTGGAAATCAAAAAATAAGGGGAATACCATCCCTTGTTCCTCTCCGCTACAGGCACCAGTTCTATGGCGCCTTTCTCCAGCAGGGCTTGAACCTCCTGCACAAGGAGCAGATCCAGACTCTGGAACGAGAGATTCCCCGGTGAATTGTCGCGAGGCCTCTGCCAAAAGGGAAGACAGTAGCCGTGGGCTATGATCTCCAGAACCCACACATTTGAAGTAATGGCACGCCATTCGACAAGATGCTGCGCCACCCTTCCCCCAACCGGCGAACCATGGGACATGGCCTCATGACTGAGCTTTAGCGGCTGTGGCATTGCCTGAGGGCAAAGAGGCAACTGCCCGAGCGGCCTTGGCACCTCGAATACACTGCTTTCCACCTCTGGCACTCCTACGGTGGCCCCTTTGACTGGCAGCTCCTCTCGCTTTACCAAAGGATGAGTAATAACGAAAGGAACCTACCCTCCATTGCTGTCCCCTAGGACAAAAAGGCAGAGGTTGGCGAATTGCAGCGCCCAACGACTTCGCTGCAGCTTTGGAGGTCTGCAACCTCTCAAGGCTCTCGTCAGCCTTGCTGCCAAAAAGATGTTCACCGTCAAAGGGCATGTTGAGGAGCCGGGCCTGCACATCAGGAGCAAACCACGACTTCCGCAACCACGCAAACCTGCGTATTACGTATTATTACCAGCTGACGCAATCTGCCATGTCCAAACCCGACTGAACGGCCTCACAAATGGCATCCTTGCCATCCGGGACCATAGCAAGAAAACCATCCCGTTCGTCCCCTTCGGGAATATGTTCAGCCGCTACACAGTTCCACAGAGTGTGCGTGAAATGTGACAAGGCACATATGGAGTTGGCCGCCTGAAGAGCCATACCCCCCTGAAGAAAACACTTTCTTCGCGCAACCATCAAAACGCTTGTCGTCCCTATCAGGAGGGATGGTAGGATACGACGCCTGCTATGCAGGGGCCGAAGCCGCCTGCACCACCAAACTCTCCAGAGTGGGGTGCTTGGTCAAGTAGCAGGGGTCACTACTAGCTGGGCGGTATTTTCGCAGCAAGGACTTGCCCACTGCCGGGAGACTCTCAGGAGCAGTCCAAGCCGCCGCCGCCGCCACCCTCCTCTGTAGAGCCATATGGAACAGCAGTACCGGGTCAGTTGGTGGACCTTGGTCGAGGATATCCGTGAGGTCATCCTGAAGAAAATCCCCTGGGGGAGTAGACCACCCCAAGTACTCAGTGACCCTAGACATACGGCGCCGGTACGAGGAGTCGGCATGGGTGCCAGGCTCAGGCCTACAAAACTCCAACTCCGGAGAGGTGTCCAGACCACTGGCGTTGTGCAGGGACTGACGCAGGTCCTCAATCTGTCTATGGCCTGAGAGAATCTCATCTGGCACCGTGTAAGGAACCATGCCATCATCAGAGCCCTCATCCACCTCCGAAATGTACTCAAGACGGTGGAAAGTGGGCACAGAATGGGGAACAAAGCCATGCTTGACCTTGGCTAGAGCCTTTCTAGGGTGTTCCACCGTGCCCCGGGGTACCCTCGTCAAAACAGCCTTGAAAGGCGTCGAGTGAATCGGCATTGACGGCGTCGACACAGGCCTCAAAGGCGGAGCCCAGAGTGTGTCCCTCGACATCCTGGGCGCCGATGGCGTCGACTTCGGAGGTGGAGCCTCGAGTGAGTCCCTCGACAACCTCGGCGCCACAGGCATCAACGTTTTCCTCGAAGACATCACAGGCTCACTCGGTCTCGACCGCGTCAAGGACCGGGACCTGGAGAGGGCGTGACTAAAACGATTCCCCTTGTCCGAACGGGACTGCTCCCTGCGAATCGTGCCGACCACCCAAGCCCGAAGGCGTACGAGCGGCGTCTCTAGACCGATCACGACCGACCCCACTCAGAGGCGCAGACGGACCAGTGCCCTGCGATTCAAGAATCGCTAGCATTTTCTTACCGAAGGAATCCCATTCCTCTGGTGTCGCATGCTTGGTGGGATAAGCGACCCGCCGACGGGCAGAGTCCTCAGATGAGGACGGGGAAGGCAACCGATGACAGCGCTTCCGGGAGTGCCTCGAAGAGGCAGAGGAGTGGCAGGACCCACTCCGGGTCGGAGACCCACTGGACTGCCAACGACGATGCGGAGAGTCGCCCCACAAATCGTCCGTCGAGAGCCCCCCGGGCCTCGACTTCCGGGGCTTGGGCACCTTACCGACCGACAGTTTCTTCTTGCTCTCCCGCAAGGCTTTGGACGTAAGCGACTGGCAGTCGACCGAATCATCCGTGTCATGGGCCTCCACGAGGCACCAGAGGCAGGCGTCGCGCGAGTCCGTCACCGACATCTTGGACCCACAGTCCCCGCACTTCTTGAAGCCCGGACACGGAGAAGAGGTAGACATCACCAAGGACTTCAACTTCACAAACGAACAGGTTCGAAAAACCGAAAGTAACAGAAACTCCAAAGAGTCGAGGCGCGCCGAGATCTCCGAAGCGAACACGTTTGCTGAAAAAACGTAACTGAGGCTACGGGCGTCGTCCGTCCTACTTATAACATCCAGTGACGTCGGCCGTCGGAGGAGGTCCTCGAGGGCGGCGTATCGACCTCATCGACGCAGGAGGCAGAAAGATTTAACGAAGCAGCACAGCTGTGGTGATTACGGTCATAGATATGGAATACGTCGGAGGACCCAATCCCCTCGAAGCCAGACATCTGCAACGACTGAACCACCGGTGAAGCCCTGCTGCAGCGTCTCACCACTTTTCTCCACACGACGAGAGAAGATCTTCATCTGCAAGAGCCTTCTTCCCTTGAGCTGGTGGGGCCAACCAGTTTGCCAATCGCCTTCCCGGACCTGCCTTGGTCGAATCTCCCGTACCCTGTACTCGGAGGCTGGATAGCCAGGCACCAGTCCACCCGGACCGCGATTTAAAGGAGCTTACCTTTTATTCGTCGGGCAGCACCGCGGCTGGTTTCATCCCTGGGTAGTGCAGTAACGCGAACCTTCCTCCATGACGAGAGCCTCTCTTCCTCTGCTGGATCAACCGAACTGCAGGAAGTACCAGGAACAATCGCCACCGCCGGTGCCAGTGCCATTTAAAGTTACATTGTTCCGCCAGGCCGCCCTTTCTTCGCGATAGCACTAAAGGTGTTTTAAATCCTTTACCTACCTGTTGGGTTGGCCACCCCTCTCTCTTAACATTGTCTTTTCAACTTCTGCATCCATCTTTTCAAATTCGCTAACCAAAGACTTGACTTCAGCTACAAGAACATTTTGCTCCTGGGCCCTTGCCCTGTACCACTGACTCTGGCACAGGCCTACTGCCTCTGGCTCCATTTGTTAGACCTGCCTTCTTTAGATTGATTCTCAACTAGAACTGTGTTGGTGCACCTATTTCTTATAACTACCCTTTCCTTCCCCTTTCTAAACTTTGTGAAATGCCATTTTGCTCAGTTTTCATTTAAGTATTGCCTATACTGATGCACTGTCTTGCTTAAACTGGTTCACAAACTTATGGGAAGTGTTGCTAGGGTGTGTAAGAAACTATTTCTATATAACTTGTGCTTTCCCTCCCTTGTGAGGAATTGGTAGAATATCCCTTGTGTGTGGTTTACACTGGGCCGTGTTTTCACTCTGGTTCACTTGGTCTACAATTTACTTTCGGAGTGTGTATATTTTTCCTTTGACTTAATTTAACTTGCTTGATGACTGTGATACATGTGTTTTATTAGAAGTGTATAAAAATAAATATATATCTACTTTTTAATACAAAGCTTTGGTCAGCGTTTCCTTGTACCATAGTGCTGTAGGCCTATTGTGTAAACCCTGAATACTGCTCATCTCCCTCTTGAGATAAGTCTGACTGCTCAGCCACGGCGACCAACTAAATCTTTGTGGTACAGACTGATACCAAAGGGGATTTATTGCTCCCACCTGTAGTCTTAATCTTCTGTAGTGCTCCCGAAGGGAACTGCACAGGATTCTGCCTAACACTCAGGGGATGCAATTCCAGAGCTGAGGGCCATAGACAGTAAATCTCCCGTCACCCTTCATCGCACATCGAGAGCAGGGAATATTCAACAATTGAGCCCCTAACGCAGAAGCCTGGACGGTTGATGTTGACTAAGCTTAATTACCAAATAGGCTGGTGTAAGCCACGTAAGGCTCTTTTATATGAGGCAGGCAACCTTAAATGTAATGCAGTCTTCCACAGTCAACCAGTGAAGAGAGCGACATGCACCAGAGAAATTATATTTTTTCAGGCCACAAATTATTCTAACTGCTGGATTCTGGGCCATTTGCAATCTCTGGAGTGGTTTGGTGGGAATTCCAGCAAGAAGACTTTACAATAGTCCGGATGGAACAAGTTACTTACCTGTAACTGTTGTTCTCCAGCATCGGTCTGGCATGGATTCACATGCTCATGAATATTCCCCGTCGTCAGGCTGGGAATCCTCGGTAAAGAAAAAATCAGTATCAGTTTCGTTTCAGATCTGTCCTTCGTAGTAGTAACCAATCACTGATCTCTGCGTCATACTGACCACAGCTAATGACTGCCCTCTACCTAAGCCCCGCCTCTGGCAGCCATCTTCAGATTTGGTAGCACGTGAAGTGGCAGTATGACCAAGTGAAGAGCCGCAGAGGGGTAGGCGGGAGGGTTCGCATGTGAATCCATGCCAGACCCATGCTGGAGAACAACAGTTACAGGTAAGTAACTTGTTCCTTCTCCAGCATGGGGTCTGGCATGGATTCACATGCTCATGAATATAAGAATAAATAGCAGTACACACATGCACAACCACGGGAGGTGGCAAAGACTGAACATTAAGCATCTCTTACCTCCTCACCAGGCTCACCTTAAGCGAACAGGTTGCGCAGCACTGCTTGGCCAACCCTGGACTCCTCCCTGGAATCCCGATCGACACAGTAGAATCTCGTGAAGGTGTGCGTCGACCTCCACGTAGCAGCCCTGCAGATGTCCAGCAGGGGCACACCAGATGAGAACGCCGTAGTAGCAGCGATCGCTCTGGTCGAATGGGCTCTCAGACGGCCTGGCAGCGGTCGGTTAGCCAACCGGTGACAGTGCATGATGCAGCCGGAGAGCCATCTGGAAATAGAAGACTTCGAGAGAGCCTTCCCTTGATTCACAGGTCCAAAGTTCATGAACAGCTGTGATGTTCTCCGGAAACTCTTTGTGCGGTCCACGTAGAACTTCAGCGCTCTAGCCACATCCAGCGAGTGCAAAGTCCTCTCGGCCGGCGACGAAGGAGACGGGAAGAAAACAGGTAACACCAAGGGCTCGTTAAAATGGAAGTCCGACGGCACCTTGGGCATAAAGGAGGGGTGTGTCCTAAGCACCACCCTCGAGGCACGGAAAGTCAAGTACAGTGCTTTGCAGGATAGGGCCTGGATCTCTCCCACTCGTCGTGCGGAGGTAATGGCCACCAGGAACGCAGTCTTCCACGACACAAACTTCATCGGTGCGGAGTGAATCGGCTCGAATGGGGGCCCCATGAGCCTGGTCAGCACCACGTTAAGTTCCCACGCCGGGGCCTGGGCCTTCACTGGCGGGATCGACCGGAACAGTCCTTTCATAAACTCTTTTACCAGTCGATGGGACCACAGGGACGTCCGTCCTGTGCTTCTGGTATATCTGGAGATCGCCGCCAGATGAATCTTAATGGAGGCATGGGCTAGCCCAGCCTTTGCCAGCGATAGCAGGTACGGCAGCACTTGAGGGGCCGTAATCCGTAGGGGGTTGATCTTCTGTGCTCGGCACCAGATAGAGAACCTCTTCCACTTATGACCGTAGCATTTGAGAGTCGAGGACACCCTGGCCTTTGCAAGAACCTCTCTGCAATCGGCCGGTATATCCTAGCCTCCAAACTCTAGCGCTGCAGGAGCCAAGCCGGCAGGTTCAGCGACGCCGGGTCGTGGTGGAAGATGGCGCCTCCTTCTCTGGAGAGAAGGTCCGCGTCCGCCGACAGCTTGATGGGAGGGGACGTTGACAAGTCCAGAAGGTCCGGGAACCAGATCTGCCTCGGCCACGCCGGTGCGACGAGGATCATCCTGCACCGGGACCTCTTGAGCTGGCTGATGAGTCGAAGCAGCGACGGCAACGGAGGGAACGCATACAGGTATAGGCCGTCCCAGGGGAACGAAAACGCATCACCCATGCTTCTCGGCTGGGGAAACCTGCTGGCGAACCTCTTGCACTTCGAGGTTGGTCGCTGTTGCGAACAGGTCGATTTGGGGTTTGCCCCATCGTCGGAAGAGTTGATCCACCCGATCCTGGCGCAGTTCCCACTCGTGACACGCGCGCAGCTCCCTGCTGAGCGTGTCGGCGATGGTGTTTCTTTCTCCTGCCAGGTGGAAGGGAACTAGGAACATCCCCTGGGCGACCGCCCAGTGCCATAGATCCTGTGCCTCCTTGGATAGGGCTGGGGATCTGGTGCCTCCCTGCTTCCGTATGTAAAACATTGTCGTGGTGTTGTCCGTGAAGATCCGCACCACCCTGCCCTTGAACGACGGGAGGAACGAACACGGCTCGGAGTTCCAGGACGTTGATGTGCAGGAGCCTCTCCTCCGGGAGCCAGAGGCCTCTTGCGTGGAGATCTCCGGTGTGGGCGCCCCAACCTTCCAGGGAGGCGTCCGTCGTCACCGTCTCCTGGTACGCTGGCGTCTGAAAGTCCTTGCCCGCCGTGAGGTGCGCTCGAACGCCCCACCACTGAATCGCCCGCCGGAACACCTCGTTGAGGGGGACCCTGTCTTCGAAGGTGCCCGTCGCCTGCATCCAACGGGCGTCGAGAAATTCTTGAAGAGGGCGCATCCGTAGTCTGCAGAGGCGCACCAGGTAGATGCAAGAGGACATCATCCCCAGGAGGGACTTGATGTACCTCACGCTGGCCACGTCCGTGGCAAGCAGGTGCTGCACTTTGCCTAGAATGGTCTTCGTCCGTTCTTCCGACGGGGCCGCCAGGCGCCTCACTGTATCGAGCTTCGCTCCCAGAAACAGGGCCACCTGCGACGGCAACAGGTGGGACTTTGGGTAGTTTATGGCGAATCCCAGGTCTGTGAGTAGCTGGACGGTCCTCGCAGTGTGTTCGACGGTGAGTTCCCTCGTCCTTAAGCGGATGAGCCAGTCGTCCAGGTAGGGGTAGACGTGAATCCCCTGCAGACGCAGCCGCGCCGCCACTGGTGCTAGGCACTTGGTAAAGACCCTGGGGGCCGACTTCAATCCGAACGGCAGTGCTCTGGATTGGTAGTGGCGTCCCTGGACGATGAACCTGAGGAACTTTCAGTGACTTTTGAGGATGGGAACGTGGAAGTATGCATCCTCCAGATCCAACGACGATAGAACGTCGCCTTCCTCCAGCTGTCCCAGTACGTGCTGGAGGGTGACCATCCTGAACTTTTGTGATCTGATGTATTTGTTCAAACGACGAAGGTCCAGGATGGGGCGCCAGCCGCCCGTCTTGTTTCTGACGAGGAAGTACCTGGAGTATACCCCGGAGCCTCTTCGGGACAAGCTCGATGGCGCCTTTCCTGAGCATCGCCCGTACTTCCAACAGCAGTTGCGGGACGTGATTTTCCTTCCTGGCCACAGGTGGAACGTGAGGGCACTTCTTCAGGAATTCGGTAGAGTGTCCTCTTGCCAGGGTATCCAGCACCCAACGGTCGGTGGAGATGGACTTCCACACGCCCACGAAGTTCGTCAGCCGGCCTCCCACCGGGGTGCTTCGGTGGGGGCCCGAGACCACGGCTGGTTCAGTCCTGCTTGGAGGTGGTGGCCTTGCCGCCCTGGCCACCTTGCCGACGAGGCGCTCCCTGCTTGCCGCGACCCCTGTAGGCCTCCTGAGACGAGGAGCGTGCCGCCTGGCGGTAGGACGACGAGCCACCGCTGGATCCCTTGGAGGCACCCTGTCTGCCGCCGGAGCTCCGAAAGTGCCGTCGTTGCTGAAGGGCTCCTAGGGCGCGGGCCGTCTCCGTGTCCGTTTTTATAGCTTGGAGGGATTCATCCACCGCCTTCCCGAACAAGTTGCTGCCGTCGAACGGCATGTCCAACACTCTGGTCTGGACGTCCTGACGGAAGTCGGTCGCCCGGAGCCAACCCCGTCATCGTAGGCAAACACCGTTGCCCAGCTGGCGGAACCCGGTATCGGCAATATCGGTTGCCACCGTTATGGCGTGGTCCGACGCCACCTCGCCCTCTTGCAGTATTTCCAGAGCCTCAGACCTCTTGTCGTCCGGCAGGAAGTCCAATATGGGGGCCAGCTTAAACCAGAGCTCCCTGTCGTAACGGGCCACGATCGCCAGGGCGTTGGCCGCTTTGATCGTCGTCGCCGCCGACGAAATGACCCGCCGCCCCATGGCGTCCAACTTCTTTCCCTCGCCGTCCGGCGGGGAATTCGACGTCGAGGCTCCTGACCCCGCCGCTTTCTTCTTCGCCGCCGCCGAGACGACCGAGTCTGGCGTTGGCTGGGCCCTGAGGCACAGGGGAGCGGTTTCGGGGACCCGGTACTTCTTCTCGTACCGGTCCCGTTTGGCTGGTGCCGTGGAGGGGTTCTTAAGAACCGACAGGCCCTCCTCTCAGATGTCATCGATTAGGGCACCACGATGACCGTCTTCCTCTTGGCCTCCCGGCGCTGATAGAGGAAACCTTCCTTTTTCTGCTCCTCCGGGCAGAGCTGGAACAATTCGGACGCCCTGGCGATCATGGCGTGGAATGAGCCAATCTCGTCGGGTGGCGAGGCCCGTGCGCCGGGAGACCCGTTCCGTCGTCGTCGCCCTCAGAACCCGCCGTCGAGCCCAACGCACCATCATCTCCCGACTCGTGGGAGGATGAGGAGGGAACTGTAGGCCTTACGGGGGCGAACGGAGGAGAGGGTTGGGTCCTCCATCGTTTGTTCTGAGGACTTCCCAACGGGCCAGGTTGCGGGTCCTCCGGCCTGGGCCGTGGGAATCTCGTCCTTATCTCAGAGCATAAGGACTGGATGCCAGACAAAATGTCCGCCGAGCCATCCTGAGGCCTAGGATCTGGCTGCGCCGGAAGGGAAGGCCGCTCTTCCTCACCATCGTCGTCTTCCTCGGTTATCTCCCGAGGATCTTCCTGACGGGATCGAACCTTCTCGAATTGGACTTCGAGGTTCCTCACAGCCTCGGTCAGTTCCTCCTCCGAGGCTGACTCCGAGCTCGAGGAGGCTACCGTGCCCCCCCTCGCTTCTTCCATCATGGCGGCCACGACGATGGGCTGAAAAGAGGATTCCCTCCTTGGCGGCAGGGAAACTCTAGTCCCGGAGGCGGTCTCCGCTGGCGGTGTCTCTGCCGGCTTTGCCAGAGTCGCCGCGATAGCCTCGATAGAGGCCTTCGCCTGCTGGGTAGGGGCCTTCACCACCTTACGTGCGTCCCGGGCCCTCTCCCGGGGGAGGGGCGACGCCTCGCTCCCCCTCTTCCGAGATCGGACAGGGCTTCTCCCGAAGCTTACCCGGGGTCTCGGACTTCCTCTTCCACGAACCGGAGTGTTGGCTCGTGGTTGACGGTGCCGGGGAAGGTGCGCCCTGCCTGGCGACCGAAGAGCCCGACCTTTCGGCGCTCCCGGAGCCAGCGGACTCGCGGTGCTTTGCCTGGTGTTGGGCCCCCGTCACCGGGGCGCCCGCACAGGACTTGGAAGCCCGCTCGGACCCTTTCTTCTTCTTCTCACCCGTCGAGCCCTTCTCCAACCAGCTTGCGAGACGGGATCAACGGTCCCTCATGGTCCGCTCCGACAAGTTCTTGCAGAACTGGCAGTCCTTCTCTACATGAGTCTTGTCCCCATGAAGACAGAGGTATCGCGAAGGTTCGTCTTCCTTAAACACATTCTGCAGCCCGCATCCAGGGCAGCTGCGAAACAGCTTGGGTCCTGGTGACGAACTTGCATCCTGGGCCATCTCGAAGTAGGCCGCGAATCTTCTGGAATCCTCCAAGAAGTTGATTCGACGAAATCTTCACCCTTGAGGGGCGTAGGAAAATCCCGCAACGGGTAGCCGTTAACGGGAGTAGAAACGGTGGAGCTTGAGGCTCGATTAACCGAAAAAATGTGAAAATTCACCTGAAAAAGCGCGAAACACGCAGTAAAAGCTCGAGAGCTAAGCACAAGGACTCCCATCACTTGAACGTGCAGTAAAAATCTGAAGATACTGCCAGAGGTGGGGCTTAGGTAGAGGGCAGTCATTGGCTGTGGTCAGTATGACACATAGATCAGTGATTGGTTACTACTACGAAAGACAGATCAGAAACGAAACTGATACTGATTTTTTCTTTACCGAGGATTCCCAGCCTGACGACGGGGAATATTCATGAGCATGTGAATCCATGCCAGACCCCATGCTGGAGAATTGAGTTTACCAGTGACCCCCACCATCATACCATGGCATGGCATGGTCACTGCCCGGAACATATGGCAAGACTTGTCATAGCAAACGCAAGGAGTAAAAGACTGCCTGAACCTTGGCACTAACCTGGCTTTCACTTCCAAGGTTATTTTGCCAAATACAAAGATTTATTTTATCTTTGGGGCAAACTTGAGATCAACCCCCAAACAGTGGAAATCCTGTGGGCAATTTCCTGCCCTCAGAAGAGGCTGTGGTCCAAACAGGGCAACCTCAGTCTTGGCTGAATTTAATTGCAGCGGTTTTGCAGACATCCATTGGCTAACCTCTAAACAGTGATTAATCCGAAGAAATGTCTGTTCTACATACCCCATTTTTTTTTTAAACTTACATTTTTATTTACTTTTTTTGCTTAAACTTTAACAATTGGCACAGCCCGATGACTGACCACTGCAACTTTAACTGTAGTGCTCACCGTCGTCTCATCTGGTGCTTGGGTCCTTACGTATTGGTGTTTCTCAAACAGTCGCTCAACTGGCTTACCGTGTGCTAGATTGTCACTCCCCTCCCTCTTGGTGTCCCCTCCTTCCTTTCCCCTCCACCCTGGTTCCCACCACCGCCGTCCCCTCTTCCACTTCAGCGCCGTAATAGTTTCTAGGTTTCAATGTACTTCCCATCCCCATGATTGCTTCACCCCATCCCAGGCTGTTTGAAACGTGCCTGGATCATCATTGACCATCGCTGTCAATTTGTCCATAAGAAACATGTGTTTCAGTTTGTTCTGCCATTCCTTTTTGCTTGGGGTCACCAAGCTCCTCCATTTTTGTGCGAAGGCTAACCTCCCCGCCCGTAGCATCGTTTCCCACATCCGGGGGTAACTATACAAATCTGAGTCCCTTAGTGGGTGGCCGAGTAACATAGTTAGTGGGTCATGCGCGAATAGTTCCCCGGTGACCTCTTCCATCCATCCCCTCAAATATCTTTGTGTCTGTGGACAGTGGCACCACATTTGACAGCTTGTACCCACCTGGCCGCACCCCCTCTGGCACTTCGGTGAAACCCCTGCAAACATCTTTGATAACTTTAGCGTCTCACGGTGCCACCCCTGTAGGAACTTCAGGTTATGTTTAATGCCTGCTGTGAATAGGTTTCCATGGAAGGCTATTTTATAGACTTTCTTCCACGCCTCCTCAGTGAGGATCTCCCAAGCCAGTCCGTTCCAATAATGACGGAACCCTCTCCTCTCTGTTAGGTTGTTAGTGTTCAGTATTTTATACAATTTAGACACCATGCCCCTCCTAGAGTCGGTCGAATACTTTCTTAAAGGGAGTTAACGTTCTTGTAAGTTTTTGCTCCCATTTTTGGTCACATAGAATGCCCTCCAGCCGAAGATATTCAAATATGGAGATCATTCCGGGACCAGGGCCTCTACCACTTCCTCATGACAATAAATCACCTTCCGTGAACAGTTGGCCCACCCTCTCCATGCCTTTGTCCGACCAATACTGCGCGTTTCTGAATCCCTTGTTTCCCAGGCTGATTACCGGGCCCCGCAGGGATACCAGTGGGGAGGGCCATGTCGCGAGATGGTCAGTGTGCTTCTCCTCCCTCCAAATCAACCAGAGCACCCCCAGGATCGGGTGTTCCAGTAGTCTACTCGGGATGATTTTTCGTGGAGCCCAGAGAACGTCCCGCACCTTGAGAGGATGTGCATCCATGTCCTCCAGGAAGGTCCAATATTGTTGCCGTCTTTCATGTGCTCAAGGAGTACCCTTAGGTGGGCTGCCCATAAGTAGAGACGAAAGTCCGGTAGACCAAAGCCCCCTTGCTCCATCAGGAGAGTAAGGGTCGTTCTCTTAATCCTCAGAGTTTTCTCCTGCCAGATGAAGGCTTGGACTGCTTTCTGGAGTTCACTAAAGGTCTGGTCAGGGAATCTCGAGGGGATGGGCGTGAAGAGATAGAGAAGTCTCGGCAGGATGTTCATCTTCACCGTTGTCATGCATCCGTACCATGACAGAATCATGTTGCCCCATCGCTTCCTATCCGTCTTGACCTCCGCCATTATCGGGTCATAGTTGGCCGATGTCATTTTCGTGAGGTCCCTACTAATGAATAAACAAACAAGGTGAATGCCCAGATAGCGGATTGAGGTTTTCTCTACTTTAATCCCCAGGAACTTGTTTAAGGAGTCTAGTGTTGGGTCCTGAGCTCTGACAGGGAGCAGCATGGATTTCGATTCATTAATTTTCAGCCACAAACAATTCCCAAAGGTTTCTATGAAAGAGAGTAGAGGGTGGGGGGAGGTCGATTGGTGAGGCTGCACAAGATATCCCAGGATATTGTCTGCAAACAGCGAGAGCTTGAATTCTACCTTGCCCCTCTGTATACCCCCAATACCCGGGTGTGTTCTCACGGCTATGGCGAAGGGTTCCTTTGTAAGGACATATATTAATGGGGAGAGGGGGCACCCCTGCCTTGTACCCCTCGAGAGATTAAACGGGGCCAGAGTTCTCCATTCACCTGGACCTTTGCTGTGGGGGCCCTACATAACGCTGCTATCCACTTTCTCAGATGTGCACCAAATCCCATCTTTCGGAGGAGTAGCATCATCTATCGCCATTCGACTCAGTCGAATGCTTTCTCTGAATCTATTGAGAGCAAGCTTGCGTCGAGGTCTGACACTTGTGCATAGTGGGTCAAATCTATCGTCTTCCGGATATTATCCGAGCCTTGTCGTCCCCTAATGAAACTCACCCGATCCCCGTGGACTAGTGATGACATAATTCCTTCCATTCTTTTACGGATTACCTTCGCCATGATTTTAACATCCAAATTCAGTAACGATATAGGTCTGTAGGAAGAACATTCGGTGAGGTCTCTCTCTTCCTTGGGTATAACCACTTGATTGGCCCCATCATTGTTTCTGGTAGTATGTCGCCCTCTAGGACCGCATTGAATAACTTAGCCAGGTGGGGGGTTAGTGTGGAGCAATACATCTTATAAAATTCTACAGAGAAACCATCTTCCCCTGGGGAGGTGCCTCCTTTCATTCCCTTGATTCCCATAACTATCCTTCTCCGTTATGGGGGGGGTTCTAGATTCTCAGCTACCCCTCTCGCCAAACCTGGGACTGGGATCGATTTAAGGAAGTCCTCTATCTGGGCATCCTCTCCCTCCAACTCCGACTCATAATTTCTAGTAGTACCTGCGGAAGGCTATTCCTATACTCTGGGTACCATAACTTGGTGTCCCAGTCTGTTTTTTCGTAGCTCTCACAATCTTGCTTTTCTGGGTCTCCCCAAGTTTCCATGCTAAGATTTTGTCCGCTCGGTCCCCTTTTTCATAATATTTTTGTTTAAGTAGATGAAGACTCCTCTCCGTTTTATTTAGCAGGAATTCTTTCAGTTGGGTCCTATATTGCTCAAGGATTATCACCTGGTCAGGGGAGATGTGACTGTCCGGGGTGCGGCCCGGTTGTTCCACTATTTTCTCACGGAGGGTTTCTTCCTGTGCCTCCCTATCTGTTTTCTTTTTTAGCACCATGTTGATGAGGACTCCCCGTATTGTCGCCTTAAATGTATCCCACAAGGTGTGTGGGCGGACCCCCCTGTTGTCATTCAGGGCAAAGTACTCCACTATGTTCTCCAGGACCATTTTTGCTGTCATCTTGTCCTTAAGTAGGGCATTGATACATTTCAACCTCCCTTTTCTTTGTCGACCCCATGCCGCCCAATAAGGTAATTCTCACCGGGTCATCATCTGACCAGGGAACCGGGTCTACCCTGTGATCTGTTACATAGGGAAGCAGGGAGTTATCTGTCAGGATGTAGTCGATCCTGGAAAACGACTTGTGTATCTTTGAGTAATATGTGAATGGCGGGTCACACGTGATCGTGCTCGGGAGCATGTAATCAAGGCCCAGCTACTGGTTAACCCTGCGGAAGCTTTGCGAGGTGGGGTCATCGGGCACCTGGGGTGCTTGGGGCATTAACTTCTTTCTATCTCTCGAGGGATCCAGGACCATATTAAAATCGCCTCCCACTATCAAGGTACTGTGTGTGAAAAGTTGGAGCTTATCCCTCACCTTCTCCCAAAATTGTGCCTCAGCTTTGTTGGGCCCGTAAATCACTGCCAGTGTAAACAGGGTTCCTTGGAGTGTGCCCTTTGCGAATACATATTGACCCTCTGGGTCTTTGAGTGAGGCCTCTGTTTTAAAACCTATGTCCCTCGCTAACAAGAGTGCCACCCCTCTCTTTTTGGATTTGCGCGAGGCGTGTAAGACCTTCCCTATCCCACCCCACCCACTCTTATGTTTGGTTCTTTTCCTCTGGCCCAATGTGTCTCTTGCAGGAAGAGAAAGTCCAGTCTCGCCCTTAGAAACTCCCTACAGATAAAGGGACCTCTTAGGGGGGTGTTCAACCCTTGAACATTCAGGGAGCCCAAATCCAGCACCAGAAATTGATCAACCATTACTGTAGTCAGTTTTTGCTTTATTCGTTTTCCCCAGCACACCAGCCACACAAGGCGGCCACGAGATGCTCCAAGAAGCAAAAAAGGAAGCAGACTGGTTATCCCCATCAGTCGAAGGAAGAAGACTCTCCGGGCTGGAGATCTCCTCTGTTGGGAAAAGTGGTGAGACGGTTCAGCAGGGCTCCACCGGTGGTGTCGTCGTAGCAGCTTCTCCCTCGTCGGATTCTTAGGTCCTGTGGCGACTTCTGAAGTTCCAGTCCCCAAAGCCCTGCTTTTATGCAGCAAACCCCCATTCACTCAGCCTAGCTGTCACTCAAACATGCTAAGTGGTGAGCCGGCCGGCTCACCACTTGGGCCAATCGGGATGGAGTGCGACTTGAGTTGCCTAGGCAACTCAGTCCAGGGTGCCTAAATTCCCCTCCACCCCTCCTAAGTACCCCAGACAGAGTGGCACCACTTTGGAGGGCTTCTGTGGAGAAGCCCGCCAAAAAGTGGAACAAAGGGCTCGACTTGGGTTGGAGTCACAGAAGAGAACACAAACGCCATTTTAGAATCAAGTTTTGGCAAAAAATACCAACCGGAGAATTAATATTAATTAAATAAACCGGCGGTATGTTCGAGGCTAGCGTAAATAATTAAATAAAGATAGTAGCCTAAAACAATGGGAAATCCCATAGGAAAATATTCGCGGTTGAATATAAAAAGTAGTATCCACTGCCACCAGCCAAAACTCGATCAGGGGGGACGGAGACGTGCCCCCTCGACTAACAGACCCTGGGGCAATCGAATTGCCCCAGCCAGTACGTCCACAATATGATGGTTTGTACTGGTTCTGTTCAGAATTTAAGACTAGTAAAGTCAATGGTGACTTTACATGCCCTGGGAGACAGTAGTCAGTCCCAGGGTATGGAGTCTATACTGGGGGGTCACTAAGAAACCCCTGTGTCACTGCACTGAGGGTGCTGTGTAACACACATAGGAAAAACACATGAGACCCTATGGAGTAAAAGACCCCACAGCCCATTAAACACTTCTAGATTCAAAGAAACAAACTCAAATCATGTCCAAGAGTGAGGGTAAAAGAGTCTCACTCTTGGCAGGAGAAAAAAATAAACCCCAAAAATCCAGCAAAGCTGCTGGGGGACTCACTAGGTTAGGAAATTCAGCCTAAACAGAGAATTCCCCCTAACAATGTCTTAGAAGGTGTCCGCTGATTTCATTCTTTGGGGTATTTTTTCCCTAGGTTGGTGATTTTCTTAATGAGGCCTTCCTGGGCGGGCACACGCCTCGGAGCAGAGTCCGGGGGCCACCACCCAGTAGGGACCAGGGGATTCCCGCCTCTGCTGGTTCCTCCTGGGTTCTCAGTATGTTCGTCGGGGCGCTTCTCTTTCAGGGGCTGGGGCCTTATACCCCCCCCCCACCCAAGTGCTATGACGGTTCTCCTTCCTTGCGATTGGTGCGGTCTCTAGGTTGGCTCGGTTTTTGTCCCTGGTTTAGGGGTGTTGGCAGCATCCTGCTGCTGATTACATTCGGAGGGTCTCCCCTTGAGTCCTCCTGGCCTCACCTTGCATGTGATCTATGCTGGGGAGGTACCCCCTGCGCTGGACTTGGGGCACTGTGGGTCCCTCTAGATTGTCCTGGGTGGACATACGCTCATGAGCGCTGAGGTATTGTTCCGCGTGATAGGTTTAGGTGACATGGGTTCCTGTGGTGTTGTCCTGGGCAGGCTCACGCCCCAGGCTATGGGCCGGGGGCCACCACCCAGGTGGGTCCTAGGTTTCGGGGTACCCTCCACCCCCCACCGGCTAGTTATGCTTTGTGTGCGGGAGCTTGGCTGTCAGTCCAAGAGGACAGGCACAGTGGTTTTTCTTGCCACGGCTCCTCTTTTAAAAAAAATGATTTTCGGGTGGGGCCTTACATTTCTGGTGGCTGTCTGCGTAGTGGTGGGGGCGGTGGTGGGGTCCATGTCTGCCCCACCCTCTCTGGGCCTCCCCTCTGGCACGTGTCGTCCCGCCTGCTCCAATGTGGGCAGCTCGGGCCCGGAGAGTTCCCCCCTTTTTTGCCGTCGGTCAAGCAGTTTATGGGCTTATTTGGGCCAACTACCACTTAGACTATGTCCCTAGGGGAGGTGCCCTTAGTAGCAGGCAGGTGTTTCCAGTTATATGCCGAGGCCCCCAAACCTGGCCCTACCCGCCTGCCGGGTGAAGAGAACACCCTCTGTGACCGTAGGGGGAGGTGGTCAGCCCTGCCGTCAGGCTCCCCCTTCCTACGTTCCTGTCAAGGATGGCACTCTGTCAAGAGTGGCACCGGGCACCCAGGAAGGTTTTGGGTGGCTGTGCTGATGTAAGGTGACAGATAAGCACACACAGTAGGAAGCTCAACAAGAAAGAATAGGTAACAGTAGCTGTGAACAAAAAGGGGCAGGGAATACAAAGGTACAAACAAACTGGATTCCCTCTTGGGGTGTCTGCAGAAATGGGAAAGAGTGTTCCACGGACGTTTGGAAACTCCAGCCTTCTGCACAGATTGCTATTACAGGAGCCCACTCTTATGCTCATGGCTGGGAACAACAGCTGTGGTTGTCTGTACAGAAATAGTATAACTGAAATGGATAACCAAAGGGAGGACAAAAGACTCAAGGAAGAGAAGGAAAGGGATCAAGAACAGGGGGTTGCAAACAAGGAAGAGAGTAAGGGAGCAGTAGCCAGGAAACAGGGGGGCTGCAAACAAGGAAGCAGGGCTGGAGTAACAGAAGGCACAAGGTGCAGGAAAACTGCTGAGGACTGCAGAGGACTGTAGTAGGCTGCAAGGCAGGGAGTCCAGAGGAGCAGGACAGAGAGCTGTAGTAGGCTGCGGACAGAGATCCCAGAGGAGCAGGGCAGCAAGGAGCGAGCCCAGAGGAGCAGGGCAGCGAGGCAGGGAGCCCAGAGGACTAGGGCTGAAGGCAGCAGAGTGTAGCAGGCTGCAAGCAGGGAGCCCAGAGGAGCAGGGCAGCGAGGCAGGGAGCCCAGAGGACGAGGGCTGAAGGCAGAAGAGTGCAGCAGGCTGCAAGGCGGGGAGCCCAGAGGACTAGGGCTGAAGGCAGCGGAGTGTAGCAGGCTGCAAGGCAGGGAGCCCAGATGAGCAGGGCTAAAGGCAGAAGAGTGTAGCAGGCTGCAATCGCAGGGAGCCCAGAGGACTAGGGCTGAAGGCAGCGGAGTGTAGCAGGCTGCAAGGCAGGGAGACCAGAGGAGCAGGGCAGCAAGGAGCGCTGGAATCAGAAGCAGGATAATACGGCAACAGGAACAGCATACAAATCGTGGCTCAAGGCAAAAAAGGTGCTGGGAGAACTCTTAATACAAGAGACTGAGCTCCTGCAAGCAGCTGCTTAAATACAGCCCTACCCTGTACTTAGGCAGGCTAATTGGCAGCACCTGGAGCAGCACACCTGAAGGTAATCTGCCTCCTCCCTCTCTGGTCCTGAGAAGGTGGAAGCAGCACAGATCGCTAGGGCTTCTGGGGATTGTGGTTCCAATACTGATGAATGGGAATAGCCAGGAATTGATAACTGTAGCAAGGTGCATTTTGGTACATGTAGTTAGCTGAATTAAATAAGAAAGTACCAAAGTCGTGCAAATGGAAATTAAGGACCAAAGTGTGAATAGGGGTTGTTCAAAGAGTATTATGAAGATAAATGAGTTCAAAATAGTCCATGATGGTTGCCAATGTGTGCGCCAGTGGCACAGGCATGACAGTTCCTTCTCCGTACCAGCCTCGTCCTAGTCCTTGTCCCTTTTGGGCCGGGGCTCCATTGGCTTTTCCTGCACTTAGCTTTCCGTTCGGGGAGGGAGCCTCGCTCCCCGGGATGTCCTTGGTCCTCCTCAACCTTTGTTGTTTTGCCTGGGGTCTGACTGGCGAAATCCGACCATGGACTTTATATCCCCGTCCCCGGCTGCCCTCCAGGTCATTCCCGTTCACGCCGGAGTTCTCTTATTCACTCGCCCGGTACGTCCTTCCCGGGGAGCTGCTGGGGATGCTGGGGACGTGGCCTTCACCAGGCGCAGGCTGCCTCCAGCCTCGCCCCCACCTGTCGGGCACTTCTTTGTTCTGCCTCATGTTCCGGGCCTCGTGCACAGCCTTCATGACTTCACCCCCTCCCGCGTCCTCATCGAAGGGGGAGCCGCGGGGGGGGGTTCGGATCTTGAAAAGTCTTCCCCCAGTCTGGCGTGATCCAATCATGGCACTCCGTGGCTTCTCCCCTCTTACTTCTGGGTCAAGCCTGCGGCGCAGGGTCTCCATCGTAGGTCCCTCCTCCTACCATATACGGAGCCAAGCTAGTCCTGTTCTCAGGCTTGCAGGGGCTCCCGTACTTCGGGATTTCACCTGGGGGTGCCGTGGTCTATTGCCTCCCAGGTCTTGGTCTTTGTTTGCTCCCGAGGGGTTGTACAAGGGGGGGCTCAGTCCCTTAAAGGTCCGGCCTGGCGGGAGCTCAGCATTCAGGCTACAATTGCCTGTGTGCCTCCTGGTGGCCTCCCTACATACCCAGGTCTTCATCAAAATGGGGTATCATCAGCATATGAATGAAAACTGATCCGATGCCTCCTCAGAATCTTCATCAACGGCCACAGGTAGAGATTAAAAAGTAAAGGCGAGAGGGAAGGGCCCTGAAGTACCATACATCCAATGTAAGTGGGATCAGAAACAAAGCCACCCCATTTTCACCTGCTGATAGCGATCAGACAGGAAAGAGGCAAACCATTTCCTTCAAGAAGCTGAGCAGTATAGAATGGTAGACAGTGTTGAAAGCCACAGAGAGATCCAACATTGCAAGTAGTGAAAGATCTCCATTATCTGCGGCCTTCAACAAGTCATCCTGGGTGTCCGTCCGGTCATTTGGTCGACTACAATTTGGTTTTCGTGTGGGAAAAAAAAAGAAAAAAGGGGGTTGGGGGGGGGGGGGGGGACCTCCCCCAAAAAAAAACAAAAAAGGGGAGCTACAAAGTGCAGAAAAAGGGTTAGAAACGATTATGCGAGAAGGCACAAGATCCCCAGAGGAAGTTACAACTGTATCCAGATTACAACAAGAATGCAAAGACCACTTGGAGAGACTAGGCAATCTTAGCTATAGAAAGTATATCGAGATGCAACATGCTGAAGGAGACAAACCAGGCAGATTGCTAGCCTGGCTATATAAAAGTGACACCCCCAAGCAACCTATTCGGGCGGTGCGAGGGATGGATGGATGGATGGACAGGTACGTGATAGCCAAGAGGGAGTGAACGAAAACTATGACTTTTACAGGCAGTTATATGCAGACTCTGAGGAGGGGAGGGAGCAAGATATAGGCGAAACACTTACAGATATCACACTCCCTAAATTGGACGAAGCAGAGAGAGAGAGAGAGCCTGGAAATCCCTATAACGCAAGAAGAGCTAGAGCATGTGATAGAGCAACTGCCCACCTGCAAGGCTCGAGGACCGGACGCAGGTTAACTGAAAGGGCCCACTTAGAGAGTGTTAGGGAGAATTCTCTGTTTAGGCTGAATTTCCTAACCTAGTGAGTCCCCTAGCAGCTTTGCTGGATTTTTGGGGTTTATTTTTTTCTCCTGCCAAGAGTGAGACTCTTTTACCCTCACTCTTGGGCATGATTTGAGTGTGTTTCTTTGACTCTCGATGTGCTTAATGGGCTATAGGGTCTTTTACTCCATAGGGCTTCATGTGCTTTTGTGATGTGTGTTACACAGCACCCTCAGTGCAGTAACACAGGGGTGTCATAGCGACCCCCCAATATAGACTCAATACCCTGGGACTGACTGTCTCCCAGGGCATGTAAAGTCACCATTGACTTTACTAGTCTCAAATTCTGAACAGAACCAGTACAAACCATCATATTGTGGACGTACTGGCCGGGGCAATTCGATTGCCCTGGGGTCTGTTAGTTGAGGGGGCACCTCTCCGCCCCCCCTGATCGAGTTTTGGCTGGTGGCAGTGGATACTACTTTTTATATTCAACCGCAAATATATCTCTATGGGATTTCCCATTGTTCGAGGCTACCAACTTTAATAATTTAATTCCTATAGCCTCGAATATACCGCTGGTTTATTTATTTAATATTAATTCTCCGGTTGGTATTTTTTGCCAGAACTCGGTTCTAAAATGGCGTTTGTGTTTGCTTCTGTGACTCCAACCCAAGTTGAGCCCTTTGTTCCACTTTTTGGCTGGCTTCTCCACAGAAGCCCTCCAAAGTGGTTCCACTCAGTCTGGGGTACTTAGGAGGGGTGGAGGGGGGATTTAGGCACCCTGGACTGAGTTGCCTAGGCAACTCAAGTCGCACTCTGTCTTCATTGGCCCAAGTGGTGAGCCGGCCGGCTCACCACTTAGCATGTTTGAGTGACAGCTAGGTTGAGTGAATGGGCGTTTTCTGCATGAAAGCAGGGCTTTGGGGACTGGAACTTCAGAAGTCGGCACAGGACCTAATAATCCGACGAGGGAGAAGCTGAGCCGACCTGCTACGACGACACCACCGGTGGAGCCCTGCTGAACCGTCTCACCACTTTTCCCAACGACAGAGGAGATCTCCAGCCCGGAGAGTCTTCTTCCTTCGACTGGTGGGGATAACCAGTCTGCTTCCTTTTTCGCTTCCTGGAGCATCTCGTGGCCGCCTTGCCTGTGCCAAGCACCCCGGCAACCGGGATACCACGTTTTACCACTACCGCAAATCAAAGGGTAGTACCTTTAACCGGAAAACTCTGCGGCTGGTTTCTTCCCTGGCAGTGCAACGACCTTCATCTTTCCTCCACGTCGAGATCTTCTCTTCCTCTGGATGAAGCCGCGACTTGCACCCACTGCCAGGAACAACTGCCCCGCTGGAGGATCCTTTCCACATAAGGTACCGTGTTCCGCCTGGCTTCCCTTGCAACCACCTGTACGGGGTAGATTTAGCCCCCGGCTTTCGAACCTGGGTTAGCCTGGGACACCCTGGCTAAACTTTTCTGAGCCTAAGTAAAACCTTTCTGACCTCCCTGCAAGACTTTTTAAGCCTGTTGTCATTGTGTGATCTTGAGTGCATTTGTGCCCTGCTCTCTCCAAGAGTGGGCCCGGCCTATGGACTTTGGCTCACAAGTAACTTTTGACTTTCCTGTCTTGTTTAAGAGTTCCTAAATATTAGTGTGGTGTATTTTCCTACATTCTGCCTTTTTCGTTAACTTATTGGAGTGCCATCTATAGTTAAGCGCTCACCTCTGTCTGGAAATAAGTGGTGTTAACTAAGACTTGTCTGATAAGGAATAAGGGATGTATATATAACAATAGTAACTGTGTTGAGTGATTTACAATAATAGTGCTGGAGTTTTACAATCAGTGTGTTTTTAAATAAATAATTATATACCTTGATACCAAAGCTCTGGTCAGTGTTTGCTTGTGCTATGGTATCTGAGTGCTTATTGTGTATACTTTGCATACTGCCTAACTCTTCTTGGGGGAAGTCTGACTGCTCAGCCACAGCTACCAGGTAAATCTGGGTGGTGCAGACTGCTACCAAGTGGGTTTACTGCCAACACCTGTAGTCCTAAATCTTTTGCAGTGGTCCCCAAGGGAACTGCACAGGTTTCTGCCTAACAGAGTTTCTTGGAGGGGACAGTAGAAAAGATATTTGAGCTAATATCTTCCATAGCCAGTAATCTATAAAATCACTCGGATTGGTCCGATCCCCATTCTTAAAGATGGGTATAAGTATTGATTTCCTCCAACTTTCAGGTATCAGCCCCGATTTCAATATCCTAGAATACAATTTCTCCAGTGCAAAGGACCAGAAGGGAATATTATCTTTGATTATAATATTCAAAAGCATATTCGAAAGGGAACCGTTCAGTGACTTTATTATTACTTCAATATCCTCTGCCTCGAAACCAGTCATGAAGTAAGGGGTAGGCGTGTAAGGATAAGATTTCTCACTAAACATAGGACTATAGAGAAGTGTTGAAATAGCTTCACACCATGTGCGCATGCAGATAGGATCAAGTTCCATTTCACTGTGAGCATCTAAGTATATTCTAACCATGTTCCAAAACTTTCTATTATCATTGCTTTGAAGGAGTCTAAATAAAAGCTTCCAGTTGCCACATCTGATAGAGGTTTTGTAATCACGCAAACAGTTTTTATACTTTGTTGAGAGATTAATTAATAAGATCTTTTTCTCTAGTGTCGGATAAGAATAAGCTCTCCTGATTATAGTGCATTGCTGGCGATTAGCTTTTGTTGCATGGTGAATAGCTAAGTCAAAGTTGTTGGTATGGTTAGATCTCGAAGAGGAATTATGATGGTTCAAATTCAGTCTGCTAATCAACATATGCAAACTTTAGAAACATCCCAACTCTAACCTTCTAGCCATTCCGTGAGGGTAGATTCACTGTGAAGCACAAAGTTAACTACTCTAGTCCGGTTAGTTTCACTCCAAATAACACAATTTCCCTGTATATTAGCAGAGACACCTACATTGACGTAATGCGGGATTCTATGTGTGATAGACCTGGTAGACAGCTAAGAATGGCATGGTCACTAAGGATAGTGAATATTGTATTTAAATTAATGCAATTATCCCAAGTGGTTATAACAACCATAATATCATCAATACATGAGGGTCTAGCCCCATTAGTCTAGGTTGGTTTGGGAACACCATTAATGTTTTTGATATTTAAGCAGAATAAATAATGAGTTTCAAATCTTTGATTCCAATTAGATCACACAATATGTGCAGTCAGCTTTCCCTTGCCACACTGGGTAACGGTATCCTCTGATATGGTAGTTCGGGAGTGTATCAGTTTAGGAGCATTAAAATCTCCACCAACCACAATTTTGCCATTGTGGCATAATTAATTCAATTTTTCAAGAATGTACTCAATGTTATTAATAATTTCATTGGTGAAAATTCACCCTGGTGGATTATACATATTGAAGATTAGGGTCTTAGCAGTTCCGCCCAATAGTGCTGCAGCCATGATAAAAGGAGAGGTCGTTTTTGCAGTGGAAGATGCTAGTGAGTATTTAATCTGGGCTCCAATAGCCAACCCCCCACAAGGTCGACCTTTATCTCTTAATTTAATTGGAATGTAGTATATCATATCCATCAATTTTAAATGCCTCAATGGACCAAGTTTCCTGTAACATAAATATGTCACTCTGCTCAATGTATTAGATCCCCAATGGTTGGGAAAGGAAAGATCTGAAACCACGAGTATTCCAGCACATCCAGTGGACAGACCCAGCGTTGGGCAGAGGTCAGTTTCCCTTAATAAATGGCTGACCAATCCCACACGCATTTATTGACAGCATTCACATCATCACTATTAGTCAAAGAGCTCCCCCCTCTCAATCCATTTTTACATATTATTAATGGTCCCTGCTACCGGTTTTCGCTTCAGTTTTTTGGTGTAGTGAGGCAGAATCCCATGGACTTCAGGCTATCCATACATGTACATATTTGCTCTGCCACGGCTGCGGCGGTGCATTCAATAAATACCCAATTTCCTGCAGAGCCCCATTTAGGTAGTTCAATTCTACGCAGATTGCTGCTGCAAATAGTTGACAGACGTGGCAGTGATTTCCACATACATAGGAGGGTGGAAAGGTTTAGAAAAGGACTGTCATTTGTAGTGGAGATTTCTTCCAGCTTTAACAGTCTGTCTGCCCCGATTGGAATATTGTTGCGTTTCAGTCTATGGTCTGCACCCAAATCTTTATGGGGAATCTTCAGGAAAGATGGACCGCACATAGGAATCTTATGCAATAAGTCATTATGAGTCCCAGATGTAGATAAGGGCTCCAGATAGTTAATATGTGCAGTGGTCCTAGACTTGGAGCAGGTGCATCTCAATACAGGTTGGTTACTGGTCAACATATCCAATGGTCTAGTCATTTGTCAATCAGACCTTTCAGTGAGACTTTCCTTTTAGTGCCATCCCCCTGCTTTTTTTTGCACTACGGTGTAGTTCTGAGAGGGAAAAGACACCTTTCACACAGAATGACTTAGAACAAGTTCAGTGTTTGAATTACTCAGAAAGGCTACTCGTTTATGTCTTGAGCCCTCTCTGAGGTTGATAATATGCCCAAGTTTGTTTTCAGTATGTTCGATCGGGTGGCTATGTTAATGTTAGAGGTATTTGTATAGTGCACCGTCACCGACAGAGTTCGTCTCCAGGCGCTCCGGCAGATCTGTAAACAAAAGGTGGATGGGGTGGGTTAGTGGGTGAAGAGGGCGTAGGAAAGTGAGAAGTGGTGTACTGTTGGCAGCTTCAGTTTGGTTTTCACTGTGCACTGAGCTTGGGTGTGCAAGTAGGATCGAAGCGGGTCCTCGCGTGCTGTTGTTGCGATCTATGTGTTGGTTGGTTGTTGCAGTGTGGTGAAGTCTGTGCGGTTTGCTGTGAGAGAGGTGGTTGTGTGGGTTTTGTGTGCATTAAGTAAGCCGAAATTAGAGGTTTTGGTTAGTGGGTTGTATGTCTCATAATCACTGTAGTTTAGTTTATGTATCAGGTAGTCATATTGGGTTGGTATATTCTCGCTCTAGGTTTACTTGATTGTCTAGTTTTTTATGGTGATAATGTGGCTAGATTAGCAGATTAATTGGCATAGTACCCCTGGTTCGGTGAGCATTGTCCCTAGATCGATAGTGGAGTTTTATTATCATTAACCAGCTTCTTTCTATCTATTTACTGTTGGTAGTCCATTGTGTGGTATAACTTATCTTCCCTTTCCAATCACTGATATTTCATTGCAAAGGGCCTCACAATGGCATCCACCTCGGTAGCTGCAGCTATGTTTATGGAGTCTTCTATGGCGTTATTGAGGTCCATGGCTTCCTCCTCAGAGATGTAAAGAGTCAGCATTATCAGAAGAATTATTAGATTCAGTTGAAAGGGTACTACATTCCCCTTTTGTAGTTTGCCGATTGATTATAAGCATGCAGGGAAGTAGAATGGTATTGACAATGGTGGGTTAATGTATGTTTTTGCACACATTGTTACTCAGCAATACTTGAGCATAGGTTCAGCGGTGCCTCTAATCTTGCAAGAATATCGTCCGCTATTAACAAAGTTAGAGGTAGATCACTCTGAGTGATGTGTGTCACAGTGGGTTCAAGTGAGGAAAACACAGCCTCTTCGCTGCTATCCTCAAATGAATTCATAGAAGGTGAGATCAATGCTTCCAGGTCAGGAGTTGCTGAGAGATTTGCAGCGAGTGTTTGGATACTAGTGTTATAAGCCAAGTCCATTCCCAGGTAATTTCTTTTAAGGTTGGTGCAAAGGTTGAGTAATGAGCCATTGTTGTCCATAGAAGTAAAACTATACAGAAAACTGTTATTGCGTTTGCTAACTAATGGAATTGTAACTACTTGTGTAGTATCAATCTCTAGTTGTCCAGACAATGTAGCCAGAGTGTTGATTTTATTTGTATTAGGGACCAGATGCCAAAATCCATGAATTCTTTTCTGCAAAGAGATGTTGGTATTGCTTTCCAATTTGCCTTTCTTTGCACAAAGCATACGATTAGCCCAGACAGATGGGTTAGCAGGGTTCTGTGTGCGTTTACCGCTCGCGCTCTTTGGGTTGCGAAGGTTGTATTTGTTTCACAGAGCCATGGTTAACACAAGCACACAGCAGGCAAATAGTAGGAGTCAAGGACCAAGCTAGACTTTTCGGGGCAAGGGATGTGGGTGGGGGGGAGGGGCGGGAGAAGCATGGCAGGATCTCAGGACCCAAAAGGATAACTCTGTGGTACGTGGTGCAACTCCCCCACCCATGACCAGACACCAGTACTGAGAGGTAGAGGGTTATGACAAATGCAGCGTGGAAGAGAGGGAAACTATAGCAGACACCAGCAGATTAGCAATGTACTGGTAGAAAAGCCCAGAAAGAATGGCTTATATATCGAACAGCATATATGCCTCAGCTCATTAGACGATTTTGAATGCATCAGCTGCAGTGTTGCCGTTAAGGTGTAGTGCTATGGCTGTAAGAGTTCAATTCAATCAGATTGCTGAAAAGGCAGCAGTGAAGCTCCTGTAGTAAAGGTGCAGCCTATGTACCAGGCCCACTAAGTTCCTGCTTAAGCAGTAATCACCGCTCAACACCACCACCAACTGAAGGGCAATGGCTGTAGCGTCCGGCCCTCCCCCCTCGGTAGCAGTATCAGGCGTCCAACTTCCTGCAAGCCGATTAATTCATCGACGTCACAGTGATGTGGTGGCTGCAGTAATGGGGTTTTAGGGAGGTCACCCCCCACTGTCTCCGTGTTGATACACTGACGGAGTTCACCCGCCAGCGATGTGTCATCGCCAGTCGATGCCTGCAAGATTACAAGAGGGCACCTAGATGCGTCTTGGTTTCGCAGTGTCAAGCCGCACAGCACAGAATAGAATCACAGACATTAATCCAAAAGAATAACGCCCGCTTCCGACACCGGCCGCTTCTTTCTTGATGATTGAACCTGATGTACCCGTGCAAGTCACTAATAAAAACAAATTGGAAAAAAAATGGTGTCCAAAAACTATACCTGCCCTCACAACTAAAGCTAAACAATGTGTAGGAATATGAACAATAAAACAGTGTTCCAAATAAAGTTCTGAGCTTCATCCAAGCTCCTGGCTTACTTTCCAGCTCCCCTTTCCCAATGGTCAAAAACATTTCCATAAAGTATTGGGGTTCCCTTTCCCCAAGAAGACAACACATTTCCAACATGGCCTCAGGATTCTCTCCCACTAAGACCTCACCAAACGTACAAGATTTCAGGTTTTCCTTTTCTAACACGTCAACAAAGTGTTAATAAAGCCCCAGGTTGCCATTCTCCAAGAACTTGTACTTAGTCTCAGTATCTCAATGTTCAAAACCAATTCCAGGTCATCTTTACGCTACTTCTGGTTTCTTGACAATTCAAATAGATTGATTTTCCTCGGTTTCACTTTGGCAATCTCTTTCATAAACTTGCTTTGATTCTCTGTATATTTCTGTAGCTTTCAAAGATAGGGTATTCCCTGTCTAGGCGCAGTTGTCGGACCACACGGTCCACCCATTATAGGTAATTGGTCATTTATAACGTGCTTAATACCCAGAGGTTTCTAAGCGCGTACACGGGGATCGAACCTGTGTTGCTCACTGTCGTCTTGCTTCCAAGACGAGCGCGTTGCTCCTGAGCTATCCTCTCCTCCCGGTCACGCAACTGGTAACCCTTGGCTTTCTTGCTCTCACGGGTTCTTCTGTACCGGCACCTGTGTGCTGGTTCGCATTCACTTGGCCTTCTTCTTGCCAGCCTTTTGGCTATGACACAATGTTTTCTCATACAGTTCACATGGTGGCGCTCTTGTTCCTTCACCACATTGCTTTCAAACTCTTCAGCAATATTCCATACTTGCTTTTCACTGTATTTCATACAATTAGCTCTTTGCTTTGAATTCACTGTGTGGGTAATTCACACAAACGTATCTGTTCATCACGTCGTCATAATCTTTCATTTAGTTCGTTATTCAAAGATTTGGGTCTTTCATTACGTTGCTCACAGTTCATCTTGTCCGTATCATTCCTCACAACCCATTGCTTTGGATTCATTGCATCTTGCACATAATCTTTCATTCATTCATTCATTCTGCATTTAATATGGCTTGCCAACAGCCCCCAGGTGCGCCCCAGTTCGAGTGCTCTCTTTTTTCACACTCACTGGTCCTTGGTGTCTCCGCCAGGTTGCTGCTCTCTGCTTCTGCTCCACCGACACGCGTTCTTCGGATTGCGAGCCCCGCTCGCCTTTAGTCTTCCCTCTGTGGGTTGCCGGCAGCTCTGCTCGCTTACCGCGGACGCTGTCTGTAACTTGCAGCTTTAGTATCTCTTCCGTGCCCGCAGCTCCTGCTGCCGACACCCTATCAATGAGGCTCACACCTCTGTGGCCCTCTCGCTGCCCACCCGAGACTCTGCTCCACAGCTCCTTGGGGGTACTTGCTGATGCCCTGGCTGTTCAGCAAGACCCCATTCAGCCACCTCTTTCTGCAAAGGATTCTCCCATTAGTCTCACAACGCCCGGTCCTGCTTCTCTCCGGCTGGTCTCCCTCTTCGCCTGGTTGGCCCCACCTTTCATGCACCTGAAACCATTTGACAGGTTGCAGGTGCGAGTCCTTAGGCCCAATTGCTGGACCATAATTAGTGGAGCACTTTGGACATGCCTGACCCTTAAAACAGTCTACAGGCCTCTTCCGCGTCTCACTGCTAGTAGTGAAATGACAGGTTAGTCTGCACTACTCCTATTCCCCTCTTCCTTGTCCCAGTACTATACTGGTCTGATTGAGGGGAAATGAGGGGAAATAGTTTGCAACAACTCCTCTTCACCCTCTTCCTAGTGTTCCTATACTGATGATGTCTTCTGGTGTTAGACCAGGGAGAGGAAAAAGGGTAGCAATATCCCATAAATGCAGCAGGGTAACATCCAAAATACGAAATAAAATACAATAGAATGTCTGTCTTTGCTTGCACCAAACTGTGCAAAACCATATATATATATATATATAATTTCCACAAACCAATTCTTCTGTCCAGGATCTAGCCGCCCTTCCTCCCTTCCCCTGAACTGTTAAAGTAAAATGTTTTTTTTAAATGCTATGTTTCATCAAAGTTCCAATAAAGGTAATGACAACGTCTCATTCACTGATCTTCTCTCCAACATGGCAAAGCAAAATATTCCTTCTACCATACAGTTTGAATTGTATTGGAGGAAAGTCTTTCACAGTCTTTAGGATGGCGAAGCAAATATTCTTTCGGTAACACAAGTTGCAATATATGAAAATAAAGTCGTTTATAGTTCTTGGGATGACAAAGCAAAATGATCACCTTTTAACAAAGGCTTAATAGAACAAAACTCCTTTTGAATAAAACCTTGAATGTCCTGGTGTGGCTTAAGTCAATGCTGGTTCCAGATTTCCCCCAAATGACATCATTATTAGGGAAATTGCACCATATCTGCCCTTTTGCTCTCTCTTGGTAATGTTTTTTTGTTTGGTATTCAAAACCTTCCCTTAATGTTCTGTGTGCCTGTTGGAACGCCCCAGGGTTACCACTCTCACTGGACCAATTCACTGGTATCTCCTGGAATCTCCAACTCGTGGCACATTGCTGCGATACAGCATTGCTTCAGGAATGGCTTCCATGGACTGTCAAACCCTTTCTCAGCTTCTTTTGCCTGCCTCACGATGCCTTTCCAGTAAGTCTACTGCCTTTCAGTTCAACAGCGCCACTGACAACTTCTCTGCGGCTGCCACTGCCTTCGAGGAACTTGTCGGGAGCCCACCAGTCTCCTCTGAGCAGCCCGCCACTCTGGTTTATCAAAGTGACAAGAGGCAGCCCGGGAACGCCGTTCTCCCTCAGATGAGCTTCCTCCCAGGCTGCTGCATCTCTCCACGACACTGCTTCCCGCTCTGCATACTTTGCAGCTTTCTCTGTCTTCCCCTTCACCTCCCTTTTCCCACAGTTGATTCACAGATTTCAATGTCCCGCTCTGTCTATTGATTGGATAACAACTAGACTGCATGATCTTCTTGGCATCACTATTGGTCCTCATTGACTTGTTACTCCACTTCCTCGTCCTTGAAGACATCTGGGAATTGAAGTCCAAAGAACACTATAGTGTTTTAAGTCCTTTTGTTGAGCACTGTTATCACAATAACAATCAAACCTCAGATGTCAAATAGGTTTTAAGAGGGTTAGCCACATGGGAAGGAGGAATAAAGTTGTACTTAAGATACTTAACATAAGTGGGTTTCAAGACCTTGCAATCAAAGGGTTTTGAAGAGTACTGCGCCTCTCCCGTCGACGCATCACCTCTCCCCGATAGCCATCTCCTCATTCAAGTGTTTCCATATTTCCTCAAACACTCAGGTTTCATATTGGAAAGGAAAGCTTTTTCCTATAGGGGAAAATGTAAGTTCATGCAGAAAAAAGTATTTAACAATAGTTATTACCTAGAATAAGGTTAGTCGAGAAAAGTCACCCCGGTGCTAATGTACGGGATTGAATTGGACATTTTGGCTGTTAACATCAAATCAATTGGACTCGACTAGAGGGCAGATTGTGGAAGATAGTTCTTAACCTGCCGCCCTCTCTGCCGATGTCCAGGCTGAGATACAAACGAGGTATTCAATCTCTAGATTCTCAAGCAGCATGGAAAAGGATTGCACTATATAGGTCAATTGTGGTACCTCAAAATAACTCCCTGTATGTTGACGCCAAGAAGCTGATGGAATGAAACTAATCCCTTTCTAAATGAATTATGGCAGGAGGTCTTAAATCAACTTGTGTTCTCTGCATCATCGGAAAGGGAAATGATTGAAAATCCATTGAAAGTCAAGAAAAGGTGGGCTCTGCTAGATTGGACTACAATAATGCAATCTTTCTGAATAAGAAATGTTTTGAATCTATGATACCTCGTGACAAACCACTGGGATACTTGCAACCGTATTTTCGAAAGTTTCCAAACCAATATTGGTGTGCAAACTTTCTGAGATTCAGAATTAACTTGTAGTAACCCAGGACATGCTTAGGATAAGAAACAAGGGCCCCGATACTGATGGGATCTGCAATCTATGTGATCTGAGGTCGAAACAAAATGTTAAACATCTATTAATGGAATGCCCGAGCACTAGCGTTCGGAGAATCAAGTATTTCTCTCATTTTGTCCATGATATCCATTGGTTGACAACAGAGGAATTTTGGTTACGTCTCTGGAAGGGGAAGAGAGACATTTTTGTCATTGGAGGTGCTGAAGCTTCTAACGGAAATTGAAACACCTAAAATTAGTTGAATGGTTATGTTTTCTATTACCTTAATTCTGCAATTTGAACAAACTCTATAAAGAAATTGAGAATTGTATTGTAAAGTATGTGTAGTATTTTTTTTCTCGTCTTTTCTTAGTTTATCTTCTTCAGTTTGCATAATGTATGTTAATACTTTTTTACTGTTTGTGAAAAGAAATGTTGACTGATACACAATAAAATAAATAAAAACAAAAAACAAAATGAATGCCTTCATTATTAAAAGTGCCCTTGATGTTGACATGTGTTTCGACATAGTCACAGGTCTTTTTCAAAACTGGGCACAAAAACTGTTGTGCTCAAAAGCTCAGAGTCTACGCGCGTTGCATGCAAGGTGATAAATGTGATTTCAGATGATATGGTCCCCGTCTACCTGCGGGATCACGGAGCATAATGGCATGCCGCAATCTAGTTAATTATTAAGGCATTCATTATTGAATGCACCCTGCCACCCCTGTAAGCCTTTAAAAAATGGCAATCTGCTCCACGTTGCCACACTTCACTCTAGCTCCGTAGTCAAGAACTCCTCTGATATCTGCCACCTCCTTCAACACCTGGACCTTGATGTTCTTGCTCTCACTGAGACGTGGTTTAAGGACAGCTGTCACAAGTTTTGACACACTTCTGCCTGAAGGCTACAAGAGCCTCTCTGAGCCCAGGCTCACCAGGCCAGGAGGGGGAGTTACCATGATATATCCTAAGTGGATCCCTGTTTCTACAATTCCCACTCGGGCCTACTCCTTTTTCGAATGCCTGGTCGGCAGGCTCTCTCTCTCCCCAGTCTCCTCACTTACTCTGGCCACCTTCTATCAGCCGTTGGGCCATTCCCCCTCTTCCTCTCGGAATGGGCTGACCTGGCATCCTCTCTCTTGTCTTCTGCCTCCCAGCTCCTTCTACTGGGTGATCTCAACATTCATCTGGACTCTCCTGACTCTTCAGGAGCTTTCCGAAATCTATGCAACTTGCCCTCTCCATTCTACCCTCTGGTCCAACGCACACTGCTGGCCACACCTTAGATGCACTCATCTCCACAGACATGCCCCTCTCTATCCCTCTCACTACTCCACTCTTGTGGACAGATCATTCTCTTCTTTCCTCTCACCTGAATATCTCCTTCTCCTTTAACACCTGCATACTCTGCACTGGCTCCCACCTACAAGGTCTTCCGACCCATGATAAAATTGTCAGTGGCACCTTTGCCTCCACCTACTCCCCTCCGCCTACTCTTTCGGCTGACTCCAACCCTGACACAGCCCTCTCCAACTTTCATCTTTCCATCCCAAATACCCTTGATATCCTTACCCCCATCATGAGGGTACGACTGAAGTCCCCCAAAAAGTGCAACTCTGGGTACGACTCTGATCTAGCTGACCTTAAATGCAAGTCGTGCCTTAAAACACTTGTGTACAGGCGCGTTATAAATGCCATATCATATCAAGTGCAGGGCAACGGAGCAGAAATGGGGATCTTCAGGTGCACCCTCTAATAAGCTGGCCTGATGCCTTCTGAAAAGGCAATATAGACTCTGCATCAGGCACAAGAAAAGAGTCCATATTCAAGTCCGCATCTCCGCGGCTTCCAACAATACGGCCTAACTTTTCAAAGTCTGTAAGGAGCTGGCCAACCCTACTGCAGCCTCATCCTCTATTGCACCCACCCATGTCCTTTGTAGGGCACTGGCTGCACACTTCACCGCCAAACACAGGACAGCCTTTTCTTTCGCTCCGCCGTACCCACTACTGTACCATCATCTTCTGGGCCCCCTCAATGTCCCCACCACTCCCCCTTCTCGCCTGTCACACCCAAGGAGGTTTCTAAATAAGTCCGGTCAATGAAAGCCTCCTCCAAACAGGTGGACCCCCGCCCCGCCAAAGCCATCAAGGACAGCATTGACTCCCTTGCTCCAGCCTTGGCAGACCTATGCAACCTCTCCTTTGCCACTGGAGTCTTCCTCACTTCTCTCAAGCACTCTCTTGTGCACACTCTGCTCAAAAAACCCTCCGCCGACCCTTCCATTCCGGCTAACTATCGCCCGATCTCCATCACTGCTTTCCTGAGCAAACGTCTGGAGAAGCTGGCTACCTTACAACTTATCTCCACACTGAATCTGTTGGTTGTCTACATGACCATCAGTCTGGCATTAGAGCATCCAAAGGCACGGAAACTGCTCTTCTGAACACCCATGAAAACCTGCGCTCACACCTTGACTCCAACTCTCCCTCTGTCCTCATTCTCCTCAACCTCTCCTCTGCTTTTGATACAGTAAACCACAACATCCTGATCTCCCATCTCTGTGATGCCCTAGGCATCATAGATCAGGCCCTGGCGTGGCGTCTGTCCTTTCTCTCTGACTGTCTCTCCGAGGTGGAACTTGGGTCCTATCTCTCCGCTATCACCCTCTCCGCTAATCTATCCTCCTGGTGTTTCAATGTCTACATGGCCGCTTTGGCCCACAAAATCTCTGCTTTCACCTCCAATGTTCAGTGCTATGCAGATGACACACTCTTTCCGACTACCATCGGTCTCTTCCTCCTCCTCGTTCATTCCTGACTGTCCGCAATTCAGTCCAGGTGTGCTGCTAACAACCTCATTGGGTCCCCTGCTCCCACTTTCACACTCTCACTCTGGCCGTCCTCCCTTAGACCTGCGCCCCTACCCACCAGTGAGGCAAAAAACATGGGTGTCATCTTCAACTCTGCTTTCTCCTTCTCTTCTCACATCTCGGGCATGTCCACAAAGTCCCACTACCAGCTACACCTCCTCAGAGGTATTCTGCCTTTTCTCACCTTCCACCAGAGGCTCACCGTCTCCAGAGCCCTGGTACTCTCCAGAATTGACTACTGCAACAGTCTCTTTCTTCCTACTTCTACTCTCCGACCTCTTCAACTTATCCAGAACAGAACCGCAAGACTTCTCCTTGGCCACAAGCCCAGGGACCGCCTCTGTCTGGCGCTGAAATCTCTCCACTGGCTCCCTTTGGCATCAAGGATCAAGTTCAAGACACTGCATAGTCCACAAGGCTTTCTGGGGCCTGGGCCCTACTATCTACAATGCTCTCTTCCCCAGTACTCTCCTCCTATAGCCCTTCGCTTGGCCTCCTCCAACTCTGTGGGTGAGCCGTTTCGCCAAACAGAGATTTGGGCTTAGACCCCTATCCTCTGCAGGTGCCTCCCTCTGGAACAGCCTCCCTACCTCAATTCATCTTGAGCTAGACCTCCTCTAAGTTCCGGAAACTCAAGACTTTCTGCTTCTCTTCCTCTCCCCTGCTAATGCCTGCTCTTTCCACTAGTTTGCCTCCATCCTTTTTCATGCCCCCTGCTCAGTTAGGTGACTGGTCGCCTCGTGCACCTCCAGAACCTCAAGTCCCAGGCTCCCCTGCCAGTCCTGCACTTGCCTCTGGGCCTTTGCACTGCGCCTCTGCAATATGCCCCTTGATAGGGGCAAACCACTATGCACTTAACCCTGGCCCCTGCCGGACTGGGTGCACTTGTCCCCCTCCTCGCACTTCCTGTTGTGTGCACTTACTCAACCTTTAATGTTCCAGACCCAGCAAGTCCGTCTTTCCAATCCTCCCTCTTGTCCCCCCACACCCTAGTTTTGGTTGTGCTTGAATTACTCATGCATAGGCGCATTGGATGACCAAGCAATCTGAATTGTTCGCCAGACCAGTACTGTAGTTCATGATCTGTAAATTCCCTTCCCTCTTCCTCCTCTTCTATTTTTTTCTCCCCTCACCCTTTGTCAAGCACTTCACTAGTAGATTTGCCTCTGTGCCTATTATGCTAGTTATTGTTTTAAAGTCATTCAGAATCTTGAAGGCCTAAAAATGACGACTCTATTCCCTTGTTTCCTTCCCACCTTGAAGCGCTTTGAAGCACTTTACTTGTGTATAAGCGCTATACAAATAAACAATTACAATAGCTCAGTACATAACATCTATTACTGATTGGCGCAGAGTGAACAGTATTACTTAGACACTGCTTTTTTTTCTAATAATATCTTAATATTAAACATATGATAGAACTTACAAATTAGCTTAACATCCAAATCATTGGTGTTAGGCAGAAACATGTGCAGTTCCCTTAGGGACAACTGCAAAAAGTTTAAGACTACAGGTGTTAGCAGTAAACCCAATTGGTAGCAGTCTGCACCACCCAGATTTACCTGGTAGCTGTGGCTGAGCAGTCCTACTTCTCTCAAGAAGAGTTAGGCAGTATATAGAGTATACACAATAGGGCCAAAAATACAGTAGCACAAGCAAACACTGACCAGAGCTTTGGTATAAAAGTATATCATTATTTATTTAAAAACACACTTGTAAAAATACACTGGCACTAGTATGTCAACCAAGTTCAAACAGTCACTAGAAATATATATACCTCCATAATTAATTATTTGACAAGTCTAGGTTAGTACACCACTTATTTAGCAAAACAGAGGTGAGCGCGTAACCATAGATGGCACTCCAATAATTATTTAAAAAGGGAAAGAAAAGACATAAATAGGAAAACACACAATACCGACACTTTTAAAGAACCACAGCAAGTCCAGAATGGCAGGGTCTACTGTAGAAAAAGAGTTCATGGGCCAGGCCCACTCTTGGAGGGCAAGGCGGAATGTGCCCAAGATCACACAGTGGAAATGCACTAAAAGTCTTTGCAGGAGAGTCAAAAAGAGGTTGGATCAAGTTAGAAAGGTAATGTTAATGG
Organism: Ambystoma mexicanum; assembly: GCF_040938575.1. NCBI lineage: Eukaryota > Metazoa > Chordata > Amphibia > Caudata > Ambystomatidae > Ambystoma > Ambystoma mexicanum. The sequence goes on from NC_090932.1 coordinate 529,643,939, forward strand.
GTCCGAGGTCACCCCAGGATAGAGAGTCAAGGATTTACGGGACACCTTGGACAGTCTGTTGCAAGGGAGACCAGGCGGGACACAGTACCTGAAATGGTGAGAAAGCTCCAGCGGGGGCAGTTGTTCCTGGCAGCGGGTGCAAGTCGGTGCTTCGTCCAGGGGAAGAGAAGGCCTCGACGTGGAGGAAAGCTGGAGGCGGTTGCACTGCCAGGGAAGAAACCAGCCGCGGAGTTTCCCTGTTAAAAGGTACTACCCTTTTATTTGCGGTAGTGGTGAAGCGTGGCTATCCGGCCGCCGGGGTGCTTGGCATGGGCGATTTGACCACGAGACGATCCAGGAAGGCGAAAAAGGCGAACTGGTTGGTCCGACCAGCTCAAAGGGAAGAAGACTCTCCTGGAAGAAGATTTCTCTGTCGTCGGGAAAGTGGTGAGTTTCGTACAGCAGGGTTCCACCGGTGGTGTCGTCGTTGTAGATGGCTCAGCTTCTACCCTCTTCGGATTCTTTAGGTCCTGTGGCGACTTCTGAAGTTCCAGTCCCCAAAGCCCTGCTTTTATGCAGCAAAACCCCCATTCATCAGCCTAGCTGTCAATCAAACATGCTAAGTGGTGTGCCGGGCGGCTCACCACTGGGCCAATCACACAAGTGTGAGACTTGAGTTGCCAAGGCAACTCAGTCCAGGGTGCCTATTCCCCCCTCCCACACATCCTGTAGACCCAGAGAGTGGCACCACTTTTGGAGGCTTCTGTGCAGAAGCCCGCCAAAAGTGGAACAAAGGGCTCGACTTGGGTTGGAGTTATAGAGGCGAACACAAACGCCATTTTAAAACCGAGTCCTGGGAAAAAGACCCAACCGGAGGATAAATATTAAATAAATAACCCGGCAGTATCTTTAACATTGCACCAAAAAAGTGGTGCATTTAAAATGAATGGGAAAATCCCATAGGAAATATTCCAGTGGAATATTTTGCGTGGTAACCACTGCCACCAGCCAGAAACTCGACAAGGGGGATTGGACAGTGCCCCCTTGAAAAACAGACCGAGGGGCAATCGAATTACCCCTACCAGTACTTCCACAATATGATGGTTTGTACTGGGTTCTGTTCACAATTTAAGACTAGTAAAGTCAATGGTGACTTTACATGCCCTGGGAGACAGTAGTCAGTCCCAGGGTATGGAGTCTATGTTTGGGGGTCACTATGGCACCCCTGTGTTACTGTACGGAGGGTGCTTTGTAACACACTTACCAAAAACACATGAAGCCCTATGGAGTAAAAGACCCCATAGCCCATAAAACACATTACAAAGTCAAAGGACATTCTCAAATCATGCCTAAGAGTGGGAGAAAAAGAGTCTCACTCTTAGCAGGAGAAAAAAATTAAACCCCAAAAATCCAGCAAAGCTGCTGGGGGACTCGCTAAGTTTGGGAAATTAGCCTTTACAGAGAATTCTCCCTAACAATTGGCAAACAGCATGTCAGAAGGTATCAACCAGCATTTAGCATGAAGCTTCTTGGGCTTTGAGAATTCAGTGGTTGTCTCAATTAGGCATACAATTATGAGTCCAGGGCATTGGCAGAAGGAATAACCCAGAGAATATGGCCAGAGGCCTGGTGGATCCTTTATGCGGCAAGAAGAGTTTTTTTTTTCCAAGTTTATTTTACATTTGGAGCAAAGGTTACAAAACACATGGTTGCCACCTAACAATTTTGTGAAAGGAACAGTTTTATTGACAAAACATGGGCACGGTTGTCAGAGACCCAGTTTGATGGTTGGTTCAAAACAAATTCAACTGCAACGTGGGTGCAGGTCGGATAAGACTGGAAAGGTTTGGGACATGAACATGGCATGTACTTAATGTAACTGATGTCCATCCAAAAAGTGGGGAACAAAAATCAAGATGTGAACCTGTAAAGGCAAAAAGACCAAAGTACACACAGTGTTTCTTGGACATAAAAAAATACTTTTTTCTGTAGTCAATGGTCATGAAATGAAGTGAAGTATTGGACAATCAAGATGAAGGAAATCTACATAACAAATATTGAATGACATCCCCCAGAAGAGAATGCCCTCTACGCTACTAACCTCACCAAGGCTGAGAGCCGATACCTCTGTAATTGAATGGGAAGAAGTTAGGCTTGACAGCACAAACTGTGTCCGCAATGCTGCTTCCTTCCGACTCTGAATTAAGTCTTTTAGCACCCAGACACAGAACAAGGGGGGGGTGTCAGCCAATTCGACCGCCATTACCTGAAATCGAATGCCTGCATGAAGACAAAACACAGGATATTGTTGACAGTTAAACATGCAGAACTTTCTAAAAAAGAAACAGACTGCGGCCGTGTGCGTGTAGGTTCCCCAAAAGCCACGGTGCATTGGTTACAACCAAGGTCTGCAGTAAAAAGGAAGATGGATGAGGGAAGATTAATACAAAATACTCAAGATATTACAGGTGGAGAGTCTAAGGAAATAAAAACAGTTATCTTTTATTACAGGCTTTTTCTCTCAAATTTACAATAATGTTCAACTGGAAACTATGCTTACCACTTATGGCATACTTTTGGCTATCATTACCAAACCTTAAGCTCCATGTCCCAATTCAAGAAGTCCAACTATTATTAACGGCTAGGGAAAAGACAGAAGAACCCCCTAAATCTATTATTGTATTTATAGCTGTCACACTCCAAATTATTCACAGGATCTAACTTGGACACATGATAACAAGCAACTTATAGTATTCTTTTCAGAAGAATGTATCGAGAATCAGCAAGTTCATTAACAGAAGGGGCTCTAAGAAATAGACCACGTTTCAAAGATATAAATACATTGTCTGCAATAGCTGTTGCAGAATATCTGTTACTAACCCCATTCCCACTAGAGCATGCAGTTCAAATGCACACGCAAGCACAAGAGACACTTAGGAAGGCACAATGCCATACCCTCAGGGAAGAATACACCAGACGCCAACCTAAACAGTAGCAGCAGCACAAGACATTAAAAGGCAGTGCAGAAAGCCCCATTCACCAAGAAATTGTCTTTTCCATGAGCATGACCTTTTCCCCTGCAGACATCCTTGATGGATCAGAAATACAGGTTTTTACTATAGTGTTCATTAGTGTATAAAAAAATGTAACACTTCAAATCTATAATTCTACAAAATTCATAATAACATTTTTTTTATCACGTTTCAAGTTAATAGCAATTAATCACAATCCAAGTTAATAACAGTTTCGAATAATAAATTCTCAACGAAAGTTAATTCCATTTCAGTATATTATCTATGATCACAAGGAATTTTATGGATTATTTTATCTATTCTGATCCAGAAGCGAATCACTGAAATGATCAATGAAATTTGAGATTTGGGCGATTTCAAAAGTCAAATCGACCTGATGTGTTCCAAGTGATGGACATACCCGCCAAATAGTTGTACTCCAAGGCCCTCTTGTTGCAGAACATACAAGCAAAGTGTTTCGACATAGTTCTTACAAAGTCGACACCAACAATCTTGTTCTTGGAATGAAAGCCTACATTTCCAGTGTACAGAGGCAGTGTGCTCTGAATCTTGAATAAATAGGTCTCCAGTGCCAGGATTGAAAGTAACAACTATTTCTATATCTATCCACTTACTGGAAAAACCTCTAATTTTTGAACAATTTCATGTTTACAGGGTACTAATAGTTTTTAAAAACTAACATCTCATCTCAGGGCTTTTTCTTGATTTATTTTAAAAATATTCTCCTTTGCTCGCAATAATTAAAATGCATACGTTGATTCCAAGATGGCCGCCAACACAAGGTAATCGTGTCGGTAGACGCTTCGAAAGCCTGAGGAGATTCTGGGACTCGCCGACCACCCCGGAGCACTTAGAACCCCCGGGACAGCAGAAAAAGGCAGGGAACACCAGCTGCCTTAAAGCATTCCAGGCAGAGAAGTGGCAGAACTCTCGCCGGCAGAACCCCTCCAGTGGCACGGCAGATTGGTCGTGGCCCGTTGTGGTCATAAATAAATAGAGTAACGAAAAGGCGGCCCACAGCGGAGACACAGCCAGGGCCGTTATAAAGTCGCAGCGGCCGAACTCTGTTGCAGGAAAACCCCACACCTGGCACCAGGCACACAGGGTGCACGCAGCAGGTAGTAGGGAGGATAGAGGAGGATCACCAGCAGCCAACAGGCAGTGAGGGGATCGGTAAGGCAACCCCCACCCATCCGCTATAGAGTGCGGGCAGTGAGAGGAGCCGCAGCAAAATCGAGGGAGAGGGCGGACGCACCCCCAGCGGAGGACCATGAGGCTGCAGCGAAGGAACAAGCACCGTGGAAAGTGGAGAAGCTGCATGGACGTGCGAGTAAGCCCCTGAGGCCGGGGGAGGAGGCAGAGAGGACATTTCCCCCCCCACCGGCACCTGTCCCGGTCTGACTCATCCAGGCTGCCCTGGACTGTCCCCACGCGCAGCAAACAGGAGGCAGCCGCGTACCCGGGAGGCTCCCCTCCAGGACTTCAAGAGCCAAAGTCAGAAGTAAGCAGCACAGGAGAGGAGGGGAGAGGTCTTGGGGGGAGAGGCTCCGCTGAGAACAAAATCGCTGGTGGAGGCCAGCAGGCTCCAGAAGACAGCAGCAATCATCAGCATAGCTAAGGGAGGTGGGAGAGAGGGCTGCTCCCAGGAGCCATCAGGGGTGAAGGCAGTGCGGCCCCACGAGGGGTGGAGCAGCCCCCAGGCGCTGAGAGGAGGCACAGCTAATCCCCGGTTGGGGGAACGCCTGGGAGCGGTGAGGGGACCCAATAAGGCACAGCGAAGACGTAGCCCCCGACCCACGCAGCCAGGAGGGGAGAGGAAGGCGCGGGGGGATGGGGGGGTCACGAGAGACTCAAAACTAGCCGCTGGGAGTCAAAAGTCCCCATCCATCAGGCGGCAGGCAACGGGAAAGGCCCAATTTAGTGGCTAAAGCGGCAGGGACGCAGACTGGATCTCCCCTCCCCAGCTAGCCCAAACATCGCAGTAGAAAGCCTGGAGAAGAGCAACTACAACACCATCGCTGTGGGTCGGGAGCCAGAGACCGCAGAGGTGAAAAGGGTCACACCCACAAACAACTGAGTGGGAACCTGGAGAAACACGTTACAGGCCCCCACCTGAACGCGCGGGAACCAGTGCAGGGGCGTATGGTGCACAATTAATTAAGAAGGGAAGGACAACAGCAGCGTGCAAAGAGGGCCTGGAGTATTCCCTACAGCAGAAGACAGAGAGGCGAGGAGCCCAGGGGAGCAAGACTAATGTCAAAAGCTAAAGCAAAGGCCTCTAAACAGGCAGCGGCGCCAGGGAGAGGGGAGTCCGGCAGAAGCTTGGGACCAGCCACAGCATCCCAAGAAATGGTGGAACAGGGGGAACCAGCAGGGGCAGGACCTGAGGGCCCATATCACGACAGGACCTCCACAGCAACATGATGACCTTACAATCATTGCTGACCAAAGCATTTCAAGAGCAATTCCAGCTAATGAGATCAGATCTCAATTCGGCCTTGATATGATATATATGCCATTTATAACTCGCCTATACACAAGTGTTTCAAGGTGCGACGAGGCAAGGGAGGGGGAACAGAGGGAGGACAGAGACAACGATCTTACTAGGCCAGTTGACATTGAGATTGCACAAGTGCAGGGGAAAGGGGAAGGGAAAAGTGCCATGGGAGTGGTCGAGGGCAGTGCTGTATATGGGATCGCAATAACAAGAACTGCAGCCAGCAGGTGGCAGGTGCAAGGGTAAGTGCACAGCGGGTGTCCAATAAGTGCAGGTAGTGGGACTGTAGGGTTACAGATACAGACCAAAGTGCAAAAATTGCCAGGGGGCAGTGCGGATGTACAACTGGGTGGTCAGGGACCTGGACCCGAAATCGAAGGTTAGCCAAGTGACCAGTGCAGTATCAGACAGGAGATCAGCAGGGGAGAGGAAGAGAGAAGGCAGAAGCAAAGTGCAAGGTCTTGAGGTGCTTCTGGAAGCAGAGATGGTTTTCCTCAGGTTTCAGAGAGGCTGTTCCAGAGGGAGGCCCCAGCCGAAGAAAGATTTACCCCCAACTCGTTGCTTGGAGAAGCATCTGATCCTGAGGGACTTGGAGGATTGGAGAGCTGGAGTAGGAAGGTACTAAAGAGAGAGTTGGAGGTATTGAGGACTCCGGCTCCAGAACACCTTGTGACAATGCAGAGCATCTTGAATTTAATCCTTGCAGCCACTGGGAGCCAGTGAAGATATTTCAGTGCTGGAGAGATACGATCACTGGACTTGAGACCAAGGACAAGTCTTGCAGTCCTGTTCTGGATAAGTTGCAGAGGGCGGAGAGTGGAAGCTCGCAGATTTAGAAAGCGGATGATGCAGTTGTCCAGCCTAGAGAGAACCAGAGCTCTAGAGACAGTGAGCTTCTGAGGGACAGGAGAGGAAAGGAAAAATACCTCTGAGGAGAATACCTCTCAACAGAAATACATCAGGAGGTTGGCCAGCTGAGGGAGAGGAAAGACCTCTTGGAAAGGGGGTTACAAGAAATGGACAAACCATTTATAATAAAAGCCTTATGATGATGAAATGGACAAAGACAACACTGCACAGGGAAGCTATAGAGCGACTAAATGTGGCAACGCAATCTCAATGGAACATATGGAGAACAGATTCTGTAGTATTAACATAAGGGTAAAAAAATCTGCTGGAGACTGTTGTAGACAGAGACCTGAATGGGGAGGTCCAAAGGATTTTTGCAGCCCTCCTACGAGAAACAAACCCAGAAAAACTGAGCTGGACCGGATCCACAGGACCGGCAGAATGGCAAGAGGTTCCAACGGCAGGCCGAGGGATGTGCTAGCAGCCTTTTCAAAATATGCGCATAAGGATGCGATCCTGCTGGGCAGCAAGAGCACAGGAACCAGTGGTCTATCAAGGCACATCAATATCTATGTTTCAAGACCTGGCGGCCAGCACGCTGCTTAAGAGGAGACATATTGGCCCGGTAGTAAAGGAGTTGGACAGCAAAGGAATTAGTGATAAATGGACCTTCCGCTTTGCTTTGGTTTTCGAATGGGAGAGAACTCAGAAGCGCATTACATCTGCACTAGAGTGAATGGACCTCCTACAGCTGAACTCAAACCAAGGATCCTAGGAAGAGAGACCTCTCCAGGGGGGGAATCAACCGAGATCATGCCCTTGTGAGAGGACGACAGCAGGGGAAAGACGCTGCAGGAAAAAGGGCACTCTGCGGGGCTCTGCACCGAAGATGGGGGAAGATGAAGGGGTGCTGCAGAGCGACGGCAAGTGGCAAGTGCCGAGGAGCAAGCAAGTAGACCAGCATAAAAGAGGTGGTGGGCTACTTCGGGAGAATATGGCCGGCGGGAGCACCCATGGACGCTCCATTTTGGGTTCAGTTAGGACAGCAGCGCCCATGGGAGGGAATGGGATGGGGGGCACATTTACGGGGGAAGGGAGAGAAGGGGAGACAGACCCGAGTAGGTGGGGGGCTAGGAAGGGTGGAAGGAAGGGGAGGAGGGAACATCACCAGAGGGTGGGGACCCATGCAGGGAGTAGGGGGAAGGGGACAATGAGCGGACAAGGGGACGTGGCATTCAAAGGGGGGTGGAATGGGCGGACCCGGAAGCAGCAGAGGAGTAGAAACAGGAGACCGGAATGCGTGAGAAATTATAGCTTACTCACTATAGTGACTAACGTACTCCTAGTTCATATTCCCCTTTCCTTCAGACTGTATGGTTGTCCTTCGCTAGCGACAGGAGACTGAACCTTTTTCACCAGAAAAATTATCTTTCCCTTTAAATTTAGATGCGCGTGCCGAGGTGAGGCCCACCAAGAGGTGCTGTCTTAATGGTGACTAGCTTGATGTCTACGGAGGCCATAGGTTTGAATGGTTTATGCGCCAGGGCGCCCAAGACCACGTTGAGGTCCCACACAGGGTGTGGTTTCTTGATGGGCGGGTAAAGCTTGGACAGGCCCGCCTAGTGTCTTAACCACTGGATTAGAGGAATAAAACACCTCCTCCTCCGAGTTCCTGTAGGCTCCAATAGCCGCCAGGTAGGTGTGGCATAAGTCTACTTGCACCCCCGAATGTACGAGGTGTCCCGAGAAGGATAGCACGTTGACCAACGTGCAGGTTAACGGATCAACCTCTCTTGATTCTGCACAGTGATAAAACCTAGTCCACTTGCTTTTGTATTGGCTCCTGGTAGCATCACGCCTAGCCCCTTGTATAATGTCTAGGTTGGCTTGAGACCGCTGCAGATACCTCAGTGTGACTTGTTCAGGAACCACGCTGCAAGGACTAATTTCTGGGGGGCGGGTGGATGGCCATGCCTCCATGCTGTGAGAGTAGGTGTGCTGGACCCAATGGAAGGTGCACAGGGGCTGATCCGACAGGCTAAGTAGTGGTCTTGCTGGCTACCACAGAGCTATCAGGATGATATGGAGGCGCCGGACCTCCCAGATCTTGCAGATTACCATGTGAACCAGGGGGGTTGGAGGGAAGGTATAAGCGTTCATGTCTTTCCACTGGATCTGCATCACGTTGCCCAGGAAGCCTCTGCCCTGTCCCTGCCAGGACGCGAACTGAGGGCACTTCCTATTGTACCAGGTGGCGCGCAAAGAGGTCCACCTGAAGATGACCTTGCCTGTTGAAGATCCCCTGAAAGACTGTTTTTTTCAACTGCCATTCATAGATGTCCAGACCCAGCCTGATGAGCATATCCGCCTCCAGATTGGAGTCCCCCGGGAGATGAATTGCTGACAGGTGCATGTCGATTACCAGAGCCCACTCCCATATGTCGACCGCTATAGTGCATAAGGGAGGGAACCTGGTGCCATCCTACTTGTTAATGTAATACATGCTGGTGGAGCCGTCGGTCTGAATAAGGATCGCCTTGCCGCTGATCATAGGGAGGAAGGCTTTGAGCGCAAGCCAGATGGCCATCAACTCGAGCCAGTTGATGTGAGCCGCCTGCTCCTGGCGGGACCAGATCCTGTGGATGTTGTGGCTCCCAAAGGTAGCTCCCCAGCCCTCTAGGGACGAGTCTGTGGTGATGGTGACCTGAGGCGCTGGTTGACTAAAGGGCCTGCCTATCCACAGGTTGCCGTCCCTGCTCCACCAGACTAGGTCCGGCGGAGATGAGGTGGGACGCTGACTATCTCTGGCTGGTAACACTTCTCCTGGCTCCAGGAGGCTGCAAAGTGTAGCTGCGAGCGCCTCATGCTGAGTCTTGTATGTGGCACAGCGAGGAGACATGCCGCCATTATGCCCAGGAGGTGTTGGTAGCACCATGCCGAGGTTACTGGTCTGTTGAGAAAATGCCACGTGTCCTCTTGATGGCTGTGATCTTCTACTCTGAGGGGAAAATACTCTGAGCTTGTATTTCAGATGAGACCCAGGAAGGTAAAACGCTGCGTGGACTCCATTTGTGACTTCTTGAGATGGATGAAGAATCCCAGATCGTGTAGTGTATTCATGAGGGCGGAGGTGGTGTGGTGCACTACCTTCGGAGACCTTGCCATGATGAGCCAGGCATCCAGGTATGGGTAGACAAGGTGACCTTGGGCCCCAAGAAGGGCTGCCACCGCGTTCATCAGCCTTGTAAAGACCCTGGGGGCCGAATTGAGGCCAAAGGGTAGAAGCTTGTATTGGAAATGAAGACACATGATCCTAAACCTGTGAAAGGACTGATGGGGATGCCAGATCGGGACGTGTAGGTAAGCATCCTTCAGATCGTGGAGCACATCCAGTCTACCTCGCACAATGTCTCCGCTATAAGTGCTGGAGTAACCATCTTGAATTTTTGAAGAGGGAGGGAAACATTCAAGGTGGAAAGGTCCAACTGAACTCTCAGGCCATCCTGGTTCTTCTTGTGTATGGTGAAAATCCGTGAATAGAAGCCCGGTCCCCGCTAGGAGGCTGCGACTCCCTACATTGCCTGACTCTCAACGAGCGAGCAAATTTCCGCCAAGAGAGTTGCTGTCCTAATCTGTGGGAGCGGAGGGGAGGAAAGAAGAGAAGGAGGGATAGGGAGCTGGAAGCCTGTGGGTACTACTGAGAGGATCCATGGGTCAGAGAATCTTGTCCGCCAGCATTGAGCGTGAAGTGCAAACCTGCCCCCCACCGGAGACTTATGGATCCGAATGGCTGTGTCATGTCATTTTGCCCTCTGAGGCTGGGGCTGAGGAGAGACTGGAAAAAGCCACTGTAAGCCGCTGTGTGCTTCTTGAGCCTCTGTTGGCTCGGGGATCTGTTTGGTTGTCTGGACCGTCTCTCCTGGAAGCCCCTGAAGCCACCAAAAGACCGACCTTTTTCTGAGCGCTGGTGTGTCTGGATATACGCCTTGGGGGTGGACTTAATGAGGGTCGATAAGGATTTGGCAGTCTGCAAACTATTCTTCGAGTTCCTCATCCAATGTAGAATGGAACGGATCGCCACCCTCAAAAGGTAGGTCCAGTATACGCTTCTGGACATCCAGGTTGAACTTGGTTGCCCGTTGCCAGGCCGTCCTTCTCATGTCGGTAGCGATACATATAGCACAGCTTGAGGTGTGTCAATGTGAGCCACCGTGGACACCATAATGTCCTGTGCCACTATTTTGGCTTCAGTCAGCCCAGCCTTGAAGCACGCCTGGCTCTGCACAGGGAGCTCAGCAGCCAGCATGGCAGCAGTATTGGACTGGTGCAGATGCTGAGAAGCGTTGGAATAGATTTTATTTCCATATGCTCCCAAGATCATCTCCTTACCCAGGAGTGCAGAGGCTGATGTAACTGATGATGATTGTGGCTTGGAATAGAGCGAAGCTGCAGCGATCACCAAAGAGTGTGGTTGGGGGTGCGCCGACAGCAAGAGGGGGATCGCCCTCCAGCTGCCTAAAATTGGCATGGAGGCGCCTATTGGTAGGCGGTGCAGAGTGTGGTTTCAGCCATCCTTTTTTTTACAAGTGCCACGACGTCCTTTTGAATTGGAATCCCCGTTCTAGCTGTGGGGCGTAGGGTGAGGACTTCTGCCAGGGCCCCCGCCTCTGGTTGTTAAACCTCAGGCTGAGGGAACCCCAGATACTCCGCCAATCTTGCAAGTCCTTCATGAAAGGACTTGGCGGATGAGGGCGTGTCAGGGTCCTCCTCCTCATCCGTGTCCACCAAAGTGTCCTGTTGGTCTGGTGCAGCTGTAGTTGGCTGTGGCGTACTGACAGGCACCGGAGGCTGCTGCTGTAGCGGATACGAGGCTGCTGTTACTGGCAGAGGCATTGGAGCCAGTGTCATGGGGCCTGGTGCAGGCAGTTGGGGTTGCACTTGCACCGGAAGCGCTGGACCCAGGGGAGGGTTGGCAGTGGGTGCTGTTACGCTCACCTGGTATCCACAGGGACGCCACCCAGCTGGGTTACTCGCTGGTATGCTTCTCAGCTTTGCCCTGATGTGGTCTGCGGGGAAGGTTCTGCCTGAAAATACAGGAGGACTGTGTTCAAGACTGACAGACTGGGTTAAGTCCACCCCCTCCTCCACCCCCGTAAGCTTTCAGTCCCTCTGGCACCCTCTCCTCACCTTGTGGTAGAATTAGGCGTGCTCTCCGTCCTGCCTTCTTTGCAGGGGCACGTTGTCTTTCATGGGCAAGTGCGGTCCAGTTACTTCACTGTCGCCGACCCGTTTGATATTGTTCAGGTAGGTTTTATTGCTGTTCTTTAGTTTTGTTGCTATCCTGCTTGAATTTCTTGGTTTAAAATGTCTCTTTTTTCTCTCTTAGGTATGCGGAGCTTCAGCGCGGCGAACTGGCTTGGTTGAGCCCCGCTGGTAAATGATGGCGGATTAAGAGCGCTATGATGCGGTAAGTAAGCGATATGCGCAGCGCTGCGAAGTCTTGCCTTTGCTAACCTATGTTTTCCTTCCTTGTAGGTCGCGGTGTTCTTCAGCATGAGTGGAATGTCCTGAGTGGTGCCAGCCGAGAGGCGACCAGCCAGGTAAGCCTTTTGAACAGTTCGTAATTTGTAAATGTCTCTACAGCTTTCTTTAATGTTCCCTCCATCTTCCTCTTTCAGGTCGTTCTGTCCGGGAGGCGTGCAGATTCAAGGAAGCTGTTCTCAGTAGCTGCGAGTGTTTAAAGATGAAGACTGCAGGTAAGATGCTGCTGCTAATGATGTTCCTTTTGTCTCCTTGCAGGTTCTGCTTCTCCGAGGTTCGAGGGAATAGCTGGACACGGTGAGCGTCACGTTGCAAGCTGCAAAGTAACACGAAGCATGTTCAGTCAGGGTGTGGTTTATATAGCCCAGGTAAAGTAGTACCAGGGAAAGTAGTTCCAGGCCTGCCACACCCAAAACACTAGACCGCATAGCTTGGTTCTTAGGAACCAAGCTATGTGGATTCCTCCATGTTGGCTGACAATACAATAAAGTATTTCCCAAGCACATTGTTGTTCATGGTGTATGAGCCTGGCGCCATAGCTGCCAGAACGGGCCCCATGAGGGCTTTTGAAGAGGATGCCAGGCTCTAGAGGCCTGAGTCCTGACTCCACCTGGCCAATGGGTTTGCCAGAGGGGGTTTTGGGTGAGGGTCGTGACAGGTGCTAACGGCAGTGCCATAGGGAGCATGTCCCGGATAACATCCTTGAGGATGGTGCCCATCTGCGGACACCTCATGAGAGTCAGACATTTTTCAAAAAAATCGGTCTTCACAGGCCGGCGGAGCGGGCATGGGTGCAGGGCCCTGAGGTTGCTGAGACCTGGGCACACTTCATCTTGCTGTATGCAGGGTTTATCTGCCCTGCAACGCAAAAGGATATGCTGAGGGCCATCTGCCAGGCTATGACAAGTCCCACCTGGAAACTCGTTCCCCTACCTGGTCCCCAAAAGAAGATGTGTCGGACGAGCTGCCATTTTGTCTGACCAGGCGGCCATTTTGTCATGACGCTTGCCGCGCTGGACCCGGCCTCCTTCAGGACTCTTGGCGGTGGAAGTTGAGGCCTACCCTGCACCTCAGGACGGGGCCTGGTAGGCGGAGTGCCCTCGGCTGTGGTGCCGGTAGTGCTGCATACACGCGCTCCCTCAGACATCTGTCCAGTATTAGGGCATAGCCCCTCGGTTTGAGACCCGGTAGTAGAACCTTGCGGCCTCTCAGTTTAGTCACCGGTACGATCTTGCAGAACCTCGGCCTGGTGGTCGGAAGCCGAAGCAGCCTCTGTGCCTGCACTGGTACTAGGACCTGAAAGGTCCGTCCTGGGAAGTAGCCACCTTTGCGGGGTGCGGATGAAAACAGTGCCCCTACCTTGGGCTTGGACTTGTGATTGACAAATTCTTTCAAGTCCTCAGGAGGCGACCTTCTGAAAAGCTGCCTATACCTGGCTAGTCTGTTCAACAGAGCACGTCGGGGCCAAGGCAGAGAGCGTGGGGGAGAGGGGAGGGTCGGACAAAGGGAAGAGCCCCTCACAGGCTGGACACCTGCTGAAGCCTGCTGATGTTGACATGCGCCGGGGTGGCACGTGGCGCCAGAGGACACAGGTACCTGATTAAAGACAAGAAAAAAGAAGACTAAAGTGCTTCTCTGGGGAACAGCGCGTGGAATTACTAGGCCAGAGGCCGTCGACGCTGAAAAGAGGCCTGAGGAGTGGTGCTGGTGGGCAGAGTCAGGGGAACGCATGCTGCCAGGGCCACGCACCAGGGCGCATCCAATTTAAAAAGGGGAAGATGATTGTTCTCGTGAAAAAGGTTACGTTTCCCGTCCCTAGCAAGGGACACCCATACAGTATGGAGGAAATGGGACGGGGTGTAGGAGTAGGACGCGTTAGATTGATAAATATTCAAATGAGATACACATAATGTGAGAGGGCTGAACTACCGTCTCAAGAGGGAAAAATTGGGGCAGTTTACCAGGAAAACCTCCCCAGATGTACTTCCAATTCAGGGCACACATCACCTGAAGAAAGATCAGGCAAGGTTAAGGCTGCAGGGTTTCACCCAACTCTATCATGCCTCCAATGCAACAAAGAAAAGTGGAGTGGCACTGGCCATCAGGGATGGGATGGACTTCAGGATAAAAGCCACCAGAGCGGACAAAGTTGGTAGATGTGTCTTAGTTGCGGGGGACTATGCAGGGCAACATAAATGCTGCATTGATTGACGCCCCTGATGTAATGCAGGTGGTGTTTCTGAGGAAACTACTGAATGTCCTGGAGGAATTTGCGCAAGACCACATGATTCTGCTGGGGCACTTTCACTTGGCATAGTCCCGGGAGTTAGACCGAAGTGCTGGGCAGGAGGGTGTACGGGGAGGGCAGCATTATGGAACAGGTTCAAAGCCCTGGGACTACGGGACGTTTGGAGGGAGCTCAGATTAACAGGGAAGGCTTTACTTTTTACTCCAGTGTGCATGGGACACAATCCTGCATCTACTATGTTTGGGTATCGGCCCCCCTGCTGGGAGCAGACTCGGGAATCGAGGTAGGGCCGATTGGAGTGGCCGTCCAGGCATTGGTCACAATAGACCTGCGCCTGTAAGGACGCAGACCTCGGATTTGAGGCTGGAGGGTACCGGGGGAACTCTTGTTCTTCAGGGGGAGCTGGAGCATAGGATTAGGGACTTCTTCGCACTGAATAAGCCCTCATATACGGGGGAAATGTGTTCTCTGGGATGCGTTCAAAGCCACAATGAGGGGAGAGTATCGCCTCAAAAGCCCAGAGGGATAGACAGCTGCCGGTGCTCGAGAGCCAACTAGAGGCTGAGGTGGAAGCAAGTAGGAGGGAAGCAGTAGTAGCCCCCTCGAGGAAATCAATAATGGAATATAGGTGGGCCAGTTGAACGTCCTCCGAACTAAAAAGGCGGAGAGGTCACTACTGTTTGTGCGTAAAAGCACTCGCGCAAAGACAAACAAACAGATACACCCCTGGGATGCCTGCTCAGGCGGGACAGCCAGTAGAAACGCTATTACTGCTACAGTGGATGACCAGCCCTTCAGGCACACCCATGTAGAGATTATTGAGGAGTGGTTCGTAACCTACTACGAGGGCCTGTAGACTTTGCAAAACCCACCGTCTCAGGGGCAGGTAGACTTTTCAGAAAGGGTTCAACTCCCCTCACTGGGAGTAGAAGTTCAGGAAACACTAGGACAGGTGATCACCCCAGAGGAGGTTCGGAAGGTCATAGCAGCACTCCCCACTAATAAGGCGCCAGGACCGGACGGCTTTATGGCAAACATTTACAAAACGTACGCAAGATCTCTGGTTCTGCCCCTTTCCAGCCTGTTCAATCACTTATGGGAAGCCGGTAGAATCTCGACGACGATGGAGGAGGCTAAGATCACCTTGCTTCCCAAGCTCAACAAAGACCATACAAGGTGTACATCATATTGGCCCATAGCCCTAATCAATGTGTCTTGGCCAATAGACTAGAGGGGCTGTTACCATCCTTAATCCACTCTGACCAATTGGGTTTTGTACTTGGGAGGCAGACATTTGACAATATTAGAAAAGTGGCGCACCTAGAGGAGAAGGCCCATAAGACATCCCCTCCTGCGGTTCTTCTATCCCTCGATGCAGAGAAACCATTCTATTGCATGGAGTGGCCCTTCCTGTTCAAAGTGAAGGAGAAGTTGGGACTGGGAGGGAATTTTCTGCGTATGGTTAAAGTTACTTATGACTCACCAGTGGTGCGCCTCCTGGTGAATGGTTCCTTGTCCCGCAGTACAAGGTTCAACAGGGGGGGCCAAACCGGGATACCCGCTATCACCCCTGTTCTACGCAATATACTAGGAACCTATGCTGCAATCTGTGAGGGAATCAGGCGAGGTCCACGGAATACCTTTTAGCAGGAACCCAATATAAGGTGGCCGCTTTCACTGACAGCATACTCCTGTTACTCTCAAAACCAGCGGAATCCATAAGGGCATGTAGGGAAATACTAGCAGAGTTTGGGGGGGGGGGGGGGAAATCAGGCCTTAAGATACATTTTTCCAAATCAGAGCTTCTGAACCTCACGGTGAGGGGCAGAGAGGTGGTGGAACTGAAGGCTACATCATCCTTTATATGGAGCCCGGGAAGCATCAAGTACTCAGGCATTACAATAAACCCAACACTCTTTGGTTGGTAGGCAGCCAACTACCCACCCATGCAGCTAGCCATTAAAGCGGCCCTCCAGAAGTGGAAGGCCCTAAGGACTTCTTGTATAGGCCAGATGAACAAGTTACCTACCAACTGGTAACGTTCTTTCGACTGGATGTTCCTCCAACGTATTCCACATCTTCGGCTGTGCACTTCAGAAACTTCTTCAGCAGAGGGGGTCCTGCGTCGATGATGTTGGGTCAATGTGCCTCGAAGGCCTCCCGTCACCGGATGTTATAAATAGGACACACGGCGCCCGCAGCCTCAGTTTAAGTTTTTTCCCTCAATGTGTGGCACCAGTCCCATGATTGCTTGACTGCACATAGCCTTGCGGAAACGTAAGCTGCAAACACGTAGGAAATTCTCCAGAGGGGCAGGCTGGGAGGGCGTTGTGGAATACGTTGGGGGAACATCCAGTCGAAAGAACCTTACCCGTTGGTAAGTAACTTTTTTTTCGAATAGATTGTGTCCTCCAACGTATTCCACATCTTTGACAGACTCCCAAAGCAGTGCCAGTAAATGGAGGAGGGAAAAGAATTTAGAGTACCCAATCAGATTACGGAATAAAGAACTGCCTTCCAAAGGCCATATCCTCACCATGGATAGTATCCAGACAGTAATGCTTAACAAAGGTGTGGAGCGAAGCCCATGTAGCGGCAACACAAATATTCCTAATAGGAACGCCCCACTGGTGAGCGGTGGAAGTAGCCCTGCCTAGTGGAATGAGCTGGCAGCCCTTCAGGACTGTCCTTACTCGCCAATCGGTAACACTCCGTAATGGTGAGGATAATCCACCTGGACAAGGTCTGTTTGGTAACAGCCTGGCCCAATTGGTGTCCCGCATATCCTACAAACAGTTGCTCGTCCACTCTGACCCTGGACATCCTAGAAATGTAAAAGCTCAGAGCTCTCCTAGGATCCAACCAAAGGAGTCATTCCTCTTCCTTACCAGGATGAGGAGTGTTAGGCAGAATCCAGGGCAGTTCCCTTAGGGAGCACTACCCCAGATTAGGACTACAGGTGAGAGCAATATCCCCTTTGGTATCAGTCTGTACCACAAAGATTTAGTTGGTAGCTGTGGCTAAGCAGTCAGACTTATCTCAAGCGGGAGATGAGCAGTATTCAGGGTTGACACAATAGGCAGTACAGTACTATGGAGCAAGGAAACACTGACCAAAGTTTTATATTAAAAAGAGAATATATATTTATTTATACACTTCTAAGTCAACCCATAGATCACAGTTAATAAAGTAAGTTAAGTTCAGTCAAAAGAAAAGCATATACAACTCCCTATTCAATTGTAGACAAGTTTGCGGTAGAGTGAAAACTGAGCAAAACTGCACAGTGAAAACCAACTACAAATGGCACTCTACCAATTCAACGAAAAGGAGGGAAGGCACAAGTTAAACCGAAATATCTTCAGACACCCTCTAGCAACACTTCCCTGAAGTTTTGTGAACAAGTAATGCACAGTAACATTTTAACCAAAAGACAAGTGAATGAAAACTGAGCAAAATGGCACTTGTTAGGGAGAATTCTCTCTTTAGGCTGAATTTCCTAACCTAGTGAGTCCCCCAGCAGCTTTGCTGGATTTCTGGAGTTTGTTTTTTTCTCCTGCCAAGAGTGAGACTCTTTTTCTCCCACTCTTGGACATGATTTATGGTGTTCCTTTGACTGCTAATGTGTTTTATGGGCTATGGGGTCCTTTACTCCATAGGGTCTCATGTGTTTTTTCCTATGTGTGTTACACAGCACCCTCAGTGCAGTAACACAGGGTGTCATAGTGACACCCCACCATAGACTCCATACCCTGGGACTGACTACTGTCTCCCAGGGCACGTAAAGTCACCATTGGCTTTACTAGTCCCAAATTATTAACAGAAACCAGTACAAACCATCATATTGTGGACGTACTGGTCGGGGCAATTCGATTGCCCCGGGGTCTGTTAGTCGAGGGGGCACGTCTCCGTCCCTCCTGATCGAGTTTTGGCTGGTGGCAGTGGATACTACTTTTTATATTCGACCACAAATATATTCCGATGGGATTTTCCCATTGTTCGAGGCTACCAACTTTAATTATTTAATTCTCATAGCCTTGAACATACCGCCGGTTTATTTATTTAATATTAATTCGCCGGTTGGTATTTTTTGCCAGGACTCAATTCTAAAATGGCGTTCGTGTTCTCTTCTGTGACTCCAACCCAAGTCGAACCCTTTGTTCCACTTTTTGGCGGTCTTCTCCACAGAAGCCTCCAAAAGTGGTGCAACTCTGTCCGGGTACCACAGGAGGTGTGGGAGGGGGTTTAGGCACCCTGGACTGAGTTACCTTGGTAACTCAAGTCATACTCTTGTGTGATTGGCCCAAGTGGTAAGCCGGCCGGCTCACAACTTAGCATGTTTGATTGACAGCTAGTCTGAGTGAATGGGGGTGTGCTTCATAAAAGCAGGGCTTTGGGGACTGGAACTTCAGAAGTCGCCCCAGGACCTGAGAATCCGATGAGGGAGAAGCTGAGCCGACCTACCACGACGACACCACCAGTGGAGCCCTGCGGTACCGACTCACCACTTCCCGACGACAGAGAAGATCTCCCGGATGTAGAGGCTTCTTCCCCTGATTGGTGGGCACAACCAGTTAACCTTCTTCTCTTCGCACCCCAGACCGGCTTGAGGTCGAATTGCCCGTGCCAAGCACCCTGGCAACCGGATAGCCACTTACCACTGGATCGCGAATCAAAGGACCGCTCCTTTTACCTGAGAAACTCCGCAGCTGGTTTCTTCCCTGGCAGTGCAACAGACTCCTGTCTTCCTCCCCGAAGAGATCCTCTCTTCCCCCGGACGAAGCACCGACTTGCATCCGCTGCCGGGAACAACTGCCCCTGCTGGAGTTTTCTCACCACTTTAAGGTACCGTGTCCGCCAGGCCTCCCTTTCTAAAGATTGCTACAAGAAAATAATAACCCCTTAACCTTCTGTACTGGGCTGGCCGCCTTGACCTTCTAACTGGTCTCTTTCTTTGGTCCAACTCTTTTTGAACCTTTTCAAGACTTTTGTACACTGCAACTGTGTGACCAGGGACACATTTCGTTTGATCCTCTTAAAGTGGATCCAGCCTACTGAACTCTAACTTCACGGTTTTACTTTGCCTTCCTCTCTTGTTGTGTTCTTGTAAAAGTGTTGGGACCTGTTTCAATTTATTCTCTGCTTTTCTCTCCCTTCTAAAACAAATTATTAGAGCGCCATCTGCGTTAAGCGCTCACCGCTGTCTGAAAATAAGTGGGGCTTTACTTAAGACTTGTCTAATATTCTTCTAAGGGAGTGTATATCTTTTAGTGACCGTGTTTTTGAATTGCTTACCATTAGTGCCTGTGTGTTTTTCTAGATGTGGTTTTAAATAAATAATTATATCTCTTTTACACCAAGCCCTGGTCAGTGTTTACTTGTTCTATTGTGTGCTCTTGACCTATTGTGAATACTCTGTATGCTGCCTAACTCTTCTTGAGGGAAGTCTGACTGCTCAGCCACAGCTACCAAGTGAATCTGTGTGGTACAGACTGCTACCAAGTGGGTTTACTGCCAAACACCTGTAGTCTTAAATCTTTTGCAGTGGTCCCAGAGGAAACTGCACCGGTTTCTGCCTAACAGCATTCCACAAGTTAAAACAGTAGAAAGGAAGAGGGGTTTAGAAGATTTAGGTGCATCAACACATTTCTCATTGAAAACCAATCTAGTGAGATCAGATCTAAGATATCAGCCAGAGTCAATAGGCCTGAACCAGAGTCAGTGGTACAGGACCAAGATCTTAGGAGCAAAAATGTTCTTGTAGCTGCATTCAAGTCTTTAGTAGAAAAATATAGTAGATGCGAGGCGAAAGACAATGTTAAGAGAGAGGGCGGCCGACCACACACGTAGTTAAAGGATTTAAAACACCTTTAGGGCTACCACTGAGAAAGAGCGGCCTGGCAGAACAATGTACCTTAAACGTGAAGAAGTGGCTCCTGAAGTGGTGTTTGTTCCTGGTAGTTCCTGCAAGTCGAGTTATCCAACAGAGGAAGAGAGGCTCTCGTCGTGGAGGAAGGTTCGAGTCGCTGCACTACCCAGGGATGAAACCAGACACGGTGCTGGCAAACAAAGTTTAAAAAGTACGCTCCTTTTAAATCGCGGTCCGGGTCGATAGCTGCCTGGCTATCCGGTCTCCAAGGCCGGGGCACTGTCGATTCGACCAAGGCAGGTCCGAGGATGCTATAGGTGAACTGGTTGACCCCCTCAGTTCAAGGGAAGGAGGCTCTTTCGCTGAAGATCTCCTGTCATCGTGTGGAAGAAAAGTGGTGAGACGATCCGGCAGGGCTTCACTGGTGGTGTAGATGGTGAAGATGTCTCTGGCTTCTCTTCCCTTTGGTTCCGTAGTTCCAGTGGCGACGTCTTGCTCTTCCAGTCCTCAGGAGCCTGCTTTTATGCAGAAAGAGACCCATTCATACAGCCTAGCTGTCACTCACACAGTGGAGTGGTCATCTTGGCGGGAGACCCTCCAGCCTATCAAGTTACAGTGCGACCTGAGTTGCGGTGGCAACTCTGTCCAGGGTTTCTACTCCCCCTCCTAAACAACAGACCCACCCCCAGACTCAGTGGCGCCGAAAGGAGGGCTTCTTGGCAGAAGCCCGCCAAAAGGACGAACAAAGGATCCCCGACCTGGGTTAGGAAAATGGAGTAAGACTCGATAAAGAAGTTTTATCAAAGTTCTGGCAAATAAAACCTACCGGAGTAAAGTTAATAATAAAATACACCGGCGGTATGTTAGAGGCTGTCAGTAAAAGTGGTAGTCTCGAACAATGGGAAAATCCCATAGGAAAAAAATCGCGGTCGAATATAAAAGGTAGTAACCACTGCCACCAGCCAGAAACTTTGTAGAGGCGGGACTTTAAGGTACCCTCTCGAAAATGAACATAGGGGAAAAACTAATAACCCCTTCCAGTGCTTCCATATTAAGATGGGGTGTACTGGTTAAGTTCATAAAAATCGACTAGTAAAGTCAATGGGGACTTTACATGCTTTGGGAGACAGTAGTCAGTCCCAGGGTATGGCATCTATGTTTGGGGGTCGCTACGATACCCCTGTGTCACTGCACGGAGGGTGCTGAGTAACACATGTGCATAAAGATGGTTCCTATGGGTGAGAGAAAGGATCCCATAGGCATTAAACACAAAAATAGCCTAGAACACACATAGCAAAAATGCCTAAGAGTGGGGAAAAGAGTCTCACTCTTAGCAGGTATAAAGAAACAAACCCTTCAAATCCAGCAAAGCTGCTGGGAGACTCTATAGGTAAGGGAAATTAGCCATGAAATGAGAATTCTCCCAAACAAGGAGGAGGATGGAAAGATGGAAGAAAACCTGACTGAAATGAAATTCAGATACTACCTTAGGTAGAAATGAAGGACGTACCCGCAGTACAACCCGGTCCTTGTGGAACACAGTAAAGGGTGACTTAGAGGATAGTGCCTGCAATGCACTCACTCTGCGAGCGGAAGTAACCCCAACCAAGAACACAGTCTTGAAAGACAATCTCAAAGGACAAGAGTGCAAAGATTCAAATGGAGAACCCATGAAAAATTTCAAAACCAAATTTAAATCCCAAACCGGCACCTGGTAAGGGGACGGCGGGAACACATTAGTCAGTCCTTTAAGAAATTGAGAAATCAAAGGAATCTTAAAGTAATAACATTCTTCAGATGAGCGCTTAAATATATATAAGCGCCGCCAGGTAACCCTTAATGGTACCCACTTGAAGGCCCCTGTGGGCCAAAGAAAGTAAGAAAGACAAAATCATAGGAATGGAGCACTGAAAAGGATCAACATTGTGACCTCTGCACCAGTCGCAGAATTTACGCCAACGGCACATGGATTTTGTTGCCGGCCGCCTGGCCGAAAGTAACACCTCCATCACGTCATCCGGGAGGTCCCAATCCTTATACCTCAACCTTTCAGATACCAAGCGTGAAGGTTGAGCGTCTTGACCTCTGGATGGAGAACTCTGACCCTCCTCGCGCGAGAGCAGATCCTCTCGGAAGGGAAGACGACGTGGAGGGCAGATGGACATTTCTGGAAGGTCCAGGTACCACGCTCTCCTGGGCCAATCCGGAGCAATGAGCATCATGTTGGAACCGAACGTCTGCAACACTTGAGTAATGCCGGGGACTGGAGGAAACGCGTACAGCAGTGGGAATGACCAATCCACTACGAACGCGTCTCCTAAGGCTCCTCTTGGAGGAAATTCCTTTGAGCAGAATCTCTCACACTTCCAGTTGACACTGGTGGCAAAGAGATCCACTTGCAGGATTCCGCAAAGGGCGAAGATCTCCTGAAGGACTTCCTGAGCCAACTCCCACTCATGAGAGATCATGCTATGCCTGCTCAGAGCGTCCGCTGCCACATTTTCGTTTCTGGCCAGATGAACTGCTGAGATCGAAATTCCCTGCTGGATGGCCAAGAACCAGAGCTGCACTGCCTCTCTGCGCAACTGGAGTGACCCTACCCCCCTTTTTTATTGAGGTAATGCATGGCCACTGTGTTGACCGCTATGATCAAGACACTCTTCCCCGTACAGACGGCAGAAAAGCCTTCAGGGCGTGCCTGATGGCCCTCAGCTCTAACAGATTGATGTGGAGTTTGGACTTCGACTGAGACCAACGACCGCTGACTGTCAAATCGTTGGCATAAGCACCCCACCCTGTGAGGTAAGCATAGGTCACTACAGTCACCTCTGGCCACAGTTGCCAAAACGGTTCCCCCTCCCCCATCAGGTTCCCTTTGTTGGCCCACCACAAAAGATCCTGGGAGACCGAGAGTGGAATCTGAACAGGATCCAACATCTTGCCTGAGAACTGTGACCACTGCATCTTGAGGACCCATTGCAGGGATCTCATCCACAGCCTGGTCTCTGGCACCAGAAAAATGCAGGATGCCATGAGGCTGAGCAACCTTAAGAATTCGAAAGCTGGGAGACTCTGGGTATGTTGAAACTTGTCCACCATATGCCCAATGTGATGAGCTGTCACCTTGGGAGGCGAGCACTTCCCCAGGGACTTGTCTAACACAGCCCCGATGTACTGGAGCTGTTGGGAAGATGTCAGATGTGACTTCTTGAAATTCAGGGAGTAGCCCAGCCTGTGAAGGGTGCGGCAGGTGAGACCGAGGTGATCCAACGCTTGCTCTGGAGAGCGCACCCTGATCAGCCAGTCGTCCAGGTAGGGGTAGACGTGAATTTCCCCCCCCCTCGCCTGAGGTATGCTGCCACCACCACCACAATTAGCTTGGTGAAGACCATCGGGGCGGAGGACAATCCGAATGGCAGGACCCGAAACTGAAAGAGCGAGTCGCAAACCTCATATACTTTCTATGCTTGGGATGAATTGGCACATGAAAGTAAGCATCTTGTAGGTCCAGAGACACCAACCAATTTTGAAGTTGAAGGACGTGGAGGACTTGAGAAAGAGTAACCATCTTGAACTTGTCCTTCCTGAGACGTTTGTTCAAGCAACGCAAGTCCATGATGGGTCTCAATCCCCCGTTTTTCTTCAGGATCAAAAAATAAGGAGAAATACCATCCCTTGTGCCTCTCCGCTACAGGCACCAGTTCTATAGCTCCTTTCTCCAGCAGGGTTAGGATTTCCTGCGCCAGGAGAAAATTCCGGAAGCTTAAAAAAGTGTTTCCCCGGTGGATTGTCGTGAGGCCGCGGAAGGAAGGGAAGGCAGTAGCCATGGGCTATGGTATCCAGAACCCACTCATCTGAAATAATGGCTCGCCACTCTTCTAGATGCTGAGTCAGTCTGCCCCCAACCGGCGAACCATGGGACCTGGCCTCATGACTGTTTGGAAGCGGCTGCGGCAGTGCCTGAAGGCAAAGAAGCAGCTGCCTGAGCAGCTTTGGCAGCACGATTTCCCAGACCACCACAGGTACTTTTACGCTGGCCCCTTTGACTGGCGGCCCCTCTCATTCTACCAAAGGAGGAGTAGTAACGAAAAGAACCTCCCCTCCACTGCTGTCAACTAGGATGAAAACGCAGAGGTTGATGCACAGCTGTGCTTAAAGATTTAGCCGCAGCTTTCAAGGTCTGCAATCTCTCAAGGCTTTCGTCAGCCTTGCTGTCAAACAAATGTACACCATCAAAGGGCATGTTTAGAAGACGGGCCTGCACATCCGGAGCAAAACCCAACTTCCGCAACCACGCAAATCTGTGTATAATGTTGCTCGCGGCCATGGATCGGCTAACACTGTCGGCCGTTTCCAAACCCTACTGAAGGGATTCGCACATGGCATCCTTGCTGTCCTGCACAAGAGCAAGGAACCCATCCCTTTCTTCCCCCTCTGGAATATGCTCTACCGCTAAAGAAACAGTTCCACAGAGTGTGTGAGAACCTTGCCAAGACACAAGTGGGGTTGGCCGATTTAAATGCCATGCTCCCTGCAGAAAGTACCTTCCAAGCCCAACCATCAAAGCGCTTGTTGTCCCTATCAGGAGGGATGGTAGGGTATGTCGCCTGAACCACCAAACTCTCGGAAGTCGGGTGAGTGGATAAATAGCTGGGGTCAATAATGAAAGGGCAGTACTTTTTGGTCAAAAATGTATTAACAGCCAAACGAGATTCCGGGGACTGCCAAGCAGCTGCCACCCTTTTCTGTAAGGTGAGCTGAAACAGTAACACAGGGTCAGAGGATGGACCTTGATCTAAGATATCCGTTAGATCATCCTGTACAAATTATTCAGGAGGTCTGGACCAGCCCAGATACTCCGAGACCCTAGCCATGAGCCGCCTGTATGAAGACTCAGCATGAGCCCCAAATGCCACTTGCGGAGAAGTGTCCAACCCACTGGCCTCATGAAGGGTTTGCCTCAACTTCTCCAATGGACTGTCACCAGAAAAAACTGGAGCCACATCAAGTTCACCAGGGTCCTCAAAATCAGACGTTTCTTCCTCTTCATAAATGTCGTCGAGAGGGAGTTGAAACCCTGGCCTGGGACAGAAGAGGGCCTAGAGTCCAATACAAGCCTCACAGACTTCAGAGTAGCCTTCCTAGGAGGATCCAGGAGATCTGGGTACTCCAATGGCAAATTGCAGGCAATAATACCTGAAGGCGTCGAGGGCGCCGAAGGCTTCGATGTCAAGCGTGTCGACAACCTCGGCGTTGTGAGCGCCGAAGGCTTCGGCATCGACACAGGTGCTGATGGCGCCGTGGGCTGATAAGATGGCAAAGCGTCGACGTCCGAGTCGGACGGACACGGCGCCGACCTAGTCGACGCCAGCTTCGAGCCCATCGCAGGTTGCAGCGGTCTCGCTGGAGAGGAGGACCGAGACCTGGAGGCACGTCTAATGCGACCTTCCAGAGCCTTATCCGGACGGGACCTCGAAGGCTCCCGGTGCAAGCTGCGTCGCGGACCCGAGCCTGAAAGGCGTGCGAGCTGCGGTACGAGACCATTCCTGGCCAGCTACGTTAGAAGGCGCGAATGGAACCGTGCCCTGCGATTGAAATATCGCTAACATCTGCTCCTTAAAGGCAGCCCATTCCTCCGGAGTCTAGGAATTCGTCAGGCATGCCACTTTCCTAGAGGTACCATCCTCCGACGAGGATTGGGAAGGCGACCAATGACAGCGCTTCCTAAAGTGCCGGGACAAGGAAGAAGAATGGCGGGAATCACTCTGGGACCGAGATCCCCGGGCCACCTCCCGACGCGGAGAGTCGCCCCTCGAGTCGTTGGTGGAAACCCCCTTGGACGATTTAGATTTTCGGGACTAGGCTTAGAGCCTCTACCTACCTGGAGCTTCCCCTTCCACTCCCGCAAGGCCTTGGCAGTCAGCGACTGGCAGTTCGAACAGTCGTCTGTGTTGTGTGACTCGCCCAAGCATCACAAACAAATGCCATGCGGGTCGGTGATCAACATTTTCGACTTGCAGTCCCGGCAAGTCTTGAAGCCAGACCGCAGAGTCGGAGGGGTCGAAGAAAAAGACATCAACGATGAAACACACGAGGTGCACCAAGTTTCACGAAGCAACTTGTTCGCAGAAAAAACAGAACGGAGGCTATGGCGGTGTGCACCCTATTTATAACATCCGGTGACGTCGCCCTCGACGGAGGCCTTTGAGGGACATCGACCCAAAATCATCGACACAGGACGCCCTCTGCTGAAAAAGTATCAGAAGTGCACAGCTGTGGACATTGCATGTCAAAGATGGTAAATACGTCGGAGGACACAATCCATTCGAATGGCAGAAGTGAAAATGGTGACAATCACACGGTTGCTCTATTGTTTTCAGGCTCTCCCGGTGGCGGCCCCGAATAGTTTCTTTGGTGAACTGGGAAAAACAACAAGTGATTTTATATGGGAGGGCAAGAGACCAAGGATTAGTCACACACTACCGATATCCCCAGGAAAGGAAGGCGGGCTGGCACTCCCAAATTTCTGATTATTTTACGAGGCATCCCAACTGCTGATCATTTGGAAGTGGTTCGCGGACACAGTGTGTAGCAATGGATTGGGTGGTGGTGAGGCACGAGCGGGGGCAGTCCTGTAGCTTCCACATCAGCATAGGCCAAAGCACATGTACCTGAGTGCTGTGAGAAACCTCAAAGTGTCTCCCTGTCTAGTCCCAGGGGATCTGTCATCCAGGTGGCCAGGACACAGCCATCACTTTTGGTTGCAGTTCCTGGATGTGGACCAGTGCGAGAGGATCACCTGGGTGGGTATGTCCTTGGGGAGTGGGGCACTGACAGGTGAGACGCGGTATTCCCCTTCTTTAAACACCTTTTCCCCATCCTACCACGTAGGATATTACAAAACACCCCCCCCCTTTTCTGACACAAACACTTTTGCACAACACGAAACACGACAGACTAAAACCAAAGCCGTTTACCTGACATGTCCCAATACAAAGGTTGCGAAATCAGACAAAAGATCAGAATCACACAAACCTGACGGCCCTTCACCCATCCCCACAGGGATAAAAGGTGGAGCACGACAGCACACTACGAGCAAGGCAGACTGCACGACGTGAGAGCTAACTCAGCACGGCAGTTCAAGAGAAAGTGAAAGACGGCGCAAGTCGAGAGGACACCAAGGGGAGAAGTGACCTTGCCCTTATCGACAGGGACCTATAAAGCCTCAAGAGAAGGAATTGGAAAACCACAGACAATAGCCAGCGTATGTTGCAGCAGATGTCCACGGTACCTGGGCGCCTCCTCCGCTGACAGCGAAGCCGGGGAGAGACGCATGGCCCAATTGTACCGGCCTTGACTCTACCGACATCACAAAGCAGTCCATCAGAGTCAGTGAGTCGAGGGGAGAGCCAATAAAGAAATTGAACTGTGTTGAACAAAAGTAGCAATCGGCTAATTGAACTTTGAATGAACAAATAACTATTGATATAAGGAAAGGGGAAAGCCAGCATAACAGAATCAAACACCATGTGGGTGTTCACATGAGAAACGCTAGGCGATTACCCTGCTGTTGAACTACAGTAACTAGAAGGCCTTGGGAAAAGGCAGAAGGGAGTCAAAGTGGGCAGTCAAGGGTCTTGTCAAATCCTCCGTACCCTCGAAAGTCTTTGACAAGCAGATGATTGAGAAACTAAAGGGAAACGAATCATGCATGGTAAACATAGTACATGAAAAGTATGTGATAAAGGTTGGCAAGAGTGAACCTGGCAGAGGGATGCTAACACGAGGGGATGTAGTCTGAAGTCCCATGAACATTGTGTTGACAGGAGTTAACCAGAAGGAGGGAAGCTGGCTACTGAAAATGGGTACAAACCCGAAGGAGGGAGACCCAAGGTGGAAAGTCATCATCCTAACCAACGTATGAAAGAAACTGTTAATTGAGTTGTCAAGTATGACTGTGAGCAGAGGGCGCTAGAGTGCCGACCAAGATGGCCGCTCCCTAGCGAGCTCCGACAGAACGCCCTTAATTAATCCTGAAAAACACTGTTTCCAGGAGTTATTAGCAGCCCATCTATGCAAAACACATCTGCGGGCATCCAGCACAGCAATCTGCCCGACTCGGAGGCCACTTTGCACAGCCCGGCCTGTGCAAGGCCCATTACGAGTGAGCCCGGTGTGGCGATCCCCCGAGGCGGCCACGCAGCCCTCAAAGATACGAGGGGAGACCACCGTGCCACGGACCCCGGTGGAGCCTGAGACCCAGAGAGGCTAACCGTAGAGACCCACGGGTGCCTTGCACCCCCTGCGCCCACCCCCCGAAGAATGAGCGACAGGCCAGGTGGAAGCAGGCGGGGGAACGTCTGCATCGCCCAGTCCAGCAGGCCGTGGGAGGAGCCCGGTGCCGTCTGCCTCTCCAGCAGTGATCCGGATCCAGCCACCCGCTGACAGGAGCGGGCTGATCCCAACAGCGTATAACGCTCCAACATCCACCGGCGCAGACACACAGCCTGTGACCCAAAGGGCAGCCAACCCTCCCTGAGATGCTCTGGTGGCCAGCGGACAAGCAGAGAGGACATCTACACCAGCAGCGAGCTTCGAAGGGACCCCCATTCAAACGGACTGCACTGCTGCAACACACCACACACCACCACCCCGCAGCTCCTAAATACAGAGGAAACCGGTCGGAGAGACAACCAGGCACCGGCGCAACCAGAGGTGAGCCAGTCCGGGCGTCCCCTACCCCCCTGACCCACGGTGACAGGAGAGGTGCGCATCAGGCCCCAGGAGGCGTGCTGGAGCAAAGGCTTCTGGCTGAGGGTCTCGCCCCACCTGAGCGGACCTAACAGGGTGGCAAGCCCACATTGACAAGCGAGCTGCACCACCAAAGGCAGCCCAGACCCAAAGACCAGGAAACCAACTAACCCCTCCAGAGGCAAACTCCATAAGGGGGCGGATAAGATCCCTCCACTGGGCCACAAAACGCATCAAGCTCCTACCGAGGCGTGTCGCCGCACACCCCATGTAGAATCCGGAGCCCTCTTGCCTACGGACCATCGCCGAGGGTTCCACCCCACACAGCGGCCACCGCGGCGGCAGCCATCTGGGCACAATCAATACAGTCTGACCTGCAAGCTCAGCCACCTAAAACGACTTCAAAGCGACACCCCCAGGGTCAGCTTCCGGTGGAGACCTCCGGGGGCCCGTGACCACCTGCGACTCCTGCAGCCGGTGACATTCGCAAGCTATCCCCACCCGGCCACCACTCACGTACAGGAGAAGGTAAACAAGGGTGAATAAACGGACATCAAACGGCAGGGCTCCCAGGATGGAAAAATCAGACAAATCACAGAGGAAACTAACATTTGAAGCAGGAGCTGTGGTCAAGAACCCCAAAGCAAACGACCGGCCGGACATCCCCATGGTGACAATGGCCCACGACAGCGAAGCCGATCAAGCCATAGACATCAGGGGGATCCGCCTCAAGCTAAAACCCAGTATGGGCAATATAGACAGCAAGCTCGAAACCTTGTCCACCAAAGTAGATCAGATACAACACCGTCTAGATATGCATGGAGACAGGCTAGACACAGCAGAACAGAGGATCTTCGACCTTGACGACACCACGCACTCCCTGTCAACAAGGATGTCAACACTAGAATCCCAAATGAAGGCCGTTATAGCTAAAAATGAGGCTCTCGAGGGGCGCTCCCGCCGCAACATTAGGCTCATCGGGGTAAGAGAACACAACTCCACACAAAAAATGGAAGACTTTGTAGAAACCGTCTGCAAAACGATATTTGGAGACTCCGTGCTGTCAAATATGTTTGTGGTGGCCCCCCACCCGATCATAGCCAAACTCCTCAACTTTAAAGACCGCAACACTGTTCAAAGTTCAGGAAACGCGCCTACAATGGGTTTGCGCCGCACAGCCCGCCTTCACTGTCTTCCAATGAATGCACCAAAAAAGCTCTTGGCCAGAAGAAGCCTGTTCCCATACACCAATCCACTAAACAGAAGTCCAATACAACCCATGTCAACACCGCACAAAAGCAAGGCAAACAAGACATCAGCACGCTGCATTCAAGCTAGCCACCTGGAACATTATGGGGGGCAATCACGCTGCCAAAACAAGAAGGATAACCCAATATCCCCGGAGGCATAAAGTGGACATCGCACTGATCCAGGAAACTCATCTCCTCCCTGAAACAGAGAATCGCAGGGCACGAGAATGGGTATGGCACAGATACTTCTCCTCGTACTCCTCGTATTCCAGAGTGGTGGCCATCATGATAAGTAGAACAATGAAATTCAAACTACTATCACCCAGTAAAGACACAGAGGGCAGAGCAATCCTGGTGCGCGGGATCCTGAAGGGAACAGAGGTTATCATTGTAAACTCCTACGGCCCAAACACTGACTGGGCAACCAACTATGACTGGGTCATGACACACTTAGCGGGAACAGAGTCAGCAACAATTATTTGGGGCGGCGATTTGAATACCACGCTAGATCCCACGAAAGATAAATCCCATGCAACAGCAACGCCTACCCCCCAAGGCAGCACTTCAAATTCAAGAAATCTGCAGGGCGTACAGCCTAGAAGACGCTTGGAGACGCCAACATGGGGACACCCGTGACTTCACGTTTCATTCCTGGGTACACAAAACAAGCTCACGCCTCGATTACTTCCTGGTGTCCGCTCGTAGCTATCTGCAATGGAACCAGCGCCATATCCTTCCGAGGACAATATCGGATCACTCGGCAGTCAGCCTCGAATGTACCGTGCCTGACCCATCGGAGGGGAGACCTCATTGGCGATTCAAACCGGGAGCGCTACAGGACCAAGTGTTTGCAGACGAACTCCGTTCAGAGATCATTTCTTTTCTTCAACTCAACCAGGGTTTGGTCTCTTCTGCTGGAACTCTCTGGGAAGCCCTAAAATGCTACATCAGAGGGGTCTGCATAACCAAAGAGCATGGAATACTGAAACTCAGACAAGAACTAACCCAAAGTGAAACCCACCTAAAAGAACTTGAACGGCAACACTACACATCAACCGACCCGCACACAACTGTAGAGCTGAAAAAACAACTGGACAAATTTAGGGCGGCAGCAGACCACAAAATAAAATTCCTATCACACGGTCACCGTATCCGGCAATACGGGGAGGGTCAGAAACCGGGTGCCCTTCTCACAAGACTGATCGCAGGAGACAGAAATCAACCGGCGATAGAACAGATACGAGATCCCCTTGGCACCCTGGTGCACACTTACAAAGAAATCGCGGAAACTTTCCATACCTTCTATCAAAAACTGTACAAGTCCAAATACACTGCTAGCCCACAAGAACTCAACCGATACCTGAATGACATTCAACTCTACTGGGTAAATGACACGCTAAGAGAGCCACTATACCACCCCATCACGTCAGAGTAAATCCTCCAAGCAATAAAAGAGCTCCCGAACACCAAGGCCCCCGGCCCAGGCGGACTGATCGGTGAGTTCTATAAATTATTCGCCCGCTTCCTTGCCCCCATACTATTGCAGGTCTTTGAGGAGGCGCTCGAGACGGGATCCCTACTCCCGACTCTCTGAGAAGCGAATATGATCCTGCTGCACAAAGCCGGGACACCCCCAGAAGAATGCAGCTTGTATAGACCAATCTCACTGATCAATCTTGATAACAAGATCCTAGCCAAAATCCTCGCCACCAGACTACTCCCCCCTGATGCCTGCACTGTTACTTGCAGACCAGGCAGGATTTATTCCTGGTCGGAATACGTCATATGGTCTAAGGCGCATGTTCGGAGTCATGGAAGCACTAGACCCATCACACCAAGCGGTAGCGACCCTCCTAGATGCAGAAAAGGCCTTTGATTCCATCGAGTGGCCCTTCCTCTTTGAGGTCCTGAGGCGTATGGCCCTCGGTAACCACTACATCAGGGTGGCAGCCCTTCTGTACAACCAACCCCGTTCACACAACTCTGGGAAAGACCAGATCAGCGTCCATAGACCTGCAGAGAGGGACCAGACAGGGTTGCCCCCTGTCTGCCATTCTATTTGCGCTAGTGATGGAACCCCTCGCCTCAGACCTTCGCGCTCGACATATACACAGAGGCCTCTCCCTTGGCCCACATAAATTAATAATCTCCTTATACGCAGATGACATCGCCTTTTACATCCGTGACCCTACCGAGAACCTAAATCCAGTAATGCGGGACATCATTAAATTCGGCACCCACTCCAGCCGGAGAATAAATCACAGCAAGTCAATAATATTCTCCCTGACCCCAGAGACCCGAGAATTCCCAGACGACTTTGGTTTCAAATGGAAACACACCAACGTCAGGTACATAGGCTTTCAACTGTCCAGAACCCACCAAAACCTCTTCCAAGACAATTACGGAAAAGTAACTGAGGTGCTCCAAGACAAAATCAACAGATGGAAAAACACTACCACTCACTCTCTGGGGCCGGGTATCGCTGGTCAAAATGGTGATCATCCCCAAACTTCTTTATCTCTTTGGGAACCTCCCTCTACTAGTGTCTCAAAAGTACCTCCAACACATTTGCAACCTGGTCCTGGAACTACTATGGGTGGGCAAACCAGCTATAATAGCATACAAGGCTTTGATCCAACCAGTGACGAAAGGGGGCATGGCACTCACCTGACCTAGAGTGATATTACTGGGCAGCAGAGGCCCAGTTCCTTGGCCGCTGGTACACCACTCACTTTATCCGACCCCACGTCCAGCTCGAGCCCTCGCGTCACCTAATTTACTGAGCGCAATCATCATCGGCCAAACACACATCCTACACGCTACTCTAAACCCAGTGCGATCCACCATTGCAATCCGGAAGAAAATA
The DNA here is from genome assembly GCF_040938575.1 of Ambystoma mexicanum. NCBI lineage: Eukaryota > Metazoa > Chordata > Amphibia > Caudata > Ambystomatidae > Ambystoma > Ambystoma mexicanum. The sequence continues at coordinate 529,676,818 of NC_090932.1, forward strand.
GCACAGAGATGCGATATTCAGGTCAGATTCTCCCCCCTTCTGATTAGCTTTATCCCCAGAATCCCACTGACCTCGGAGAAAGTCTATCTCAACTGGGCCAACAATTTACAGCTGCATACCATGGGCGATCTGTTCTGCGACTAGAACTTCATTACACCAGACCAAGCCAGAGCCCGTGGGGCCACCACCGCCCTAGACACATTAATCTATTTCCGTCTCAGGTTACCCCTCCAGGCTCTCTTCCCCTCGTTTCTACAACAACCACCAGCATGGCAACTACTACACGGGGTAATCCAATCACAAGGGGAGGGCAAACTGGTATCGTCAATCTACAAAACCCTGCTATCCGACACGACTCTGCAGCCCGCAGCACCAAGAGCAAGATGGGAGAAATCCCTACATACGCAAATACCAGACGAGGACTGGCACTACATCCTAGCCCAAACACAAAGTATCAATAAACACTCGATATAAACAAAAACACCTCAAGTACGTACACCAGGCATATCACACCCCCGGCAGACTACACTCCCATCACCCCACTATCCCACCATCTTGCAGCCGGTGCAATGCCCCATTAGCAGACTTTATCCATCTTGCATGGTCGTGCCCGGCCATACACCAATTCTGGAGAACGGTACTGGAGAAGACAACAGCAATCATAGATACACCCCTCGAGGCCGACCCCAAGATGACACTTCTTCGGCCTAACCAAACATCTGCCGCCCCGAGTGCACAAGCTGTGCGGACTGTTACTGATACTAGCCCGAAGGAGGATTGCAATGTCATGGGGAAAAGGACCCCTGCCAACAGTACGACAGTGGCTAAACGGAATAACATATTGCCAAGATACGGAATCGAACTTCATTAGGCTTTTGCCATTGTATGCCCGACCACCCCCGATATCTGGGGCCCATATATCGCCTACTTAATGTCCACCTCGAACAATAATTCCTCACGAGACTCATCCCCAGAACCCACCACCCGCAAGACTGCCCATACCGCAGATCGAGACAGCAATGGGATGGGCCACTGACCGCAAAGCGCAGCAGTTCCGGAACACCAGTGGGGGGGTGGGGTGGGAGGGTGGCGAGGGTACGGACACTAAGGCGCATGTTATTACGTTTCCTGTTGTGTTACTATTGTACAACCTGTTGGAAATACCAAAAATAAAGTTGAAAAAAAAAAGTATGACTGAGGGGTCTGTACCTGGAAGAGGGGGACACAGGGGTGAATCCATCACCCAAAGCCACCCGAGTGACATAACTTTTGTGTTTGTGGAAACTACCAGGCTCTCGAGGGCAAGAGACCTTTTATTGAAAAGAGACTAACCATTGAAGGACCTGATTATCTGATGCAGAACTGTCGGCTCGCGCTGGGAAAGATCGAGTGTGTGCTGTGCCCAGGAGACTCACCTTGTCCTGTGCTGAAAAAGTGGGGAAGGCAGAACCCTGCCAATCCCATCCTGACTTATTATTTGTGAACACTTCTTTCTTTATTGAAACCCTATCCCACACTCTGTAATTAGGTGTAAGGAACTGGCAATAGGTTTTTCTTAGTATAGGCCTTTTTAGTTTGCCAAGATGCCACAAGGACTGCTTTATTTTTCATTTGATGGTTGACGTTTGGCCCCATCTTAGATTTAGGTTTAGTTCAGGCGTTTTTGCACCCTGCATATTGTTTAAATAAACACCCTTTAATCGTGATCACTTGTGTCTGTCTGCACTGTTGCCACCATAGGTTCCTTACAGTGCTATCACGAGGCTGGTGACAGACACATGGGACAGAATGGTAGAGAGGTATGGGATTTCGACCTTCCCATCCCAGTTTACGCCTATATTCCAGACCCCGAATTTCTCACTGTGAACAAATTCACTGGCGTTCACTCAATGGAGGGAAGGGGATTGCCACAAACTGCGGGATATGTTCCAGGTTACAATCATAAGACCCTTTAACGGTTGCAAGCAATGTTTTGGGGTAGGCAAAACAAAGCGGCTTAGGTATTTTCAATTGCAGCATTGGCTTCAAGACCCGGAGGTCAAAACAGCAGCTACCCGTCAGCTAACCCCATTTGAGAAGTATATGGTAACTTAAGATGGGTCTAAGGGCTTGATATCCAATTATTACAAAATCCTAACCGAGGCTATAACTCGGGAAGCCTGGCCATATATGGGACGTTGGGAAAGAGGTGGAGAGGGAGATGACAAGGGACGACTGGGAGAAGCTGTGGGGTCAGATTCCAAAGGTGGCCAAAGCAACACAAATACAAGAATGCTGGTATAAGCGGTTATGCAGGTGGCATTACACCCCAACCCCCTACACAAGATTCACCCAGGGTCATCACAGGAGTGTTGGAGTGGGTGTGGGGGTGTCACATGGTCCCACATTTAGTGGAGAGGCCCCAAAATCAAGTCCTTCTGGAAGGAGGTGCGTGAGGCTCAGGTGCAGGCCACTGGGGAAAATGCCTGGGCCCCTCCAGAGGAGATATTACTTGGGCTTGATGAGGAGACGGGGGAGAGGACGGAGGAAGAGACAGACTATGCTAGCATTAGCAGCAATGCTGCTGGTGACGCAGCAGTGGAAGGGAATGACCATCCTCACATTCCAAGATTGGCTCAGTAAGGTTTGCGACTTGGTGGCGCTGGAATGGGCAACATACGCAATGAACAATACCTTACAGCACTTTGCCAGAGAATGGGGGAGGTATTGACCTTCTTGAAGGAAGACTTCAGACCCCAATGGTGCACTCAGCGCTCGAAATTGTTGGACATACATTAGATAGGCGGAAGAATATATAACCCCTACCAGACATCAGCTCATTTTGGCCCTGAGTGGGGGGATTGCAGGTGAAGGGGGTCGGGGAAGGGGAACCGGGGGGGTGGGTTAAGGTTGTTGCACCTTTTTGGTGTTTGTTGAAAATTAATATAGAGAATTTTTTAAAAATGCATACGTCATTTATGCTCAATTTCTTAAGCAGTCTTCCATATATTCCTTTTATTTAAGCTTAATATGGTTGCGATTAAACCGAATACACTACACACAAAATTATTAACATTGCTTCATAAAACATTAAGAAAATGCAATGCATTCCACAAAAATTCTCTGTATAAATAAAAATACATGAACACATTACTTAAGACAACATCAAGTTCTCATTAAAAAATATGTGACATATCTATCATTAAGTGCTTCAACACTCCAGTCTTTATAGGTAGCCTCTTTTGTATTTTAATCTAGAAGTGAGTAAGTGCTAGTCTTAAACTCATTTGGTGGCCATTCATGCAACAGGACCCAAATGTTCCCAATCCAAGCATGAGGATTATGTAAAAATATTGAAACCTATTCTCAGGTAAAACATTACAGTTTATAATCGGATGTTTAATGGTCCCCAATTCTTTGTTGCAAAAACAACAATCTTAGATTTTTGTAAATGCCCATTCTTGGGCCCGTAACCTCTACATTTTCAAACAAACTCAAGTGTAAGCCAATATTGAACCCATTCCAATCTGTTGACCTTTTTATTGATGTTCTTCTCCAATGCAACCTCATTAACATATTTGAAGTCCACCAAATTAAAAAAAAACATGTATTGTTGGCTTTAAAAATGGCAAGATGTTTTCGATACTTTTGGAGCATGGCCATTTTAAGTAGATATCTAATATTACCTTATCCTGCTGCCATATTTAAAAAACACAAACCCCTAGGAACATTAATGGTTGTTCTTAAGTACACCAATCCCATCTCTCACCGAATGAATGTGTTCTTAGGTAGTCCCAAGATAGAGCACTCGCATTTTCCGTCTATTTTGTGTATTATGTAATCAGTTTTTGAAGTAGTTGCCTCAAAAACATATGTTGTTGCTGGGACATGTTAGGTAAGATTTCCACAGAGCTGGTAAATCTTCCTTTCCTGGTTCAACTACAGAACTTTTTGCTTTTCTAGTGGGATATTTTTCATTAATACCTCAGTGAGTGGGAACCTTTTTCCACACTCACCGCATCTTTACCTCGTTTTATGGGTGTCATTTTTAAGACTCTCCATAGTGTCTTTTTAAAGTTATCATGTCTAACAACTTATTGGCAATAAGTGCTTGTTGTTGCTGGGTTGCACTAGGGGCTCCCCATTGAACTTTCTTGTGCTAACCTTGAGTGAACTACAGTTCCCAAGGGTGGAAGGGATCTTTGGATCCCTTTTACATTTTATTCTGTGAAACTAGCACACCCCACCTTATGTGGAGTGCTGGGAGATACAATGTATCCCCTTTCACATTAAAGCTGTAACAATTCTGTTACAGTGACAAGCTTACCTTTAATGGCTGGTGGCAGTGATACCTTTTACTAATTTGGTGCACCTTTACCGCGGGCTGTGATCACAGCTGCACTAAAGGCACCTAAGGGTGCTCATTTTACCAAAATGGCCCCTGTCTTCTTTTTCTGCCATTTTAGTGTTTCTTGTTCCTTCCCCTGACATCCAGGGCTGGAAATTCCTTTGTTTGAGTTCTGTCTTTGGCGGGAGTCCTCTGGACACCCCGCCCAGGCTTCAGTCAGTCTGCAAGCACAGGAAGTTGGGGAGGAGTCCAAAACTTCCCCATCCTTTGTCTTAGGCCTTCCTTCAACTGGGCCAAATCCCAGTGGCGGGTTGGCTGTCCTGATCGGACAGCCAGATGCCCCTTTCTTGTAAAATTCCAGGAGAGAATGCAGAGGTTGTGTTGCAGTTCCTGATAAATACTGGAAACGTGGAAGTTGAAGTGATGTCGACCACTGGAACAGAAAACTGAAGAGGATGACGAAGGAAAAGCAGTGGGAATGATTTCCAGCGGCCGGAGAGCCTGCTGTGTAACCGGAGCCTGCTGCAGCCCTTCCTTCCGATCGACCTGGGGACTCCGAAAACGACGACCCAAACCCAGAGCCTGGTGAGACAAACTAGGCTCAAGACGACCTGCATTTTGAGCCATTCCACGGGTTGCTGCGACCTTGCGTTTTTGCAATACCCCAATACCCTGGGACCTCCAGCCACTGTGCGGTGCACGGTCTTCCGAATCTCGCTGAAACTTCGTGGGCATCCTGGTGTATCTCCAGAGACAGGAATCGAGTCCAAAAAGTCCTCTCAGAAGAGTGCTGGACCTTTTAAACAACGAGAATTCAACCGCGATTTTCTGTCTTCTTCTGTGCTCCTTGAAAAGGCGCCAAACCTGCAGAACTGCATTCAGAAGCGAGAGAAATCTTGCCTAGAGCCTTCTTCATCGATCCCTGCTGCAAAGTCCCTTCTGAGGACTTGTGTTCAGTCTCCAGGACAAGGAATCCACTGACCGGGTATTTGGCTGCAGTCCCTGAAGTTCCCCTGCTGCAATCTCTTCTTCATTGCTGAGGTACTGTGTTGGCTTGGGTATATACTTACCTTAAGCCTGTTGGGATTTCTGTGTAGTCCTGGGGTGTTTCCTGTGATTGGAAGGTCCCTCATACAGTGCACTCAGTCCCACTGCTAGCTAGAATCCTGCTGGGGTGTCTTCTGTGAAGCCCCTGGACCCTCTTCTAACCCTAGAAGTAAAGTACTCACTTGTTTTCCAGTTTTCCTAAGGAAACTCTGACTTTTGCTACTATAGAACTTATTCTAACACTGCCTGTTGGTCACTAGTCCTAGTGACCCCCTTCTGCCACTGACAAAGTTCTTACTGATCTTGAATGTGCGATGCACTATTCTCAAAAGTATGGTTAACATCTTTTCTTCCTTAGCCACTTTTTTACCAGTCTAAAAGAAAGTAGATATGAAGGTATTTTACTCTCCTGTGATTAGGTTGTGCCTCTTTACAAAAGTAATGTGTTGGTTTCACCAGACTATTCCTGTAGGGTAATTGTAGGAGTGTCCTCCAACTGTTGGTATCACCAGGGTAGTCCTGTTAGGATAACTGTACGAGTGTCCCCCAACTGGGTCTTGCTTCCCCTGACTTGCTGCTAGCCTGTCCTTAATACGTCTACATTCGGTTGTTGCCTACCTAGAATAACAATTCAGTAAAGTGTGACAATGGGATTCACTTTCCCCCTTCATTGTGAAGTTAAAGTAAGTGGGTTTTACTTACCTTGTGTTAGCTGTGTGCCATCCAAAACAAGTTACCAGAGTTATTGCTTACCTCAATCTGGAGTTCCCCGATTACCAAAGCATCTGTAATAATATATTACATCCTTAGGTTTTACTCACCTGGTATAACTGTGTATTATGACATAAGTAGTTATAGGTTTTTACTGCACCTAGAATAAGTGTTTCACTATTCACCAAAAGTATATTGTCCAGTTGACTCTTTATGTGATTTGTTCCAAGAGTCACTGTACAACTGGAAGGGCCGACTGTCCTTGTAGTACCAAAAATAATCTAAAAGTAACCATTGGTCTTTTACTCCCAAAGAATAGGCTTGCCCTATACTAAATGTGTATAACAAGGTTTTGACTTCCCTAGAACTACTGTTATGTGTTCCAAATAAGGTCTATACTTGGGTCTGAGTACTTTCAAGTATAGTGTTGTATTTTATATTGTGATTTCATATATTACATATAATGTGTTAGTACTTACTTAACCCCTAGATTTATCTGGGACTACCTGTATTTAAATAAATCCTTTATTTTTACAATACATAGTGTTTCAGTGTTTTTGGATCATTTGTAATACAATTTCACTTGTACTGCTTCTACTGCCCTCTCTCCCTCCTAAGATAAGCCTGGCTGCTCTGTCTACGCTACCCCGAACTCAGGTGGTACAGCCTTATACTAAGAGTGGGGTCTTGTACTGCCTCAGTTGAATGGTTTTGAAGAAGTGGGTAGCACTTCAGAAAAACTGTCCTAACACCCGCACTTTGTACAGATTTAGTTGTTAGGGCAAGTATAGGTTATTGGACACAAACAGTCTGTAAGGGAAGGAGCCACGGGGGATCCCTCCCTCCCCCACACCTGTGCGCGGCTGTCATGATCTCTGCTTCCAAAAGATCAGGACTTGCCCGACTCCCTTGGAAGCAGACCCATAACCCCGGTTCAGAGTGCCAGCCAGTCCCAATTGGGACCTTTTGGACCCTGTCCTGGCGCCAGTGGCACAGGCTCATAAAGATGCCCAGTCCCAGCGCTGGAAGCGCCGGGTTCATAATGCTTGGGTGGACTTACCTGCAGCAGACCATGCTGCTTACTTACCTGCCAGTTGAACCCCTGATCCTCTTCTGTTTGGGACTACTTTTCCTGTTGGGTGGGGCAGGAGCCACTCCCTAGGTTCAGAACACTGGAACTCTTCTGGAAAACAGGAACTCTTTTCTTAGGCGTGGCTGTGGAAGGAGACATCTAAGCACTACAGGAGGCTATTTAAACCACACCCGATGGATGAATCTTGCTTTGCGTTATTCTGCATTCTCTGCAGCAGAAGGCTCATCGTGTCTTCTGCTTCTGATCCTGGGCCTAAGGGAACAAAGGCTTACCATACTGGAATCCAGTCTTCAGCAGCACCTGTAAAGACAAAGAAAGAACAGGTTAGCACTACGGTCTTCAGTGGCAGCGCATCTCTTACCTGGTCCATCGGCTGTCACCAACGCCTCGTGCTGCATTCCGGCATCTGAAAGACAAAGGCTTACCTACTCTTCGCATGCTCCGGAGGTCTTCGCACTGCATTCCGGCATCTGAAAGACAAAAGCTTACCAGCTCTTCGCACGCTCCGGAGGCCTTCGGCGCTGCATCCCGCATCTGAAAGACAAAAGAAGGTGCGTTTAAAGACATTGGGGAACTTTAATACTCACGTGCCATTACTCCTTCCCACGCCGAATCCAGTGGGTATTCAGCTTCTCTAAAGCTCCGAACTTGTACCTGCAAGATAAAAGGGACAGTTATTGCGCATCGTGAAGCAGGCTACAAGCGCTTACTTACGTGCTTCCAGGCACTTCTATTCCTCACGCGGGTTCGATCCTCAACTCTCATCAGCCCGCCATCCACCATCGCCGGAACCCTGCAAAACAAGAGATATCATTACAAAAGACTTTTAAGACATTTGAAGTGCCCAGAACTTACCGTTCGTGCAGTTAACGACGGAGAGCAGTCCTCTGAGGTCAAGAGGCCTGCACCCTTATCCAGTGAAGAAACTGGTTACGGCACCCTGCCCCGAGGCAGATGGAGAGCTCGGCGTTCACTTACCTAAGGTGAGGGTGTTAACCTTTGGGGTTCTACAGGAGAAGAGAAAGGGAAGAGGAGAGAGGCACCCAATAACCCCAGTTCATTAATCCCATATTTTCTATCTGCAGACATCTTACTCTTCGAGTCAGACATACAGTGCACAGAGGTCCAGCCCAAAGAGCCAACCGTGTGTTACACATCACCTTTGAAGATACGGCATTCACCCAGTCAAGACCGGCACCTCTGCGGGAATCAGGTGAGCGTTACAGAGGCACCGGATAGTTCCCCCCCCCCCCCCCCCCCCCAGGGCAAAAATCAACCGCGGGATGGCAGTTCTACAGAAGCAGCGGTGAGGAACACTTGTGTGGATCAGGTGGAGGAGGACCAAGCAATACACAGTTTTATCTTAAACCCTTTTTGAGGAACTTGAGACATTTCTGCCCGATAGCTCCGATCAGAGGATTTTAGCGACACAAGTGGGGCAGCGGTGCAGTGAAGGACTACAACTATTAAGCTCAGACCCGATTTAACAGGGACACATAAAACGAGAATGGGAAAAGAGCAGACAGTTTCTACACTATATTTGGACACTGGGAAGCAAGGGGATTGATTATAATACATTGAGGACAAATAGGAAGAACTAGAGAACCCCACTGGCAGAAAGAACAAGTTACTTTCTTACCTGGTAACGTTATTTCGATGGGATGTTCCTCTGACGTATTCCATATCTCTGACAGTAATGTCCACAGCTGTGCTGCTTCGGAAAAAAATGTCCCTGTGTCGGGGTCCTACGTCGATACGCTGTCCCTCGAGGGCCTCCGTCGAGAGCCGACGTCACCGGATGTTATATGTAGGACGCATGACGCCCGTAGCCTCAGTTGTAGATTTTTCCCAGAACGTGCGGCACCAATCTTCTGCCAGTATGACTACAGAAAGCCTTGCGGAAACGCAAGCTGCAATCGCATAAGAAATTCTGTAGAGGGGCAGGCTGCGAGAGTTCGATGTGGAATACGTCAGAAGAACATCCCATCGAAAGAACGTTACCAGGTAAGAAAGTAACTTGTTCTTCGAAGGGATTGTGTCCTCCGACGTACTCCATATCTCTGACAGACTCCCAAAGCAGTACCAACGTTTGGAGGTGGGAAAATAATTTAGAATTTCAGAATGCCCAATCAAATTGCAGAATAGAGGACCGCCTTGCCAAAGGCCAAATCTTGCCCATGGATGGAATCCAGGGAGTAGTGTTTTACAAAAGTATGGACAGAGGCCAATGTGGCTGCTTCACAAATATTACAAATGGGAACACCCCTCTGCAGAGCATTAGAGGCAGCCACACCCGTAGTAGAATGGGCCCGTAAACCTACCGGAGGGTCCTTACCTGCCAAACGGTAACATTCAGAGATCGTCAAAATGATCCATCTGGACAAGGTCTGCTTGGTAACAGCTTGACATAAACGCCTTCCAGCGTATCCTACAAATAGCTGATCGTCCACTCTGACCCGGGACATCTGTTAGATAGAAGCTCAAAGCCATCCTCGGATCCAACCTATGAAGCCTCTCCTCTTCCTTACCAGGATGCGGAGGAGGATAGAACACCGGAAGAATTACCTTCTGGCTCAAATGAAATTCGAACACAACCTTCGGAAGAAAAGAAGGACGAACCCTAAGGACAACCCTGTCCTTATGGAACACCGTGAAAGGTGGCTTGGTGGATAGTGCCTGCAACTCACTCACACTGCGAGCGGAAGTAACCGCAACCAAAAATACAGTCTTAAAGACCAACAGTCTCAAAGGACAAGAATGTAAGGGCTCAAACAGAGCTCCCATTAGGAATTTCATAACCAAGTTCAAATCCCATCTCGGCACCTGGAACGGGGACGGTGGAAACACATTAGTGAGCCCTTTTAGAAACTGAGAAATCAAAGGAATCTTAAAATAAGAAAACTCCTCAGACTAGCGCTTAAATATGGACAGCGCTGCCAGGTAACCCTTAATGGTACCCATTTGCAGGTCCTTGTGGGCTAATGAAAGCAAAAAAGACAGAACCACAGGAATTGAACACTGAAAAGGATCCACATTCTGAACCCTGCACCAGTTGCAGAACTTTCTCCAACGGCAACGGTACAGGGATTTTGTTGCTGGCCGTCTTCATGGAGGTCCCAATCGTTGTACCTCAACCTTTCAGAAACCAAGCATGAAGGTTGAGAGACTTGACCTCTGGATGTGAACTCGACCCCCGTGATCCCGTGAGAGCAGATTGTCTTGATAGGGAAGACGGCGTGGAGGGCAGATAGACATGTCGAGAAGGTCCAAGTACCACGCTCTCCTGGCCCATGCTGGAGCAATGAGGATCATTGGGGAACCGAATCTCCGCAACCTCTGCAACACTTGCGGAATGACGGGGACTGGAGGAAACGCGTACAGCAGTGGGAAGGACCACTCCACTACGAACGCATCCCCTAAGGCTCCTCTTGGAGGAAATTCCTGCAAGCAGAATCTTTCGCACTTCCGGTTGACACTGGTGGCGAAGAGATCCACTTGTGGGGTCCCCCAAAGGGCGAAGATCTCCAACAGAACTTCCTAAGCCAACTCCCACTCGTGAGAGGCCGTGCTCTGCCTGCTCAGAGCGTCCGCCGCCGCATTTTCTTCTCCGGCCAGATGAACTGCCGAGATCGAAATTTCCTGCTGGATGGCCCAGAACCAGAGCTGCATCGCCTCTCTGCACAGTGGGAGTGACCCTGCCCCCCTTTTTGTTGAGGTAGTGAATTGTCACTGTATTGTCCGTCATAATCAGGACATTTTTCCCCCGCACAGATGTCAGAAAAGCCTTCATGGCTAGCCTGACAGCCCACAGCTCTAACAGATTGATGTGGAGTCTGGACTCCGACGGAGACCAACGACCGCTGACTGTCAACTCGTTGGCATGAGCTCCCCATCCCGTGAGGGATACGTCCATCACGATCGCCACCTCCGTCCAGGGTAGCCAAAATGGTGCTCCGTGCATCAGATTGCCTTCGTCGGGCCACCACAGAAGATCCTGGGCGACCGAGGGTGGCACCTGAACGGGATCCGACATCCTACCAGAGGACTGCGACCACTGCATCTTGAGAGCCCACTGCAGAGATCTCATCCGCAGCCTGGCCTCCGGCACCAATAGAATGCAGGATGCCATGAGGCCGAGCAACATCAAGAACTCTAACGCCGGGAGACTCTGGGCAAAGTGAAACTTGTCCACCATCTGCAGAATGTGATGAACCCTCACCTGGGGAGGCGAACAGTGCCCCAGGGATGTGTCGAGCACTGCTCCGATGTACTGGAGCCGCTGGGTAGGTGTGAAATGGGACTTCTTTAAATTGAGGGAGAAGCCCAGCTTGTGAAGGGAGTGGCAATTGACAGACAGATGATCAAGGACTTGCTCGGGAGAGCGCGCCCTGAGCAGCCAATCGTCCAGGTAGGGGTAGATGTGAACCCCCCTTTTCCTAAGATACGCTGCCACCACCACCATTAGCTTGGTGAAGACCCTCGGGGCGGAGCTCAATCCAAACGGCAGGACCCGAAACTGAAAATGCGAGTCGCCAACCACGAACCTCAGGTACTTCCTGTGCTCTGGATGAATCGGCACACGAAAGTAAGCATCATTGAGGTCGAGAGACACCAACCAGTCCTGAAGTTGAAGGGCCTGGAGGACTTGAGAGTAACCATGTTGTACTTGTCCTTCCTGAGGAGCTTGTTCAAACCACGCAAGTCCATGATGGGTCTGTATCCCCAGTCTTTTTTCGGGATCAAAAAATATGGCGAATACCATCCCTTGTTCCTCTCCACTACAGGCACCAGTTCTATGGCGCTTTTCTCCAGCAGGGATTTGATTTCCTGCGCAAGGAGCAGATCCAGACTCTTCAAAGAGAGCTTCCCCGGTGGATTGTCGTGAGGCCTCTGCCAGAAAGGAAGACTGTAGCCGTGGGCTATGATCTCCAGGACCCACACATCTGAAGTAATGGCACACCATTCTACAAGATGCTGCGCCAGCCTTCCACCAACCGGCGAACCATGGGAAATGACACGACTGAGCGGAAGCGGCTGCGGCAGTGCCCGAGGGCAAAGAGGCAACTGCCCGAGCGGCTTTGGCACCTCGAGGACCTTGTTTTCCACCTCTGGTACTCATACATTGGCCCCTTTGACTGGCAGCTCCCCTCGATCTACCAAAGGAAGAGTAGTATCGAAAGGAACCTCCCCTCCATTGCTGTCCCCTAGGACGAAAAGGCAGAGGTTGACGTACTGCAGCGCTCAATGACTTCTCTGCAGCTTTGGAGGTCTGCAACCTCTCAAGGCTCTCGTCAGCCTTGCTGCCAAAAAGATGGACACCATCAAAGGGCATGTTGAGAAGCCGGGACTGTACATCACGAGCAAACCGACTTCCGCAACCACGTAAACCTGCGCATCATGGTGCTCGCCGCCATGGATCGTGTTAGGCAAAATCCTGTGCAGTTCCCTTAGGGAGCACTAAAGAAGATTAATACTACAGGTGAGAGCAATAACTCCCCTTTGGTATCAGTCTGTACCACAAAGATTTAGTTGGTAGCTGTGGCTGAGCAGTCAAACTTATCTCAAGAGGGAGATGAGCAGTATTCTTTTTTTTTTATTTGTAACAATTAGTTTCATTACAAAGCTTTAATTACATATAAGATTCTGTCAGCACTTTATTTTCCTTCATTTAATTCATTTAGTTGGAGATTGATCATGATTTAGGATCTTCTCCATATAATCAATAACTGCACAAATTAGTGGAGGCCTGTTTCCAGAAAGTAAATTGAGCCACCAGTCCTCAATGTTTAACCCGGGACAAAAAAATCTACCAAGAAAGGACAAACGATCAGATGCAAGTTCAACGCATTCTTTTATTAGGTGTTTTAACGATTCTGTTGATTTCATACAGAATCTACAGAGATTATCCGTTGAATCTTTGTGATGTTTCATCGACATCCTTTCTTTTGTGTTGTAAGCATTCAGACGGATTCTTAAAAACTTGTTTCGATGGTACCTTGAGGGGAATATTTCCAGATATTTTGGTAGTTTGTCCAAAGTGTTGCAAGTTACACCTGTGAAAAGAGGTTGGTAGAGAGTCACGGATCTCATTCTTTTTCCAGTTCCACTTTCTGAGCTTCTTTTTGGCTACTTGCGGTAAACCAATTACCAAATTCCATGGTATATCGGCCACTTCCTTCAATGATCTTCATGATTTTATTGACCCACGTCAGCAAAATCCCAGAATGTGGATGTTCATCTGTTGATTTAAATATTTCGTAAGGAGGTGCAACCTTTTGTAGGCACATTTTTCTTAGCATAGCAATTGATTTCCATTGTATGATTCCATACAGAGGCTCTAGGCCTAATTCATGTCTAATTGCCACGATAGCAGTGCCTGGAGGTAAGTTCAGGACCTTTCTCCAAAAAAGGCCCTCAAGTGATGACCAGCTTTTTTGGTCTATATTCAGACCCGCCTCCACTCCATGGGTTGGCGCTGGGATAACTTTCTGCATATAAAATGATCTTATTGGGGAGAGTGTACATTTTCCATATTCAGCGTGCAGCCTTTGACCTTGCATGGTAAACATTGCCATGCGATGTTTTAGGTCTAATGTCCAATCCCATTCCCTGATTGATTTGTTGATCAGAACTCCCAAATAGCAAACAACTGAGACTGATTCTATTAGTTCGCCAGCAACGGTCCATTTGAAAGAATTACTAGTGCAGTATTGTGGTCCGAAAGCTATAATTTTTGATTTGCTGGCATTGATGGCAAGATCATTGACTGTTAGATAGAATACTAGTTTCGTCAGGAGCCTCTGTAGACCTATTTCAGTTTGGTCAAACAGCACAATGTCGTCAGCATAGAGAGCCCAACTCATTTGTTGGCCATTCACTTTGGGTGGAAAACAACGCACATTGTTCAAGTCTTCGGAGATATCAGAAATGTATCATTTGAACAGAAGCGCAGCCAAAGGGCAGCCTTGTTTTACGCCACTTGTTGTTCGCACTTCGTAAGTTAGATGTCCGCTCTTATTGATTCGAACTCTAATAGAAGTTTCCTTGTGTAAAGCGATTAGCGGGTGGAGTAGGGATGACGGGCAAGCCCATGTTGATAATTTGTTCCAGAGTTTAGAGCGATTAATAGTATCAAAGGCTTGTTTCATATCAATGAAAGCCATGAACAGTTTTTTTCAGGACTTCAATGCTTCAAGTTTTAGAAGATTGACAATTAATAGATTTATTTCTGTGCCAACTTCTTTGGTGAAGCCAGTTTGCCGGCAGTCAAACAGGCCGATGTTAGTGGCCCAAGCAGTGATCTTTAGTTGAAGGCATGTGGCGAAGATTTTAACTATTATGTCCATTAAAGCAATAGGCCTATAATTCGCTGGAACTTCCCTGTTGCCTTTTTTAAATATTGGAATAATGACTGCGGTCTTCCAGGAAACTGGAATTTCCTTAGATTTAGCTATGAGGGAAAATAACTCCACAATGAATTCTGCCCATGCTTCTTTTTTTTCTTTTAGCATCAGATTGGTCAATCCATCAGGACCTGCAGCACGGGAATTTTTCAGTTGTTGAATCATTTTTACAATGTTTTCGTAGGATTCACAAACATTCCAATGTTCCGTGTCAGTATGAGACAAGGAATCATGACCTCTAGTGAAAACACTTTTAAAGTGTTTTTCCCAGGATGACATTGAGATCCCATTTGTCGTTCTTACCTCTTGTTTTGCAGTTCCATTTAGGATTTTCCATATTTCCTTGGAGTTGTTTTGGATGATCAGAGACAAGATGGATTCTCCTCGTTCTTGGTCTCTTAGGATCTTAAAGGATTTGAGCCAATTACGATATTTCTGTTTGCATTCCTTTATCGCACGACAGATGTTAGAATCTTGACTTGTTCTTTTTATAAATCCGATCTTCGTATTCATTTTCTTTTTCTCATATCTGACTTGAGCACTAAAAGTATATTTCTTTAACTGTGTCTGTAACTTCAATGAGTATTTTTTTGTGCAGTACAGAGTCAGAAAAAGAGCATAATTCATTCTTGAAAATGTGGAGCTTAAATTTTCATTTTTTTTTTATCTCAGTAAGCTTATGTGGCTTGCATTGATTTTGAGTCTATTTCCCCCCTGATTTAATTCCACCGGTGAAGTGTACACTTCTACGTTTACTGCCCGTAGGAGTGACCAAGTTAGATCCAATATGTAATGATCACTACTGGATGTCTTATGAATTTTCAGGTTGTCAATTTTTGACCATTCAGATAAAGACAGCCAGATGTAATCCAACGTTTTCTTGCTTTGGTCTCTTTGCCATGTGGGACCCGCTGGTATATCGCCTTTAATTGAGCCATTTAGCATCTCACAATTACTGATTTGTAATACATGTCTCCATAAATCTCCTCTTGGGGTGCAAATATTGTTAGCGGAGGAACCTGTTAGTTGTACCTCAGACCAGGATAAATTCAGATCACCGCAGATTATTATGATCAAGTCTGAATAGGATATCAGGCATGGATCGATTATCGAGGTGACTGCTCTTATAAAGCCAGATGTCGAGATCATTGAGGGGTTCCAATACATATTTATCAGAAGTAGATGTTTCCTTTGATCCGAGTTTCAGGTAGGAAGATATAAGAGTGTCCCCTGGATTAAAATGTTTGGATTACAGATTTGCTCAACGGTCCACCCATAAGAGTTGTTCACCATAGTAATAAGACCAGGGTAAGCTCGTCCACGGAGATTTTTTCCTGCCTTATTTAGAAGGACAGTATAACCATCTTTGATTGGAGTTTCCCGCAGCCAGGTCTCCTGTAGACAGAGGGCAAAGTTATTCTCTAAGGACAGAAGGAAATCTCGAAAAAGATGATGAAATCCCCTGGTGTTCCAGGATATGATCCCACATAGTTGTTCTACATAGAATATCTTTAGTTATGGGCGAGTGTCTCTGTAAAAACCAGTGCTTTTAGCGATTGGATTTTTGACTCTGCGTCGAGTTTCAGTAATTGACCGTGGAGATTTTACATTGAATTGTTGTCTCAATAACTGACAACGTAATTCAGAGGGTGAACGTACTTCATTGGCCTGTAGAGATGGATCATTTTGTGATTTAGGGTGATCTTTTTCAAGTTCAATGTCAAAACCAAATGTTAAGATTTCTTCTTTGGCAGCTAATAGTGTTTTTTTCCACTGCTGTTGATCTTATATGAAGAAACACCTTGTCAGCTGAATCTTCTGATATATATTCCACAATTCCTATATCGTCCAAAGTTATTGTACGTAATGAAGGTATATTATGCAATAGCCTCATCACATTTCTTCTATTGAGATTCACTTCATTCTCATGTGAAAACAAGTTTTCTATCCATATCCTCCAAGCAGAGCGATTTGGATCTTCTGGTCGCCTTCGAGATGCTCTAGGTTGAGTCTCCTTTTGATTTTTCAATTGAGCTTGCGTCATTTTTGGATTAAGATTTGTTAAGGAATTTTTTGACGAATGAGCTCCCGGAGCTAGAGAGATTGGAGCGGCAGCCTTGTTTGTCAAAATGGCAGCGCTACTATGACCTACTTACAGGGCACCAACATTCTTCTTGCTAGAAAACAAAACTTTAGATGGTTGAACCAAATTGCTCGGTTCTAGACTCGGATTTGAATCTTGTTTGTTGACCACTTTTCGTTGGATTCTTACTGATTCTTCCGAACTCTGAGTCTTCTGAGTCGATGGAATAAGTAGAATATTCGCATAATTCCAGTGATTTATCCTGTGAGTCACTTGTAAGTTCATCTGAATCTGAGGTAGCCCGCTTATTGGGATTTTGTTTTTGCGTTACAGACATAGTATCTCTGCATTTTGGGACATCAAATGTGCCTGCATTTTCTGTTCCTTTTGTGGTTGTTTTATTTCTCTCCTGCTTACGTTCAAACAGGCCTAGTTTTTGTGGTGTAGATAGATTTCTGACAAATCTCTTGACGGAGCCTGTGTTCCTTTCTCTGACCTTTTTGCCATTCTTGCTTGAGGCTGTAGTCACTGCTTTTGGCTTAGACACCGTTTTGACTGTTTTTGTTACTGTTAATGTTTTAGCAGTGCCAGAAAAGATACCAAAAGTCAATTGTTTAGAGCAACTCACAGCTTGGTTTGGTGCGAGGTCCTTAGATATCTGTTCCAGTATAGGAGGATCATTTTGTATCTTCGGAGGTGGTTGCATTCTCCTAGCCTCAGTTTGATCATTTGGGATAGGGGGTCGGCTCATTTGCCCCCTGATCAGAGGTCTTTGTGGTTGAGTGTTCGATCTCTGTGAAGCTTTTTGGTAACGTCGCCGAGACCCTATGCTGTTGAGGCTCTGTCGAGTGAATGTCGAGTTGAATAGTTGGAACTTGAATAGGTTGCACCTCACCCGTATTTTGTGCGCCAACAGCAGCAGTGGGTAATTGCATTGGCTTCTGTTCCTTGTGCCTCAGCCATTTTATGCTTTCCAGTATGGCATTCATTAGTGAAGAGTTGCCTTCATGTTGTCTAGCGGCTAAGTCTCCTAGGCGATATTGAAATTGGGATGAGATTTCAGCTTCTCTCTCCATTCTTTTAACTACAGCATCATTTATTTGCTCCATATTGTCCACTTTTGATATAAAGTGTTCAATAGTGCGTCTTGGTCTTTAATAGCATCATGTAAGGAGTCATAATAATTTTACAAAAGGAATTAGGGCTAGAGACGTTGTGGCCAATACATTGTTATGTATTTGAATCCCCGCAGCTACTGACAGATTAGATTTCGTGTTTAAGTCTTTATATTGCTCTGGGGATGAAATTGGGTGCGAACCTTCATGCACAGAATGTTCCAAAGGAAACTGACATGTTTTGTTGTGTGACTTCGGTTCACTTAAGTGGGCCGGATTATTACCAGCTGGTACAGAGAAGTGATCCGCTCTTGAGTGTGTAGAATTAATCGCGGAATTATCCACAGAGGACGACTGTGTATTTCCTGAAGTGTCACCTTGATGGAAGCATTGTGATAAACTTTTTGGGGTGACTAATAACAGTGGAGTTGGCATCAGTTTGCTGTTACCTTCTTTGATTCCGCGATTGCAATGCGTTGAGAATTTTTTCACAGATGTATTAGAGAAACTATTAATCAGTTTCTCTTTAATTAAATGAAAGTCCGCAGTCAGGCGCTCTGTGAGTCGAGCTTCCCTCGCTACGAGATCTATTTTATGTGAGCTGTGTGACGTACACTCATGTATTAGCCTTTTAGCAGACCGCTCAGAGGTCAACGGTTGAGAGTGGGCCGGATTAAGATCCATCTGACGCACAGCTACCGACTTTATCTGCTGAGTCTGGCATCCTAATTGTTTTACTGAAGAAGCACAGTTGCCGGCGTCAGTAGCTGCTTAATTTAATTGAATGTTCGAGTGATGATCTGTGGTGTCAATGGCGCCCACTGGCATGAATTTTACTCCTCCTTTCTCAGAGAAGGTATGTTTTTCCACATTGGCCTCACGTATGTTAAATGTCAATTTGGATGATGGCAGAAGTAAGTGGCCTTTATTTAGTGTAGGCGCATTTGCAATGATATCTTCCGGGTAATTAGCGAGCAGCATGTCGGGCACAGGAGCAATAATCGGAGGAACAAAAACAAATCTAGATCTTCTGACATCGTCTGGAGGGATGTGTATTTGCATAAGTTCTGTGTCAGCCACATCAAATGGTGATTGAAACGAGAAAGTATTGACCACAATAGCTATAGTGGCGTTAGTGTCTTGTGCCTCAATAGGGAAAACCTTACGGTTTCCTGGTTGTTGAAGTAAACTTTCTGCTTTTGTCTCAGGGTCCGGCGCCCTTTCCTGCCTGTCTTCGGACGAAAGCGAGACCGATTTCTCCAATGCCGATTCGATGGTTAGTGGCAACTTAATTGAATTGTTTTTGTTCTCATTCCGGGTTTTATTTAGTAAAATCGGGTCAAGAGATGGATTAAGCAATACGCTGAGGGATGGATTCTGAGTAGCATGAGGGGAGATAGGAACTCCCATTCCCACAACCACCCTCGCTATTTCACTTTTTCGTTTTCCCGGTCACTTGCATCAACTGCACCCGCAGCATTTGTATTTAATTTTACGTCCGTACTAGCAATAACAGAAACATTCTGCGACGTACCTTGTCGTTCAAGTTCAAGTTGAGACTTTAGCTTTTGCAGCGTGTGTGGGGCCATCATAGCCCTGGTCCTGGATCCCGGACTGGGACTCTCCTCTCTGGATTTGCTATCTTCAGAGTAGCGCATCCACCGCACAACAGCCGTATAACAGCCGTATAACAGCCGTATAACAGCCGTATAACAGCCGTATAACAGCCGTATAACAGCCGTATAACAGCCGTATAACAGCCGTATAACAGCCGTATAACAGCCGTATAACAGCCGTATAACAGCCGTATAACAGCCGTATAACAGCCGTATAACAGCCGTATAACAGCCGTATAACAGCCAATGGGCTTAACTCCAAAGGGCTTTACGCCGCAAGGGTGGTTCAGGGCTCACTAAATATCCGCTGATTATCACGTGATCGGTCACGTGATGCTGCAGAGTCCGCCTCCTCGAGGAAGCAGGAACAGTCCAAACAAGAGCTCGCGGCTCGCAGTGCGTAGAGAAAACCAAGTCTTCCAAACAAAATGCAGTCCTTCACTTAGCAGCAGTATGGAACAAGTTACTTACCTGTAACTGTTGTTCTCCAGCATGGGTCTGGCATGGATTCACATGCTCATGAATATTCCCCGTCGTCAGGCTGGGAATCCTCGGTAAAGAAAAAACCAGTATCAGTTTCGTTTCTGATCTGTCTTTCGTAGTAATAACCAATCACTGGTCTCTGCGTCATACTGACCACAGCCAATGACTGCCCTCTACCTAAGCACCGCCTCTGGCAGCCATCTTCAGATTTGGAAGCACGTGAAGTGGCAGTATGACCAAGTGAAGAGCCGCAGAGGGGTAGGCGGGAGGGTTCGCATGTGAATCCATGCCAGACCCATGCTGGAGAACAACAGTTACAGGTAAGTAACTTGTTCCTTCTCCAGCATGGGGTCTGGCATGGATTCACATGCTCATGAATAAAGAATACATAGCAGTACACACATGCACAACCACGGGAGGTGGCAAAGGCTCAACATTAAGCATCACATCAACTCAACATTAAGCATCTTACCTCCTCACCAGGCTCACCTCAGGCGAACAGGTTGCGCAGCACTGCTTGGCCGACCCTGGACTCCTCCCTGGAATCCCGGTCGACGCAGTAGAATTTCGTGAAGGTGTGCGTCGACCTCCACGTAGCAGCCCTGCATATGTCCAGCAGGGGCACACCAGATAGGAACGCCGTGGTAGCTGCGATCGCTCTGGTGGAATGGGCTCTCGGACGGCCAGGCAGCGGTCGGTTTGCCAACCGGTGACAGTACATGATACAGCCGGAGAGCCATCTGGAGATGGAAGCCTTCGAGAGAGCCTTCCCCTGATTGACAGGTCCAAAGTTCACAAAGAGTTGTGACGTCTTCCGAAACCCCTTCGTGCGGTCCACGTAGAACTTCAGCGCTCTAGCTACATCCAGCGAGTGCAAAGTCCTCTCAGCCGGCGACGAAGGCGACGGGAAGAACACAGGTAACACCAAGGGTTCGTTGAGATGGAAGTCCGACGGTACCTTGGGCATGAAGGAGGGGTGCGTCCTGAGCACTACCCTCGTGTCGTGGAAAGTCAAGTACGGGGCCTTGCAGGAAAGGGCCTGGATCTCTCCCACTCGTCGTGCGGAGGTGATGGCCACAAGAAAAGCTGTTTTCCACGATAGAAACTTCAACGGGGCCGAGTGCAGAGGCTCGAACGGAGGTCCCATGAGCTTGGTCAGCACCACGTTGAGCTCCCACGCCGGGGCCGGAGCCTTCACCGGCGGGAACGATCTGAACAGTCCCTTCATGAACTCTTTCACCAGACGATGAGACCACAAGGACGTCCGCCCCGTGGTTCTGGTGTATCGGGAGATCGCAGCAAGATGAATCTTGATGGACGCGTGTGCCAAACCAGCTTTGGCCAGCGTCAGCAGGTACGGCAGTACTTGGGGAGCCGTAATCCGTAGAGGGTTAATCTTCTGTGCGTGGCACCAGACAGAGAACCTCTTCCATTTGTGTCCGTAGCATTTAAGAGTCGAGGACGCCCTGGCCTTTGCAAGAACCTCTCTGCAATCGGCCGGTATGTCGTATCCTCCAAACTCTAGCGCTGCAGGAGCCAGGCCTGCAAGTTCAGCGACTTCGGGTCGTGGTGGAGGATGGCGCCTCCTTCCCTGGAGAGTAGATCCGCGTCCGCCGGCAGCTTGATCGGCGGGGACGCTGACAAGTCCAGAAGGTCCGGGAACCATATCTGCCTCGGCCACGCAGGTGCGACGAGGATCATCCTGCACCGTGACCTCTTGAGCTGGTTGACGAGCCGGATTAGCAGAGGCAAGGGAGGGAACGCGTAGAGGAACAGGCCCTCCCAGGGGAACGAGAAAGCATCGCCCATGCTCCTCGTCTGGGGAAACCTGCTGGCGAACCTCCGGCACTTGGTGTTCGTCGCCGTCGCGAACAGGTCGATCTGGGGTGTGCCCCACCGTCGGAAGAGGCGATCCACCAGATCCTGCCGTAGTTCCCACTCGTGGCACGAGCGCAGCTCCCTGCTGAGTGAGTCGGCGATGGTGTTTTTTATCCCTGCCAGATGAAACGGCACCAGAAAAATCCCTTGGGCGACGGCCCAATGCCACAGGTCCTGCGCCTCCTTGGACAGCGCTGGGGACCTGGTTCCGCCCTGTTTCCTGATGTAAAACATGGTGGTGGTGTTGTCGGTGAAGATCCTCACCACCTTGCCCTTGAGGGACGGAAGGAAGGACCTGAGGGCCCAAAACACTGCACGGAGCTCCAGGACGTTGATATGCAGGGACTTCTCCGTCGGGAGCCAGAGTCCCCTCGCGTGCAGATTTTCGGTGTGCGCTCCCCACCCTTCCAGGGAGGCATCCGTGGTCACAGTCTCCTGGTGGGCTGGGGTCTGGAAGTCCATGCCCGCCGTCAGATGCGCGCGGGTGCCCCACCACCGTATCGCTCGTCGGAAACTCTCGTCGAGCTTGATCCTTTCCTCGAAGCTGCCCGTCGTCTGGATCCAGCGCGCATCCAGGAATTCTTGCAACGGGCGCATCCCGAGCCTGCACATGGGAATGAGGTAGATGCAGGAAGACATCATCCCGAGGAGGGACTTGATGGATCTCACTTTGGCCGCGTCGGCCACCAACATCCGTTGCACCTTGCCCAAGATGGTCCTGGTCCTCTCCTCCGACGGGGAGGCCAGAAGGGACACTGTGTCGAGCCTCGCTCCCAGAAACAGTGCGACTTGCGCGGGCACCAGGTGGGATTTGGCGTAGTTCACGGAGAATCCCAGGTCCGTGAGGAGTTGGACGGTCCTTGCCGTGTGGACCACGGCGAGCTCCTTCGTCTTGGCGCGGATGAGCCAGTCGTCCAGGTAGGGGTAGACGTGAATCCCCTCGCGGCGCAGCTGCGCCGCCACCGGGGCGAGGCACTTGGTGAATACCCTGGGTGCCGACCGTAGTCCGAAGGGAAGGGCTTTGAACTGGTAATGACGCCCTTGGACCACGAACCTGAGGAATTTTCGGTGCCCCTTTAGGATGGGAATGTGGAAGTAGGCATCCTCCAAATCCAACGACGATAGGAAGTCTCCTTCCTCCAGTTGACCCAGGACGTGCTGGAGGGTGACCATCCGGAACTTCTGCGCCTTGATGAACTTGTTCAGCCGTCGCAGGTCCAGGATGGGGCGCCATCCTCCCGTCTTCTTCTTCACGAGGAAGTATCGCGAGTAGACTCCGGAGCCCCGAAGCCTCTTTGGGACGAGTTCGATGGCGCCCTTTCTGAGCATCGCCTTTACCTCCAGGAGAAGTTGAGGGACGTGAAGTTCTTTCCTGGCCACGGGGGGGACGCGCGGGCACCTTCTTTGAAACTCGAGCGCGTGGCCCCGGGCCAGGGCGTCCGGCACCCAACGGTCGGTGGAGATGGACTCCCACACGCTGACGAAGCCCGCCAGCCGGCCTCCCACCGGGGTGCTTCGGTGGGGGCCCGACCCCACGGCCGGTTCAATCCTGCTTGGACGCGGCCTTGCCGCCTTGACCTCCTTGGCGACGACGGCGGGGTCCGCTAGACTTGCCTCGTCCTCTGTAGGCCTCTTGCGACGACGAGCGGGCCGCTTGACGATAGGAAGCGAAACCGCCGCCGGAACCTTTGGAGGCGCCCTTGCCTCCGCCGCTCCGAAAGGGCGTCCGTCGTTGCTGCAGGACTCCAAGGGCCCGGGCCGTCTCAGTATCCGCCTTGATGGCCTGAAGGGAATCGTCCACTGTCTTCCCAAACAGGTTGTTCCCGTCGAAGGGCATGTCCAGGACTCTGGTCTGGACGTCCTGCCGAAAGTCCGTAGCTTTGAGCCATCCACGACGTCGAAGGCAAACGCCGTTGCCCAGCTGGCGGAACCCAGTGTCGGCGATGTCCGTCGCCACGGTGATGGCGTGGTCCGAAGCCACTTCACCTTCCTGGAGGATCTCAAGGGCCTCCGCCCTCTTGTCGTCCGGCAGAAAATCCAGCAGGGGAGCTATCTTGTACCAGAGCTCCCTGTCGTAGCGGGCCACGATAGCCAAGGCGTTGGCCGCTTTAATCGTCGTCGCTGCCGACGAGATGACTCTACGTCCCATAGCATCCAATTTCTTTCCCTCGCCGTCCGGCGGGGAAGTCGATGCGGAGGCCGCACCCCCCCCCGCTTTCTTCCTGGCTGCCGCGGAGACGACGGAGTCCGGGGTAGGCTGCGCCCGGAGGCATAGGGGGGCCGTGTCCGGGACCCGGTACTTTTTCTCGTACCGGTCTCTTCTAGCTGGCGTAGTGGAAGGGTTCTTGAGGAGGGAAAGGCCCTCATCCCAAATGTCGTCCAACAGAGGCACTGCGAGGACCGTCTTCCTCTTGGCCTCGCGCCGCTGA
Organism: Ambystoma mexicanum; assembly: GCF_040938575.1. Taxonomy (NCBI): domain Eukaryota; kingdom Metazoa; phylum Chordata; class Amphibia; order Caudata; family Ambystomatidae; genus Ambystoma; species Ambystoma mexicanum. The sequence continues at coordinate 529,701,003 of NC_090932.1, forward strand.
TAAAGGAAGCCTTCCTTTTTCTTCTCCTCAGGGCAGAGTTGGAAAAGCTTGGAAGCCCTGGAGATCATGGAGTGGAAAGATCCGATCTCGTCGGGCGGAGAAGCCCTGGTGGGGGGGGCGACGACGGAAAATCCTCGTCGTATGCCTCGTCGTCCGTACCCGTCGCTGCCGTGTCAGTCCCCGTATCATCCCCTCGGGTGGACGGGGAGGAGGGCTGGACGGGGCGCGACGGTTGAAAAGGAGGTGGAGGATGGATCCTTCTTTTCTTGGTAGGGGGAACACCAGAAGGTCCCGGTTCTGGATCCCCCGACGGGAGAGGTTCCTCCGTCGGTAACGGTAGCCTCGTCCTTATCTCGGTGCATAAGGACTGTATGGCCAACAAAATGGCCGCCGAGTTGTCTCGCGGCGCTGGCAGAGGGGAATCCGACGGGCGAGCAGGGGCCCCGTCGGTATCCTCGACGATGTCGTCGTCGTCACCCGCGTCGGGGTCCATTCCGACGGGCTGGCCTTGTTCCACGCCTAGGCCGTGGCTTAAGACCTCGATCAGCTCCTCTTCTGAGGTTGAGGCCGAATCTACGACGACGCCCTGCCCCCCCTTCTTCCCCACGGAGGGTTTCACGGGGGTCCTATCGATGGGCACAAAAGAAGACTCCCTCCGAGGAGGCAGGGAGATTCTGGGCCCTGATGTCGCCACCACTGGCGCAGCCTCCACAGGCTGAGCCAGGGCCGCCGCGACCGTTTCGATAGAGGGCTTGGTCGGATGGATCAAGGCCTTCACCACCTTAGGTGCGCTCACCGCCTTATCCTTGAGGGAGGGGGCACTGCCACGCTCCTCCTCTGCCTTAGAGCTCGACCGGGGCCTCTCCAGGAGCTTCGCCGGGTGCTCGGCCTTCCTCTTACCCGACCCAGAGCGTTGGCTCGTGGTTGATGGTGCCGGGGAGGGTGCGCCCTGCCTGGCGCCCGTAGAGCCCGACCGTTCGGCGCTCCCGGTGCCAGCGGACTCGCGGTGCTTGGCCTTATGTTGGGCCCCCGTCGCCGGGGCGCCCTCAAAGGTCTTAGAAGACCGCTCGGATTTCTTCTTCTCGCCAGACGGGCTCTTACCCTCCAGCCAGTTGGCGAGACGTTGATGACGGTCCTTCATGGTCCGTTCCGACATGTTGCCGCAAAACGCACAATCCTTCTCCACGTGCGTTTTGTCCTCATGAAGGCAGTAAAGGCAGAAAGAGTGTTCGTCTTCCTTAAAGACGTTCTGCAGCTGGCATCCAGGGCAGACCCTGAACAGCTTTCCGGGCGTCGAGCTTCCCTTCTCCTGGGCCATCTCCGAGACCGGGCCTGAGAAGCTTCTGGAGTCCTCCGAAGTGTAGCTCGACGAAATCTTCACCCTTGAGGGGCACAGACGAATCCGACACGGGTCCCCGTTGATCGGATGTAGGATCGGTGGAGCTTGAGGCTCTTTTGACCGAAAGAATTGAAGTTTTTTGTGAAAAAGCGCGAAAAATAGCACTAACGCTCGAGAGCAATAGCACGAGGATCCCAACACATGAACGTGCGGTAAAAATCTGAAGATGGCTGCCAGAGGCGGTGCTTAGGTAGAGGGCAGTCATTGGCTGTGGTCAGTACGACGCAGAGACCAGTGATTGGTTATTACTACGAAAGACAGATCAGAAACGAAACTGATACTGGTTTTTTCTTTACCGAGGATTCCCAGCCTGACGACGGGGAATATTCATGAGCATGTGAATCCATGCCAGACCCCATGCTGGAGAATCAGGGTTTACACAATAGGCCTACAGCACTATGGCACAAGGAAACACTGAGCAAAGCTTTGTATTAAAAAGTACATGACAATGCATTACTTACCGTAAAAGCATTTCTGATGGTTGTATCTGCTTAGATTCACATGCTGTGCATAGGTCCGACATCCAGTGGTCACTGCGGAGTATTGCATTTTGTTTTTCGTAGTCGAAAAGGGGACGTCGACAAGGCGTGTCTGTAACACTATCCCTATAGTGACGTGCGTTGTACCCATAATCCCTCACGCGTCGAGGTCCCTCTGTTTGTATTTTTCTGCCCTGAGGGAGCCTTCGAGACGTGAGTGAGTGAGTACAGAAAAGAGAGAGATATAGAAAAGGATGTCTATGTTCCTTCCATCCGAGCGGGGAGGAAGGGTGGGCGCATGTGAATCTAAGCAGATACAACCATCAGAAATGCTTTTACGGTAAGTAATGCATTGTCTTCTGATGTTTGTTAATCTGCTTAGAATCACATGCTGTGCATAGACTAGCGAGCAGTACCCGGAGTTGGTGGTGGGTTATGAGAAGGAACAGTAGAGAAAAGATGTCTTAATACTGCCTGTCCCACCTGGGAGTCAGATCTAGAGTGTGCATCTAGACAGTAGTGTTTTGTAAAGGTGTGCGCAGAACTCCAGGTAGCCGCTTTGCAGATGGACTCAAGGGGAACATTTGCAATGAACGCTATGGAAGCCCCAGTGCCTCGAGTGGAATGTGCTCTTGGCTTGAAGGGTAGTTCTCTCTTAGCAAGAGAGAAACAGAGAGTGATGCATTGAACAATCCATCTAGATATAGTGGACTTTGAAACTGCATCTCCTTCTCTTCCTGCTGCCACAGAGACAAAGAACTGATTAGTCTTTCTCAGTGGTCTGGTTCTTTCCATGTAGAACATGACAGCTCTGCGTACATCTAGTGTATGCAGACTTTTTTCTCCCAAGCTGGAAGGGTTTTGAAAGAACGTTGGTAGTTCTATTGACTGGTTTACATGAAATTTCGAGATGAATTTTGGTGAAAACCTTGGGTGTGTGCGTAGAACCACATTATCCTTGTGAACTGTTACAAAGGGGTCTAGTACAGAAAGAGCCTGTAGTTCACTTACTCTCCTAATGGAGGTGATAGCTATTAGGAAAGCAGTCTTAAGAGTGAGGTCTTTAAGAGTTGCCTTGTGCATGGGTTCGAAAGGAGGGCCCATGAGTCTAGAAAGTACCACATTTAAGTCCCATCCGGGAGCTGGGTTAGCTATCGGAGGGTGTATTCTCTTTAGCCCCTCCATGAAGGACTTGATAACTGGTATCTTCCACCACGACACTTTAAGTTGGTAAGTGGCGTATGCAGAAAGTGCCGCTAGGTGGACTTTAATGGAATTGAACACTAGACCTGAATCCAGTAAATGGGTCAAGTACAGAGCAATGTTAGTGGGAGAGCAGTCAACCGGGTTGATGCTCTTACCTCTACACCAGATGACAAATCTTTTCCACTTGCTAGAATAGCAGTGGCGAGTATTAGGTTTTCTGGCTTCCCTGAGGATGTCCATACATCTCTGCGGGAGATGTAAATGTCCAAATTCTATGATCTCAGGAGCCAGGCTGCTAAGTTCATGGTCTGAGGGCATGGATGCAGTGTCCTGCCTTTGTCCTGTGACAGCATGTTGTACGGGCAGGGAAGTTTCACTGGGGGAGATAGGGACATCTCCATCAAGTGAGCGAACCATGGCTGCCGGGCCCACATTGGGGCCACTAGTATCATGGTAACCTGCTCCTGATGCATCTTGTGCACCACTTTGTTGAGAAGGGGAATCAGGGGAAAGGCGTAAACAAATTTCCCTGACCATTGAATCGACAGACAGTTCCCCTTGGACTGGTTCTGGGGGTACCTGGAGGCGTAACTTTGGCATTGTGAGTTCTCCAGAGTTGTGAACAGGTCTATTTCCGGGAATCCCCATTGCGTGAAGACGTCTAAGACGATGTCTTCGTGCAATTGCCATTGGTACTCTTCGGGCCGGGGGAAGTCTCTGCTGAGTTTGTCTGCTAGCAGATTGAGTTCCCCTGGTACATGTTGTGATAGTAGGAACATGTTGTGTTTGAGAGCCCACTTCCATATATTCTGGGACAGCTTGGACAGTCCTGGAGAGTGAGTGCCCCCTTGCTTGTTCAGGTAGTACATGGCTGTGGTGCTGTCTGTGAGGACCATCACTGTCTTTCCTTGTAGGTGTTCCTGAAAGGCTTTCAGTGCTTTGAACACCGCTAGTAGTTCCAGCAGGTTTATATGCTTGGATGCTAAGCTCGGAGTCCACGCTCCGTGAGCAGTCTGGTGGGATAGGTGAGCCCCCCCATCCTGTAAGGGATGCGTCTGTGGTTAGAGTGGCTTCCACTGCGGGTGTGGCAAAAGTTTTCCCTAATAACAGGTTTTCTTTTGTCCACCACCGTAGCGAGAGAACCAAGGCCTGCGAGACCACCACTAGATCGTCCCATCGTCCGCTGGCCTGACACCACTTGCTGTTGAGCCACTCTTGCATTGGGCGCATGCGCAGGCGCGCGTGAGGTACCAAATAAATACATGACGCCATCATTCCTAGCAAGCGCATTGCTTTGTGTACCGTCACCTCTCGACCTGCCACATAATGGGGGATCTGAAACACCATGTTTTGGACCCTCTCGTTGGAGGGGAAGACGAGGCCGTCCTTTGTTCGAATTAGAGCCCCTAGGAATTGTTTGATTTGGCTGGGGTCTAAGCTGGACTTCTTTTCGCTGATGGAGAAGCCCAGTTGTAACAAAAGGTCTATGGTCTTTTGGGTATTGGAGAAGCATGTTTCGTAAGAATCCCCTGTTATGAGCCAGTCGTCGAGGTAAGGGTATACCGGGATGGATAACCTGCGCAGGTGGGCCGCTGCCACTGCCAGTACCTTCGTGAATACCCTTGGTGCAGATGCTATCCCGAAGGGTAGTACTCTGAACTGGTAGTGTTTGTTCTCTATCTTGAACCTGAGGTATTTTCTATGCGCTGGCAACATTAAAATATGGAAGTATGCATCTTTCATGTCCAGTGTTGTCATGTAATCCCCCTGTGATAACAGTGGGATTACTTCCTGCAAGGTTACCATACGAAACTTTTGGGGTTTGACAAACTTGTTCGCTGGGCGCAGATCTAATACAGGGCGCATGGTTAAGTCCTTTTTGGGTACAAGGAAGTACACTGAATAAATACCTTCTGTTACCTGAGATAGGGGGACAGCCTCTATAGCTTCTTTTTTCAGTAGCTCTTCTACTTCTTGTAGAAGAATGGTGAGGTGTTCCGGTGTCATGCGTCGGTTCCGTGGGGGTCTGTACTTCGGGGAACCGTTGAATTCGATGCAGTATCCGTGGGCTATGGTGGATAATACCCAGCGGTCTGATGATATTCCCTCCCATGCTGAAAGGAACGATGTTAGCCGGCCCCCGACCGGTGATGCATGGGAGGGGACCCGAATCTTCGGGTCATTTGTTGGTATTGGGCGTGGAACCTTTGGGGCTGGAGCCGCGACCTCTTCCTCTGCCAAGGCGTTGGTCTCTTTGACTGAACTGGGTGTTGTTACCCTGGTTAGAGGGCCAGTTGGTAGCAGAGTAAAATTGCTGTTGGTTTTGCTGCTGGAGTTGGCCACGAAAGGAGTGTCTATTGCCATAGCCGCGTCTGTTAGGAGGCCTAGAAATTTGGTCAAGAGTTTTGATGGTATCAAACTCTTTCTTCGCATGTTCTAGCGCCTCATCAACTGCTTTCCCAAACAGATGTGTTTGTTCTATGGGCTTATTTATCAGGGAAGCCTGGGTTTCCGGCTTAAATCCCGAATTGCGCAGCCAAACATGGCGTTTGAGAAGTATTCCCTGAACCAGGGAACGGCCAGCCGTCTCTGCGGCATCTAAAGAGTTCTTTAAGATGCCCTGGTTTACAAGAGTTCCCTCTGAGATTGTAGCTAACGGGCGTGAACGCAGGGGTTCTGGTGCGTCCTCCGCTTCGCTGCGCAGCTTGCTCCACTGTGCATCTGCGTAGCTAGCTAGTAGGGAATTGTTATTTGCAATCCTAGTTGCAAAGGCGGCGGACGTCGTGATTCTCTTCCCAAGTGCATAGAGCTTTTTGCCCTCTTTGTCAGGTGGTGCCTCACTAGTGGATAGTGGTACCCCTGCTCTTTTCCTTGTATTAGTAACTACGAGGGAGTCCGGAATAGAATGGCCTCTGATGTACACAGGGTCAGAGGACGAAGGGCTGAAGAGCTTTTCTATCCGAGGGTTGACCCCTCTGACTAAGGCAGGATTGGAAAGGGAAGGAGTTATTCTTCTCTTTATAGAAGCCAGGAGCGGAATAGACTGACTAACAGGGGCTTTTTCTTTAATAACTTTCTCTACAAAGTCTTTGTCAGGAAGAGTCTCCCCTATGTCTATTTCAAATGCGCTGCTGCCTTGCACAATAGTGCATTAAGTGAAGGTTTGTCATCTATGGGAGAGGTGTTTCCAATAGGTGAATCCTTGGGAGGAGAAGGGTGAAAGACATCAGGGTCTGAGTGCACTGATGGGGATTGCCAAGGCTGCACTGATGGGGATTGCCAGGGCTGCGAGGTAGCTGTATCTTCTTTGAAAGCTCCTGCACTAGTGTAAGGATCTTCTTCAAACCCCTCTTCCTCATGTTCTTCCTCTCCACCCAAACACTCCTCATCTTCCTGGAGGTATTGCTCCTCTTCAGTGAGGTCATATACGTCTGTAGAAGGGGGAAACAGCCTAGGAATCTTGACCCTAGGGTCATCCTGGGGCCATTCTCTTGGTCTTTTGGGTCTGGGTGGGTTTTGGTTTCCCAAAAACCTTTCCATTTTCTCCATACAAGAATGAAGTCTTTCAAGGGTCTCATGGGGGACCCCTGAATAGTTTAGAGGGGGGAAATCAGTGTTGTCACCTTCAAAACGCTTAGAACGCTCCCACAACGTCGAAGAAAGGTTTCCGTCGCCCTCTGAAAAGCCCTCCTGTAGTTCTGAAGTGCCCTTAGATGAAGGGGGCAGTTCCTGGCTACTCTTGTGCTTTTTCGGCGTTTCCATAGCTTTTTGTGCGGTATTCGACATTTGTTTCGTCGTCCGCTTACGGCTCTCGACAACGAGGTTGTCAGTAGAGGACTCTGGTGTCGACGTTGCCTGCGTTACGCGTTGTTCCTCGACGGCCGCTCTATGGAGCGTTACGTTGGATGATTTTGGGGTAGCGCCCGTGTTTGATGAAAGCCCAATTGCTGGTCGCGACTGCGTTTGCGGGTGGGGCTTGAGACCCTTACGGTCTGAGGTAGACGCCGGAGTGCCCTGCATCCCCTTCGGCGCTGATGGATCCTTCGTCTTCGAAGAAGAAGAGCCGTGGGTTGTGTGCTTAGGCCTATGGGGTCTGTGTGCGTCCTTGTCGCCGGGGTGTTCACCCCCATGAGCAGGGCGTGAACCAAGCCCGTCGGGGCCGGGGACGGACGTCGAGGAGCGCGAGCGCTCCTTCTGGGGGTTAATGACTTCTGTAACGGACGTCGAGTTATCACCCTCCTCATCACTTTCTGTAACAGCGGCGGCGGGTGAGGAAACTGACTTCGACATAGCATAGTCCGCCCACCTCTTAACTTTGCGTTCTTTAAGAGTTCTTGGTTTCAAGAGCTTACAGGCCGCGCAGCTGTCCTCCTTATGATCGAGGGGCAAGCAACGATTACAGAGCTTGTGTTTGTCCTTCCAAGTGTATTTGCCCCTACAGCGTGGGCAAAACTTAAAAGGTGTCCTCTCCATAGCTGAGGCAATAATAACTGGTGATAACAACCCCAAGGGAAAGATAGGGGAGAAAGAAAGACATTCTCAAAGCGAAGATAAAAGTTCGAACCCCCACTCTCCTTACTGTATGTTGGCCGGCGAGGCCAGGCCACGTGTTCGGCAGCGCCGAAGGATCTCCTCCGTCTCTTCCCCTCCGTCGAAAACTTGCTCGGCGGAGGAACAGCTTCACAGCTAACGTCGAGGGGAGGGATCTTTAACAATATAATAAGTAAAATTAAGGACCGCGGTCCGTAGTAAGTATTTGCAATGTCTCCCTAGGAGCTCCGCGTAAGGCGACCAGAAGCTGGGCGGAAAAAAACAATCTGAGGGACCTCGACGCGTGAGGGATTGATTATGGGTACAACGCACGTCACTATAGGGATAGTGTTACAGACACGCCTTGTCGACGTCCCCTTTTCGACTACGAAAAACAAAATGCAATACTCCGCAGTGACCACTGGATGTCGGACCTATGCACAGCATGTGATTCTAAGCAGATTAACAAACATCAGAAATATATTTATTTTAAACACTTCTTATAAAACACATGTATCACAGTCATCAAGCAAGTTAAAGTAAGTCAAAGAAAAATATACACACTCCCTAGTTAAATTGTAGACCAAGTGAACCAGAGTGAAAACTGAGCAAAACGGCACTGTGAAAACCACACACAAGGGATACTCAATCAATTTCTCACAAGGGAGGGAAAGCACAAGTTATTCAGAAATAGCTTCTTACACACCCTAGCAACAGTTCCCATAAATGTGTGAACCAGTTTAAGCAAGACAGTGCATCAGTATAGAAAATACTTAAACGATAACTGAGCAAAATGGCATTTCACAAGTTTTTAAAAAAGGGGAAGAAAAGGGTAGTTATACGAAGTAGGTGCACCAACACAGTTCTAGTTGAGAAGCAATCTAAAGAAGGCAGTTCCAACAAATGTAGCCGGAGTCAGTAGGCCTGTGCCCGAGTCAGTGGTACAGGGCAAGGGCCCAGGAGCAAAATGTTCTTGTAGCTGCAGTCAGGTCTTTGGTTAACTATTTCGAAAAGGTGGATGCAGAAGGTGAAAGACCATGTTAAGAGAGAGGGGCAGCCAACCCAACAGGTAGGTAAAGGATTTAAAACACCTTTAGAGCTACCGCGAAGAAAAGGCGGCCTGGCGAAACAATGTACCTTTATAATGAAGAAGTGGCTCCTGCGGTGGCAGTTGTTCCTGGTAGTTCCTGCAGTTTGGGGCATCCAGCAGAGGAAGAGAGACTCTCGTCGTGAAGGAAGGTTCGAGTTACTGCACTACCCAGGGATGAAACCAGCCGCGGTGCTGCCTGACGGATAAAAGGTACGCTCCTTTAAATCGCAGTCCGGGTGGACTGGTGCCTGGCTATCCGGCCTCTGCGTACAGGGTACTGGTGATTCAACCAAGGCAGGTCCCGGAAGGCGATTGGCAAACTGGTTGGCCCCACCAGCTCAACGGAAGAAGGCTCTTTCAGGTGAAGATCTTCTCTCGTCATGTGGAGAAAAGTGGCGAGACGCTGCAGCAGGGCTTCACCGGTGGTGCAGCCGTTGCAGATGTCTTTGGCTTCTCTCCTCTTCGGCTTCTTAGTTCCAGTGGCGACGTCTAGCTCTTCCAGTCCCCAGGACCCTGCTTTTATGCAAAAAGATCCCCACTCATACAGCCTAGCTGTCGCTCACACAATGGAGTGGTCAGCTTGGCGGGAGACCCTCCAGCCTATCAGGATAGAGAGCGACATGGGTTGCTGAGGCAACCCTGTCCAGGGGTCCTACTCCCCCTCCCACACAATGGACCCACACCAGACTCAGTGGCGCCGAAAGGAGGGCTTCTTGGCAGAAGCCCGCCAAACGGACGAACAAAGGATCCCCGACCTGGGTTAGGAGTTTAGAGAAACACACGAGAAAGAAGTTATATTAAAGTTCTGGCAAATAAAACCTACCAGAGTAAAGTTAATATTAAAATGCACCAGCAGTATGTTAGAGGATGTCAGAAAAAGTGGTAGCCTCGAACATTGGAAAATCCCATAGGAAAATATTTGCAGTCGAGTATTTACGGTAGTAACCACTGCCACCAGCCAGAAACTTTTGAGAGAGGGACTGTACGTAACCCTCTCGAAAATGAACACAAGGGAAAACTATTAACCCTTTCCAGTACCTCCATAGTAGGATGGGTTGTACTGGTTTAGTTAATAAAAATTGGTAAAGTCAATTGGGAATTTACATGCCCTAGGAGACAGTGGTCAGTCCCAGGGTATGGAGTCTATGTTTGGGGGTGGCTACGACACCCCTGTGTCACTGCACTGAGGGTGCTGTGTAACACATGTGAATAAAGATGGTTCCTATGGAGGAGAGAAAAACCCCACAGACATTAAACACATAAATAGCCTAGAACACACATAGCAAAAACGAGAAAGAGTCTCACTCTTAGCAGGAGAAAAGAAACAAACCTTCAAATCCAGCAAAGCTGCTGGGGGACTCTATAGGTAAGGGACACCAGATAGACTGGAACTCAGGCGACACGCACGGAGACCGAATCAACTACCCCACCTATCCCTTAGTTACCACCGGGTACCAGAGTGTTGTGGAATTGCCGAGAAATTGGCAACTAGCACACAACCTGACTTGTTGACATTGGCAGGTGCACTGGCCACAGGAGTATGAAGGGAGGACAGGTGGGGCTATGCGAGAGCCTGATAGAGGCGGGGACAAGAGGAGTAAGGAACCTTGAATGTCAGAGGGGCCCAGATCAGGACAGGCACATCAGGGGAGACTACACAAGCCCAGCGCCTCAATTCAGGATAAAGATGCCAATTAACCAAATCCACTAACTATTTCCCCTCTCCATACACCTCTCATATTCCAAACCAACACAACCAAAACCTACAGCACAACAAACTGTACAAACTTCACTACACTGCAACAACAAAACAAAAAAGACAGACTCGCACAACGTCTACCGGCCGCAAACACCCCAGGCTCAGCCAACGGAGCCACCGGGCTGAGGCCACCAACAGCACATCACTGCTCTCTTGCACTTTTCCTGCTTCTTCCCACTAACCCAACCCTCCCCCAGTCTTTCAGAGCCGCCAGAGCGCCAGCGGACCACTCCGGTATTGATAGTGCGCGGTACAAATGTCCTTTAACATTAACAGAGAATGAGAATTCTCCCTAACTGACCGGCTGACACAGTCGGCCACATCCAGACCCGACTGAACGGATTCACACATGGCATCCTTGCCATCCTAAACAAGGGCAAGAAAACCATTGCGTTCCTCCCCTTCGGGAATATGTTCAGCCGCCAAAGATACACAATTCCACAGAGTGTGAGTGAAGTTTGCCAAGGCCCAAACGGAGTTGGCTGCCTTTAAAGCCATTCCCCCAGATGAAAATACTTTCTTCGCCCAACCGTCAAAGCGCTCATCATCCCTATCCGGAGGGATGGTAGGGTACGCAGCCTGCTTTGCTGGGGCCGTAGTCGCCTGCACCACCAAACTCTCCGGAGTTGGGTGCCTAGACAAGTAGCTGGGGTCGCCACTGGCTGGACGGTATTTTTTTGGTAGCGACTTATTCACTGCCGGGAGACTCTCCGGAGCAGTCCAAGCCGCCGCCACCCTTCTTTGTAAGGCCATATGAAATGGCAGCACCGGGTCAGTGGGTGGACCTTGGTCAAATACATCTGTCAGGTCATTCTGCAGAAAATCCACAGGTGGAGCAGACCACCCCAAATACTCAGTCACCCTCAACATGAGACGCATGTATGAGGACTCAGCACGAGTACCAGGCTCAGGCCTGCCAAACTCAACCTCCGGAGAGGTGTCCAGACCACTGGCGTCATTTAAGGATTGACGTAGGTCTTCCATCTGGCTGTGACCAGACAACAGGTCATCAGGAACCTCAGGAGGTACAAACCCCTCCTCATCTGACCTTTCTTCCACCTCTGAGATGTAATCCAAAGGCTGGAATAAAACCCTGGATGAAGGTACAGAAAAAGCCTCAAACACAGGCCTCACTGATTTACCCAGGGCCTTCCTCGGAGGATCCACGGCCCTCCGGGGCACCTCCGGTAAAGCCTCCTCAAAAGGCGTTGAGGGTGCCGATGGAATCGGCGCCGACATTGAGCGAGGCGCCGACGACTTCGACAACGGCTTCGAGGCCAGAGCCCCAAGCTTGTCCTTCGACGCCCTCGGCGCCGACGACTTCCTCGGACCCCCGAGAGAGTCCCTCGACAGACATGGCGCTGACGGCATCGATGCCTTCTTAGAAGGCCTCACGGGCTCCGAAGGTCTCAAGGGCGTCGACGACCAGGACCTGGAACTGCCATGATGATCAACCTTGTCCAATCGGGACCTCGACGGCTACCGATGATCGTGCCGACCGCCCGAGCCCAAAAGCGTGCGAGTGGTGGCCCTTCCGCGTTCCTTGCCCGCTTCGCTCGAAGGCACGGATGGAACGGTGCCCCTCGATTCAAAAATCGCCATCATCTCCTTGCGAAATGCGTCCCATTCCGCCGGTGATGAATGCTTGTTGGGACAAGCCACCCGTCGTCTGGCGGAGTCTTCGGAAGAGGACGGGGAAGGCTACCGGTGACAGCGCTTCCGAGAGTGCCTAGAAGAGGCAGAAGAATGGCAGGACACACTCTGAGAACGAGACCCCCCTGGACTTATGCCGATACAGAGAGTTGCCCCTCGAATCGTCGGTCGAAAGACCAGCGGATTTCGACTTACGGGGTTTGGAAACCCTACCTACAGACAACTTCTTCCGCTCCCGCAAGGCCTTCGACGTCAAGGACTGGCATTCATTGCAGTCGTCAGTGGCGTGGCTCTCGCTGAGGCACCAAAGGCAGACGTTGTGTGGGTCCGTAAGGGACATTTTAGAACCGCAGTCTGGACACTTCATGAAGCCCGACCGCGGGGTAGAAGAAGACTAAGACATATTCACAATATCCAATGTTAGAAGAACCAATTCAACAGGAGAAGAACCGAGGCACGCCGAGATTCCGAAGCCAACACGTTCGTGGGAAAAATTGAACTGAGGCTATGGGCGTTGTGCGTCCTACATTTAACATCCGGTGACGTCGGCTCTGGACGGAGGCCCTCGAGGGACAGCGCATGAACGTCACCGACGTAAAACCCCCGATGCGGGGGAAAACATTTTCCGAAGCAGCACAGCTGTGGACATTACTGTCAGAGATATGGAATACGTCGGAGGACACAATCCCCTCGAAAAGAAAATACTGGACTACAGTAGTGTGGGCAAGCTCCCGGAAAATTGAATACTACGGTAAGCAAAGCACTAAACATCGGGATTGTAAAACCACCTACCAGGAAAGAATGGGCTGGCAAAGAACTGTGGGGCACCCAAGTGAAACACTAATAATATAAGGCTTTTGCGTGGATAGTACAGAACTGTGGAAAATAGAAGTGCCCCAAGTAAAACTAGTTATACAATCCAAGGGAGGGCAAAATACTGCTATAGGCGAACGATTGGGAGGGAAGAACACTGCTACAGCTTACCAGACATTACGATGCTTACCTAAGGGAGCCGTCAATTGAAGCGAGTCCCACAAGTATATGACGGGTGGAGCCTAGGTCTTATATCTCCATGTCCAAAAACAGAGGGAAAGCACCAGCGGAGGGGTTGAAAAACCAAAAGAAAAGCAAAGACAGCAGTATCAAGAAATTGTGGTCCCCTATACACCTTAAAAAGCCCCCCGAAAGAGAGGAAGAGCCTGAGAAGCAACGACAGCCAAGTGGGGAAGCACTGACGAAGTTAATGCAAAAAGAAGACTTGCAAATTTGCTTCAAAGAATTTCAGGATTACTTCATGGAGACATTTCAAGCACAATCCACCCAATTAAAATTAGAGCTGATTGCTACAGTAAGTGAAGGTCGAGATAGCTAAATTGGAGGAGTGGGTAGACTTAGCGGAAAGAGCTCTTCAAGAAATGGCAGACGATACAAAAAAAATAAAAGATGTAGTCCTGGAACACCTCTATAGATTGACTCAATTTGGAAATCTAAACGGAAGATCTAGAAAACCGTTTCCACAGATCCAACATACGGATCAAAAACATGGCCGAATCCATGGAGGACAAGGATTTAAATACCACAGTACAACAAATGTTATGCAGACCTTGTCCCAGGAGCAGAGGAGAAAAACATTGGCATGGACCGAATACATAGGGTCGGCACGAAACATATGGATCCAAGAGCTAGACCGAGCGATGTATTGGCGGCTATTACCTCATATGCTCAGGAGGATACAATTCTTTGTGAAGCAAGGACCTTGAGTCCGATAAAAATAAAAGGGTCTGAAATCCAATTGTATCAAGGTCTAGCACAATCCACGCTACAAAAATGTTTTTAAAAATAAAAAAAAAAAAGAAGAGCTATGGACCCGATAGTACGTTTCCTTATACAAAAACTGGTTAACTATAAATGGACATCCCCGTTTGAATTACTCTTCAAGTGGGAAGATGAACAATATTGAATTACCACGTGTGAAGAAGGAATGCACATTTTACAGATCCAGGAGAAAGACGATATACCCTTAGACACTGACAGGAGGATGGATTGGCAAAATAGGAAAGCGGTGACAGTCTGGAAAATGTGGTCTTCCCCCTAGGCAATTGAACTCTTGACAGAGAAAATAAGGGGGGACTCTTAAAGATGGAACTGATCCGGGGCAGGAACGCTCTAATGAAACAGTGGAAATCGCATATGCACACAAGTAAGATAGAGATCCTGGGGGTCCACCAAGTGGTAGTCGTTGGTTTGGAATCCAAGAGTGGGGTTTAGGACTCGCCATAATAAATCCCTGGGTGGCTTAGGGGACCAATAGCTTTGAGCATTTTGCCCGAGTGACCTTAGGAACTTTGCCCCTCCACCCCCCAGGGAATGGGGAAAAGTTGGGGAAAGGGAGGGGAAAAAGGGGGATTTGGGGCTTGTTTGGTTCTGGAGATCTTGGGAGTGATCTATCGAGCAAAATCGATCACACAATGGTGGGGGCAAGATGGCATGAACACAAAGAAAGAATGGGGGTAAAAAGAATAGTGAACAGAGTGTGACCACGGAATTAAAATGAAGGATATAAAAATCCTATCTCACAATGTTAGAGGTATGAACTCCCCAGGCAAAAAGAAAAAAAGGGTTTGAATCCCGATATATTGATGTTGCAAGAAACGCATATAATAAAAAGAGAAAGGGAAGCTTAAAATAAGGGGCTACTCGCAGCTGTTTCAGGCAAACGGAGCATAAAAGAGCAGGGGTTTTGATTGCAATAAGCGACACATTAACAGTGGATATCCTTGGTAGTAAAGCTGACTCAGTGGGACAATTACTCTTCCTCAATATCATATTAGGGACCTATAGATACACACTAACGTCACTATACTCTCCAAATAAAGGTCAAGGTGTTTTTTTGAGAGATGCACTAGCTCAATTAGAGCATTTTGCCAAAGGAGACAATGTATTAACCTGAGATTTTATTATGGCCTGGGCCCACAATTAGATAGGAGCTCCTTCGGCGTCCTGGCACATATTTGTGCCATTCAGCACGATGAAACAAAAAAAAATCACAACCCTGGCCCTACATGACGTGTGCAGAGTAATTAAGGGACAGGCACAAGGCTATACATATTATTCACACATGCATCTATCAATGTCAAAAATTGATTATATATGGCCGTCAACCCGCTTGATGGGAAATCATAAAACTATTGAGCTGGGGTCTATTTCACTCTCAGATGACACGCCTCTAATAATGCACATAGGGATTGAAGGGGCGCTGGGTAGAATTTGGAATTGGCACTTCTCGTCAGAATTGCTACAAGACCCTATCCTGCCCAAGACGATACAAGATAAAATAGACTACTACTTTACCACGAATGATAACCCACAATGTGTCCCAGACTACGGTACGGGATGCCTTTAAGGCGGTATTAAGGGGGAACTTAATAGCTTTAAAAGCAAATTGAGATAGAGTTCAGCGTAAGGGGGAGGAGGAATTAGAAGCTAAAATAGGGTACATTCTAAAGGAGATAGCTAAAAGCACCTCAAGGCGTTTATTAAAATGGAGTGAGCAGCAGAGTGAAAGCAGACTTTGGCAGTGGCAGCCCAGAGTCTTTCTACTGCCTCCATTTAACTAACCTGGACACACCTATATTTACTGATTTCCCCCGCCTAGTGAGCATCAGAGTGAAAGCAGACTGTGGCAAGACGTGCGGCCGTGTCCAGGGTCTCGATTGTCCCGATTGTCCTAGGACAGAAGTTCTTCACCCGTCATTGTAAGAGAGCCAACAAAAGGCTCAGCTCAAAGATGGAGAGCTCCGCAGACTTTTAGGACTGAGGCAGAGTGCGAGGCCACAGCCGCTGCAGGTACGGCCCCTTTCCTTTCTATTCCTTCCTCTACCCCCTGTCTACTTCCTCTACCTTCTTCTTCCTCCCTCCCCCAGTTCATCCCCGCCCGCTCTGTGCTTCCCCAGCACCTTGCCCTGTCCTATTTCCCGCCGTACCTGCCAGCAACAGCCCCATACTGCAGACTCAAACGGAGCACCACAGGCGAGTACTCTGTCCGCCGAAGGAATCCGTGATCTTCAAAGCAAACATCAAGAAAAGGGTGGAGAAGCCTGGGTTGCAAAATGGCCACTGAGAATAAGATCAACTGCAGATGATCGTCTGCCTCCCCCCCTTCACTCCCCCAGTACACCAGGTTCGACGGGGGGAGGGGATGGGTGGAGCTTACGAGGAAAGAACCCCACGGATGGCATCACCTACAAGTGAGTCAGCCTTGGAACAGGCTGGCGTTGCGTCTGGCATACGAACACCGCCCACATCTCCCACACTGGAAAAGTTTCCAGCTCTAACGAGCAAGGAGTCTAGCTACAGACCCAGCAACAGGCGAACAGTGGTAGTTTGCAGTGCAGCTCTGCGGGCGAAGCATTAGATTCCAGTAAACAGCTGGATACGCAATTGCCGCCAAGTTGTGTTGAACTAATTAATAAAAGCACAATGGAAACACCAATAACAGAAATCGTAAAAACCATAAAAGTAACTGCTATTGACATACATGCAATACCAGAATGGGAGGATTTAATGAACCCAGAGTCAGAAGTTGTAGTTGCCACGTTAAGCACCAATGAACTTGAGCTGGAAAATACCAACAAACTTAATATTGAATAAATCATAGGCAACTTAACGAACAGACTCCTGCTGTCAAGCCATTTCCAATTAAGGAAAACCCCCCTGTGGATTTGGCTGGGAGTGTGGTACATGCTCAATTAACTAGCCCGAAAAGGCGGGCCTTTTCAAAACATTCAATGTTGCCAACTATTGATGAACAAAAAGAAGATGGAAGGGATCCTAATGACCATCAACTGAATGAACGGGAAGAAGGAGAAAATCACAGGGGAACTCCCAAAGAGAGACCGTGTCAGCATCCCAAGACTAAGCGCTTTAACATAAGCAAAACAACAAGAAGATTGACGTTGAGACCCAAGGCTCCAAAGAAATAGGCCCAAGGAAAATATCGGATTTGCCTAGAAGTATGGAATCTTTAAACAAATTCTTCAAGAAGAGAAAAGGGCCTCAGGAGACATTAGTAACTGAACTGTCTGATCTAGAAATTCTGGAAATTGTTAGCCAACAAGAAACACACACACTGCCATCGGAAATCACCAGTAACGCCCCCAATATTAACAAGAGATCAACAGAAACAGAAAAGATAGGAACACAGAAGAAAAACAGGACTAGCCCAGTTCTTAGATGGCACTTTGGCAAGAAAACCGGAAGCAATATTCCAGTTGAACACTCGCAGGGGTACATTCTGGAGCCTCCATCTTGGTCCAGAGCGAACGCTGAGGCTGAAAGCTCCCCTCGGGTGTCAATGAAGAGCAAGAAATTGCCTTGTTCAAATTCTTTTTTCACATCCCCAAGGTCGACAGTGGTGGATATTGGTATAAGGACAGAAAGACCGCTCTACGTGGGGTCATCGTCGCACCAAGAAAAGTCCAAGAATCTAGTGGGAATACAGGGTGCGGCCTTGTCAACAACAAATGGGCAATTCCCGACAAAACCAGGTTGAGTGAGTGAAACGGGGTGTACTAATGCCCATGAAATGCCGCAGACTCCAATCCAGACGCAAAGATTAAGTGAACTCCAACAACTCTCCCCCTCTACCCCCCCCCCCCCCAAGATTCCCCACAAAAAATCGATCTGCTTAACATCATGCCTATGGTCACGAACGCGCTTGCCCCTTTTAGCAAGCTATACAAGAGCATTAACAACACCTTGCAAGACCAGACTTCAATCATAGCCATGATGCATACGAAATTGAATTATCTGGACGGATTTTTGGTAGGAACAGAGGGGAGTTTGACATCGAGGATTCAACAGTCTTTTAGGCAAGAAGAACCGAGATCCCAGAACAGATTGGACGTTAACAACAAGCGGTCGGACATTGTCCTCAGACGTTGAAGAAGTCCTCTCAAACGACCTGTGAATCAACAATTACTAAGAGTAAAGAACCATCTACGAGGGTAGGCCAACAAAACCTGAGAAACACGGCTACGGATCAGGGACTCTTCTCCCTACCCTATTGCAGAAATAATTGCCTCAGAGTGCAATAGATCCAAGATCTCTGTAACCGACCAAAACACAAATGTCTTTTCCTACGGCATATTTAATCAACAGAGATCACTTGTCTATTCCCACTAAATCAAGCTCGAACCAAGCAGCAAAAAACAGAGGACTCAACACTCTTAAGGCAAGTTCCAAACATATGAATAAATCAGCAGCTCAAGCAACTAAGAATTCAGCCGAAGGGAATCAAAGATCTGAGAAACACAAATCCCAAGGGAAAAACAAAGATCGACCAGCTCTAAATCCTCCAGTTCTGATCGTGGACGATCAACTGAAATGGAGTATGTACACACTTGAGGAATCAGACTCAAACTCCCAGGAAAGAAAATTCAAAAAGGAAAGCAGAAATGACTTAAGACAGAACCCCAAGTATGGAGCCAGCAAAGAAAGTCCAAATATATGATTTACCCTCTCCAAAGGACAATACACCGCCAATCAAAAGAGACAAGACCATGAGCGGCATTGGAAAAGAGGTCAAAATCATAAAGCAAAACGAAAAAGAGGATAAATCTGAGAAGACGAGGAGAAAGGACGATCAAACCCCTGAGAGAAGACGACATACGAGGTACAATTGGAACAACGGGTTAAAAAAAAATAAACCTGCAGACGGACACAACGGAAAATCTGAAAAGACACTCCCCACTGAAGGTAAAAAGAAGTAGTACATTAAGGAAAGAAGTGACGCGAAATGAAGGAAGAGTACAAAGAAACGCTCACAGACAAATTGAAAGCACGTGCATTCTCAAAATGAAACTTGTTCACAACCGAACCGATAGATTGATTTTGAACAGAGGAACAATCTTAAAAATACTCACACAAATACAGAGTCTAAGACACTTGCAGAATATCGACTTGTGGATAGTGGAACCCTGCCACTCAGGAAGAAGTGATTCCTCTTATTTACATCTGAAGTCTAAAATCATCAACCATCAGCTGATGAAAGAAAGAGTGTATCGGTCTTGCGCTACGATCTAAGAGAAGTTGCTGGTCCGACAAAGGAAGACTAGGATAGAACGAGACATTGCGACATGAAGCAAGGTCGATTAAATCTAACTCCTAGAACTCAAGACTGCCCACGCGTACACTATATAAGCAAGATGGAACATCTACGCTCCCCTCGCAAAGATAAAGGTCGAGGGAACCGAAGAGTAGCAGAAATCCACCATCGGTAGTTGGAGAGAGATAATATGCAACCGCGAAGAGACGACAGACTAGACGGTGAGAAGGCTCGAGTGTTGAAATCGCCTAAGTTAACCAAAAAAGACACACTGTCATTGAGAGCAAAAGGAATGACGGATAAAAACTAGAATTGTGGACATGGGCTAAGACTCCTTCTGAACCTCAACATAAAAACTAGCCACCATTACAGAAGAGCAGATGCCCTCAAATCCTAAAAGAGAAGGAGAGGAAGACAAAATTACTTGAACAGAGAAAGAAGATCAAATTTGGCTGCTGGAATACTTGGGTTTTGAGCATCTTACAAGGACAACAGATGTTAACCTCTGACAATTTGATCTACTGTGCCTACAAGAGACATGGTTGACATCTAAACCCCAACTAAATGGCTTTGACTTTGCCGGATTGTTGACCGCAATAAGAGCGGGGTCTGGCATTGATCTGCTCGAAGTTTTGTCAGCGCCATAATGGATCCAAGCAATGATACTAAACTGGCAACACACAAAGGTAGGCTGTCAAAAACAGAAACTGGAGAAAATCCCTTTAATAAATCTGTATTGGAATCCAGAAGTAACATCGCATGACAAATTCACGAACGAGCTGGGAAAAGTCTTGGACGAGGTTGATGCCAAAAACTTAGGCCATTATGCAATAATCAACCGCAACTTTAACGCTTCCTGCGAGGGCAAAGGATTGAAGGCTAAACATCAAGCACTGTTGGAAGAGTTCATGACAGCTCGCGACATGCACAACCTCCATTGGATGAGATCCAAAATAAACTTAAATATCCCATCCTGGCAGAGAGGAACCCAACAGGGAACGATAGACATGTCTACGTTTCCAAGGACTTGTTGCCAGAGATTATTAACTTCAAAATCGTCTGTACGACGTTCAGTGATCACAATTTACTCACTATGGAATGCCTAGAATCAAGTCTTCAACAGTTTTCTACTTGTCTGGAAATAACAGTGGCCTCTGGAGGCAACCGCGTTAAGATCATAGAAAAAGGACTTCTCCAAATAGCAGGCCAATACAAACATTTCTCGGATGTGCGCTTCATGCCAGCAGAAATTTTTAAGAGTAACTTGGACTACCTGCCACTACTTACAAGGTATACCCCGACCACCAAAAGAACTACCAAAACAATAGCAAATCACCCTCACAAGTATAACCTGGAGCTAGTTGGGAAAAGACAACTTCACGGGAGACTTAAGAGAATCTTTAATAAAGCAAAAACAGTCGAAAACAAGGTGAGGTGGAAAAGGGCCCTGAACTATTATAGGAGTTGGCTACTTCACAACAAGCATAAACTATACCACCGAGATGCTGAGCAAATGTTGCGTGTAATATGTCGAAACAAGGCTAATGAATTCTGGAACATGATCAAGGGCTCATCAAAAACGGTGAACGACCACATACAAAACAACGTGGGAGAAGCCTGTTGGATAACGCACTTTGCATCTCTCTACATCCTGATATTGGCTGATGTCACACAGAAAAAGATGTCTAGTACTACCGAAATAGGAGATAAATCCCCTTGGAACATCCCTTCCGATAAAGAGACGATTCTAAATAACATTACGAAACTAAACAACTAGAGGGCTCGCGGTCCGGATGGGAACTGCAATTTGGAATTGAAAAAACATCTAGAGCTTTGGGCTAACTTAATGAGTAAGATCTTTGCAAACTGTAACATCGCCCAGGAGGTCCCACAATCGTGGAGAAAAGCAATTATCGTCCCCATCTTTAAAAGAGGAGCAACCCAATATAGACCTATTGCACTCTTAGATGTGATGGGGAAGATATTCGCCTCATTGGCACTGGATGCTTTCCAAAACTGGTTGCGGTCCACAGAATTTGCAGATCCCTTCCAGAATGGCTTTGTAAAAAACTCAGGGACTAGAACAAACATGTTATTGCTGAGTTCCATGAAATTCAAGGTCCTACAGGGAGGACCTCATGTTTATCTGGCATTCATTGACCTGGTCCAAACTTTTGATCAGGTCAATAGACAACGCCTTTGGACCAAACTAGAAATGAAGAAGTGCCCATCTTCTATTCTGGAGCCGACTCAAGCCCTACATCAAGACACATCTGTAAGGGTACGGCTAAGTGCAGAAGGCCGCTTGTCTCAAGAAATAAAAACTGCTAAAAGGGTCAAGCTGGGCTGCCCCCTTGCTCCTACGTTATATAACACCTATATAGCAGATTATGGTGATTCATCCAGTGAAGTCAGGCATTTTCCACCTTCGTTAGGAGGAACAAAAATATAAAGACTCATATATGCCGACGACATATTTCTGATGGATCTTACTCCCATTGGTCTGCAACGGCAACTTGATAATCTGGTGGTTTACCTAAAAAAGAACAATCTTCAACTAAATAAGGAAAAAACTAAAATCTTTAGAATGGGAAGGTCCTCAAAAAAGGTACTCAAATTTCGATGGCGCTGTGAAGGCCTACACTTGGAAAATGTGAGTACTTTCAAATATTTGGGGATAATGATTAACGACGACAGACAGGAAGCAGCCGTGCAAGATTTCTTGTGGAGTAAACTAAGAAACCTAACAGCACAGGCAAAGGCCGTCGACAGGAAATAAGGCAGGTTCTCCCTCATTCCCATCCTGAGATTTTTCAAGATGAAGGTGGTTACATCTCTGATCTACGGCATGGATGCAATGCCGCTAGCACCAAACTCGATCTGGGTGAAACTTTAACGTTTCTTCTGGAGGGGTGTTTTGGGGCTGTCGAAATCTACACCAATGGCCCTACTCAGAAGAGATCTTTGTCTGTCATCTCTGCTGGCTATTGAAATGAGAGCAACTCTAATGTTATACAGAAAAGTAACCTACAATCCCGAATCCAAAGTCCTGGACCTAATCAAAAGGGAGATGGGCGGTGGGACGAACCAGATGTTGCACAAATGGCAACAGCTAAACTTGAATATATTAAAAGACTTGGACTTAGAAACGCTGGTGCAAAACCCAAATAAAGTCTCGAAAAATAATATAAGGCCGATTGGATCAACACTTTGGAAGTGGCCAGTAGGTATTCTCGGACTAAAGACTTCTCGTCAACGCCAGTGAAGCTTAAAGATGTCAGAGGGTACCTAAAGCAATTCCTGGATAAAAGGCTAAGCAGATTCTTCATAAGATTTCGATTAAACCAGGTGAAAACTACGAAATCTTAGCCATACGAAATCAGGTGAAATCAAACAAATGCCGGTTCTGCGAAGAAAACCCTCAAGTGGAAGCCAGCAAGCATTCATTGCCTGAGTGTAAAGAACTTAAAAGAGAAAGAGACAGGTTCCTTGCGGAACCGCTGGAAAGCTTTAGAACTTTGGATGAGGACAATATTTGGAACTTCTTGACATGTTGAAATAACAGACGAGGTGTGATCGGAGTGACGTCATTCTTGAAGTCCCTTGACATACAGTAATTTTTGAAACTTTGAAGATGGAAAACCTGTCGATTTTAGCCACTGCGATACACCTATCTAATTTGGACCTAAGCTTAATGAAAAGTATTCCTTGGAGGATTTTAATAAAACAAATTTGTAAAAATTGCAAAGCAATTAAACCAAAAAAAAAAAAAAAGAAAAAAAAATGTGATACATGAGCAGGGCCAATTAGAAATGCTACGTACAAGACAACCTGAAAGAGTGATATTATTCACCAAACAATAGTACTAGGTAAAAGCCAACAAAGTGGATACATTCCTAGCTAGACAATTAAAAGATACAGCTCAGTCCTGTACGATCTTGAAAATGAAAGGGAACTCAGGCAATTATATAACAACCAACAAGGGTATACAAAGGGTGTTTAATGAATATTACACTGCATTATATACCACTGATAATCCGAAAAAGGAGCAACAAGAGGCATATCTGAATAAGAGGAATCTGTTAAACATTACGGAGGAGGAGAGGGATAGGCTGGATGAGGTAGTTCAGGTTGATGAGGTAGTAGCAGTAATACAATCCCTACCCAGAAATAAAGCTCCGGGACCGGACGGGTATCCCGCAGGCTTTTATGTTAAATATAGTGAAACATATGCACTGTATCTTACAAAACTGTTTAACTTTTTTAGGACGACGGCCACAATAACAAAATCTAGGAATCAAGCCAAATTATTGGTATTTCCTAAAGCAGGTAAGGACCCATCACTCACGGGGTCGTACAGACCAATAGCGTTGATTAACATCGACTCAAGATTTACACAAAAATATTGACGACTCAGCTGAAGGACCTTCTACCAAATTTGATAGGATCAGATCAGATCAGTCAGGCTTTATCTCATCTCGACAGACTCATGATAATATCCGTCGAGTATGTCATCTGTTGGAAAAGACGGCTATAACCCAAACGCAAGGACTTCTGGTGTTGCGCGACATCGAAAAAGCGTTCGACAGTTGAATGGTCCTTTCTGTTCCGTACTATGGAACATATGGGGTTTGGCGAAGGATTCCTTCGGAAGGTGCGAGCAAATTACCGTTCCCCGCAGATTAGAATAGCGATTAATGTGAATTTATCTGATAATGTCGCTATACAATGGGGTACTAAACAGGGATGCCTGCTATCCCCATTACTATATGCTATTTACTTGGATCCCTTCTAGCTAGGTTACGAGACATACAACAAATAAAGGGAATTAAGATGGCGGGGTAATAACATAAAATAATGGCGTTTGCAGACATGCTTATAGCAGTAACTGCACCAGAAGCGTCCCTACCATGCTGATGACCGAATCGGAGGAGTATGGAGAGGTAGCAGGGGTTAAAATCAAAAGGTCAAAATCGGAAATATTGAACTTGACAGTCATCCCAGATACAGTGGAACGCTTAAGGATCCCAACTCAATTATCGGTCGATGAGAAACGTATTACGTACCTAGAGGTAGTTCTTAATAAAGCGCTAGAACAAATGTGCGGGGTGAACTATCCGCAACTGCTCGTCAGGATGAAAAAGGACTTGCTAAAATGGAATCTATTAGCAATCTCCTGGATTGGGAAAATGACAGTGGTGAAAATGGTGATCTTGCATAGAATCTTATATTATTTCCAAACTCTCCCACTTCATGGCCGAAATCTTTTTTAGCACCTTTACACATCTTATCACGGCATGCATATGGCAAAACAATGATAGCAGTGTCCACCCTTACAGCCGCAAGAGACCGGGGAGGAATGGGACTTTTGCATTTTTACAGGCATTATGAGGCGGCACAATTAAGGGTCATAAAAGATTGGTTTGTGGTTACGGGACAGAAAATATGGACTAGCCAGGATGGGGCAGTAGCGGGCACCCCACTCCACGGGTTGCTATGCTTGAATCAGGACCATAGACCCTTTAACGTTAAAATTAGTAAAATAGTATGGACAGTTACCTTAGTGTGGGATAGAGCAAACAAATTATAAGTTACTCACTGTAGTGACTAACGTACTCCTAATCCATAGTCCCCTTTCCTCTATACTGTCTGGGCGTCCTCTCTAGGGACGGGAGATGGAACCTTTTTCACCAGAAAGAAATCATCTTCCCTTTAAATTTAGAGGCGTGCCGGGGTGTGGCCCTGGGAGCATGCGCTCCCCTGACTCCGCCCACCGGTGCCACTCCTCAGTCCCCTTTGTCGTGGCGACAATATTACCACTACCTAATGACACCAGTTTTATTAGGGGGGAGGATGGTTGGACATATGGAGGAAAGGGGACTATGGACTAGGAGTATGTTAGTCACAACAGTAAGTAACTTATAATTACTCCTACATCCAGTCCCCTTTCCTCCATACTGTATGGGCGATTACAACTGAATGTAGCCCCAGGGTGGAGAGGTGACCCTCTTAAGAAACCTAGTTCCTTAATATTGCCTGACCAAATGCTGCGTCAGACCTGGAGCTGGCATCCAAGCAGTAGTGCTTGCAGAAGGCCGAAGGCGTAGCCACCTTACTGATGACCTGCCATGGAACGAGCCTCTGAAAAGCCACGGCCGTGGCCTTGGCTCTGATAGCGCGGGCATGCATATTTGCAGGGAGTGGTTTGTGCTGCCCCTCATAGGCCTCTTTGATGGCCGCAACATCCATCTCGCTATGGAGGCCTTGGAAGCTTGATAGCCTGGCCTTGACCCACCGAAGGGGACAGTGTACTTCCGGTTTGCGGAAGCTCCAGGTTCTGTCGAGATAGAATTTTAGAGCACGCCTGACATCAGACAGTGCACTACCGTCTGTGCTTCGTCCTTGGGGTCTGCAAAGAAAGTAGGTAGCACTATCTCCTCATTGAGGTGAAACAAGGAGACTACCTTAGGTGAGAATGCAGGATGAGTTCTAAGGACCACCTTGTCCATATGAAAGATAGTATAGGGCTCTGAAGCCACCATGGTCTGGATTTCACTGACCCTGCGTGCAGACTTAAGACCCACCAAGAGGGCTGTCTTAATGGTGACCAGCCTGATGTCCGGGAACGCCACTGGCTCAAATTGTTTATGCGCCAAGGCGACTAGAAACAGTTTGGTTGTAGAGGTCCACACAAACAATTACTTATACTTGATTTAAGGTAGAAAACTCTCAGTGAGTGTAAATACACTTAAAAGTGCTCCCTGTTAGGATCTATGCTACTAGATCCAAAAGTACTGAAAAGAGGGAGATGGTACCTCGAGAGAACTCGAGGTACAAACAATGGCACCAACAAAAGCAGCCAAAAGGTTGCTAGACTGTTCAAAGACAGTTTTTCTTGGCTAAAAGAATTATTCAACACAATGTAATTTGGGCAAGATAATTGTTATTGATGGTAGTTTCCAACATAAAATCTTACTATTTTTTTTTTTTGCTACAAACCATTCGTGGTAGCATATTCATCACAGTAGTAAACAAATTCACATGCATTTATATAAAAAAACTGTTAATTAAATAGAAATTCAACAAATATACATTTCATTTGATTGACACTGGTAATGACAATAAATTCAGTCAATTTAGATATGTTTAAACATAAGTTGTAGCCGGATATCTAGACAGGGGATTGCCATTGTTGTGCCTCCTATCTCATACTATGCGTTTCGGGCTTCGTGAGCCCTTCTTCAGGTATTGATATCAGTAGATTGGTTCTTTCTGAAACAATGTATATAGAATAGCATTATTAGTTAGCCATAAGTCTCTAATGGATTATTAACTGAAGAAAAAACGAAGTTAGTTGGACACTTCACTAACCTGTTGATGTGATCAGTGTGATAGTCAATATTCGCAATAGACTCTGTAAGGGTTATTCAAAAATATGGGATACATTACTCACCGTAATGTATTTCTGATGCTTGTATCTGCGTAGATTCACATGCTGTGCATAGGCCGACATCTAGTGGAAGCTGCGGAGTATTACAGTTTGTTTTTCGAAACCCGAAAATGGGCGTCGACACAGGGCGTGCCAGTAATACTATCCCTAGCGTGACGTCCACTGTACCCAAGATCCCTCACGCGTCTAGGATCCTCAGATTGTATTTTTTCTGACATGAGGTAGCATGAGGAGTAGCGTGAGTACAGATAATCCAAGCAGATAGACAGAAAGGTAAGACTACAAGCAATCATGCGCCTTCTCTCAGAGGGGAGGAAGGGTGGGTCGCATGTGAATCTAAGCAGATACAAGCATCAGAAATACGATTACGGTGAGTAATGTATCCCTTCTGAGGCTTGTGGAATCTGCTTAGATCACATGCTGTGCATAGATTAGCGTGCAGTACCTGAAGAAGGTGGTGGGATGTGAGAAGGGTCTTGAGCAAATAAGTGTCTTAGAACCGCTTGTCCCACTTGTGTATCTGCCTTGGAATGGGTGTCAATGCAGTAATGCTGAGTAAAAGTGTGAATAGAGCTCCAAGTAGCTGCTTTGCAAATGGTGTCAAGGGGTACATTTGCAATGAAAGCCAGAGTGGCCCCAATGCCTCTAGTAGAGTGGGCTCTTGGCGTGAAAGGCAGAGTTTTTTCAGAGAGTGAGTAACACAGCTGGATACAGTTAATAATCCACTTCGAGATGGCACCTTTAGAGACGCGATCCCCCTCTCTGCCTGTAGCTACGGAGACAAACAGTTGATCTGTTTTTCTTAGCGGTCTGGTTTTATTTACATAGTAGAGGACCGCCCTACGCACATCTAGGGTGTGTAGTTTCACCTCAGCCGAGCTTTGCGGGTCCTGGAAGAAAGCCGGAAGCTCGATGGACTAGTTTACATGGAATTTTGATATAAATTTAGGTGAGAACCTAGGGTGTGTGCGTAAAACCAGTTTGTCTTTATGGACAGTAAAGAAGGGATCCTGCACTGACAGAGCCTGAATTTCACGGACCCTTCTTATAGAAGTAATAGCTACTAAGAAGGCCGTTTTATAAGTCAGGTGTTTGAGACTGCTTTTATGCATGGGTTCGAAAGGGGGGCCCATGAGCTTGGCTAGCACCACATTAAGGTCCCACCCTGGTGGTGGGTTTGAAATAGGAGGGTGAAGTCTCTTTACTCCTTCCATGAAGGCTTTAACTACTGGTACTTTCCACCACGAAACCTTGTTATGGGAAGTGGTGTAAGCCGACAGGGCTGCCAGGTGTACTTTCAGTGAGTTAAAAACCAATCCTGCATCTAGCAGGTGGAGCATGTATGTAACAATAGTGGAAGGAGTGCAATCAACCGGGTTGATTTGTCTACTCTGGCACCAGATAACGAACCTCTTCCACTTGTCAAAGTAACAGTGCCTTGTGTTTGGTTTCCTAGATTCCTTTAGGATGTCCATACACCTCTGTGGCAAATTGAGATGTCCAAACTCTATGACCTCAGGAGCCATGCTGCCAGGTTCATTGAGTTGGTTTGCTGGTGCACTGTTTGACCTTGGTGCTGGGACAGTAGGTTGTACCAGGATGGAAGTTTGATGGGCTCGCACACCGCCATCCTGCGTAGGTGTGGGAACCACGGTTGTCGTGCCCACATGGGAGCAACTAGGACGAGCGTCATCGACTCTCTGTTCATCTTGTTCACCACTTTCCTGATGAGAGGAGTTGGTGGAAAAGCGTACGCAAACATCCCTGACCAGTTCATCCACAGGGCGTTCCCCTGGGAGTCTGGTTGGGGGAACCTGGATGCAAATCCTGGGCATTGTTTGTTTTCGCTTGTGGCGAATAAGTCTATAGTGGGGAAACCCCACAGAGAAGATATCTTCTACGACCTCTCTGTGTAGAACCCATTCGTGTTCCTCTGGGAGGGAGTCTCTGCTCAGAGCATCCGCTAGGGAATTGAGCTCCCCTGGAACATGTTGTGATGACAGGAAGATGTTCCGTCTGAGTGCCCATATCCAGATTTTCTGGGCAAGCTTGGACAGATTTGGCGAGCGAGTCCCTCCTTGCTTGTTCAGGTAGAACATGGCTGTTGTGCTGTCCGTCCGGATTTGCACTGACAGGTTTAGTAGGTGGGGCTCGAACGCCTGAAGCGCTCTGAATACTGCCAGAAGCTCTAGCATGTTGATGTGGTTCTTGGCCACTGAGTGAGACCAGAGACCCTGTGCTGTGTGGTGGAGATGGTGAGCTCCCCACCCCGTCAGACATGCATCTGTAGTGACTACTGCATGTACTTTGGGATCGTAAAAGGGTTTCCCCTGTACGAGATTCTCTCTTGTCCACCAGTGAAGGCTTTGTACCAGTGTTGGCGAAATGACCACTAGATCGTCCCACTGACCACTTGCCTGAGACCACTGTTTCGCCAACCATTCCTGCATGGGACGCATGCGCAGGCGCGCGTGGGGGACCAGGTAAATACATGACGGCATCATGCCCAGTAAACGCATTGCTTTGCGTACCGTTATTTGTTGACCGGACTGATAATGCGGGATTTGCAGTAGTATATTCCAAATTCTTTCTTCTGAAGGAAAGGTCAACCCCTCCTGGGTATCTAGGATAGCTCCTAGGAATTGTTTTGAGGTGTTTGGCACCAGGCTTGACTTTTTCTCGTTGATTGAGAAGCCTAACTCATGGAGGAGGTCGATAGTCCTTTGAATGTTTGTCCTGCAAATTCCTGGGGTTTCCCCCGTTATGAGCCAATCGTCCAGATAAGGGTACACTGGGATTGTCTCCCTGCGTAGGTGTGCAGCCGCCACCGCCAGTACCTTGGTGAATACCCTTGGTGCTGAAGCTATCCCGAAGGGCAGTACCTTGAATTGGTAGTGTCGACTGTCCACCTTGAAGCGCAAATACTTTCTGTGCGCTGGGAACATGGAAATATGAAAATAAGCAGCTTTCATATCCAAGGTTGCCATGTAATCCCCCTTTCTTAGGAGGGGGATTACCTCTTGTAGCGTGGTCATACGAAATTTTTGGGGCTTGACATACTTGTTGGCAGGTCGTAAGTCCAATACTGGGCGCATTGTCAAGTCTTTCTTTGGCACAAGGAAGTAAGTTGAATAAATACCCTTGTTTACCTGGTGTCCCGGGACGAGTTCTATCGCGTCCTTTTCTAGCAAAATGGCGATCTCCTCAAGGAGAATCTTCTGATGTTCTAAAGAGTGTACTCTTTGTCGTGGAGGATGGTTCCGGGGACGCTGCAGTAGCTCTATACAATATCCTGTGGATACTGTTGACAGCACCCATCTGTCTGATGTGATCCCTTCCCAAGCCTGGGTGAAGTTGGAAATGCGTCCCCCTACTGGGGTTGCGTGAGAAGGGACCCTGAACTGAGCGTCACTGCTTTGGTGGAGGCGTGCCGCCTCCCTTGCTGGGGCTGCCTCTGCCTTTACCACGACCTCTTCCATTACCCCTGCCGTAACCCTGGGTAGACTGTTGGTTGTTGTTCCACTGTGTACCCTGCCCCTGTGAATAGTTAGATCCTCTTTGGGAATTTTGGCCGCGTGGGCGACGAGAATTACTATTCCCTCTCTGGTTAGGGGGTTTATAGGTTAACTGGCCAAGGGACTTGAGTGTTTCGTATTCGTCCTTGGCATTTTTCAGTGCGTCTTCGACCGCCTTACCAAACAACAGTTCTGTTTCCACCGGTTTGTCCAATAATGATGCCTGGGTTTCTGCCTTAAAACCAGACTGCCGTAAACACGCATGTCTTTTGATGACAGTGCCTTCCGCTATCAATCTGCCTGCGTTGTCCGCGGCGTCGAAGGTTGCTTTCAAAATGCAACCAGACACGGCTCTACCCTCTGCGGAAATCTGAGCTAACTGGCCCTTTAAAGGTTCTGGAGCAGAGGCTATGAGTGCCGCGACTTCTTCCCACTGATGGCAGTTGTAGCTGGCCAACAGGGTGGTGGAGTTTGCAATCCTTGCTGGATAGGCAGATGTTGAGGCTTCTTTCCTGCCGAAACCGTATAGTTTTTAGCTCTCCTTGTCGGGAGGAGCTTCGGACGATGACAAGGGTGTTCCAGCCCTTTTACGAGTGTTGGTGACAACAAGGGAGTCTGGCTTCAGATGTCCTCTTATGTAGAGAGGGTCAGACTGGGCCGCCCTGAAAAGTTTTTCAACCCTGGGATTGATTGCTCTGGTGAGGTTCGGGTTCACCAGGGACGGATCTATTCTCCGCTGAATGGACTTAAGGATAGGGATGGTCTGGGCAACAGGCCTCCTTTCTCCCACCAACTCTTCTGCGAAGTCCCTTTCCTCCTGGACACCGTGGGTGTCAATGTGGAAATGTTCTGCTGCGCGTGCAAGAAGGGAGTAGTTTCTTACCTGTAACTCCATTTCTCCAGCGTTGGTATCTTTCATGGATTCACATGCTTAGAATATTCCCCGTCGTCAGACTGGGAACCCTCGTCGTTTCCTATAGGAAAAAACTTCCGACACTTGTGTGTCCTATCTACATCTACGTCCTCTCTGGGGCCGTTCACGCATGCCCCGTAGGACGTAGTGGTATAAAATCCCCGCCACCACGGGTCCCGTCAGATTTCGGCCCCTCCAAAGTAGAAAGGAGAACCTGCTTATGCACATATTTTGCACATTGCATTCCGGGGAGGCTGGTGGGCGCATGTGAATCCATGAAAGATACCAACGCTGGAGAAATGGAGTTACAGGTAAGAAACTACTCCCTTCTCCAGCATTGGATCTTTCATGGATTCACATGCTTAGAATAAATTTTATAGCAGTATCCTAAAAAAAAGGAGGTGAGAATGCAATGTAACATACACCACAAAAAACACCCCAAAACCTAATATATAGGCACGTAAGCAGCAACGTATTTTCTGATATATACATATTCATAATGCATACATATATATATATATATATGGGATACATTACTCACCGTAATCGTATTTCTGATGCTTGTATCTGCTTAGATTCACATGCTGTGCATAGGCCGACATCTAGTGGAAGCTGCGGAGTATTACAGTTTGTTTTTCGAAAGTCGAAAATGGGCGTCGACACAGGCGTGCCAGTAATACTATCCCTAGTGTGACGTCCACTGTACCCAAGATCCCTCACGCGTGTAGGATCCTCAGATTGTATTTTTTCTGACATGAGGAAGCATGAGGAGTAGCGTGAGTACAGATAATCCAAGCAGATAGACAGAAAGGTAAGACTACAAGCAATCATGCGCCTTCTCTCGGAGGGGAGGAAGGGTGGGTCGCATGTGAATCTAAGCAGATACAAGCATCAGAAATACGATTACGGTGAGTAATGTATCCCTTCTGAGGCTTGTGGAATCTGCTTAGATCACATGCTGTGCATAGATTAGCGAGCAGTACCAGAAGAAGGAGGTGGGATGTGAGAAGGGTCATGAGCAAACGGGTGTCTTAGAACCGCTTGTCCCACTTGTGTATCTGTCTTGGAATGAGTGTCAATGCAGTAATGCTGAGTAAACGTGTGAATAGAGCTCCAAGTAGCCGCTTTGCAAATGGTGTCGAGGGGAACATTTGCAATGAAAGCCAGAGTGGCACCAATGCCTCTAGTAGAGTGGGCCCTTGGCGTAAAAGGCAGAGTCTTTTCAGAAAGAGAGTAACACAGCTGTATACAGTTGATAATCCACTTCGAGATAGCGCCCTTAGAGACGCGATCCCCCTCTCTGCCTGTAGCTACGGAGACAAACAGTTGATCTGTTTTCCTTAGCGGTCTGGTTTTATTTACATAGTATAGGACCGCCCTACGCACATCTAGGGTGTGTAGTTTCACCTCAGCCGAGCTTTGCGGGTTTTGGAAGAAAGCCGGAAGCTCGATGGACTGGTTTACATGGAACTTGGATATGAATTTAGGTGAGAACCTAGGGTGTGTGCGTAAAACCAGTTTGTCCTTGTGGATAGTAAAGAAAGGATCTTGCACTGACAGAGCCTGAATTTCACTGACCCTTCTTATGGAGGTAATGGCTACTAAGAAGGCCGTTTTATAAGTCAGGTGTTTGAGACTACTTTTATGCATGGGTTCGAATGGGGGTCCCATGAGCTTAGCTAGCACCACGTTGAGGTCCCATCCTGGCGGTGGGTTCGAAATAGGAGGGTGAAGTCTCTTTACTCCTTCCATGAAGGCTTTAACCACTGGTACTTTCCACCACGAGACCTTGTTATGGGATGTGGTGTAAGCCGAGAGGGCTGCCAGGTGTACTTTCAGCGAGTTAAAAACCAACCCTGCATCCAGCAGGTGGAGCATGTATGTCACAACGTTGGAAGGAGTGCAATCAACCGGGTTGATTTGTTTATTCTGGCACCAGATAACGAATCTTTTCCACTTATCAAAGTAACAGTGCCTTGTATTTGGTTTCCTGGACTCCTTTAGAATGTCCATACACCTCTGTGGTAATTTGAGATGTCCAAACTCTATGACTTCAGGAGCCATGCTGCTAGGTTCATAGAGTTGGGTTCCTGATGCACTGTTTGACCCTGTTGCTGGGACAGTAGGTTGTACCAGGCTGGGAGTCTGATGGGCTCGCACACCGCCATCCTGCGTAGGTGTGGAAACCATGGTTGTCTCGCCCACATGGGAGCAACTAGGATGAGCGTCATCGATTCCTTGTTCATCTTGTACACCACCTTCCTGATGAGGAGTTGGTGGAAAAGCGTACGCAAACATCCCTGACCAGTTCATCCACAGGGCATTCCCTTGGGAGTCCGGCTGGGGGAACCTGGATGCAAATCCTGGGCATTGTTTGTTTTCGCTTGTGGCGAATAGGTCTATAGTGGGGAAACCCCACTGAGAGAAGAGATCTTCTACCACGTCTCTGTGAAGGACCCATTCGTGTTCTTCTGGGAGGGAGTCTCTGCTTAGAGCATCCGCTAGGGAATTGAGCTCCCCTGGAACATGTTGCGATGACAGGAAGATGTTCCGTCTGAGTGCCCATATCCAGATTTTCTGGGCAAGCTTGGACAGATTTGGCGAACGAGTCCCCCCTTGCTTGTTCAGATAGAACATGGCTGTCGTGCTGTCCGTCCTGATCTGCACCGACAAGTTCAGTAGATGGGGCTCGAACGCCTTTAGCGCTCGGAATACTGCCAGAAGCTCTAGCAGATTGATGTGGTTCTTGGCTACTGAGTGAGACCAGAGACCCTGAGCTGTGTGGTGGAGAAGGTGAGCTCCCCACCCAGTCAGGCATGCATCTGTAGTCACCACGGCTTGTACTTCGGGATCGTAAAAGGGTTTCCCCTTTGCGAGATTCTCTCTTGTCCACCAGTGTAGGCTCTGTACGAGTGTTGGCGAAACGACCACTAGATCGTCCCAATGACCACTTGCCTGAGACCACTGTTTCGCCAACCATTCCTGCATGGGACGCATGCGCAGACGCGCGTGGGGGACCAGGTAAATGCATGACGCCATCATGCCCAGTAACCGCATAGCTTTGCGTACTGTTATCTGTTGACCTGACTGATAATGCGGAATTTGCAGAAGTATATTCCGAATTCTCTCTTCCGAAGGGAAGGTCAATCCTTTCTGAGTATCTAGGATAGCTCCTAGAAACTGTTTTGAGGTGCTTGGCACCAGACTTGACTTTTTCTCGTTGATAGAGAAGCCTAATTCGTGGAGGAGGTCGATAGTCCTCTGAATGTTTGACCTGCAAATTCCCGGGGTTTCCCCCGTTATGAGCCAGTCGTCCAGATAAGGGTACACCGGGATTGCCTCCCTGCGTAGGTGTGCAGCCGCCACCGCCAGTACCTTGGTGAATACCCTTGGTGCTGAAGCTATCCCGAAGGGCAGTACCTTGAATTGGTAGTGGCGACTGTCCACCTTGAAGCGCAAGTACTTTCTGTGCGCTGGGAGCATGGAAATATGAAAATAAGCATCTTTCATATCCAAGGTTGCCATGTAATCCCCCTTTTTTAGGAGGGGGATTACCCCTTGTAGCGTGGTCATACGGAATTTTTGGGGCTTGACATACTTGTTGGCAGGCCGTAAGTCCAATACTGGGCGCATTGTCAAATCTTTCTTTGGCACAAGGAAGTAAGTTGAATAGATACCCTTGTTTACCTGGAGTCCTGGGACGAGTTCTATCGCGTCCTTTTTTAGCAGAATGGCGATCTCCTCGAGAAGGATCCTTTGATGCTCTAGGGAGTGCACTCTTTGTCGTGGAGGATGGTTCCGGGGACGCTGCAGTAGTTCTATACAATATCCTGCGGATACTGTTGACAGCACCCATCTGTCTGAGGTGATCCCTTCCCAAGCCTGGGTGAAGGTGGAAATGCGTCCCCCTACTGGGGTTGCGTGACAAGGGACCCTGAACTGAGCGTCACTGTTTTAGTGGAGGCGTGCCACCTCCCTTGTTGGGGCTGCCTCTGCCTCTTCCACGACCTCTCTTGTTACCCCTGCCGTAACTCTGGGTAGACTGCTGGTTGTTATTCCATTGTGTACCCTGTCCCTGGGCATAGTTGCCTCTTTGTGAATTTTGGCCGCGTGGGCGACGAAAATTACTGTTCCCCCTCTGGTTAGGGGGTTTGTTGGTAAGCTGGCCAAGGGATTTGAGAGTCTCATATTCATCTTTGGCATTTTTAAGTGCGTCTTCGACCGCTTTCCCAAACAATAGGTCGGGTTCCACTGGCTTGTCTATTAAAGAAGCCTGGGTTTCTGTCTTGAATCCCGACTGCCGTAACCACGCATGTCTCTTGATAACAGTACCTTCTGCTATCAATCTCCCTGCGTTGTCAGCGGCGTCGAAAGTCGCTTTTAAAATGCAACCAGACACGGCTCTCCCCTCTGCCGAGATCCGAGCCAGCTGGCCCTTTAACGGTTCTGGAGCAGAGGCAATGAGCGCCGCGACTTCTTCCCATTGATGGCAATTGTAACTAGCCAACAGGGTGGTGGAATTCGCAATCCTTGCTTGGTAGGCGGACGTTGAGGCTACCTTCCTGCCAAACCCGTAAAGTTTTTTGCTCTCCTTGTCGGGAGGAGCTTCTGATGAAGATAAGGGCGTGCCAGCCCTTTTTCTAGTGTTGGTAACCACTAGGGAATCTGGTTTAAGATGTCCCCTTATATACAGAGGGTCAGACTGGGCTGCCCGGAAAATCTTTTCAATTCTGGGGTTGACAGCTCTGGTGAGGTTCGGATTCACCAGGGAAGGATCTATTCTTCGTTGGATGGATTTGAGGATAGGGATGGTCTGAGCGACCGGTCTTCTCTCTCCTACAAACTCCTCCGCGAAGTCCCTTTCCTCCTGTACACCGTGGGTGTCGATGTGGAAGTGTTCCGCTGCTCGAGCGAGAACCTCGTTAAGGAGGGGCTGGTTATCAACTGGAGAGTCAGTAACTGGGGCTTCACTTTGTACTGGGGAATCTACTCTGTAAATTTCCTGCTCATCTTCTCCCTCCTCCAGGTCCTCATCCTCCGCATAGTAATCTGTCCCGGTTTGTTCTTCCATAATGTCAAACTCCTGGTCCTCTTCAGGGAAAACTTGTCCCTGGTAACTGGGGAGTGGAGTAGAATATGGAGTGGAGTAAGGCTGAACCTCGAAGGGTTCAGGTCTTTCGAACCGGGGCTTTTTACTTAGCGGGATAGGATCGGAGGAGCCTGAGGGTGTGGCCCCTTGAGGGTTATATGAAAGAAAGTGTTCTGGGTTCTTATCATAAAAATCAGCCAAGGAAGACATCCTAGACATAACCCTGTCTATGTCTTCACTGGACCATTCCCTGGAACAGGGTATTACTTTAGCAGGTAATTTATGGGACTTTCCAAGAGTCGACTTGTGTTTGCCTGTCTGCCTAGGGTGAGAGGATGGCTTTACAGGGGTGGAAGGCTGTGCTTTCCGCTGTTTCCCCCCCTCCCCGTGCGTGGAAAAATGTTTTCCCTGTCCCTTGGAGGCCCCAGAGACTTTCGACGCCTGGCGCCGAGGGTCTGGAGAGGTATCTGTGTGCTTCGGGCGTGGGGCCTCACTGGTGTTAACCGCGGTCTCGGTATCTTGGAGCGCGGCCTGGGGGTGGAAGTCGTCTTCGTCTCCCGACGATCGAACTTCCGTTAATGTGTGTAGCGAGGCACTCTTGGCAAGAGTGGATGATTGCCTTGCGTCGTGAGGCGATCTCGATCGAGAGCGCCCAGAGGACACCGAGTCGGACCGTTCTTTTTGTGCCTCTTGCCGGGAAGTCGACGTCGTCGAGGTCCGGTTGGTCTTAGTGCGTTTAGTGTGTGTTAGGTGTGTAGCGCTTGCGTCGCCGGGGGTCTTCCCCATAGCCGCCCTGCTGGACGACCTTCCGAGGTCGGGGACCTGCGCTCGTCGGCTGTCTTTCGACGCCGTAATGCCCTCGCCGTCCGAAAGTACGGCGTCGCTGCCATCGCTGAAGGCGCCCTCCGCTGCCATGGCCTCCTGCCTGGCGTGGTGGGCCCAACGCTTTGTCGAACGGTCCTTAAGTGTCTTAGGTTTAAACCTACTACACGCTCTGCAGTTCGCTTCGGGGTGATCCCTCGGCAAGCAGAGATTGCACGTGGCGTGCCTGTCGACCCAAGGGTATTTGCGATTGCACTTGGGGCAGAATTGAAAAGGGGTACCCTCCATACGCACCTTAAGGCAGCGGGCTGCTAAGTGTAGGAATATATAAATGTAACTATATATCAAGAGTGAAGAGTATGTACCACCCCCCACTCTCCCTACTTGTAAGGGCCGAGGCCAGCGGCCTACTAGGCCCGGGCCGAGGCCAGCGGCCTTCCGAGGCCCAGATCCGTCGTGCAGCAGTCGACGGTCGATGACTTCTCCAGCCGTCGTCGAGGTTGAGGGTCGACGTTGGGGTGGGGAAGGGAATGAATAAGAATTATAATTATAATAACAGCAAAAGTATGGCTAAGGCCAGGGAACTCCGCAAGATGCTTCCGACCAGTATGGCGGAAAAAAACAATCTGAGGATCCTACACGCGTGAGGGATCTTGGGTACAGTGGACGTCACACTAGGGATAGTATTACTGGCACGCCTGTGTCGACGCCCATTTTCGACTTTCGAAAAACAAACTGTAATACTCCGCAGCTTCCACTAGATGTCGGCCTATGCACAGCATGTGATCTAAGCAGATTCCACAAGCCTCAGAAATATATATATATATATGGGATACATTACTCACCGTAATCGTATTTCTGATGCTTGTATCTGCGTAGATTCACATGCTGTGCATAGGCCGACATCTAGTGGAAGCTGCGGAGTATTACAGTTTGTTTTTCGAAAGTCGAAAAATGGGCGTCGACACAGGCGTGCCAGTAATACTATCCCTAGTGTGAGGCAAAAGACAAAAGCTTAACCGTTTTTGGCTTACCTCATTGAAACAGATGGCGCAGAACTGCCCTTCCCATCTGTACTTCATCCGCATGCTGCCTTTCCAGGCAGTAATGGCGTGTGAACGTGTGTGGGACTGACCATGCCGCCGCCTGGCAGATGTCTGTCAGAGGAATTCCTGCCCACAGCGCTGTGGAAGAGGCTGTCGATCTTGTGGAATGGGCTCTAGGGTGCCCTTGTAGGGGTCTCCCGGCCTTGGAGTGACTAAAAGCAATCTCCGACGAGACCAATCGAGCCAGTCCTTGCTTGGAAATTGCCTTTCCTCTCGTCGACGGACCGTAAGCGATGAACAGCTGTCTGGTAGTTCTGTGTTCTTTGCAGATAAAATTTCAACACCCTTCTCACATCTAGAGTATGAAGAGCCTTTTCCGCCGTCGATGACGGGGTCGCAAAGAAAGCAGGGAGAACAATGGTCGAGTGTTTGTGATAGACCGTCGGAACTTTCGGGACGAAAGTAGGATTAGTTGCTAGCACCACTTTGTCTTTAAAGAATCTCATATATGGAGGGTCTATGACCAATGCTTGTAGCTCCGATACTCTTCTAGCTGATGTAATGGCAATTAAGAAAGCCAGCTTCCATGACAGGAACTGCATGGATGAAGAGGACATTGGCTCGAAAGGTGGCTTCATTAAGGCCGCCAACACCACATTTAGACTCCATGTTGGTGGGAACCGCTTCGTTGGGGAAAAATTCGAAAAAGACCCCTCATGAAATGTTTCACCAGTCTGTCGCTGAATAACGGAGAGGACTGTCTCCTCCTCGTGAACCTTGAGATGGCCGCCAGGTGCACCTTTATGGATGACGAGGATAACCCAATCTCCGCCAGGTGAAGAAGATACGGTAAAACTTGTTCTGGAGTTACTTCTAAAGGCCGTATTTCATGTTGCGTTTGACACCACATACAGAACCTTCGCCACCTGCAGATGTATGACTTGTTGGTGGAAGGAGCCCTAGCCGCCTGTAGAATTCTCCGGCAATCCGACGACACTTTCAAAGTGCCAAATTCCGAAAAGTCAGGAGCCAGGCCGTCAGGTTGAGGCTGTCCGGATTGCGATGCCACACCGTTCCCTTGTCCCTGGACAGGAGATTCGGAACCTTCTGGAATGTTATCGGTTGTTCCAACGACAGATGCAGCAGGTCGGAAAACCAAGGTTGTCTCGGCCAATACGGTGCCACTAGAATGACCCGGCATTTGTATCTGCGTATCCACTGTACTGTTCTCCATATAAGGGGAAACGGAGGGAAGGCGTACAGGAACTTGTCTGTCCATGGAAATGAGAACGCTTCCCCTAGGGATCCTTTCTGAGGCCATCTGCTCGTGAACTGGTCGCATTTCTTGTTTTCTTTCGTTGCGAAGAGATCCACTGAGTGGTGACCCCATCTTTTGAAGATTTTCTGCAGCTGAATGGTGTCCATCTCCCACTCGTTTATCTGGGCCATGCTTCTGCTTAGGGAATCCGCTTGTACGTTCTTCACTCCTGGAAGATGATGAGCCACTATAGATATGTTGTGTTTCAAAGCCCAATGCCATACCTTTTGAGCCTCCCCGGACAGGGTCCAGGACCTCGTGCCGCCTTGTTTTATCAAGTAGAACATGGCTGTCGTGTTGTCTGTCAGCACTCTTACTCTCAACCCCTTGATATGTGGGAGGAATGACCTCAAGGCCCATCTCACTGCCCTCAGTTCCAGTACATTGATATGTAGGAGTGATTCGGTCGGGGACCATCTGCCCTGGGTTTGGTAATTGTCCATGTGTGCTCCCCAGCCTGTCAGGGATGCGTCCGTGATGATGGTTCGCTGAAATTCTGGTTCTTGTAGAGGTACCCCTCTGTCCAGGTTGTGAACGCTTTTACACCATTGGAGGGCTCGGATGATTTTGTCGTCGTCGACGGTTACCCTGTCTGACCACCGACCCATGGACTGCTTCCATCTGTCCGCTAGGAATTCCTGAAGTGGCCTCATGAACAATCGACAGTTGGCCACTAGATGGATGCAGGAAGCCATGGAACCTAGGATCGCCACATACTTTCTCACTGAGAGTGTGCCATGTAAACGTAGTTGACTCGTCAGTCGATTGATCTTTGACATTCTGTCTAGGGAAGGTTTCACTATTCTCGACTGGGTTTCGAATTGAGCTCCCAAGAACTTTAAGTTCTTTGATGGCCTTAGAAAGGACTTTTCGAAGTTCACTGCGAACCCCAGTCGTTGCAGAAGCTGTAAGGTAGCCTGTA
This sequence comes from Ambystoma mexicanum, assembly GCF_040938575.1. Taxonomy (NCBI): domain Eukaryota; kingdom Metazoa; phylum Chordata; class Amphibia; order Caudata; family Ambystomatidae; genus Ambystoma; species Ambystoma mexicanum. The sequence continues at coordinate 529,741,299 of NC_090932.1, forward strand.
CGCTGTCGTTGGTCGACGCCGAGGAGGATCCCCTCACGAGCCAGTCGTCGAGGTACGGGTATACATGATGCCCTTTCTTTCTCAGCCAGGCTGCCACGGGTGCCAAACATTTTGTGAACGTTCTTGGGGAGGATTTGAGACCAAACGGAAGCACTGTGAATTGGTAGTGTGTCCGACCTACCATGAACCTCAGAAACATTCTGTGTTTTTGACACATAGGTATGTGGAAGTACGCGTCATGTAGATCCAGCGACGCCAAAAAATCTCCCACTTGAATGGACCTGATTACTTCCTGCAGCGTGAGCATTTTGAATTTTTGGCTCTGTAAGGTCTTGTTGAGGTCGCGCAGGTCGAGAATGGGACTGACTTTCCGTTTGGCTTTTTTACCACAAAACACCGTGAGTATACCCCTTGGCCTTTCTGCGATGCAGGAACCAATTCTATGGCACCTTTCTGTAACATAAGTGTTACTTCCTGCAGCAAAACGCTCAGATGCGGTTGGGGTAGGAATACCGGTGGACATTTTGGAGGTTTGCATTTGAATAGTAGCGAATGTCCGTACCTCACTGTGTCCAACACCCACTGATCTTTTGTGATGTCCTCCCATTCTTTGACGCAGCTTGACACTCTTCCTCCCAGAACGGTGCGCTTCCCGTCATTGCTGGTCTTTTTGTTTGTTCGTCGACGAGGGATAGGCCGGTCGTCTCTTGGATGACTGGAAATTTCTGCGCCAGCTTGAGTTTTGAGAGGCGCGCCTATATCCCTGGGAAGGGTATGCTGATCTGCCAAAGGATCTATCCCTGGATGCAGAGAATCTTGAATTGCCCGATGCCCCTTTAAAGGGACGAAAAGATCGAAAAAAAATTCCACTTTGAAGGGCACCCAACGAGCGTGCCGTATCCGAGTCCTCCTTCATGCCTTTCAGGGCCTCATCCACCTTTTCTCCAAAAAGGTGGTCACCTTCGAAGGGCATGTCCAATACTTTATACTGCACCTCGGGCCTGAAGTTGGTGCACTTAAGCCAAGCCTGGCGTCTAAGAACACCCCGTTGTTTACTTGTTTAAAGCCCGACTCCGCCAGGTCCACCGCTATGTTAATTGCATGATTCGATGCTTCTTCGCCCTCTCGTACCAGAGACATAGCCGTTTTTCGATGTTCCTCCGGAAGGTGGTCCAGTTTAGGGGCTAGTCTGTGCCACATTTCCCTGTCGTACCTGGCGACAATAGCCAAAGAGTTGGCTGCTTTCACAGTTGTAGCACCCACGGATAGTACCTTCTTACCAAACACATCTTGGCGCCTTGCCTCATTATCCGGAGGGGTAGAGCACTTGTGTTGGGCCCTCGCTTTCCTTGTCGCTGCTGCCGACACCACTGAGTCAGGTGTAGGTTGGGACGAAAGACATTTCGGGGTAGAGTCTGGCACTTTAAACTTCTTTTCAATGCGGCCTTTGACGGCCGGTTCAGAAAACGGGTGACGCATGGTTTGAACACCCTCTTTCCAGACATGATCTAAAATGGGTATTGAGAATACTGAACGTCTATTCTTACCCATATGGTCGAACAGAAAACGGTCCTTTTTCTCCTCCTGCTGGACCAAGCCAAATTCCTTGCATGCCTTTTCCATCATTGAATGAAAAGCGCCAATATCGTCTGGTGGAGACGGGTGAGTGGGGCTCTTTGGTGTTTCCAATTCAACATCCGACACACGACAAGATGGAGACAGGGAGATATCCGATACCGATCCTCGGTCAGATACAGAGTCCGACAGCTCACCCTCCTCGTGGACCACTAGAGTCATCGGAACTCTGGTCGGTTGGGTTGGACGATGTTACGGGCCTGGCTCGTCGACGGGAGGCGTTGACGGGTTCACTGGTGGAAGCCTTTCATCCAACAATTTCAGCAGCGAGTGCAATGAGGACAGGACCTCCATGGACAGGGCCGATTGTGAGTTTGAAAACTGGGTAAACACCTGAGAACAGGTTGCTCCTGATGGTGACTTGGCTCGGAGCCCAAGATCTTCCGGGCCCGCAATCCTGAAGCCGTCGTCTTCCTTCGAGGAAATCGACGCTGCTTGTTCCTGCAGTAACTTGTCCGGCAACACCAGATCAAAAACTCTGGTCTCCAGGCCTGAACTTCGGTCGCTGAGGACATCGTCGCCGTCGTCGTCAGTGGGTTGATGACGGGGGAAACCAACTGCGTTAGCGGCAGTGAGGACACTGACTGGTTCGTCGTTGTCGACGGTGGGCCTGCAGGTGGCTTAGGCGGTCCCGCCTTCACAGAGCTCTCCCTGCGCTTTTCCGACTCTCTACTCGTGGCAGATCTATGAGGATCGCCCGAGGAGGATTTTGGCCTTTCCTTTCCATGTCTTTTCGACTTCGACGATGAAGACTTTTTTGAAGATTCTTTTGAAGAGTCTTTGGAAGAGTGGCTTCGTGGAACATCCTTTTCCGCCGGTCGAGTTTTCTTTGCCAGTGGTTCCGACGAGGCTGAACGGCACGGGCCCCCCGATGTTTTTGTCGAGGCCACGCTACGCACGGAGCCAACCTCCGACTGAGGATATGCTCCCGCCCCGTCATTTAACCACGACACCAGTCGCCGACTCCGATCTTTCAGGATTTTCTGGGAAAAACCTTTACATATTTCGCACTGGTCTGCCGAATGGTGAGGGTGGAGGCAATATATACAATCTAGATGGCCGTCCCCCTCGTAAACCTTTTTCAATCCGCACGTGGCGCACGGGCGGAAGAGCGGTTTGCCCGACATCCTGGTAAGACCAATAACCTTTCGATCAAAAAACGAGTAATTTCAACAATAACCTAGAAAGTAGAGACTACGCGAGGAGATCCCACTATCTTTGGAGACGGTTGAAATCCGACGGGACCCGCGGGGGCGGGGCTTTTATACCATTACGTCCTACGGGGCATGCGTGAACGGCCCCAGAGAGGACGTAGATGTGGATAGGACACACAAGTGTGGGAAGTTTTTTCCTATAGGAAACGACTATATATGTGTACCGAGGGTTCCCAGTCTGACGACGGGGAATATTCTAAGCATGGGAATCCATGAAAGATCCAATGCTGGTGAACCTCGTTAAAGAGGGGTTGGTTATCGCTCGGGGAGTCGGTAACGGGGCTTCGTCCGCTACCGGGGAATCTACTCTGTATGTTTCCGGGTCCTCCTCTTCCTCTTCCTGGTCCTCATCATCCCCATAGTAGCCCGTCCCGGTTTGCTCTTCTATCATACCAAATTCTTGCTCCTCCTCACAAAAGGAAGCCTCTCCTTGATACAGTGATTATGGTCTTGCGTATGGTTGTACCTCGAGGGGTTCTGACCTCATCGGAGTTTCAAACCGGGGCTTCTTACTCGGGGGGGATAGGATCAGTAGAGCCTGAGGGAGTGGCCCCTTGTGGATCATACGAGAGGAAATGTTCTGGATTTTTATCGTAAAAATCTGCCAAAGAAGACATTCTTGACATGATCCTATCTATGTCTTCACTGGACCATTTTTTGGAACTGGGGATGACTCTCTCTCTATGGGATTTATCTTGAGTAGCTTTGCTGGTTTTAGACCTATCAGCAGACCTGTTCTTGTTTGTCTTTTTAGGGGGAGTGGTGTGTTTCACAGGTGTGGGAGAGTGCAAAGGTTGTTTCTTTTGCTGTTTTCCCTCCTCCCCGTGAGTGGAAAAATGTTTTCCCTGTCCTTTAGTGGCTCTGGAGGTTTTCGACGCCTGGCGTCGAGGATCGGGGGTGGTGTCCCTGTCCTTCGAGCGTGGGGCCTCGCTGGTTTTAACTGCGGGCTCCGACTCCTGGAGCGCGGCCTGGGGGTGGAAGTCGTCTTCCGACGATCGAACTTCTGCTAGCCTAGGGAGCGAGGCACTCTTGGCAAGAGTGGATGATTGCCTGGAGTCATGCGGCGATCTTGATCGAGAGCGCCCAGAGGACACCGAATCGGACCGTTCGGTTTGTGCCTCTTTCCGAGAACTCGACGTTGTCGAGTCTCGGTTGGACTTAGTGTGTTTAGTGTGTGTAGTATGTGAAGCGCTTGTGTCGCAGGGGGTCTTCCCCATAGCCGCCCTGCCGGACGACCTTCCGAGGTCGGGGACCTGCGCTCGGCTGTCTTTCGACGCCGTAATGCCCTCGCCGTCCGAAAGTACGGCGTCGCTGCCGTCGCTGAAGGCGCCCTCTGCTGCCATGGCCGCCTGCCTGGCGTGGTGGGCCCAACGCTTTGTCGAACGGTCCTTAAGTGTCTTAGGTTTAAACCTACTACACGCTCTGCAGTTCGCTTCGGGGTGGTCCCTCGGCAAGCAGAGATTGCACGTGGCGTGCCTGTCGACCCAAGGGTATTTGCGATTGCACTTGGGGCAGAATTGAAAAGGGGTACCCTCCATACGCACCTGGAGGCAGCGGGCTGTTAAGTGTAGGAAATGTATAAGGTGTACCTATATACCAAGAGTGTAAAGTATGTACCACCCCCCACTCTCCCTACTTGCAGGGCCGAGGCCAGAGGCCTTCCAAGGCCCGGGCCGAAGCCAGCGGCCTTCCGAGGCCCAAATCCGTCGTGCAGCAGCCGACGGTCGATTTCTTCTCCAGCCGGCGTCGAGTGTCGAAGTTCGACGTTGGGGTGGGGAAGGATGTCAATAGATTATTATTTTAAATTTTTAGTAAAAGTATGGCTAAGGCCAGGGGACTCCGCAAAATGCTTCCGACCAGTATGGCGGAAAAAAACAATCTGAGGATCCTAGACACGTGAGGGATCTTGGGTACAGTGGACGTCACACTAGGGATAGTATTACTGGCACGCCCTGTGTCGACGCCCATTTTTGAGTTTCGAAAAACAAACTGTAATACTCCGCAGCTTCCACTAGATGTCGGCCTATGCACAGCATGTGATCTAAGCAGATTCCACAAGCCTCAGAAATATATATATATAGTGTTAGGGAGAATTCTCTGTTAAGGCTAATTTCCCAAACCTAGTGAGTCCCCCAGCAGCTTTGCTGGACTTTTGGGGTTTATTTTCTTCTCCTGCTAAGAGCGAGACTCTTTTTTTACTCCCACTCTTAGACATGATTTGAGATATCCTTTGACTTTGTAATGTGTTTTATGGGCTATGGGGTCTTTTACTCCTAGGGTTTCATGTGGTTTTGGTAAGTGTGTTACACAGCACCCTCAGTGCAGTAACACAGGGGTGTCATAGTGACCCCCAAACAGACTCCATACCCTGGGACTGACTACGGTCTCCCAGGGCATGTAAAGTCACCATTGACTTTACTAGTCTTAAATTGTGAACAGAACCAGTACAATCCATCATATTGTGGAAGTACTGGTAGGGGTAATTAGATTGCCCCTGGGTCTGTTTTTCGAGGGGGCACTGTGCAGTCCCCCCTCGTCGAGTTTCTGGCTGGTGGCAGTGGTTACCACGCGAAATATTCCACTGGAATATTTTCTATGGGATTTTCCCATTCATTTTAAACGCACCACTTTTTGGTGCAATGTTAAAGATACCGCCGGGTTATTTAATATTTATTACCCGGTTGGGTCTTTTTGCCAGGACTCGGTTTTAAAATGGCGTTTGTGTTCGCCTCTGTACCTCCAACCCAAGTCAAGCCCTTTGTTCCACTTTTTGGCGGGCTTCTACACAGAAGCCTCCAAAAGTGGTGCCACTCTGTCTGGGTCTACAGGATGTGTGGGAGGGGGGTTTAGGCACCCTGGACTGAGTTGCCTCGGCAACTCAAGTCGCACTCTTGTGTGATTGGCCCAGTGGTGAGCCGCCCGGCTCACCACTTAGCATGTTTGAGTGACAGCTAGGACTGATGAATGGGGGTTTTCTGCATAAAAACAGGGCTTTGGGGACTGGAACTTCAGAAGTCGCCACAGGACCAAAGAATCCGAAGAGGGAGAAGCTGAGCCGACCTGCAACGACGACACCACCGTGGAGCCCTGCTGAACCGCCTCACCACTTCTTCCAACGACAGAGAAGATCATCATCCGAGGAGTCTTCTTCATTTGACTGGTGGGGATAACCAGTTTGCCCGCCTTTTCGCCTTCCCGGATCATCTTGTGGCCGCCTTGCCTGTGTCAAGCACCCCGGTAACCGGGATACCACGTTTTACCACTATCGCGAATCAAAGGGTAGTACCTTTTAACCGGAGAACTCCGCGGCTTGTTTCTTCCCTGGCAGTGCAACAACCTTCAGCTTTTCTCCACGTCGAGATCTTCTCTTCCTCTGGACGACGCCGCGACTTGCACCCGCTGCCAGGAACAACTGCCCCCGCTGGAGGATCCTGTCCATTTTAAAAGGTACTGTGTCCGCCTAGCCTCCCTTGCAATGGTCTGCTCGGGGTGACTACTAAATCCTCGGCTTACCACCTGGGCTGACCCTAGGCTGGCTAACTGAACTTTTCTGAGCTGAACCAATTCCTTTTTGAACTCACTGCAAGACTTTTCAAGCCTCTTAAACTGTGTGATCTTGGGCGCATTGGTGTTCTACTCTCTCTAAGAGAGAGCCTGGCCTCTGAACTTTTTGCTGCCTTGCTGGGTGCTTCTAAAGTATTAGTGTTGTGTGCTTTTCTAGTTTGGCTTTTCCCTCCCTTTTTTTGATAACTTATTAGAGTGCCATCTTTAGTTAAGCGCTCACCTGTCTGAAAATAAGTGGTGTTAACTAAGACTTGTCTAATAAGGAATAAGGGATGTATATATATTAATAGTGACTGTGGTATGAACTTGCTTACAATAATAGTGCTGGAGTGTTTCTATACGTGTGTCTTTAAATAAATAATTATATACTTTGATACCAAAGCTCTGGTCAGTGTTTGCTTGTGCTACTGTATTTTGGTACCTATCTTGTATACTCTATATACTGTCTAACTCTTCTTGAGAGAAGTCTGGCTGCTCAGCCACAGCTACCAGGTAAATCTGGGTGGTACAGACTGCTACCAATTGGGTTTACTGCCAACACCTGTAGTCTTTAGCCTTTTGCAGTGGTCCCCAAGGGAACTGTACAGGTTTCTGCCTAACACATATGTATATATATACATATAATTACTGTTGGATCAGTCTGTGACTTTCATTTTGCCTATCCGTCAGCGGCGATCTAGCACGGGACCAGTCACTCGAAAAAGCGCTGGGTCCCGCTCTAAAATCGCGGCCTTTGGTAATAGTTTATGGTTATTGATACATTAACTTACAACTCACCTATTGGTTTATGCAGTTAGAATCTTATTGCCCATGGATTTGCAAAACGTCTCCACAGTTCCTTTGCATCATCATGAAAGGTACAATGGCAGCTAGAGTAAAAACAATGAAATCGGGGATGTCACTCATGTCTACTGTAGGTAACTAAAGTGGACATGTAGTTAATTAATCGGTACCTTAAATGGAGTTCCTATGGCATCTCAATATTGTGAATTGAGGTTCTTCACATGTTGTTCGTACTCGTCTGGCTTATCTGTAAAGAAGGCCGCCGTATATCTTGGTTTGTAAATGACTGCGCGCTGTTGCCAGAATTGCATATAATACGGTATAGAAGCAACAAGCTGTCTACAGTGTTTGCTAGCCGTTGAATAAAAGGAGAGAAAGTATCTCTGTGTTAGTTCAACTGATTTCTGATGAGTGGAGCGTATACAGTAATATCTTGTACGTTAAATCTTATTAGTACAGGCTAAGCCAAACGATTACCTGCATGTAAATGCACTATCGCGTCCTCACATCAGTATGGAAAGCGGCAGAGTTTCCTGCTTGGCTGGCCGTTGCTATGCCACGCCTGCTAGTGTGTGTATGTAATATAGACTAGAGAGTCTTTCAGTTTCAAAAAAGGCGAGGAAATCCTCCATCTTGGATGGAAAAATCGCGGTAAGATTGAATGCAAGGTGTGTTTAAAAGAATCCTACGGTCCGTATTTAAAGAACGGTAGAGTTAACAGTTGTAACAATGACCCAAGAGACTATGGGTGATTGTTTAAGTACTCGAAGCGTGAAATCCAATAATTCACATATATCATTCCAATCTTGCGTAACGATCAGGACATGATATTCTACGACTTCCAATATTCTGATTTTTCACTTATTTAAACAGGTTGCTGCGTCATATAACCAAATAATGATGATTCACTAGAACCCATGCGTTAGTTCTTATAAAGGGCAAAACATAGTCGGTGCATCGGGTGATAATGTAACTGGATTAACTCCATGTTATAGGGGTTCTTGTAGACAACCATGTGTCAATTAAAAGGTTTCCCTTTGTTGAAGCATTTTTTGTAAGTAACCTCCTCGTCTTGGTAATTGTCATGTTTCAAAATAAACTGCATTTGGGCAATTGTGTGCTTACATTCGATGAAGTGTTGTGCTACAGGAGATTTAGTCGGTTTCAACCTTACATTTGATTTGTGTTCGCACCATCGTTGCTTCGCTTTCCTTCCTGTGAGGCCTACGTAGTAGGCCCACAAGGCACCCAACACTACATTGAGGACCCACACCGGGTGTGGCTTCTTGATAGGTGGGTAGAGCCTGGAGAGGCCCGCCAAATGTCTTAACTATCTGGTTGGAGGATGAAAATACTTCCTCCTCCGAGTTCCTGTAGGCTCAGATCGCCACCCAGATAGGTGTGGCATGTGTCTACTTGCACCCCCGAGTGTGCAAGGTGTGCTGAGAAGGATAGCACGTCGTCCAACGTCCAAGTCAAAGGATCAACTTCCTTCGATTCTGCCCAGTGACAAAACCTAGTCCACTTGCTCTTGTACTGGCTCCTAGTAGCGTTGCTTCTAGCGCCCTGTATGATGTCTAGGTTAGCCTTTGACAGGCGCATGTGTCTTTTTTCCCCAAACTTTCTTTATTGATTTTTATACAAAACCGTAAACAATGGGCACAGTGCCCATACAACCCCATGAATTCCCCCATTCCCTCCTCCCATTCCAGGCTACCCGGTGCACCACTGAGGATATTTCACACCAGATCAATCCTTCCATTGCGCATACCACTGTTAAAGCTCTGCCAATACCGATGAAATCAGTTCATATCAGGTCAGCTCTCTCTCTCAGTTCACAATGCAATAGAGCATGTTCATCATTCAGGTACATCTTTCATCACCATGACTGACCTCACCCTGGCTACATTATCCACACGGTTGGCGGAGTACATATTTATTAACGGTTAGTTCAAATTTGCTACAGGGCTCCCCCATCAGTTTGAGCGTTCTCCATAAATTCAGAGTAGTATTGCCTAAATGGGTGCCAGCAATCAACTCGCCCACTACTCATCAGGAGCATGGATGCATACAGTGTTTCCCTTTGTTCAGATGTGTTCATAAAGTGCAACCAGTTCAGAAACCTATGTGCTTTACACTTTCGCCATCTTCTCGCTATCATATATCTGGCCGTCACAGAGGCCATCCCCAGCAGTCTCCTTTCTGTTCGCAAACCCTCATCAATTAGTGCTAACAGCCATAATTCCGGCGTATAGTTCTGTATAGTTTATAGGATCTCAGACATTGCCTCCTCAATTTTCCCCCAGAAGGGTCTAATTTGTGTACAAGACCATGCCACGTGATAGAAATCAGCAGGCCCACCCCCATCCCACACCTTTTACACAGTGGGGGATCTCTCTGGGAAGGATCTGCCCAGCCGGGCCGGAGAATAGTAAACTGAGTTGACCATTTTAGGGACAGGTTACTTGTCTGTATTCCTATGAGTTTCCACTGTTCTTCGTTCAACATTGTCCCAAGCAACATTACCATTGACTCTTATGGGTCCGCCCGCCTACCTCCCTTCCCGTTCTGGTCATTTTGTAGATGGCGGATATCAGCTTTTTGGTGGAAAGTGGATTGAGTGTATGTTAAAGTATTGAATGGGGAGCGGGAGCCCATGGGAACTCTGGCCATTTAGTTCTCATAACCTCCCTCAAACAAATATAATAACATGGTCAAGGCTGTCCAGTCTGGTTTTCAAGGTGTCCCAAGTTGTAAACAGTCCGTCATGTATCTGTTAGGCAGAATTCTATGTAGTACCCTTTGGGAACACTACACACAATTAAGGCTGCAAGTGACAGTACAATTTCACCTTTGGTACAAGCCTGTACTACACAGTTATAGTGGTAGCAGTAGCGGAGCAGCCAGACTTATCTAAAGAGAAAGTGAGCAGTGCAAATAGTTACACAAAGGACAGCAATTACTATGATTCAGGCAAACACTAACTCAAGGTTTCTAAGTAAAAGAATATATATTTATTTACTCAACAGTTGTATAACATTTCACTATTCTAAGCAAGTTAAAAATCACAATCATAAAAACACCACACCACTTCCTTTAAATTCCAGACAAGTTAAGCTCTCAAAATGAAGTGGGAGCAAAATGGCACTCCAACAATTTAAAAGGGAGGGAAAGACAAAGTTATTAAGAATTGGGCAAAACCAACAGGTAAGTACTCAGGGCATTTGAACAAGAGAGACTACAGTGAGGAGATCAGATAGAAAAGGCTTAGGGTCAAAGTCAACGGGTCAAAAGTCTTTTGCTCAAGATCACACAGTTCAGGGTAGTTTGCGGTAAAGCTTGTGGCACAGATTTCAGATGAGGTTGGAAGGTTGAAAAGTTACTTCAAAGAGAAGAGAAAAGAAGAGAAGGACAAGCCCTCGGATTGGAGAAAGATTTGAAACACTTTCACCGCAGCTGACTGAAACTGACAACCAGATTTGCACAGTACCTTAAACCGGAAAGGGAGCTGTAGCTGAGGCGGACATTCCTCGTGGTTCCTGCAGGCTCACGGTTCCTGAAGCGACTGTCGGACTGAAACGAAGTAGGCAGACTGGAGGTTACTGCGCCACCCAGGGAAGAAACCAGCAGAAGAGCAAAACAACGAATAAAAGGTGCGCTCCTTAAAACCAAAGCAGGGTCCGACCTTCCTGGCTATCTGGTCCACTGTAGCTCTGTACAGCGAATTCGACCAGAGGAGGGGTCCTGGCTTGTAGTTTGGGTGAACTGGTTGGTCCCACCAGCTCGAGGGAAGAAGTTTCCTGGAGGATCTTCCCTGTCGTCGGATTCTGGCGTTTCGGACCTGCAGCAGGGCTTCACAGGGCGGTTCAGTCGTGGTAGGGGTCCTCTTCTTCCTGTTCCTCGTTGGTTCTTTCGTTCCAGTGGCGACTCTGTCTTTCCAGTCCCAGAGACCTGCTTTTTTTACAGTTTTCCCCCATTCATAAAGCCTGGCTGTCAATCACACAGCAGGGTGGCTGGCCTGGGAAGGCCAGTCCCTTTAGCCAATCAGACAAGAGTGCGACTTGGGTTACCAAGGGAACCCATGGCAGGGGTCAGAAGATCCCTCCCTCAAATCCTGCCTACCTACACTTAAGGAGGGCTTCTGTGCAGAAGCCTGCGAAAAGACAGCGAACAAAGGAGTTATCCCCGGTTTGGCACGCAGAGATAAACACGAGAAAGACTTTAACAAAAAGAAATGGCGAATAAACCCAGCCAGAACTAAAATTATTTCGTCAAGCGGGTTTATGTTCGAGGCTAATATAATAGCCTGAAACAATACCATGTTTATATAATATAATCGCGGTAGAAAAGTTAGGGTAGTAACCACTGCCACTAGCCAAGTCTTAATGTTAAGGGAGCGAAACAATGCCCCAAGAGGTACAGACAAAAAGGGATAAGAGTTAACCCTTTCCAATACTCATGTAAGATGCGGTGTACTGGGTCTGTGGATAAAAGTGACTATATAAAGTTAATGGCAACTTTACCTGTTTCTGGGGGACAGTAGTCAGCCCCAGAAAAATGGAGTCAGTGGGAAGTCTCAAAGACAACCCTGCGTCACTGTACTGAAGGTGCTGTGTAACACACAAAAAGTGGTGCACATGGAGTAGGTGAGGCTTCAGTGCCCAGGATTACACAAAGTGAAAACACACACAGCAAAACACATGTAAGAGTGGGAAAAAGGTTCACACTCTTACCAGGTGAAAAAAAAAAACTAGAAATCCAGCAAAGCTGCTGGGGGACTCCTTAGGTAAGGGAAATCAGCCATTTATGAGAATTCTCCCTAACAGTATCATTTTTTCAACAGCGCCAGTCATTTGACCGATCAGCCCCCAAGACTTGTATGTCACTTCTATTGGTTGGACCTCAGCTTGTGGTGCTTTTTCCTGGTTACCCCATAGCATCCCCTGTAGGTTATCTGGGAACACAATAGCCTTTGCTAGTGCAGTGTGCATGTGTTCAATATTAGGGGATCCCCATCCTGCCACATATTAGGCCTGAGCGGCTAGGAGGTATAAGCCAGGATATTCCAGCCCGCCCTGTTTGTATTGTTAAGCGACTTCAATTCAGTACTCCAACTAAGTCAGTGCCTAGTCTGGGATGCCCAATGAAAGCCCTTATTTATATATTTTTATGACTAGTTCATAAATCTGGATGATAAACCCTTGTATAACACCCCTCTCTTTGAATCCCCCTGACCTCACTGAGCCAAGAAGTAGGTTTGTTTTGCAAATTAAAAGATTTGAAAATTAAACAATATATATATATCACACTTTTATAATAAATTAATATTTGATCGCACACTTATGAATATGACAGCGATCAACAATGGATAATATTACACTAGCACACTTTTGTAATCACTTAGGAGTTGGTATAGGAAGGATAAGGTAGCTGAGAATGCTTTTATGGTTTCAAGGAAAAACAATGATGGAAAGAATGCAGCACAGAAATAAACTGATATGTTTTCAACAAGAGAGAATATAATCACTTTTCCCCCGTGAGGCAATTCACTCCCCCCCTATGCAGTATAAAGAGATGGAAGGAGAGCACACAATTTTCAGGAATACCATCAAATGCATTACCAATTCAGTTCCCCTCTAGCAAGCTTAGAGCAACCGGTATGTTTTTAAACACAGGCAGAAATACTTTAAATGTGATTTGCAAAGAAGTGAAAATACGCTAAAAATGATTTTAATTCCCTATAGGAGATTCAGGGTAGGTGACAGCTACTTTGAATTAGTTCAGGTCCACACTAGCAATGATTCATGAGGGATTATCAGGTTGAAAACGAATTTCAGCAATGCAAGCAAAAGACAGCTATTTTTGACAGGTGAAGAAGTTTGAGCTAGTTTTCAATTCGCGGCACTTTTTCCGAGTGCGTCGAGCGCGATTACGGAAAAACTATACAGAGTAGAAAGTCGGTTCTGGTTCGTTGGAAAGCTCAGGATCTTAGCTTTAACGTTAAATCTCGTTCCTAGCACATGCGGTTCCAAAGATACGGACAATTTTGTGGAGGTAGATTTTCAGAAATGAACTAATGATTCAGAATTGCACTTGACACTTTCACAGGTTTGAAATCACAGAATGAACACACGATTTCTATGATGCAGTTCTAAATAGGTGGAAATGGTTTGAATTTGATTATTTTAGACTAAGAGATTGGTTTTGCACAGTTCTGGCTGAGTACTCGCACTATAAATTTGAAATAGGCCGTCAAGATCTGGTCAACAGGTTTAGCTGCGGTTCTCTCTGCTCTGTGGTCTGGATCTCTGGTTCTGGCAAAAGTTCTTGGCACTGCACAGCGGTCTGGTCTGCGTCTCTCTGGATACAGCGCTGCTTTCTGGGTTCTAGCACAGGGTTCTAGCACAGGGGTCTAGCCAGAATCAAACAGCCCACCCGGCTGTTGAATAGTTTGGTTAGGTTGCTGGATTCTGAGGCCTGCTGAGAAGGATCAACTTTTGGACTAGGCCTCTCTGCTGCAAGTTCTGAAATCTAAAGTCTGGTTTTCTAAGTTCTGGTTCTGGAGTCTTCTGGATATTGTCTGGTCTGGCAAAATGCTTCGCAAGAAATCAGTTTGAAGTGGGAAGTGAATGTCCTTCCTGGGTCTTAGTGGCTCTTTTTATATCTTTTGAAAGTGGGTGGGAAGGCTGACTTTCTATGCCCCACCCTCTGAGGATGCTGGATGCTGATAGGCTAGAGAAGTGATGCTGCCATTTTACCATCTATTGAAGAAAAGCCCATTTGCTTTTACTGAGAAAATCAATTTTACCCAAAACACACATTTCCCAGATACACAAGTTGTTGAAAATACATGTACACATGATGGATGAATTAAGGTACAGTTCAGTTCGAGGCACATATTTCTACGAGCTTGGGTTCAAAAATATAATTTTGCATTGTTTAATGACTTTCCCCATATTGTTCTTTCCTCAAAATGTACACAGAGGTACACCCCCTCCCTGAGCACATTACAATAGGTTTTCAATTCTCTAGTGTAAGCACAGTGTCTGCAATATTAATAAATAGCGGGGTTCGGTCCCAGAACATCGTACAGAATTGAGTTTAGACTCAAATTGTAGGTACATTTTTCATATTAAGCATCTCCAAATTGTACATTTCTGTCATCTGGTTACAATTGTTATCAGTATTCTTATAAAACATATATTTGCCTTCAATCCAATTCACAAAAGTGTCTGGGCCCGCCCCCAGAAACTTGGTGAGTCAGAGATCACATGTCCTTCCTTCCCGGCAGAGCACGGTTTACCGTCACACCTTAAATCAGCATATTCTTTTCAATTGAAAGAGTCTATTGTGTTGTTTCCTGCAGGCAAGTCCCCTCCCTCCCAATCAACAGGGCCGTGTGGTATCCTGGGCTGTTGCTGGGAAGCACAGTTTTGCAAGAAAGCTCTCCTGTCAGGATTTATAGAGCGCCAGCGCCGGTCAGTGGCGTGCAATGGTACTGCACCCATTTTCTTTTTGACAACTGTTCTTAAATTTAAAAGGGGAATTTGGCTTGACGGTTATGATCCTTGCTGACAATGTTTTGATGGGGATCCTTGCAGTAGAGTGATGTGAAACACCCCACAAGAAGGTTCAATCTTTATAGTGGTCTTGTGGGCTATGATTTTAGCAAATGTTGACACCAATGAAACGAATTTGGAACAGAACCATCTCTCTTTGCACTGGTTGGTGGCAGGGCAGGTGACCATTTTGGTGTGCGTAAAACTGTGCGGTTTTCCTGGATTCTGGCGCAAATGTGGGCTTATCCGCTATCTTGGATTTTCTAAGCCCACAGCACCAAATGTTGTAGCATGATAGTTCAAACGTGGGTCAAGACACCTGACAGTATGGTAGCCTAAGGGTGTTGTAGGACACCTGGCCTGTCTGCCAGCCCAGGCTCGTCGCACCATTATGCTTTTGACCCGCGACCACAACTTCACCGGCGGCCATATAGGTACATTATTAAATATGTAAAGCAGCTTGGGTAGGATCCTTATTTTAGCCAGCGCAATACGAGCCGCCTGGGAGATGGGTAAAAGGATCCACGCGTTCACAATATGTTTAAGTAGTTCCAAGGCTCTCACATAGTTCTCTTTGTATAGCTCACCCACTGTGGGGGTCACAAGGGGACCCAGATATTGTATGCCCTGGGAGCACCAACGAAAGACCCTCCATACATCTGCTTGCCTTGGGGTCAGAGGCAAGACTTACAATTTATTTTGAGTCCAGAGTGGTCTCCAAATCCAATTACCTCCTGCGTCAGCAGTGATAAATTCCATTCCAGGTGCTTTATATACACTAATATATATTCTGCGTGTAAGGATAAGGAGACAATAGTGAGATGCGAGTGGAATTCTCTTATGTAGCAAGCCAATGGCTCCACTGCCAGTGCAAACAAGATCGGCGACAGAGGCAGCCCTGTCGAGTTGCCAGCGTTGGGTGAATACATTCAGACATCATGCCATTTGTGTAGATCGCAGGACTAGGAGCCGCATATAGCAGGCAAATCCATAGCATAAATGTAAGGCCGTATCCAGAGCAGCAGAGCACCTCAAACAGGAATGGCCACTCCACGGATCTAATGCTGCTAGCGGTATAGGTATCTCCTGATCAACATTATGCAGGAACGTGAACAGTCGCTGCAGGTTATTTTGGGTCGACCAAACTGGGATGGAACCCGCCTAGTCCGGCAGGACCAGCTCAAGCATATGTGGTAAAAGGAGGTCCGCCAATATTTTTGCTCATATTTTGTTGTCTGTATTAATTAGCAACAGTGGTCTATATGATGTGCATTTCTGTGGGTCTTTAATCGGCTTGAGGAGCACCGTTACCAGGGCCGTTCCAGTGGATTCGGGAAGGACACCCTTGGACAGAGCACTTATACATATCTCGGAGATGTGGAAGCAGGTGGTCTATATATGCCTTATAGAGTTTGGCCGCTATCCCATCTAGGACGGGACCTTTCCATTCGGGAGTGTAAGAACAGCTTTACGGATCTCGTCATCCGATTTGGGTGCATTTAAACTCCCCCCTGCCCCCGTTCGGGGCAAGCCCCCCCCGGCTATTTTATCGAAGTACTGTGTCATAGTGTTGTGCCCTACGTTAGAGCTGGAAGTATATAACCGCTCGTAGTATTCCCGGGAAAATGTTGTTAATTCCTGCTAGTTCCCCAGTAAGGCACTCATTCAGGTCCTCCACCCCCACTATGGGCGCCAGTTTGCGTTCTCGCTTAATGGCCCATGCCAGTGTCCTGCTGCGGCTGTCTCCCTCCCCAGATCTAGCCGCCACAATTGGGTCTCTGATGAACCTCTCCTCCATGATTGCTAGCTGGTTCAGTTCTTCTCTCTTTTCCCTTAGGGCACTACATGTCTCGTGCCCCCTGCTGGCTCTCCAGTTCTTTTATGGCCACCTCTAATGTGCGCATTGACTTATGTAGGGCTTTCAACACTCCTCCCTCTTTTGAAATGCAACACCCTCTAACATACACTTTGAATGCTTCCCAGATAATACCCGGGTCGGGAACCAAACCCACATTAGTTTGAAAGAAGGATTGTACATCTCGGCCTATTTCCCCACGGAACACAATATCGTTTAGGGCGCTAGCCCTGAACTGCAACCTCAGCGATCTCAGGGGCCCTGCTAGTCATGTAATGCGAGTTAACACTGGGGAGTGGTCCGAAAGGGTCTGAGGCAGCATCCTGGCCTCGGTCAACCCTATGGCAAGGTGGGGGGTTACCGTGATGTAAACAATGCTAGTGGAGCTGCCGATTAAACTCAGAAAAAAGGAGTATTCCCGGTCAGTGGGATACATCCCCCGCAGTACGTCAAGCAACCCGTGATAGTCTGCAATAGTAGTCCATGCCTGAGCAGCCTGTGGCAAAGTCTACTGTGTTGTGTTAAGATCTATCCAGTTCGAATGTGACAGACATATTGAAATCGCCTGCCCATATAATGTCGTAGTCTGGGAATTTATGGAAACGGTTGGCACAGTGATGAAAGAAATCGGGGGGGGGGGATCAGTATAAGGGGCGTATATGTTAATCAAAAGAGGTTTTAGACCAGAGATTTCCCCTGTTATTATTATATAGCACTCTTCTTCATCCCCTATCTGCTTGTGTAACTTAAATTCTAGTGAACAATGTATATATGTAGCCACCCCTTAGAGTGCGCGGTGCAGGAGGAGCTGTATCTATGGAATCCCCATCCCGCAAAGTTGGGGGGAGTCGCGCCTTGAGCTAGATGTGTTTCCTGTAGGAGTAGAATATTTACATTGTGATTTTTGCTATAATTTGCCATCAAGCAGGCTTTTTTCTGGTTAGTGAACCAGTGTATATTCCATGTCATCAGCGATATTGCGTTGTCTGTCTTTCTCCCAGGCTCAGGTATTCCTAAGCTGTGGATAGTGGTAAAGCAAGCAAAGAAGCCGGAATCAAGGGACCCGTGGTGGGCAGCTGGGACTGCGCGGGAGCCTGAGGCACTGGAGCCATAGGAGGAATGAGAGGATCTAGAGGCAGGACTGGAAGCAGCATGTCCCTGATCACATCCCGAAGGATGGCTCCCACTTGGGGGGACCTCATAAGTGTGAGGAACATTTAAAAGAACCTGTCTTCACAGGCAGGTGGAGCGGGTGTAGTAGCCCTAGGCTGCTAGGGCCTGTGCGTACTCTGCCTTGCTGGCTCTGGGGTGCATCTGCCCTGCGATGCTGAAGGATAAGCTGTAGGCCATGCACCTGGCGAAGACCAGTCCCACCTGGACACTCGTTCGCGTACCTGCTCCCCGAACGGGGGTGGCGTCGGATGAAAGGCCATTTTGTCAGGCTACAAGCCACGTGGCTGCATCGTGGTGCTTGCTGCGCTGGGCCCGGCCTTCTCCTAAACTCTTAGTGGTGGCACTTGAGGCCTACCCTGCCCGCTCCGACATTTGTCCGGTATTAGTAGGGTGTAGCCCCTCGGGTGGACACCCAGTAAAAGAACCTTGCGGTCCCTCAGCGACCTCACCGGCAGGATCTAGCGACCCCTCAGCCTGGTGGCCGGTAGCTGAAGCAGCCTCGGTATCGCTGCTGGTCTCAGAACCTGGACGGTCCCTCCCGCTCGGATGAGTCCTAGGGAAGGAGTCACCTTTGCAGGGGTGCAGATGAAAAAAGCAGCCCTACCTTGGGCCTTGACTTGTGTTTGATGAAGTTCAAGTCCTCTGGAGGCGATCGTTCGAAGAGCTCCCTCCACTGAGCTAACCTGTTCTTCAGAGCGCGCAGTGTAAGCGCGTTGCACACTGTAAAACCCTCACAACTGTGATCGGGGCCAGGGCAGTGGAGGCAAAGAGCGTGGGGGTCGGACATAGGGACGAGCCACTCGCAGGCTGGACACCTGTTGAAGCCTGCTGACGTCTACATGCGCCAGGGAGGAGCTTGGTGCCAGAGGACTGAGTACCTGATTAACGACCAAAAGACAAACGATTAAAACAAAAGACAGTATCTGGGGAAGAGGGCTTGGACTTACAAGGCCAAAGCCAAACCCAGGAGAGCTGGTGAAAGCGGTCCGCTCCAGTCGATGCAGAAAGGAGGATTGGGGAGTGGCGCCGGTGGGCAGAGTCAAGGAAGCGCATGCTCCCATGGACGAACCCCCCCACGCTCCTGTACATTTTAAGTGGAAAAAGATTTTTTCTGGTGAGGGACGCCCACACAGTATGGAGGAAAGGGGACGGGACGTAGGAGTACTTGCCTTATAAATAGGACAAAGCAAAATGGTTTTTCAAAACTCTGCATCTGGCCTGGAGCTAGTGTCTAGTGAGTAGTGCTTGCAGAAGGCCGATGGAGTGACTCAAGTAGCCGCATTGCTGATGACAACCCAAGAAGCATGTCCCTGAAACGTGACGGCTGTGGCTTTGGCACTGACCGCATGAATCCCCTCAGGAAGAGGTTTGCCCATGGCTGTGTACGCCTCTGAAATGGCCTGAACCATCCAACGGGCGATGGAAGGCTTGGAAGCCTGAGAGCCAGGGGAGGAGCCCCCAAAAGTCACAAACAATGCCTCAGACTTCCTGAAGGATTTCAGCAGAGAGCTAAAACTTGGGGACCCTCTTGAGGTCCAAGGAATGCAGGGCCTTCTCTGCCTCAGACTGCAGGTTGAAATTGAGAGACCACCTTTGGCAAGGAGTTTGGGTGGGTGTGCAAGATGACCTCGTCGTTGTGGAACATGGTGAAGGGCTCGCACAAAAACACCTGCAGCTCTCTAAGCCTGCGCACAGATGTGAGATCCACCAGTGAAACAGTCTTCAGTGTCACCAAGCGGATGGCCAAAGAGGCCATCGGCTC
This sequence comes from Ambystoma mexicanum, assembly GCF_040938575.1. Taxonomy (NCBI): domain Eukaryota; kingdom Metazoa; phylum Chordata; class Amphibia; order Caudata; family Ambystomatidae; genus Ambystoma; species Ambystoma mexicanum. The sequence goes on from NC_090932.1 coordinate 529,760,844, forward strand.
GAAAGGCTTTGTCACTCGCAGTCGCGGCCATCACCGCGACTGGCGATTTCTTCCGCGTTGGAGTTTGAGAGGACGCAGAGGAGGATTACTTTAGTCCTTTTTCTGTGTTCGCTCCGCAGCTCCGAGCGCGGGACGCAACGCTGCCAGGAGTATTTAAATCCCCGCCTCCCGGCAGGTCGTTGCATTGCAACCCTCCCTCTGTTTACTTTTTCGACTCTGGGTCCTTCGCTCTTCCTCTGCACCTTGCTTTGGAATTTCTCAGGGGTTACTCCCCTTGGATACTTTTCTCCGGGGTTCTGGCTTTTCAGAACACCGTACTTTGTTTTCCCATTTCTCTTCGCCGCCTTCCCTGGGCGGCGCTAGGTCTGTCTGTCTGTCTCTCTCTCTCTCTCTCCTGTTCTCTCTCTCTCTCCTGTTCTCTCTCTCTCTCCTGTTCTCTCTCTCTCTCTCTCCTGTTCTCTCTCTCTCTCCTGTTCTCTCTCTCTCTCTCTCCTGTTCTCTCTCTCTCTCCTGTTCTCTCTCTCGCCTGTTCTCTCTCTCGCCTGTTCTCTCTCTCGCCTGTTCTCTCTCTCGCCTGTTCTCTCTCTCGCCTGTTCTCTCACCTGGCTCTTTTTGGTCCAGTCAGCGTGGGGGTTCCTTCCGTGCTCCTCCGCAGTACTTTTCTGGAACATTATCGACCTCCACTACAGCCTCCTCTGCTGCTGCCTTCTCCGCCTGCGCTTCAGGCCTACTGCTATTGTTGGACTTGGACATTTATTGGCCACCCTTCAGTTGTTGGAGATCCTTCGCTTCCTTCTTTTTCGTCTGGGCACAACTGGCCTTCGCAGACAAGTCTTGGCACCTCTTATCAGGGTTTTTTCCCCTCTGTGGGTTTTTCCCTGCATTTTCTGGCTTGGTCCCGGAAAGGAGGTCACTGTGCCGCTGTTCTCACCCAGCGGCCACAGTGGCTTCTCTCTGTGACAAGCCCACGCACCAGAAAAAGGAGAGAGACTACCTGGCACGTCGAGGACTGCAAGAAACCATTGACTCGGAAAGCTCAGGTGAGGAGAACGTGGGTACAGGGGAAACTCAGCCAAGGGTACTTGTCAAGTCAAAGGCTTGCGCTGCAAACCTGCAAGAACCACATTGAGGTCCCAGACCGGGTGCAGCCTATGCACCGGAGGGAAAGGTCTAGACAACCCCCTTAAGGTGTGCCTTAACCACTGGGTTTGCTGCCGAAAAAACGTGCTCTTGGGAATTCTTGTAATCCCCGATGACTGCCAAATACGTGCAGCAAATATCAACCTGAACAGAGCAAGCCAGGTGCGCTGAAAAAGCCAGAACGTCACCCAGAGGACAGGCGACTGAGTCCAGACCCTTGTCGCAAGTCCACTGACAGAACCTAGTACATTTGCTTTTATACTGGGATCTAGTCAAGGACCTCCTGGCCTGCTAAATGATGTCCAAGTCATCAGCAAATTGAGCATTCTGAAACCTTAGCTGATCAGGAGCAAGGCCAAGTTTAGCCAGGTCTGGGTGCTCCATTGCTCTGCCCTGCTGGGTCAGGAAACCCCTGCTGGGAATCAGAAGATAAACAGGACCCTGGAGCTCAATTGCAGCAAATCTGAAAACCTGGGTTTTGTAGGCAAGTGGGGGGGGGGGGGGACCATGATGAGGCTGCAGCCCATGGAGGCCTGGACATTTTCGATGGTCCGTTGGAGCAAAGGGGTGGGCCGTAACGCGTAATACCTGCGGCCGTGCCAGCAGAGCTGCAAGGCCGCTCCCAGTGATCCCAGACCCTGTCCTGCCCATTAAGCAAACTGGGGGCACTTGGCATTCAGAGGAGAGGCGAACAAGTCCAGGTTCACGAACCCCAAACACTGAGGGGCAACAAGGAGTCATTACAAAACTCCCACACGTAGGTGTAGAACCCCAAGCAACTTAGCTGATCCGCTTCTGCATTGCTGTCCTCCAGTAGGTAGACTGCAGAAATCCACATCCTTTCTATGAGGGCCCATTCCCAGATTGAAATCGACTCCATGCAGAGGAGGGGGGTGGGGTGGAGGGAGAACGGGTGCCACCCTGCTTGTTCAAGTAAAACATTGAGTAGAATTGTCCGTCCTGACAAGAACTGACCCATCCCCTATTAGGAGCAAAAACCCCTTGAGGGCCAGGCCCACTGCCCTGAGCTCGAGCAGATGGATGTGTAGGAGAGCCTCTGTCCTGGACAAAGCTCCATGAATTGTATAGCCCTCCAGTTTAGCTCCCCCCAACCCGATAGAGGAGTTGGTCGTCACCACCAGGGTTGGCTCCGCCAGGGGTAAAGGGGACTCCCATTGAAACATTGTCGTCCATCAGCCACCAGTGAAGGTTGGGCAAAAGGAGAGGTGGTATTGGCATCCTGTCTACTTCGACCCAGTCTCCTGATCCCAGTTGGCCGACAGGTGGAACTTGAGGTGCCTCATCTTGAGACGGGTGTGCTGCACAGTCAGCATGCAGGAGGCCATAAGGCCCAGAATGTGCTGGAACCACCATGCTGAGGTGGTTGAGCTGGCCAGAAAGTGATGCACCGCCTTTCGGAGGGAAATAAGCCTCTCGAGGGTGTGGGGAACACCCACTGAACAGTAGTATTCCAACGCACCAGTTCCTGAGACGGGCTTACCAGCGTCTTCCTCCGGTTGAGGGAAAAACCCAGCTGACGAAAGATATACACCAATCTCAGGCAGGAACCATCACCCCCTCGGGTGACCCCGCCCTCACCAACCAGTCGTCCAGATAAGGGTATAGATGATGGCCCTCCAGGCTGAGCAGGCCTGCCACTGCATTCATCAGCTTCGTGAAGACGCAAGGGGCCGAGTTGAGGCCAAAATGCAGCACTTTGTACTGGAAGGGGTACTTCTGATGCAGTTGATATATCGGGGAAAAGCATGTACACATCCTTGAAGTCCAGAGAAGACAACCAGTCCCCTGCACACAGAGATTCGGCTAGGAGTGCAGGAGTAATCTTCTTCTAGTGTTCCAGTGGTAAATTTAGGAATGACCGGTACAGCACTACCCTCAGGTCCCCCAGGTTGATCTTGGGCGCCACACAAATCCTGGAATAGTAACCGAAGCCCCCGTCTACAAGAGGTACCAGTTTGATCGCCTGCATGTTCAAGAGCGAAAGGACATCCTGTAAAAGAGCCGGAGACCCGATCTGACGGAGGAGTAAAGGATGGAAGAGGATGGCTGAAGCCCGTGGAGACTACGGATAGGATCCACAAGTTGCTGAAAAGATGCTTCCAGGTGTCCTGGAACAGAGACAAACACCCCCCAACCCCCACAGGCGAGCTGTGTTCCTCGACCTGGACGTCACGGTTTCTTGCCATCAGAGGTGGGGGCTGAAGAGGGTGGAACAGAAAAACCTGTGCAACGTCCTCTGCTGCTTCCTTCTGTTGTTGCTGGGAGACCTGTCAGGCCTCTGCGTACCGCGGTCTCTGAAACCCTTGAAGCCGGAGAAGGTTCGGGGTTTGAACTCGGCCCAACCCTGGGTTTGAGGGATTGATTTCTGACCTGGTGGCTCCCATGGCTCCCATGTAGGAAGATGGCGAGGATGATGGTTTATAATACAGGGAGGCTGCGGCCACCCTGGAGGAATGGGGCTGCGGGTGGGATGCAAGGAGGATTGGCTACCCGTCCGTCAGCTTGAACCTGCTGTCCAGCTTCTTGCTCATTTGGGCATTGGCCCTGGGCTTCTCCTAGACCTTCCATGTCACCTGCAGCACATCCCTCTGGCAGGGAATGTGTGGTGCGCTTCCCCAAGACCCCAGCGAGCACCCCTGACTCCGGAAGAGGAACCCCCAAGAACTCCTCCAGGCCTTGAAGGTGGTCATGAAAGGCATTGACGGAAGCTGAGGGCTCGTCATCCTGGGTGTCCTTGTCGTCTCCATCATGCCCGCTCCCCCCCCCCTTTTCACAGGTCTGGAGCCGAGGACAAGTCCATTGGCTGTTGAGGGGGAGGCGTTGGTGGTACAGGAGGCGGTGGGGGGGTCAGAACAACCAGTAAGGTCTGAAACGGTAGAGGGACCCGTAGCGCAGGAGGAATGGGAGTAACACCCAGAGGAGGGGGCTGAGGAAGCGCCGCCTGCAGGGTGACCTTCTTCACAATGTCCTTTAGAAGCCCCGCCAACTGAGGGAGCATATGAGGAAAAGGACGCGTTCCTCATAAGCCGCAGGGTCACTAGGGGCTCTGCCCTCTGAGGCGCTAAGCCTCCACTCCTCGTCAAAGTGAGGAGTCGCCTGGTGTGCACAGTTGTAGGGCCTGTGATGGGTAAGTCTACCCCTGAGCAGACCAGAACCTAGCACCAGAGGATGCGCTGCCACTTCCTGAGGGAAGGGGGCTGGAATCGTCCTGCAGAGCCCACTCAATGGGCGAAAGAACAGGCGGACCCCTGAGCCTGAGAGGAAATGGCCACCTACTTGGCAGGACCCGCCACGTGCCTTTTGAAGCCTTGCTCCACGCCCTGGGCGGGAAGGCGTGAAGGCCCTGAGCTAGGGTAGGTCTCAGTCATGGGAGGATACAGCTTGGGTCTTGCACCCAAAGCAGAGGCGCCTACCTCAGAGAGCCCTCTGGTAGGCGATGAGCCCTCAGCCGGATGGCTGGTTGTCGAAACGCCCTGGACGACTGCCTCAGAGAGGGCTCCAGTAGGCTGGGAGCCCTCGGCACCCGTGACGGTAGCCGTGCTGGATCTAACCGAGGAACTACTCTTGGAGGTGGCACTCGACGATCCTTTACCCCCTGGGGTAGAAGAAGAGGACAAGTCTCATCATCCTTCCAAGGACAGCCTGGTAGGGCCTTGGAGTCAGTAGCCTGGTAGGCCTCAGGTCTGCCCCTGGACCACCCGGAAGAGCCCCTTGCATTAGAGGCCTTGGGCCTGCCAGAACCTGAATGTGTGGAACCCCGATCCGTGGCAACCCCGGGGAAGGAGTCCCTGCGTTGCGGAGCCATGCTGCACAAAGGTGCTACCTTGTCTTGACGAAAGGTTCTGGATACAAAGTCCTTAAGGTGGGGAGGAGGAGAAGTGTGGAAGATCTTCCTCATCCACGACAACCCATTCTACAATGCCCTGTGACCGAGAGAGCTGCAGGCCGCACACGGGACCCAGAGGTGGTCGGGACCCACGCACTCAAGACAGAGTCTGTGGGGGTTTGAGGCTGGGAACTAGTGGTCGCACGAGGCACATATCGTGAATCCTCCTGCGGCCGATATGCGCCAGGGAGGTGAGGCAACGGAGGGAAGTTAAAGATTGAGGAAAAAATAAAACAGAGCAAGCGGAAATCTAAAAACGTCTCAGTGTTGGCTGCGGTCCGACACGTCTGTGCAGAAAAAGGGACTGAGGTGAGGCATCGGAGGGCAGGGCCTCAGCGGGTCGTTCCGAGGCCGCGCTCCTCACACTATACTAAGTTTAAAGGGGAAGCACCATTTTTCACAGCCAAAGGTTCTGGTATCGTCCCCATTCTGGGGGACGCCCACAAGGATGGAGGAAAAGTTATGGGACGTATGAGTAAAGGCTGGAGGCAACTTGTTTATAGTTTTAATTTCACTGAACATGTAGCCGGCTTTGCTACATTTGTAGTCCAATGAGCCAGCATGGTAGCCATTAGGGTACTAATGTATTATTGTAAGGTCTGCTCCTGGGCAGTTTATTTCTGGTCATCCTCTTGACTGTGAGGACTAGAAGGAACGTCTAAAATGGCTGTTGTGCACACATTGCTGTTTTTCAACCCAGCCGTGCACCTTCCAGAATGGCTTAAACTGGCACATTGAGTGTTACCCAAAAGAACTAATTGTTTACCTCTCAGCAATGTTCTTTCTGATGATGTTCCTCAAACGGATTTCTAATCTACGATATTTATCTCCCAGCACAGCTGCTATTTGGAAACTTTTCTGCCACCATTGCAGCTCTGCCCAACACTCCTTTGTGCCGAAGAGGATGTCTGGGCCAGCATATATAGAGGTGCTGCGCCCTGTGACCTTAGTTCCACCCTTTTCCTCTAGTCCTTGGGCACTGTGAGACCGTTGAACCAAGGTGTACTAGCTATCCGACAAGAGGGGCAGGTAGGGAGGGTAATGAGGAATCTGTGGGAGAACCATCCCTCAGAAGAACAAGTTATTTCTTACCTTGTAACGTTCTTTCGATGGGATGTTCCTCCGACGTATTCCTTATCTTGATAGATCACTTCTAGCTTGCTGGCCTCGGAAAAGTGTTTCAGTAGAGGGCGCTGCGCGTCGATGTCCCTCGACAGCCTCTGTATCGGCGCCGACATCATCGTGCGTATAAATAGACTTGCGCAGAATCCGTTGCTCAGTTCCGTTTTGAAGCTTAAGAGTAGCTGTGCATGAATTGGTTATTGACCTTGAAGGAGCATAAACTGCAACTACAAGTGAAGTTTTACTGCGGGGCTGGATGGGAGGGGCGATAAGGAATACATCGGAGGAACATCCCATCGAAAGAACGTTACAAGGTAAGAAGTAACTTGTTCTTCGAAGGGATTGTGTCCTCCGACGTATTCCTTATCTTGATAGACTCCCATAGCAGTGGTGTGTAAACTGAGGTGGGAGTAAAATTGGAATATTTCCCTTTAAGAATGAACAGAGTGTAACACAGCTTTGCCAAATCGTGTCTCCTGGCTAGAGGAGGAATCCAGATTGTAGAATTTTGTAAAGGTATGTGCGGACAACCATGTGGCAGCCACACATATGTCTCAAATCGGTAACCTCTTTGGAGGGCCGAAGAGGCTGCCATACCCCTGGTTGAATGAGTCCTAAGGTGTTGAGGGGGCTCTTTCCCTGTCAATTTGTAGCATTTCTGGAATGGCTAAAATAATCCATCTTGAAATGGTCTATTTTGTGATTGGCAATCTTAATTTGTGTCCTGCATTACCTATAAACAGTTGGTCTGCTGATAGAAAAACTCAAGGCTCGCCTTGGATCCAGCCTATGTAACCTCTCTTCCTCTTTCCCTCGATGGGGAGGAGGATAGAATGAAGGTAAGGTTATCTTCGGAGTTATGTGGAATTCAGAGACTACCTTTGGGAGGAAATTAGGCTTCACTTGTAGGACAACTTTGTCTTTGTGAAAAATTGTATGAGGAGGTTTGCAAGATATGGCTTGTAATTCGCTCACTCTTCTGGCAGATGTCAAAGCCACTAGTAAGACTGTTTTAAGGGTGAGAAATCCTAATGAACAAGAATGGAGTGGTTCAAAAGGAGTACCCATCAGGAAATTTAAGACTAGATTTAAGTCCCACAAGGGAACTTGGAACGGCTTTGGGGGATAGACATTAGTTAACCCCTTCAGAAATTGGATTACTAGGAGTCATTTGAAATATGATGGCTCCTCCGCAGTGCGCTTGAAGATAGACAGCGCTGCGAGGTAGCCCTTGATCGTACCAACTTGAAGACCTGAATTCGCCAAATAGAGCAAAAAAGATAACACTATTGGTGTACCGCATAAAAAGGGTTCGATATTCTTTTCTCTACACCAGCTGCAAAACATGTTCCAACGGCAGCAGTATACAGTCTTTGTTGCTGGTCTTCTAGCCGAAAGCAACACCTCCATGACGTCATCTGGGAGGTCCCAATCATTGTATCTCAACCTTTCAGAAACCAAGCGTGAAGGTTGAGGGTTCTGATATCTGGATGGAGAACCTGACTTCCCTTCTGCGAGAGAAGATCCTCCCTGTGCGGAAGACGAATCGGAGGGCAGATGGACATGTCCAGAAGGTCCGGGTACCACGTTCTCCTGGCCCAGTCTGGGGCAATTGGGATCATAGTCTTCTGGAATCTTCCCAACCTCCTGATCATCTGAGGAATGACAGGGACTGGAGGAAACGTGTACAGAAGTGGAAACTCCCAGTCCACTACAAACGCGTCCCCTAGAGCTCCTCTCGGGGGAAATTCCCTTGAACAAAACTGATCGCACTTCCTGTTGATACTCGTGGCGAACAGATCCACTTGAGGGGTTCCCCAAAGGGTGAAGATCTCTTGAAGGACTTCCTGAGCCATCTCCCACTCGTGGGAGACTGTGCTCTGCCTGCTCAGAGCGTCCGCTGTCAAGTTCTTCTCTCCAGCTAAGTGAACTGCCGATAGAGAGATTCCTTCTTGAATTGCCCAAAACCAGAGCTGCATCGCCTCTCTGCACAGTGGCAGTGATCCTACGCCTCCTCTTTTGTTGAGATAGTGCATGGCCACTGGGTTGTCTGTCATTATTAGGACATTTTTCCTTTGTACATATGGCAGAAAAGCCTTCAGCGCTAGTCTGATAGCTCTCAGCTCCAACAGGTTGATATGTAGTCTGGACTCCGATGGAGACCAACGACCGCCGATGGTCAAGTCGTTGGCATGAGCTCCCCACCCCGTGAGTGAGGCATCCGTGACTACTGTTATCTCCGGCCATGGTTGCCAAAACAGTTCTCCTTTCAAAATGTTCTCCCGACAGGCCCACCACTGAAGGTCTCGAGCCACTTTGTCCGGGACCTGAAGGAGATCTGTCATTCTTCCTGAGAATTGCAACCACTGGGCTCTTAGTGCCCACTGGAGGGATCCCATTCTCAGGTGAGTCTCTGGCACAAGGAAGATGCAGGATGCGATGAGGCCTAGCAACCTCAAAAAGTCGAAGGCTGGGAGACGTTGGGCATTTTGAAACTTGGTGACCATCTGCAGAATATCTTGAGCCCTCACCTCTGGTGGCGAGGCTTTTCCCAGGGAAGCGCCCAGGACCGCTCCGATGAACTGGAGTCTCTGTGATGGTATCATCTGTGACGGTTATAGGTGAAAGGATCGAATCAAAAGAATCGAATGACAAAAGGGTGAATCAAAAGGACCGAAAACAAAAGGATCACATTTTTTTTTTTAACTTTATTTTGGTAAAACACACTTTTTACCTATACGGAACCCCCAAAAAAATATATAATTAAAAAAAAAAAATTCAACCCTTTTGTTTTCGGTCCTATTACATCAACCCTATTGCATTCGATCATTTTGTAGTCGAAACTTTAACCGGACACCATCTGTGACTTCTTTAAATTGAGGGAGAAGCCCAGTTTGTGAAGGAAGTGGCAGACTTAATCTAGTTTGATCTGAGCTTGTTCCGAAGATACTGCTCTGATCAACCAATCGTCTAGGTAGGGGTAGACGTGGATCCCTTCCCGCCTTAGAGTTGCAGCCACTACCGACATTAGCTTGGTGAAGACCCTCGGGGCGGAGGTCAGCCCAAATGGCAGAACTCGAAATGGATAGTGGGAGTTGCCAATTGCGAACCTCAGGTATTTCCTGTGTTTGAGATGGATTGGCACATGGAAATAAGCATACTGAAGGTCCAGAGATACCAGCCAGTCCTGAAGCTGGTGGGCCTGAAGGATCTGAGAGAGAGTTACCATCTTGAACTTGTCCTTCCTGAGGAATTTGTTCAATTCTTGTAAGTCCAAGATGGGTCTCTGTCCTCCGTCCTTCTTCGGTACTAGAAAGTAGGGCGAATGCCAACCCTTGTTCCTCTCCGCTACAGGTACCGGTTCTATGGCACCTTTCTCTAGCAGGTCTAGAATCTCCTGGGAAAGGAGCGGATCTGGAAACTTCAAAGAGTTGTTCCCTGGTGCATGACTGTGAGGGGTGCGTAGAAAGGGCAGGCAGTAACCTTGGCCAACTGTCTCCAATGCTGAAGCATCTGATGCAATAGCCTGCCATTCCGTCAGATGTTGAGTTAATCTGCCTACTACTGGTGTCTTGTGAGGAGAGACCTCAGAGTGGTTTAGAGGCGGCTGACGCAGATGCCGAGGGCAAGGAGGCACCTGCTGTGGCTTTTGTACTTTTAACCCGTCCACCGCGGATGAATCGTTTTTGGCCTTGGCTGTCCTCTGCCTTTTCCGAATGCGGAATAAAAGCGAAAGGACCTACCCCTCCAAGAGGTTCCTGAGGGGCGATACGGAGTTTGACGGATTGTAGCTCCAAGAGATTTTGCTGCTGCCTTGGATGTTTATAACTTTGTTAGTCTGTCATCAGCCTTCTTACCAAACAAAGAAGTGCCATCAAAGGGCATATTCAAAAGTCTAGCCTGTACATCTGGAGCAAAACCAGACTTTCGCAACCACGCAAATCTGCGGATTGTAGTATTTGCCGCCTAGGCTCTGCTGATACTGTCAGCAGAATCAATGCCAATTTGAAGGGACTCACACATTGCGTCTTTACCATCTTTTTTTTTTTTTAACAACTTTATTTATATTTGCTCACAGGTTATGCACATACATAAGCAACTTACGGTTATACAGACATACAACATATACAGTTCAGTTTCATTCTGCATTCAGGTTTTCTGGTTCGCTTAGATCAGCCAAATATTGCTTATATCGTGACCATGTGTTTCTGGGTCTACTGTGTGGCGTGACCGAGTCGATATATAGTTCTTTGGTGTTGTTAATCCACACCACATCTCTGTTCCAGTCTTCTATTGTGGGGGGTTGCGCATTTTTCCATCTCATTAATATGACCCATCTTTAATGATGATCAGAAATGCTTCCCTTTCCTCTCCTTCCGGGAGACAGTCAGCCGCAGATGAAGCACACTCCCAAAGAGAATGGCAGAATCTTGCGAGCGTGCAAGTAGCATTAATGGATTTAAGCGCCATGTTACATGCCAAGAAGACCTTTTTTGACATAGCGTCAAACCTTTTATCATCCCAGTCTTGTGGAATAGTAGGGCATGCAGATCTACTGTTCGATGAAGTTGCTGCTTGTACAACCAAACTCTCTGGAATTGGATGTTTGCTCAAATATTCAGGGTCAGAAACAGATACCCTATATTTGGCAGATAGTTTTTTGTTAACTGCCGGGATAACCTCAGTAGTTTCCCAGTTGACCGATATTTTTCTCTGCAATGCAGCATGAAAGGGAACCACAGGATCTTCCAGTGGGCCTTTAAGTAAAATGTCCGTAAAATCATCGTGTTGAAAACAAGGTGAAGGTGTAGACCACCCCATGAATTCTATTATTCTGGCCATTAAGACCCTATAAGGGGTCTCAGCATGTTCCCCTGGGTCTGGTTTAGCAAATTCTACTTCTGGAGAAGTATCTAAACCACTTGCCTCATCTGACCTTGGGTATGGTTTAAAACCCACTTCAAGAGCAGAAGGGGCCAAGCTTGTAGTCACCGGTTGAGAAAACAAAGTGGACGACGCGGAAGTCAAAGGCTTCGATGAAACCGAAAAAGGCGTCGAAAAAGTATGAAGAGGCCTCGAAGAACGGGAGAGGATCGGAATCCTACTCGGAGTCGTCAAGGTTATCGACGACATCCTCGAGGTCATGGTCGAAGCCCTCGGTACGTCTACTGACTTAGATGTAGTAACAGCAGTAGGTCTGTCCTTTATCGGTGTCGACAGCGACGTCGAAGACCGCGTCGATTCGACCGATTTGTGTCTAGACAGGCCCTTCGATAAAGGCGTCGATGACGCAGATTTATGAGTCGAAGGAACCTTCTACGACGGCGTCTATGACGCGGTCTTACTGCGTTTGCTCGAGGGTTCATGACGCTCTCGGGAAGTTTCTTTCACCGGGTGCAACGACTCGCAGCGTTTCGATTTTTCGGGTCTTTCACCCAGAGTATCACCTTTAGCCGTCTCCGAGGGGGTCGAGGCCGCTTTCTCGAAGACGCTAAGCATTTTTTTATGGAATTCCTCCCACTTAGCTGGAGAGCTGTGTTTCACGGGGCAGGTGACTCTTTCCGGGGAAGTGGAAAAAGACGAAGAAGAGGGAGATCTACGACGCCTCTTTTTCGAGTGTTTAGATCTCGAAGACTGATGGGAACCGCTTCGAGACCTTGAACAGGAATGTTTCCTGTGACGGCGAGGAGACGAATGTCTCGACTCTGCCGAGGAAACTTTCGAAGAAGTTGAAGTTTTAAGAGTCTTACCTCTTTCTAGCTTCCTCTTACGCTCCTTCAAGGCTTTCGCCGTCATGGACATACAGTCCTTGCATTCCGAACAGTGATACTCCAATCCCGGGCACCACAAACAGATCCTGTGAGGATCCGTCAATGACATTTTCTTCCCACAATCTCGACACTTTTTGAAGCCGGACCGTGGGGTCGACGGCTCGGAAGAGGAAGCATTGAATGAAGAAGATATCCTCGAGGAATAATAAGAAATACTTGAAGAAAGAACTGAGCAACACGATTCCGAGGCCCACGATGAGGGGAAAAACGCAACTGAGCAACGGATGCTGCGCGAGTCTATTTATACGCACAATGACTTCGGCGTCGATACGGAGGCTGTCGAGGAACACCAACTCAAGGGACGTCAACACGCAGCGCCCTCTACTGAAAAAAATTTCCGAGGCCAGCAAGCTGGAAGTGATCTATCAAGATAAGGAATACATCTGAGGACACAATCCCTTCGAAAGAACATTACTGAGAGGTAAGCAATTTGTTTTTCTTCTAATAGAGTCCTTTCTCACACACTCCTCATCTTTGATAGACTCCCAGAGCAGTACATAGACCTGGAAGAGGGCGGATAGCAAAGACACCACCTAGAGCAGTAAACTCTGAAGAACACCCCTACCAAAACAAGCACCCTGAAACCACAGATGCCAATCAGTAATGTTTAGCAAACATGTGCAAAGAAACCCACGTAGCTGCCTGGCAAATCTCAACAACAGGGACTCAACCGTGCAGAGCTGAAGTGGCAGCCATTCTTCTGGTGCAATGTGCCCAGAAGCCTTCAGGTACATCCTTACCAGCCAGATCTTAAAATTAGGAGATGGAAAGAATGGTTCACCTTGCCTGGGTCTCTTCGGTTACAGTCTTGCCGGCACAGTCACCAACATTACCAAAACAAAAGCTGGTCATCTTTTCTGGCCGGTACCTGATCCAGCTGAAGAAATTGTTCCTCTCCCTTGGAAGGGTGGAGAGGATGAAAAAAGAACGGAAGATGGATCTTTTGAGAGAGATCAAAATCAGAGACCATTTTCAGAAGGAGGTATGTCCTCATTCGCAAGGTCACCTCCTTGGGGAAAACAAAGTAGGGAGATTTCACCGACAATGCCTGGAGCTCACCCACCCACCGAGCGGAAGTGATGGAGGATAGCACAGGGGCAACGTGCTGGTCTTGGAAGCAAGACCACACAGAGCAACAGACGTTTGAATCCTGGATCTGCGCTTAGAAATAGAACTCTGGTATTGAGCGCATTATAAAAAACAATTAAATGGAGTTATTGCCGCCTAAGCCGACGGCTCCGTCACCCCCCATGGAATAACAGAAGATTATGTCGGCCTCCTGCCCCTAAGTTGCCTGCCCTTGTGCTGAGGGGGCGCCGGAGGTAGTCGGGGAGCAGATGAAAGACGCCGGGAGAGGGTGGCTGCCAGGGCTGAGAGCATAGTAGTGTGAAGTCGGACAGCGCTAATCACGCTCACCCTGGCCTGGAACCACCAGAATGTGGCGAGAAGACATCGGAGTGCAGGACCTTAAGGGGGATCCCCAGGTAAGGTACAGGGGGTGGGGCTGGAGGGTCCTTCAGACAGCGTTCTGCCCAGGGCACCGTGAGAGTGAAGCCGGGTTGAGCTGGAGCTGCGCCTGCACCGTTGGCGGTCGTGCTCCGAGCTTGGCTACCTGTGGAAGCCTGGCGCCATGGAGATGAAGCGGACCGCGTGGCCGCGGCGGTGATCAGATCAAATGAACAGTTCCATAAGTGGGATGATAAATCAGTGGCAGCCATCATCTCAAGAAAGCTTTACAAAAATGTGTGCCAGCTTCGTGATACGATCTCACAGGGGGTCAATCATTAAAGAAACCAGAAATCAAAGCGGGCAGCCTGGGTGAAAACCTACAAATGACTGGCCTCACAGAACAAGCAAGCTATCAAGGCGGGCGCAGTGTGGGGCAGCACACAACAAGCAAAGTTGGAACTGCGTGGTCCCTCAGACAGCAGGGACAGGTGTACAGGGGCAAGTGCTCCTCAGCTACGAGCCGGCAGCCTGGGTGAAAGGGCTGGGGGCCTTATGGGGATATTCTCCCCATCCTGGAAAAAGGCCCTTGGGGAGAAAACCCCCTCACACAATGGAGGGATGCTAAAAGAGGCTTCCGGGCAAAGGGGTTCTTCCACCAGGCGAACAGAGAGCTCACGAGAGGCAGAATTGTTGGGCAGAAACTCTGCGACTCCTAAGAGGCTGATGGCTCTGGACACACAGCAGGAGATACACCAGCCAAAATAGCCTCAGAGGAGGGATCAGGGGTGGCTGCGACTCAGAGAGGGGAGCGGTCCTGGCATGCACAGGCAGGAGACACCAGGGCATTTTCGGAAAGCGTTGGCGTCTGGCCGCGGGATCGCTCAGCCAGCTATACGTTCAGTCCTGAAGGGGGCACCTAATCCTACTAGCTCTACCTACGCAGTGAATCAAAATTGGAGGAGCTTCCACAGTTGGAGACTCCAGTAGCCAGCAAAATATCAAGGGGGTTGGGGGGGTGAAGCCTAAGATGGGCCAGGGTGACATCAAGTCACTTATGGGGATGCAGGGAAAGGAGAGAGAGGCGAACCCTAGAGAAATATTGGCCGAGGTTCACCACCCCCCTCGTCCCCCCAACAGGAAAAGTGACGCCAAATCCTTCACTAAGGAAGACCTGGTGGAAATGCTCTCTCTACTAAAGCAGGATCTCACGAAGGAGATCAAGGACACTAAAGAGTCAATGCTGAGTGTTAGGGAGAATTCTCTGTTTAGGCTGAATTTCCCTACCTAGTGAGTCCCCCAGCAGCTTTGCTGGATTTCTAGGGTTTCTTTTTTTTCTCCTGCCAAGAGTGAGACTCTTTTACCCTCACTCTTGGGCATGTTGAAGTGTGTTTTCTTGGTTAAACCTTGTGTTGAATGGGCTATGGGGTCTTTTACTCCATAGGGCCTCATATATTTTTGTGATGTGGGTTACACAGCACCCTCTGTGCCGTAACCCAGGGGTGTCCTAGGGACTCCCCAACATAGACTCCATACCCTGGGACTGACTACTGTCTCCCAGGACATGTAAAGTCACCAAAGACTTTACTAGTCTTAAATCCTGAACAGAACCAGTACAAACCATCATATTGTGGACGTACTGGCTGGGGCAATTCGATTGCCCCAGGGTCTGTTAGTCGAGGGGGCACGTCTCCGTCCCCCCTGATCGAGTTTTGGCTGGTGGCAGTGGAAACTACGTTTTATATTCGACCGCGAATATTTTCCTATGGGATTTCCCATTGTTTTAGGCTAACACATTTAATTATTTATTTACGGTAGCCTTAAACATACCGCCGGTTTATATATTTATTATTATAACTCCGGTTGGGATTTTTTGCCAAAACTTGATGCTAAAATGGCGTTGGCATTCGCCTCTGTAACTCTGACCCAAAGTGGAGCCCTTTGTCCCACTTTTGGCGGGCTTCTCCACAGAAGCCCTCCAAAGTGGTGCCACTCTGTCTGGGGTACTTAGGAGGGGTGGAGGGGGATTTAGGCACCCTGGACTGAGTTACCTAGGTAACTCAAGTCGCACTCCGTCCTGATTGGCCCCAAGTGGTGAGCCGGCCGGCTCACCACTTAGCATGTTTGAGTGACAGCTAGGCTGGGTGAATGGGGGTTTGCTGCATAAAAGCAGGGCTTTGGAGACTGGAACTTCAGAAGTCGCCACAGGACCTAAGAATCCAACGAGGGACGAGCTGAGCTGATCTGCTACGACGACACCGCCGGTGGAGCCCTGCTGAACCATCTCACCACTTTTCCCGACGACCGAGGAGAACTCTTAACGGAGTGGCTCCTTCCCTTGACTGGTGGGGACAACCAGTTTTCACCTTCTTTCCGCTCTTCGAGGTATCTCGTGGCCGCCTTGCCAGTGCCAAGCATCCCGGCAACCGGAATACCCACCACTTTTTACCCCAACCGCGAACGTCGGTACAACCCTTTAACCGGAGGACTCCGCGGCTGGTTTCTTCCCGGGCAGTGTAACGACCTTCTTCTTCTGCTCTTCAGCGAGATCTTCTTCTCCCCTGACCGACGTCGAGCCTTGCTGCCACTGCCTGGAACAACTGCCCCCGCTGGAGGATCCTTTCCGTTAAGGTACCGTGTTCCGCCTGGCTTCCCTTGCCACCGACTGTACGGGGTAGTTTTAGCCCCCGGCTTTCGATCCTGGGATTGCCTGGGACACTTTGGCTAAACTTTCTAAGTCTCTCTAACTCTTTTCCGAACTCTTTTGCAAGACTCTGAATCCCTACCAACTGTGTGATCTTGGGCACGTTTTCGCTCTGTCTGCTCTAAGAGTGGGCCCTGCTTAGTGACTTTTGCTCACCTGTGACTTTGTGCTTCTTTGAGCTTACAAAAAGTGTTCTTAACCTTAGAGTGGTGTGTTCATCCTAATTCTGCTCCTTCTCCCTCCCTTCTTTTTACCTACTAGAGTGTCATCTAACGTTAAGCGCTCACCTCTGTTTGAATTATGTGGTGTTAACCTAGAGTTGTCTAGATAGGAATAAGGATTGGGACTGCTTTCCATATAACTGTGTTTGGAGTGTTTTACTATATTTTGCTAGAGTGTTTTCAACTTATGTGTTCTTGAAAATAAATAACTATATACTTTTGAAACCAAGCTCTGGTCAGTGTTTGCTTGTGCTATTGTGTCTGAGTACATATTGTGTATACTTTGCATACTGCCTAACTCTTCTTGAGGGAAGTCTGACTGCTCAGCCACAGCTACCAGGTAAATCTGGGTGGTGCAGACTGCTACCAAGTGGGTTTACTGCTATACCTGTAGTCTTAAATCTTTTGCAGTGTTCCCCAAGGGAACTGCACAGGTTTCTGCCTAACACTGAGGACTGCAGCAGACCTAAACTTTCACGTGGTCTGGCTGGAGATGAGGGTAAATGAAGTAGAGGGCACCTTATGCGAACACGCACACGACCAGACAGAGCTCTCCAACAGAGTCCTTGGCCTAGAGGAACAGATCGAGAAAATGCGGGCCAAGCAGGAGGACCTCGAGAATCGCTCAATGCGAAACATTAGGATTTACGGAATACCGAGAGAGGTCGCTGACCAGGGATAGGGGGGCTATGTGAAGGAACTGTTTTGGGCTTTGTTGGACCTCCCTGTAACTGGGGAAGTGGAAATAGATCGAACGCACAGGGTCTACACTGTGCAACAGTGTCGCAACCTTCTACCTCATGTGCTGACCTGCATCCACTTCTTTCAGCAAAAGGAACAGATCATGGGGGCAGTGAGGAGGAAAGAGCCGGTCCAGTTTTGTGGGAAGCAAGTAGCGCTATTCAAGGACCTGGCAGCCCAGACCCTGGCAAATAGGCGGAAACTACACATGGTGACGGCCTGGCTGCAGGCGTAACAGATCAAATATCGATTGGGTTCCCATGCAAGCTTCTCTTCGAATATAAAAACCAGAAATACGCAATTGGCTCCGAAGAGGAGGCAGGGCGACTGATGAGCGGCTCCCAGGAGGACTTGGGCCTGAGAGAAGGGTACCAGGACCATGAAGAGGCTATCAGGGACAAATCGAAGAGGCAGAGGAAGCCCCCGGAGGCGACACCTAGCAGGGGCAAAGATTGAAGTGACTAACAACAATGGGATGCCCTTCACCAGGTGTTGAGCCTGCAGCGAAGGGCGGGGTCCTGGACCTACTGAAGAGGGGAGGCCCACCCTTCCTCAAGGTAAAGGGGTGAGCCCATCCTCCAATAGACTAAGATCATGCTGCATGGGGGGATGGGGGTCTTGTTGCCCCATATAAACCTTTGTGGTTCTTCTGTGACTTCTATGAAGTATTTGCCTGGGAGCTGGTTCGGGATGGCTGTGAACAGATACGGCAGTCTGGGGAATAGGTTAATTTTTATAGATGTCATCTGTCCGTACCACGTCAATATCAAAAAGCCCCATCTCTTCAGGTCGGCCGTAAGCTGTGTGCGGAAGGGATCATAATTTGCCTTCACCATATCACCCAGGTCCCTCGTCAACCGTATGCCCAGATATTTAATGCTTTTCCGATTGAATTTCAAACCCAGGTAACTTCTATTTGTATCTAGGAGTGGGCTCTGCGCTAGTAGCGGGAGTACGGCAGACTTCCCCACATTCATTTTGAGTCCCGACAGAAGACCATATTCAGCTATCTGGGATATTAATGCTGGGAGGGAGACCTGAATATTCGTGAGGTATGCAAAACAAAAGAGGTGATGGTTAGAAGGTTTAGAATAAATCTTAACCTCTGGCTTTGCTCTGGGCAACCCTCCAGACCATCGGTCTTCGCCTACCAAGCAATTACAAAAGGGGAAAGACCATATGCAAATCAGGCTTGGTCCCACCCCAAAGGGGTAGTCTAGCCCGAACGGCTAGGTCACATCCCTTCTGCACGAGACCACAAGCATCCCCAGACATGTTTCAGCCTTATTGGGCGTCATCAGTGAGGAGTAGCTTGGGTCTCTAGGCCCAGCAGGCATGGGACCCACGTCTGGGCATACCCGTCCCACTCAGGTTGATAAAAGCAAAACAAAAGAGGTGATGGTTGGAAGGTTTAGAATAAATCTTAACCTCTGGCATTGCTCTGGGCAACCCTTCAGACCATTCGTGAGGTATGCCAATAAATCATCCGCGAACAACGAGATCTTGCATTCAAGTTCTTCCACTGCAATTCCTTTGATCTGGTTGTTTCATCCGTATTACTATTGCTAAGGGTTCCATTGCAAGCGGGAGAGGGGGGGCATCCCTGCCTGGTGCCTCTCGTAAGATGAAAGGACTCCGTAAGACCACCGTTTATCTGCACCCTAGCCCTGGGTCTATTGTATAACGCTGTAACTCATTTCAGGAAATGTGTTCCCATCCCTAGCTTCCCCAGCACTTCATCATGAATGGCCCCTAGACCCTATCAAAAGCCTTTTCTGAGTCCAAAAGGCACTAGGCATGCATCCATCCATCCCTCCCACTTGTGCCCCATCTATCAGGTTGATAGTTTTCCTAATGTTGTTTGACCCTTGCCTTCCGTTGATGAATCCCACCTGGTCCCTGTGTACTAGTAGCAGCATACTTACCCCCCTCCCATCCCCCCAGTCTTGCTCTCAGGACTTTTGGCAATATCTTCAGGTCCCCATTGAGGAGAGAAATCGGCCTATATGAGGTCCATCTAGTTTGATCCTTCCCTTCATTTGGGATTGTGACAATAACTGCTGCCATCATCGTGGGGGGGGGGAGTGGTTCACCCTCCAGGCATGCATTTGCCACTTTTTTTAACCACAAACAGCGGGGGAGACCTGTGACAGACACACTCTTCCGCCGCCCATCATCGCCTTTCTATATACCATACCCCAATTTACCATGTTTGAGGTAAACTAATGCAGCAAAAATAATATTTTGTTAAAATTGCAATTCAGCTAAAATGGGCACTACTGATAAAACAACTGCAGGAAGAAAGTTAAGTTGCTCCTGTGGGTGGCTCTCGGGAGGCACGATTTGTGGGTATAGGCCTGGTTGTTTTGCTCTACTGTGATACAAGCAGTGGGTGACAATGCGATTTGTAGAGGAAGAGCCAAGTGTTTACAAGCAGATGGGGGAGGGACGGAATCCCTCACCTCCCATAAAGTACCAGGTGATGGGCCAGGAACAAAATACAACCTTGTCGGTGCAGCCTTCTCGGCCTGGAATCTGCAAAGTATGTCTAATGTTCCCTGCTTTTAGACACATCTTGGAAATCCAGTTCAGGGCACAGCGTCAAAAATGTAGAAAGAGCTGATTTAGCAGGGTGTCATGGGTGATGGTGTGAAAGGCCACATAGTTCAAAAGGGGAGCGGTTGCTCTGGTCCCCCTGCAAGATTAGGAACAAGTTACTTACCTGTAACTGTTGTTCTCCAGCATGGGACTGGCATGGATTCACATGCGCATGAATATTCCCCGTCGTCAGGCTGGGAATCCTCGGTAAAGAAAAAACCAGTATCAGTTTCGTTTCTGATCTGTCTTTCGTAGTAGTAACCAATCACTGGTCTCTGCGTCATACTGACCACAGCTAATGACTGCCCTCTACCTAAGCACCGCCTCTGGCAGCCATCTTCAGATTTGGAAGCACGTTAAGTGGCAGTATGACCAAGTGAAGAGCCGCAGAGGGGTAGGCGGGAGGGTTCGCATGTGAATCCATGCCAGACCCATGCTGGAGAACAACAGTTACAGGTAAGTAACTTGTTCCTTCTCCAGCATGGGGTCTGGCATGGATTCACATGCTCATGAATAAAGAATACATAGCAGTACACACATGCACAACCACGGGAGGTGGCAAAGGCTCAACATTAAGCATTACATCAAACTCAACATTAAGCATCTTACCTCCTCACCAGGCTCACCTCAGGCGAACAGGTTGCGCAGCACTGCTTGGCCGACCCTGGACTCCTCCCTGGAATCCCGATCGACGCAGTAGAATTTCGTGAAGGTGTGCGTCGACCTCCACGTAGCAGCCCTGCATATGTCCAGCAGGGGCACACCAGAAAGGAACGCCGTGGTAGCTGCGATCGCTCTGGTGGAATGGGCTCTCGGACGGCCAGGCAGCGGTCGGTTTGCCAACCGATGACAGTACATGATACAGCCGGAGAGCCATCTGGAAATGGAAGCCTTCGAGAGAGCCTTCCCCTGATTGACAGGTCCAAAGTTCACAAAGAGTTGTGACGTCTTCCGAAAACACTTTGTGCGGTCCACGTAGAACTTCAGCGCTCTAGCCACATCCAGCGAGTGCAAAGTCCTCTCAGCCGGCGACGAAGGCGACGGGAAGAACACAGGCAACACCAAGGGTTCGTTGAGATGGAAGTCCGACGGTACCTTGGGCATGAAGGAGGGGTGCGTCCTGAGCACTACCCTCGTGTCGTGAAAAGTCAAGTACGGGGCCTTGCAGGAAAGGGCCTGGATCTCTCCCACCCGTCGTGCGGAGGTGATGGCCACAAGAAACGCTGTTTTCCACGACAGAAACTTCAACGGGGCCGAGTGCAGAGGCTCGAACGGAGGTCCCATGAGCTTGGTCAGCACCACGTTGAGCTCCCACGCCGGGGCCGGCGCCTTCACCGGCGGGAACGATCTGAACAGTCCCTTCATGAACTCTTTCACCAGACGATGAGACCACAGGGACGACCGGCCCATGGTTCTGGTGTATCGGGAGATCGCAGCAAGATGAATCTTGATGGACGCGTGTGCCAGTCCAGCTTTGGCCAGCGTCAGCAGGTACGGCAGTACCTGGGGAGCCGTAATCCGTAGAGGGTTAATCTTCTGTGCGTGGCACCAGACAGAAAACCTCTTCCATTTGTGTCCGTAGCATTTAAGAGTCGAGGACGCCCTGGCCTTTGCAAGAACCTCTCTGCAGTCGGCCGGTATGTCGTATCCTCCAAACTCTAGCGCTGCAGGAGCCAGGCCTGCAAGTTCAGCGATTTCGGGTCGTGGTGGAGGATGGCGCCTCCTTCCCTGGAGAGCAGATCCGCGTCCACCGGCAGCTTGATTGGCGGGGACGCTGACAAGTCCAGAAGGTCCGGGAACCATATCTGCCTCGGCCACGCAGGTGCGACGAGGATCATCCTGCACCGTGACCTCTTGAGCTGGTTGACGAGCCGGATTAGCAGTGGCAAAGGAGGGAACGCGTAGAGGAACAGGCCCTCCCAGGGGAACGAGAAAGCATCGCCCATGCTCCTTGCCTGGGGAAACCTGCTGGCGAACCTCCGGCACTTGGAGTTTGTTGCCGTCGCGAACAGGTCGATCTGGGGTGTGCCCCACCGTCGGAAGAGGCGATCCACTAGATCCTGCCGTAGTTCCCACTCGTGGCACGAGCGCAGCTCCCTGCTGAGTGAGTCGGCGATGGTGTTTTTTATCCCTGCCAGATGAAACGGCACCAGAAACATCCCTTGGGCAACTGCCCAATGCCACAGGTCCTGCGCCTCCTTGGACAGTGCTGGGGACCTGGTTCCGCCCTGTTTCCTGATGTAAAACATGGTGGTGGTGTTGTCGGTGAAGATCCTCACCACCTTCCCCTTGAGGGACGGAAGGAAGGACCTGAGGGCCCAAAACACTGCACGGAGCTCCAGGACGTTGATATGTAGGGATTTCTCCGTCGGGAGCCAAAGGCCTCTTGCGTGCAGATTTTCGGTGTGCGCTCCCCACCCTTCGAGGGACGCATCCGTGGTTACTGTCTCCTGGTGGGCTGGGGTCTGGAAGTCCATGCCCGCCGTCAGATGCGCGCGGGTGCCCCACCACCGGATCGCTCGTCGGAAACTCTCGTCGAGTGAGATCCTTTCCTCGAAGCTGCCCGTCGTTTGGATCCAGCGCGCGTCCAGGAACTCCTGCAACGGGCGCATCCGGAGCCTGCACATGGGAATGAGGTAGATGCAGGAAGACATCATTCCGAGGAGGGACTTGATGGACCTCACCTTGGCCGCGTCGGCCACCAACATCCGCTGCACCTTGCCCAGGATGGTCCTGGTCCTCTCCTCCGACGGGGAGGCCAGAAGGGACACTGTGTTGAGCCTCGCTCCCAGAAACAGAGCGTCTTGCGCGGGTACCAGGTGGGATTTGGCGTAGTTCACAGAGAATCCCAAGTCCGTGAGAAGTTGGACGGTCCTTGCCGTGTGAACCACGGCGAGCTCCCTCGTCTTGGCTCGGATGAGCCAGTCGTCCAGGTAGGGGTAGACGTGGATCCATTCGCGGCGCAGCTGCGCCGCCACCGGTGCGAGGCACTTGGTGAACACCCTGGGTGCCGACCGTAGTCCGAAGGGGAGGGCTTTGAACTGGTAATGACGCCCTTGGACCACAAACCTGAGGAATTTTCGGTGCCCCTTTAGGATGGGAATATGGAAGTAGGCATCCTCCAAATCCAACGACGACAGGAAGTCTCCTTCCTCCAGCTGACCCAGGACGTGCTGGAGGGTGACCATCCGGAACTTTTGCGCCTTGATGAACTTGTTCAGACGTCGCAGGTCCAGGATGGGGCGCCATCCCCCCGTCTTCTTCTTCACGAGGAAGTATCTCGAGTAAACTCCGGAGCCCCGAAGCCTCTTTGGGACGAGTTCGATGGCGCCCTTCCTGAGCATCGCCTTTACCTCCAGGAGAAGTTGAGGGACGTGAAGTTCTTTCCTGGCCACGGGGGGGGGACGCGCGGACACCTTTTTTGAAACTCGAGCGCGTGGCCCCGGGCCAAGGCGTCCAGCACCCAACGGACTCCCACACGCTGACGAAGCTCACCAGCCGGCCTCCCACCGGGGTGCTTCGGTGGGGGCCCGACCCCACGGCCGGTTCAATCCTGCTTTGACGAGGCTTTGCCGCCTTGACCTCCTTGGCGACGACGGCGGGGTCCGCCAGACTTGCCTCGTCCTCTGTAGGCCTCCTGAGACGACGAGCGGGCCGCTTGACGGTAGGTGGAGAAACCGCCGCCGGAACCTTTGGAGGCGCCCTTGCCTCCGCTGCTCCGAAAGGGCGTCCGTCGTCGTTGTAGAACTCCAAGGGCCCGGGCCGTCTCGGTGTCCGCTTTAATGGCCTGAAGGGAATCGTCCACTGTTTTCCCAAACAGGTTGTTCCCATCGAAGGGCATGTCCAGGACTCTGGTCTGAACGTCTTGACGGAAGTCCGTAGCCTTGAGCCATCCACGCCGCCTAAGGCAAACGCCGTTGCCCAACTGGCGGAACCCAGTGTCGGCGATGTCCGTCGCAACGGTAATGGCGTGGTCCGAAGCCACCTCACCTTCCTGCAGGATCTCCAGGGCCTCTGCCCTCTTGTAGTCCGGCAAGAAATCCAGCAGGGGAGCCAGTTTGCACCAGAGCTCCCTGTCGTAGCGGGCCACGATAGCCAAGGCGTTGGCCGCTTTAATCGTCGTCGCTGCAGACGAGATGACTCTGCGTCCCATAGCGTCCAATTTCTTTCCCTCGCCGTCCGGTGGGGAAGTCGATGTGGAGGCCGCACCCCCCCGCTTTCTTCCTGGCCGCCGCGGAGACGACGGAGTCCGGGGTAGGCTGCGCCCGGAGGCACAGGGGGGCCGTGTCCGGGACCCGGTACTTTTTCTCGTACCGGTCTCTTCTAGCTGGCGTCGTGGAAGGGTTCTTGAGGAGGGTGAGGCCCTAATCCCAAATGTCGTCCAATAGAGGCACTGCGAGGACCGTCTTCCTCTTGGCCTCGCGCCGCTGATAAAGGAAACCTTCCTTCTTCTTCTTCTCCTCAGGGCAGAGTTGGAAAAGCTCGGATGCCCTGGTGATCATGGAGTGGAACGATCCAATCTCGTCGGGCGGAGAAGCCCTGGTGGGAGGCGACGACGGTACATCCTCGTCGTATACCTCGTCGTCCGTACCCGTCGCTGCCGTGTCAGTCCCCGTATCATCCCCTCGGGTGGACGGGGAGGAGGGCTGGAAGGGGCGCGACGGCTGAAAAGGAGGCGGAGGGTGGATTCTTCTTTTCTTGGTAGGGGGAACCCCAGAAGGTCCCGGTTCTGGGTCCCCCGATGGGAGAGGTTCCGTCGGAAACGGTAGTCTCGTCCTTATCTCTGAGCATAAGGACTGTATAGCCAACAAAATGGCCGCCGAGTTGCCCCGCGGCGCTGGCAGAGGGGAATCCGACGGGCGATCAGGGGCCCCGTCGGTACCCTCGACGATGTCGTCGTCACCTGCGTCGGGATCCATCCCGACGGGCCGGTCTTCTTCCACGCCGAGGCCGTGGCTTAAGACCTCGACCAGCTCCTCCTCCGAGGTTGAGGCTGAATCTACGACGACGCCCTGCCCCCCCTTTTTCTTCCCCACGGGGGATTTCACGGGGGTCCTATTGATGGGCACAAAAGAGGACTCCCTCCGAGGTGGCAGGGAGACTCTGAGCCCCGAGGTCGCCACCACTGGTGTAGCCTCCACAGGCTGAGCCAGGGCCGCCGCGACAGTTTCGATAGAGGGCTTGGCCAGATGGATTAAGGCCTTCACCACCTTAGGTGCGCTCACCGCCTTATCCTTGATGGGGGGGACACTGCCTCGCTCCCCCTCTGCCTTCGAGCTCGACCGGGGCCTCTCCAGGAGCCTCGCCGGGTGCTCGGCCTTCCTCTTACCCGACCCAGAGCGTTGGCTCGTGGTTGATGGTGCCGGGGAGGGTGCGCCCAGCCTGGCGCCCGTAGAGCCCGACCGTTCGGCGCTCCCAGTGCCAGCGGACTCGCGGTGCTTGGCCTTATGTTGGACCCCCGTCGCCGGGGCGTCCTCAAAGGTCTTAGAAGACCGCTCGGATTTCTTCCTCTTCTTCTCACCGGACGGGCTCTTCCCTTCCAGCCAGTTGGCGAGACGTTGATGGCGGTCCTTCATGGTCCGCTCCGACATGCTGCCGCAAAACGCACAGTCCTTCTCCACGTGCGTCTTGTCCTCATGTAGGCAGTAAAGACAAAAAGAGTGTTCGTCCTCCTTGAAGACGTTCTGCAGCTGGCATCCAGGGCAGACCCTGAACAGCTTTCCGGGCGTCGAGCTTCCCTTCTCCTGGGCCATGACCGGGCCTGAGAAACTTCTGGAGTCCTCCAAAAGCATAGCTCGACGAAATCTTCACCCTTGAGGGGCGCAGACGAATCCAACACGGGTCCCCGTTGATCGGATGGAGAGTCGGTGGAGCTTGAGGCTCTTTTGACCGAAAAAACGAAGTTTTTGAGAAAAAACGTGAAAAAAGTAGCACTAACGCTCGAGAGCAATAGCACGAGGATCCCAACACATGAACGTGCGGTAAAAATCTGAAGATGGCTGCCAGAGGCGGTGCTTAGGTAGAGGGCAGTCATTGGCTGTGGTCAGTATGACGCAGAGACCAGTGATTGGTTACTACTACGAAAGACAGATCAGAAACGAAACTGATACTGGTTTTTTCTTTACCGAGGATTCCCAGCCTGACGACGGGGAATATTCATGAGCATGTGAATCCATGCCAGACCCCATGCTGGAGAAATTCACTTCTCCTAGTGGGTCAAAGAGTGAACCGCAACTGATGAGGGGAGATGTTTTTACACTGCTTTGTAATAGTTTATGTGAAAGGTTAGTGTTAGATCTATAATTTGCAGGGCCTATGGAGGGTGTCTGGAGGAGGGCTTATCACAAGACAGCTTGCATTGGTTCACTCAAATGCTAATAACCAAATACATCAGTGCATAAAAAAAAAAGAAAATGTGAAAACCATCTTGTTTACTTACTGAGCCTCGATCCATCTCTGTGGTAGCAGCTACCAACATAATTGCCTTCCCGAATATTAATCTCACTACAAGACGATCTTGAAGGGTACAATGTGGCAGGTTTCACAGGTGTGGATGTGGCATTTGCTGCTATGCAATGGGGTTCGGAAATCAAGTCCTCTTCTGGTAGACCTGCAACTTTCTCCAATGTGTTCCTCAAATGTTTCTTGGACACTTCCATGGTAATTCCAGCCAAGTTTTGATCCCTACCCGA
This sequence comes from Ambystoma mexicanum, assembly GCF_040938575.1. Taxonomy (NCBI): domain Eukaryota; kingdom Metazoa; phylum Chordata; class Amphibia; order Caudata; family Ambystomatidae; genus Ambystoma; species Ambystoma mexicanum. Next base: position 529,787,246 of record NC_090932.1, read on the forward strand.
GAGTGGAATGTCTGGCCTAGTAAGAGGACCAGTTAATGAATACTCACGAGGACGATCTGTAATGACATTTTGCTTCTGTGCTTTAACAATATGTTCAATGTCTTTTTCAGAAGCTACCACAGAAGGTGCTAAAGAAGGGATGAGGTCTTCAGGTATACTTGTGTAGGAATCAGGCTTTTGCGCCATCAAACAATGGTTCTGGTCTGTGCCAGTGTTCACCATGAGGTATGAATGTGGGAGTGCTTTATATTCATTGTATTTGGCGTGTAGTGTATCTCCCGCAAGATCATCTATACTTATACCAGAAATATTCATGTAGGAAGAAGAGGGCCTTTGGTGTTCGGCAAGACTACCGCCAGATGAAAGTGCTTTCTGTTCAACTGCAAATATGTTTATGTCTTTCTCAGATTCCAATACACACTCAGAAGAATAACTCAAGGGCTTGTCATGACCATCTAAGGGAGCCGATAGTATTCCTCCAACTATTACAAAGTCCATGTTAGAATTGGAGTCCAGCACACAGGGAGAACAAGATCTCAAAATGTCTTCATGCCCAACAGTTGCAGCATCAGTCGTTATTACTTCCATATGGAGGGCCAGGTTTTCACTATGGTTCAACACTGAAGATAAAAAGGTACCCATGAGTTTGGGTGTTGAGCACAAATAATCACCTGAAGTAAGACGCTCATCAGCAATAAGCTCCAGTTTATTTAGGTCGGAGGTGAGAGCATTAACGTCAAGTTCTGTTTCTTCAGTGTTCTCATGATTCATGAATTTCAATTTTCTTAAGGCACAAGGAACCACTTCACCAGGAGACGCAACTGATTCTGGTGAATCACCTTGCACACAACCCTTTCTCATGTTATGGATGCAGTGACAGTCTTCACAGCAGTTTTGCACTAGTTCAAGTTGCTTATCACTGTTAATTTGTCTGTTACCAATACAATGAAAACACATGGGCTCTTCCCTGACCTGACAATGTTGTAGGTCTCGCCTGCCGATCCATGGTTCATCCAATGTTGGTGTCCCGAATGAGGTACCAGAAGCACTGCAATAAGGGATGGCCTCATTATCTGAGTGAAACAGCTCACTTTGAGGCCCAGGGAGCAGAGTGTTGCATATTGGAGTGCCTGATGCCTGAGAGTTGCTAGTAGATTTACAATTCCTGCTTTGCTCCTTGGAGTCCACTTTGCACTGCACATCATTCAAGTCAAGGTTGCATGTTGCTTGTGAACACTTTTTCATACTTAGTTTTTTTATGCGATTCTCCTCTGAGCTAGAACATCCAGAATTATGGACTTCAGATGAATATTCTCTTTGTAGGCTATGATGCAAGTTGGTTTCTTTGACACCTGCTATCCAATTTGAAACCCCACTTTCCTGAAATTCGGGTTCTCCACGTAGGGCTGGTGGACTATCCACTGCAATGTCATCCATCCTGCAAGGATTCATAATCAAACAATTTTGTCAGGAACCATCTCACAGTCCTGTGTTCAGAAAAGCAGTATTAAAAGCTAATGTCATCATTATCAATGAGCACAAAAACAAATTGATTGTTTGAAGCAATTAGCCATACATTTTTTATATGAAACTCAAGAGTGACGATTGATATAAGAAAAGGCCAAACACAATCATTTACTTTGTTTGGAGGACTTTTATAAGGGTGGGGGAGGGTTAGTGATCTGTGGTAAAGGTTGATGAGATACTGCCAAATGGAAAAAACAATGCTAGTAATTTGTGCAACATGAGTTTGATTTTCGGTACAGCGCTTATATTCGGGAGAAGTTTGGCATTAAAAGCAATATAAACACTGAATACAATACTACTGGCATAGCAATACCCCTTGTGTAAACAGACCAGACATGAAACTGGTAACCCCAGAAGTAGGCTAAGCATTCATAATACTTTGAGCGTAGGGGAAACTGCCTTCTACGAATCCAAGAGATGTCTCAACTTTGTACCACCTGCATTTCCAGTGATCCTCCTAGTGGTGGTACCAAACTGTGAATGGGGCGGTGTAGCTTTGCCATAATGAACATTTTATTTTATGCATGCACGCACACTTTTTGGAGGGGGAAGGAGAGAGAGAGAGAGAGGCAGAAAGAGAGAGAGAGAGAGAGAGAGAGAGAGAGAGAGAGAGAGAGAGAGAGAGAGAGAGAGAGAGAGAGAGAGAGAGAGAGAGAGAGAGAGAGAGAGAGAGGGAGAGGGAGAGAAAGAGAGAGAGAAAGAGAGAAAAAGAGAAAGAGAAAGAGAAAATTGAGGAAAAGGACAGTCCCAGAATGGGGAAATGTGGACAGAAACCGTGAGTGGGAGCTAGAAGGAGGTGAGCCCAAAGAGGGGCAAAGACTGACAGAACCCCAAACTGGGGAGCAAGAAAGACTAAAGTCTCCCCGAAGGGAGAAAGACAGAGTAACCTAGATTTGGAAAAGAAGCAAAGCACCCTGACTGGAGTCCTGGAACAGCACACCAGCACGACACAAACTGTATGCCTGGAACTGTTAACATAGGCAACTGCTTTGGTAATGAGAGACAGGGTTAAGGGTCTGAAGGCAGCAGCCATCCCTTCCAATGGGCAGTTCCTAGAAGCATGTCTATATCTTTCCTTTTTAGAGGTAGGGAAAGAGACTAGGTTAGAGTAGGATTGCAGACTGAGGACTTAATTTATGTTTAGACATTTTGAAATCCTGCCAAGAGCCCTTTTACTAATTTCTGTAATAGCGCAGGGTTTGGAGTTCTAGGTTTAAAGAAAGACCTTTTGAAGGTGAAGATGAATACACACTCTAGAACACCATACCCAAGTGTCTGAGTCAGTCCTCTTTCTCACCAGTCACATAGGCCACAGGCATTGTCAATTATGGGTACTGCAGGTATGTCTCATGTGCAGCCCATTCTGCCTACCTGTTCTCCAGAGGAAGTAAATTGCCCTTTAACCTGTGCCTGCACACCAATTAGGACAAAGGAGTGGGCTGGGCCATGAGTCTGAAACCACCATGTCGCTATGTGGGCGAATATTGTCTGTTTCCAAAACCTGGTGGTCATTGGACAAATACCGATCTTCACTGCGACTGACAGTTTATTGCCACTTTGAGAAAATCAAATATTCTATTAAGTCAACATTTACTAGCAATGTTTGATTTGTTTCCTGCTGTGGAGGCACGTTTATCATTAAGGTAAAGATGGATGCACTAACTTGCATAACGTCAACACACTGATACTATATAATGGGTACTTTCAACCATTTCCAGACGATTTTAAGATTAAAGTAGTGATCTTGAATGGTCCTCTAAAACCATGAAGCACAAGTAATGGTTGGGTTTGTTCCCGAATGCTGTGAAAATCCTGCGAGTGCAGAGCGGTTATACTGTTGTCTTTTTATAGCATTGTGCAGTTAGTTCTGTGGAAAATCTTGTTGTGCTTAATCTTACTAGAAGACAGTTCTCAGGCAGCCAGATGCCCTAAACCTTAGCAAAGCACATAGGTTAGGTTTGTGATGACAATTAACCCTATACGCAGCAATCAGTGCAAGGATGAAGCTATTTTAACAGAGACATTGCAATTGTGAAATGTACGTTAAGCTCTACACAATTAGATCCCTGCCAAATTTGAAAAACCTGCAAAAATTAGACGTGAAAAAGCCAGGTTGGGCTGGCCGATAATTCCAGTAAAAGACAAATAAAACTAAAGCAAAAGGCTGCATAAAAAGGCAAGGGGGCAGGAAGGGAGTGTGAGGGTCAAAAAGGGGTTAACAGGAGTAAGATAGAAAGGATGAGGTTAGTAATGGGTGAAGCAAGGGGAAACAAAAGAGTGAATGAAAGCAGAAAAAAGAATGCAAGAATTGAGGACATGAAAAGGTAAGTGCAAGAAATGGGGCAGTAAGAAAGAACAAATGTAAAGCAACTGCCCCATAGAAAGAAAGCAGAAAGACTGAAGGGTGATGTACAATAGTGGACTGAAAGAAAAACTAAAGGGAGTGGAAGAAAAAGAATGAGAAAGAGCAATACCGGCCAGAAAGAAGTGGGAGGAAGGGAGGTGTTAACAGGGATGAGAGAAAGGTGATAGTATGCCAGAGGTGGAGGTAAGAAGGAATGGGATAGATCAAAGATAAAAGGTGCATCAAGTCAAGTGAAGGAGCAGAATGGGAAAGACAGGGACAAGAAAAGATGCGAAGGAGTTGTAAGGGAGACTGGGCAGGAAAGAGGCATAAGTGGGAAATGAGAAAATGGGAGTAAACGGTGAGAGTAAAATTGGGAGAGATAGCAGAGAGCCAGTGATGGGTTGTGTGACAAGTGGTAGCTGCAAGACAAAGTTTGGTGATAATGATGTAGGAAGTATATGATAGGAGGGGAAGCGGCTAGAGTGAGATATTTAAAGATGGGAAGAAAGGAGGGTAAACAGAAAAAAGTTGGAGAGAAGGTTAGAAAAGCATGTGTGAGAAGCAAGATTGAAAAGAGTGAAAGAAAGGAGAATGAGAACATATAGAATTATAGAGAGTAGAAAAAAAAAAGACGGGGGGCGTGAGAAGGTAGGGACCAGTTGAGCGAAGAGATGAGAAGGCAAGAACTGAACATGGTGAAGGGAAAGAACTTGACACCTTATGGCATGAGGCACCCATTTCCACAATTAATTTGTTACTTAAGTCGAGTGCCTCTGTGTTTTGCAGGCCACATTTTTCAAACAAGCCGCTGTGGTCTCAATCATTTTGTAATGCACAGTGAAGTCTTGGAAAGCGGTCGCCTCAGTTTGGATCAAGGGTGTCTGCCTCGTAGTTCACATCAACTAGATATATGCCTGGACAAGCTGTATCTTATCTATTTGGGTGCTGGTGGTCCTAGCAAGTTTCAGAACCCTGCCCTATCTGACAATTTCTCATATTTAGGTTATTTCAGTGGGGTTCCCGGAACATTTTCTGATGTACCATGAAGTATTTTCTTGTGGGATTAAAGATGGCAGTGGAATCAACATATGCCAAACTGGATTCATCCTTGTCAACCAGCATGTGTTTGACTAAAATGAGAAATATAGGACATTTTCCAGGTCTCATACATTACACTGCACTACATAAAAAGCCTCTCATATTACGGTTTAATTGAGTGCATTATTTTTTAAGTCTAATGTTGAAAATTTGTGGGGTGAGAATCAAAGGCTGAACTGTCCCTCCGATTACATATGGCATTACTTGTAGACTGTCGTCCTATCCTAACCAAGGGGTCATCTAAACGATATTCTGCAGTGTTTGGTGGCTGAGGCATCTGGCTAGGACTTGGCCCTTGATCGAGTGACAGGTCTGCCTACACATTTGTTTTTGCTAGCCCGCAGGTCTTTTGGCCGGTAGCTGTGGAAGGTCCACCTGCCTTTATATGCATGCCTGAGTTTGGAGAGGCATATTGGTCTTGGCCATGGCATTGGGGAGTAGTTGCACAGCAGGGTAAGATTTGAAGTCAATGGGGTAAGCTGTACATACGTAGGAGGTACATTTTTGATTTCTGCCCTTGCCACCATATCGACTAGAAACTGGCCTGCATTCCACACATGTGCAATTCACCAATAAGTCTATAGGTGAGGCTTGTCATTTCAGCGTGCTTGTCACTCATGGGTGTGGTGGGAGTGGTAACCTGCTCTTTTCAAGTGGAACACCATACCATCAGACTAGCCTACCCCAAAAAATGACAGGTGCTCTCCATCAGACAGTATGCACATGGTGGAGAATTAAGAGCCAGAAAGAGGGCGATCAAGGATTATTATAATGGTTTGCATATTCTAAGAGTTATTCAGGTACAGCATGCTGCATGGATAGTGTTGATATAGAACTACTTCTGAAACAATGTGGGAAATCAGGCAATGGACTATCATTCAGTGCCGGTTTGCAGTAATGGAGGGTGAGCATGTTGGTTATTTGTAAATGTAAAGCAGCCTCCATCTAGACAGTGTGCATTAATAGACTTGACTCGTTTTGCTACCAATAGCTGGTTGCATCTTGCCATAAACGCCTCTTTGAAAGGGGCGAACACAGCCACACTAACATAACAGCATCATCCCTGTTCATGCACAGAAACTAAAATAACATACATTAATGCCCGTGTGCTCCTGAAATTGTTAAGATATTTAACAGCCACACATAGCAGGTCGCGGTGATCGGAGGGGCACGCCGCTTAATCCCTCTTGATATATTTACCCATTTTTTTCTGCTATAGGTAAGCATCTTTTACTTTAATCAGGTATTTCTCGAATTTCTGGTTTTTGTCACTCGTTTTCAATTCTGAGAAGTATGGTACGCTTTGTTTATTCAAGGGATATGCTTTTGGGGTTGAATACCAATACGGGGGCTTTTTCATTACGTACACTTTCGAAAAATCGAATGATGGGAATTGAAAAGCCTAAATTGGAAAGTAAACACACCATTTCATCCCTTAATACTCAGTTGTGAATATCAGCAGGACTGTTAAACAACAGATCAGCCGTTGCTCATGCTACAGTAATTTGTCTCTTAATTGATTTTCATAGACTGGATGTGTTGTTTATCACTGAGACATAGTTTACAGATACTTCCCACTCAATTTTTCATAATTTGATGCCAGAAGGCTATGCCATTCAATATATTATTAGGACAAGTAAAGTTGACGGAGGGATAGCAGTTCTCTATCGCTCACATCTGAAATTTTATTATCCCAAAACCTTAAACTGGGATAATGTCTCTGAGATTGGATCTATGTCTTTTTCCTTATCCCCAAATTTCTCAGTCCTTATTATTTTGGCATACATACCCTTTGGGTCAGCAGTGTCATTTTTGGAGGGCCTGGACAATTTCCTTATTTCAATAGGTAGCAAATATAAGGAACTGTTGTGCATTGGGGATTTTAACATCTGGCTAGAGGACGTTACAAAATCGGACTCAAAGCAACTAGATGAAATTCTAACTCAACATGAGGTTGTAACATTAACCCACACCTCATCTCATAATGGGATATTGCCTCGATCTTGTACTGGCAAGAGGAAAATGGATCAGTTTGGGTGATATGTTCCCCATCCACTGGACCAGCCACTTCCTTAGGGTATTTCATATTAAAAGCTTAACAATATGAGGACTCTACTCAAGCCTTGGCTGGTACCAGATGTATGTGAAAGAAAAAAGATTTGGCTAATATACCCGGGATAGATCTGAGCACAGTATTGGGTAAGTGTACTCCGCTAAATGACTGATGCTCTATTTCAAGAAGGTACGCAAATCATGAGCAACATCTGTACCAAATATGCTTCCTTACAAAATATTGCCATCAAAAAGCCCTCAAAAATATGGTTTACTAGAGATCTTTTTGAATTGTTGAATTGAGAAAAAAAACATCAATGGTTTCGCACTAAGTCTAGTGTACATTCGTTGGCGGCAAGCAAAGACTTGACTACTTATAAAAAAAGCGGTGTTCACTGCTAAATCAAAGTTTTTATCAAACAAAATCACAACAGCATTGAATAGTCCAAGAATTATTCAAGACAATTGCTGATTTTGTTAACCCGAATAAATATGCACCAGTGAAAGCTTCTTCTGTGTTGCATGCTAATGGCCTAAACAACTTTTTTAGAGGTAAAATTGTGAAAATTCAAGACAACATTAGGCTTAATAGAGTTTCAGACTTAGCCCTCTAACTAAAGGCCTTGAGCCTAGTTAATGAAAAATCTAATGATTCGAATATGATGCCGATAGATACAGCTCAGTTTAGTTTAAAACAAGTTTCAGAGGAAGATATCACTGTCCTGAACTGAAACCCACCAATGATTCTTTTTTCCCAATCCCTGCCTTAGTTGCTAAACGACTTTCATTGGAACTCACCCCCTTTATGACCAAGTTTGTCAATGTGTCACTTACCCAGGGTTTTCCTCCTGATGCTCTGAAACTTTTGGTTGTTTTACTGCTTCTGAAAAAAGTCAGTCTGGACCTCGAGGACTATAATAACTACCGGCCAATTGCGGGCCCTCCCTGGCCGGGCAACATTTTGGAAAAAGTGGTTACTAAACAATTGCAGGACCATGTTGAGGACCATGGCCTCCTTCACCCTCCACAATACGGCTTTCGTCCCTTACATGGGACAGACGGCATTGATGGCAGTTGCAGGCTGGGGATGCAGGTAAACTCTCCCTGCTTGTAATGCTCGATTTGTCCGCCGCGTTTGACGCGGTGGACCATGGTATTTTGCTGGATCGTATGCAAATTTTTGTGAAGGTGGACCCTGGTGCGTTACTATGGTTCACATCCTTTCTTACTGGCAGGCAACAACGTGTCCAGGTTGGTGGCTTTCTTTCCAATATTCTTCTTCAGTGCTGTGGTGTACCACAGGGATCGGCACTCTCTATACTCCTTGTTAATATCCATCTCCGTGCCCTTATGAATATCCTTGAGAAAAATCATCTCAGATTTCATTCGTATGCTGACAACACCCAGCTTTACATCAGGCTTGATGTTGTGGAGGAAGCCTTTGCCCTGGTTAGTAAGTGTTTGGAAGAAATTGGTACGTGGATGGAAAAGAATTGGCTACAGCTTAATCCAAAAAAGAAAACAGAGGTGATTCCACTTTGTCCTAAGCATCTCTTGTAAGAAATAAATGTCCTCCCCAAGCCCAGTTTCTGGGTACCATCATTAAGTATTCTTCTAACGTAAAGAATCTTGGCTGTATTTGGCAGAGTAACCTTGGTTGCAATGCCCAGGTCTCTGACAAAGTTCAATCAGTTTTTTACAACATCTGCCTTTTGCGTCAAGCACTACCCTATGTACCAACTACTGATGTTGCTGTGGTGGTTGGAGCCGTAATCAATTCCAATCTAGACTATTGCAATGGACTTTTGGCTCGAGGACCGACCAACCAACCAGATTCATTGCCTCCAAAAGGCTCAAAATGCAGGTGTAAGACTGGTCTTTGTTGCAACCAAAAACACCCGTACTTCTGGTATCCGCCAATCACTGCATTGGTTGGCGGTGGACGATCGGATAAAATTTTAATTTGGGTGCTTGGTTTACAAATGCCTGAATGGGCTGGAACCGGCATATTTGATCAAGAAACTGAAGCAATACCAACCAACCAGAGCCCTTAGATCTAAAGATCAATTTTGTCGTCTTGTTATTCTGAGGACAAGCTACAGATCAAGAGGTGACCTATGTTGCTCAGTGGCTGGAATCAGACTATGGAACAGTCTTCCGTTGAGCCTGAGACAGGTAACTTCCCTGCTGAAATGTAGAGCAGGCTTAAAGACTTACCTATTTAAATAAGTCTGATGATTGCATAGCTTTGTTTTTAAGTTCTTTGTCATCTGTTCTCAGTATGATTATGTATTCTTGCTATAAATGTTACCATCTGCGCCAGGATACGATTAAGTTTGTTGTGTGCGCGCTACAAATACTTCAAAATTTAAAAAAAATTCATAGCATAAGTGGCACGCTATTTATGGTAGAAGAACAAGTTACTTCTTACCTGGTAACGTTCTTTCAATGGGATGTTCCTCCGACGTATTCCTTATCTTGATAGATCATCCCCAGCTTGCTGGCCTAAAAAAAATGTTTTCAGTAGAGGGCGCTGTGCGTCGATGTCCCTCGAGCCGATGTCCCTCGACAGCCTCTGTATCGGCACCGTCATCATGCGTATAAATAGACTTGCGCAGCGTCCGTTGCTCAGTTCCTTTTGACGTTAACAGTTGTTTTACATGAATTGGTTAGTGACCCAGAAGGAGCGTAAGCTGTAACCACAAGGGAAGTTTTACTGAGGGGATGGATGGGAGGGGCGATAAGGACTACGTCGGAGGAACATCCCATCGAAAGAACGTTACCAGGTAAGAAGTAACTTGTTCTTCGAAGGGATTGTGTCCTCTGACGTATTCCTGATTGTTAGGCAGAAACCTGTGCAGTTCCGTAAGGGACCACTGCAAAAGATTTAAGACTACAGGTGTTTGGCAGTAAACCCACTTGGTAGCAGTCTGTACCACCCAGATTTACCTGGTAGCTGTGGCTGAGCAGTCAGACTTCTCTCAAGAAGAGTTAGGCAGTATATAGAGTATACACAATAGGTACAGAGATACAGTAGCACAAGCAAACACTGACCAAAGCTTTGGTGTAAAAAGTATATAATTATTTATTTAAAGACACACTAGCACAAAGAGAAAAGTAAAATCAGCACACAGTCACTATTATATATATATACAACCCTAATCACTTAGACAAGTCTTAATGAGAAACACCACTTATTTTCAGACAAAGGTGAGCGCTTAACATAAGATGGCACTCTAATAAGTTATTAAAAAGGGAGGGAAAAAGGCAGAGTTATGGAAGCACACAAATTTCAATACTTTTAAAAGAACCACAGTAAGGCAGGATAGGCAGAGTTCTACTGGAGAGCAAGGAAGTTCAAATGCCAGGCCCACTCTTAGAGAGAGCAAACGAAATGTGTCCAGGATCACACAGTGGGGTTATGCCCAAAGAGTCTTTGTAAATAGTTCACAAAAGGTTGAGATCAAGTCAGGAAAAGTTAGTTAACAGGCCCCAGGCTAACCCAGGTTAGAAAGTCGAGGATTTACTGTCACCCCGAACGATCTGTCGCAAGGGAAGCCAGGCGGGACACACTCCCTGAAATGGGAAGAAAGCTGCAGCGGGGGCAGTTGTTCCTGGCAGCGGGTGCAAGTCATTGTTTCGTCCAGAGAAAGAGGCGGTCTCGCCGTGGAGGAAAGATCAAGGTCGTTGCACTGCCAGGGAAGAAACCAGCCGCAGAGTTTCCCGGTTACAAGGTACTACCCTTTTTCTTCGCGGTAATGGTAAACCGTGGTATTCCGGTTTCCGGGGTGCTTGGCACGGGCAAGGCGGCCATGAGATGGTCCAGGAAGGTGAAAAGACGGGCAAACTGGTTATCCCCACGAGTCAAAGGAAGAAGACTCTCCGGGCTGGAGATCTCCTCTCTCGTCGGGAAAAGTGGTGAGACGGTTCAGCAGGGCTCCACCGGTGGATTCGTCGTTGCAGGCCGGCTCGGCTTCTCCCTCCTCGGATTCTTTAGGTCCTGTGGCGACTTCTGAAGTTCCAGTCCCCAAAGCCCTGCTTTTATGCAGAAAACCCTCATTCATTCAGCCTAGCTGTCACTCAAACATGCTAAGTGGTGAGCCGGGCGGCTCACCTCTTGGGCCAATCACACAAGAGTGCGACTTGAGTTGCCGAGGCAACTCAGTCCAGGGTGCCTAAACCGCCTCCCACACCCCCTGTAGTACCCAGACCGAGTGGCACCACTTTTGGAGGCTTCTGTGGAGAAGCCTGCCAAAATGTGGAACAAAGGGCTCGACTTGGGTTGGAGTCACAGAAGCGAACACAAATGCCATTTTGGAACCAAGTTTCGGCAAAAAAATACCAACCGGTGAATTTATATTAATTTAATAAACCGGCGGTATGTTCGAGGCTATTTTAAAAAGTGGTAGCCTCGAACAATGGGAAAATCCCATAGGAATATATTCGTGGTCTAATATGAAAAGTAGTATCCACTGCCACCAGCCAAAACTCGGTCAGGGGGGACTGGACAGTGCTCCCTTGGACAACAGACCCCGGGGCAATCGAATTGCCCCGACCAGTACGTCCACAATAGGATGGTTTGTACTGTTTCTGTTCACAATTTGAGACTTGTAAAGCCAATGGTGACTTTACATGCCCTGGGAGACAGTAGTCAGTCCCAGGGTATGGAGTCTATGTTTGGGGGTCACTACGACACCCCTGGGTTACGGCACAGAGGGTGCTGGGTAACCCACATATCAAAACAAATGAAGCCCTATGGAGTAAAAGACCCCATAGCCCATAAAACGCATTCAAAGTCAAAGGAACACCTCAAATCATGTCTAAGAGTGGGAGTAAAAGAGTCTCACTCTTAGCAGGGGAAACAAACCCCAAAAATCCAGCCAAGCCGCTGGGGGACTCACTAGGTTTGGGAAATTAGCCTTTACAGAGATTTCTCCCTAACACCCCTCTTTGGAGGGCCGAAGAGGCTGCGATACCCCTGGTTGAATGAGCCCTAAGATTTTGAGGAGGCTCTTTCCCTGCCAGTTTGTAACATTCCAGAATGGCTAAAATGATCCATCTGGAAATGGTTTGTTTTGTTATCGGTAATCCCAATTTGAGCCCTGAGTAACCTATGAACAGTTGGTCTGCTTGCCTAATCCTTGCAAGTCTGCTGATGTAAAAGCTCAAAGCCCGCCTGGGGGCCAGCCTATGCAGCCTTTCTTCCTCTTTCCCCGGATGGGGAGGGGGATAAAATGAAGGCAAGGTAATCTTCTGAGTGATGTGGAATTCGGGACCACCTTTGGGAGAAAATTAGGCTTCACTTGTAGGACAACTTTATCTTTATGAAAAAATGTATGAGGGGGTTTACAAGATAGAGCCTGTAATTCGCTCACCCTCCTAGGAGATCTCAATGTCACTAATAAGACAGTTTTAAGGGTGAGAAACCTTAGTGAACAAGAATGGAGTGGTTCAAAAGGAGTACCCATCAGGAAATGTAAGACTAAATTTAAGTCCCATAAGGGAACTTGAAATGGTCTTGGAGGATAGACATTGGTTAATCCCTTCAGAAATTGTATTACTAAGGGTAACTTGAAATACGATGGTTCCTCTGCAGTGCGCTTGAAGATCGATGGCGCTGCAAGATAGCCCTTGATAATGCCAAACTGAAGGCCCAAATTTGCCAAATAGAGTAGAAAAGATAACACCGTTGGAGTACCACATGAAAAGGGGTCGATATTCTCTTCTCTACACCAGCTGCAAAATTTGTTCCAACGGCAGCGGTATAAAGTCTTTGTTGCTGGCCTTCTTGCCGAAAGCAACACCTCCATGACGTCATTTGGGCGGTCCCAAACCTTGTATCTCAACCTTTCATATACCAAGCGTAAAGGTTGAGGGTTCTGATGTCTGGATGGAGAACCTGACCTCCCTTCTGCGAGAGAAGATTCTCCTTGAGTGGAAGACGAATTGGAGGGCAGATGGACATGTCCAGAAGGTCCGGGTACCACGTTCTCCTGGCCCAGTCCGGGGCAATTAGGATCATGGCTTTCTGGAACCTTCTCAACCTCCTGATCATTTGAGGAATGACAGGGACTGGAGTAAAGGCGTACAGAAGTGTAAACTCCCTGTCCACAACGAACACGTCCCCTAGAGCTCCTCTCAGGGAAAATACCCTTGAACAAAACTGATCGCACTTCCTGTTGATGCTGGTGGTGAAGAGATCCACTTGAGGGGTTCCCCAAAGGGTCTGTTGAAGGACTTCCTGAGCTAGTTCCCACTTGTGGGAGACTGTACTCTGTCTGCTCAGAGCGTCCGCTGTCAAGTTTTTCTCTCCGGCTAAGTGAACTGCCGACGAGAGATTCCTTCTTGGATTGCCCAAAACCAGAGCTGCATCGCCTCTCTGCACAGCGGCAGTGATCCTACGCCTCCTCTTTTGTTGAGGTAGTGCATGGCCACTGTATTGTCCGTAATTATCAGGACATTTTTCCCTTGTACAGATGGCAGAAAAGCCTTCAGCGCTAGTCTAATTGCTCTCATCTCTAACAGGTTGATATGTAGTCTGGACTCCGATGGAGACCAACGACCGCTGATAGTCAAGTCGTTGGTATGGGCTCCCCACCTAGCAGGCCCACCACTGAAGGTCTCGAGCCACCTTGTCCGGAACCTGAAGGAGGTCCGTCATTCTCCCTGAGAATTGCGACCACTCAGTTCTCAGTGCCCACTGAAGAGATCTCATTCTCAGGCGAGCCTCTGGCACAAGGAAGATGCAGGATGCCATGAGGCCTAGCAACCTCAAAAAGTCGAAGGCTGGGAGACGTTGGGCATTTTGAAACTTGGTGACCATCTGCAGAATATCTTGGGCTCTCACCTCTGGTGGCAAGGCTTTTCCCAGGGAAGTGTCCAGGACCGCTCCAATGAACTGGAGTCTCTGATGGTATCATCTGTGACTTCTTTAAATTGAGGGAGAAGCCCAGTTTGTGAAGGAAGTGGCAGACATAATCAAGCTGGATCTAAGCTTGTTCCGGAGATACAGCTCTGATCAGCCAATCGTCCTGGTAGGGGTAGATGTGAATCCCTTCCCTCCTTAGACTTACAGCCACTACCGATATTAGCTTGGTGAAGACCCTCGGGGTGGAGGTCAGCCCAAATGGCAGAACTCGAAATTGATAATGAGAGTCGCCAATTGCGAACCTCAGGTATTTCCTGTGTTTGAGATGGATTGGCACAAGGAAATAAGCATCCTGAAGATCCAGAGATACCAGCCAGTCCTGGAGCTGGAGTGCCTGAAGGATCTGAGAAAGAGTTACCATCTTGAACTTGTCCTTCCTGAGGAACTTGTTCAATTCTCCGAAGTCCAAGATAGGTCTCAGTCCTCCGTCCTTCTTCGGTATTAGGAAGTAGGGGGGAGTACCAGCCCTTGTTCCTCTCCGCTACAGGTACCGGTTCTATGGCACCTTTCACCAGCAGGTCTACAATTTCCTGCAAGAGGAGCGGATCTGGAACTTTCCGAGAGCTGTTCCCCGGTGGATGACTGAGGAATGCGTAGAAAAGGCAGGCAGTAACCTTGGGCAACTATCTCCAATGCCCACACATCTGACGTAATAGCCTGCCATTCCGAAAGATGTTGAGTTAGCCTGCCCCCTACAGGTGTCTTGTGAGGAGAGTCCTAAGAGAGATTTAGAGGCGGCTGATGCAGGTGCCGATGTTAATGAGGTACCTGCTGCTGCTCCGGCTTTTGTATTTTTACCCCGTCCACCTCAGGTGAATATTTTTTGACCTCTTTGAACAGACTGTCCTCTGCGCTTTCCGAATGCGGAATAAAAGCTAAAGGACTTACCTCTCCAAGAGGTTCCTGAGGGGCGATATGGCGTTTGGCGGATTGCAGCACCCAGGGATTTTGCTGCTGCTTTGGATGTCTAACTTTTCTAGGCTGTCATCCGCCATCTTACCAAACAAAGAAGAGCCGTCAAAGGGCATATTTAAAAGTCTGGCTTGTACATCTGGAGCAAACCCAGACTTTCGCAACCACGCAAATCTGCGTGTTGTAGTACTTGCCGCCATGGTCCTACTGACGCTGTCAGCAGAATCAATGCCAGTTAATGATATTTAGAAATGCTTCCCTTTCTTCTCCCTCTGGGAGGCAGTCAGCCGCTGATGAAGCACACTGCCAAAGTGTATGGCTGACCCTTGCGAGCGTACAAGTATCGTTAATAGATTTCAACGCCATGCTACATGCAGAAAAAACTTTCTTAGCCATAGTATTGCATCTTTTGTCATCCCTGTCCTGTGGAACAATAGGGTATGCCGATCTACTGCCTGATGCAGTTGCTGCTTGCACAACCAGACTCTCTGGAGTTGGATGTTTAGACAAACATTCCGGGTCACTAGTAGATACCCTAGATTTGGCTGATAACTTTTTCTTAACCGCCGGGATAACCTCAGGAGTTTCCCAGTTAGCCAACATTTTTCTTTGTAATGCAGCGTGAAATGGACCCACAGGATCCTCCTGTGGGCCTTTGACTAAGATGTCTGTAAGGTCATCCTGTTGGAATGCAGGTGAAGGTGTAGACCAACCCATGAATTCTATAATATTTCCCATTAAAATTCTGTAAGGGGTCTCAGCATGTTCCCCTGGGTGTGGTTTGGAAAATTCTATTTCTGGGGAAGTATCTAACCCACTTGCCTCATGTAGGGATTCTCTAAGGTCCTTCCACCTATTTTCCTCAGGGTAAATTCCTCTGGTTCTGGTGTTGCAGATCTCTTTCTTGATCTGAATCCTGATCTGAATCCTCCCCTTCCTAATAGATTGAAGACAATGGTCTGAAAAGATCAGACCTTGGAAATGGCTTAAATCCCATTTCCAGAGCAGAAGGGGCTAAATTTGTCGTAATCGGTTGGGGAAAACGTCAACGTCGTCGACGCAGACGTTGAAGGCTTTGAAAACACTGAAAAAGGCGTTGAGAAGATTGGGAGTGGCCTCGAAGAACTCGAGATGATCGGGATCCTACTCGAGGTTGTCGAAAACCTCGAAGTCATGATAGAGGCTCTGGGTATGACCACTGACTGAGGTAGTGACGGCCGTGGGTTTGCTCTTTTTCAGCATCGGCGTTGAAGACGGAGTCGATTCGATCGACCTATGCATCGATGAGCCCTTCGGTAATGGCGTCGATGACGCAGATTTATGCATCGAAGGGACCTTCGACGATGGCGTCAATGGCACAGTGCCTTTTCTCGAGGGTTCATGACGCTCTCGAGTAGTTTCTTTCGCCGGGTGCAACGACTCGCGGCGGTTAGATTTTTCGGGTCTTTCACCCAGGGTATCACCCTCAGCTGTCTTCGAGGGGGTCGAGGCCGCTTTCTCGAAGACGCTAAGCATCCTTTTACGGAATTCCTCCCACTCAGCCTGAGAGCTATGTTTTGTGGGGCAGGTGACTCTTTCCGGAGAAAAAGAAGACGACGAGGAAGGGGATCTTCAACGTCTCTTGCTTGAATGCTTGGATTTCGAAGAGTGGTGGGAGCTGCTTCGAGACCTAGGTTTCCTGTGTCGGCGAGGAGACGGATGTCTCGACTCTGCCGAGGAAACTTTCGAAGGAGTTTTAACTGTCTTACCTCTCTCAAGCTTCCCCTTACGCTCCTTCAAGGCTTTCGCCGTCATGGACATGCAGTCCTCGCACTCCGAACACTGGTGCTCCGATCCCAGGCACCACAAACAGATCCTGTGAGGATCTGTCCACAACATTTTCTTTCCACAGTCTCGACATTTTTTGAAGCCGGACCGTGGAGTCGTAGGTTCGGATGAGGAAGCAATTGAGTAAGAGTTGGTTTATTCGAGGAATGATGAAGAATATATTCTCTGAATAACGAACTGAGCAACGCGATTCCAAGGCCCACGAAGTGCAGAAAAACAGAACTGCGCAACGTACACTGCGCAAGTCTATTTATACATATAATGACGTTGGCGCCGATACGGAGGCTGTCGGGGGACATCGGCTCGAGGGACATTGACGCGCAGCGCCCTTTACTGAAAAGAAAACTCTGAGGCCAGCAAGCTGGAGATGATCTATCAAGATAAGGAATACGTCGGAGGACACAATCCCTTCGAAATCACCATTCTTATTCGCGATGTACATTTCTTCCAGCAGATGCAGTGGAGGCTTGTTCTAGACATTGGGACAAAAACATGGAACACTAACTTCCAAGATGGATTACTACATTTTGGGGAGTTACACAAGCATCCCGAGGAACACATATTCCCCACCGGGAAATTTACTTTTAAGGTTTTGTGCTATTCAGAGTTGTTGGCATGCTATATTTTGTGCATCTGAAAGGTTTAGAGTGGCCATGGCAAACACTTGATCGCTTACCCCATACATCAGGCAACATCTACTTTCTCCATATATACTTAAGGCTTTCCCCAAATGTCTTTTGGACATTAGCACAGGTGTGCAATGTTTTCAATTAGGCCCCATCAGCAATTCTTAGTGAAAACCTACACCTCTTAGAATCCAGAGCAATGATTACATGCAGCCAGAAATGGAAAATAAGAGTAAAAGCTTTGGAAGCTACCAATGTTTCTGTGAATTGCAATTGAGTTTCCCACTTGATAGAGGCTGCTAGTGAACAATATTGAAGGATGCATGGATAACGTACCCATTGGCAGAAGATGTAAAAACAGCAGATGCCAGGGTTAAAATGACATCATCCTCACTTTTCCGCTGACATGTCATAGGAGCAGAGCTACTACTCTCTGGCTTTTTAGCCTCAATGTCCACCAGATTTCCATCACATAGATCTGCATTCTGACCTAGGAAGAGAGACAATTACAAATTAGTTACAACACTCAAGCTGCTCTCAACCATTATCTATCCCTCCTCTACCTGCCCATCACCTTGTTTCCTTAATAATGTTCTCCGTTTTCTGAGCAGACTTAAGAGGGGATGGCAAGTACCTTGTTAAAAACAAAAGTTCTGATGAATACACTACACATTTCATTAAGGTTAGTAACCTGAACTGGCACTCAAATTCTGCCACTCTGTTTCTTTTAGGATTCTTGTACTTGGGAATTCCACTACACCAAATGGGGTTTTGGCAGCTAAGGAGGTTTGTCAGCATAGCTATGCCAAACGTTGCATTGGTTCTAGTGGATGTCCAACACAATGAGCATGGGACACAGAGCAAGTGGATGGTTTAGCGATTGCATTCGGAAGAATAACAATGGTGCATGACTCCCAAACGCATGAATCTCAAGAATAAGGATGCCACTGTACAGAGAGTGTCTCTAATATGTGAGCAACCTTCATCTGGCAACAGATGCCATCAAACTAGCTTTCCCTAGGTTGAAGTCACATTAGTGAATTTGTTTGAATAGCTCACACGTTCCCCTCTTCTGAGAACAGATTTTACAAAACGGGTATTCAAGGAAGACACCTGTTTATAGAACTTCAGGTATGAATGATAATTGAACAAAGGAACACAACACTGCATATTATGGCTCTGATCAGAATACCTAGAGCTTTCAAACTGGCAAGCAGACCCAACTCCTTCAAGCAAGGCTATGCCACCATCTTAATTCCAATCAAGGATATGGTTCAAACAGATTATGAGCCAGTGTAGACATAACGTCCAACCTAAACAGGATATTGTCTTAAGTGGGGAAAGGAAGTAGAAAAGTCAATCAAAACCTGTTAGGGAGAATTCTCTGTAAAGGCTAATTTCCCAAACGTAGTGAGTCCCCTAGCAGCTTTGCTGGATTTTTGGGGTTTATTATTTTCTCCTGCTAAGAGTGAGACTCTTTCTCCCACTCTTAGACATGATTTGAGGCGTTCCTTTGACTTTGTATGTGTTTTATGGGCTATGGGATCCTTTACCCCATAGGGCTTCATGTGTTTTTGGTATATGGGTTACACAGCAGCCTCCGTGCCGTAACCCAGGGGTGTCGTAGCGACCCCCAAACATAGACTCTATACCCTGGGACTGACTACTGTCTCCTAGGGCATGTAAAGTCACCATTGGCTTTACTAGTCTCAAATTGTGAACAGAACCAGTACAAACCATCCTATTGTGGAAGTACCGGTCGGGGCAATTCAATTGCCCCGGGGTCTGTTGTTCGAGGGGGCACTGTCCAGTCCCCCCCGACCGAGTTTTGGCTGGTGGCAGTGGATACTACTTTTTATATTCGACCACAAATATATTCCTATGGGATTTTCCCATTGTTCGAGGCTACCACTTTTTAAAATAGCCTCGAACATACCGCCGGTTTATTAAATTAATATAAATTCACCGTTTGTTATTTTTTGCCGAAACTTGGTTCCAAAATGGCGTTTGTGTTCGCTTCTGTGACTCCAACCCAAGTCGAGCCCTTTGTTCCACTTTTTGGCAGGCTTCTCCACAGAAGCCTCCAAAAGTGGTGCCACTCTGTCTGGGTGCCACAGGGGGTGTAGGAGGGGGTTTAGGCACCCTGGACTGAGTTGCCTCGGCAAAACAAGTCGCACTCTTGTGTGTTTGGCCCAAGTGGTGAGCCGCCCGGCTCACCACTTAGCATGTTTGAGTGACAGCTAGGCTGAATGAATGGGGGTTTTCTGCATAAAAGCAGGGCTTTGGGGACTGGAACTTCAGAAGTCGCTACAGGACCTAAAGAATCCGAGGAGGGAGAAGCCGAGCCGACCTGCAACGACGCCGCCACCGGTGGAGCCCTGCTGAACCGTCTCACCACTTTTCCCGACGACAGAGGAGATCTCCAGTCCGGAGAGTCTTCTTCCTTTGACTGGTGGGGATAACCAGTTTGCCCGTCTTTTCGCCTTCCTGGACCATCTCGTGGCCGCCTTGCCCGTGCCAAGCACCCCAGCAACCGGAATACCACGGTTTACCACTACCGCGAAGAAAAGGGTGGGTTCTTGTAACCGGGAAACTCCATGGCTGGTTTCTTCCCTGGTAGCGCAACGACCTTCAGCTTTCCTCCACGTCGAGAGCTCCTCTTCCTCTGGACGAAACACCGACTTGCAACCGTTGCCAGGAACAACTGCCCCCGCTGGAGTGTTCTTCCCACTTTCAGGTACTGTGTCCCGCCTGGCTTCCCTTGCGACAGATCATTCGGGGTGACAGTAAATCCTCGACTTTCTAACCTGGGTTAGCCTGGGAACTGTTAACTAACCTTTCCTGACTTGATCTCAATCTTTTGTGAACTTTCTGCAAAGACTCTTTGTGCATAAGCCCACTGTGTGATCCTGGACACATTTCGCTTGCTGTCTCTAAGAGTGGGCCTGGCATCTGAACTTCCTTGCTCTCCAGTAGACTTTGCCTAACCTGCCTCACTGTGGTTCTTTGAAATTTGTGTGCTTTCATAACTCTGCCTTTTACCCTCCCTTTTTATATAACTTATTAGAGTGCCATCTTATGTTTAGCGCTCACCTCTGTCTGAAAATAAGTGGTATTTCTCATTAAGACGTGTCTAATAAGTAATTAGGGTTGTATATATATTATAGTGACTGTGTGTTGAATTTACTTACCTTTGTGTGCTAGTGTAATTTACAAGTGTGTCTTTAAATAATTATATACTTTTACACCAAAGCTCTGGTCAGTGTTTGCTTGTGCTACTGTATCTCTGTACCTATTGTGTATACTCTATATACTGCCTAACTCATCTTGAGAGAAAGTCTGACTGCTCAGCCAGAGCTACCAGGTAAATCTGGGTGGTACATACTGCTACCAATTGGGTTTAATACCAACCACCTGTAGTCCAAAATCTTTTGTAGTGGTCCCTAAGGGAACTGCACAGGTTTCTACCTAACAAAACCCACTTGAAAACATTGTCATTTAGGGAAGAAAAACACATTCAGAATTTCCATTATTCTCATTTGCAGCAAGGTATGTTTCCTATAGCACAGAAGCAGGTTAACAAAACTGTGGGGCATACATGAAAATAATGGTTTCCAAAGAAGCTGCCACTAGATTAATCGACTTGCAGAGCCTAAAACACGAAAGACATATTCGCACATGGGCAAGGGTGCTCAGCCAATCAGCTGGCTGGAAGAGCCGGCAAAAATACACTGTGTACTGCCCTCTCTTGCCAGCTACCCAAGGCCCTACCCTGGGTGGAGCCATCTTGTATATGGGTAGGCAAGAAGGAGACTCTCCGTTTCCTCCCCAATCCCCCACCCCAAAGAGATCACCCCGCTTTTCAGCATCCCCTCACTCACCTGCTGGCTGGAGCTGTGTGCTCCGGTTCCAGCGATCCTCACGCCCGCAGCCACCATAGAAATGGAAAAGGGACTAAGTCCCTTTTCCCATGGCGGTGGCCATTTTCTTTTCAGGAGATTGGGCTCGCGTACTACGCGTTGCGCCAAACTCCCGGAAATGTTTTTGAACTATTTGCTTCACTTGGGCGTGCCTAGGCCCGAGCTGTGGGCCATTACCGTCCACGTACGCGTCCGACACGATTGTGCTTGCTATATTCAAGGCAATTTCCAGGTTGACTGAATTAACAACATTCTGCAGCGAGGCCAGATGGTCAGGCTTTAGAGGGAGTGTGGGCAAAGTCATCAATGGTAGGCAGTGTTGGGAAACTCACTTATACGCTAAAGCAGTTCCTGTGGCAAGGCCTTAAAGGCCAAGGTGCTGAAACAGTTTCAGTTTAAATGGGAAAATCAAAGAAGGATAGAATGGGCTATTTCTTCTGATGTTTGTGGATAAGACTGGGATACTTTGGTAGTTGAAAAACATACAGATCATCATTCAACACTAATGTAGAAGCAGGGATTCATATAGTGAAGTCCGGCTTTGTAAGATGAAGGATGTGTTCCCTTGTGGATTTCTTGTTTTCTTCTCACATGAATAAATCCACTTGCAGGAAGATACATCACAAGAACAGTCAAACTGCATTGCCATATCCTCATTTAGGGAATACTGGTGAGAAACATTGGACAGCCTGCTCAAAACTGTGAATTCATGCCATATGGGTGGTGTGAACCATTCAACTTTGGGGTGAATCCACTGCCAGAAGAGAGGATCTATCATGCTTGTCGGTAATGAACCCTAATTTGTAATCATAGTTTATTCTAGTTCTCCTTATCGCCACCAAGCAACGGATTCTTTTAACACATTTCCTGAAATGAATTTCAATCTTTTTTTCTATAAACTTTTTATTAGATTTTTAACAGTCAAGATAAACAGATCACAATAATCGTAACAACCAGCCTAGCGATACACCAGCAAATAAGACCAAAGTATGCATACAGTATTGAATCAACATAGCACCACACCTAGTGCAGTATCTAGGCTAAGCGGTACATCCCGTCCCAAGCCCCCCCCCCCCTTTACCACTCCCCCCTCAGTCGTCTCCTAAGAAGTGGATGGTTTCGAAAGCGTTCAAATGTGCAAGATAATTGGTGGAAGCGAGGTGGCCAATAGGACTGTGCATAGGCCCCCCCGTGCAAGGACATGTAGTGTTGCACCTCTCCCACACGAAAGCCCGATCCACGTTTACCCACGAGGGGGACTCAGTACAAAGGGAATCAAATGCTGTGGGCAGAGGCGGTTCCCATGAAAGACTCTACAATTTCTAGGAAGTGAGCCACTTGTGTAGGTCTAGATAAACGCTTTAGGGCACCGTGATCCATGTAGCACAATTTAGACAGGAGTGGCTCCCATGAGGCCAGAGACGGTGGGCGAGGATATTTCTATACAAGGACCAAGGATTTCCAGGCTGCAAAGAGCGCAGTGTGTATAAACCCCTGTGTAGCGCGAGCCTCGTGCCAGTTTTCCTGTTGGACCCCAAACAGTAGTTGGCCGGGCATCGGAGAGATGTCAATCCCCCTTATGTGTTTGATCCAGCAATATATATCGATGGCCAAAAACCCTTGATGTGAGGACAGGACTATCAAGTGCCCCACGGTGCTCAACCCTCCACACACTCTCGCCAACAGAGGATAGATTGTATGAGTCCCATTCTAAATAACTTGTTCGGTGTGTAGTAAAGCCGTTGGATAATTTTATATTGGATATCCCTATTTTTAATGCAGTACGAAACAGCAGGTATGGCTTGGAAAAATTAATGTATAGCACTAGGGTTGAATTTGGCCCCTAGGTCCATGGACCATAGGGACGCTAGCGTGAGGTTGGGACTGGTGTTCTTAGGGATGCTGTTGGAATAACATGTTCTTAACCTCGGGAATGAGTTCGGATTCCGACCCATCTCCACCTCTCCGACCGTCGGGGAGGCCTGTCTGGACTCAACTGTGGTATGTTTTAGAATAGTAACCATAATGGTTCTGCAATGGAGTCAGTGCCAACTCCAGCACCGGTCTAGCCTCTGCAAAAGTAATGGGTACCCCATTGTCAAACAGGTCCATGACTCTGACATGTGGCCACGTTGTGTCTTGGATGTGGGGAAGCTTCTGGTTAGTTTGGCAAGATAGGATAGCCCTGATGCTGATCCAAGAGGGCACCTGTCGAGTTAGTGCCCCTTGCTGGGACCGCATTTTGTGCCCTTGATCGAGGGTGGGCCCAATTATGGGGTGCTGTTTAATCATGTGGGGGGGGGGGGTCGCAATGGTGGGTCCCTAGGATTTGAGGCGTATATGGTTTCAGTACTGACAGTTCTGTGGGTCTCCAGCTGGCCTGGTCATCCCGATCTAGCCAGCGTTTGGCCCAGCACAACTGTGCCGACATATAATATGTTTTCCACACCGAGAGAGCCAGACCGCCGTCCAATCTGCCAGCTTGCAGAACTTTAAGTTTAATACATGCAAATTCAGATCATGCATGTCGGAACTATCCACCAAACTCTGGCGGAGGTCCAGCGCTCAATCAAACTCCTCCAGGATAAATGCGAAATCTGAGAGTTCAAACAACAAGATTTGGAAAATAGGGCCCGCCGCAACAACTTACGCATCCGAGGGGTCCGTACCTGAATCCCAGATAAAAGCCTGGCGGAATATGTGGGGGACCTTTTCCAAACCCTTCTCCCGGACCTAGAAAAGTCACAACTCCTCCTAGACCGCACAGACAGGACGCGCCCTCGCCGCGGAGTGGAATCGGACGCTCCACCAGACATCATTACCAGAGTACATTTCTTCACGACAAAAGAAGCCATTTCGGCTATCGGCCGCACCCGGGATGAAATAAGCTTTCAGGGCACCCCCATCCAAATTTACCAAGACTTATCCATCCTCACCCTCCAGAGAAGACGATATCTCTGACCCCTGGCTGTCTTTCTGCAAGACCAACAAATCCGCTATCGATGGCTCTTCCCCATGGCCTTGCAATTCTCCTACAAGGGCACCCAGAGAAGGATTAGCCACCTGGAAGACGCAGAGAAAATTATGAACACGACCCCCCTGAAGCTCGGTCACCCATGAATCCTGAGACTACTACCAACTCGGACCTCCCAAGGTCGCCCAACGCTACACCAAATTCCCGGTCCAGAGTCCTGAGGTTCAGAAGGAAGAAATAGCCTCCCAGAGGGAACCCCGTCGTCCATGAACAGCGAATCAATGCCCTGACGATCGAGGCAACGAGCCATACCCCACGCCCTATGCCCGCTTCCGAGGTACAATCCATCTAAGTCCTTGGAAGGCGATACCTACAATTTTAGCCATGTTGGCTAACAACAGTTACTCGGCCACGTTGGCCCAGGGGTGGGTGCCGGACCTACAAACCTGCCCCCCCCCACCCCCAAGTTAAACCTCTGCCACCCCGTTGGAAGCCGGAGCAAAAACTTAAATGGCAGGGAAGTACGCCACCACAGAACCCACAAGATGCCGGCTGACGCTACACGTTTCCCGCCCCCCCTCCGGACACAACAAAACCCTTGATTCTCGCCCCAGATCACTCCACCCTGAAATTCGTCTCACTGAATGTTAGAGGACTAAACTCCCCAGCCAAACGCAAGCCGATATTGCAAAAACTTCAAGACGAAAATGCTGCGGTGGCCATGGTGCAGGAAACGCACTTATTGCCAGCCGAGCGCTTACGCTCCCGCCTCTTCCTGAAACAGTTCTGCACATCTGGGAACTCCAAGAAAGGGGGCACTGCCATTCTCTTTAGGAAGGGGTTGGACCCCCAGATACTGGACATGAAACTCTGCCCGGATGGCCGATTTGTTGCTGTGAAATGCCTGCTACTCGGACAGCTATACTCCATTGTATCAATATACGCTCCGAACACTGCCCAAGCTGCCTTTTACGATGCCATGTGCTCTACCCTCCCCTCCTTCGTGGAGGGCCAAGTTATCATTGACGGCGACTTCAACGGAGTTCCGGATCGCACAAAAGACAAATCCCACCCTTCATCACCCGGAGACTTCACCTCAGCCCTAGCACTCCTACAGCTATTCAGAACGTTGGAGGTGGTAGACGCATTAAGGGTTCTCCACCCCTCAGAAAAAGACTTTTCATTCTACTCCTACGTTTCATAGAACATTCTCTAGAATTGACCTATCGGTGCCCCCCCCCCCCAGATTCTTTCGTTCACCAATGACGTTTCCCAAGGCCCACGGATTCTGTCGAACCACGGCCCGGTGACTTTGGAAATCCGGATTCAGGAACCCCCCCCCCGCCCTGCCCAATGTAGATGGACACTTTATGATCCAATCTTCAACGAAATTCCGCTTAGGGACTCGAATGCAACCACGATCAAGAACTTTTTCCAGGAAAACGCTACAGCAGACACTTCTCCCGCCAACACCTGGGATGCCATGAAAGCGGTCATACGTGGGGGAACTGATAGCTCAAGGAGTAGCTTTTCCACAAAGCTAGGTGTCAAACCCGCCTGGCCCTCAAAGACGACCTCCGGAAAGCGGAGCAAACCCATAAAGAAAAAGGATGGTCTCTGTGAACCCAACATGCCTTTCGCACAGCACAGAAAAAGATCGAAGCCCACTACGCCGAACACACAATTCTATTATGCCAAAAACAATAAAACAAACAAATTATTGGTAGCTGTCATGATGCCTACCCCCGGGGACCCAGACCAAGTCCAGCAACCCCGGAAGCAGGCATCAAGTTATCCCAAGCAAGCACAACAACCCCTGCTAGGGGCTATTTGGGTCCAGTCCTGGCGCCTATGGCGCCAGGCTCATATGGCGCCAGGCTCATATGGCGCCAGGCTCATATGGAGAGTCAGTCCTGGCGCCATAGGCGCGAGGCTCATAGATTAAAACTTACCTGATGCAGACCATGCTGCAAGAGCTCCAAACCAAAAGAGGCTTGGAAGGGACTACTTTACTTAGGGACTATTTTTTACTCTGGCGGGCTGGGGAGGAATACTTACCTGGGACTACTTTGGAGGCTATTTAAACCACACCCGAAGAGCAGCACACGCTTCTCGTTATTCTGCATCCAGCAGCAGAACGCTCACCGTGCCTGCAAGTCTGCATCCAGCCTTCTGCCTCGCCCGCCTCGAGTTTAGAGTTCCTAGAAAAAGGAAGAAAGAAGGGGAAAAGGTTAGAACAAGACCAATACCTTTGATCCTTACCTGAATTCCCAATCCATCACGCCTTTGAGCTGGAAGAAATAAGTTATTTATGCACGTCGCCTCGCCTGCTGCAGCGCCGCGCTGAACTCACCGGTCTTCGCAGCATCCTCACATTCCACCGCATCCTCCTGCATGTTCCTGCCGCACTCCGGCACCTAAGGAGAAGACAAGAACAGCAAGATGAGCCAGGGGAATACACAGAGGAATATTAGTTACCCCCCACAGACTTAACTGATTTTACTACCGGGGGTACTATTCCTCTTCAAGGGTCGGCGCAGCTTCCACTGCATCTTCGCCGAACCCCGGCCCCTAAGGGGAAACAAAAGGACAGCAAGGTGAAACAAAGGGACTAACAAGGGGAACCCTCCTCACCACAATAGACTTACCTGATTTTACCGCCGGAGGTGGTATTCCCCGAGACTACATACTTTCTCTCAGCGCCTGAATAAGGGAGAGAGCAACATGTTACATATTGACATTATTTTATCGAACTGTGTTGGAAAATACAAATCCATATCATAACACTACCGGTTGCCACGAGGAGCTCTTCACTAGAGTCAAGATGCAACCTGCAAGGAATTGGACAAGAGTGAAAGTCAGGCATTTGAACTCTTACGAACTTCATACTTACGGCGTCTTGCCGGGAATCTCTGAGTCAATATTGTTCTGGAACTCACCAATTCCTTCGAGCCAGTGAAGCAACTGGTTATCAACACGCCCCTGCGCTCAATGCAGGATGGAGAGCTCATCTTTTCAAACCATCAGGTGAGACTATAAGAGGGGACATTCAAGGTGATCTGTGGGGAGAACAGGGGGGTGGGGGGGATTTACGCTCAACTCCACGGGTGGTTAATTCCCTTTCTCCATTTGCAGAAGAATATTCCTACGGGCCAAGCAAACGAAGTTTGGTGGGCCAGTCCAGTCTGTCATATCGGCCCTAAGTGTCACATTGGTGGAGACCGCAGCTGTCCAGTTCAGATCGACACCTCTGTGGGAGCCAGGTGAGCTTAGCAGTAGCCAAACTGGCCAAAGCAAAACGAAACGTGATCATTGAACTCCGGGATGCGCAAGGTAGAACCCAATACGCAGAGCAAGACAAGCAGCGCCTGCCAGCGGAGCATCTGAGACAGGTAATGTCCACCTCGCCATGAGACGTGGGCGAACAATGGGAATACCTACGAAAAGCTCCACTACTTCTTTTAATTAAGTTTTACCGTTCATATACTTTTATTGGAAAAAGAAACCGTTCCGGAACAGTTTCGTTTTAAAATAAAAGTGTAGGAAGAGGTTGGAATGTGCACTTTCAGTGCACTGCACAGGACGTTTCCTTAAAGAGCAGGCACATGAGTTTTGGAGTTTATATTGTGCATGGGAGTGGGGCCGCAATGGGGTCTGTGGGGAGCAGTGCAGGCCAGTAGAGAACATAGTTCCACTTCTTTTCGTACACTTTGACCACTGGTTCATTCACAAAGTTCGTATCAAACTGTATAATTTTCCGTTATCCCTTTTCGCTTCCCGGGATGTATTAATGATATATTTTATTTGTATCGCGCTCGTACACTAGTGTTTACTAGGGGACTAGCAACAGGCTCTGTCCACAGGATCTCAGTGCTCTACCATTGACTTTGTCGATGATGTAATCCTGCAAATATGCCAGCATTAGGCCTGGTCTACATTTAAAGGTTATAGCTAGGATCCTAAACTTAACACATGCTTCTATAGGGAGCCAATGGAGCGACCTCCTGGCTTCTGTAACGTGATCTCTTCGGGTCAGGCCCATCACCGCTCTTGCGGCTTTGTTTTGTATAGTTTGAAGCCTATGAACATCGCGCTTGCTAATGCCCACCAGTAAACTACCACAATAGTCCATCTTGGCCCCGATGATAGCTCGGGCAATTGTAGCAGCACTACCCTGTGAGATCAGTGGCCTGAGATGATAAAGCAGTTTCAGGTAGTACAAGGATGCTGAGACTACGCTAGTAACATGAGGACTCATGGAAAGCAACTGATCAAGAATGACCCTCAAAATCTTGAGTTTAGGGACAGGGGTGATGTGTTCAACCCCTAGTCTAAATTAACCAAATTTACTGCCCAATTTGGTTAGGGCGGCTGGACTGGCCACAATCAGGAGTTCATTTTTGCTCTTATTTAAGTTGTTGTTGAGCATCCACTTCTCAATGAGTTCAAAGACTCTGTTGAGCTCTAGTTCATCCTGTGAGTGACAACCTGATACTGGGACGACACATTGAGGGTTGTCCACATAGTTCGAGAAAATAACCCCCTCTGCATCTAAGTCGGAGAAGGGAGCCATACAAATATTGTATAAGCACAGAGATGTGCTAGCTCCCTCTGGTACCCCAAAAAGAACTGGAATGGGGAGGCCTCTGCTATCTCCGAGCAGATCCTACTGTGTCTACTTTCAAGAAAGGATGCAATCCATGAAAACGCCTGTGGTGAGAAATTAGCCACCTCTGACAGTTTAGATATCAATATTGAGTGGTCGATCAAATCAAATGCCGATGTTTGGTCGAGAGAGATTAGCAGGGATAAAGACCCTTTATCTAGGAGATCCAACAGCTTTGACTTTAGCTCAAGGAGAGACGTCTCCGTGCCAAAGCAGGCAATGAGTTTTAATAATGCACATGCGACAAAGGGGGCCAGTCCTGAAGAATTCACTCTAATGGAAAGATAGTATTTATTAAAACATGCATGCACACTGAGAAAACATATAAAGGGGATTTATGAATCTACATGCAGTGGGTTTTTTATAAACTGATTATAACACAGCAGTCAGGGGTTGACTTTTGAGAAACTGGTTCTGCAGCGTTTCAGAGGCCAGAGGCTGGGTAAATAAGTAACTTCGACCTTCGCGATGGTCAGCTCAGCTAAAGGAGCCGTCCCTGGGTTTTAGGGTCTGAGAAGTAATCTCTTGAATGCATGGGAGCTTGACAGAGTGTTTTCACTAATTGTTCTGACCAGCAATAAAAAAACATGGGGTGAATCAATGCTCGAGGCTAAAGTGATTTAAAACCCAGGAGTTTCAATTGTATTTTTAGATGCATTGTGCGCAATGAAAGGACAGTTGTTTTTCAATGGAGGACAGTGAAACAGGGGATGAGATAGTTATCGTTAATTCAGACAGAACCAGTTTACTCAGCCTTCTTCATATCGCTTGAAGTATTTATGCGAAGCACATGCAATTAAGAGTTAAGGTTAAAAGGGCTTAAGCTAGTTTTACAAGTAACAAATTATGTTTGCATACAAACGTTTAACTGGTTAATGTCATAACCTACCACGAACAAATCCCAAAAGGAGGTGCGTTCGACACATGAGCTGAAGATGGTAGTTAAGATAACGGCTACCAATGAGAATGTAGGAATTGGAGAAAGATGGGATTTCTTTGAAGAGGTTTTTGCCCAATCACATGTGGGGGGGGGGGGGGTGGATTGTAACAGTATCTGGGAGTGTTTTAACTGTTGCAAAAATTGTACATAAGCCGTCGACTTATGTGGTTCATTGAGACTTGGGGTAGACTGGTTCCACGGCACCATCTAACTGCCTCCCGGACAATTGCACAATAAACTTGCTTTACATACAAAACGTGAACTCGTTCCTCAGGTGGTGGGCCTGCTTGGGTTGAGGCAATTAGGGGACCACACCCACACACAGCATCTCAGATTCTTTTTTTTGGGTTCCTCGCCACGGAACAAGCGTCTGGTTCCTCGCTCCTCCAGGGCTGGCTTGACTCTGTATACAGTAACTTCATGCTATTTCTAATTGAGGCTGGTTCTAGTAAGCTGAACTGTGTATCTTGGGCTTTTGCCTTCTTGTCCGATGTTCGCCCGAATGACTATTTGTATTCTTCCTGGGTAAGCCTCACTCTTCCTTGTCCCAGTATTATTAATGAAATCCTCTATTCTAATGAAAAACAAAGGTATCTGGGGCTACAGGGTGGCGGGGGGTGGAGGGGGCTGAGTGGTGTGCAAGGACAATGGGGACTATAATGGAGGGGGTCAATACTGTGTTCGTCCAAGGCTATGGTCACTGGTCCCATGGAGGGTTTCCCTCCCCATGATATCCACTCACTGACTACCACCCCCCCTGGAGGATTATCAGCTAGCGGCCTCACCTCCCTGGCCTCATGGGGTGGGGCTCCCCCAATGGGAGCAGTGACCAAATGGGAGCAGTGACAAAACCCTGGGACTCATCACTGCATATACATCCCTATATTAGTTACAACAAGACATTTCTAATTTTGTAAGACTCCGCTCAAATAACAGTAACGGCCAAGCATTAGCAGGTGAGTCAACTAGCAGCAGGAAATGTAGCGCAGGCCTATATGGAGTATATATATATTTTTTCAACCAAATCTTTATTTACATATAAACATCAAAATCAACATCAGCAATGTAATCAATCTCACAGCTATTCTCCAATGGGAATTCATACAAACTAACTGTACCATCCCTTCCAACATAGCTACCCGCTCTACAGTGTAGTCTAGTACTCCTACGTCCTTTACTTTACTGAATTTGTATATCGCAACCACTGACCCAGAGGCTTAAGGGTGCTAGAAGACAGGGACAAAGAAACAAAAACAAATAAATAAAGAGAGGAGAGGGTAGAAACCCATCTAAGAAACAGTGCTAAAAGGGAGGAGTCAGGTTAATTGAATAAGAGTGTCTTAAGTCTTTTCCTAAAGATTGTGATTGAGGGTTCCTCTCAGACTCAGCGGGAGGCTATTCCATGCAGCCGGTGCAGCTGCATAAAAAGCCCCTTTCTTAACCTACGCCAATCTACAAGCAGGGATTTTCAATTGAGTGGAGTTATTGGATCTCAAATTATGAGCATTATATTTAATAATCAATTCCTCCTTCAAATACACTGGAGCTGTGCTTCTTAAGCATTTATGGGCGATCGCCACGAGACGGAAAAAAATGCTATCTTTAATCGGAAGCCAATGGAGGCTTCTTCTGGCCTCATATCTGGTCTCTTTTCTTGCGGTCCATAATAACTCTGACTGCATTATTTTGCACAACTTGAAGTCTGTAAGCCTATGTTTTTGGCAGGCCAATATGTAGACTACTGCAGTAATCCATTCTTGATCCCATCAGCGTTCTTGCTAATATTTCCCGATTTTCTTTTGAGATAAATGGACATGCGTGGGTCAATAACTTGATATAATAAGAGGCCGAAGAGACTAAGCTACTAACCTGGGCTTTCATATTCAAGTTCTGGTCGAGGTAGACCCCAAGGGTCTTGAAGTTACTTTTGGTTTTGATTATACAGCCATCAATCTGGAGCTGAGCATATTCCACCTCCATTTTACAGGTTTTAGCTTCAGCCCCAACTAGCATCAGCTCGGTTTTGCTAGCGTTAAGTGAGAAGCAATTGTTGCACATCCAACTTTGTATTAGACAATAGACCTGGTTGAAGTTAAGTTCATCCTCTGCAAAGTTGACAGACAGGGGGATGACACATTGTGTGTCATCGGCGTAGTTGGTAATCGATTTTGTTATCCTCCATGAAATCGAGAAACGGGACTGTAAAGAAGTTATAAAACAACAGAGACAGGCAGGCCCCCTGTGGGACTCCTTGAACAAGCTCCGTAGGTCTGGCATCCGCCAGAGTGCTGATCACTCTAGACTGGCGTTCATGAAGAAAGGATTTAACCGACTGTCTTGCTGGTGTAGAAAATCCTGCCACCTCCTCCAACCTGGTGACCAGCAATGCATGGTCAACCAGGTCGAAGGCGGCAGACAGGTCAAGGAGCATGAGCATGGCTGTTTCTCCCTGGTCCAAGTGACGGAGTAGCCTGGATTTAAGGTCCAGCAATGCTGTCTCCGTCCCATGACACTCTCCGAATCCAGATTGCCATTAGTTCAAAATGTTATTACATCTCGGCTGGAAAAGGATTTGCGAATAAGCACTGAGTCTAGGATTTTAAGAAGAAAAGGAAAGTTTTAGATGGGGCGATAATTCAAAGGATCTTCAGGACAGAGACCATTTTTTTTTTTTTTTTTTTTTTTTTAAACAAGGGTGCCATCCACGAGTTCTTAATACTTCTTGGGACAGAACTATCTCTAAAAGATGCATTCACAAATTTGCATAATGTCAAGGTTAATGCAGGGGCACATGCCTTAATGGCCAGGGCAGACAAACAACCCTTTTGCTGTTCGTGGGTTTTAATTTTTCAATAATCAAGGCCCGCTCAGGTTCACTTAAAGGTTTGAAAGAGCATTGTTCTTCTGGTTTCCATATTCTGCATTTGGCGTCCGAGATAACAAGGTCTTTCAAAGTATTCGCTTTTTTTGCTTGAGCAACAGTACCACCGGCCGGGGTATATATTCTGGTTAGCTAGGGTGACATTATGCCTTACTATCCTGTCCAGCCTGTTCCTCTTTATATGCGTGGGAGTTTTCACAAATTGAATGAAGTCCAGATCTGTAAGAGGTTCATCAAGGGACTCGCGTGTCACTCCCATCTGATAGCCAATAGTTAAAATCCCCTAGTAGTACAGTTTTAGAACGGGGTTTTGAAAAGGTTAAAAGTAGATCACATAACTGATTTGTAAAGTCCAGCATAAGTGAGGGGGACGGTATACGAGAATTACATTTATAGTATTCTCAGCGACAGTTCTGACTTTGACATGGAGGGTGTCACAACTCTCGACATTTATTCAATCAACTCTCCATAAGTCTAGGGTGTCTTCATAGATCATGTCTATGCCCTTCCTTTCCCCTCTGGTCTATCCTGGCATACAATATTATATCCATGTAGTATGGACAGAGCAAGTGAAGGCCCCTGGCCTCATGGGGAGGGGCTCCCCCCATGGGAGCAGCGACAAAACCCTGGGACTTGTTACAGTATATACATCCCTATATTAGTTACAACAAGACATTTCTAATCTTTTAAGGCTCTGCTCAAATAACATAGTAACGGCCAAGCAATAGCAGGTGAGTCAGCTAGCAGCGGAAAAGGTAGCGTAGGCCTAATATGGAGTATACTTTTTTTGTTCAACCAAATCATTATTTACATATAAAGTTTTTTAAAAAACTTAAGCAATGTAGTCAATCTCAAAGCTCTTCTCTAATGGGAATTCATACAAACAATTGATCAACAGTAACTGTACCAGCCCTCCCAACATAGCTAGCTTCCCTACGGTCTAGTCTAGTACTCCTACGTCCTGTCCCCTTTCCTCCATACTTTATGGGCGTCCCTTGCTAGGGACGGGAAACAGAACCTTTTTCACCAGAAGAAATGTTCTTCCCCCTTTAAATTTAGATGCATGCGGGGGCGCGGCCCTGGGAGCATGTGCTCCCCGGACTCCACCCTCCGGAACGGACCGCTTTCACCAGCCCTCATGGGTTAGGCCTCCTGCCTTGTAATTCCATGCGCTCTTCCCCGGAAGAAATTATTCTCTTTTTTTCTCTTCCAATTGTCAGGTACTACTCTGTCCTCTGGTGCCACGCTCCTCCCTGGTGCATGTCGACGACGGCGGGTTTCAGCACGTGTCCAGCCTGCAAGAATTCCTTCCTTATGTCCGACCCTCACGCACTCTGCCTCTCGTGCCTTGACCCAGGCAACGGCTGGGACGGCTGTTGCGCGTGCTCCGCCTTGACCCCGAATGCTCTGAAGTATCAGTTGGCCAGGTGGCGAGAGCTCTTTGAAAGATGACATCCAGAGGATGTCAAAGCATACCTGAGGAGGAAGACCAGGCCCAAGGTAGGTGCTCTGTTCTCTTCTGCACCCTGTAAGGGCGAGTACTTCCCCAGGTAACGCCCAAGTGAGAGGGACCTCCCAGGTCCTTAAACCAGCAAGGGGACCGAGGCTACTCCAGCTACCGGGTCGAGGGGTCGCAAGATCCTACCGGTCCCACAGCTGAGGGGCTGCAAGGCACTATTACCGGGATCCGATCCAAAGGGGTTCGCCCTAGTACCCTACCCATGTACGCAGGACTAGCGGCACCATGGCCGAGGGCACTCCGCCTCCCAGGTCTCAACCTGAGGTGCAGAGAAGGTCTGAGCCTTCGCTATTCAGCGTGCAGGTGGAGACTGGACCCAGCTCAGCAAGGACTACGTCTCAGGCACGTGGCGTGGAGCAGGATTAAATGGCCACCCGGCCAGACAATATGGCGGCTCACCCAGAGTCTTTTCTGCACAGAGATCAGGCAGGGGAACGCACACCGAGATGGGATTTGGCAACGGCTGTTACCTGGTCCACGTCTAATCCCTCCACTTCGCACGGGAGGTACGCATCCCCCAGTTTGGCGGACAGATCTCGCCAAAGACACTGCAGTCGCAGGGTCCAGCCCCTACGCCCTCAGGCGGTCCTAGAACCTCAGGCACCCTGCATGCTTGCGAGGATAGGTTATTAGAGAAGTTCCTCAGCCTCATGAGATTGCCACAGATGGGCACCATCCTCAGGGGTGTAATCAGGGTGTAAAGCTCCAACTGGGGTCCAGGCCTTGGGTCCAGCTCAGCCCCCGGCACTGCCAGTCAGCAAGCTACAGCTGCCCGTGTCCAGCACTCCTCCTACACCCCCAGATCTGCAGGACACAGCAGCGGACACATACAAGGAGGAAGGCAGAGTATCAAGGCACCCCTAAACTACAGGCTAAGCAACATGAGGCGGGGGCCCTGGCCGAAGTGCTTACATTTCGCCTACCCACGAGAACTGGCATCCCTCTTCAGAAGGACGTGGCATCCTTAGCCAAAAAGGGCTGGGTCAAGCCACACTACACCCAGCCTGCCAACAAGCGCCTGGATGCCAAATACAGGCAGATGGAGGAGGATTCCCTCTTATTGTCAGTGCACCCCTAGCCACATTCATCTGTTATAGCAGCTGCATCGCTATATTTCAAACCGCATTATTCCCGAGTGGCATCCACTTCATCATTCCTGGGCAAGTAGGAAAAGCTGTGGAGTCATTTTGGCAAAAATATCTACTCAAATGCCATGCTGCACCTGCGTCAGGCAAACGCTGATGCCATGTTGGCTGCTGTTAATCAAAAGTTGTGGTGGGAGATGCAGACTTCCTTCCAGAGCTTCCTGCCTACAGCCAGGCACGGTTCAAGGTAGGTTTGGCAGAGGTGAAAATTGTGGCCCAGGATATCATGGAGTAACACATTGACACCTCAGGTAGGGCCATCTGCATCGCCACCGACATGAAGAGGATGCCTTGGCTCAAGGCGACAAAAGTCAACCCTGATATGCATGAATGCATCCTCGACCTGCCGTTTGAAGGGGGGACTGGTTACACTCGACAACCGATGAACTCGACAAGAAAAAGAATAGCTCCCAGACAGCTAAATCCTTGCCTATTTTAACAAAATCCACACCCAAGACCTACAGCCAGGCTCACCACCGTTCGGACAAGGGTCGGGCCTTTGAAGGCTTTAGGGACTTACAGGAGAGATGGTGTAGGCAGCCAGACAGGTCTCCAAGCCAGCACAGGCGCAAGCAGCACAAGGCAGCAAACAAGGATTTTTTCCAGTCCCCCTCCTCAGCACCAGCCTCAGAGGGATAGAAGTTGTGACAGGTCTATCCGGATCCACAAGTCTCTGGTGGGGGTCAGGCTTGCCCTTCACATACCTTTCCCTTCTCCCTCCAAAAGATGAAGATGGTTACCCCAGCCTTAATTGCAGAGACTTTGTGCGAGGGAGACTGCATGTGTTCTCAGGATCTGAAGGATGCTTACCTGCTTGTCCCGATTTGGGAACCCCATCGGTCCTTCCTAAAGTTCGGATAGAGTTCTAACGCTTTAGTCTCAACACGCCCGAGGGTCTTTACAAGGCTAATGAATGTGGCGGCAACTCTACTCGAGGCACAAGGCCACCACATTTATCCATACCTTGACAACTGGCTTGTCAGGGCGGGGTCCCCAGGTGCAGTACATCACACGGCCTCCGCTCTCATGCACACACTATACGATCTGGGATTTTCAATCAATCTCAAGAAGTCACAGTTACTGCCCATGCAGACTGACATTTCTGGGTCTTATATGGGATACGAGGACGAGAGGATCTTCCCCTCAACGGACAAGATCACAGAAATCAAGAGGGCCACAGGGCATTTCCTCAGCAGAGCAGTAACCTGAGCATGGTGGTACCAACACCTGCTAGGAATAATGGCGGCATGCCTCCCAGCAGTGCCACATACGAGGCTCAAGAGGAGGAGGCTGCTGCTTCATTTCTGCGCTTCCTGAAATGAGGAGAAGGGCACTCAGGCAGAGCCAGTCAGCATACCACAGCATCTCTACCAGGACCTAGTCTGGTGGGGTACAGACACTAACCTGCTGGTAGGCAGGCCATTCCAGCAGCCGTTACCACAGATCACCATTACCACAGACTCATCCCTAAAGGGATTTGGGAGGGGGGGGGCTACCCTGGACAAACACAGCATCCATGGATTATGATCTCATCGGGAGCAGCTGGAACACATCAACTGGCTCAAGATGATGGCCACCTGGATTGCTCTCAAACCTTTTCTCCCGATGATCAGCAGCAAATCGGTCTGCATCCAAACAGACAGCTCCACCTGCATGCATTACATTAACAAGCAGGGCAGTACCAGGTCCCCACCTCTCAGCAGGCTTTCCATCGACATCTGGGAGTGGACACCAACGAACAACATTCACTTTTCAGCATTCCACCTCCCTGGGGAATCCAACCTGGAGGCGGACAGGCTCAGCAGGTTAGGGATGGACAACTATGAGTGGCGGTTGAACGAAGAAGTCCTCCAGAGGATCTTCAGCAGGTGGGGCCACCTTCAGGTGGACCTCTTTGCCACCAGGGCTAACAGGAGATGCCCCCAGTTCACATCCAGGCTGGGGCAGGGGCTCGTTGGGCGAGGCATTGCAGATCCTGTGGAACAACAAACACGTACGCCTTTGCCCCCCACTCCCCTTGTTCACAAGGTCATCTGCAGGGTCAGGGAGTCACAGAGCCTTCATCATCTTAATAGTGCCATGGTGGACCACAAGACCCTAGTTCTCTGAACTTCGCCATCTGTCGGATAAGCCCCCGGTACATGTCCCGATGGGCCCAGCCCACTTACTCTCCCAGGAAGAGGGCACAGTGGTTCACCCCGCTACGCAGAAGTTTGCCCTTGCAGCTTGCTCATTGGATGATGTTCTGTCTTTCTCAGAGCATTTAGCTCACTCAGGTGTGCAGGTAGACACCTGCCGTACGTATCTGGCGGCCATAGGGGTCTAAAAGAACTCCGGTGGCGACATCTTTTCAGCCTCCAATCCGGTGGTTAATAGACACCTGGCTGGTCTAACCAGATCATATCCACCTGTCAAATGTCCACATCCAGTCTGGGACCTTAACTTGGTGCGGGGCGCCCTGCCGTACAAACGCTTTGAGCCCATGGCATACGCAGACATTAGGCAGGTTCCCATTAAGACAGCCCTACATGTGGGCCTTACATAGGCACGCTGTACAAGCGAAATTCGGGCCCTGGTAGCTTCAGAGCCCTATACAACATTTCACCGGGACAAGGTGGTGCTTAGACCATACCCTGCCTTTCTTCCTAAGGCTGTTTCCTCCTTTCACCTGAACGAGGAGATAGTACTCCCAACATTCTTTGCAGACCCAAAGGATGAGGCTCAGAGGGTATTGCACTGTCTAGATGTCAGGCGTGCTCTAAGATTTTATCTGGACAGGACAAAGCTTCCGTAAATCGGATGCCTTGTTCATCACATTTGGAGGATCACAACCAGGCTGTCAAGCCTCCAAGGCTTCCATAGTAAGATGGATGGTTATGGCCATCAAGGAAACTGATGAGGGGCAGCACAAGCCTTTGCCAGCCAACATGCCCACACCATCAGAGCCAAGGCGACGGCTGTGGCTTTCCAAAGACACGTGCCATGGCAGACGATTAGCAAGGCAGCTACTTGGGCTTCCCCCTCTGCCTTTTGCAATCACTACTGCTTGGATGCCAGCGCCAGGTCTGACGCAACATTTGGCCAGGCAGTGTTGACGAGCTTGTTTTCTTAGAGGGGCAACTCTCCTCCCTGGGGCTGCAATCAGTTGTAATCTCCCATACAGTATGGAGGAAAGGGGACGGGACGTAGGGGTAATTATAAGTTACTCACTGTAGTGACCAACATACTCCTAGTCCATAATCTCCTTTCCTCCATACGTCCCACCATCCTCCCCCGTAGTAAACCTGTGTCATTAGGCAATTGTCGACTTTTAGGGACAATTATCTGTTAAGGCTAATTTCCCAAACCTAGTGAGTCCCCCAGCAGCTTTGCTAGATTTTTGGGGTTTATTTTTTCTCCTGCTAAGAGTGAGACTCTTTTTCTCCCACTCTTAGACATGATTTGAGATATCCTTTGACTTTGTAATGTGTTTAATGGGCTATGGGGTCTTTTACTCCATAGGGTTTCATGTGTTTTTGGTTAAGTGTGTTACACAGCACCCTCAGTGCAGTAACACGGGGGTGTCATAGTGACCCCCAAACAGACTCCATACCCTGGGACTGACTACTGTCTCCCAGGGCATGTAAAGTCACCATTGACTTTACTAGTCTTAAATCATGAACAGAACCAGTACAAACCATCATATTGTGGAAGTACTGGTAGGGGTAATTAGATTTCCCCTGGGTCTTTTTTTTCGAGGGGGCACGGTGCAGTCCCCCCTCGTCCAGTTTCTGGCTGGTGGCAGTGGTTACCACGCAAAATATTCCACCGGAATATTTCCTATGGGATTTCCCATTCATTTTAAACGCACCACTTTTTTGGTGCAATGTTAAAGATACCGCCGGGTTATTTATTTAATACTTATTCCCCGGTTGGATCTTTTTGCCAGAACTCGGTTTTAAAATGGCGTTTGTGTTCGCCTCTGTAACTCCAACCCAAGTAGAGCCCTTTGTTCCACTTTTGGCGGGCTTCTGTACAGAAGCCACCAAAAGTGGTGCCACTCTGTCTGGGTCTACAGGATGTGTGGGAGGGGGGTTTAGGCACCCTGGACTGAGTTGCCTCAGCAACTCAAGTCGCACTCTTGTGTGATTGGCCCAGTGGTGAGCCGCCCGGCTCACCACTTAGCATGGTTGAGTGACAGCTAGGACTGATGAATGGGGGTTTTCTGCATAAAAGCAGGGCTTTGGGGACTGGAACTTCAGAAGTCGCCACAGGACCAAAGAATCCTAAGAGGGAGAAGCTGAGCGGACCTGCAACAACGACACCACCGGTGGAGCCCTGCTAAACCGCCTCACCACTTCCCGACGACAGAGAAGATCTTCATCCCGGAGAGTCTTCTTCCTCTGAACTGGTGGGGATAACCAGTTCGCCCTCTTTTCGCCTTCCTGGATCGTCTCGTGGTCGAATTGCCCGTGCCAAGCACCCCAGCGGCCGGATACGGATAGCCACGCTTCACCACTACCGCGAATAAAATGGTAGTACCTTTTAACCGGGAAACTCTGCGGCTGGTTTCTTCCCTGGCAGTGCAACGACCTCCAGCTTTCCTCCAGGTCGAGATCTCCTCTTCCCCTGAACGAAGCACCGACTTGCACCCGCTGCCAGGAACAACTGCCCCCGCTGGAGCTTTCTCACCATTTCAGGCACTGTGTCCCGCCTGGTCTCCCTTGCAACAGACTGTTCACGGTGTCTCGTAAATCCTTGACTTTCTATCCTGGGGTGGGCCTGGCCTATGAACTGTCTTGCTCTAACAGTAGACTCTGCCTTTGCTGACTTGCTGTGGTTGGTTCTTTTTAAAGTGTTGGTATTGTGTACTTTCCTAATTCTGCCTTTTCCCTCCCTTTTTAACTAACCTATTGGAGTGCCATCTAAGGTTAAGCGCTCACCTCTGTCTGCAATTAAGTGGTGTTTTAACTAAGACTTGTTCAATAAGTAATCAGGGATGTATATATATTGATAGTGACTGTGTTTGAACTTGCTTGCCATATTAGTGTTAGTGTATTTTACAAGTGTTTTTTTAAATAAATAATTATATACTTTTATACCCAAGCTCTGGTCAGTGTTTGCTTGTGCCACTGTATCCTTGTACCTATTGTGTATACTCTATATACTGTCTAACTGTTCTTGAGAGAAGTCTGGCTGCTCAGCCACAGCTACCAGGTAAATCTGGGTAGTACAGACTGCTACCAATTGGGTTTACTACCAACACCTGTAGCCCTAAGCCTTTTACAGTGGTCCCTAAGGGAACTGCACAGGTTTCTGCCTAACAAACGCGTCAAAGGGGGTTACCAGTCAAATGGTCGAAAACATTTGGTCGACAGACAATTTGGTCGACACCATTTGGTCGAATGCCAAATGGTCGAATTTTTTTTTTTTTACCCATTTTTTGGTTTTTTTTGGGGGGTCCCCCCCCCCAACCCCCTTTTTTTTCTTTTTTATTTTTTTCCCCACACGAAAACCCACAAAACACACATATATATATATATATATATAAAAAAAAAATTTGACCATTTGGCATTCGACCAAATGGTGTTGACCAAATTGCAGTCGACCAGTTTGTTGTCGACCAGTTGACTGGACACCGTCAAAGGGGACAGAGGAGTGGTGCCAGTGGGAGCGCATGCTCCCAGGGCTGTGCCCCGCGCGCTTATAAATTTAAAGGGGAAGACCATTTCTTCTGGTGAAAAAGGTTCTGTTTCCCATCCCTAGCGAGGGATGTCCATACAGTATGGAGGAAAGGGGACTATGGACTAGGAGTACATTCGTCACTACGGTGAGTAACTTATAATGTATTCCAGTATCCATATACCATCTGTCTGTGTTTGTCTTCTTCCAACGGGAGAATGCCAAGTATCATTAGTCTTTCCGGAAATATACAAAAAAGTATAGTCTTTCAGAGCGTAGGTAAGAAAGGGTGACCAAACCTTGCCAAACGTCCTCATCATACCCCAAACTATTGCCATCATTTTTTCCATACTCATATTGTCCAAATTACATAGTACCACTGTAGGATGGACAGGGCCTCTTTTGGCCTCGACTGCTTCACTATACAGCCTGTGGCCCTCATTAACAGGTTTACACAGTGTTCCTGTACTCCCCCCTGGCCCCCAATCGAGGTTCCCCTTCCGTCATATGTAAAGCTCCATCCAGCTCCAAGTGAAACCCTAACATCTTGCCAACTCTCCACTTTACCTCCTGCCAGAAGTCCTGGAGCTGCAGGCACCCCCACCTAACATGCTCCCTTGTTCCCTACTCCCTGCATTGCCGCCAGCACAGTGGGGAATTAGAGGTGTACATTTTACGGAGCCGCTACGGCATATAATGCCATATATATAACATTTGCAGCTCTCAGTGCTGTGCTGAGGTGTATGGACCAAACCACCCCTTCAGAGCCTGTCCCCACTCCCGGTCCGTGAACACTGTTCGCCAGGCCCTCCTTCCCATTTACCCCTCACCTCCAGTTGCTCCTGCCCCTCTTGATCCAAAAGGATCCTTTAGATGGCTGAGATAAGCCCCCTGTTATTTTCACTGAATGAGAGCAGCCTTTCCCACTCTGTCCTGCCTCTCGTGGCCCCTTATTGTTGGGGAACTAACCCAGTGCTTTATCTGCTGGTAGGTATAAAAAGCCTCCTTTCCCAAAATCGTGTTTCCTGCAGTACTCCGAGAAGGTCTTGAGATGTGCATCTTCAAGGAGATCTCTAATTTTTTGTAACCTCCCTGCAATCCACCTCTTAAAACTATTGTAGTCCATCCCTGGCAGGAAGGCAGGGTTTAGAAAAAAAAAGGGCCATGGTGCCAGCCAAAGCCTCCTATTCAGCCGGTCTCAGTTGTCTATCATCCATTCTCGTTTCAGGGAATTTTCCAAAGTTATTCTCCTGCAAC
This sequence comes from Ambystoma mexicanum, assembly GCF_040938575.1. Taxonomy (NCBI): domain Eukaryota; kingdom Metazoa; phylum Chordata; class Amphibia; order Caudata; family Ambystomatidae; genus Ambystoma; species Ambystoma mexicanum. The sequence goes on from NC_090932.1 coordinate 529,829,526, forward strand.
TGCCTGTTCCATGACCACCCAATGCTTCCTGTTATCCTCCCTCCCCCATTCTGCTTAGGCTCCTTGTGCCGCCTGATATTTCACCACAAAAGGACATCCAATCCCACCCCACCTCTCAATTTTCTTCTAGATAAAATCTTCCTCCCTATCCGGGGTTTCTTCCCATTCCAGATTAAGTTCATTATGTCCTCCTGAATCCCCCCCCCCCACCACCCAATTATCCTCCCCAGCACAGGCAGAGTAATCGCCTGAAACAGATAAAGCAGACAGAGAAGAATATTTATCTATCCGTCCTAACCATGAAACAAACAGCCCCTTCGAACGTACCAGGTTCGCTTTAATTTGTCGTGCCAGAGGAGGGTAGTTCGCCCTGACTATTTGACGTATGGTTGATATCACATTGATTCCCAGGTACACGACTAGACCTTCCCCTCATCTGAACGGGGCATTGGCTACCAATCGCTCACATTCTTCCTTTCCCACTGACAAGTTAAGTATCTTGGACTTTGAGTATTTACCTTAAATCCAGAAACTGCAGAAAAAGCCCAATTTCTTCCATGCTTGCCTGCAGAGAGAGCTCCGGCTCGGTAACCATAAGAACCACATTATGAGCAAACATCCAGATTTTATGGTGCGAGTTTGCCCACTTGACCCCATGCACATCCTCATTTTCCCTTATTCAGTGTTACGAACGGCTCCATCACTAACACAAAGAGCAGGGGAGAAAGTGGACAACCCTGCTTATTGCCTCGGCTAATTGGAGACAGGTTTGCCAGCCCACCTTCACTCTGACCCTTGCCTTGGGGGATTGGTAGTTTGCCTGGACCATCCTCAGAAAATGTGGTCCCACCCGGTTTACCGTTTGAATCATAAAGCCCCAAATAACACGGTCCAACGCCTTTTTGGCGTCAAGCATTTACAAACACGTAGGCGCCTAGTTCTTCCCCTTCGGCTTTGTAAATAATGTACAGGACCCTTCTTATGTTATCGAATGTATTCTGCCCCGGGATGAACCTAGATTAATCTTGTGTGATTAAAGACGGCAGGACCCCATGCAATCTGGCTGCTAGCAACCTCATGTACAGTTTGGTGTCTATATTAATGAGCGCTATCTGCCTATACGAGGAAGTGTTACAAAGTTGCCGGTCGTGCAGATATGAATACCTCCGTCCCCAAGTACCACACAGGCAATTTTAAGAACACTGCCTGTGCAGTCCTTGAGGCCACAGGTGTGGTAGTTTGTCGAGTCTGGAGTCAGGAACTGCCGGAAGGACCCTTTGAGCGCTGTAAGGCAAGGAGGGATTAAGTACAGGGCTAAATGCAATATTACAGGGTATACTAGGAATAGAAACTAAACGTTCTTACCTATGTGTACTGTAGGCCCACCCAGAAAGGAAGGAGAGTGACTGGACCTGAGCCTGGGTTCAGATGGGCTTCCCACAAACTCTGGTATGGTGATGGTAAGCACTGGTGTTTAGAGTGCTTGACCAGGCGAACGCCTAGTGAGAGGCCGTAGGCCCAGGTGACAAGGAAAAATCGTGGTTCGTGGAGCAATCCGTTAGTCAGGCCGTGGTCGAGTAACCATGAGATTCAGAACTAATCAAGGCAAGTTCAGGATTTAGAGAGAGCAATCCGTTTGGCAGACCGTTGTCGAGTGACCAAGAGTTCTGGTGATATTCGAGGCAAGTTCAGGGCATAGAGAGAGCAATCCGTTAGGCAGACCGTTGTCGAGTGACCAATTCCTGGTAAGTACAAAGCGTCACAATGTCCGAGAGAAAAACCAGCTGTGAAGCAACGTTTGTGTTTCCGAATGCATTTGAACCAATGGAGAAGTCACGTGATGTTCAACAGGGAAACGTTGAGGCGTGGGGTCGTCACGTGATACCGATTGCGTTTGGTCTCCTCGCGTGATGATCAGGTCCACACGAGCAACGGTGATTGCGGCCAAATGGGAACCTCCAATTACATTGCCAACGCAGAGAAGGGCGATAGACACCAAGCTTGCCATGGCCCCCCGTGACATGACGGGCGCAATGGTGCCGCCTCGTCTGCGCGCCCGGAGGTAAGCTTCGGGGGCTACCTAATGTGGGAGTTGTGGGCGTGCGGAAACGTGAGCCTGTGGGAATCATAGTAGTTCGTAAGGTAGAGGACGTGGAAGATGTAACAGGAAGTCAACTGTGGGTATTTCTCAGCTTCAGAAGAGGGTAATATGAGCCATTTCCATAGAGTGTGATATCTTGCCCTCCTTACGGAATTCACTGAAGACCTCAGCCAGACCTTTAGACAACTGCTTGCTAAATGTCATATAGAATGCCACTGTCAGCCCATCTTCTTCCGGGTTTTTATGTGGTTTCAGACTATCAAATCGCATGCTGCACCTCCTCCCACGTAATCTGTTTCTCTAGTTGCTCTCCTTGAGTACCAGTCAGTCATGGTCCCGTCCACGCCGCCAGGTATGTCTGCTGCCCCTCAGTGTCATACGGTTCTTCACTGTAGAGATTAGCAAAGAACTCTTGCATGAGCCTTCTCTTACCACCTTCCGCCCCTACTAGTTTCCCCTCCTTATCCTCCAGGTTTGCTATAAAATCCCACTTTTCTTTGACCCTCAGTTGCCTCACTAGAACCATTCAGACCGCTTTCCCGTGCTCATAAAATGTCTGCCTGCACTTCAGTAGGGTACTCTGATAAGATGTTTGAGCTGTCCCTACACATGAGATAACTGCCCATCGACTTTGTTAGTCCCTTTCGCCTTGTGGACTGCCTCCAATCTCTCCATCTCCTTTTCTAGCTCTGCTTCTGCCTCCCTTCTAGTTTCCTCAGTTCTTTTGATACTCCCATCAGGAGGCAATTGATCCGGCTATTGAATTTGTCCCACTTTTCCCTTATAGGCCCCTTTCCCTCCCTGTCCTACCCCATATACCCGCTTACAGCTTCCACCTGCATCCGTATCCATGAGGAGGTATTTTTCAAGCCTCCATCCTTTATGCCCTCTCTTGAATTCTCCTTCCTCCCACTCCAATGTAACAGCGTACCATCCGACAGACATGCTACCTATATACACCCCTGTGGTGGCCCTCACTACCCTCTGCATTAGCAGGGTATAATCAATGGTGTAGTCACCATGTATCCCTGAAACCAGCTTCGTCAATTCTCCCTCTTAATAGTTTGGACATTATTCCTGTTCCGTGTCCTCTTACCCCACTTGAGCGATTCCTATTAGAGTCCATGGCCAAGTTTTCATTCCCTGCCCCCACCATTTCTCCCTCCCCAAACATGCCCAATTCTGCCAAGCATATCTCGTGAAATCGTACCTGCCCCCGATTAGGCGCATATACCAAGATCCAAGTATACATTTGACCTCCCAGCTTCCCTTTCACCATCACAATCTGCCCTCAGGGTCCCTCTGCACTGTGAATTCTTCCAACTTTACTGATTTGTGCAACAGGATAGTCACCCCCGCTCTCTTGCACCCTGCAACAGTGTGATATTGCACCGGTGTTCCATGCTGCTCCGGTGCCAACATTTCCCATCAATAGATGTGTTTCCTATAAAAAAGCAATTCCTGCCCCCCTTTTCCTAATATCCTGTAGCACCGTCACCTTCTTACTAGGACTGTTCAGTCACCTGGCATTCCATGATTCTAACCCATACATTGCTCTTTGATAGCACACAATCCTGACTCTCCCGATGCATCCCCCTCCCAGACTAAGCCCCCCTTGCCACTATTCAGAATCCTGACCCCTAGACTTGTACCACATAACTGAATCACAACAATCCATGGATAACCCATCTGGTTCTGGACGTGTCCACCATTTCGAATAACGAGCAGCACCCGCCCCCACCGCTCCTCATTGTCCTCCCACCCTTCCTGCATCCATCTCTACTCCCTCCGCCTCCCTAATTACGAGGTTTGTAACTAGAGCAGGCCATGACCTTGCATAGGTCCACTTGTCCCAATCATGGCTTCTTCACTTTCTTTGAGCGCCACCATTGGCGACTACCTTGCTCCGATCTTGAGGTGCCTTCGGGATGTCTCACCACCGCCTCCCTTTGGGACTCCTGAGGACTCGTGCTTAACAGCATCAGCGCCTCTTCTACTTGAGGGACAATTATTTCTTCATTGCCCATTTGATACTGAAGTCTCGTCGGGAAGAGCCATCGATACCTCATCTTTTTCCTATTGAGCTCTTCCGTAAGTGGCTTTAGCAACCTCCTCCTTGCTTGTGTCACCTGGGATAAGTCGTTGTACCGTTGGATGTCACTCCTCCTCAAGTATATTTTCCCTTTTCCTCTGGCCGGGCTCATAATTTTGATTCGTCTTTAAAAGCATTTTGACCAGGATATCCAAACCGGGCCCCTGGCTCTGCTCTTCGCTTTCCCACTCTGCACTCTTTCGATCTTCAGCTCTAGCCATTATCTCCTTCTGTGAGGAATGAGAACATTTCCCAGTACACCTGTCCAGATCAGAGCCTTCCACCCATTGCTTAAAGTCTTCGATCTGGATATTGTTTCTCTGTGATTTGTTTTCCAAATCCTCTCATTTCTCCTCCAAGGCTTGCATCCTCTCTTCTGCACTTTGCGCATGCTGCACCAGTTCGGGCACCTTTACAACCAGATCCATGATATGGCCCTTCACCTCCTTCACGCTGCACCTAAGCCATCAATGTCTTTAATTCGTCATAATCGCCTGCTAGAATTCTTCCTTAATGCTGGCTATCTTTGTTTTCACAGTCTCTATGATCTCCCCTTTAAATTTGGCCAGTGCCGCAAGTAGATCCTCCTTGGTAAATGCCATCGCTCCTCCGCCCCTCTTTTCCTGGGTCCCAAATGTGTACCCTTGCTGGCCTATCTCCTTCTCCTGGGCTCTAGGGCTGGCAACCTTCTTTGGTCCCATCTACATCTTGTGCCCTGCCCCTGCGAGTGGCCTCCTCTCCTGCGTCTCCCCTCGGAAGCCTCCTCCACTCCAGGTGGTCTCCTCCCAGAACAGTTTCTCATCCTCTTGTGCCTTGTGAGCGGTGCCTTCACATCCCCTGCCGAGGCACAGCTCCCACTCATCCTCCTGGGCTGTCTGCTCTCCTGATGCTGTCTGCGGGGGGCAGTCTGCTCTCCTGACGCTCCCTGAGGGGACCCAGCCCGTGCCACCTGACCTTCCACCAACCTGGGCCCAAGGCCGGCTTGGAAGAAAGACGATGTGGAGCAAAACCGGTTCGATCCCCGGATCCGCGCTTAGAAAACTGAGTACTAAGAGCGTTATAATTACTAGTGTGTCATACACCCCCAGCACGGTCCACTTCACCTTCTCCCCTTCTTTATCGTTAGTCGCTCACCACACCTGTCCACCTCTTCTGGGGTCAAGCAGGGCTGGGTGTATGCTTCACATATAGATCTCCTGCTGTTCTTTCCAGGATCCAGCTCCTTCAATCATGCCACCAGAATGCTGCAGTCCAAATACCCCTGCCGGATGATCTCTCCTGAGGCCACGGGAGAAACAGCCTTTTCAGAAGGTACCTCCTCAGGTCTTTTAAGCAGGCTGCTCCAGACCTTCTAGTTCGGGCCCGCTGCGTGGTCCGTGGGGGACCTCCTCTTAGCACTGCCCCCAGACTCTGCAGTAAGTCTATGGGATCCCCCCCCCACCCTGCCAGGCCACTCCCACTGCCTCGGTCACTTGCTCCCACCTCAGGGCTCTACTTGCTGGCAGCAGCCACCGGCCTGCTCCCCCCACTTGAATAGTGCAGTGCTTTTGCTGCCCCAGTGATTCCGCTGGCCCGCACCGATTGTTGCGGCGATCACTGGCCACGCTCCTCACACTCCTAGCGCTCACCCGCCTGGGATGCTTAGCCTGGCCATCACTTACTTAGCGCTCTAGCGGTTGCACCTGACCGTGCTGGCTGTGTCGGCTACCATTTTTGACCGATTGCCTTCCTCCCTCGCCACCTCTCTGCCCGCTGCAGTCTTATCGGCACCCCTGGCTACACGTGTAATCATTCAATGTTTTAGACCGCCTTGCAACCTTTCACGTTATCTGGTGACTCCTGTGGATGCAGGGAATGAGGAAATGTACACCATTAGCTTCATGTGTGGCAATGAGCTCACGCTACTCAAGTCCGTTCAGCCCGCCATTTTGGATACGCCCTATATTCTATGCAAAGGAGTTAAAAAATGCTTATGAACTACAGCATAAGCTGTGCAAACAAATCTATTAAACAAAATGCAGCACATCTTCTGATGCATCACAAAATAATTACGATCAGTGTCGATAAGGACAACTTTGTAATAACCCCTATTAATGGCAACAAGTTAAAGTATGCTATATTGATTAATACATGCTCATGTTTAAATTAATTCAGAATGGATAACCAGGAATATGTTCTGTTAAAATCATATAAGTGCAAAGTGCAAAACCTCTCTGGCTTTCCTGTTCATAGTGCTCCTCATCAAAAAGCTATTCTTAGCTCTTTTAATAGATTGCATCAGACTAATATTTGGATTGCAAAGTAAGTGCACACATTATTATGCATGTGTTGTTTAATATGGGCTAACCATGTAATTAATAAGACATTTCACTCCATGGTTATTAATACATACTCAATTTAGCTAGAATGGCTTGCTTGTTGACCAGACTCCACTAAAGTACAACCAGTACAATCTTGTATTCGTCTTCCACGAACTGCATTTCAAGTTCCAAATGGATTGCATAGTTAGGTGCCGAAAGAGGATGACTTGAAAATGGTGTCACTACAGTGGTATTGGCGAAGCCCAAAATTCAAATACCACAGTTTGAAAGAACTTTGGGTTTAGCCCTTTATACTCATAGAAGCAATGCAATTGGTTGCGCTTTATAGGTTCTGGCAAACCAGCATACACCCCCATAGCCTGCAACATTCTAAAAGATTGTTTTCAATGTGTTAATTAGTGCCATTAGAGCTGTAAGTAAACTTAACTAACAGGTAGCCAAATTTATTGAATACTGGCAATACCTTATGGCCAACCCAAAAAGTTGGAAGTCTGCTGAATTTTCCCTTTCGTCCTGGTGTGCACACTATTGCTGTCCGTTTTACCACATTAATACTAAAAACGAGCCCATACACAAATTCAGTATAAGTGTTTGTAGTGTTCTAGCCAGGATAACACTATGAACTACATAGGCAAGTGGATTACATCCATCCGCCTTACTTGCGAAAGTGTTGGCCGTGGTCGTGTGGGAGCCCTATACCTCGCTACCATGCCAACTTGCTACTCGACTCAGAGTGACTCTTTCTACCGTTGCTGTTGTAGAGGAGACAGACCTTGCCTTAAAACCTGTTTGGCAAGCGGAGTGCTGCGAGTGTGTTGGGCGTGTTAGCCGGTTGTTCGGATTCAGACCTTGAACCAACGATTCGTTCCGTGCAGCTATTCCCCTCCTCCGTGTGTTCTTCTTTGAGCTGGAGTGAAACGAAGCCTACATACAACAACCACAGTAAGTGTGGATAATTGTAGCAAAACATTTATAGGCATATCCACAAGTGCTTTCATAGTGTTCACAACCCTGTTTTAAGCGTTTTAACACACCAAAAAATAGCTCAATCTTGGACCTAACGGCCAAAGTCATAATCATGTCTAACATGTTCAACTTGAGAAGCGCAATATTTAAAGATGACTTAAGAGCGCAGAATTAGAATCCACCAATGGCATCCAAAGCACCCAAAGCAATATGACTACGATCCCGCCTACCATCACAACACTTGTAAGTCAAATTTGGTTGTCACAGTTGTTATGGAAAATGAAAACGATCCAGTCATAGAAGTTCCATTACTTCCAGAGATCTCTCCTGTGCCAACACATTTAGTCAAAGCCACTATGCTCCGGAACCTGGAAAATACTGTGTCCACAACCACTATGAAACAAACAATCTCCAACTTGGCATTAAGGAAAAAAGATGGCGGAGTCTAGGCGCATTAGAAAACCTATCTTGTGCAGCCAGAACAATTCATCAATGCCATGACAATTAAATAAATATAAATTAACTCTATGTGCGCGAGGACGCATTTGGTGCGATTCCAACGGAACTGGATTTGGATCAATGTGAGGGGCTCAACTATTGCAACAAATGTGTACATGCTCCCCCGATAAATACGACCAGTGGCTATCATTTTGCTTCAACTAAAAATATAAGAGAAAGATATAGCCCCCCTGCAACTATAATATTCCACCACATTGCAAAGCGGATGTGCATAAACCTCAAGACTCGAGCTAGACAGCACTGGGCTTTGTCCTTAACTCACTGGTAAATATATTTGAGTCCTTAAAAGATTAAGTACACACATACTCAGGAATCCTGATGGAGCTATCAAGAGAAGTGGATGGTTGGAAATCTTCTCTTGTAGGCTTAAGCGGAGCCCTGAACAACCAACTAAAGGATCCGATAGACCTACTAAAAAAAACTGGAAAGGAACACATGGAAAGCTTAAGCGAATTAAAAAAGGATTTTAGCTCACTTAAAGAAACAAGTGAACAAATGTAGAAGGAGTTGAAGCCTCTTAGCGGACATAAAGAGGCCCGAATAAAATATGAAACCCAGACCAGAAATTGATCATGATGAATGAACTCTTTGGTGTAGAGGACACCCCTCTCTCCACGTCAGTTTTGAAAGAATGTATGAGATTAGCACAGATAGTATATGACCAAGAACACAAAATTGACCCAACCGGCAACAATCTACAAAGGCCCGCTATAGCCTCAAAGTCTGACCCCAAAATCTTTAATCGGGAGCAAGTGAGACAGAAGAATCTGATGTGACTCCTTTAATATAAAAACGCAAAAAAAACAGGAAAAAAGGAAGGGAATAGTTTCTTACCTGTAACTCCATTTCTCCAGCATTGGTATCTTTCATGGATTCACATGCTTTGAATATTCCCCGTCGTCAGGCTGGGAATCCCCGGTACATTATATAGACCCTTTCCCGTAGGAAAACTTTTTCGACGCTTATGTGTCCTATCCACCTCGTTTTGTATCATGCGTGCCCGTACCGTCAGGACGTCATGATATAAATACAGGCCCCGCCCCCGCGCTCCCTCAGATTTCGGCCCCCAAAGTAGTGGGGAAACCGGTTTGCATGTTCAGGGGAGGCAGGTGGGCGCATGTGAATCCATGAAAGATACCAATGCTGGAGAAATGGAGTTACAGGTAAGAAACTATTCCCTTCTCCAGCATTGGATCTTTCATGGATTCACATGCTTTGAATAGATTACATAGCAGTACCACCCCCAAGAGGAGGCGTGCATGCAAACCCATATACTTTTTTTTTTTTTTTTTTTTTCACAAAGGCCGTTCCCTATGATCATGTATACATCAGTAATAGTTAACATAGGAAAACGAACCACATACAGTCATAAATTCCACAGGATGCAACCCCGCAGCCGGGGCTTACCTTATTGGAATAGGTGTCGAAGCACTGCCTGTCCCATCCGGGTGTCTTCGGCATGTTGCTGCGACAGGCAGTAATGGCGGGTAAAGGTGTGTGTAGCCGCCCAGGTAGCCGCCATGCAGATGTCCCCTAGAGGGACTCCGGCCCACAGTGCCGTCGACGATGCCGCTGCTCTAGTTGAATGAGCTCTTGGCCGTCGTAGAAGAGGCTTCCCTGCCCTGGAATGGCAGTACGAAATGGTAGATGACACCCATCTTGATAGTCCTTGCTTTGAAATGGCTTTTCCTCTAGCACCCAACCCATAGGCCACAAACAGCTGTCTCGTTTCTCTGAACGGTTGCGTACGATGAAGATAAAACTTGAGAGCCCTTTTTACATCCAATGTGTGTAGCATGCGCTCCGCTCCCGAGCATGGCTCCGGAAAAAACGTAGGCAACACGATAGAAGAGTGTTTATGAAACACCGAAGGAGCTTTTGGTATGAACTGTGGGTTAGTGGCTAGGACTACCTTGGTCTTGAAAAATCGTAAGTATGGTGGGTCCACCATTAGAGCCTGAACTTCTGAAATACGTCGGGCTGAAGTGATGGCCACCAGGAAGGCCAATTTCCACGACAGAAACTTTAGAGACGATGATGACATTGGCTCAAACGGAGGTTTCATAAGAGACGTTAAGACCAGATTGAGGCTCCACTCCGGTGGAAATTTCTTCTCTGGAGGGAAACTCCGAAAGAGGCCTTTAAGGAAGTGCTTAATCAGGCGGTCGCTGAACAATGGTGCCGAGTGCCGTCGACGAGTAAACCTGGAAATGGCTGCTAGGTGTACTTTTATTGACGACACCGACAGGCCCTTTTGAGCTAATAACAGCAAGTATGGAAGGAGCTGTTCCGGCCTAATCGATTGCGGGGCCAAACCTGGTTGATCCTTACACCATTGACAGAACCTTTTCCATTTGTACGCGTATGAGGCGTTTGTGGAAGGTGCTCTTGCCGCTTGCAGGATACGTCGACAGTCCTCCGGAATCGTTAGCCGACCAAATTCGGCGAAGTCAGGAGCCAGGCCGTCAACTTGAGGCTGTCCGGGTCGTGATGCCAAACGACACCCTCCTGTCGAGACAGAAGGTCGGGGGTCTTCTGGAATCTCATCGGTTCCGCCGCCGCTAAGTGTAGTAGGTCTGAAAACCACACCTGTCTGGCCCAGTATGGGGCCACCAGAATTACCCGACATGGATACCTGAGGATCCATTGCAACGTCCTCCGGACAAGGGGAAAAGGAGGGAATGCGTACAGGAATTTGTTCGTCCATGGGAATGAGAACGCATCCCCCAGTGAGCCCTGCTGAGGCCATCTGCTTGCGTACTGATGGCATTTCTTGTTGTTCTTCGTTGCAAACAGGTCTATGGAAGGGTGTCCCCATTCCTTGAATACTTGTTGAAGTTGTTGGTCGTTCAGCACCCATTCGTGAACTTCGTTCATTTCTCTGCTGAGGGCATCGGCTTCCACGTTTTTCACTCCTGGTAGGTGAAACGCTAAGATTTGCATGTTGTGTTGCAGGGCCCAATGCCAGATTTTCTGTGCCTCCGTCGATAGGGACCTGGAACGTGTCCCTCCTTGTTTCCTCAAGTAGAACATCGTAGTGGTGTTGTCCGTCATGACACGCACCACCGAGTCCCTCAGTTGCGGAAGAAAAGACTTCAGAGCCCATCGCACTGCTCTCAGTTCTAGCAGGTTGATATGCAGGGAGGACTCCTGCAAAGACCACTGGCCTTGTACCTGTAACATATCCAGATGAGCTCCCCATCCGCTCAGCGATGCATCCGTCACCACCGTCTTTTGGAACTCTGGTTCCAGTAGAGGCATCCCTTTCGTTAGATGAGTAGACACTTTCCACCAGCCGAGTGCTTGAACTAGTTGTTCGTCGACGACCAGTCTGTCGGACCAGCGACCTCTGCTCTGCGCCCAACGGTCCGCTAGAAATTCCTGGCAAGGCCTCATAAACAGACGGCAGTTGTTTATTAACGGAATGCAGGACGACATGGTCCCTAGCAGGGACATGTACTTGCGCACAGAGACTTTGGTACCGCCTCTCCATTCCGACGCCTTGTTTTGAAGTTTCTGAATTCTTTCGCTGGATGGTTTCACCAGGCTTGTGTGTGTATGAAACTCCGCTCCTAGAAAGACCAAGGTCCTCGAAGGCTCTACTGAGGACTTGTTGAAGTTTATTGCGAAGCCCAGTTCCTGTAAGATGGACATTGTGGCTCGTAGACTGTCTCGTGTTTGTTCTTTGGATGACCCTCTGACTAGCCAGTCGTCTAGATATGGATAGACATGATGACCATCCTTCCTTAAATGGGCCGCTATAGGGGCCAAGCACTTGGTGAACGTCCTGGGGGAGGACTTGAGCCCGAACGGGAGGACCTTGAACTGAAAATGCTTTCTCCCGACGACGAATCTTAAATATTTCCTGTGTCGTGGGCGTATTGGGATGTGAAAATAAGCATCCTGAAGGTCTAGTGATGATAGATAGTCCATGGGTTGCACCGATCTGATAACCTCTTGGAGTTTTAGCATTTTGAATTTTTGGCTCTTTAGCCACTTGTTGAGTACCCTCAGGTCGAGAATGGGCCTCCATTTGCCGTTTGGCTTTTTGACAACAAAGAACCTGGAATAAACTCCTTGGCCTTCCTGTGCCACAGGAACTCTCTCTACCGCCCCTTTTCGCAACATAAGCGCCGCCTCTTGTCGTAGGATTTGGAGGTGGGGCTGTGTCGAGAATAAAGGAGGAAGACGCGGAGGCTTGTCTTTGAATTGCAGCGCATGACCCATGCGAATCGTGTCTAGGACCCATCGATCTTTGGTGATGCATTTCCATCGGTCGAAGTGATGAGAGACTCGACCCCCCAGGACGTTCCAAAGGCCGTCATTGGTTGCTGGTTTGCTTGTTCTTCGTTGACGACGGACCTGAGCCTCGCCGCCTGGAGGCTTGATAGTCCCTGCTTCCACGTGCCGACTGGGACGCTCGTCTGAACCCTTGTGAAGAGTACGAGGGCCTGTTAAATCCACGGTCCCTCGAGGCTCCAAAGCGGGAGTTTCCAGAAGCACCTCTGAAGGGGCGAAAAGAGCGAAAATTTCTACCCGTTTGAAGGGCGCCGAGGGACCTAGCAGTATCCGTGTCTTCTTTCATCCCTTTCAGCGCTTCATCAACCTTTTCGCCAAACAGGTGCTCCCCTTCGCATGGCATGTCCAGGACTTTGTACTGTACTTCAGGACGGAAAGTAGTACATTTGAGCCACGCTTGTCGACGAAGCACTACTCCATGGTTGATTTGTTTGAAACCAGACTCTGCTAGGTCAACTGCGATATTAATAGCGTGGTTCGAGGCCTCTTCGCCGTCCCGCACCAGTAACATAGCTGCTTTCCGGTGTTCATCTGGCAGGTGTTCTAGGATAGGGGCTAATTTGTGCCACATTTCCCTATCATATCGTGACACGATCGCTAAGGAATTGGCTGCTCTTACTGTCGTCGCTCCGACCGAGAGCACCTTCTTTCCAAATGCGTCCTGCCTCCTAGCCTCGCTTTCCGGTGGCGTTGAACATTTTTGCTGGACCCTGGCCTTCCTAGCCGCTGCCGCCGACACCACCGAGTCAGACAGAGGCTGTGATGTTAGACATTTTGGAGTGGACTCCGGAGCTTTAAACTTTTTCTCGATCCGTCCCTTTATGGCTGGTTCCGAGAACGGATGGCGCATCGTCTTGAGACCTTCTTGCCACACGTGGTCAAGGATTGGGATGGCAAATACCGATTTTCTCCTTTGACCCATATGGTCAAAAAGGAAACAGTCTTTCCTCTGCTCCTCAGGAATCAAGCCGAATTCGGAACACGCTTTCCCCATCATTGCATGGAAGGCTCCCACATCATCAGGGGGAGATGGCTGTGTCTGGCTCCTCGTAGACTCCAATTCTACATCCGAATTCCATGTCGGGTCCCTCGACGGTGACAGGGAGATGTCTGACCCCGAGTCATCACGTATAGAGTCGGACTCCGACAACTCACCCTCCTCCTGAGCTCGAGGACGATCTTTCACCGCCTGGGGAGCCGATGGGTGATTCGTCGACGAGCGAGCCGTACAAGTTTGCTCGTCGACGGAAGGTACAGACAAAAGTGACGATGACGTCCCAGGTTGAGGGAACTGGGTATCCAGCCGCTGTAGTAGCTTCTGAAGAGTATTAAGCACATCCAGAGACAAAACTGTCTGGGGGTTCAGTAACGTGGATGATATAGGTACCATACCCCCCGCTCGCACTCGCCGTCGACGTGGAAGGCCGTAAGCCTAAATCCGATGGCTGCAGAACCATGTCACCTTCCCCTTCCGCCGAGCAGGCCGTGTCTGGCTGCAGTAAGACCTCAGGGGGGATCGGGTCATAGACCTCAGGCAGCCAAGCCATAGACTGAGTCTCCGTCGACGAAGGAATCCCAACCGCTGCTGCTTGAACGGTAATAGGCATCGTCAATGACACCGAGGTCGACGAGGAAGTCGTCGTCGTCGAGCCCTTAGACTTCGTCGTCGATTTCGATGCCGACTTCCCGGCTGAAGCTTCTCGACTCACGGAAGACCTGGGACGGTCCCCTGAGGAGGATTTAGACAGCGCTAGCCTCTCCGTCTTAGATGATGAGGAGGAGGAGGGCTTTTTATGTGACGAGGAGGATCCAGCATGTTTCCCCTTATGCTTGTCCTCAGCGCGAATTTCTGCTGGCCGCACCTTCTTCGATGGAGGCTCCGACTTGCTCCTGGAGGCCGTGGAGCCAACTTCCGAAGCCGGGTAGGCACCCGCTCCGTCATTAAGCCAGTCGACCAGCCTTCTTTTACGGTCCTTAAGGGTTTTTTGGGAGAAACCCTGGCATATCTCACATGTCTCCGCCGTGTGGTGCGGGTGGAGACAGTAGATACAGTCCATGTGGCCGTCTCCTTCATAAACCTTTTTGAGGCCACAGGTTGCACATGGGCGAAATAACGCCTTTCCAGACATAATTCTCCAGAATTTGAACTTCGCTTACGCGAAACAGACAAAAAATAAAAAACAACCTAGTTTTCACTAGTAGTAACCACGAGGATCCCACTGCTTTGAAAGACGGTTGAAATCTGAGGGAGCGCGGGGGCGGGGCCTGTATTTATATCATGACGTCCTGACGGTACGGGCACGCATGATACAAAACGAGGTGGATAGGACACATAAGCGTCGAAAAAGTTTTCCTACGGGAAAGGGTCTATATAATGTACCGGGGATTCCCAGCCTGACGACGGGGAATATTCAAAGCATGTGAATCCATGAAAGATCCAATGCTGGAGAAATAACAAACCCCACCCCATCACAGTAGAAGACTCTGTTAACAACACTAATATGGGAGGAAAACACAAATTTAAGCAGAAGCAAACAGGCAAAAGGAATTTCTTCAAGGCGTTGAACAAGATTGCAGAATCAAATGTACATATCGAAAAGGGAAAAACACAAAATTCCTGCTTTAGTACCTACACAGGATGTGAGAAAGAAAAAGGCACTGAGAAATTAACCAGTCGCCCCTAATGATGTGTATCTAACTAATGAACAGCAAACCGACCCCAAATCAAGAATCGGCATCGGGTTACAGACTATGGAAAAAATTGACAATGTGAAAGCACCTTTAAACCCTCTACGGCTGGTTCCTATCTTTTGCAAGCAAGGAAAACTGAAAACCGGAGAGGTAGACTAAGTCAAGAGAACAAAAATCCACCCTATCTCATTGTCGCCCAAGTTGAATGGCTATTCAGGAAATGACTTAAGGTCAGGTCAAGCAAACCAACACACTGCATCTAATTCTGAGCAGTTTTCAGTAAATAAACCCTTTGCGGCCCCCCAAAGTGAGGCTACAACCAATTCATAAAGTAGGGCAAAAAGCACTTAAAGCAATATTTTATCATATACCCAAAAAATGTCAGACCTATATTTTTTTGAGCCAAGATATCGAACGTCTATCCTTCCCTTTATGAAAAAAACACACATATAGCTGAACTCATTCTAAAAACCAGTGAAGGAATGAAATGATATGTTACTCACCGTGGTGATCAACGAACTCCTAGTCCATAGTCCATAGTCCCCTTTCCTCCATACTGTATGGGGGTCCCTCGCTAGAGACAAGAGACGGAACCTTTTTCACCAGAAAAATCATCGTCCCCTTTAAATTTAGATGGCCGCAGGGCACGGCCCTGGGATCATGTGCTTCTCTGACTCCGCCCACGGGTGCCATTCCTCAGTCCCCTTTGATCTGCCGACAATATCATTGCCCAACAACATCAGTTCGGTTAGGGGTAGGGGCACAAGGGAAGGTATGGAGGAAAGGGCACTAGGAGTATGTTAGTCCCTACAGTGAGTAACTTATAATTACTCCTACATCCCATCCCCTTTCCTCCATACTGTTTGGGTGATCACAACTGAATGTAGCCCCAGGGTGAAGAGTTGCCCCTCTTAAGAAAAGAAGTTCCTTAACACTGCACAACCAAATGTCGCATCCGACCGGGCCCTGGCATCCATGCAGTAGTGCTTGCAGAAGGCCGAGGGAGTAGCCCATGTGGCCGCCTTGCTGATAACCTGCCACAGAACGTGTCTTTGGAAAGCTACCGCTGTGGCCTTAGCTCCGATGGCGTGGGCATGCTTGTTTACTGGCTGTGGTGTGTGCTGCCCGTCATACGCCTCCTTGATGGCCATAACCATCCACCTTGCTACGGAAGCCTTCGAGACCTGACGGCCTGGTATTGACCGCCCCAAAGGTGAGGAAGAGGGCGTCTGATTTGCGGAAGCTCTTGGTTCTGTCAAGGTAGAAATATACAGCACGTCTGACTCCTAGACAGCGCACTACCCTCCAAGCGTCATCCTTGGGGTCCGTGAAGAAAGTTGGTAACACCATCTTCTCATTCAAGTGAAAAGAGACGACGATCTTGGGTAAGAATGTGGGGTGTGTTCTGAGCAGCACCTTATCCTTATGAAATCTAGCATATGGGTCTGAAGCCACTAGCGCACTGATTCGGTGTTCTGAGGTAAGGCTTACTAGGAGGGCCGTCTTAATGGTTACTAGCCTGATGTCCGTGGACGCCATTGGCTCAAATGGTTTATGAGCCAGGCCGCCCAGGACCACACTGAGGTCCCACAATGGGTGCAGTTTCTTGATGGGTGGATATAGTCTAGTTAGGCCTGCTAACTGCCTCTTAACCACCGATTAGAGGAAGAGAATACCCCATCCTGAGAGTTCTTTTAAGCTCCAATGGCCACCAGATATGTGCATGATGCATCTACATGCACTACTGAGTGTGCGAGGTGTGCAGAGAAGGCGAGCACGCCGTTCAACGTGCAAGTCAAAGGATCAATTTCCTTTGACTCTGCCCAGTGACAGAACCTGGTTCACTTGCTTTTGTACTGGCTCCTGGTGGTGTCACTTCTAGCCTGTGATAGGTGCAGCTGCATCAGGGAGATCTGTTCAGGAACCATGCTGCAAGGGCTAACTTCTGCGGGGAGGGGTGGATGACTGTGCCCTCCTGCTGAGAGAGTAGGTGTGCAGGGCCCAGCGGGAGGTGTACAGGGGCCTAGTCCGACAGGCTGAGCAGCTCTGAGAATCAGGGCCATGCTGGCCACGATGGGGCTATCAGGATGATCCGACGGTCCCTAGATTCCCTGATCCTCCAGATGACCCTGTGCACCAGGGGAGTGGGGGGAAAAGCGTTAACAGTCATGTTGTTCCACTGGATATGCATTGTGTCACCCAGTGAACCCCTGCTTTGCCCCCGTCAGGAGGCAAACTGGGGGCATCTCCTGTTGGCACTGGTGGCAAAGAGGTCCACCTGTGGATGAACCCACCTATCCCCCTGAAGGACCTGCTCGTTCAACTGTCATTCTTAGTTGTCCACGCCCAGCTTGCTGAGGCTGTCCGCCTCTAGGTTGGACTCCTGGGAGGTGGACTGCCGAGGTGTATATTGTTCACCAGGATTCAAATGGTTTGTGCCCGAGCGCGCCCAATACCACCTTGAGGTCCCACACCGGGTGCAGTTTGATAGGCGGGTAAAGTCTGGTGAGGCAGTCCAGTGTCTTTTAACCACAGGATTAGAAGAGGAAAATAACTCCTCCTCAGAGTTCAAATAGGCTCAGATTGCCGCCAGATAGGTTCAACATGTGTCCACCTGCACCCCTGAGTGTGTGAGGTGTGCAGAGAGGGATATGACATCAAAAACCTTTTGGGTCTTGGAAAATTTCCAAATATGTATCAATTTAATTTTGAAACCAGCCGATAAAGGGGGTGCCCTTGATATCATGGACACCGTGAAATACAAGATGGAAATATTAAAACAATTGGAGGACCATGATACATATTTGGAAATTTTCCAAGACCCAACAGAAAAGGTCAGAGCAATAATAAATAAGACTTTGGATGAAGCAAGGGACTCCGATATCATCACTGATAAAACCAAAAGGTTTTTGAGTAATCTATATCCAATTATATCCAATTATGCCTGTGATTTATATATTACCTAAGATTCACAAGACCTTGACAAATTTAAATTTCCTAGCATGTACGGTTCAGAAGTTAGAGGTTTTAGTCCAGGTCGATTTTTCTTAAAAGAGTCAAATGAAAGATGCGCTGTTGAAGATTTGGGAACAAAGATTTCTTAACACTAGGGAGTCTATGGAGCTGCAAACTACACGGACAGCACAGCCACCGATCCAGAGGCACCTCCGGATGGTTTCTATCTGCCTGAGACGATTGCCTTTCTCCAGAAAATATATATTAGCGCCAAGATGATTATCACTACAATTATCACAGGATTATGTGGATGAGAGAAGAATTCAAGATAGACAAAAGAGATTCAATAATGCAGTTATGGATGTGTTGGAATGGTCTGGACGGGATTACCTAAGCTAAGAGATGACTATGGACAGTTCTATGCTAAATACTCACTACTATGGCTTGGTAATGGAATGGGCCTGTCAAAGATCTGGTCAAAGGTTTGGCTTGGACTTCACTCGCCACCGGACAGGATTCAGGGCACCTGGACTCTGCTCTCAGCAAGGCACTCTGGTCTGCACGGCCTCCTTGACTGGATCCGACGGGTTCTGGGTTACAGCTCTGCTGGACTGATCTGGATCTTGGGTTCTAGCAAGGGTTCTTGGCCAGAGGTAGCCACCACAACACAGAAAGGCTGTTGAATTGATTAGGCCCCGTGGAAGTTCAGGGGTTAAAATCAATTTGCTAGATCTTAAAGGCCTGCTGAAAAGGGTTCAGCTTTTTGGGTTGGGCCTCTTCTTCAGGGTTCTGGAGTCTGGTTCTGGAGATGGGTTCTTCCTGCAGAGCGCTTCGTCGGTAGATCAGTGACGAGTGAATGTGTGTCTAGATCCTCACCAGTCCCTATTTATCCATCTTCCAAAGGGGTGGGAAGGCTAATTATACTATGCCCAACCCTCTAAGGATCTGATAGGTCAGAGAATTCCCTCTCTCCTGATTTGAGTAGGGAACAGTGTGTCATAATGTGTCAGAGTGACACAGTGTTTAGGGTCCAGAAAAAATCCCTCCCCTTTGTTCTTACCCAGAAAATCTATTTTTCCCAAAAAACATTTCCAATATGCACAACTTGTTAATAATCCATATTTACATGACAGATTGACTAAGGTACGTTTCTGTCCAAGCCTCATCTTCCTACACGTTTTGGTTCACAAATGACAAATTTTCGCGCTTTTGGGCGATTACGCAGTGTCAGTTCTGTACCAATTTTTACACATACATGCACATACCATCTGGGCATATTCCTGTAATTTTCCATGTTCCTAACATAATCACAATTGCTAGAATATGAACTTTCTCGTAGTTCAGTCTCTGAATGTCTCACAGATTCCAGATTAGTTTTAAACTGAGCGAATTTTTCATTTTAACAACCTATAAATTTCATATTTGTATCAGTTCAGTACAATTTGCTACAAGTCTTTTTCTAAAAGATATTTCCTGTGCTTTCTGAATCCACACAACGGTTTGTCTTAGCCTCCAAGGTCTTGGCTGGGCTAGAGAGTCACATGGGCTTGTCTTCCTGGGCAGTTGGTGTAAGTCACACCGGAATTAGCATTTTCTTTCAGTTCTAGGAACCCATTGTCTCTTTCCCAGAACAGCAGAGGAAGTCTCCACCTCTTCTCATGAGCAACCCCATGAGATATTCTCTCCTTTTGGTGGGAATGAACAGGGTGGTGTGTTCTCAGTGGTGGGAAACCTCTTTGAAGTTTTAGCTGAATCAGGTTACCTTATGGTCAATTGGGACATTGTTCCTTGTGAAAAATTACAGTTACAAATTTAAAATAAGCAAACATATCTTCAATTCCAGTCTTTTTGAACATGAAAATCAACATGTGCCACCCTATATTGCATTTGATGGCGGTCCCTTCTTTTCCCACACTTAGCTTTTGAGACACAAGTGTAACCTGACAGATTTCTTTCCAAGCAAGCAATCTTCAATGTGGATTTTCTTCTGATAAGTGTACTTCTGTGGACATTGTAGTTATGTGGATTCTTGAAGTAGAATAATGTTTAACACCCAACAAGGAGGTTGGATCTTTTGTGTGGTTTGTGAGCCATGATTTTTGCAAATTTGACAACCAAGAAAAACGGATTTCCACACAGCTCTGTGTTTCTTTTGCAATCAGCCTTGCTCTGTGGGCAGCAAATGGTGGGTTTTGGCCGTGGTCTCCTGTGTTACCACTGACATAGGCACAAGAGGATGGCAGCCTATTTTTCAGATTTATACTGCGCCCTTCTGGGTGATTTTAGCGAGCAGAATGCTTTCCAGTGGCCATTCTGATGTTCCTGATGCAAGCAATGCACAGTAATGTTGCAGGGCCTGGTCTAGTGGGGGAAAGCATCCCACACCCGCCGCGGTACGGCAACGAAATTTAGGTAAATCCTCTTTACACAATATTTAGTTTTAGCGTATTTAAATATACTGAGTGAGATACAAGGCTTGACATTCTGCATTATGAACATCTACAGGGATTCAGCAAGACCCACACTTACCGACGAGTAGATCCAGCTATGAAGTAAAAAAAGACTGCATATAACGAGCGTGGAGAGCTGACCGACACACAGGTAGGCAGTGTCACCGCAGACTGTACATATTGAAGTAACAGAGTATCTCTATCACCCCCTAAACATACTTGTTGCACATTTTGCAGGACATTGTCCTTATAATCCTCCAGGAAGAAGGGAACCTACCTGTGACCCGCAACTGACCCAGAAAGTGTTAACACAACTACTGGGCAAGAAGCATATTATTTGTTACCCTTAATGAGCAGTAAGACAGACTGATTGCAGTGTGGCGATAGGGGGACCCAGCGTTTTTTTTTGGCGACTGGTCCCCCTACGCCACACACATTACTAACTTTATTTTGATACTGATATGCATATATTTTGCAGTGACAACATAATCTTGAAGATTAGAGACATCTGGACTGCACTCCAAGTCCAGCACTAAGGTTAGTGCAACATAGCACATATACCTGATTTAGCACTTGAATTTAAACATATTTCCATGGAACACTGATTTAGTTTTTTTATATAATTAATTTCAGGGGAACTACAAAGAACAGTCACCCAATATTTAAACCTGAAGAAGGGCGGCACACGCCCGAAACGCGTAGTTAGATGAGGACTACTGTTATATCAGCATCAAATAACTTTTGTCAACTCAAATATTGGGACTTAATTGTGAATTTCATTACAAAATTGTATTACCATTTAATGTGATAATAACTGTGTTCTTTTTGAGAGAAATTATCTGTGAGATAATATTTGACAAGAATGTTCTAGGAACAATACTGGTGTATGATGAAAAATACACAGATATGATTTATATAACAAAGAAATTGAATGTTTGCATTTTTTGGAATCATTGAAAACTTTGATATTCAAACAAAGGAGTGCAATTCTTTTGCCATTTGCTGTGCCCCAGTTTATTCACAGTGTTAGTGCAGTGAATCTTCCCAAGTCTCACAACTCTCAGGCCCGCCTGATTCTTCTTGTGCATGGTGAAAATCTGTGAATAGAAGCCCAGACCCCGCTGGGAGGCTGGGACTTCCTCCAATTTATGGCTCTCTACGAGCGAGTGAATTTCCGCCAGCAGAGGAATTGTCCCAATTGGTGGGAGCGGTGAAGAGAGGAGAAGGCAATAGAGGTACGCGGAAGCCCGTGGACACTACTGATAGGATCCAGGTGTCCGTGAACCTTGCGCGCCAGTGTTGAGTGTGAAGGGCAAGCCTGTCCCTCAACGGAGACGTGTGGTTCCGGTTGAGGGTGTCATTCCTTTCTTCCGTCTGGGGCTGAGGATGGAAAAAAGCCCTTATGCACCACCTTGTGCTGCTTGCGGCGGTGCTGGCTCAGAGATTGGTCCGGCTGCCTGGACTGTCTTTCCTGGAATCACTGGAACCCTCCAAAGGACCAGCCCTTGTTAGAACGCTGGTGCGTCTGGCTGTAGGCCTTAGAGGTGGACTTCCTGAGGATGGATAAGATGCCCACTGCCTTGAAGCCCTTCACTGCACCCCCGATCTGCGTTACCAGCTGTTAGGTTTTCCCTGACATCCACAATCTTCTAGTATTTAACAAGCTACCTGCATTGAAGTAGATGCATATTTCGTTTCTGTGACCCAAATCCATTCGAAACCACGAAGCAAAAAGCTTCCAAGATGGGCGCCGCCCATATTTGAACATTTGCCTGATCTTGTAGCACTGTGTGCCTGGCCTCCCTCGTATTGGATTGGCTGCCGCATTGATTATTCATTTCCCCAATAGCCGGCAGGCTACTAGCCGGCCGATGAAGGCAGGCCTGTGCTGACAGAGCTGACAGAGCGCCACAGGAGCCAGGGGCCATGATTCTCTTTGCACTTGAATTGCCTTGCAAATACTACTTAGGTGAGTCCTGCCCATGCTCACCACAGCGTAGATAACTACAAACTTCATCACATAAATCCCTTATAGACTACCGACTATCATCTTGCTACTACTTCCTCACTCGCTGCGTTATGGACATTGATAATAAATTGCCTCTCCATGCCTAATTTAGCACATTCATTGGTGACTTTGACCACCATGCTTAGCTTTTGCACATTAGCGTTTGAAAATATGTGTTCCCCACAATGCCTAAACGATTAGCACATGTAGGACATCCATAACCTGTTGTCTATCCATTGTTATTGAATGCCTGCATACACAAATCGCCTTTGTTGTTTATCAATGCTATTGCCTATAGTTATATCTGACTCATTAATACTGCCAGCCTTTACCTACATTATCTAGCGTTACTACAATGTTCATTTTATAACTATACCCTGCTACCCTAGAGATCCTTTAACTCAATTGCTTCTGCCTATGCACTGTTCGAGTTTCTGTTTAGTTTGATCAGCCCATTTACTTAACCTAGTTTGTACCAGCGTGCATGCCTGAATTACTCTTTTGGTCCATGTTTACAATGTTTATTATCTTCCTTCACCTGACTGCCCTTAGGTTGATAATGTCTCCTATGAACACCCCACTCCCCAGATATGCCTATTGAAATCTCCAAATGTACTCTTAGACTGGACGTGACCTCCCTAAGCATGGAACAGACCTTAGGAAAGGAACTTACTCCTAAAATTTTATAACTAACATTCCATGTGACCTCACACAAAAGAACTCTAAGCTACGCTTGAGATTAACGAAGATATACGAACTGCCTGCTAGATACCTTACTACCAGTGCTCATAATAGGAATCATCACAAGGATACTGCTAAATTATACTACTACTCTGTAAACACTACTGCCAACTACTAAGATAAAACGGACAAACACTACAAACGAGATACCAGCCTATCAAAACACAATAGATCTGCCTTACCCAGCCCCACCCTTAAAGGCGCACTCATTAATGCCAGGTCATTATTAGCCCATGCCACAGAAATTGCTGACATTATAGAAATCGGTAACTACGACTTCTTAGCCATTACCAGATCTTGGTTACACCGAGCAGCCGTCCCAGCCCTAATGCTCGCTGTGCCCACCAATTATACCATTTTCATGGAAGACAGAACTAATTCCCGTGGAGGAGGCCTAGCACTCATTGCCAAAACTGATTTGTCAATCAGAATAGAAGCACCCCTGCACACCAAATCCTGTGAGTCCCTAACTGTCAAGCTTCTAACTTCCAACTCACAAACCATTAACATACACCTTATCTATAGGCCACCAGGACCCATTGGTTCTTTCAAAGAGGACATCACTACGATACTCTCTGATAATTTAAAAAATACATCACAAGCCATACTATTAGGAGACCTGTACCTGGGCTTCAATCATCCCAAAGACACACAAGCCACAAACATTTCCAATGTCCTATCGGTGGTCGGCTATACCCAAAGAGTGACACAGCCTACCCATGAGAAAGGCCGAACACTTGACTGGGTGGCGGACCATAAATGCAACACAACTATTACCTCCATTAGTCCACAAGCTTGGACAGACCACGCTCTTATAGCCTTCTCTATAGACGTTAAAATCCCCCAACCCCAACAGAACAGTATAGCACATCCAACGCTAACAAGGAACAACAACATAAAAAAACACAGACAGGTTATTACTGCTAATTCTACCTACCCTAAACTCAGTGCCTGACAATCTTGATCCCTCATTGCTACTCAACAAATTCAACACAGTTATGGCCAATGCCCTTGACAATATTGCCCTGCTAAAAATGGGAAACAGCAAACCTAGAGCACACCTAAAAGCCTGGTTTACTCCCTATCTGAAATAACTAAGGCTAGGAAAACGCAAGTGCAAATCCTCCTGGAGACTAGCCCCTTCAGAAGTGAATAAATCTACCCTTACAGACATATCTACAAAATACAAATCTGAAATCAAGCGAGCTAAAAGAGACAGCTTTGACACTAGAATAATGAAAGCCAAATCAGTCAGGAACTAAGGAGCTCTTTATAAATTAAAGGAACTGGAGAACACTATCCCGGTACCTGGTAACTGCGTCAAAAACCAGGTATGGTGTTCCAACATACAGAAAGCCCTGGGTGACAAAATCGCCACACTCCAAACTAAAATTGACAAGAAAAAAACTAAACCTACCTCCCACAACCACCCAAACTAACACACCTCGCTCTACAGCTAAACCTGAACTGAGATTCAACTTTACCAAAGTGTCCATACTGGAGGTTGAAAAATAATCCTATCACTTAAACCATCAAACTGTCGAGGCAATAACTGCCCGGCAGAAATAATAAAAGATGCTGCTAGAGACCTATCACCATTTATGTCAAAACTCATCAACTTCTCATTCTCATCAGGTTTAATACCAAGTAATCTTAAGCAATCTTGGGTCCTCCCCCGCCTCAAGAAGCAATCTCTAGACCCGGCCATACCCACAAACTATGGGCCCATCAACACAGTGCCATTTTTACTAAAGATTTTAGATAGAGTGGCCTACTTACAGATCCAAAAATTCCTGGAACTGCACCAACTCCTAGGTTCGCGGTAATCAGGCTTCCGACCACAGCACAGAACCGAAACAGCACTCATTGATCTTAAGACACAGGCCGACGAGCTGAGAGACTAAGGAAAAACGGCCCTGCTTCTCCTTCTGGATCTCTGCAGCCTCCGACCTAGTGGATCATAAAGTGCTCTGCAACCACCTAGAGTCTGCAGCCCATTTCTCACCCGAGGCTATAGCATGGATCAAATCCTTCGTAAGTGAAAGAACCATGAGGGTCTTCTCCACCTCAGCAGCTGCAGACCCCGCTCCTATTACGTGTGGTGTACCCCAAGGATCATGTGTCTCCCCTAATATGTATAACATTTATACTAAGCCCCTGTTTGATGATTTGGACCTTCTAGGCATCACCTACACTAACTATGCAGATGACACCCAGATTCTCATCCCACTTTCTGGGGATTACAAACAGGATTTGGCCTTGGTGAGTAAGATGTACCTCATCATCCAGGCATGGATGGCACGTCATGGTCTATGCCTGAATGATGACAAAACGGAACTCATCATTCTGGGGAATACAATAAACATCAGGAAGCCAAGATTACACAACTTTTATCATAGATGGCCATACAATTAAAGTTGCCAAAGAGGTAAAAACACTAGGTTTTTACCTCGCCTCCTGTCTCACCTTGGCTAAGCAAATACATGCTATGGCATCCTCCACAGCCTATACTTGTAAATTGATCAGATCAGCCAGACCTTACCTCTCTACAAATAGTTGCACCACATTGGCAAGAGCACTTGTGTTGTCCAAATTGGATTATTGCAACGCCCTCTACTTGGGGTCTAATACATCACGCAAAAAATCCAAATACTGCAAAACAATGCCCTTAGAGCAGCACTAGGAATCTCCAAGAGAGCTCAGGTATCATCGACTAGAAGACAATCTAACTGGCTTTCCACGGTCGACAAAATTAAACTCAAAACTGCTTCTCTAACTTTCAACACA
This sequence comes from Ambystoma mexicanum, assembly GCF_040938575.1. Taxonomy (NCBI): domain Eukaryota; kingdom Metazoa; phylum Chordata; class Amphibia; order Caudata; family Ambystomatidae; genus Ambystoma; species Ambystoma mexicanum. The sequence goes on from NC_090932.1 coordinate 529,855,456, forward strand.
ACCTAGCACCAAGCTACCTAACAGAGAGATTTAAAAGAAGAGCGACATCTAGACCCACAAGAGCTGCCTATACGAACTGCCCATCAGTTCCCCCGTTCAAAATGACCACAACTGGAGGAAACAGCTTCCCCGTCAAAGCTGTCCAGTTGTGGAACTCCCTCCCACCTTCATTAAGGACGGACCAATCATACCCACATTTCAGAACAAATGTGATTAAGTGGCTTAAAAAAAATGACCGTTAGCCCAGACACACGACCCAGTTGACCTAGCAAACAAATTGGACTTTTTGACCTTCGTGCGTGTCCCGCACCTGCACTGCATTTGGACTACCTATTGTATTGACTATTCATTTGTAATGCATATATATTACCTGCTGTATTTGTACTTGTGCTTGTGCTTGCCACGCAGGGCCCTGCCTCTTCCGGGACTCATGGCGGTTGAAGTTGAGGCCTACCCTGCACCTCAGGATGGGGCCTGGTAGGCTGAGTGCCCTTGGCTGTGTCGCCGGTAGTGCTCGGACATCTGTCCGGTACTACGGCGTAGCCCCTCAGGTGGAAACCCGGTAATAGAACCCTGCTGTCCCTCCGTGACGTCACCGGTAGGATCTCGTGACCCCTCGGCCTGGAGGCCAGTAGCAAGCAGCCTTGGTAACTGCGCTGGTGCAAGGACCTGAAAGGCCGCTCCCACTTGTGCGCTTCCTGGGGAAGGAGTCGCCTTTGTGGGGTGTGGATGAAAACAGTGCCCTTACCTTGGGCCTGGACTTGGGTCTGACGAATTCCTTCAAGTCCTCTGGAGGCGAACTTCCAAAGAGCTCCCTCCACCGAGCTAGCCTATTCTTCAGAGCACGTGATGTTAGTGTGTCGCACGCCATACAACCTTCCCAACCGCGGTCAGGGGCTGAGGTAACAGAGGCAAAGAGCATGGGGGTCGGACATACAGAAGGGCCCCTCGCAGGTTGGACACCTGCTGAAGCCCACTGACGTCGACATGCACCAGGCAGGAGCATCGCGCCAGAAGACAGAGGTATCTGAATTAAGACAAGAAAAAAGAAGACAAAAGTACTTCTCTGAGGAAGAGCACATGGAATTACTAGGCCGGAGGCCTAAGCCAGGAGCACTGGTGAAAGCGGTCCGTTCCCGTCGACGCGGAAAAGAGGACTAAGGCGTGGCTCCGGTGGGCGGAATCAGGGGAGCTCATGCTCCCAGGGCTGCGCCGCCACGTGCATCTAAACTTAAAGGGGACGTTCTTTTTTCTGGTGGAAAAGGTTCCGTCTCCTGTCCCTAGCCCATACAGTATGGAGGGAAGAGGACGGGACATAGGAGTAACTTTACAAATACAAGAGAGATTCACAGACATTGACAGGAGAGTGAACCAAGGATGTGGCTTGAAGAAAGAGCTGACCAAGTGAAGGGGATCTGGGACCCATACGGGGGACAAATACCCCAAATCATAATACCAACGAACACAAAGCTTGCATATTCAAGGAACAGGTAGACACCTTGGCAGGAGAGTAAACCAAGGCTGTGGGTGAATATGAAGGTTGTGTAGCATGCTTGGCAGGACAGTAGACCAAGGAGGCAGTACTGAGAAAAGGAGCCAGGCCCTTAAGTCTTATGACTTTCACTTGTTTTCATATGCTGGAAAGACTCTGGGGAAAAGGAATCAACCTCTTCAGTCTTGTGGAAGATTTGCTTAATTTTCTTACACCTTTTGGAACTTTTAGGTTTCATTTACAAGGTGGGCTACATTTAACCTTGCACATTATATACTTTCCACGCTCCCCCTTCCATGCACTTTTTCCCTTCTCCCTTTCCCATGCACTTGCACGTTCTAAATGTCACTGGGCCTAGTAAGATCGTTTTTATGTTGTGCTTTGTTCTCCTTTGTTCCCCTCCCTTGCCTAGTCGTGCTCTGAAACACTTGTGTACGAGCGCGATACAAATAAAATACGAATAAATATCATATTGAGTTTAGCTTGTGAAGGATAGGTTAGGATTTGGACACAGGATGGCAAACTTTACTTTGGCCATTCAGACACAGACAGTTTCATTAGCTAGTATTGTAGAGGCAGGGAGACCCCTCTTAGAGATAGGGCAAGTTAGATGTTCCTCCTATTTGCAATTTGTTCGCTGTTAATAAAGGTCTTCCCCAATCAACATGCCACCTTTGTGTCTGACCTAGATCATCACAGGACCTGGGGCCTTGTTAGATTTCTTGGAGAGGATTGCTTGTTTGATTTCGATTAGCATGAACACCAAAGATGAGGCTATCAAGTGTTCATCCCCCCTGGGCACAGGGTAAAAATGTAACTCTAGATTATTTTAAGAGTTCTCCAAAGTGTTCAACCCAGCAAGCGGAACCAATACTAGAATGAATGGCATTACCAGGTGACTCCTGGCAAGCCATTACAAGTCCCCAGAACTTAGAGGAATAGCAGCCAGCAATAGATCCACCCACTTTCATGATTCAGCATCTTTTTTCTAGGGTGCCAAGAGTTTCTTGTAATCAAGTTTGCCTTTGCAAAAGTCACGCTGGTTAGTGGAATTAACGTTCATGGCCTCTTCTCTTAAAGTACGTTTTGTCTCTCTACATTCTTTATCATACAAGGGTGTTACTTTAGTAGCCATCTTCTTAATCAACTTACAAGGGGGCGCTAAATACTATTTTTTTCCCCACTTTGTATTTATTGGAACATTTTCAAAAACAACAAAAGCATCAAACAGAAACTTAACCCTCACAACCAGATTGACAGCCAACAAAGAAAGCACCCCCCCACCCCACCCATCCCTCCCCTTATCCCCCCCCCCCAACCGAAGAGCTACCGAGGAATCAACAGAAGCACAAAGGATACATTTCAAAAGTATAAAAGTACAAAAGTGCGCAAGAGGAAGAGCCACAGCATTATACCGGTAAGGGCTGAACAACAATCCCTTTCTATCAGCGAAGTCCCCCCAATAACAATGGAACTCGTAGCACAACCACAAATCGAGCCCTCCCCCTCCCATAAGCGAGCATTGGTCAGGGCTCAAGGAAAATTAGAGCGTTAAAGCTCTACAGTCCTCACTTAATAATACAATTGTCCAATCCTGTAAAAAAGAAGACATTATCATTGGCGATAGTTAATTTCTCATATGTAAAAATGGACAAAAGCTTATTGACCCATTCAGCTTTCGTAGGGGCCTGAGGGCACTTCCATTTCTGAGCCAAGGCCATTCTCCCAGCCCTCAACATCGCCCCCTCCACCCTGGAGAAAGGCAAGGTATTATTCTCTGGTAAAGGGGTACCCAAAAGGATCTCCAAAGGATGGAGGGAGGGACACATCCCCAAAATGTCCTTAATCCAACTTAGTAACTCTGTCCAATAGACCTGAATAACCGGACACTCCCACCACATATGGAACCAAGTTCCTCTCCCAGCACAAGCTCTAGGACACATAGGGGACACGTTGAGACACATATTAGACAGAGTGTCAGGAGACCGATGCCAAGGGTGGAGAATTTTAAAATTATGCTCCATGGCTGCTGTGTAGAGCCTCCCCTTAAATATAGACCCAAAAACACATCCCCATGTAGGCTCGTCAATGGACATCCCCAATCTCTCCTCCCACACCTGTCTGAATGATTGTCTGCTCGCCAGGTCAGATGCAATCAACACGCCATAGATCTTAGAAAGAGACCTTCTCCTAGATCCGGCTTCCACAAAAACCGTTTCAAACAGAGTCAATGGACGGGAAAGGGAAGCTCCCCATTCAGTCCTAGTAAGCATGCCATTAATCCGCAGATAATCAAAAATGGAAGGGGGATTCTCCGTCAGCACTCCCGATAATTGAGCAAACTCTATAAAATTCCACTGAACAAACAGTTGGACGGCCCTCTCGATCTCCTGGTGCGACCATGACTGTGTCCCTCGAAAACCTTTGTTCCCTAAGCTGATTGGAGGGCCCCATAAAGAAGACAGGGGGGAAGGCCAAGATGAGAGCAAGTTGTTCTCCCTATTTGGTTTCCACAAAGCCCTTAGAACCGATAGAATCGGGTGGCTCCGCACAGCTGCTGGACGAGAGCGCGGAGGGGACCATAGCAAGTCTCTGACCTTGTAAGGGTGAACCTGAACATCCTCTACATATGTCCAGTATGTCCTAAGGTCATCATGTAGATGCTCTAGCATCACACGTAGCTGAGCTGCTTTATAATATAGCTTAAAGTCCGGGAGGCCGAATCCTCCAAGCACTTTAGGGAGGGTTAGAGTAATGAACTTCAACTCTAGCTCTCTTGCCATCCCACACAAAGCAGAGAATTTGCAACCGCAGAGACGCGAAGAAGGAGTCCGGGATGAGACAGGGAAGCAAGGCGAAAAGATATAGAAGCCTGGGGAGGACATTCATCTTGACTGAGACCATACGCCCAAACCATGAAAGAGTGAGGGGAGCCCATCTAGCTAGATCTTCAAAAAGCTTAGTCTGCAAGGGAAGAAAATTCAACTCAAAAACCTTACTCAGATCCCTTGGTAAGTTAGTGCCCAGATACCTAGTACTGACATTCTCAACTCGCATGCCAAGTACTTCCTTCTTACCCTTAATGTCCTGGTCCTTCTCAACCATGGGCATAATGCTCGACTTGGAGATATTGATTTTAAGCCCAGAGAACTCCCCCAAACAGCAAATCAATTCAAACAGCCGCGGTAGGGAAGCGTACACTTTAGACAGGAACACCAAAATATCGTCCGCAAAGAGGGATAATTTAAACTCGTAATCCCACACCGCACCCCAGCCACTCCCTCATCGACTCTAACCGCCGTGGCAAATGGCTCCATAGCTAGAGCATACAATAGGGGGGAAAGAGGACATCCCTGAAGCGTTCCTCTGGTAAGTGAAAAACGTAAGGACATACAGCAATTAACTAACACCCGCGCAGAGGAACCGTTATACAAAGCTGAGACCCAGCCACAAAATTTGTCGCCAAAACCCAGCTTCCGGAGTACTTTCGCCATATACGGCCACTCAATGCGGTCAAACACTTTTTCAGAGTCCAGCGAGAGGAGGTAAGCCTCTGACTCTCGTCTGGACACCTCGTACATCAAGCCCGGCATTTTCCTGATATGGTCAGATCCCTGGCGTCCAGGGACAAAACCTACTTGATATCCATGAACCAAAGAGGGGAGAAACCTAGACAACCTGTTCGCCAGAGGTTTAGCAAAGCTTTTTACATCAAGGTTTAAGGGAGAGATAGGTCTGTAGGATTGACAGAGCGAGGGGTCCTTCCCTTAATTAGGAATGACCACAATGAGGGCTGACATCATGGAGGGAGGAAGGCAGCCCGAATCCAACGCCCCATTATACACCCTAGCTAGAAACGGGGCTAAAGTGAATCGAAACGAAAAAAAAAATCGGACAGTAAACCCATCATCCCCCAGAGCGGTACCGTTCTTCAAAGAAGCAATAGCCTCAACCACCTCCTGATGGGTGATGGACAGCTCTAGAGAGGCAGCGCACTCTCGTGAAAGACCCGGCAGCGGGATCGAACCAAGAAAGCAGTTCACATCTGAGCCATCTCCCGAGTACTTGGTAGCATAAAGCTTTTCATAATACATTTTAAACTGCTCCGCAATTTGGGCGTCTTCCAACCATTTTTCCCCCCTGCCGATCAATAATATGACTGACTTTCTTGCCAAGTTCTCTCAACTTCCAAGCCAGGATCTTGTCTGCCTTTTCCCCCTTTTCCATGTAGTGCTGTTTCAGAAACACCAGTTTTTTCTCTGTCTGTCCTACGAGAAGAGCAGACAGTTTCGCTCTAAGTTTGTGAAGGCGTTCGCGTTGAACTGGACTCGTCTGCGATTTTAACTTCCCCCCTGGCTGGATAGCTAAGATTTGTTCCCTAAGTTTATGTTCCTCACTGGATCTTCTTTCTCCTTGCCCCCATTTCTATTAGAACACTTCTGATAGTAGCCTTAAATGCGTCCCACACCCCTCTAATATCGACATCAACAGTATCGTTTAACGTGAAGTAATCACTGATCGAGGCTAAGAGATTGACGCAGCTCTTTGTCCTGTAGCAGGGAGTCATACATATCCATCGCAATGCTCTATGAGCAGGCAGGGGAACTCCCAAATTAACTCTTACTAGATCATGGTCGGACCAAGGAACCGTCTCTACTCCAAAATCCGTAATGTAGTCCCGAACTGAGGAATCTACCAGTCAATCCTGGAGAAGGACTGATGTACTGAAGAATAATAGGTGTAGAGAGGGTCTAGGGTGCTTCCAGCCGGATGAGTATCGACCAAGCCCAATTCCTCGTTCACCCGGGCAAATGTGTCTGCTAACTTCTGCTGTGATCTAAAGTCTGGGCTAGCTTTGGCCGACTTTCTGTCCCTGGCTGGGGATAATACCATGTTGAAATCTCCCCCGACTATTATCGTTCCCTCCGCGAAATCTCTAATCCTTCGCCCCAACCCCTGCCAAAACACGTCTTGGGCCTCGTTAGGGGCATAAATTCCCACAAAGGTGAACAAACGACCCTTCACCTCTCCCTCTACCATGAGAAAACGCCCCTCCGGATCCGTCCTGTGTGTCCTGGGAGAAAAATGAGCATCAGGAGAGACCAAGAGACTAACCCCTCTCTTCTTTGTCCCGTAGGAAGCTCGGAATAGATACTGACTAGCCCTAGATTTGAAGGTAGGTTCCCTTCCCCTAATCCAGTGTGATTCCTGAACAAAGAAGAAGTGCAGCTTGAACCTGATAAACTCCCTCAAAATCAAATACCTCTTTGTTAGAGAATTCAAACCTCACCCATTTAGGGACCCCACTGACAAGGGATGGATAGAATCACCCATAGGAACAGCCAAATGCTCCAATCACCTTCTGCCGGAGGCCGACGTACATGCTTAGCTCAAATACCCTTGTGCATAACTTCCTAACAATGAAAAACAGGTTAAATCTCACAACCTCCGTAGCTCGAACCCCACCTCCGCCCCCCCCCCCAGCTCAACCCCCCCAACCCCAACCCCCCAACCTATGAGCACCTGAAAGGGCTGCAACATCTCCTTGTCGAGCTTTCAGGCCACTTTGGACCGCCTCCACCAGGGCGAACAAACCTCAGAAAAGGAACACATCATATAGGCAGCCTCCCCAAATCCCCCCGGCTTAAAAAAAAAAAAAAACACATTCGGATACGTAGCCAAACCAAATTCACTGTTCTAGGTTCCATGTTACATATCCAAGACCCACTGCAAGACCCTCCCGCGAAGTACGAGAAAAACACAGAAACAGCTAGAACCCCCATTCAAGACCCCGAGAGTCCCAGAGAGGGGGGCGTCATTTTCCTATACTTCCTGTGTCCCCGGACACGCCGCCGCCCCAGGAACCCCGAGGATTCTTTATGATGACCTTCACTGGGTCCTTCACCTCCTGCTTCCCGTTCCCACATGAAGATCGCTCAACAAGTCACTCATTGCCTTCTGGATGTCAGCTTCAGATACAAGAGCATATTTCTCGCCATCAAACTCAAAAGAGAGCGAAAAGGGATGCCCCCACCTATATTGCACTCCCTTGGCCTGCAACCACTTCGTCAGGGGGCCACAAAGTCTCCGGCGAGCCAGAGTAAAAGCTGACAGGTCTTGATATATAGATATCTTGGTGCCTTTCCAGTCAATCGGGCCAGCCCTGCGAGCCAGCTCCAATATTTTAGCTTTCTCAACAAAGTAGTGAAACTTCACCAAGATAGAGCGAGGGTCACCCCTGCAGCCTCCAGCTCTGTGCGCTCTATCAATGGATGGGACATCAGTATTTTCACCCCCGAATAAGGAGTTTATTATTTCCTTGACCTTTTGCATAATGTCCGCTTGCATCTCCCCCTCCTGTTCCGGAACCCCCAGGAATCTGAGGTTGGAACGCCGCTCTCGATTTTCTAAGTCGTCCAGTTTGAGAAAAATCTTTTCCTCCCTCCTCTCCAGATCTACTAGACGCCTGTCAAATTGTGTCTCAAAGAGGTCGGCGGCAGATTGGTTTGCCTCTAGAGACTGAACGCGGTCCTCCACATCGTCAACTTTCTTATCAAGGGAGTCCAGCCTCTTGCTTATATCCGCGCGAAAGCCACAAATCAACTCCAACAAAGCCACCATGTTACGACTCATAGCCGAAGATTCCATTATATCAGGCCGGACTGTATCCTGCATAGTGGGAGTGTTCTCCTGAGTAGGAGAGCGCCTGAATCTCTGCAACGCCTGCACCCCAAGCATTCACTTCCAGTGCACCCACAAATCTAGTAGACGCTAACCCCTCGGACTCTCAATGGATAAGACCGAGTTCAGTCTCTCACCCCCTGCCCTCCGGCTTGTAAAGCCCACCTCGAGCCGTTCGCCCACCAGAGCCACAGTCTAGGCACTAATCGAGGTCCCCCTTCCCTCACGGCAAGCGTGTGAACCCCCATTTATAGCATAAAAAGGCGAGGGGGCCAAGGGACCAAGGAGAAGCGCCGGGTTTCCCCTCAAACCAGCAGGGTAGAAGGAACTGAGCAAGCAGGTCGTTCCCCGCTAAAAAGGAATCCGGCTCGGATGATCTATTCACTCCCTCCAGCAGTGCAGCGTTCCATGGAGAGGGGATGTCGTAGAAGCAAGCACCCAAATAGACACCACTCCGAGTAGAACAAGTGTGTCGTGGCACCTCTCGGATCCAAGTAATATACAACGAATAATGATGGAGCCGGGCCACACCACTCAGTTCGAGGCCCTCTTAAGTTGTTAGCTGAGCGCCTCTGGGTTTGGGATGTCCATACACCACCACGTTACAACCACTTCATTTAGCTGCAGGTGCCCTGTTAAACAGATTGCCAATAGGGTGAGCCCAGCAAAGTGGAAAGGAACTGCTCGATTGGATGGAAAAAAAATAATATTGCACAGTATGAATATGGCTCAACAAAATTTAAAGAGGAATTATTCACTGATGAAACACTCCGGAGGACACAGGGAGAAATCGTTGCTAGCGCCTCTCCAGCACCTCACTGCTACAGCCTGCGGGGCCGCATGACTCCGGCAGCCGCCTCCCTCACCGAACGCGGTTTCCACCCCGGCAGGCACTGGGGCCCCGGGTATTAGGCAGAAACCTGTGCAGTTCCCTCTGGGACCACTGCAAAATATTTAGGACTACAGGTGTTTGGCAGTAAACCCACTTGGTAGCAGTCTGTACCACTCAGTTCACTTGGTAGCTGTGGCTGAGCAGTCAGACTTCGCTCAAGAAGAGTTAGGCAGTATACAGAGTATTCACAATAGGTCAAGAGAACACACTAGAACAAGTAAACACTGACCAGGGCTTGGGGTAAAAGAGATGAACAAGTTACTTCTTACCTGGTAACGTTCTTTCGACGGGATGTTCCTCTGACGTATTCCTTATCTTTGATAATACGTTTCCAGCTTGCTGGCCTTGGAAATTTTTTCTGTAGAGGGCGCTGCGCGTCGACGTCCGCCGAGTCGATGTCCCTCGACGGCCACCGTATCGGCACCAACGTCACCATGCCCATAAATAGCCACGCGCTGCGTCCGTTGCTCAGTTCTGTTTTGTAGCATATGAAAAGACATGCCTGAATCGGTTAGTAACCTTGAAGGAGCGAAAGCTGCAACCACAAGGGAAGTTATCACTGCGGGGATGGATGGGAGGGGCGATAAGGAATACGTCGGAGGAACATCCCGTCGAAAGAACGTTACCAGGTAAGAAGTAACTTGTTCTTCGAAGGGATTGTGTCCTCCGACGTATTCCTCATCTTTGATAGACTCCCATAGCAGTGGTATGTAATTGGAGGAGGGAGTGATAGTGTTATGTATCCCTTTAGGGATGGACCGAATGTAATACGGCCTTGCCAAATCTGGTCTCTTGAGCAGTGGAGGAATCCAGATTGTAAAATTTTGTGAATGTATGTGCGGACGACCATGTGGCAGCCGCACATATGTCCTGGACCGGTACCCCTCTCTGGAGAGCCGAAGAGGCTGCGATACCCCTGGTTGAATGAGCCCTGAGATTTTGGGGTGGCTCTTTCCCTGCTAGTCTATAACATTCCAGGATGGCCAAAATAATCCACCTGGAGATGGTTTGTTTTGTTATGGGTAGTCCAAACTTGTGACCCGAGTATCGTACAAACAGTTGGTCTGCTTGCCTGATCCTAGCCATTCTGCTGATGTAAAAGCTGAGAGCTCGCCTAGGGTCCAGGCTGTGTAGCCTTTCCACCTCTTTGCCTGGATGGGAAGGAGGGTAGAATGAAGGCAAGGTAATTTTCTGAGTAATATGGAATTCAGAAACCACCTTTGGGAGGAAATTAGGCTTCACCTGTAGGACAACCTTGTCCTTGTGGAAGATTGTATGTGGGGGTTTACAGGAGAGAGCTTGTAGCTCACTCACCCTCCTAGCAGTTGTTAGTGCTACCAATAGGACAGTTTGAAGCGTGAGAAATCTCAATGCGCAAGAGTGAAGAGGTTCGAATGGAGTGCCCATTAAGAGGCTTAAAACTAAATTTAAGTCCCATAATGGAACCTGGAATGGTTTTGGAGGGTAAACATTAGTTAGACCCTTGAGAAATTGTACCACGAGAGGAATTTTGAAATACGATGGTTCCTCCGAAGTGCGCTTGAAGATAGAAAGCGCTGCGAGATAGCCTTTTACAGTGCCCACTTGAAGGCCTGAGTTAGCCAAGTAGAGTAGAAACGATAACACTGTTGGTGTACCGCATGAAAAAGGGTCAATATTCTCTTCCCTACACCAGCTGCAAAACTTGTTCCAACGGCAGCGGTATAAAGACTTTGTTGCTGGTCTTCTGGCCGAAAGCAACACCTCCATGACGTCATCAGGGAGATCCCAATCCTTGTACCTCAACCTTTCAGAAGCCAAGCGTGAAGGTTGAGGGTTCTGGTGTCTGGATGGAGAACCTGACCTCCCTTCTGTGAGAGAAGATTCTCTTTGAGTGGAAGACGGATTGGAGGGCAGATGGACATATCTAGAAGGTCCGGGTACCACGTTCTCCTGGCCCAATCCGGGGCAATTAGGATCATGGTTTTCCGGAATCTTCTCAACCTCCTGATCATTTGAGGAATAACAGGGACTGAACCTGGCGAGCGTACAGGTGGTGTTGATGGACTTCAACGCCATACTACAAGCAGAGAAGACTTTCTTTGCCATACAGTCGTACCTCTTGTCATCCCTATCCTGTGGGACAGTAGGGTAAGCAGTCCTACTGCTGGATGAAGTTGCCGCTTGAACCACCAGACTCTCTGGGGTCGGGTATTTTGACAGGTATTCAGGGTCAGCAGCCGCTACCCTATACTTTGTCGACAATCTTTTATTGACTGCTGGGATAACTTCGGGAGTTTCCCAATTGGATGCAATTTTTCTTTGTAGGGCTGCATGGAAGGGGACCACCGGGTCCTCCTGTGGGCCTTTGTCCAATATATCTGTTAGATCATCCTGTTGGAAAACAGGTGAAGGCGCAGACCAAACCATAAACTCAATTATTCTAGCCATCAGGGTTCTACATGGTGTTTCGGCATGCTCCCCTGGGTCTGGCTTTACAAATACCACTTCTGGGGAAGTGTCCAGTCCACTTGCCTCATGAAGTGACTCCTGTAGTTCCTTCAGCCTTCTTTCTTCAGAGGTGAAATCCTCTGCCGTAGGCAGTGTGGTTCTCTGTAAACCAAATGTTTCCTGGTCAGAATCTTCCCCTTCTTCATAAATTGAAGACCAGGGTATTCTGACCCCTGAAATGGAGTAAAGCTCATCTCTAGGGCCGAAGGAGCAAACTCGTCGTTATTGGACGAGAAAATGTCTTTGTCGTCGACGCCGATGTAACAGGCTTCGAAGGCGCCGAAAACGGCGTCGAAAAACTCTAGAGGATCGGGATCCAACACGAGGGCATCGACGACGGTCTTGGCGTCGTGCCAGAGGCCCTTGAAATCACTGTTGGCTGTGGAGCCTTGGTTCTCTCTTTGATTGGCGTCGACAATGGCGTCGAGTCGATCGACCAATGCGTCGAGGAACCCTTCGACAACGGCGTTGATGGCGCCAATCCGTGCGTCGAAGGAACCCTCGACGACGGCGAAGACGGTGCCTTCTTACCCGATGGCTCATGGCGCTCTCGGGTAGAATGTTTCGCCGGGTGCTGTGACTCGCGGCGTTTTGATTTTTTTGGGTTTTTCACCCGTGGTATCACCCTCAGCTGTCTTTGAGGGGGTCAAGGCCGCATTCTCGAAGACGCTTAACATTTTCTTTCTGAATTCCTCCCACTCAGTTTGAGAACTGTGTTTGGTGGGACAGGAGACTCTTTCTGGCGACACAGAAGACGAGGAATGGGATCTTTGACGTCTCTTTTTTGAGTGTCTAGATCTCGACGAATGGTGGGAGCTGCTTCGAGATCTAGAATGGAAATGTTTTCGACGGCGAGGAGACGAACGTCTCGACTCAGCCGATGAAACCTTCGATGAGGATTTGGCTGACTTACCTCTCTCGAGCTTCCCCTTTCGCTCCTTCAGGGCTTTCGCCGTCATGGACATGCATCCTCACACTCCGAACAATGGTGCTCGGACCCCAAGCACCATAAACAGACCCTGTGTGGATCCGTTATTGACATTTTTTTACCGCAGTCTCGACATTTCTTGAAGCCGGATCGCGGCGTCGTCGGTTCTGATGAAGAAGCCATCGAGAACGATAAGGAATATTCAAGTCGAAATAGATCGTAAACCTGACTGAACTGAGCAACAACGTTCCGAGGCCCCACGAAGCGCGGAAAAATGGAACTGAGCAACGGACGCAGCGCGTGGCTATTTATGGGCATGGTGACGTCGGCGCCGATACGGTGGCCGTCGAGGGACATCGACTCGGCAGACGTCGACGCGCAGCCCCCTCTACAGAAAAAATTTCCGAGGCCAGCAAGCTGGAAACATATTATCAAAGATACGGAATACGTCGGAGGACACAATCCCTTCGAAATAATTATTTAAAACCACATCTAGAAAAAACACACAGCCACTAATAGTAAGCAATTTAAAAACACGGTCACTAAAAGATATACACTCCCTTAAAAGAATATTAGACAAGTCTTAAGTAAAGCCCCACTTATTTTCAGACAGCGGTGAGCGCTTAACGTAGATGGCACTCTAATAATTTGTTTTAAAAAGGGAGAGAAAAGCAGAGAATAAATTGAAAACAGATCCCAACACTTTTTCACGAACATAACAAGAGAGGAAGGCAAAGTAACACCGTGAATTCAGAGTCAGTAGGCCGGATCCGCTTTAAGAGGACCAAAATGAAATGTGTCGAAGGTCACACGGTTGCAGTGCACAAAAGTCTTGTAACGGTTCAAAAAGGAGTTGGACCAAAGAAAGGGACCAGTTAGAGGGTCAAGGTGGCCAGCCCAGTCCAGAAGGTTAAGGGGTTATTATTACCTTGTAGCAATCTTTAGAAAGTGAGGCCTGGCGGACATGGTACCTTAAAGTTGTGAGAATGCTCCAGCGGGGGCAGTTGTTCCTGGCAGCGGATGCAAGTCGGTGCTTCGTCCGGGGGACGAGAGGATCTCGTCGGGGAGGAAGACAGGAGTCCGTTGCACTGCCAGGGAAGAAACCAGCCGTGGAGTTTCTCAGGTACAATGAGCGGTCCGTTGATTCGCGGTCCAGTGGTAAGTGGCTATCCGGCTGCCGGGGTGCTTGGCACGGGCAATTTGACCACAAACCGGTCTGGGGTGCGAAGAGAAGAAGATAAACTCGTTGTGCCCACCAGTCAGGGGAAGAAGCCTCTCCAGCCGGGAGATCTTCTCTGTCGTCGAGAAGTGGCGTATCGGTTCCGCAGGGCTCCACCGGTGGTGTCATGGTAGTTCGGCTCAGCTTCTCCCTCATCGGATTCTCAGGTCCTGTGGCGACATCTGAAGTTCCAGTCCCCAAAGCCCTGCTTTTATGCAGCATACCCCCATTCACTCAGCCTAGCTGGCAATCAAACATGCTAAGTGGTGAGCCGGCCGGCTAACCACTTGGGCCAATCACACAAGAGTGCGACTTGAGTTACCAAGGTAACTCAGTCCAGGGTGCCTAAACCCCCTCCCACACTCCCTGTGGTACCCAGACAGAGTGGCACCACTTTTGGAGGCTTCTGTGGAGACGCCCGCCAAAAAGTGGAACAAAGGGCTTGACTTGGGTTTGGAGTCACAGAAGAGAACACAAACGCCATTTTAGAATCGAGTCCTGGCAAAAAATACCAACCGGCGAATTAATATTAATTAAATAAACCGGCGGTATGTTCGAGGCTATGAGAATTAAATAATTAAAGTTGGTAGCCTCGAACAATGGGAAAATCCCATAGGGAAATATTCGCGGTCGAATATAAAAAGTAGTTTACACTGCCACCAGCGAATTGCCCCGACCAGTACGTCCACAATATGATGGTTTGCACTGGTTTCTGTTAATAATTTGGGACTAGTAAAGCCAATGGAGACTTTACATGCCCTGGGAGACAGTAGTCAGTCCCAGGGTATGGAGTCTATGGTGGGGTGTCACTATGACACCCCTGTGTTACTGCACGGAGGGCGCTGTGTAACACACATAGGAAAAACACATGAGACCCTATGGAGTAAAGGTCCCCATAGCCCATAAAACACATTAACAGTCAAAGGAACACCATAAATCATGTCCAAGAGTGGGAGAAAAAGAGTCTCACTCTTGGCAGGAGAAAAAAACAAACTCCAGAAATCCAGCAAAGCTGCTGGGGGACTCACTAGGTTAGGAAAATCAGCCTAAACAGAGAATTCTCCCTAACACGGGGGCTCACATTATGCTTCTCTTTCTTTACTTGTTTTAATAAAGAAAGCTCAGCAGCAAGATATTTTATACACCTGTGTGCAATATAGATCATATGCATAAAGAGAAAAGGTGCACTAAATATAACAAGATGTAACACAACATCGTAAATACATCATAATATGTCCATAAGTCTGAGGAAACATTTCCCAGACTGCTTCCCTAAAGTTCATCTAGAGACCACTAACATGTGACCTTAGTCCTCCAATAGGTATCTGTACCCCTTCATAAACAATCCTGAACATGATGTAACTTCAGCTTTCTTTGCTGCTCACAGCAAGAGAGAAGTACATTCATGTTCAACACTGTATATGAAGAGTTTATAAGATTTATATATATAACGTTGTTGATAGTTTACTTATTTTGTAAATTACATATTTGAATGCTGTATTCATATTAAGAATGTGCCTCTAACTTATTTAGTTTAGCTACGACTCCGTAGCCTCATATTTTTAGTTGTTTCCCTGCAACGCCAACTACTTCCTGCTGGCGTCGGAGGCACTGCTGCACACGGAGCTCTTGATTGTACAGCCTCAGCTTATCAGCTGATACAGGTCCGTGCAAGCGGACCCCCCCCGGTGAGCCTGCGCTGGCTTTCCCGGCCCTTCGGTTCTCTCCTCAGGCACGGGGAAGCTGGCGCGGCATTCCCAGAGCACGCAGCACCACCTGTGGGCCACCAGGGGAGCTCCTGCTCTCCCTGGTCCTTTACTCTGGATTCCGGCGCTCAAGTGCGCATGACTGTTAGAATTACAACGGTCTTTGCGAATGCAAGTGCCGGAATCCTCCTCCTGCTCCCGATTATTTAAATTGCTAATTTAGCATTAAAAAAGAAAAGGCAGAGACCGTGCCTGGAAGTCCTGTCAGGACAAGGTCCTGGACGTTGCAGGTCCACTAACCAAGATCTTAGACCTAGCAGAAGCAGCCAGCGAAACATCTGACCCCGGTGACCTGGTGATTCTCTCAGGCTGCAGCGGGCCATTTGCCTACTAGGAAATGCTAGTTGTGCCATATCAACGGAGCGTCGCAAAGGCATACTATTTAAGATCGACGCCAAGCTGAGCGAATTAGCGGACACAGAGTCTGGTCCCACAGCTCAAGGCCTGCTTTCTGGAGATTCTTTCATGAAGGAAATGTCTAAATTCGTCGGAACCTTCACCGCATTGGACAAAGCCCAGGCCTCAACGAGTTTTCGCTTCCAAGGTTTTCTCCAGGGCCGGACGAGGTAGAGGTCGCTCCTCCGGCTGTTATTTCTTCGATAAAAGACTTCAGCACTCCAGAGACCAGCATAACACCTGGCAAGAGCGCACCGACACGTTCTTCCCTTCAAGAGGACGTGGAAGAGGGCATGCCTGGAGACGAGCGGCTAGACATCCAGCCCAACAACAATCCTCAGGTCAGTGCACTTATAACAGCACTTGCGCCACAGATGCCTATAGGAGGGAGGCTAGCAATGTTTGCAAAAGCTTGGGATACCTTATCGGGAGATGCTTGGGTCAGGAACACAGCTCGGAGTCTGCGCCTAGAGTTTTTTGCCCAGCCCATTCAAGTATGTCGCCCTACCCCTATAATGATGTCCCAAAGAGACCAAATAGCGCTAGACAGCGAAATACGCAGCCTGTATAAGAAACAAGCAATTCGCCCCAGCTCAAATCAAGGAGGTTCCTTCAGCCCCATATTTCTGGTGCGCAGAAAACAAAAAGTGCGCCCAGTGATCAACTTAAAACCTCTCAACTAATTCATAATTTACCGACAATTCAAGATGGAAGGTATACACATGATCAGAGACCTCCTGAGACCAAACGATTGGCTCATGCGCCTAGACCTGATGGATGCTTATCTCGCAGTGCCCATTCATCAGGCATACATAGGTTATGCCTATGTATGCCTGATGAATGAAAATAAGATTCTCATGGAGAAATCAAGACTGGGAGTTCACGGGTCTACCAACCAGGCAATATTTCCCGGCCCCCTTCACTACAGGGAATTACAGAGATTGAAGGGTCAACACTTAAGACACAACCTTTCTTACTCTCAACGCCTGACACTGTCACCGCAAGCGAGAACGTAGCTCAACTGGTGGCTCATCCACATGGAGGCCTGGAACGGCAGAGCGATCTTCGGATCCACCCCAGATATCATCATCAAATCAGATCCCAGTCGCTCCAGTTGGGGAGCGAGATGCAGCTCCGTCGCCAGGGGAGGAACTTGGTCACCTCAGGAGTTGGATCTACATACCAACTGCCTGGAGCGCCTCGCAGTCTCCTTCGCATTGCGCTCTTTTGCCAGAGACCGAGCGAGTTGTTGTATCTTGCTGAAAATGGACAACATTTCAGCAGTAAGGTACATCAATCATCTTGGTGGCACCAAATCGAGGCCTCTAGCCGAATTAGCCAAGGATTTTTGGCATTTCTGTCTGGAGCATCGAATTTCAGTCACAGCGGAGTATCTCCCTGGTCTTACAAACGTAGTATCAGATTGGTATTCCCGACATTACACAGCTTACAGCAACTGGAAGCTCAACAGAGAAGTCTTTCTCCGCCTCCAAAGTGTCTGGCGTCCCATGTCCACAGACCTCTTTGCATCCAGACTCAACACCCAACTACCAACGTTTTACAGCTGGAGTCCAGATCTGGAAGCAGCCGCGACGGACGCATTTCTGCAACAATGGACACAAGGACTCCATTATGCCTTTCCTCCATTCACCATGCTAGCGAGGAACCTGGCGAAGGTCCGTCAGGGGCATTCGGATCTAGTCCTCATAGCGCCGGTCTGGACCTCTGAGACCTGGTATCCAGTTCTTCTGGAACTTTCCTCAGATTCTCCAATCCTACTACCCCAGTTTCCAGATGATCTACTAGATCCATCAGGACAGCGTCACCCCATTCTTCTCAGCGGGTCACTGATCCTGGAGGATTTCAGGTCAAGATGGAGAGTCCCCGGTATGTCACGCATGGCGGTCAGTCTCATCGAGGAGAGCTGGGCTCCTGCAACCCTTAAGAGGTATTCCAACTCTTACAGTAACCAATGCAGAAGGAAAGGTCTACATCCAGTTTCAGCACCTGTAGAGGAGTTCCTGAATTTCCTAGCTTCCTTAGTTGAAAGAGGTCTCGCCTACAGAACAGTGAACGCCATCTCTGCTTGACATGAGCTCGTACAGGGGGCCCCAGCAGGAGAACACCACCTTGTTTGCAGATTACTCAAGGGTGTTAGGCTTACAGTCCCACCTCTGTCCCGCTATGACAAGCTTTGGGACTTAAATAAAGTATTGAATCTCTTTCTCTCATGGCCACATAACGAGGAGCTATCCCGTACGGCCCAATCCGGCAAACTTACTACCCTTCTTTGCCTGGTCTCTTGCAGGAGAGTCTGTGACGTCAGAGCTCTCTATCTAGGGGGCAGAACCTTCTCTCCCGATGGCATCGTATTTCATGTACACAGGAGGACGAAATGCAACTCAAGAGTAATTTCTTACCCCCACATTTAAAGACCAGGCCAAGCTCTCTTTGCTTTTCTCTTCCCCCTTCTTGTTCTCTTCTTCCTTTGTCTAAAAAAGCAGCTCTGCCTCTGATTGGTGTTTCCGATGATCTTGGAGATCATGAAGTGCTTGGAAGGTTTTCTTCTTCTACATTGGTAGGCTCTCTCTCTGTGTCTGGTCCTGAACTCAATGTTTCACCAGTGTTGGTTGGTTTGGGTTTTCTTACAGGGGGACCATACTTATTCATCCAGGTGTAGCCTTCATCTTTCAAATAGTCGTATGCATCTCTCAAATTTGCAGGTTTTTTTGGTTTCAACTTCTGTCTTGTATTCAACCAATTTGTTATTAATCTCTTCTAAAATACCATCCACCTCTTCTCTATTCAATGTTGCCACAAGCTCCTTCTCTATCTCCTGAATTTCATTACTTCGATCTGCCAAATTATTTGCTAATTCCTGGATTGTAAGCAGAATGAGGTCCAAAGAACACTTATTTAGTATGGCCTCCCATTTCTTCACAAAGCTTTTGCTCTCCGTACAAAATGTAGGACGCAATTGTATGCGCAGGCCTCTCGGGATCCTTTGTAGTTTTGGAGGTAGTACAAAGAAGAAATCCTCACGAGAACTTCCAAAAGAGAATGGACCAACGCGAAACCTTTTGGAATGACCGTCTTAGCTCCTTGACACCAAAAGGGCTAAACGAGGAGATGAACTATATGTGCTTTTTGTAAATGCCTTTGATTACGTGTATGAAACTCTATGCATCTGGCTTATAATGTGCTGCACCACATAATACACATTTAACACGAACTTGCACTTTTTTACTTGTGTCTTTAACCATTCCGTTTTGTGCTGATTAAGCCTTCTCCTAATTGCTTTAATATTTGCACTGTTCCACTTTGTGTCTTTGACCATTCCGTTTTGTGTGGAATAAGCTTTAATACTGCCCTAATCTTACATGTGTGGATTTTCACCTTTTTGCAATTTGAATATTTGACCATTCCGTTTAGTGCTAATAATCCCTCTTTGTACATTGAAGTACTGCCTTTCATCCACTTATTTACTATAGTAACATGTTTTGATGTTGTACAGTCTGTGGGTTGCGTTGAGCAACCAAGTTACTAGAGTTAAGTTTTAGTTGCATACACTCTATTATGACTGTTGCATTCACATTACTAGCCTCCATTCAGAGCAACTCAATATTGACATACGTCCCCAGTTGTACACTGTCGCCATGGAGACATCCCCGCCCCAGGGTGCACACCCGGGGGTGGGGCGCGAGGCGTACATGCTCCTTTCCAGCTGGATCACGGCGCCTCGCATGGTTTCCATGGCGACGCATAAAGAGGCTTCCAGTCTGCGCAAGCACGTGTCCCCGCGGCTCATTCGGCAGCAGCTGGATAACGATACAGACATGAGATGAGTGCTCGCGCTTCGGTGAAAGCGCTTGAACAGTGTACAATTCAGAGAGTGAAACTAGCTGAGGGTTTGTCTCTCAGCAGGGGCTGCTTTGTTTCATGTGTTCTCACACGCATTTGAAAATGAGATTTACACCCAATCAGGTATGACGACCATATGGATCATTACTTAATACACAGGTACCGCAGATTCTAACGCATCTAAACTAAAACGGACATTTTGTTTTGTCTTTTTTCCACTTTGGGATGAATCGACTGATACAACAATGAATGCTATGTGCTATATTGTATTCTGACTATAACTACTTCTGAACATGATATTTGTTTATTTTGCCTAAAACCTTGTTTGTGGTGCAAATAATGAATAGCTCATCTGAGCAGTGATAGACATCCAACTAGCTTTGAGTGAAAAATTGCCTATGTACAGCCCTGACTAAGGTTTTTCCGAAATGCATTGGCAAATGTACACCTATGGCATACTGTGATGATCGCTCAACTATGTATATTTAAAATAAGTGCTATTCTAAGTGCACATATCAAGAATGTGAATAAAACATTTCTTGATAAACATTCAACGATTCAGTATGTGTTTACAAAGATTTACTACTGTTTAAACATTTCAGCCCCTCGGATTGGGGGCCAACTGTGAGCGCCAGTTTTAATAAGGTGAAGTCACCTTATTTGTTCTGTTTTTTTGTTTATCAGCGGTCCTTGTGCTACAGGACCATTTCAGACTGGCAGCTCCAGGTCAAAACATTTGACAAATTGTTTTAAAATTTTGAAAACTTATTAGAAAAGGATTAACAGTGTGGTGCCCACCACTCCTCTTTTTCGATTTTATTTTTTAGCTATTAATAGCTCTATGTAATCCACACAAAGCAGTTTCTGCTCCAACCTTAGCACGCTGTGTGCGTTGGACACTAACTCAAGCAGGGATAGCTATCCAACACTTCGGAGCCCACTCCATTAGAGGAGCCATGGCCTGCAAAGCCTTTCAAGCTGGAGTTCGCCTAGAAGACATCATGAGAATGGCAGACTGGGCAAGCGAATCAATATTTAAGCAATTCTACCTTTAACCGGTAGATCAGCCGGCATCTATCGAGGTAAGTAAGCTTTAAAACAAGCATAATGTGTGCCTCCGGTCTTGACATAGAATAAAGATTTTCCATAATAACTTACTAGAAAGTCTTAATTCTATTAAAGACACGGAGGTGAACATTATCCCACCAGGCAAGAAAATAACAGCGTGTATCACGTTTGAGAGTTATTAAATGCATGGCTATGAATTTCGACACATTGGAATATTATATGTATCTTATCAAAATAACTCAAATAAATTTCTCTCCCACCCTGCAAATGGAACTAGGGTTGTAATATACATGAAGTAATTTTACTCTTTTATCCCTCTCTTGACAGCGCCTGCAGACAAGTCCGTCTGATCGGCAGCTCGGAACAGTTTCCTCTACCAGTTGACTACAGTTACTATTCTACTATGGACAGCCAAGTTCGCAGCCTCGAAAGAGGAAGTTACATCATGTTCAGGACTGTTTATGAAGGGATACAGATACCTATTGGAGGACTAAGTTCACGTGCTAGTGGCCTCTAGATGTACTTTAAGGAAGCCTCCTGGGAAATTGAGTTTTCTTATTTTTCCTCAGAGACTTATGGACATATGATGTATTTACTATGTTGTGTTACATTTTGTTATATTTAGTGCACCTTTTTTCTTTATGCATATGATCTATATTGCACATAGGCGCACAAAATATCTTGCTGCTGAGCTTTCTTTACTTGTTTCAATAAAGAAAGAGAAGCATAATGCTCGCCTTTGTTTCTTTAATAGAATTAAGACTTTCTAGTAAATTATTATGGAAAATCTTTATTCGCTTGCTGATGTTGGGGGCTCGGATAATGGCCCAGTTGGAGGCTTAGAGGGAAATTCTGGTGGGCCAACTTTAGAAGCACAAAGTGGGAAATAAAATCACAGCTTACTTTCCAGCATGCCTGGACAATGTTACCAAGCACCAGGCCAGGAAGAAAAGGGGGTTAGGGGGAGAAGGGGTATACAGCTAGATGTAATCTCTCAGGATGGTTCCAAATGTATGCTGATTGAGAACTACTCCATCTTGGATCTTTGTAATTCGTTACAGAAAGAGTGCATTAATTAAATAGCATTCGGCAACAGTTTGTACTATGTGGGAGCAGAAGGTGTTGACGGTTGCTGCAGTTTAGAGAGCGAGTGATTATCACTGCGGCTAGTGGATATAGTATGGATACCACTCGGTGTACCCCTAAAATCCTACTAAAGCAGTGCAGGAAGATACATGAGACTTTGATGGGCCATACACTCATGTTGTGCTGCATTGAAGAGCGTATACTATAGAATGAGGCTATTCAAATCATTGTCCCAATAGGGCAAATGGAGGCCTCAGTGGATGACGTGGCGACTGAAGAGCCAGTCGTCATCAAAGACATGCAGAAAAGGCTGAAGTCACATGAAAGGAAACATTTGGCGTCAACCAAGGAGGATGCTGCACAAACTAGTATGGAGAATGAAGAACATAAAAGATCTATGGATGCAAAGAGAGCGACGCAGATTGAAAAGGCTAAGAATGGAGGGTCTGGGAAAGGGTTAATCCGTCGAGAGAGAAGCACTTGGATGCTATAATTGAAGAACAATGGGATAGGCCTAAAGCAATCACTAGAAACGCTAAGAAAAAAGCAAAAAGGCAGCTGCAGAGGGCAAAAGGCCAAAACAAGGGACTTTTACCAGCTGGGTCCTTAAAACAAGGATCCAACCAGATGAATCTGTCACATTGGAGACCGATTGCCATGAAATGGAGGCCCTTCATAGTACCATACATGATGCCCCCCACCAAAGCAGTATTGAGGCTCAAGCTAAAGATGTACTGTTTAATTTACATGACAATTTACAAAATCCCTCGGTACTGCAGGATAATTCCATCAGCGTCGCTTTTGTTGTACCTAATCTCTTCCCGGAAACTAATCTAGAGTGATTAAACGGTTCACATGTTCTGTTGGTATTTTCATTAATCCCAGACCCTAGAGTTTTAAATAAAAAAATATAAAATCTATAGAATTTGTGGACAAGGCAAGACAACATCCACATATGCGCGCTGCTCCTCGCCTATGTTAGTGAAAGTAGTGAAAGACCATATACCAGACTTTAAGGTTGGGTTATGATTTTGACCTACGGCCGAGGGATGGAAAAGCTGCAACCACAAAGTGCAATATGAAAATTACAACTACGCAGATGGCTCAGTGCAAGTAAATACGAGAGCAGACAGTAATTGTGATCAAAGGAAGGCTACAAGGATGAACGGACATGGTTAGCTGGATTGAATCCAGGCGTTAAGGCTCTGACGAGCTTGAATTGGTTATACAGACTACAAGAGGATACACATTTTACTACAAAACAGGAAGGACTGGATATATTGATGCTTGGAGAAATATTCTTTGTGCAAGAATGTTGGCTACTTTCTAAAGTACATATGGATGGATATCAGATATACTGCTGTAAAAGAGGAGAATGGCCGCCCTGCGGGAGGGTTACTGTTGGGTGTGAAATTATGTTTACCATATATAGAACCAGGTATCCCTGAATGTTGCTTTTTGCAGTTGGCAGTAGTCAAATTCCAGGCGTTCCCTTTATGCAGAGACTACTGCTGTGTAATATTCATGTTCCTCCTGGGGTTAATGTAGGTTAATGTAACTGAAAATAGTATGCTCTGTAAATATCAAACATTGAATGCAGCAGAGTTGGATAGAACTAGGGATATAGTTGTGGTGGGGGAGAGCTGAATGCCCATTGCATTGAGAAGTTCACGCAAAGTCAATACTGTGATGTGTTTCCAGAAAGTGAAATGATGCAGAAAAGGGAGAACTTGCAGGGTAAAATGTGGTTGGCATTTATTTATTTTATTTTTACATATATAGCAGCACTCTAAACCCTTAGACACCAAGACGCTAGCTACAGAAGAATTTATAAAAACAGGTAATTGCATATACAGTCATAAGTCATAGTAGGTGGCAAATAGTGATCTGGGGGCTGAAGTTCACATAGGACCCTGCGTGAAGATCCAGATTTTCAGGACTGGGACTTGGTGATGCTAAATGGCAGGGTATCAGGTGGACATGCCTGGAAAATACACATGGAAAATGGGAGATGTAAAAACTCATACAGATTATCTCTTTTCGAATGCACTACTGCTGCAATTCATAAACTCCGTAGCTGGTAGCTTTAATGGGTATAGTGACCACATGCCTGTAGTTTTAACATTCGGTATGCAGAATGGGGACGTGGAGTTGGTGCACAAGATAGAGGATTTAGAGGTAGACAATAGTGAAAAACAGGTTGAGTGGATGGATGGGAATGTAGACAAAGAGCCAAATACCCCTACCAGAAGCTCCGCCCACATGTTGCCTATATGTTGGCAACCAGAAATTGGGACATGTGCAGTACCAGTGAGGATGCCTATACTGCAAAGAATCCTTGAGACAAGGTATCCATTGAGAAAACCCTATATGCATTCACAAAGAAATAACAGTCTTCTGGAAAAAGTCCCGAAAGAGGTGTTTAAATGAACGAGAAAGAAGACTGGTGACGTCATATGAAGTAGAATTGACGCACCCAAAAAAGACACAAATAAAGAAGGAACAGACATTCTATAGGATGTGAGGATGAAGTATCGAAGTAAAGCAACATTTCGGGATCAAAATGAAGATTGCTTGTGCAAAAAAACACTGAAGAAAATGCAAAGTCAATTTACAACTGTGCAGATGCAGTAACGCAAGAAGACCAAGTGATTCCCGAGGCTGGCTACGTAGTAAATAGATTGCGGCAATGCGCCAATGTATATTCATAGGAATGTATAGAATCTGGATGTTCCACAAATGCACTTTAGCAAACTTAAACCCTGTGAATGGAAAAGGCTTGAAGTGTGGCACAGTTGAAAATAGCTGATGGCGCAGGAAAATTCAAGAAAGGCTGGCTGGCCCAGTGTCAAGAGTGGGGGCCACAGTGAGCCTGGTTGTCTGACAAGAAGCTACATGAACGTGAGAAAGAAACAAACTTCTGTTTGAGGTGGAATGGAAAAACACTGAAAGTGCCAAGAGTTCATCATTTAATAGTATTTTATGCAGCAGAGAGCTTGAAAACGTGGTCTCCAGTCACATTGTCAGATCGAAATGAAACCAGGATAAAACCATGCCAGACTCCCTTTTATTCTCAGGCACAGTGAGCCTCTACAAGGCTGAGTTCAAAGCCTTAATTGAATGGCAGACCGCAGGAGTGATGATGGATGTTGGGCTAATTGGGTGGGGAGGCACGGCCAGGCCAACCCTCCCAGCGCCTGGGGTAACCAGCTTGCGTGCTGCTAGCAAGTGGAATATTCCAGTACGGTACAAGCGTGTCAACCAATTATAGAGGGCCATGTATCAAAGAGCCCTATAGTTTGAGAAGCCAATAGGGTGTGGAGTATTAGTATGACACGGAAGATGACTTGCACTTGGGTTGGGCTTAGTTGTCCACCTGATCTTAGAGACCCAATCACAACCCCCGTCAGTATAGAATGTATACCTAGATGTTCCCTTTAAGCCCATCACTTTCCTTAGTAGGTTTTCTTAGTTTGCCACGTAGAATGCTGTCAGTAGTGACACATTTTTTGTATAAGAGTGCTGTTTTTTAAGAAATGCGTTGAGACTAGGCTGTGCGACGTCCGTTGATGTCTGTTGTAACTCATTTTTTTAGATCATTGTTAATAAAACAGTACAATGTTTTGCCAACTTCCTGAGTCGGTTTGATTATTGATGTATGACTAAGTTCTGCATCCCCATCCATCTCAAAATATAGCTACCTCATCTTAAAGGGCCCTAAGTACCAGGGTTCACGTGGTAGAAGAGGTAGGATGGTTAAAGATCTGTCGACCCAGTAAGCTTTTAAGGGTCTCAGAATATCCGACGTCCTCCGCCATTTAGCTGGAAGACCGGGAGACTTCCTATGGATAGCGGCCAAAAAGATCTTGCAAGACAATAGACATAGGTGGGATGGGTCCCTCTTTCACAAAATCCCATCCTGGTTTCCACAAGTAGCTGAGTGGACCGAAAAGCAATGGTGGTCGTTTGAGGAGAAGACGATCCCAAGGGTCAGGAGCTGAAAAGCGAATGGTGACTAGATTGAGAAAGGTGGCAAAAAATGAATGAATAATAATTGGTGAAAGTGATAATGGGAAGAAAGTAACATAGGGTTGGTTGGGTATTTAGTTGATGACGAAGAGCGTCAAATAAGGTACATGACGAGGAGAGTCATAGATAAGCGTAGAATCGTACGTTCAAGGAATGTTTAGAAGTTATTTAAAAATCCAAGTGGATAAATAGACACCACGCAAGACAAGGGCCACGAAAGGAAATAACTTACAGTCCCATCAGAGTATCTTTTAGGGGAAAGGATAGCAGCGAGGCGCGCTGAGAAGAGATCTATGTTGAGGCCAGCTAGTCTGTCTGTGCATGTGATTTATTTTTTTGTTGTATAGAGTAAAGAATGAGATGTCGAAAAGCGACAAACGATAGATTGTGTTAAGAAGTTAAGAGTAAAAAAAGTCTATTTGATTTAGTCATTGTCGCTACCGACTGAATAGGTAGATTGAAGTAAAGTATGAAATAGAGGCTTGGAACGGCAACGATTGGTGCATGCTCCTATTTATTATTTTTCTGAAATGTATTCTTTTTGTGTGAGATAACGGTAAGTATTGACAGTCAAATGAGACAGGTTGCAATGGGGGATGTTACACCACTAGTAAACCTGTGTAAGCAACTGCCAAAACATGCACCCAAGCTTACGCAATACAGTGCAGAACGGGTTAAGTGCATGGCAGATAAGATGTTCATGCCATGGACACAATGGGGATCGCTGTCAAAAGCGGTTTTGCAACACAAGACCACATACTTGCAGGCTGCGTACACAGGAAAGAAATTGGAAAAAGGCTAGTTTAGAGCTTTGGAAGATGTACCAAGAGGAACGAGAAGATCTGCCTCCTGAAGACTGGATGCTTAACCAGTGTAAAGAGGGGGGTGTTGAGCCTTCTACCCCCCCCCTACTGCGTCTGAAGTAAATGGCGATAGTACAAAAGATGATGGATTGTATCCATTAAGGGAACTAAAGGCAGCGACAGGATATAGTAATCAGATACATGAACCGCCTGCTTGCAGCAGTGACGAGAGTCCAGAAAGGACTTCAGAAAAGGAAGTGAGCTCTAAAGTCTTACAGGACAAAGAAAAGTGAACGGCCAAATGTGACCCTGGAGCCTGACCGAGAAATTAAGAGATGGAAAAGAGAAAAAGACAAAGCTGACGAGATAGCGCTCATACAGAACGAATGGATGGGTGGTCAGATATTACTTAAACTTGATGGGAAGAGCATCGAGGAAGTGAGGCAAGGAGAAGATCAACATGAGCAGGATAAGAAAGACAGGGAACGAGAGAAACGATTGAAAGAAGATGAGTATGAAAGAAAGTGGACAAAGACGAGAACAGATGTATCAGGAAGAGCAGCTAAGAAAGGAAGAAAGAGCAGAAGAGCAAAGAAAATATGACAATAGACAGAGCAATCGAAGGAGACGGATTAAAAAAGGGGGAAGAAGAGGAAGAACAGAAATTGAGATAAAAGAATGCAAAGACGCAAAGTTAAGCAGGTACGTAGGGCAAATAAAAGAAAAGCTAAAAGCCAGGAAGAAGAAAGGGTTATAGAGGAAGCAAAGAAACAAAGGGAATTTGATGAATTAATGGAACGAAAGAAGAGAGGGCACGCGACATTCATCACATTGAGAAAGAGCTAGCTGAACCAAGTCGGTAGTATTATGGGGCGACAGAGGAATTTCTCCCATTGCAAGATGCAATGCCAGTACCATCTAGGGTAAACTATAAGGAGAATTTTAAGATGGGACGTATAGGAGACAGAATCGATAAAGCCCATCAGGAGATGAGAACAAAGTGAATTGAAGAACAAGGGAAAAGAAAGTCGATCTGAAATTGGCCAGTCACGAGGGAAGGAAGGAAGCCTGTTTGGTTTTGAGCATAGAGCCTTATCTTTGGATAGGCTGTCACTAAACGGAGATGAGAAAGATGACATCCATACTAGGTTGGGACAAGATATGTCAGACAAAGACAGTGAAACCTTCAGTGGGGAAGAGGGCGGCAGTGCATGCGGTCCCGAGGGGTGCTTCCAGACAGACAAGGAAGTGAGATGGTCAGACTTAGACCAACCTAAAGAAAGGACGCCAGAGCCTATGGTATACCCAGAGTGACCTAAATGCGATCTCACTGTGAGATGGGGGGAATCGCCGCCATATGTGAGCAGACTAAGGTCATTGCCAGGGAGCAGGCAATCAGGAACCATTGTCCCTACTATGGAAAGGCAGACAATGGGAGCCAATTGAGATTTTAGAATTTCGCAATTCCCTTTATTAGAGAAAGTAGGGGTCAGTCCGCAGTATATCACCTGGTCCCAGATGGACAAAGACAATTTAAGATGCAAATTGCCTAGCTTAACGGCTGGTGCAGAAACATGGATTTATAAATTGGAAAAAATAACAGGATGGGTTACCTTAGCCACAGGAGACATTAAGGGTCTTCTAGCAGCTATCCTTGGAGAAAGGGCCGAGAACATTTGGATGAGAGCAGGATACTCAAGTGTCATAGCACAGAACACAGCGCATCATGGCGCACCGTTTAATATCTGAATGGCGGAAGTTTTGAAAGCGCTTAAGAGTCTGAATCCTGATATGTCAGATATGGGTGCAATTATGGCACGTAAAATGAAAGAGGACCAAGATCCGCTTGATCACATACAAAATTTTCAAGAACGGTGGTCGTTGCAAACTCAAGAACCGTGGGGGAAATCAATACCTGTATTCTATCATATTTTGTGTCAGGGACTGCCAGAACAGGTACAGAACAGCTGAAGAAGCTGGTGGGAATGGAAGCAAAACCATGGCCAGAAATACAGTTGACAATTGCGCATCATTGCAAGAGAAAAATAAGAAAAGGGAAGATGCTAGGAAACTTGAAGCTAAATTAGTTGATAAGAAATTGTCAAAGTACGCTATCAAGGGAGCAGCACTGAAACAGTGAGAGGCTGGGACCGCAGCAAGTAGCAGGTATGTCACAGACGAATAATCAACAACAACCAGACCAAGGAGGTAATGGGTTCATGCTGAGATTTAGGGGAACTGGTTTTAAAGGAAGAGGAGGTTTTCAGAACAACCAAGGAGGTTTTCAGAATGTGCAGAATGATAATCAAAGCATGCAGGGAGGGCAGATTAGAAGACTACCATCTGTGTGTTGGACATGTGGAATGACCAGACATATTGCGCGAACATGTGGCAGCCAAGGGTATGTACAGAATGGACAATTCTCAAGAGGGCGGGGGGGGCAGCTTATCCTCCAGCATATAGCTCACAAGGTAGGGACGGGTTTGGGGAAGATCAGACAGTGTATCAGGCACAAGTACCGCAAATGCAACAATCTTTACAACCACAGCAAGGACCATTGATTCCGCCGCAAGGGCAGTCACAGCAAGCACCCATGCAGACACAGCAGACTGCAACCATGGGACAGTTGTTGACTCCTAGATTAGGGGGTGTCACTGTCGTGGGAGGGAGTCCTTTTACAGGCACCGGAATAAGCATGTATCCACAATAGAACAGCTCACAGGGCGACTTGATGTGTTCAGTATTTTATGATATGATAGGTTATTTATAACTTGCTTAATACCCAGAAGTTTCTAAGCGCGGACCCGGGGATCGAACCTGTGTTATCTTGTTTCCAAGGTGAACACGTTGCCAATGAGCTATCCACAGTAACGCCAAATCCTCAAGAGGAACCAAGGGTTGGTGTTAACATAGGAGGCAAATCTTTTTCTTTTTAGTAGACACTGGGGCAACTCGCTCATGTATACGAGAGGGAACATTTTCGGTATCAGGCAATGCCATGAATGATCAAGGCTTCTCTGGAACTACAAGTAGAATTCCTTTCTCTGAGAAATTATGTCTGTCCTATTATTGTATTCAAGGCCGACAACAGTTAATATTCTGGCCCGATATTTAATGATGAAGTTAAATATAACAATTTCCTTCACTGACGAAGGCATAGTGTGTTCAACACCAGGAATACATTATTTAAACGTGGGCGAATTTATCATGGGATTTACAGGACAGATAGCTCTGAGAGGTACACCGTTGGAGCCAGTAGTCTTTCACTATGGGGTACGCATTCTGTTAACATGGCTACCCGGCTTAGTGGGCAAGATTATGAGGATACCTGATGAATTCCTCTTCAGGCCACAGGTACCTATGGACGAAAAGGGCGGAGGCGGGGGGGGCTGACAGATTATTCTCCTAGAATTACAGGCAGCCATAGTGCGAGGGTAATTTGCCATGCTCGAAGGAACCGATTCCGAGGGCAGGCCATGGAGAGCGGTAATTGCCATTGGGGAAGGGTACAGATTGACTGACATCACTGACGAGGATATGTTTAAAGATGATCCATCAGACGAAGTGGTGTTCGAGATGAGCATCACCTATTGGACTAGGATAGAAAGAATAGAGATCCCACAGCGAATGGTGATAGTGCGGCAGCAGCCGGCATTTTTTGATGAGGACATGCAAAAGGTGCCATCTTCTTTATGGACTACAGGCCCCTATGACGAGTTAAAATTAAGCTGAAACCAGGAGCAATTTTCACTTGAGCAAGGCAGTAACCTATGTCTCGATAGGCAGGTGAGGGTATTTTTAAGTCTATATCGTCTATGATGGAACAAGGCATCTTGGTGACTAAAGAGTCACCATGTAATACTGCAGTGTATCCTGTGAAAAAAATCAAAAGGGGGATCGTGGCGTTTAATTCAGGACATGAGGCCGCTTAACCAGATCGTAGAGGCTGAGTTTCGTTTGGTTCCGAATCCTGCGACGATTTTATGCAGTATTCTCCCAGAGTCGCAATATTTCACAGTGATTGATTTAAAAAAATGCCCTTTTCTCAATCCCGTTGCATAAAGATTACCAAGATCTTACATCATTCACGTTCCGTCAGAATAAACTGAAAAGCACACCTTTGCCTCAAGGGTACTTTGAGTCTTTATCGATCTTTAATAGGGTCTTGCAGATGGGCCTGAGAAATATTGATTTGCCGAGAATCGTGCTGCAGTATGTAGACAATATTTTAGTTTGTAGCACAACAGAGGAAGAGTGCAGACAAGACTCGATTCAGCTGATGATTATTCTAGCAGACAAAGGATATAAAGTGGACAAGAAGAAATTGCAGTATTGTCAGGAAGAAGAACAAGTTACTTACCAACTGTAACATTCATTCGACTGGATGTTCCTCCCACAAGATGTTCCTCATCTTAGATAATCTGCGAGCTTGCTGCTTCTTTTCTTCTTTCTTCTGAAAAATGTTTTCGCCAGAGGGCGGTGTGCTCGAGGCCGCATAGTCTTAGTCCTCCAGGGCCGCTGTCAAGTGTCGACGTCATCCGTCGTATAAAGGGCTCGAGCCGCACCCGTTGATCTCAGTTCTGTTTTTTCGGTGTTAATGGTTGCATCAGTTGTATCAGACATCAAAGGATGTCAGGCACTTAAGGAAGTACAAGTGCAAAAAGCGTAAAAACTGTACGGAGGGGTAGGTTGGGAGGGTCGATGAGGAATACGTGGGAGGAACATCCAGTCGAAAGAACGTTACAGTTGGTAAGTAACTTGTTCTTCGAATGGATTGTGTCCTCCCACGTATTCCTCATCTTAGATAGACTCCCACAGCAGTTGTAATTTGGAGGCGGGAGTACCAGAGTTTTTAATTATGTACTGAATGAAGGACAGCTTTTGGAAAAAGGCCTCCTTGGTAAGAAGTGGAGTCCAAACAATGTTTTACAAAGGTGTGCATGGATGACCAGGTAGCCGCTGCGCAAATGTCCTGCACAGGAACACCCCTCTGAAGAGCCGTAGAAGTTGCTATGCCCCCGGTTGAATGAGCCCTTAATCCATCTGGAGGCTCTTGTTTGGACACACCAAGGCCAGATTTGTGTCCAGTGTAACCGACAAGTAACTGATCAATTTGTCTAAATCTTTCAAGTCTAGAGATCTAGAAGCTGAGAGCCCTATTAGGGTCCAGCCTGTGGAACCTTTCCTCCTCTTTACTAGCGTGCAGAGGAGGGTAAAAGGAAGGTAAAGTAATCTTTTGAGACAGACGGAAATCAAACTATTTTAGGTAAGAAAAAGGGTTTGACCTTCAAACTAACTTTATCCTTGTGGAAAATAGTGTGAGGAGGCTTACAAGAGAGAGCCTGCAACTTACTCACCCTGCGGGCTGAAGTTAAAGCCACTAGTAAAACAGTTTTAAAAGTTAGGAGCCTTAAAGGGCAAGAATGTAAATGCTCAAAAGGGGCACACTTAAGACATTTTTAAACTAAATTTAAGTCCCAAATGGGAACCTGTAGAGGTGTAGGAGTGAACACATTTGTTAACCCTTTAAGAAATTGGATAACTAAATGGCATTTTAAAATACAAAACTTCGTCTGAGGAGCGCTTAAAGATAGATAGCGCTGCTAAATATCCTTTAATAGTACCAACTTGGAGCCCCGAGTTGGCCAAATGTAAAAGAAAGGAAAGCACCATGGGAGCGCTACATTGAAAAGGATCCACATTCTTATCCCTGCACCAGTTACTGAATTTCTTCCAAGGA
This sequence comes from Ambystoma mexicanum, assembly GCF_040938575.1. Classification (NCBI taxonomy): domain Eukaryota; kingdom Metazoa; phylum Chordata; class Amphibia; order Caudata; family Ambystomatidae; genus Ambystoma; species Ambystoma mexicanum. The sequence goes on from NC_090932.1 coordinate 529,887,907, forward strand.
CACTGGTACAAGGATTTTGTTGCTGGCCTTCTAGCCGAAAGCAAAATTTCCATAACGTCGTCCGGAAGGTCCCAATCCTTATATCTCAGCCTCTCAGAAGCCAAGCGTGAAGGCTGAGAGCTTTGACCTCTGGGTGGAGAACTTGAACTTGAAATTCCCTTTGCGATAGGAGATCCTCTCTTTGTGGAAGACGTATTGGAGGGCAGATGGACATGTCCAGAAGGTCCGCGTACCACGTTCTGCTGGCCCAATCCAGTGCAATTAGGATAATGTTTTTTCCTGAACTTTCTCAACCTCCTGATTACTTGAGGAATCACAGGGACTGGAGGGAACGCGTATAGGAGTGGAAATATCCAGTCCACCACAAACGTGTCCCCTAGAGCTCCTCTCGGGGGAAATTCCCTTGAGCAGAACAGTTCACACTTTTGGTTGGTACCGGACGCAAACAGATCCACTTGAGGGGTTCCCTAAAGGGCGAAGATCTCTTGAAGGACTTCCTGAGCTAGTTTCCAATCGGGGGAGACTGTATTCTGCCTGCTCAGAGCATCTGCCAGTGTTTTTCTCTCCGGCTAGATGAATTACCGATAGAGAGATTCCTTCTTGCATTGCCCAGAACCAGAGCTGCATTGCTTCTCTGCTTAGTGGGAGTGATCCTACGCCTCCTCTTTTGTTGAGGTAATACATGGCCACTGTGTTGTCCGTCATTATTAGAACATTCTTTACCTGTACAGAGAGCAGGAAGGCCTTCAGCGCTAGTCTGATTGCCCTCAGCGCCAAAAGGTTGATGTGTAGTTTGGACTGCGATGGAGATCAACGACCGCTGACTGTCAGATCGTTGGTGTGGGCTCCCCACCCCGTGAGTGAGGCGTCCGCCCCTACCGTTATCTCCGACCATGGTTGCCAAAACTGTTCCCCCTGGAGGATATTCTCCTTGCAAGCCCACCATAGAGGATCTTGAGCTACATTGGCCGATACTTGCAGAAGATCTGACATCTCCCCTGAAAACTGGGACCATTGAGTCCTGAGGGCCCATTGAAGGGATCTCATCCTCAGTCGAGCCTCTGGCACCAGAAAAATGCAGGATGCCATGAGGCCTAGCAACCTTAGAAAGTCAAAATCCGGTAGATGTTGGACATTTTGAAACTTCGTTACCATCTGCAGAATGTGGTGAGCTCTCTCCTCGGGAGGCGAGGCTTTCCCTGAGGTAGTATCCAGGACTGCTCCGATGAATTGGAGTCTTTGGCTTGGAATCATTTGTGACTTCTTGTAATTAAGGGAGAAGCCCAGTCTGTGTAAGAAGCGACAAGTCATGGTCAAGTGTTCCTGGGCTCGTTCTGGTGAACACGCCCTGATTAGCCAATCGTCTAGGTAAGGGTGGACATGAATCCCTCCTCTCCTGATACTCGCTGCCACTACAGCCATCACCTTGGTGAAAACCCTCGGGTGGAGGTCAGCCCAAATGGCAGAACTCGAAACGGATAGTGAGATCCGCCAATTGCAAACCTCAGGTACTTTCTGTGCTTGAGATGGATTGGCACATGAAAGTAAGCATCCTGAAGGTCCAATGAAACCAGCCAGTCCTGAAGCTGAAGAGCCTGAAGGATTTGAGAAAGGGTGAACTTGTTCAAGTTTCTTAAATTCAAGATGGGTCTCAACCCTCTGTCTTTTTTGGGGAAGAGAAAATAGGGGGAGTACCAACCCTTGTTCCTCTCCGCTGTATTGCACCTTTCTGTAGCAGGGTTAAAATCTCCTGCACAAGGAGCGGGTCTGGAATTTTTGTAGAATTGGCTCCCGGTGGATGATCTGAAGGTCTTTGTTGAAAAGGAAGGCAGTAACCATGGGTTACTATCTCTAGTGCCCAGGCATCTGATGTAATGTCCTGCCATTCATCCAGATACCGAGTGATTCTGCCTCCCTCTGGGGTTTTGTGGATGAAGACCTCAAAGTGGCTTTGCAGCGGCTGCAGCAGTGGCTGAGCAGGCAGTAGCCGCTGCTGTGGTCTATCTAGCACCTCTCCCTTTTCCACCACAAAAGGGTTTTCTCTGTTGGCCTCTCTGACTGGACTGCCCCCTCCCTTTTCCAAAGGAGGAATAGAAGCAAAAGGGGTGACTCTTCCAGGAAGATGAGCCTGCGTAAGAGTGTTGTTGAGGCTGCCTTATATCGGCACTGAGTGATTTTGCTGCCGCTTTTGAGGTCTGCAGCTTCTCCAAGCTCTCGTCCGCCTTGCTGCCGAACTGCCTCAAGCCGTCAAAGGGCATAGTGTGTAAACCTGGATTGTACATCAGATGCAAAAGCAGATTTTTTCAGCCAAGCAAATCTGCGTAAAACCGTGCTAGACGCCATGGACCGGCTCACACCATTAGCAGTGTCCAGTCCTGACTTGAGGCACTCCTCCATAGACTCCTTTCCATCTCTTACTATCGCCAGGAAACCATACCGTTCCTCACACTCAGGGATGTGTTTAGCCGCTGCATTCAAGCAGTCCCACAGGGTGTAAGAAAATCTAGCCAAAGTACAAGTCACATTAGTAGATTTAAGGACCATACTGCCCGTAGTGAACACTTTCCTCGCCCAAGCATCAACCTTTTTATCGTCCCCGTCAGGGGGCATGGAGGGATAAGCCGATTGCTTATTTGCAGTCGCAGCTTGAATCACCAAGCTCTCAGGTGAGGGATGCTTAGACAGATACTCTGGATCTGAAGGTGAAGGTCAGTACTTTCCCACACATTTTTTTTTATTTACAGCTGGTAAAGATTCTGGGATTTCCCACTTTGCCATAACACTCTTTTGTAGAGCTTTGTGGAAATGAAGGATCGTATCCTTCGGAGGTCCTTCATCAATAATATCCGTCATGTCATCCTGGTCGAAACTCGGGGACACTGTCTTCCACCCCATTAAGTCGATGACTCTTCCCATGAGGTTCCTAAACCCAGATTCTGCATGGTCAGTAGGGTCTGGTCTTTCAAATTCTACCTCAGGGGAGGTATCTAGGCCACTGGGCAATTGTAGGCAGTCATAAAGGTCAGCCATTTTGGTATTTGGGTCTATTAATTCTTCAGGAACTTCTCTTGTCCCAAATCTAACACCAGCTGATGTAATTTCTTCATCAGAGGATTGTTCTTCAAAAATAGACATGGATTTAAAAAGTTCCTGCCTGGGCTGAGGATGGAAGATTTTTTCTGGTAAAGGTGACGGCATTGACCTAGGTTTAGCCATAAATGTCGTTTTGGGTATCAGTATTAAAGATTTCCCCGACAAAGGCGTCAATGGAATAGACGTTGGCTTCGATATGCTCGAAGGAATCCTCAAGGTCATCGAGGAAGGCTTCGATGTCATCGAGACAGGCTTCAACACTGTGGTCGAAGGTATCGACGCCATCTTTGGCTTCGTCAAAGTCGAAGGACGTGTCGAGTCAATGCCTGACTTTGACGATGAGGACGCCATTTTGTCCTCTGTTAACCTCGATTTGTGCACCAAAGGTTTTTGTCTTGTTTCATGAGGCGCTGGAGAATCATCCTCAGAGGACGCCCTTGACTTTGTCGGATTTTGCCTGTACAGTTTTAGATTTTCCTCCGTCACTCTTGGAGTGACAGAGGAAAAACACAGGGCTAATGGGAAATTTGAAGTAACGACGAGTGCAAGACTACCGTCTTACTTTTTCGGCACAGGCTGCAGAATTAGTTGCGCTTATTGTCGTACTTGAAAAACACGCAGAGCAGGAAGTGACGGTGTACAGTGACTCTGCCTATGTGACGTTAACCGTGCACGCAGGGCTAGCATGTTGGAAAAGGAGGGGTTACCACCGAGCAGACGGCACTCCAGTGCTACACTGCATTATTGGACAGGCTCATTAAGGCACTACAGCTCCCAGTAGTCAAGTGTGCAGCACATATGAAGAGAACTGACTTTATTACACATGGAAAAGACAGAGGCAAAAAGGGTTGCATATTCACCAGATATTATGAGTTTTGAAACTCGATGTGAAAGAAAGAATTGTTGTGAATGAAGGGTTTAATCATTTGTCAAGAATGCAATTGATGGAAATTCAAGGTGGAGCTCCACAGGAAGAGAAAGAACTGTGGACACAGAGGGGTGTTCTTTATCCCCTGCTCAAGCACTGTGGCGACAAGACAGCACTGGTAAACCGGTGATGCCTGTAGCCTTATTAAGCATGGCGTTAACCCTGCGCATGTAACTAGGGAGAGCTTCGCAAACAACCATTGCGGAGGACTGGTTCGTACTGAACCTGCTAGAACACATTGCTTTTTATGTAGTAAATTGCATCTTATGTCAAAAGTTTACTGCTGGGCACACACTGCGAACAGAGGAGTAATTCCTCAACCAAATGGTCCTTTTCAGCACTTACATGTTGTTGATATGCTGCAAGTATGTAATGGATACAGGTATATGATAGAGGTAGTGTGCCCCTTTCCGAGATGGATTGAAGCCGGTCCATGAACACATCCTGATGCCACTTGCTCTACAAAGTTTTTAGTTCAGGAAGTATTTCCTAGATGGGGATGTGAGGTGTTAAGGTCTGTCAATGGACCCCATTTAGTAAATGAGGTATTCAAAGAGATTAGCATATTGCTCAGTATTAAACTTAAGTTCTCTTACAAGCGAACAGGTATGTGAGAGACTCAACGGTCTTCTCAAGGAAAGAATAGCAAAACTGAAATTGACATTGAAGAAGGGGTGGCTACACAGCCTGCCCCTTGCATTATATGCATTCAGAAATCAGCCCGGGTCAGACCACCACCTCACGCCCCACGAGCGAGTTACAGGGAGGCATATGACAACGCCTCCGACTCCTCCATCAAGGAATAGGAGTGGTGCTCAGACAACTGCAGAACTGTTAGGAAACGAGTTACGTGCGTACTTAACATGTATGATTACTAGTATCTCTGTCATTTCAGATTAACTCAAGCGGAAGGGGTGTCAGTCTCAGGACACAAATGAAGACAATACAGCAACCGAACTTGAGAAGCTACGCATTCCTGAACTTTTTGTTGGAGACACTATTCTAATTAGGAACTTCACTAGGAAATGGCACGAGCCCAGGTTTAGTGGTCCTTTTGTAGTGGAAGACATTACTCCTTCAGCAGTCAAAGTCCAAGGGAGGTGAGCCTGGATCAATTTGGGAGATGTAAAGTTGTAAGCTGGTAAGAATGTCATAACCCAACCCCATTCGGAAGCAAGTCAAGAAGAAGTAGTTCAGCATGTGCAGACTCGATCGATGACGAGGAAGAAGGATGCAAAGACTATCCAGTAGATAGACTAAAGTGTACATTTGGACTGTGGCTCCCTTGAAACACACCTTATAGATATTATAGCAGGAAGTAAGAAAATTACTGTTCTTGAACCAGAGGAGTTTGTTGACATCGGACCGTAGGAAGTGCTGGAGTAAATGAAAAATGGCCGATCTTGACTTCCTTTTCGATGATTAGAAAAGGGAGCAGTCTCCAGATTAGTGTCTCACTGAAGGACGCATAAATGGCCCAAACTGATGATGATACCTACAGATTACTTGTTATGGTCTTCCATTATATAATTTGAGTTCATCCTTATCTCGTGTGGCGTAACACCAACACTTATGTGTTTCTATGCGATCCTATAATTCGTCCTGCAATCAGTCAGTTACTTGTGGAGATAATAGAGCAAATCGGGCAGCTACCTGAGCATTGTTATGAGATTGCCCAATTAAAGAGGTTTTTCCTTCCTTAACAGTAATTACAGGCATAATGTGGTCTATTGAACATATTGCAATTCCAGAGAGTGAGCAGAGTCAAGGAACATAAGAGCAATGTGCCGATATACTGCAACTATGCCCCTTCGCTTTTGAGGGGATTACTGTGAGTGACCCGAACAATGTGGTTAAACACATTTGCCCACAAACGGAAATATTTTTGCTGATTGTGAAAAATAGTATGAGAAGGGGTGTTTGACCCTGAAATCCGGAGGACCAATAGAACGCTGAGACAACGCATTAGATATGTCAACAAACAAGTGCTTGGCCAGGAGGAACGGAAAGGTCAAATAAGATGGTTAAAGAATCAGTATTGCAACCTGTATTAAAAGGCACTGGTTTGCTGTTACAAATGCTGAATGGCAGGGAATGATGCATATGTTAAGCAACCCTGATATGAAAAAATTCTGGAGAATATTTAATAATGCTAAGGGTAACAGTGCTGGATCTGTTATAGGTGAAGATCTTTGGGTGAGCTTCATGGAGACAAAATATGGTATTGAATAATAAAGTAAAGTGTAGTATGTGAATAATATTTGCATTGCCAAACATGACAAACTGGAACGTATATGCAGGTTGAACAACTCAAGAGCACACGGCCCAGACGGGCTCGCCAATGCAGTTATTAAAAGAAACCTGGAGTTCTGGGCAAAGATACTGCATACATTAGTCAAGACAGTAAATATGAGTGGTACCATACCCAAATCTTGGCAGAGGGCCATACTATGTTTGAGTCTTTAGAAAGGGCAATAGAAATGACCCCGGGCAATTATAGATTGCTGTGATTATTGGATGTGCCTAGCAACATTTTTGGCGCATGCATATTGAAAAAGCTCTCAGTCTGGGTTAGCGATAAAGTATTAAACCCGCTGCAGACTGGTTTTACGCCGGGTTGTTCCATCGTTCATAATATATCAGTATTGAAGACTTTGATAGAAGAGGCCATGATGAAGAATAAGCTGCCATTGTACGCCATGTTGGATGATTTTAGGGCAGCAATGAATCAGTAAATAGAGGTAAATTGTGTCAAACTGGAGGAGAGCGGTATTCCTGCACATTTATTGTATTTCTTGATCGAATTACACACAAACACCAGAATAACAGTTAAGTTGAATAGCCATGGAAGGCTCTCTAGGGATCTAGTAATGAAAAGCCGGTGAAACAGGCGTGTGTATAGGGCCCTATGCTTTTTAATCTATACCTGAAAGATTTGGCAGATTATCTCTCATTGGCCAAGTACTCCCAACCCAAAATTAGGCAAGCACTGGTAAATTGGCTAGCATATGCCAATGACAAGCTTATATTGTATAATACGTACATCAGCATGGGAAGAAGCTGCCAAGTTGTGCGAGTTTGCGATGGACAACTACCTCCAACTTAATATGGAGAAACCTAAATATATTAGGATTGGTAGGGACAAGCACAACAGTATAACGATTGATATTGCTCCCCGAGAGTACACAAAGAGTGATCTCTTAGGTGCATTTAGGATATAAATTCTCAGACTGCTGGGTAAAGTATAGAATGGACTATAAACAGTGCCTCACTACTATGCTAACATATGGCTTGGAGGCTAGTTAAGCAAACCACAGTGTATGGCTACAAAAGACTCAAAGGCCTGATCTGGAAAAGGATTTTGGGCCTCCCACAGGGGATACCCATTGAGGGCCATATGCCTAGAACTGGGCTTGGCCTCAATCCCTACCTGTGTCCTAATTAAAGCTGGAATGCTTTACATAAAGCCGATGACCACACATACTTGTCCTTTACTGCAACTTTTGGGTGCAGCTTTGAAAGGAAATCTGCAATTTGTAATTGAGAGGTTTAGAAGTAGCTGCGAGGGCTACTTTGAGGAGATTGGATGGTGGCTGAACTGGGAGCACACCTATGGTGTGCTGGGCCGGGAATTTAAACCTAGGGTTAGAGAATGGGATTGGATGTTTGAAGAGCTATTATGAATTTGCAGGATTGTATAGGAAGTTCTTGATTCCTGCTAGGTATCGGACTATTCATTCCTCACCAGTACACCAAAGAATAATATTTCTCATGCGTTTTCAGATTCTTCCTAAATTTACAGTAACTGGTGTTTGTAAAGATTTCATTTTATATGTAATTTTCCCTCCAGTTGTACACCCACAAACTTTTTGCTGCTGTTTAAACACCTAAGTCTGACTTTGCTAGAGGAGCACAGCTTTCTGCTGCACTCCTCTGACATGCCCTTAAGACAGTCAGTACTGGGAGACTTTGTTTCCCTTAATCCTTTTCCAATGTTGCAACTTTTACAAGTGTACAATGTACCTTACAGTACAGTGCACTTGGGTCTCAGTCATTTCCAAAGACCCTAGATACTCTCGGAGGACTTTTTGGGAGATGCGCAGATGTGTCGTGGACAGGGCTGTTAGCAGCTTATCTTTTCATGTAATTGTAACCCTTTCCTGACATTTTAACCGCGTTTGGCATGAATAGGTGGCCCGGCTCCAAAATGGCCATGCCACAAGGTTCTTTGTCCTGTCCTTTGGCCATATTGCCCCTTTGCCTTCCCCAGGTCAAGCCGACCCGGGTCAGTCCTTATTTGGTCATGCAGTTTCCCGCAAAACGCCAAGTTTTCGCAGGCTTCTGCATGCCTTGTGTGTGCGCCTCCAGGATGTGGGCTGGGGTGTCTGTCCCCAATACACATCCTGGATGCCAGAGAGTCTGGAGAACTGTGAATGCCTGGGACCACCGTAGTACGTGATTGGTCCACGTATGGGGTGTGTGAGCAGATCTCCCATTGTGTCCTCTCTGTTTTGTCGCAAAGGGAACTTTGGATAAGAGGAGGCCAAAAACACCCATACCATGTCGATCTCTAGGATCCAAGTATCCTGAAACCAAGAAGCCGAGTTGAGGAACCACTGGTGAACTGCTGGAAGGTTTGGCACCCTGAGTTCGCTGTCGTCCCTTGGGACCCCTCTGCATCCGGTCATCCTAGAAGGTCTGTGAAGACGCTTCGACCAATTAGAATAGTGGGACCAACTATTCTCTGCACCTTCAACAAAACCTGCAAGTAAGCCTTCTCGGAAGTGTCCCTGGGCCAACCAGTGGGCTGACCAGCTTACGTAGGACCTTTGCTCTGTCTCCGCCGTAGTTTCGAGGAGGCCCTGGAAACTTGGTATACTGCTAGCTCTGTGTCCCTGGCACCCTCACAGCGAATTTCGAACACTTGCCATTCCCAGGTCTGAAGTGAGACGAGTTCCCCAGGACCGGAGTAAACGTGGTTACCGTGTTGCCCAGCAGTGGCATCGATCTTCGCAGGCGTGCTGCATTTGTGACCCTCTTGCCCCTGAAGCCTGCTGCAGTGAAACTGGCCTGATCCATCCATCAGGAGCGGTGAAATCACCACTGTCCCGTTTGGGAATCATCACTGTATTGCCGGAACTGAAAGCCGCAGAGACGTCTTTTTGTCGCATTTGAACCTGCAGCCGCAGTGGACCCAACTGGCGAAGTTTGGTCCGGAGTGCGCCTGGGGCCGGTGAGTAACCCCAACCTTAACCAGTGCTCCCTAGCGCCTCTATTTGTTTTAACGCACAAGTGGCCCCTGGGGGTCCCTCTCCTTTCCACTGCTAGTGCGAACTAGCAACCTATTCCCGAACCTTGGAATCACCTCTGCCTTCTAGTGGAGGCCCTCCTCTAATAGTGGGAATCTATTCTTCAACGCCTCACCCACCTTCCTGAGCTGCTAGAGACACCGTTTTGCCCATTAGAACAACCGCGTGCATCTGCATTACATGTACTATTGAGCATAAGGCTCCTCTCTTCTTGGGGTTTGGAATAGCTCTTAGTTAGGTGTGTGTTGGATGTTGAAGGGGACTAAAGACTATCTACACTGCCTATTTTCCTCCCCCTCTAGGTTGTGAGCATATTTCGTGCCTTTAACCGTTTAGACCCCAATGGTCTTGTATATATCTTGTATTGATTGTGTTACGTTGGTTTGATAGGATTGCTGTGATTCTTTTACTGTGTGTTGAGTTACAAAGGCCTTATAATAAATGTGCTTATATTTTTTGATATATACACATTTCTGGGAGTAATTTGTAAGTGTCCTTGCTCTGTGTGCTCATTGAGGTTGTTCAGTCACCCTCACCCCTCCTGATACTTAGTCTTGACCACCTGCCATAGCTACCTTGATTGGTCTGGCTTGTCCAGAGGTTACCCTGTTCCAAGAGACTAGGCTGGCCTTCTGAACCTCTGCCCATCAGGTCAGAGTTCAGAAATCCGTCTTAACAACTGGACATTGGTGAGGTATGGTAAATACATTTTATGTCGTCTATGTAAAACAGCGGTTGAGACTAAACTGACACATTGTAACCCAATGCCCAGCATGTGCTAATTTATATGGACTGTATTTGGCTCGTTTTGATGATAAATGTGAGCGCTTTCAGGGGGATGCATTTTGGGCACGTGGTCTGGAATGCACATGCCTTGCGCTGGTATTGGAAGTTTCGAGGCTATGGGTGAGCATAAATAAGATTTTAAGCCCCGGGAAATGGTTGAGACAGCACAGTATCTAAGCCACAGGGAAATGGTTGAGACAGCACAGTATCGAAATGTCAGGAAGTGATGGCTAATATGATTAAAGTACGGTTATAATTTGTATTATTAATAGTAAGTGGATAATTCTTTAAATTTATGTATTTATTGTGTGTATTTTATTGATGTATTATGTGTAGTGTGAGAACTTATATGTATATAACTATAACACACTTTAAAACAAAAAGTGGCATTTCCTGATTTTGGCTGAAATGTGTAGGCAGCCAGAAGAACCTACCTTGATGTCAAAGGAAGCCTGGAGGAGAATGGTGTTGATTACCAGAAGCTTTTCCCTGCCAAACGGAAAGTCATTTAAGGGCAAGGCTATGTTTTTTAGAACGCCTGCAAAAGCAATCTCCTATTTTGGTGCCCCTCTGCCGATGGCCACCACTTCTCATAGGCCATGACCTTTGGAAGAAAGTAAACCCTTCGGTTTTACTTACCCTGTATCTTTGGCAAATTTTTTTGGTGAACATGATCTGTCCAGAAGCCAATAAGAGAGACTGTCTCTCAGTGAATTTCTTGTATTGTTACAACTGCACACATCACCCTAAAGTGAAGTGCACTTAGGATACTTGGTATTATTTATTTCTTTGAATTTGTAAAGCGCCCACTGCCCTCGGGCATCGTGGCGCTGTTAAGAAGGCTTACTTAGATACATAAGTGCATTAGAGGGCATACAAACATGTTGCTTCAAACAATTCCAATAAGTGCATAATAGTGGTTACATAGATTGGTGGGCAAGTGTATGGTGCCAGACACATCTTACATGGTGGCAGCTACATAAAGTTGTGAGGTCAGCATCGGTGGGCAAGGGAATGGTGCCAGCCACATGTTGCATGGCGGCAGCTACAAGACAGTTGCATGGTCACAATTTATATGCATATAATAATAGGTGCCACCCAAAAGTTGCAAGGCGGCAACAGCACATATATGTGTGGTGAAGGTCGATGGGCAAGTGCGTGGTGCCCGGCACAGAGTACAGAGGAGAGAAGCTACATATGGGTGCATGGTTGGTGTCAGCATAGATTAGCATGGGGCCGGTCCCGTATTGGACGGTGGCAAGTGCATACTAGTACATAGGTTTCAATCAACTGGCATTAACATGGAGCAGATCTCAAGGTATGGATGGCGGGCAGCTACAGACACTTACTGGGGTGGTGGGAGAGGGGTGGAGCAAACGACTAGGGGGATAGGTGGGGGGAGTACCAACAGACAGGGGCAAGGGGGGGTGGGAAGTTGAGACGCACAAGGGGAAGCGGAGGGGTGGGAGGAGTTGGGACAGACAGGGGGCAGAGGAGGGGTTGGGGGCATTCACTCACACTGGCAACCAAGGGGAGTGGGTGGGGGTCATTCACTCACAATGGTAAACAAGGGGAGGGGGTGGGGGGCATTCACTCACACTGGCGACCAAGGGGAGGGGGTGGGGTGGCATTCACTCACACTGGCGACCAAGGGGTGGGGTTGGGGTGGCATTCACTCACACTGGCGACCAAGGGACGGGGTGGGGGGTATTCACACACTGGCGACCAATGGGTGGGGGGGCATTCACTCACACTGGCGACCAAGGGGAGGGGGCATTCACTCACAGTGGTGACCAAGGGGATGGGGTGGGGGATATTCACTCACACTGGGGACCAGGGGGTGGGGGTGGGGGGTATTCACTCACACTGGTGACGAAGGGGAGGGAGTGGGGGGCATTCACTCATGCAGGTCTGCGACGTACCGTCATGGACAGGGGTAGACAGGGCTTAGGAGTGGACCTTGTGAAGAGGGCCGGCCAAGCCTGCCGGCATACTCATTGGCGCAGAAGAGCAGGGCAAGAGCCAATCCCAAACCCCTGGGAGCACCATGCCCAGCACTCTAGTGAAGGCAGAGAGCACGGCCATCTTGGAATGGCGGATGTTAACCCAAACGAATATGTCATCAATAACATTGCATGAAATCGGAGCGTTATTATGGCTCGCATTGTGAAGAAACTCCTAGAGTATCAAATGCCTATGCAGGCAAAGTCAAATTCGCAATTCCAAAGTCAATTTCATTTGGTTACATTTACAATGTGCCTAGGAAAAGCTGGTGCAAGCAGATATTTTTCGACCATGGTTTATACTCGTGCAATTTTGCAATTACTGTACGCGGCTAGTAAAAGTGGCTAGCACCCCAAGAAGTCCGTGCCACAAGGATTTTGCTTTTCCTTTGGCCATATAGTCCTCTGGCCTTCTTCATGCCCTCATGGATCTGGAAAGGTTGTATATGTCAAGTCCATTGCCGGGGAAAGCTGCAGCTTTCCAAGACAAAGAGGTGGATTGTGTGTGAGCCCTGATGTAGGGGCTGGGATTGTCTGGTCCCCGTACACATCCTGGCACATGAATGTCTGTTGCTGGACAGACGAGGCCAGTGGCTACCCATGAGTGGCAACCGCCACTTTAAATGGTGCAGAAGATCCTTACCATTGTTGCACTGGGGCGACCTTCCAGTCCAAATGTTGGATAAAATGAGGGACTATGGTAGCCATTCTTCAAATCATAGCTGGAGCCAAGTTCTCTACGAAAGAGCTGCCTGCTGATGTAGCGGTCCAGGTACAGCCCTACTCACCTGCGTAATATCAAGACGACCGTTGTCGGTGCTTCAAACCCTCGACCAGAGGGAACTAGTTTTGACCACTGCTCGAGGATCCATGTCTTCTGAGCCTTTGGAAGTGTCCATGAACCAATTTTTGGACTGACAAGTTCTCTCCTGGGCTACCTCGCTGCAGCAGTCACTTAAACGTGGAGGCTCTTTAACTTGTACTATAAGATGAATAGTGCATTTATAGCCTTCCTGCGCCAGCAGAAGCGGGGCAAGACCTGTACCTTTGTTCATCCTTGCAAGAAAGCCTGTGGCTGCCCGACTTTGGTGGCTCCCATTGCAATCAGTCTTCTTCGCATCCTAAAGGTTTTCCTGAGTCAACTGCTCTGCAGAAGTAATCTTTTCTTCAGATGGGTGTTCAGCTGGAAGGTGCCTGGAACCGAGATCAAAGCAACAGACTTAACCTAAATCCTGCACTGAAAAGCGACCCATGTACCCATGACTCGTGGGCCTTCTTCAACTGGACCAAACACAGAAGACTATTCCCAACAGATTACAGAGCCTCCGCATTCGCCTCTGGCGAATTCAGAGTCAGGCGGTGAAGTTAACATATCTTTTCTCCCCCACTGCTTTTCTCCATAGTGTCACATGCATGTTAAGTCCTTCCCCTAAATCACTCTTTCCTGACTTTGGTCGGTCGAGGCCTGGTCAAAGATCCCTATCTAGGCCTATCCCAGTATCTGGGATGGAGTGAGTTTACTTACCTGAACTTTATTTGTACCTCTTTGACTTTTGTATCGTAACCTCTGGTATCATCCAATTTCGTAGTAAACCAGCCTACAAAGTATAACTTTGTAACTGATGACTAAGGTACAAGGCCCTAAACCATCTGAGGGCTGGACTCGCCAAGTATTAGGGGAAACTGTTCTGAGGTTATTCTAAAGTGTATTTATTGAATTTTATGCATTTGATTACTAAACTAAGATGGATTTACAGAATCGGCCCTGCTGGACATATTTTGGGAGGCCACCCTAGGTGAACAGTAAGCTCAGAGTTTAGCCTAAACCCAATCAATGGAGCAACGGAGAGCAGTCAAGGATTAGTCTCAGGAGAGTGTGAGTGGGGTCAGATGCCCTCAATGAGTCCACACTGAAAAGCACATAAAAAAATCAATGTACAGTCAGTTATAAAAATAGTCATTTATTTAATGCATTTAGAACAAACTGAAAAGTGAAACTAGTAGGCAGTACTACTACACAAAACTCTATAATACAAATATGACATGCATTACTTACCGTAAAAGCATTTCTGATGATTGCATTTGCTTAGATTCACATGCTGTGCATATAGTACGACATACTGTGGTAACCACGGAGTATTGCATCATGTCTTTCGAGAATTGAAAGGGGACGTCGACATGGGCGTGCCTGTAACACTATCCCAGACGTGACGTGTAGTGTACCCAAAATCCATCACGCGTCGAGGTCCCACCGATTGTATTTTTTCTGCCGTGAGGGAGCCTTATGACTATCGTGAGTGAGTACAGAAAAGAGAGAGAACGCAGTAGACGTCTATGTTCCTTCCATCCAAGCGGGGAGGAAGGGTGGGCGCATGTGAATCTAAGCAGATACAATCATCAGAAATACTTTTCCGGTAATTAATGCATGTCTTCTGATACTTGTTAATCTGCTTAGAATCACATGCTGCGCATAGACTACTGTACAGTACCCGGAGTTGGAGATGGGTTGTGAGAAGAAACAGCAGCGAAAACATGTCTTAGTACTGCTTGTCCCACCTGAGAATCAGACCTACAATGAGTGACTAGGCAATAGTGTTTTGTAAAGGTGTGTACAAAACTCCAGGTAGCCGCTTTGCAAATGGAATCTAGGGGAACATTTGCAATTAATGCTATGGAAGCCCCCGTGCCTGGAGTAGAGTGTGCTCTAGGCTTGAAGGACAGTTGTCTCTTAGTAAGAATGTAACAGAGTGTGATACATTTGACAATCCAACTACAGATAGTAGATATGGAGACATGGTCTCCCTCTCTACCTGCTGCCACTAACACGAAAAACTGATTTGTTTTTCTTAGTGGTCGAGTTATTTCCATGTAGAACATGACTGCCCTACGTACATCCAGTGTGTGCAGGCTTCTTTCTATCATGCTTGAGGAGTTCTGAAAGAACGTTGGCAGTTCTATGGACTGGTTCACCTAGGGTGAGTGCGCAGAACCACCTTATCTCTGTGAAATGTAACAAAGGGGTCTACAACTGAGAGGGCCTGTAGTTCACTGACTCTCCTTATAGAAGTAATAGCTATTAAAAAGGCAGTCTTGTAGGTGAGATCCTTAAGACTTGCTTTATGCATGGGCTTGAACAGAGACCCCATAAGTCTAGTCAACACCACATTTAGGTCCCATCCGGGAGCCGGGTTAGACATGGGAGGGTGAATTCTCTTTACTCCCTCCATGGAAGCCTTAATAAATGATATCTTCCACCACAACACCTTCTGTTGTGACGTAGAGTAGGCTAAAAGAGAAGCTAAGTGAACCTTTAGAGAGTTGAAAACCAGGCCTGAGCCTAGTATATGAGTCCGGTACAACACAATATGGGTAGGAGAGTGTCAATGGGGTTGATGCTCTTAGAATTGCACCAGATGACAAAACGCTTCCACTTACTGGAATAACAATACCGTGTATTAGGTTTCCTTGCCTCTCCGAGTTTGTCCACACATCTCTAAGGAAGTTGCAGGTACCCGAACTCTATGACCTTAGCCAGGCCGCTAAGTTCCGTGTTTGCGGGTTTGGGTGAAGTGTCTCCCCTTTGTCCTGAGACAACATGTTATACGGCAAAGGCAGTTTCATCGGAGGAGATAGGGACATCTCCATCAGATGAGCAAACCAGGGTTGGCAGGCCCACATGGGGGCCACCAATATCATGGTGACTATTTCCTGGTACATCTTGTGCACTATCTTGTTGAGTAGGGGAGTCAGGGGATGGGGGCGGTGAAGCGTAAACAAATTTCCCTGACCATGTGATCCAGAGTCCGTTCCCCTTGGAATGGTTCTGGGGGTACCTGGAGGCATAATCTTGGCATCGAGCGTTCTCCAGAGTTGTGAACAGGTCGAAGCCCCATTCTGCGAAAACGTTGGAGACAAAGTCTTCGTGTTATCGCCATTCGTACTCCATGGGTAGTAGTAAATCTCTGCTGAGTACGTATGCCAGAAGATTGAGTTCCCCTGGAGCATGTTGTGATAACAGAAACATGTGTTTGAGAGCCCACTTCCAAACGTTCTGGGACAGTTTGGACAGCCCTGGAGAGTGAGTGCCCCCTTGTTTGTTCAGATAGTACATGGCCGTGGTGCTGTCTGTAAGGACTGAGGACCAGACTGTGCTCCGTTTGCTGAAGCATGTGACCCCCCACCTCCACCCTGTGAGAGATGAGTCTGTAGTGCGAGTGGCTTCTACTGCGGGGTGGTGAAGGACTTTCCCTCGACCACCACTGCAGAGAGAGAACGAGGGCTGGCGAGACAACAACTAGATCATCCCATTGTCGGCTGGTCTGACACCACTGGCTGTTGAGCCACTCTTGTATTGGACGGATGAGCAGCCGTGCGTGAGGAACCAAATAAATGCAAGACGCCATCATTCTTAACAGTCACATTGCCTTGCGTACTGTCACCTCCTGACTGGCTACATATTGAGGGATTTGAAACATGTTTTGGACCCTCTCGTTGGAGGGGAAGACGAGGCCGTCCCTTGTTCGAATTAGAGCCCCTAGGAACTGTTTGACTTGACTGGGGTCTAAGCTGGATTTCTTCTCGTTGATGGAGAATCCCATGCTGAATAAGAGGTCTATCGTCTTTTGAGTATTTGACAGGCATGGTCCGTAGGAATCCCCTGTTATGAGCCAGTCGTCGAGGTAAGGATAAACTGGGATGGATAAACTGCGCAGGTATGCTGCTACCACTACCTTTGTAAATACCCTTGGTGCTAAGGCAACTGATAGTGTCTGTTTTCTATCATGAATCTGAGGTATTTTCTGTGCGCTGGCAACATTGAAATAGGAAAGTATGCATCTTTCATGTCCAATGTTGCCATGTATTCTCCCTGTGTGAGCAGGGGAATTAATTCCTGCACAGTGACCATACAAATCTGTGAAGGTTTTGCAAATGTGTTCACTGGGAGTAAATCTAGTACAGGGCGCATGGTGAGATCCTATTTGGGTAGTGGGAAGTGCACTGAATAAATACCCTTGTTTACCTGTAGAAGAGGTACAACTTCTATGGCGCCCTTTTCCTGCAGGATCTCCACCTCTGGTAGCAGGATGCGCAGGTGTTCCGGCGTCAGGCGTCTTGATCGAGGAGGTCTGAATTGGGGGGTCCGGCAGAATTCTATGCAGTACCTGCAGGTCTGTAATTATCCCCTCCCGGATCTGCTGGTCATTTCTGACCTGAGGCTGGGGAGCCTCTAGGGGTGGAATTCCGTCCCTTTCCCTTTCCACATCGTTGACCTCTAGGGGGATACGGGGTAGCATAGCTGGTTCCCTGGGGCGATGGCCAGTTATTTCCCGAGCCATATTGGTTGTGAGGGAAGCAAGATTGGCCACAAAAGGAACGTCTAGAACTGCTCCCTCTCGTTGGGGAAGGCCTCTGGGTGATTTGATCCAGGGTCTTTGTGCCCCTTTTTAGCCGTTTAAAGCGCTTCATCAACTGCTTTCCCAAATAAGTTAGTTTCCTCCACCGGCTTATTTATGAACGAAGCTTGGGTTTCTAGTTTGAAACCGGAGTTTTGTAACCATGCATGCCTCTTTAGGAGGGTACCTTGTGCCAAGGTCCTGCCAGCTGTTTCTGCCGCATCCAAAGTATTTTTGAGAATACTCTGATTAACCGGTTTGCCCTCAGTTATAATGGAAAGCAGACAAGCCTGCAGCGGTTAAGAGACTTTTTGAAGGCCCTCTTGTAGCATATGTTCCATTGTGCGTCTGAATAGCTAGCCAACAAAGTTGTGTTATTAGCAATGAAGGAGCCAAGCGTTTGATTGAATTCAACTAAGGAATAGCCTGGCCGGCCGGTGTGTTTTCTTTCAAGGGGTCTTCGACAAAATCAGCCTCTGGTAAAGCTTCCCGAGTAGCAATCTGGAAATGTTCAACTGCCCTCCTTAAGAGAGCGTTAAACGTCATCTGGTTGTCAACTGGGGAGGCTCGTCGAGTAGGTTTGGTAAGGGGGAATCCATGCACAGAGCAGCAGGTTCTGGTGTTTGAGTAGGTGATGCCCAAGGCTGAGGATCAACCCAGTCGTGGTTGTCCTCCCATCCCTCTGCGGGGTCAATGGGATCATCCCCAGCGTCCCCAAATGGATATTCATCCAAATTGAATAGATCTATAGGGATCTCATCCTCAGTGAGGTCATACATGTCTTCTTCCTGAGAAGGAATAAAAGTCTTTTGAAATTTTGCAACAGGAAGAAAAAGGCTCTCCTATCGAGGCCTTTTGGGTGTGGACTTCTCTGAGAGTTCCACAAACCTCTCTAACCTATTCATACACCTCTCAAACTTCTCTCTGGTCCATATTGAGGAATCTCAAGGGGTGGGAAAGGCTCTTCTGATCTAGAACGTCGAGATTTTTCTTTAAATGCCGAAGAAAGAGACCCAGGTCACTCTGAAAAGTCTTTTCGAGGACCCAACGGTTGTGGCCTATCTTTGGACGTATCTTTAGGCCTATTTGTAGGTTTCGATTAATTCTTAGGCCTATCTTTAGGTTGACGAGTCCTTAGGTTTATCCTTAGGTATTGACGAGTCCTTTGACCGTTCTCTTTGATTTGCTGCCGAAGCAATGTTAGCGATGCTTTCGGTAATACTTGGAGTCACAGGAGTGCGTTTAGACTGGCCCTGCGGTTGTTTACGGCGCAACCAGGACCTTCTGTTCCGCCAACGCCACCTTCTTATGCATCTCGACGGACGCTGGAATATTGGTGGCAGCGCCCATTGATTTAGATTGCTCGGTCACATGCTGCACCTGTGGTTGCGGGGAGGGCTGCCGATCCTGACTATCGGCTGGCACTGCCGAACTATCCGGTGTGCCCGCTGGCGCTGTTTCGTCGAAGGCAGACCGTGGGTTGTGTTTTTATTGTAGGATGAATGTGCGTCCTTGTCGCCAGGATGTACAGTCCCCATAGCAGGGCTCGCGTCGTGCCCGTTGGGGCTGGAGACCGACAATGCGGAGTGGGAACGCTCCGCCGCGAGTACAGTGGCCTCCGATTCGGAGCCCTGGTCGTCACTAAGCCCCTCGTCACACTCGGCGGCTGCGGCAGCAGGGGAACTACTCTCGACCTGCGACATCCCATAGGCTACCCACCGCTTAACAGTGCGCTCCTTTAGTGTCTTCGGAAGCAGCAGCTTACAAGCCGCACAGGCCGCCTCATTGTGGTTAAGACGCCTATTACACTTAAGGTGTTTGTCTTTCCATAGGAATTTAGCCTTGCATTAAGGACAAAACCGAAATGGAGTTCTCTTCACAGCGCAGGAATAATACAGTGACAAGACCAAGGGAACAAAGAGAGGAAAGGGAAAGGCATGTTTAAAAAGGAAATGTCCACTCCAACCCCACTCTCCCTACTGTGTAGGCCGGCCAGAAGGTCTGGCCACGTGGTCAGCAGCGCCGACTGGATCACTTTCCGTCGAAGGTCCGTGGAGAAGGCGTCGGCGTAGGTCAGGAAAAAGCTGAGACAGCAAGATAATATATTATAAAACCGACCAAAGGTCGAGAAGTATAACAATAGCAATGTCTCTGGAAGAGCTCTGCACAAGACAGCCAGTACACTGGGCGGAAAAAAACAATCTGAGGGACCTCGACACGGGAGGGATTTTGGGTACACACACGTCACGTTAGGGATAGTGTTACAGGCATGCCCATGTTGACGTCCCCTTCCGATTCTCGAAAGACAAGATGCAATACTCTGCGGTTACCACTGGATGTCGGAGTATATGCACAGCATGTGATACTAAGCAGATTAACAAGCATCAGAAATACAATCACAATAGTCAGGCCCCCGTAGCACACTTCACAGGAAGCAGAAAAACGGCTATCACCGTGTAGGTGTCGACAGGCGTGCTTCCAGTCGAGGTCACAGCAGCTGCTCCAAGACAGGTTCCCTTGAAGGTAGGAAGCTGGAATTTGCGGAGAAGGCGACTTGTGGTGCAAGCAGGCGACCATTAAAGTTCTGGACTTGATCGTGGAACGGCGACGGTTCTGGAGAGAAAGCACACGAGAGACCTTGTCAGTTTGCCAGGTAGTCCAGGGACACTTCCAAATCCTCGAGAATACGTCAAAAACAGTTGTCCCGCTAGTGCAAGAACTGGGCCACCACTCAGTCTTTGGAGATCATGCAGAGGAGCAGGGCTTCACCGGGTTGATACTGGGCCCCTTCAGGAGTCGTCTTCAGATCTTCAGCCGTCTTCTCTTCTTCGAGATATTCTTGGCCGTGGCTGGAAACATAGTTGCAGAGGTCCTCCTTTTATCAAAATTCGAGCTGAAGCAAGTCCAAGTTCACCAATGATAAGGATCTGCACCATTCGAATAGCCAGTAGTTGCCCAATCAGGAACATCTATTGGTGTCACATCCACCCCAGAAGCAGGCTTTGTCACCAAGGATGTGGACTGGGACTAGATAGTCTCGGCCCTCTTGCTGGGCCACCTACACTCATAGGCAATCTAGCCGACGAAACTGCATCTTTCCCAGGCAAGGGCATGCCCTTATAAGGACTTTCCTGACCAGAGAGGGCAGGAAGAAGGCCAAACTACAAAATAACCATAGCATAAGAGATTCTTGTGGCACTTCCATTTTCGGGCACTGGCCACGCCAAATGCGGTAAACGTGAATGTGTACACCAAAATAAGTATCCCTATTGGACTGCACTATAAGATGCTGCTTGCAATGTTAAAAATACAAGAATTCAAAAGGGAAACAATGTTTCCCAGAACTAATAGGCTGTTTCCCCATAACATGTTAGCAAAAGGCAAGGGAAGTGAAGGCTTTACTTCCCTTCAAAAAGTCATGGCTTGATCAAAAACAGCAAAAAGAAAGGGGTTCCACTGGAAGCTATGGAAGTAAAGTTGCACAAAGAAAATCTTTACTAACGCCTGTATTACACTCGCTATTGAATCATATGCATTTTTCTTCTCCTACGGGTGAATTTATATTATCCATCTGTTTTATATTAGGTGTGTGACAATATTTGCCTAGAGGTTTTACTTGCTTTGCGTCTATTTTAATGGCCTAGAAAAAGCATTGTGTATATTCGTACTTAACTGTCTAATTTAGTGAACGGAGGATAGCACAGAGGCAATGCGCTGGGCTTGAATGCTGAGGTTCGAATCGCGGGTCCGTGCTTAGAATCCAAACTCAGGTATGGTATTAGGCATGTTATAAAAAAAACAATGAAATAAACAAAAACTTGAATTATTGGTGGTGTTCTGTGCGGAATCATTGTAGCCCTAGAGCACTTAAAAGCCCTCCCGAGATTAAGCCTTACTGCTCTGCTAGCTTACTCTGATTGGGCTTGGCTAGAACTTAGTGTCTCCCTGTTCACCATAATAGGGTGACCACCCAAAATCCACCACCATGGTTGATTTTGGAAATCCATCTTAACACATGCTTTAAGCGGTTCCAGTCTGAAGCATATGCATTTGACTCCATTAAATAAAGGCTATGGCAAGGCACTTACTTTACATAGGCTAAAATGTGGCATGGAGAAAGGTTAGGTGCTCTATACACAGACAGATTTATGAACGTTCGCTTGCGTCGCATCTAGACAGATTTGTAAATATTAGCCATGTGTTACACTTTAACCATGTGTATCACTATATATAATTCTGTAGATTAGTCACATAGAAGAATTTAGAGATTAGTCAATGTACTAACCACCCCGCACCTGCTCCCTCCTACACACCACCATACACACTCACTGGGCTTGCCAACCTATACACTAACACACACACACAACACAGGTAACACGCTTACAACAACAACCCTAGACACTACTCATACAGATACAACAAGTCATTGCGCACAACCTGACATACCATCCAATCTACAGACAATACACACAGACACAGCCCTAGATAACAGTCATAGAAACAACCCATGCATTGGACCTTACCCGCACGGATACAATAAGCAAGTGCAGGCAACCAACCATCCGCAAGCCAACACACACAGACACCAGTTTCTCCAGGTTCTGGACCTATCCCATCACTTGTACCTCTCTAACCAATCCAATCCTCTTTCTTGCAGAGCCACATGAGTGCCTGAAGACTGCTCTTGGGTGGTAGCGGTGCATGGTATAAATCAACATAACACATACTACTGCTTTGTTTGTTATTTTTATACACCCCCAAAAAATAAGAGTCTGCATAGGAGCTAGATTTGTGTTAACTGCTAAACTTTCCTTTTCACATAACCTTCCAGTCATGGAGTGTAGTTTCGGGGTGGGGCAACTTAAAATACTGGATGTTTGGAATATAGCAAGTGAGGATAGGGGGGGGTCAGGAGTGTATCAAATACTGTGTGTACATCTGAATCTGTGTTCAATTTTGGGATACAAATAGTGTTTATTTCTTTTTTATTTGATAATACCGCTAAAGGGGGAAAGGCCTCTAATAATGAATTTTGCCAGTGCTGGCCATGAACACTCCCTGTAAGGGACCCCATCCCAGCATGCTTATTTTAGCAATAACATGCAGGGCTTAAATAACATGATCAAAGCAAGAAAATATCTGATATACTTTAAGAGGCAGAATGCCAAGATCCGCATTTAGTAAAGTGTGGCAGCCACTCTACTGAGAAACGAACATGGTTTAAATAACCTGTTCTAGGGAATGCATTCCTCTCAAGAGGGTTTAACAAGCATGTATTTACTCACTGCTCCCTTCAAAGAGAAGAACTAACTATTCGCATATTAGTCTAGACCCACCGACAATGGCAGTCACACAGAAATGCTAGGAAATTCACCTCAGAGTACCTTCATGAAACCCACACACTGGTTTCAGCCCCATCAGTGAGGAGAAACAGCCTCTCTAAGGCACAGTGAGCAATGGTTCAAATAACCACAAATATGGAATGTATTCCACTTAGGTCTATAACCACATTTTAATACATAATGCTACAGGAAACACGTTTGGCCATGGGTTTGACAAACTCATTTGGCCAACAGATGGGGAAAAAAGGTTTGCCAACTTCTCTGCAAGCTAACATGGAGTTGCCATCCTCATTCATGCCAGACTGGGATTCACATGTGATAGAAGATCCTGAACATCAAGATGTACTACTACTAAAGTAACTACTGGGTAAGGATATAGCACACTTATTGTATATGCTCCTAATGTTGACACAGCGGAGTTTATTATGTCATTTTAAACATTTCGAAATGTATGGGATATACATAGTTGTGGGAGAAGATGCTGACACGATCACTGACTTCGTCTAGTCAGGCCTACTAAACAGCTAAGGCCACTGGGGCCGGCTGGCAAGAGATCTCTTCCCAGGAGGTATGTGGGTTGGAAGATGAGTGGAGAAGACTAGATGACAAGAATAGTTTTTTACATTCTACTTATCAGCTCATGGCTAACTATCTAGAATTGATGGGGGGCTTCGCTCCAACTTCTCCTTGGGGTATTAACCGCATATTCCATTTGACCAAGGACCTTATCAGACCACTGCCCCATACTTCCATCTATGAACCAGGGTGACATTTAAGAGGCCGCACCTTGGGTTTCAAAGCAGAGACTTTGACAGATGGTATGCAATTTACTGCAGGAATTTCTTTCTAAGTAGCAGGGGGATCACTTAGTGTGAGGGGTGCTATGGGTGGTGCAAAAAGCTTACATTCACAGAGTGTGTATCACCACAGAGGAGAATATTAAAATCTATCAGGGGATCGTTGGGCACCCTTAATAAGGAAATAAAGACCCTTGAAATGGAATGTGCAATCACTCACCAATCTACAGTTCTTGAGGCAAATAAAGGCAAGTTGCATAGCTTTGTGGACTTGGCAGATCGAGAAGTGAAATACCTGGGGAAGAGATCTATGGCCCAGGGATTTGGGTAGGGAGACCACCCAAGCAAAATGTTTTAATGGACCGCTACAAGCTAAGGACATCAACACTGAACAGAAGACATTGTGGGGAGTGACACTGCGGTTAAAGAACCGACAGACATTGAAGTTTGAGTATGCTGAACACTAGTCAAGCTAATGGCCAGCAGGATTGGCTCGATTCTTACTAAAACTAAACCTTGCCTTGATTGTGGGGAAATACAGAAGACATTAGTTTTGCATACAACTAACACTGATAAATATCTTACATTAAAAACTGAAAATCAGGTGCAAAGACAGACAATTGAAACAAAGACATTACAGTGAGAGATCATCACTGTTTACATGCACTATGTTCTACCTAAGATGCCCCAAAAAAAAGAGGTGAGGGAATCATAATACAAAAGGCATGCATACCAGCATGCCCAAACACCAGTCGATGAATGGCTCAAAGTAAAGGGCACCTCCCTAGGGTACCTCCCCACTGCCCGTTTGCGCCTGTGCGCACTACAAAGCCATCTACTGCAACAACCGGGTAAGGTGGTAGGGACTGAGCACGGCAGGTGCTGCATTTCTGAAATCCTGCCACTACTTTATTATTACCATTCAAATTTAGCTGCATTTTGAGGGTATCCACTGTACTGAATTTAGCAGAATTTTGAGTGTAGCCACTATCAAATTTAGCTGAATGTTTTAGTGTAGCCACTGCGTTGAATTTTGGGTGTAGCCACTGTAATGAATTTAGATAATTATAGACAACTTTATTGAATTAAACAGCACATCAAAAGCTCTCTTGTGTTTTTCCCTCTCAATCCCAATAAGCTCTCCCACTCCACCTTCCCTTTCAGATCCCTAAAAGCACCTGGAGACCATGAAAATTGCAGCAGTGTTCAATATAAATCACAATAACAGAACGCTTATGTTGGCTGAAATTATAAGAGCTATTGCTAAGTTGAAGTGTTGCTAATCACTGAGTAGAGATGGGTTAACCGCAGAATACTATAAAGAATATGGTATCCTTACATATCCAGTGCTGCTTGAGGTGTTTGCAGAGGATCTTGGAAAGGGATCTCTGCCACCATAACTAAGAGAAGCCATGATAGTGGTGCTACCCAAGAAGTGGAAAAGCAAGTTTAAACGTGCCTCCTACAATCCCATTTAAATATAGAATTGGTAATAAAATTCTGGCTAGGCTCCTGAGCCCTGAAATTGGAACCTCTTATGAATAAGATGGTTCTCCCCGACCAATCTAGGTTTGTAACAAGGCGGTCCACCAGCAGCTGTTCTTTGGCACCCTCACAGCACTAACCCCAGTATCCGGGCAGCTGAAATATGATCATATATGGAGAAAGCCTTACATTCCCTTGATCGCCAGTCCCTTTTCACAGTATAACAGAGAAAGGGGGTTGGGGAGACTTTTGTCACTGTTAGGCTACTCTAAATCTAACCGAAAGCTATGGTATGGGTAAATGGCTGTACTTCACATCTCTTGCCATTGGAAAAGGGCACAAAGCAGGTCTGCCCTCATCCCCCATTCCGGTTTGCCATAGCAATGGAGCCACTGTCTTGTTTAAGGGGGAAAAGCATGGTGGCAGGGGTATCAGGCTGTTCTACCAGAAGATCGTATTATACTTATTTGCAGATGATTTGTTGGTATATGCGTCTGACCCAGAGGTGAACATCATTGACACAGTAAATTAATTTGGAAATCTCTCAGGATTCAGAATAAACTGGTCTAGATCACAGCTCTACCCGTTAACATCAGCAAATGATCGGCAGGCGATCAATGGGTATTAAAATAGTGTCCTGAGGGAGTGACATATATGGGAGGACTCTCATCCAACTCTTCCTCCAAAGCAACTACATAAACTTAAAACTATTATACACCAAAGTAGAGAAATGGCTGAAATTGCCGGTCTACGTTGGCCAGAATCCCATTAATTAAAATGGTGTTCCTTTCAGAATTTGTTCTCCCAATGCCTACCTTTTTCCTTTACAAAGAACACCAAATTAGTAGGGAAACATTGGTCTGGGTGATTGGCCATTCCAAACTGACACAGTTGTCCTTGGTATACCTTGGGTTTCTCAGCATTCAACACAGGTCTCTGCAAGAGTTTGGGTTTTTCTGCATCTATGGGTATTTCTCTCCTTTTCATTCAGGGCGCTCTTCAGGAACACAATGTTCGATTGCGCTCCTGTAGGGGGGGGTCTCTTCTTAGGAAGCCTTTTACCTCCATGCCTTCTTCCCTCTAGTTTCTTTGCTTGGTTCGAGGACACTAATCAGGTTTGCCCCTACGGTCAGTTTTCCCATGTGTGGGCTGGTTTTCTGGGTTATCTCCTTCGAGAGCAGCTGATGTAGGCTTGCCAAAACAGGAACTACCTTCTCTAGGTAATGGAGTCCTGTGTAACCAGCAATCCCTTGGAAGCTCATCAGCTTCCTTCCATTCTACAGCTTATTTTTTCCCCTGTAGATTAAAACTATGTATTTTAGTCCATCTGGGTTTTTGAGGTCTGCATTGGCTTGGGCCGCTGTGACCTTGTTTGCTGCCTTTGAATTTGCCCAGAGGTTGGGTTTCCCTCTCCTTAGACTCTAGAGGGTTATTCTGCTGGGAGCCCTTGGGGAAGGAAGGGATCTGTAATACCCCTTAAGATGTGATAGCATGCCTTGTTGGGGGATGAGAAGTTCGCAGGACCCCAGTCCTTCCACCCTCTGGGAGGCACACCGGGAAGAAGCTGGGTAAACATAGCCCCAAGTGGCTTGCACATCCTAGGATGGGGCACTCCCTCAAATCCCCGCAGTACCAACAGTTGCAAGCCCAATGCTCTGGTCGGACCAGTGGATATGAAGAAGGGGTCTCCCAAACGAGGATCAAGAGGAACAAGCCACAATCCAGCAGTGCCAGAGGGAAGAAAAGGGAATACTAGAGCCTAGGAGCCCCAAAGCAGGTGTGATACACAGTTCCAAGGGCGGACCAGAGGAAAGATTCTCCAGAGACCCTTGAAGACTTCAGCAACACTGCACCGGTGCAGAGGGTATAAGCAGAACCCCAAGGAGAATCAATTATCAAAGCTTCTCCATAAACCACTGGTCCTAAGCGCAGGAAGTAGGTGACTGGTCTTGGGAAGGGCAGATGGTGATCGCTGGAGAGATTCCGTTCCTCATGTGCAGGATTCTGATGATGCGGTATAGTTCAAGAGACCCCAAGGAAGGAGGGTTCTAGATTATTCATTCTCTTGATCCAACAAAGAGTTTGAAGATCTGGCATTGCGGTTGGACAGCAACTGGCAGCAGAGGCCCATGGTGTATAGCAGAGGTGTAATATGGAACCAGGGCACTTTCCATGGGTCATAGAGGCTTATCCATGCTGTCCGCAGCAAAGGGGCTCCTTGCTTCTGGGACAAAAAGACAGTCAGGAGCTGCAAGGGAGACAGGGCAGTCGGGAAGGTGAGGTTATCAAGTTGTACCCAACGGATCAGACTGAAGGAACATTGCAGTTGGTTCCTTCTTGGCAAATGGGGAGGCATAGCTTCTTCTGTCGGATTGCTGGGAGGACTTGAGATGCTGGTTCAGAGCTTCAGTCAACTTCATTGAGCAGTAGGCCTTCTGGGTGTGCAGGTTTGTGTACCAGCAGCAAGACAAGGTGAGTGGGTAAGAGGTCGTCTTTTATCTCCATACAGGAGGTTGGGGGGGGAGACCCCAGTCTATCACACATTAAGCAGAGGAGACCCTCCTTAAGCAAATAGTGTCCGAAAAACCGCCTGTCCGAAAGCCACATCTGATCTAGAGCCGGCAGCCAAACAGTAGTTCTTTCAGGCCCATGTGGCCGCCCTGCTTATGACTTGGCCAGGGGACATGACGCTGGAAAACGATGGCAGTTGCCTTGGCTCTGACCGCGTGGGAATGCATGTTGACCGGGGGTGGCTTGTGCTGTCCCTTGTAGGCTTCTTTGATGGCAGAGATCATCCACTGGGCTATGGAGGCCATGGATGTCTGACACCCCGGTCTTGAACCTCCAAAGGTGATGAATAAAGCATCAGACTTGCGGAAGCTCTTCCTCCTGTCCAAGTAGAATTTAAGTGCACACCTGACGTCGAGGCAGTGCAGAACTCTGCGCCTCGTCTTTGGGCTCAGCAAAAAACGTGGCCAGCAAAATTTCCTTGTTCAGGTGGAATACAGAAGGCATCTTAGGAAGGAACGCTGGCTGTGTCCGTAGGACTACCTTGTCCTTGTGAAACGTAGTGTATGGCTCCGAGGTGACCAGCGCCTGAATTTAGCCGATTCTACAAGCCAATGTGAGGCCTACTAACAAGGCAGTCTTAATGGTGACCAGCCAGATGTCTACGGACGCCATTGGTTCGAATGTTTTGTGCGCCAGGGCACCCAAGACTATGTTGAGGTCCCACAAAGGGGTGGGGCTTCTTGATGGGTGGGTGGAGCCTGGCGAGACCTGTCAAATGTTTGACAATCGGGTTGGAGAAGGAAAAGCTCTCATCCTCCGAGTTTCTGTAATCCCCAATGGCTGCCAGGTCAGTGCAGCAAGTGTCCACCTGCACGCCTGAATGGGTGAGATGCGCAGAGAAAGAGAGCACGTCGTCCAGTAAACATGCCAGAGGGTTAATGCCCTTAGAGTCTGCCAGTGGCAGAACCTGGTCCACTTGCTCTTATACTGGGCTCTGGTATATTTGCTCCTGGCGCGCTGTACGAGCTCTAGATTAGCTTTAGAGAGGCTAAGATGTTCTAGCGTGACTTGTTCAGGAACCACGCTGTGAGGGCTAATTTCTCTGGTGCGGGGTGGATGACCCTGCCCCCCTGCTGTGCCAGAAGATGTGCTGGGCCTGTAGGCAGGCGAATGGGAGGCTTCTCTGAGAGGCTGAGCAGCTCCGAAAACCATGGCCTGGCTGGCCTCCATGGAGCTATCAGGATGATGCTGAGGAGGCGAGACTACTTGATCTTGCATATCACCCTGTGAATCAGGGGAGTGGGTGGAAAGGCATATGCTGTCATTCCGTCCCAACTGATCTGAAAGGCATCACCCAGGGAGCCCGGGCCCTGACCCTGCAAGAAGGCGAACAGTTGGCACTTCTTATTGCCCCGGGAGGCAAAAAGGTCCAACTGTTGCTTGAAGGGCTGCTTTCTACCCTGCTGTTTGGCTGTGCTGCGTGGCTCCTACGTGTAAGGAACAACACACGTACCCTTTTCTGACTGCACAGAGATGATTTTGCATTGCTGGACCCATGCGCATAATCTGAAATCCTTGATGAAAAACGTACATTTAATCACAAACAACGTTGTGATATTCGCCGGATAGCTCTGCCCACTGCCCCACCCATCTAGGAAGCCGGCATACAAAAGAACGCCCCAGCGACCCTTGCAACGTTACGCCCCGTCGCGTTAAGGGCTGCTTTCTACCCTGCGGTTTAGCTGTTTGCTGCGTTGTTACGGTGCAACCTTTATCAGCAGGAGCAAGAGATACACGACAGATAAAGTAGGAACTTAATCTCCAGTGCACATTTTTGATCATCAGACTTCCAACATTAACCATAGGAAAAAAGAAGCCATTAGACTCCAATTGCTAAACGCAACCAAATATAGATCACATTCTACTAAAGCTTGCGACCAATCCCAAGTGTTGCTCTGAGACTTCAGCATTCACAGTTGAGCACGTGTGCCACCAAACTGTCTGCAAATACTGGTATTCTTATCAATAGCACATAGTATTGGATTGCGCATGGTCATTTGTGGGGATATTTTTTTTTTTTTTTAATTGTCTACTCAAGGGACCTTAAACCGACATTGAGGCCTACGGGCTCTCCGGATCCTGCGGTTAGTATTTAGGAAGTTCACACTGCAACTTGGAGACAACAAGTGCATTTCAGCAACACAGAAGTTAGCCCTGTGGACTGCGGGCCTCGTGCCTTTGACTCAGGAGCAGCAAAGACTTGGGAAAGGTTCCCAACCTCACCTTGAACCAATTAAACTTTCATTCGAAGAACGAAGTAGCCTCTTACAATTAGCTCACTGTACAACTCAGAACAATTTTGTATCAAGACAGGCCACTGCAGATAGATTCCTAATTCAAATCACAAAGGTTGGAATTTAATCTGCACAAAAATGGCAGAAGATGCTGTACTTGTCTCATTAAATGACACTCAAAGTGGCCCACACACAAGACAACGCTCAAACCCAATTTCCACCTCTAACATACAAAGCAAACCAAGAACGAAAAGTACGAAACCAACTAAAAGTGATCAAGACTCCAAGGTATTTTTGGCATCTGATTCACAGCTTCTACCTATTGAAATCAGTCGAAAAACTCATGATCTGACCCCTCCAGAACCAGTTATTGCAGAAAACACACAACTTTTGGAAATGGGGTAGCCAATCCAACCAAGAAAGAATTCTGTGAGCAACCTTACGAGAAACGAAGCTTCCATCGACTCTGCCGCACAGGATGAAAAGAACAGATTGGCACCTACAGATGTTTCTGGGGTGTGGCAAAGATTTGGGAAATAAGATAGAATAAACCAAAAGAAGATTCCAACCACTTCACATGAAGGAAACCTCCCAAGTGAAGATTCAGCAAGCCGAGGAAAACAATGTGATGTCACCGGAAAACAGTGCGATAAGAAAGCCAACAAACAGCAACCGGACTGCCATCCACAAAAAAGAAAATCTTTATACCCGATGGAGATAAAGACATGGTTGACTCGCCTTCAACAAACATCTTAAGTGTGTCATTAACAGGGAACCATGCCATGATGGACCAATCCACACCGTTGATCTCCCAAAGAGACAAAGCAGCGCTAGCAAAGAGAAGTTGGCAATCAACTTACGAAAGTAAGCGTCTTTCACAGGACATGGCAAACTCACTCTCAGCTCAACGCAATCCAAAAATAGCGCAATTATCACTGGACATGATTGAGATTGAAACACTTCTGGCAAACGAAGAAAAACCAAAGGAAGTCTTTGGTCATTCACACCATGAAAAGACCACGTCTAAATTTCAGCCAATTTTGTTGGAAGATCACTTCAAACATGATGTTTCAAAAGGAGATGGCATCACTCCAAAACAGTTGCAACACAAACAAGTCCCAGTTTCACTGCGCCAAGTATAGCAAAATAAAAATCGGGAGTCCAAGTGATTTGTATGAAAGAACAGCCATTAAAGTCCAAGGTTTAGTACAAGCAACAGCCTAACACGTGTTTCGAGCCTTCCACGGCTCTTCATCTGAGGCTATTATTAAACATCGGATACAATAACAAAATGGAGTGTGCGACATTCAATAGTATAGTGACACCATACAGTAACATAAGCAGGACAAATAAAGGCATAGCATCCAGGGGAAAAGCTCAGGCCACTGGGTTTCATAAATGTGGCTTTTGCAACATGTGTAAATTTACTTTGGAAACATCACAGGTCTCCTTTGGAACTAGAGGAGATCACACAATTGATCCTTTCATCAACTGCAATTCTAAATGTGTTGTGTATTGTATTATCTGTACCTGTGGTCTGAAATATATTGGGAGCCCTATTCGCCCCTTGAAGATTCGCATCCGCGAGCACTTGGCTACAATTGGTAGTCAAGAGTCCAAATATCCTTTAGCCAACCACTGGCAAAAAACTCATCAACTAGACTGTAAGGATGACATACGTTTCGTTGGCCTATGCAAAGTGTCCTTACCTCCGAGAGGGGGCAACCTAACCTTGAAATTACGACAATTGGAAGCAAGACTAATCTGTAAATACCGTACTGTCTTTAATGGATTAAATTCGGACCATGATTTTGCTACTTTCCTGTAACAGCAGGCTGTCCCTATTATTGTCTCTGCCAATTTGGTGCCTCTGCCCTCACTGTATTATGGAATTTTGGTTTGTGTGCCTAACCTCTTATTCTTTGGCACACATTTTTATTAACCTCCTTAACCATGGGGCCATTATTGTAAATTGAACTCCTTGTGCAACCTGTACATGTTCTTGCAGCAGCGCATTCCCAGACAGTATCCTGTCCCTCTTAATTCATGATGTTCCCTCGGTTAATTTATCCAAAATTCTCCATTTCGCTTAATGGTACTCCCTTGATTTTCTACGGGCACGCAATTAATTTAGTAATTACCCACTTTGCCCTCACTTTTGCTTTCCACCTACAATTTTCGCATTTTTTTTAAAAAGAAAAAAATAAATAAAAAATACATTTACTTCCCTTTTCATTCTTTAGTGGCTTTCTATTTCGCATTTTCTCTCGTGTGTGCACTGAGCATGTTTTAGGAAATGTTTGTTTCATTTAATATCCCTTACTTACCCATTGAATTGCTTTGTATTTTTAGGCAGTTCAAACATGGCGGCTCTGTTGGTTCCTTCCTTCTGCCATGTTTTTCTGACCTGATGCATTTATCTAGTCCTCTTTCTAGCTTCACGACCAACCCATTCATTTCTTCAGTCTGTCTAAACAGCCGACCAGGTAAGACGGTTTTACATGGCCCCCTGTTCACTTTGGAATTGTAATTCAGTGTTGATGCTCATTCGAGCCAGAGGTTTAACCTCTTCAAGTCTGCTCAGTTTAGTGCTACTAACGGGTACCTCTTTTTGATTGTGTGCGCTCTTTTTGTTGCATTAACCAGTTTCTTTTCACCACCTGGTAAATATTAACTTAAATTTGTTTCAATCACTGATACAGTTTGTTTCTTTTCTTCCCTTTCCTTTATTTTGCAGCTATGACCGCAATTGCGAAGCCTTCAGGTACTTTAATTAATTATTTTTTTTTCCCCCTCATCCCTCAAATTGCAACAATTTGGCCATTTCTCCATTGATTGTTTCTTTCTTTCTCCTCCGCAGAGTACTTTTTGGGCATTGTCCCTTCAGCTTAAATTTCAGGCTCGATCCCTATAAAGGTAATACTGCCTCAGATTAATTGGTGTCTGGTTTATAAAGTGTAAATTTACACTAGATGATTTTTTTGGCATTATTGTTTTTGATTGCGCTGCCGCAGTCATTCCATCGAATAAATTGTAACGCTAGTACAAATTTGTTTTTCTCTCCATTTTGAATATTTCAACATCCACCTCCTAATGGACTTACACCACTTCTGGTATGGCTTTAAATTTATTACGTTTATACTTTTTTCTTTTGTCAAATATGCTTTTGATTTTCGTTTTTGTCTTGCAATAACCCCATTGCAAATTGCATACATTTAATTTTGGCTCATTCATCCCCTGCTTTTCCCCTGGATGCTATGCCTTTATTTGTCCTTCTTATGTTACTGTATGGTGTTACTATATTATTGAATGTTGCACGCTCCATTTTGTTATTGTATCCTATGTTTAATAATAGCCTCAGATGAAGAGCCGTGGAAGGCTCGAAACACGCGTTAGGCTGTTGCTTGTACTAAACCTTGGACTTTAAAGGCTGTTCTTTCATACAAATCACTTGGACTCACGATTTTTATTTTGCTATACTTGGCACAGTGAAACTGGGACATGTTTTTGTTGCAATTGTACTTACCTCAGTGGAATAATTGCAGTATATCCACACTACCCAGATACCTGCAACCTTGACCCTCTTTGTCTAATTTATACTTACAAGCGAAACAGATCTTTATTGAGTCGTTCATATACAAAATTGAAAACCGCTTAGACTACAAGGCCGAAACAAGCAAGATTTGGCAATGACGCCTCTCAGACATTGCAAGAAATGACATAGCAGACAACTCAAAGTTAACTGAGGCATTAATAATTATGATGACCACCAGCAAACAACAAACTGCCAACCGATCTCACACTTTGCAATTGCCAAACCAAATCAATCACATATGATAAAAGCACAAAAATCTGTTCAACCGGGCCAACAAAGGCAGGGTTGAATCAGTCAGAGAATCCTACTCAACCACCTCAACATCTTGGTACAAGTGTTAGTATACCAAACACAAATATGCAAAACAAAAATAAAGAAATTAATTCTGAAACAATAGGAAGCAATTACTCCATCTTCAGTCCTATGGTCAACAATACAAAGTTACAAAAGAATTTAAAATCAAAACAAAAAAGAACAAAACAAGTTGGCACTAGAGCCTTTCTGAGAAACCACAATGTTCTGAATCAAACAATAGACATTGCCCCACCAGTGGCAGATACTGGATTAAGTGCTCCCCCACTTCAATTGTCAAGTGAGACAGGAAACAACTCGGTAATGTCACGAGAAAACAGCCAAACGGAAGAATTAACTGGAGGAAGCGCAACTAGATCTGCTGCTCAACTTGTCACAAAACAGTGATGAAGAACCATACAACTCAGATTCAACCAAGTGATGCCTCTCTTGTGATTGTAGACGAATACGAGAAAACGCGGTCATCTCAGAAATAACAATTATCTTTATCATGTGAAGATATATCCAATTCCACATTTGCTTCAAATGAAGTACATTTAAATCATTCCGGAATTGATGTCTCGAATATCGATTCCTCAACAGGTTTAAATCAAACATCCAAATCTGGACTACTGCAACCTATATTTGGCAACCCACAGAAAACCACCCAATCACCTGCAATCGTCTTAAAAAGAATACAAAATAATACTGATGAACTGATCCTTAAAACACATTTTTTGAGGTTATTCAAGGCAATTCCGGACTTAAAAAACATCACAACTCAAAACATCTTGACAGTAAACTTCAGACGATAGACATCTGGATAGGATACAATTACTCCTTAATTCTGCCAAAAGAAAACATCTTATCATCAATCATAAGGAGACCTTATCCTCACTTGGATTTGAAGTAGATAATGCAAAGATGCAAAGCCACAAGATGAAGCTGATATGGAAAAAACCCTTCAAAAAAAGAGCTTCCTCTTTAACCGACAAAACAATTCCGACATTGAACGAGGATCGGCAAGAACTGAATATAACCAAAGAAACACCTGGACCAAGGAAAATAAATACCGGGATTCACATGTCCCATCAAAATGATCTTGATCAAAATGAATATCAAATAAGGAGAGTAATGGATTGGTCCCAAATGACATACTCGGACAAAAGGGACATAAGCCAATAACCATTATTGCAACAATCACAGTCTAAAGTCTCCTTATGCTCCTGGAACACATGAGGAAACAGCCACCTTTTCAATGATCAAGATCACGACTTGACAACTTACGATAGTATATGCATTCAAGAATCTTGGATTACAATTCAACCGATTTGTGACAATTATACCGTGCTGATGACGCCAGCTATAAAAAACTAAAAAGGTAGGCCGTCTACCGGACTGCTCACCTTAATCAAAATGTGCAGTAATTTCCAAATTGCTGAATCAGTCAGTGTAAACGACTGGATACAAATAACTATATTAAAGCTAAACAAGTTAGATTCAACAGAAAATCGAGACACATTCGGCATAGTCAACATCTACTGGAATCCAGTTGCAATAGCCGATGAAATTTTCATTGATAAAGTGTGCTCCGGGTTAGACTATATTTTTTTAAGATTCCCAAAGATCAACATAATATTATGTGGAGACCTGAATCTTCATCTGTTTGATAAGATGGGACTACCATTAAAAACCTGCAACATTGCCTCGCGTGCCAAACAATGGTTAAAAGAAATAACAAGAGGTCTTTCCAGAGTACCATTCTTAGACCAAACATCGGCCAAACCACAGCACACCTGGTCCCGAGGCTCCTCTGGTGCCACTATTGATTATATATTTCTGCCAGAACAGATCCATTCCAAACTAATCCAAACAGACATTGTGAAATTTGACAAGAGTGATCACTTGCTCCTGACAATTGCTTGGCAAATGCACAATCCACCAAAAGAAAATTGCAATTTCCTGAACTAAGTATAAACAAAAGGCTAACTAGATTAAGAATTAAAAGTCACACTGGGAAAATGTTCTGACTGCCTAAACAGCGATACTCTGTCTAATAGGCAACGACTGAATTACCCACAATTATTAAATAATCTTGAACAACCTCGAAAAGTAAGAAACCAATCGATCAACCCTCACGCACACGCATATTCAAACAAAATCGGAAACAAAAAAAAAAGGAGCTGAGATGGCAAATCAAGTCAATAAAACGGCTACCAGAAATAAACCACGAAAAAATAAGACTGTTAAAACAGCACTATAAAAACTGGCTTAAAAGCAATCACATTATTCAAAATCAGAACGATGCTGATACAATGCTATCCGCTTTACAAAAAAACAATACCAGAGACCTATGGAGACTTTTAAATCCACAAAAGGAAGCAGCAGTTCCAATGTCATCCAATGTGGACGAACAGAGATGGAAATTGCATATTTCTAACCTTTACAAAGCACCTACGAATGAAGGAAAGAAACCAAACAAACAAATAAAAGCGACTTGGTCATTCCTTTGGGAGACTGAAGACATAGAGAGGGCCATTTCCAAACTAAATCCTTCACAGGCACCAGGTCCCGACAGACTCTCAAATGAAATCATTAAAGCAAACAAAACAACCTGGACACAGATCTGCTCTCTCATCTTCATCGCAATTGATAAAACCAAAGCCATACCAGCATCTTGGCAAAAAGCAGTAATACTGCCAATTTATAAAAAAGGTGACTCTAAAGATCCAGGCAATTATAGACCAATCGCTCTTTTGGATCCACTGGGAATTTTTTTTGCAAATGTACTGTTAGAACAGCTAAACACCTGGGCAAAAACAAACACAATTTTTGCAAAAAGACAAACGGGTTTTGTAAAGCACGTCGGAACAAACAACAACCTATTTCTCCTAAATTTGTTAAAGCAAGAAGCTATCCATACTTAACATCAACTACATGCACCATTCATTGACCTCAAACTGGCGTTTTACTTAGTAAATATAGAACGAAACTTTGGTCTAAATTACATCTATGGGGATGCCCAGGTCATATACTGGAAACTTTGAAATTATTATATGAAAATACATCAATCAGAATTAGACTTTCAAAGGATGGCACAATCTCG
This sequence comes from Ambystoma mexicanum, assembly GCF_040938575.1. Lineage (NCBI taxonomy): Eukaryota > Metazoa > Chordata > Amphibia > Caudata > Ambystomatidae > Ambystoma > Ambystoma mexicanum. The sequence goes on from NC_090932.1 coordinate 529,924,840, forward strand.
CAAGACATACAAACTTTTAATGGCCTCAAACAAGGTTGCCCACTATCGGCTACATTATTCAACTTATTTACAGCTGACTATGAATCGGAGACAAACACCGGGACAGCTAACCCCCCCCCCCCAAAGCTAAATGGAACACCCATCTCCTGTATGATGTATGCTGACGACATTGTCATCTGCTCTCAAACACCGAGCGGACTGCAAATAGCTTTGTCTAAACTAGAAATCTACATGAAGGTAAATGGCCTAGAAATAAACACGCAAAAATCGCAAATCATAATGCTAGCTCCGACAAAAATAATCAGGAAATGAAAATGTACCTAAATCAACGACCATTAGCCCAAGCGTCAACTGCAAAATACCTAGGGATATGGGTGAATCAATCTTCAACAGAAGTTAACTGGTCCAATTCTCTGAAAACCAAAAAAACTTTGTCATTAGCACGCCAAGGTCTTTTTCTCCACCATAAATATGGCAAATTTACTTTACAGCCGATTATTACGTTTTATAGACAAAAGATGGTGGCCATCCTCCTGTACAGCAGTGAAACGTTCATCAACCTGGACAGCAGGATATGGGCACATCTAGAAGACCTTTTTTGGAGAAAAGTTACCAGAGTCACTTCCCGCGGTTAGAATCAGATATGAATTGTCACTCCAATCCCTATCATTACATACATGGAGAAAATTAGATCTATATAGGAAGATCTAGTCCGACCAACACATTCCAGCATTACAAATATTTCAAACAAAAGAAAATGCAACACAAGCAACTACTCTGCAGGCTTGGAAAAATCATTTGGCAGTCATAAGAAAGGCAGCAAATATTTCATTCGAATTACTAACACAACCACTAGAAAAAGCAACACAAAAAAAAAGAATCATCCAAAACAATTGGATAACGACTATTGAAGCCAAAGGAAAATACAAACTTAACCAAGATTGCAAATTCGATATACATTCAATAAATCGTCTGCCGACACACCTCCAAAAATCCCCATCTACCCAAGCCAGAGACCTTTTTCTCCGGTTTCGATTGAATCTGTTGCCAACAACGGAATCTTTAGCATCGAGGAAACTCCTACCAAAGGACATGGCTTTTTGTAGATTCTATAGAAATGAAAACGAAACAAACTTTGAAACGCATCATCATATCTTGCTCGGCCCTGACCGACACTAAGATCCGCAGCAGAGATATGTATCTAACAGCAACAGCTCAATTGAATCCAGAAGACCGTTGGGCAAAGTTACTCCGGGGTGAAACAAAAAAGGAGATTTTCACCTTTGTATATTTTCTAAATATACAATTTTGGAAGAAAAACTGAGCTAAGAAATACGTTTTCTAAAGACAATTGCTAGCAGTTGTAATCGAGATGAAATATGATTTAATCAAAAAAATGAAAGGTTTAAAATATAAACCAAAACAATTTAATTTAAAAAAAATATATAAGAAGGAGGTCCCCCTGAGGGTGGCCCCATTTGTGAAAGATCTCCTGCAGCACTAGGTCATTCAACTGCCACTCGTAGTTGTTCGCTCCCAGTCTACTGAGCAGTTCTGCCTCCAGGTTCGATTCCCCCGGCAGGTGGACTGCTGTGAGGAAGATGTTGTTCTCCAGGGTCCATTCCCACGTGCTGATTGCCAGCCTGCACAGTGGGGGGTTGGGGGGGGGGGGAGCTCGGGGAGGGGTTGGGGGGGGGCGTGGATCTGGTATCTCCCTGCTTGTTGATATAGACCATGCTGGTCGAGTCGTTTGTCTGAATGAGGACGACCTTGTCCTCAATGACGGGGAGAAAGGCCCTGAGGGCCAGCCAAATGGCCTGCAATTCCAGCCAATTGATGTGGTACTCCTGCCGGGTCCAGGAGCCATGGACGTAGTGGTCACCAGTGTGGCCCCCTAACCCTCGAGAGAGGAGTCTGTGGTGATGGTGACCTGTGGTGTAGGTTGCCGGAAAGGCTTGCCCGTCCTCAGGTTGCAGTCCCCAGACCGCCATGTGAGGTCTGGGTGAAGTGTTAGAGGAACGCTGATCATCTCTGACTGATGGCCCCGTTCCTGGTTCCAGGATACTGCAAAGTGCAGCTTTATCCTCATCATCCTGAGTCTCCTTTGGGGGAAGGCCAAAAGGACTGCTGCCATGAGACCCAGTAGGTGTTGGTACCACCAGGCCGAGGCCACTCTGCTGAGGAAGTGCGCTGTGGCTCTCTTGAGTGCCGTGATCTTGTCCTCCGAGGGAAAAACGTTCTCAGAGCAGGTGTCCCAAATGAGGCCCAAGAATGTCAGTGTCTGCATGGGCTGCAACTGTGAATTCTTGAGGTTGAGAGAAAAGCCCAGCTCGTGCACTGTGTTCATAAGAGCGTGGGAGGTATGGTGCACTGCTTCCAGAGATGTAGCCCTGACAAGCCAGTCGTCCAGGTACGGGTAAATGTGGGGGCTTTGCGATCTGAGGAGGGCCGCCACCATGTTCAGCAGCCTGGTAAAGACCCTGGGGCCGAGTTGAGGCCAAAAGGGAGCACCTGTATTGGAGATGGTAGCCCATGATCCTGAATCGATGAGGCTGCCAGATTGGGACGTGGAGATACGCAGTAAGCATGTACCAACATGTGTTTACCCTTTCTGTCCCCACAGGCCATCTCCACCCCCTCTGGTTCCCCCGTTATGTTCCCTTGTGCCCCCCACCCTTCTCACACACATGTGATGCGTGTTTAGCTCGATTCTTCTACCCTGCTCACCCTCCCCCCCACACCAGCCTACTTCTGCAGGAGTCTGTCCTGATACATTCTGGTTTCACCATCACAGTCTTGTGGCCAATGCTGGATTTGACTTTTATGGACTTCACTGATTCACGGTGCGTCACCCTTTCTCAACTCTCATAATGAACTTCCTTTGCATCTTGTACTCCTGGTGGCCCTGAATCATGCTGTTCCCATCTTCATCTTGTACCCTGGCTTGCAACACTATGTGTCACTACTGACTTCTGCAATTGAATTCCCTCTCCCCTCTTGCTTCTTCACTCTTTTTGACTGCTTACTCTGTTCTCTCCTCCTCTCCCTTTTCCTATCTCCTCCCCCTTACTTTTTTCTATGCAATTACTCTATCAGAATTGTCCCTGGACTTAGTATGATAACAACCTCATCTGTCTCCTCCCCCTTCCCTTACTGCCCCCCCCCCCCCCAGCACTATCTGAAATGTTGTCAGGCCTAGTACGATAGTCGCTTGTTTTGTTCCTCTCCTCCCTTTCTGCACCCCTCTGCCTCATCTTTTGTTTTTCACCAGCTCTACCAGTACGGTAGTCGCCTGTCTGTTTCCATTTCCTTCCCACTTTCCCCCTCCCTTCCTTTTCTATGTTTTAGCTCTTTCACTATCTGAAATGTAGTCAGGCCGAGTACAATAGTTAATTTCACATCCTTACTGTTCATGCCCTGTAAGAATGTAATAGTATTTTCCCTTGTTCCCTCCCTTGTCTTTAAACGCTTTGAAACACATTGTGTATAAGCGCTATATAAATAAACTATCATATCATATCCAGGGAGCACATCCAGTCCCCCTTGCAAGATGTCTCCGCTATCAAAGCTGGTGTAACCATCTTGAGTTTTTGTAGAGGGAGGGAGAGGTTGAGGGTGGAAAGGTCCAGCACAACTCTCAGGCCCACCTGGTTCTTTTTCTGAATGTGAAAATCCTGGAGTAAAAACCCAAGCCTCGCTGGGAGGCTGGGACTTCCTCCACTGCCTGGCTCTTGACGAGCGACCGGATCTCTGCCAAAAGAGTTGCTGTCCCAACCTGTGGGAGTAGAGGGGAGGAGGGAGGAGAGGCTGGGATGGGGAGGCAGTACCCCGTGGAGAATATAGAGGGGATCCAGGGGTCAGCGAAATTCTGGCACCAAAAATGAGCATGGAGAGCAAGCCTGCCCCCCCACCCCCCACTGGAGATACGTGGACCCGGTGGAACGTGTCATGCCTTCTTTCCCTCTGCGGCTGCTGCGGAGGAGGACTGGAAAAAGCCCTTAATCCACCCCTCTTTTTGTTGTTTGCGCCGATGCTTGGACTGCGCACAGTCAGGCTGCCTGGACCTCCGCTCTTGGAAGCGGCGGAAACCAGCTTTGCTGTGACTGGATGTACGGTTTGGGCGTGGTCTTTGTAAGAATGGATAAAGACTTGGCCATTTGAGAGCTGTTTTTCTTTTTATCCTGCTCCCTGTCCATTGTGGAGTGGAAGAGGTCACCCGCTTCGAACGGAAGATCCAGTTCCTGGATATCTGGGTTAAATTTCTTCGCTCAGAACCAGGCCATTCTTCTCATGTGCGTTGCAATACAGATGGGACGGCCAGGTGTCAATGTGGGCCACGGAGGACTCCATGATGTCCTGCACCACGATCTTGGCCTCTGCCAATCCCGCCTTGAATCGCGATTGGCTCTCGGAGGAAATCTGCAATTTCCCGCCAGAGCCTCTGGTTAACGGCTGCCAGCATGGCATCCGCGATGGCTTGACGCAGGTGCAAGGACGCGTTGGAATACAGCTTCTTCCCGTATGCCTCCAAGATAGTCTCCTCCTTGCGTAGCAGAGCAGCATGGAAGAGGCTGAGGATGACTGAGGCTTGGAGTACAGTGATGCCGCAGCAATCACCGAGGAGTGTGGCCGAGGATGGGTCGATAGCAAGAGTGCATTCCCCTCCATCTGCCTGTACTTGGTGTCCAGGTGTTTATTCACCGGCTGGGCTTGTTAGGGAGAATTCTCTGTAAAGGCTAATTTCCCAAACCTAGTGAGTCCCCCAGCAGCGTTGCTGGATTTTTGGGGTTTATTTTTTTCTCCTGCTAAGAGTGAGACTCTTTTCCTCCCATTCTTAGACATGATTTGAGGTGTTCCTTTGACTTTGTATGTGTTTTAAGGGCTATGGGGTCCTTTACCCCTTAGGCCTTCATGTGTTTTTGGTATGTGGGTTACACAGCACCCTCCGTGCCGTAACCCAGGGGGTGTTGTAGTGACCCCCAAAAACAGACTCCATACCCTGGGACTGACTACTGTCTCCCAGGGCATGTAAAGTCACCATTGGCTGTAATAGTCTCAAATTGTGAACAGAACCAGTACAAACCATCCTATTGTGGACGTACTGGTCGGGGCAATTCGATTGCCCCGGGGTCTGTTGTTCGAGGGGGCACTGTCCAGTCCCCCCTGACCGAGCTTTGGCTGGTGGCAGTGGATGCTACTTTTTAAATTCGACCGCGAATATATTCCTATGGGATTTTCCCATTGTTCGAGGCTACCACTTTAACATAGCCTCGAACATACCGCTGGTTTATTAAATTAATATAAATTCACCGGTTGGTATTTTTTGCCAAATCTTGGTTCCAAAACGGCGTTTGTGTTCGCTTCTGTGACTCCAACCCAAGTCGAGCCCTTTGTTCCACTTTTTGGCGGGCTTCTCCACAGAAGCCTCCAAAAGTGGTGCCACTCTGTCTGGGTACCACAGGGGGTGTGGGAGGGGGTTTAGGCACCCTGGACTGAGTTGCCTCGGCAACTCAAGTGGCAATCTTGTGTGATTGGCCCAAGTGGTGAGCCACCCGGCTCACCACTTAGCATGTTTGAGTGACAGCTAGGCTGAATGAATGGGGGTTTTCTGCATAAAAGCAGGGCTTTGGGGACTGGAACTTCAGAAGTCGCCACAGGACCTAAAGAATCCAAGGAGGGAGAAGCCGAGCCGACCTGCAACGACGACACCACAGGTGGAGCCCTGCTGAACCGTCTCACCACTTTTCCCGACGACAGAGATCATCTCCAGTCCGGAGAGTCTCCTTCCTTTGACTGGTGGGGATAACCAGTTTGCCCGTCTTTTCGTTCCTGGACCATCTCGTGGCCGCCTTGCCTGTGCCAAGCACCCCAGCAACCGGAATACCATGGTTTACCACTACCGCGAAGAAAAGGGTGGTACCTTGTAACCGGGAAACTCCGCGGCTGGTTTCTTGCCTGGCAGCGCAATGACCTTCAGCTTTCCTCCACATCGAGATGACCTCTTCCTCTGGACGAAACACCGACTTGCACCCGCTGCCAGGAACAACTGCCCCCGCTGGAGCGTTCTTCCCACTTTCAGGTACTGTGTCCCGCCAGGCTTCCCTTGCGACAGATCGTTCGGGGTGACAGTAAATCCTCAACTTTCTAACCTGGGCTAGCCTGGGACCTGTTAACTAACTTTTCCTGACTTGATCTCAACCTTTTGTGAACTATTTACAAAGACTCTTTGGGCATAACCCCACTGTGTGATCCTGGACACATTTTGTTTGCTCTCTCTAATAGTGGGCCTGGGATTTGAACTTCCTTGCTCTCCAGTAGACTTTGCCTAACCTGCCTCACTATGCTTCTTTGAAAAGTATTGAAATGTGTGTGCTTTCATAACCCTGGCTTTTTCCCTCCGTTTTTTAATAACTTATTAGAGTGCCATCTTATGTTAAGCGCTCACCTCTGTCTGAAAATAAGTGGTGTTTCTCATTAAGACTTGTCTTATAAGTAATTAGGGTTGTATATATATTATAGTGACCTTGTGTTGAATTTATTTACCTCTCTTTGTGCTAGTGTAATTTACATGTGTGTCTTTAAATAAATAATTATATACTTTTACACCAAAGCTCTGGTCAGTGTTTGCTTGTGCTACTGTATCTCTGTACCTATTGTGTATACTCTATATACTGCCTAACTCTTCTTGAGAGAAGTCTGACTGCTCAGCCACAGCTACCAGGTAAATCTGGGTGGTACAGACTGCTACCAACTGGGTTTACTGCCAACCACCTGTAGTCCTAAATCTTTTGCAGTGGTCCGTAAGGGAACTACACAGGTTTCTGCCTAACAGGGCTCAGTAGGGCTTGAGCCAATTCTTCTTAGCCAAGGAAACTACTTCCTTCTGCATTGAGATCCCCGTTCTGGCAACGGGATGTATCGTGAGGACTTCTGCGAGGACCCCCTCTGCTGGTTGCTCGACTTCGAGCTGAGGAAGGCCCAAGTACTCTGCCAGGCGTTCGTGGAAGGCTTTGGCTGAAGACGGCGTGTCAGGGTCTTCCTCTTCATCTGTGTCCACCTGCGGATCCGGAGTGTCTGGCACCAAATGGGTGAGTGCTAGGAGCCGGGGGCTGAGGTACGGGGACCAGTGCCAGGGCCTGCGGCGGAAGCTGGTGCGAAACCACCTGCACGATTGGCTGGGGGGCCGGAGCAGACTGCTGAGGCTTAACAGGGACCGGAGGAGCCTGGGGTGGGGTCTGAGGCGCAGGCAGGACAAATGGAGGGAGCAAGTCCCTGAGGATGAACCCCATCTGTGGACATTTCATGAGCCCGAGGAACTTTTCAAAAGAACCTGTCCTCACAGGATGGATTGGTGGTAGGCGATATTGACGGGGTAGTGGGCAGCTGCTGGAGCCGTCACGTGCCCGGCCCGTATAGATGCAGCAGGAACCAGCCTTGCGCAAAGGAAGGATAAGCTGTAGGTCACATACCTGGTTGACAATAGTCCCACCTCGACACATGGTCCTCCGCCTGCCTTCCTTGAAAGGGAGTCGGCCGGATGTCTGGATTTTCTGGCACAGCAGCAATCTTGCCGAGCTGCCTTCCACGTGCCTGCATCATGTTGCTCGGCACACTGGGCCCGCCCCGTCCAGGACACTAGTGTGGATCATGGGGCCTACCCTGTTCCTCAGGCCTAGGCCCGGTAGACGTTACGCCCTTGGCAAATCTGCCGGTAGAACTGCGTAACGGCATCCCCTCAGACATGCCGGTACTAGGGCGTAGCCCTTTGGGTGAAGACCCGGTAAAAGGACCTTCCAGTCCCTCAGCGCCCTCACCGGGAGGATCAGTAGATCCCTTGGCCTCTTGGACGGTAGCTGATACAGCCTCGGGACTTGTGCTGGTACAAGGACCTGGGCGGTCCCTCCGGCGCGGGCGAGTCCTTGAGAACGAGTCTCCCTTGCGGGGTGTGCCGGAAAAGAGTGGCCCTACCTTGGGCTTGGATCAATGATAGACGAAGTCCTTTAGGTCCTCTGCAGGCAATTGTAAGAGCTCCTTCCACCTCGCCGGTCTGTTCTTCAAAGAACTTCGAGGAAAGCACGTTGCACGATGGATTAGAAATTGCGTTTTTCCAGTGGACGAGATTGGAAGTGGAGCACAGGCTGTCTTGAAATGCGCGAGGGAAAATTGATTCTGCATCTGCAGCCTGCACTTTACAGACGAAATGAACCAACAATCTAAGTACACAAAAAAGCATCGACCCAGAATTCTTCATAAATTGCTTGCAAATGCAATTCCAACTCAAATAATGCACACGCTGCCTCAGTTGAGCCTTGGATGATGAATTAGTTATGTTTGTTGGTATGTAGGACAATGGTCCACATATATAAGTATTCTCCATGATCTCTCGATTTTATAAAGGTAGCGTATAGTGAAAAGGTAACATCATGAACGGTTTAGAGCTTTCAGTGTATTATATTTACTTAAAATGTGTCTTACTAAAGTATCCATATTTACCAGATTCTGTTGAATTTTTAAATGTTTTACTTTACTATATTATATCTGCCCCAGCTTTCTGGAGCCTACAATAAATCAGTTAATTGTGACCATTAGTAAACAATGACATAGTGCCCTTTAAAAGTCACATAATGTTTTTGGAATCTGTTGCTTGACATATCCCTTTTTTTCCTAGAGCACACTGATCTAAGCACAGAGCCTCACGAAACCACAGACACGTCCAGTATCCCAATTGTGAGCCCTACGGACATGCACAAAGTGATGTTTTTGAGCGCTGGATCTGCCCACATATCTAATACAACTTTAACTTATCCCTTCTACTACTTTATGACCATGTACTGAAAATGAAGGAGCCAGATTCTGCATCAATTACTTTTCCGGAGTCCACATCAAGCTCACTCGCCTATCAAGTAATTTTATTGTACTTGTCCTTTACGAGAATGTGCTATGCTTGGAATAACAAAAAAAAAGTTTATGTATAGTATCGGTTATTTACACCAAGTGGCATGCATGGGTTGCTCTCTATATGCACCATTGTCTGCATCTCATTGTCTCAGTACCATTTCGTTGTTTTCATCCGTACTAAACAAGTACCTGTGTTATAGGGGGATGCTGGAACTTCGACTACAATCATTTCCTCAAGTTTATGTATGCAAACAAAGGGGGGTCTGGGAATCTCTCTACCAGCACGAACACAGCCCAATGACCTGTTCAGAGGAGAATTGCCTAGCATTTCGGCGCTGGACTGCCCCTGGGAAATTTCTTCTCTGTGAAAAGGACAGTGAGCTAAAGACTTGGTAGAGTCTCTCCCAGGGGTTATTCACCCAAGAACAGGTCATTGGGCTGTGTTCGTGCTGGTAGAGAGATTGACAGATGAATGTACATCCCATGGAGAAACATGGTTTCATCAAATCCGTCGAACATCTTGAACCCAGGTCAATGCAAATAGACCGGATAGCCACTTACCGGCACGTTTCAATAGCCAAGGCCGTGCGAGAGCAGTTTCCACACATTCGGCATCAATTTGAGTTATGGCACATTGCCAAATCAGTCCAAAAAAAATGTACAGCTGCCGGTAAAAAAAGGGTTGGGAAAATATTTTGAAGTGGTGTCAGTCTATTAGCAACCCACTTCGGTGGAGCTCCAAAATGCGTAATGGATCTGTAGAAATTCTACTTGAAAAATGGTGTTCATTGATGCACCACTGTTCCAATTTACACTCAAGGATGTAAAACCATAATTTCCACGAATGTGCACATAGATCTTTATCGAAGGAGCAGGAACGCAAGCAGAAGTGGTTGGTGCCATGTTCCCCTCCACACAAAGCACTTAAGACCACTGTGTACGATACAATGCTTTCAAGAGAGCATGTTATCTCAGAATTCTGTCATACACGAGATTTGGAGGTGTTCCATAATATGTGCCTAAATTACAGGCCCAAAAGGTTGCATTTCGGCATAGACGGCATGTAGGCCAGAACAAGACTAGCTGTACTTGCACACAATGAGAAAGTTGGGAGGGAACAAGCAAAAACTGAAGGAACCTTGGGGATGCTTTGTTAACTCATGGCCTTTACAAAACAAGGCAAATAATGGGTGGCCAAGCAAATATACCAGGAAATGGAATTTAAAATTGTGAAAGATTTGACATGGAGTGTGTTGGCCATGCATACTCATGGAATTGATCCAGATTTTGTTCCTAGGACACATACAATGCCACAAAACCTTGCAAACTAGGCCTGTCCATCTAAAGAGGAACCTGTTGAAAGGGTGACTTCCAGATTTAAATGATTTGCAGCTGTCTTCATAATCTGCTCATAATAACATTTTCAATATGTTTCCCAATGTTTGGACATTGTACATAAACAATCGAATGCAATTACACAATAGCGATGCTATAAAAAGCATTAAAAAGTATTTAACTATGCAGATTTAATCTGGTGTTTGATTCATTAATGTACAGCTTTTAGCTTCCCTTCATTTATATTACTTGTCCTCCATCAATAAAGACATGTCTGTGGTTGCTACTGGTACTATATTTCAGAAGAGAATTGCCCTAGCAAATTGGTGCTGCACTGCCCATTTGGGTGGCAGAAATACTGATATGCAAATGGTCATTTGCCATCAGTCAAAGGTATACTGAGGTTTGGTGTCTGTCAAACCCTCTGCTAGACCTAAAATACATCCACACATGTAGTACATGGCACTGGCGTTGATGGCCTATGGTGAGTTCAATTTTCACAGCAATGATAAATTGCGTGACCTGTGTCAGCCCCATACGTTCCAGAATGTTTTGCTTTACTCGTGTGTTATTTTTTCTTACACCTCGGTGAGTGGGCACATATATATATATATATATATATATATATATATATGGGATACATTACTCACCGTAATCGTATTTCTGATGCTTGTATCTGCTTAGATTCACATGCTGTGCATAGGCCGACATCTAGTGGAAGCTGCGGAGTATTACAGTTTGTTTTTCGAAAGTCGAAAATGGGCGTCGACACAGGCGTGCCAGTAATACTATCCCTAGTGTGACGTCCACTGTACCCAAGATCCCTCACGCGTGTAGGATCCTCAGATTGTATTTTTTCTGACATGAGGAAGCATGAGGAGTAGCGTGAGTACAGATAATCCAAGCAGATAGACAGAAAGGTAAGACTACAAGCAATCATGCGCCTTCTCTCGGAGGGGAGGAAGGGTGGGTCGCATGTGAATCTAAGCAGATACAAGCATCAGAAATACGATTACGGTGAGTAATGTATCCCTTCTGAGGCTTGTGGAATCTGCTTAGATCACATGCTGTGCATAGATTAGCGAGCAGTACCAGAAGAAGGAGGTGGGATGTGAGAAGGGTCATGAGCAAACAGGTGTCTTAGAACCGCTTGTCCCACTTGTGTATCTGTCTTGGAATGAGTGTCAATGCAGTAATGCTGAGTAAAAGTGTGAATAGAGCTCCAAGTAGCCGCTTTGCAAATGGTGTCGAGGGGAACATTTGCAATGAAAGCCAGAGTGGCACCAATGCCTCTAGTAGAGTGGGCCCTTGGCGTAAAAGGCAGAGTCTTTTCAGAAAGAGAGTAACACAGCTGTATACAGTTGATAATCCACTTCGAGATAGCGCCCTTAGAGACGCGATCCCCCTCTCTGCCTGTAGCTACGGAGACAAACAGTTGATCTGTTTTCCTTAGCGGTCTGGTTTTATTTACATAGTATAGGACCGCCCTACGCACATCTAGGGTGTGTAGTTTCACCTCAGCCGAGCTTTGCGGGTTTTGGAAGAAAGCCGGAAGCTCGATGGACTGGTTTACATGGAACTTGGATATGAATTTAGGTGAGAACCTAGGGTGTGTGCGTAAAACCAGTTTGTCCTTGTGGATAGTAAAGAAAGGATCCTGCACTGACAGAGCCTGAATTTCACTGACCCTTCTTATGGAGGTAATGGCTACTAAGAAGGCCGTTTTATAAGTCAGGTGTTTGAGACTACTTTTATGCATGGGTTCGAATGGGGGTCCCATGAGCTTAGCTAGCACCACGTTGAGGTCCCATCCTGGCGGTGGGTTCGAAATAGGAGGGTGAAGTCTCTTTACTCCTTCCATGAAAGCTTTAACCACTGGTACTTTCCACCACGAGACCTTGTTATGGGATGTGGTGTAAGCCGAGAGGGCTGCCAGGTGTACTTTCAGCGAGTTAAAAACCAACCCTGCATCCAGCAGGTGGAGCATGTATGTCACAACGTTGGAAGGAGTGCAATCAACCGGGTTGATTTGTTTATTCTGGCACCAGATAACGAATCTTTTCCACTTATCAAAGTAACAGTGCCTTGTATTTGGTTTCCTGGACTCCTTTAGAATGTCCATACACCTCTGTGGTAATTTGAGATGTCCAAACTCTATGACTTCAGGAGCCATGCTGCTAGGTTCATAGAGTTGGGTTCCTGATGCACTGTTTGACCCTGTTGCTGGGACAGTAGGTTGTACCAGGCTGGGAGTCTGATGGGTTCGCACACCGCCATCCTGCGTAGGTGTGGAAACCATGGTTGTCTCGCCCACATGGGAGCAACTAGGATGAGCGTCATCGATTCCTTGTTCATCTTGTACACCACCTTCCTGATGAGAGGAGTTGGTGGAAAAGCGTACGCAAACATCCCTGACCAGTTCATCCACAGGGCATTCCCTTGGGAGTCCGGCTGGGGGAACCTGGATGCAAATCCTGGGCATTGTTTGTTTTCGCTTGTGGCGAATAGGTCTATAGTGGGGAAACCCCACTGAGAGAAGAGATCTTCTACTACGTCTCTGTGAAGGACCCATTCGTGTTCTTCTGGGAGGGAGTCTCTGCTTAGAGCATCCGCTAGGGAATTGAGCTCCCCTGGAACATGTTGCGATGACAGGAAGATGTTCCGTCTGAGTGCCCATATCCAGATTTTCTGGGCAAGCTTGGACAGATTTGGCGAACGAGTCCCCCCTTGCTTGTTCAGATAGAACATGGCTGTCGTGCTGTCCGTCCTGATCTGCACCGACAAGTTCAGTAGATTGGGCTCGAACGCCTTTAGCGCTCGGAATACTGCCAGAAGCTCTAGCAGATTGATGTGGTTCTTGGCTACTGAGTGAGACCAGAGACCCTGAGCTGTGTGGTGGAGATGGTGAGCTCCCCACCCAGTCAGGCATGCATCTGTAGTCACCACGGCTTGTACTTCGGGATCGTAAAAGGGTTTCCCCTTTGCGAGATTCTCTCTTGTCCACCAGTGTAGGCTCTGTACGAGTGTTGGCGAAACGACCACTAGATCGTCCCAATGACCACTTGCCTGAGACCACTGTTTCGCCAACCATTCCTGCATGGGACGCATGCGCAGACGCGCGTGGGGGACCAGGTAAATGCATGACGCCATCATGCCCAGTAACCGCATAGCTTTGCGTACTGTTATCTGTTTACCTGACTGATAATGCGGAATTTGCAGAAGTATATTCCGAATTCTCTCTTCCGAAGGGAAGGTCAATCCTTTCTGAGTATCTAGGATAGCTCCTAGAAACTGTTTTGAGGTGCTTGGCACCAGACTTGACTTTTTCTCGTTGATGGAGAAGCCTAATTCGTGGAGGAGGTCGATAGTCCTCTGAATGTTTGACCTGCAAATTCCTGGGGTTTCCCCCGTTATGAGCCAGTCGTCCAGATAAGGGTACACCGGGATTGCTTCCCTGCGTAGGTGTGCAGCCGCCACCGCCAGTACCTTGGTGAATACCCTTGGTGCTGAAGCTATCCCGAAGGGCAGTACCTTGAATTGGTAGTGGCGACTGTCCACCTTGAAGCGCAAGTACTTTCTGTGCGCTGGGAGCATGGAAATATGAAAATAAGCATCTTTCATATCCAAGGTTGCCATGTAATCCCCCTTTTTTAGGAGGGGGATTACCTCTTGTAGCGTGGTCATACGGAATTTTTGGGGCTTGACATACTTGTTGGCAGGCCGTAAGTCCAATACTGGGCGCATTGTCAAATCTTTCTTTGGCACAAGGAAGTAAGTTGAATAGATACCCTTGTTTACCTGGTGTCCTGGGACGAGTTCTATCGCGTCCTTTTCTAGCAGAATGGCGATCTCCTCGAGAAGGATTCTTTGATGCTCTAGGGAGTGCACTCTTTGTCGTGGAGGATGGTTCCGGGGACGCTGCAGTAGTTCTATACAATATCCTGCAGATACTGTTGACAGCACCCATCTGTCTGAGGTGATCCCTTCCCAAGCCTGGGTGAAGGTGGAAATGCGTCCCCCTACTGGGGTTGCGTGGCAAGGGACCCTGAACTGAGCGTCACTGTTTTGGTGGAGGCGTGCCACCTCCCTTGTTGGGGCTGCCTCTGCCTCTTCCACGACCTCTCTTGTTACCCCTGCCGTAACTCTGGGTAGACTGCTGGTTGTTATTCCATTGTGTACCCTGTCCCTGGGCATAGTTGCCTCTTTGTGAATTTTGGCCGCGTGGGCGACGAAAATTACTGTTCCCCCTCTGGTTAGGGGGTTTGTTGGTAAGCTGGCCAAGGGATTTGAGAGTCTCATATTCATCTTTGGCATTTTTAAGTGCGTCTTCGACCGCTTTCCCAAACAATAGGTCGGGTTCCACTGGCTTGTCTATTAAAGAAGCCTGGGTTTCTGTCTTGAATCCCGACTGCCGTAACCACGCATGTCTCTTGATAACAGTACCTTCTGCTATCAATCTCCCTGCGTTGTCAGCGGCGTCGAAAGTTGCTTTTAAAATACAACCAGACACGGCTCTCCCCTCTGCCGAGATCCGAGCCAGCTGGCCCTTTAACGGTTCTGGAGCAGAGGCAATGAGCGCCGCAACTTCTTCCCATTGATGGCAATTGTAACTAGCCAACAGGGTGGTGGAATTCGCAATCCTTGCTTGGTAGGCGGACGTTGAGGCTACCTTCCTGCCAAACCCGTAAAGTTTTTTGCTCTCCTTGTCGGGAGGAGCTTCTGATGAAGATAAGGGCGTGCCAGCCCTTTTTCTAGTGTTGGTAACCACTAGGGAATCTGGTTTAAGATGTCCCCTTATATACAGAGGGTCAGACTGGGCTGCCCGGAAAATCTTTTCAATTCTGGGGTTGACAGCTCTGGTGAGGTTCGGATTCACCAGGGAAGGATCTATTCTTCGTTGGATGGATTTGAGGATAGGGATGGTCTGAGCGACCGGTCTTCTCTCTCCTACAAACTCCTCCGCGAAGTCCCTTTCCTCCTGTACACCGTAGGTGTCGATGTGGAAGTGTTCCGCTGCTCGAGCGAGAACCTCGTTAAGGAGGGGCTGGTTATCAACTGGAGAGTCAGTAACTGGGGCTTCGCTTTGTACTGGGGAATCTACTCTGTAAATTTCCTGCTCATCTTCTCCCTCCTCCAGGTCCTCATCCTCTGCATTGTAATCTGTCCCGGTTTGTTCTTCCATAATTTCAAACTCCTGGTCCTCCTCAGGGAAAACTTGTCCCTGGTAACTGGGGAGTGGAGTAGAATATGGAGTGGAGTAAGGCTGAACCTCGAAGGGTTCAGGTCTTTCGAACCGGGGCTTTTTACTTAGCGGGATAGGATCGGAGGAGCCTGAGGGTGTGGCCCCTTGAGGGTTATATGAAAGAAAGTGTTCTGGGTTCTTATCATAAAAATCAGCCAAGGAAGACATCCTAGACATAACCCTGTCTATGTCTTCACTGGACCATTCCCTGGAACAGGGTATTACTTTAGCAGGTGATGATTTATGGGACTTTTCAAGGGTAGACTTGTGTTTGCTTGTCTGCCTAGGGTGAGAGGATGGCTTTACAGGGGTGGAAGGCTGTGCTTTCCGCTGTTTCCCCCCCTCCCCGTGCGTGGAAAAATGTTTTCCCTGTCCCTTGGAGGCCCCAGAGACTTTCGACGCCTGGCGCCGAGGGTCTGGAGAGGTATCTGTGTGCTTCGGGCGTGGGGCCTCACTGGTGTTAACCGCGGTCTCGGTATCTTGGAGCGCGGCCTGGGGGTGGAAGTCGTCTTCGTCTCCCGACGATCGAACTTCCGTTAATGTGTGTAGCGAGGCACTCTTGGCAAGAGTGGATGATTGCCTTGCGTCGTGAGGTGATCTTGATCGAGAGCGCCCAGAGGACACCGAGTCGGACCGTTCTTTTTGTGCCTCTTTCCGGGAAGTCGACGTCGTCGAGGTCCGGTTGGTCTTAGTGTGTTTAGTGTGTGTTAGGTGTGTAGCGCTTGCGTCGCCGGGGGTCTTCCCCATAGCCGCCCTGCCGGACGACCTTCCGAGGTCGGGGACCTGCGCTCGCCGGCTGTCTTTCGACGCCATAATGCCCTCGCCTTCCGAAAGTACGGCGTCGCTGCCATCGCTGAAGGCGCCCTCCGCTGCCATGGCCTCCTGCCTGGCGTGGTGGGCCCAACGCTTTGTCGAACGGTCCTTAAGTGTCTTAGGTTTAAACCTACTACACGCTCTGCAGTTCGCTTCGGGGTGATCCCTCGGCAAGCAGAGATTGCACGTGGCGTGCCTGTCGACCCAAGGGTATTTGCGATTGCACTTGGGGCAGAATTGAAAAGGGGTACCCTCCATACGCACCTTAAGGCAGCGGGCTGCTAAGTGTAGGAATATATAAAATGTAACTATATATCAAGAGTGAAGAGTATGTACCACCCCCCACTCTCCCTACTTGTAAGGGCCGAGGCCAGCGGCCTACTAGGCCCGGGCCGAGGCCAGCGGCCTACTAGGCCCGGGCCGAGGCCAGCGGCCTTCCGAGGCCCAGATCCGTCGTGCAGCAGTCGACGGTCGATGACTTCTCCAGCCGTCGTCGAGGTTGAGGGTCGACGTTGGGGTGGGGAAGGGAATGAATAAGAATTATAATTATAATAACAGCAAAAGTATGGCTAAGGCCAGGGAACTCCGCAAGATGCTTCCGACCAGTATGGCGGAAAAAAACAATCTGAGGATCCTACACGCGTGAGGGATCTTGGGTACAGTGGACGTCACACTAGGGATAGTATTACTGGCACGCCTGTGTCGACGCCCATTTTCGACTTTCGAAAAACAAACTGTAATACTCCGCAGCTTCCACTAGATGTCGGCCTATGCACAGCATGTGATCTAAGCAGATTCCACAAGCCTCAGAAATATATATATATATATGGGATACATTACTCACCGTAATCGTATTTCTGGTGCTTGTATCTGCTTAGATTCACATGCTGTGCATAGGCCGACATCTAGTGGAAGCTGCGGAGTATTACAGTTTGTTTTTCGAAACTCGAAAATGGGCGTCGACACAGGGCGTGCCAGTAATACTATCCCTAGTGTGACGTCCACTGTACCCAAGATCCCTCACGCATCTAGGATCATCAGATTGTATTTTTTCTGACATGAGATAGCATGAGGAGTAGCGCGAGTACAGATAATCCAAGCAGATAGACAGAAAGGTAAGACTACAAGCAATCATGCGCCTTCTCTCAGAGGGGAGGAAGGGTGGGTCGCATGTGAATCTAAGCAGATTCAAGCATCAGAAATACGATTACGGTGAGTAATGTATCCCTTCTGAGGCTTGTGGAATCTGCTTAGATCACATGCTGTGCATAGATTAGTGAGCAGTACCTGAAGAAGGTGGTGGGATGTGAGAAGGGTCATGAGCAAATAAGTGTCTTAGAACCGCTTGTCCCACTTGTGTATCTGCCTTGGAATGGGTGTCAATGCAGTAATGCGGAGTAAAAGTGTGAATAGAGCTCCAAGTAGCTGCTTTGCAAATGGTGTCAAGGGGTACATTTGCAATGAAAGCCAGAGTGGCCCCAATGCCTCTAGTAGAGTGGGCTCTTGGCGTGAAAGGCAGAGTTTTTTCAGAGAGTGAGTAACACAGCTGGATACAGTTAATAATCCACTTCGAGATGGCACCTTTAGAGGCGCGATCCCCCTCTCTGCCTGTAGCTACGGAGACAAACAGTTGATCTGTTTTTCTTAGCGGTCTGGTTTTATTTACATAGTAGAGGACCGCCCTACGCACATCTAGGGTGTGTAGTTTCACCTCAGCCGAGCTTTGCGGGTCCTGGAAGAAAGCCGGAAGCTCGATGGACTGGTTTACATGGAATTTTGATATAAATTTAGGTGAGAACTTAGGGTGTGTGCGTAAAACCAGTTTGTCTTTATGGACAGTAAAGAAGGGATCCTGCACTGACAGAGCCTGAATTTCATGGACCCTTCTTATAGAAGTAATAGCTACTAAGAAGGCCGTTTTATAAGTCAGGTGTTTGAGACTGCTTTTATGCATGGGTTCGAAAGGGGGGCCCATGAGCTTGGCTAGTACCACATTAAGGTCCCACCCTGGTGGTGGGTTTGAAATAGGAGGGTGAAGTCTCTTTACTCCTTCCATGAAGGCTTTAACTACTGGTACTTTCCACCACGAAACCTTGTTATTGGAAGTGGTGTAAGCCAACAGGGCTGCCAGGTGTACTTTCAGTGAGTTAAAAACCAATCCTGCATCTAGCAGGTGGAGCATGTATGTAACAATAGTGGAAGGAGTGCAATCAACCGGGTTGATTTGTCTACTCTGGCACCAGATAACGAACCTCTTCCACTTGTCAAAGTAACAGTGCCTTGTGTTTGGTTTCCTAGATTCCTTTAGGATGTCCATACACCTCTGTGGCAAATTGAGATGTCCAAACTCTATGACCTCAGGAGCCATGCTGCCAGGTTCATTGAGTTGGGTTGCTGGTGCACTGTTTGACCTTGGTGCTGGGACAGTAGGTTGTACCAGGATGGAAGTTTGATGGGCTCGCACACCGCCATCCTGCGTAGGTGTGGGAACCACGGTTGTCTTGCCCACATGGGAGCAACTAGGACGAGCGTCATCGACTCTCTGTTCATCTTGTTCACCACTTTCCTGATGAGGAGTTGGTGGAAAAGCGTACGCAAACATCCCTGACCAGTTCATCCACAGGGCGTTCCCCTGGGAGTCTGGTTGGGGGAACCTGGATGCAAATCCTGGGCATTGTTTGTTTTCGCTTGTGGCGAATAAGTCTATAGTGGGGAAACCCCACAGAGAAGATATCTTCTACGACCTCTCTGTGTAGAACCCATTCGTGTTCCTCTGGGAGGGAGTCTCTGCTCAGAGCATCCGCTAGGGAATTGAGCTCCCCTGGAACATGTTGTGATGACAGGAAAATGTTCCGTCTGAGTGCCCATATCCAGATTTTCTGGGCAAGCTTGGACAGATTTGGCGAGCGAGTCCCTCCTTGCTTGTTCAGGTAGAACATGGCTGTTGTGCTGTCCGTCCGGATTTGCACTGACAGGTTTAGTAGGTGGGGCTCGAACGCCTGAAGCGCTCTGAATACTGCCAGAAGCTCTAGCAGGTTGATGTGGTTCTTGGCCACTGAGTGAGACCAGAGACCCTGTGCTGTGTGGTGGAGATGGTGAGCTCCCCACCCCGTCAGACATGCATCTGTAGTGACTACTGCCTGTACTTTGGGATCGTAAAAGGGTTTCCCCTGTACGAGATTCTCTCTTGTCCACCAGTGAAGGCTTTGTACCAGTGTTGGCGAAACGACCACTAGATCGTCCCACTGACCACTTGCCTGAGACCACTGTTTCGCCAACCATTCCTGCATGGGACGCATGCGCAGGCGCGCGTGGGGGACCAGGTAAATACATGACGCCATCATGCCCAGTAAACGCTTTGCTTTGCGTACCGTTATTTGTTGACCGGACTGATAATGCGGAATTTGCAGTAGTATATTCTGAATTCTTTCTTCTGAAGGAAAGGTCAACCCCTCCTGGGTATCTAGGATAGCTCCTAGGAATTGTTTTGAGGTGCTTGGCACCGGGCTTGACTTTTTCTCGTTGATTGAGAAGCCTAACTCGTGGAGGAGGTCGATAGCCCTTTGAATGTTTGTCCTGCAAATTCCTGGGGTTTCCCCCGTTATGAGCCAGTCGTCCAGATAAGGGTACACTGGGATTGTCTCCCTGCGTAGGTGTGCCGCCGCCACCGCCAGTACCTTGGTGAATACCCTTGGTGCTGAAGCTATCCCAAAGGGCAGTACCTTGAATTGGTAGTGTCGACTGTCCACCTTGAAGCGCAAATACTTTCTGTGCGCTGGGAACATGGAAATATGAAAATAAGCATCTTTCATATCCAAGGTTGCCATGTAATCCCCCTTTCTAAGGAGGGGGATTACCTCTGGTAGCGTGGTCATACGAAATTTTTGGGGCTTGACATACTTGTTGGCAGGCCGTAAGTCCAATACTGGGCGCATTGTCAAGTCTTTCTTTGGCACAAGGAAGTAAGTTGAATAAATACCCTTGTTTACCTGGTGTCCCGGGACGAGTTCTATCGCGTCCTTTTCTAGCAGAATGGCAATCTCCTCGAGGAGAATCTTCTGATGTTCTAAAGAGTGTACTCTTTGTCGTGGAGGATGGTTCCGGGGACGCTGCAGTAGCTCTATACAATATCCTGTGGATACTGTTGACAGCACCCATCTGTCTGATGTGATCCCTTCCCAAGCCTGGGTGAAGTTGGAAATGCGTCCCCCTACTGGGGTTGCGTGAGAATGGACCCTGAACTGAGCGTCACTGCTTTGGTGGAGGCGTGCCGCCTCCCTTGCTGGGGCTGCCTCTGCCTTTACCACGACCTCTTCCATTACCCCTGCCGTAACCCTGGGTAGACTGTTGGTTGTTGTTCCACTGTGTACCCTGCCCCTGTGAATAGTTAGATCCTCTTTGGGAATTTTGGCCGCGTGGGCGACGAAAATTACTATTCCCTCTCTGGTTAGGGGGTTTATAGGTTAACTGGCCAAGGGACTTGAGTGTTTCGTATTCGTCCTTGGCATTTTTCAGTGCGTCTTCGACCGCCTTACCAAACAGTTCTGTTTCCACCGGTTTGTCCAATAATGATGCCTGGGTTTCTGCCTTAAAACCAGACTGCCGTAACCACGCATGTCTTTTGATAACAGTGCCTTCCGCTATCAATCTGCTTGCGTTGTCCGCGGCGTCGAAGGTTGCTTTCAAAATGCAACCAGACACGGCTCTACCCTCTGCGGAAATCCGAGCTAACTGGCCCTTTAAAGGTTCTGGAGCAGAGGCTATGAGTGCCGCGACTTCTTCCCACTGATGGCAGTTGTACCTGGCCAACAGGGTGGTGGAGTTTGCAATCCTTGCTTGATAGGCGGACGTTGAGGCTACTTTCCTGCCGAAATCGTATAGTTTTTTGCTCTCCTTGTCGGGAGGAGCTTCGGACGATGACAAGGGTGTTCCAGCCCTTTTACGAGTGTTGGTGACAACTAGGGAGTCTGGCTTCAGATGTCCTCTTATATAGAGAGGGTCAGACTGGGCCGCCCTGAAAAGTTTTTCAACCCTGGGATTGATTGCTCTGGTGAGGTTCGGGTTCACCAGGGACGGATCTATTCTCCGCTGAATGGACTTAAGGATAGGGATGGTCTGGGCAACAGGCCTCCTTTCTCCCACCAACGCTTCTGCGAAGTCCCTTTCCTCCTGGACACAAAATGTTCTGCTGCGCGTGCAAGAACCTCGTTTAGGAGGGGTTGGTTATCGAGCGGGGAGTCGGTAACGGGGGCTTCGTCCGCTACCGGGGAATCTACTCTGTATGTTTCCGGGTCCTCCTCTTCCTCTTCCTGGTCCTCATCATCCCCATAGTAGCCGGTCCCGGTTTGCTCTTCTATCATACCAAATTCTTGCTCCTCACAAAAGGAAGCCTCTCCTTGATACAGTGAGTATGGTCTTGCGTATGGTTGTACCTCGAGGGGTTCTGACCTCATCGGAGTTTCAAACCGGGGCTTCTTACTCGGGAGGATAGGATCAGTAGAGCCTGAGGGAGTGGCCCCTTGTGGATCATACGAGAGGAAATGTTCTGGATTTTTATCGTAAAAATCTGCCAAAGAAGACATTTTTGACATGACCCTATCTATGTCTTCACTGGACCATTTTTTGGAACTGGGGATGACTCTCTCAGCAAGTCTATGGGATTTATCTTGAGTAGCTTTGCTGGTTTTAGACCTATCAGCAGACCTGTTCTTGTCTGTCTGTTTAGGGGGAGTGGTGTGTTTCACAGGTGTGGGAGAGTGCAAAGGTTGTTTCTTTTGCTGTTTTCCCCCCTCCCCGTGAGTGGAAAAATGTTTTCCCTGTCCTTTAGTGGCTCCGGAGGTTTTCGACGCCTGGCGTCGAGGATCGGGGGTGGTGTCCCTGTCCTTCGAGTGTGGGGCCTCGCTGGTTTTAACTGCGGGCTCCGATTCCTGGAGCGCGGCCTGGGGGTGGAAGTCGTCTTCGTCTTCCGACGATCGAACTTCTGTTAGCCTAGGGAGCCAGGCACTCTTGGCAAGAGTGGATGATTGCCTGGAGTCATGCGGCGATCTTGATCGAGAGCGCCCAGAGGACACCGAATCGGACCGTTCTGTTTGTGCCTCTTTCCGAGAACTCGACGTTGTCGAGTCTCGGTTGGACTTAGTGTGTTTAGTGTGTGTAGTATGTGAAGCGCTTGTGTCGCCGGGGTCTTCCCCATAGCCGCCCTGCCGGACGACCTTCCGAGGTCGGGGACCTGCACTCGGCTGTCTTTCGACGCCGTAATGCCCTCGCCGTCCGAAAGTACGGCGTCGCTGCCGTCGCTGAAGGCGCCCTCCGCTGCCATGGCCGCCTGCCTGGCGTGGTGGGCCCAACGCTTCGTTGAACGTTCCTTAAGTGTCTTAGGTTTAAACCTACTAAACGCTCTGCAGTTCGCTTGGGGGTGGTCCCTCGGCAAGCAGAGATTGCACGTGGCGTGCCTGTCGACCCAAGGGTATTTGCGATTGCACTTGGGACAGAATTGAAAAGGGGTACCCTCCATACGCACCTTGAGGTAGCGGGCTGTTAAGTGTAGGAAATGTATAAGGTGTACCTATATACCAAGAGTGTAGAGTATGTACCACCCCCCACTCTCCCTACTTGCAGGGCCAAGGCCAGCGGCCTTCCAAGGCCCGGGCCGAGGCCAGCGGCCTTCCGAGGCCCAAATCCGTCGTGCAGCAGCTGACGGTCGATTTCTTCTCCAGCCGGCGTCAAGTGTCGAAGTTCGACGTTGGGGTGGGGAAGGATGTCAACAGATTATTATTTTAAATTTTTAGCAAAAGTATGGCTAAGGCCAGGGGACTCCGCAAAATGCTTCCGACCAAACTGTAAACTTGAGGAGAAAAACAAACTGTAATACTCCGCAGCTTCCACTAGATGTCGGCGTAAGCACAGCATGTGATCTAAGCAGATTCCACAAGCCTCAGAAATATATATATACACACACACAGTATTTTAGTAATTTGATGGGTGTGATTTTTTTGGGGTCACCATAGCTCTACATAGCGTAAATATTGTATTTTCAAGTGTATCCTCTTTGGCAACTTTCTGGCAATAAGTGTCTGTGGTCGCTAGGTTGCCCTCTGTGCACCAGTTAACTTTCGATGGCTAACCTTCACAGAACTACAGTTCGCGAAGGGTAGCAATTATCCTTTGATCCCTTTTGGAGATAGTTAGTATACATACACTTTCTCATTTAAAATACATTTTACATTTAAGTTACACGGACAAACTTACCATTAATGGCAGGTGGGAGTAATTTGTTGAACAATTCAAAAGATGTGAAAGGCCCACCAAGACTTCACTAGAGGATTCAAACTGTCCTCACCTCACAAGAAATCATGTTCCCACCTTTCTGCTAAGTATATACAATTTTAGTTAAGTTACCTTTGAAATGTTATGCTATTCCCGAAAGTATATGGGATACATTACTCACCGTAATAGTATTTCTGATGCTTGTATCTGCTTAGATTCACATGCTGTGCATAGGTCGACATCTAGTGGAAGCTGTGGAGGATTACAGTTTGTTTTTCGAAACTCGAAAAGGGGCATCGAACTAGGGCGTGCCAGTAATACTATCCCTAGTGTGACGTCCACTGTACCCAAGATCCCTCACGCGTGTAGGATCCTCAGATTGTATTTTTTCTGACATGAGGAAGCATGAGGAGTAGCGTGAGTACAGATAATCCAAGCAGATAGACAGAAAGGTAAGACTACAAGCAATCATGCGCCTTCTCTCGGAGGGGAGGAAGGGTGGGTCGCATGTGAATCTAAGCAGATACAAGCATCAGAAATACGATTACGGTGAGTAATGTATCCCTTCTGAGGCTTGTGGAATCTGCTTAGATCACATGCTGTGCATAGATTAGCGAGCAGTACCAGAAGAAGGAGGTGGGATGTGAGAAGGGTCATGAGCAAACAGGTGTCTTAGAACCGCTTGTCCCACTTGTGTATCTGTCTTGGAATGAGTGTCAATGCAGTAATGCTGAGTAAAAGTGTGAATAGAGCTCCAAGTAGCCGCTTTGCAAATGGTGTCGAGGGGAACATTTGCAATGAAAGCCAGAGTGGCACCAATGCCTCTAGTAGAGTGGGCCCTTGGCGTAAAAGGCAGAGTCTTTTCAGAAAGAGAGTAACACAGCTGTATACAGTTGATAATCCACTTCGAGATAGCGCCCTTAGAGACGCGATCCCCCTCTCTGCCTGTAGCTACGGAGACAAACAGTTGATCTGTTTTCCTTAGCGGTCTGGTTTTATTTACATAAATCATGTTCCCACCTTTCTGCTAAGTATATACAATTTTAGTTAAGTTACCTTTGAAATGTTATGCTATTCCCGAAAGTATATGGGATACATTACTCACCGTAATAGTATTTCTGATGCTTGTATCTGCTTAGATTCACATGCTGTGCATAGGTCGACATCTAGTGGAAGCTGTGGAGGATTACAGTTTGTTTTTCGAAACTCGAAAAGGGGCATCGAACTAGGGCGTGCCAGTAATACTATCCCTAGTGTGACATCCACTGTACCCATGATCCCTCACGCGTGTAGGACCCTCAGATTGTATTTTTTCTGACATGAGGTAGCATGAGGAGTAGCCGAGTACAGAGTATCCAAGCAGAAAATATAGATAAGACTACAAGCATCCATGCGCCTTCTCTCAGAGAGGAGGAAGGGCAGGCACATGTGAATCTAAGCAGATACAAGCATCAGAAATACGATTACAGTGAGTAATGTATCCCTTATGAGGCTTGTGGAATCTGCTTAGATCACATGCTGTGCATAGATTAGCAAGCAGTTTTAGAAGAAAGAGGTGGGATGTGAAAAGGGTCATGAGAGAACAAATGTCTTAGAACCACTTGTCCCACTTGAGTATCTGTCTTGGAATAAGTGTCAATGCAGTAGTGCCGAGTAAAAGTGTGAATAGAGCTCCATGTAGCTGCTTTGCAAATTGTGTCAAGGCGTACATTTGCAATGAAAGCCAGGGTGGCCCCAGTACCTCTTGTAGAGTGGACCCTTGGCGTAAAAGGCAGTGTCTTTTCTGAAAGGGAGTAACACAGCTGGATACATTGGACTATCCATTTAGAGATGGCGCCTTTAGAGACGCGATCTCCTTATCTGCCTGTAGCTACGGAGACGAATAGTTGATCTGTCTTTCTTAACGGTCTGGTCTTATCTACGTAGTAGAGGACTGCTCTTCACACATCTAGTGTGTTTAGTTTCACCTCAGCAGAGCTTTTGGGTTCCTGGAAAAAGGCTGGTAGCTCAATGGAATGGTTAACATGGAATTTTGAAATAAACTTAGGTCAGAACCTAGGGTGAGTTCATAGAACCAGTTTATCCTTATGGACAGTAAAGAAAGGATCCTGCACTGACAGAGCTTGAATTTCACTGACCCTTCTTATGGATGTAATGGCTACTAAGAAGGCAGTTTTATAAGTCAGGTGTTTGAGACTAGCTTTATGCATGGGTTCGAAGGGAGGGCCCATGAGTTTAGCAAGCACCAGATTAAGGTCCCACCCTAGTGGTGGGTTAGAAATTGGAGGGTGGAGTCTCTTCACCCCTTCCATAAAGGCCTTGACAACTGGCACCTTCCACCATGACACCTTGTTATGGGAGGTGGTGTAGGCTGACCGCGCCGCCAGGTGTACCTTGAGTGAATTAAATACCAATCTTGAGTCCAGAAGGTGGAGCATGTAGGTGACAATATTTGAAGGAGTGGAATCAATTGGGTTGATTTGTTTATTCTGGCAGCAAATAAATCTTTTCCATTTATCAAAATATCAGAGTCTTGTGTTAGGTTTTCTAGATTCTTTTAAGATATCCATACATCTCTGGTGTAAATTGAGATGGCCGACCTCTATGACTTCAGAAGCCATGCTGCCAAGTTCAACGAGTTCGGTTGAGGATGCACTGTTTGTCCTTCGTGCTGGGTGAGTAGGTTGTACCAGCACGGGAGTCTGATGGGGGTCGCACACCGCCAGTCTGCGTAGGTGTGCGAACCATGGTTGTCTTGCCCACATAGGAGCAACTAGGATGAGCGTCATCAGTTCCCTGTGCATCTTGTTGACCACCTTCCTCATCAGAGGGGTTGGTGGAAAAGCATAGGCAAACATCCCATACCAATTCATCCATAGAGCGTTCCACTTGGAGCCTGGCTGGGGGAACCTGGATGCGAATTGTGGGCATTGTCTGTTTTCGCTTGTGGCAAATAGGTCTATAGTGGAGAAACCCCACTGAGAAAAGAGGTCTTCTACGACTTCTTCGTGTAAACGCCATTCGTGTTCTTCTGGGAGGGGATCTCTGCTTAAAGCATCCACTAGTGAATTGAGATCCCCTGAAACATGTTGAGACGACAGGTACATGTTCCTGAGTGCCCATATCCAGATTTTCTGGGCAAGCCTGGACAGATTTGGTGAACGAGTGCCCCCTTGTTAATTTAAAACATCGCTGTCGTGCTGTCTGTTAGGAGCTTCACTGATAGGTTGGATAGGTGGGGTTCGAAAGCCCGAAGCGCTCTGAAGACTGCCAGACATTCCAGCAGGTTGTTGTGATTCTGAGCCACTGTGTGTGACCAGAGACACTGAGCTGGTGAAGGAGGTGTGCTCCCTACCCTGACAGGGACGCGTCTGTTGTGACTACAGCCTGTAATTCTGGATCGTAAAAAGGTCTCACCCTTTGAAAGATTCTCTCGTCCACCAGCGAAGACTCTGTACTAGTGTTGGCGAAACGACCACTAGATCTAGCTAGGGGTCTAACCTCTCACCTTGGCTTTTCAACCAATACCTGGCAACTCTCGCTCACTGCATTGCCATTTTCTGCTCAAATTTCCAGTGCTACGCTGATGACAACTCATTTTCCAGCTGCCCTCAGCCACCTCCTCTCCCTCTCTCATCTCCGACTGCCTAACTGCCATTCAAAATTGGAGTGCCGCCAATGATCTTTGTCTGAATGCCAGTAAGACGGAGATCCTCCTCATCGGCACACCATCTCCACCCTTTTCCCGCACTCTCTGGCCGGCCTCCCTTGGCCTTCCTCCTACCCCTACCTGCGAGGCTAAGAACCTTGGCGTCATCTTTGACTCCACACTTTCCTTCTCGGCCCATATCTCTGATGTCTCTAAAAAGTCAAACTTCCGACTGCACCTCCTCAGAGGTATTCTGCCTTTCCTCTCCTTCCCCCAGAAGCTCATGGTATCCCAAGCTCTGGTTTTCTCTAGGTTGGACTATTGTAACAGCCTCTTTCTAAATCTACCTGCCTCTACTCTTCGCCCTCTACAACTTATCCAGAACAGGACTGCAAGACTTGTCCTTGGCCTCAAGCCCTGGGATCGTATCTCTCCAGCTTTGAAATCACTCCATTGGCTCCCAGTGGATGCAAGGATTAAATTGAAAACCATCTGCATTGTCCACAAGGCTTTCCGGGCCCTGGGTCCAAAATACCTTCGGCTATCCCTCCGCAAATACCTCCCCTCACAAGCTCTTCGCTCCTCTACCTCCAACTCCCTCAGGGTCATTCATTTCTCAAAGAAACGAGCTGGGGGTAGATCTCTATCTTCGGCTGGGGCCTCCCTCTGGAACAGCCTCCCTGCCACTCTAAGACTTGAGGAGAACCATCTCCGGTTCCGGAAGCACCTCAACACCTTCCTCTTTGCTTCTGCCTTCGCTCCCCTTCTCCCCTGCTGATCTGCTCTCTTGGCACTGTGCACCTGGCCACCCTCTGTCCCCTGGGCCCAGGTACCTGCTCACCCTGCCACCTTCCTGCACTTCCTCCTGGCCACCCCTTGCACTGGGGACTGTATCTGTACCCATACAGCCCCCTGCCCATGTTCTTCTTTTTCTGCACTTATTCAGACTTACCCAGTCTGCTGCCTTAAACACAGCACTTACCACTTGCTGGCTGCACTACCACAGTTTGCCTCAATTTTCTATTTATTTTATTTATCTGCGCTCCTCGGCTTCTGCACTTTCCACTCTCCCCCTTCCATGCACTTTTTCCCTTTTCCCTTTCCCATGCACTTGCGCGTTCTCAATGTCACTGGGCCTAGTAAGATCGTTTTTATGTTGTGCTGTGTTCTCCCTTGTTCGCCTCCCTTGCCTAGTCGCGCTCTGAAACACTTGTGTACGAGCGCGATACAAATAAAATATATATCGTCCCACTGACCACTTGCCTGAGACCACTGTTTCGCCAACCATTCCTGCATGGGTCGCAGGCGCGCCTGCGGAACCAGGTAAGTGCAGGATGCCAGCATGCCTAGCAAACACATCGCTTTGCGCACCCTTATCTGGCGACCAGACTGATAGAGGAATTTGCAGTAACAGATTTTCAAATTCTTTCCTCTGATGGAAAGGCCAACCCCTCTTTGGTGTCTAGGACAGCTCCTAGGAACTGTTTGGAGGTGCTTGACACCAGGCTTGATTTTCTCTCGTTGATTGAGAAGCCCAATTGGAAGAGGAGGTCGATTGTTCTTTGAATGTTGATCTGCAAATTACGGGAGTCTCCCCTGTGATGAGCCAGTCGTCCAGGTAAGGGTACACTGGGATTGCCTCCCTGCATAGGTGCGCCGCCACCACCAGTACCTTGTTGAATACCCTTGGAGCCGAGGCTATTCTTTGAACTGGTAGTGCTGGCTGTCTGCATTGAAGCGCAAGAATCTTCTGGGCGCTGGGAACGTGGAAATATGAAAATAAGCATCTTTCATATCCAATGTTGCCATGTAATCTCCTCTTTTTAGTAGGGGGATTACTTCCTGGAGTGTAGTCATGCGAAATTTGTGTGGCTTGACATACTTGTTTGCAGGGCTTAAGTCTAATACTGGGCGCATCGTTAGATCTTTTTTGGCACAAGGAAGTAGGTTGAATAAATACCCTTGTTTACCTGGTTGCCCGGGACGAGTTCTACTGCATCCTTTGCAAGAAGAATGACCATTTCCTCAAGGAGGATTCTTCGGTGCTCCAACGAGTGTATCTTCTGTCTTGGAGGATGAACGCGGGGGCGTGCCAGAAGTTCTATACAGTATCCCGCGGACACTGTGGACAGCACCCATCTGTCTGAAGAGATCCCTTCCCATGCGTGGATGAAGATGGAAATGCGCCCCCCCTACTGGGGATGCATGGGAAGGGACCCGGAGCGGAACGTCATTTGTTTATTGGAAGGCGTAGCGCCTCTGCCTGGGCTGCCTCTCCCCCTACCACAGCCCCTCTTTTGACCTCTGGCCAAACCTTGGGTAGCTTGTTGGTTACCGCCCCACGAGGCTCCTTAGTTCTGGTAGTAATTGGACCCTCTCTGGGAGTTTTGGCCGCGAAAGCGATGAAAATTGTTATTTCTCCACTGGTTTGTGGGCTTATTTGTTAGTTGGCCAAGGGACTTTAAGGTGTCATTATTCGTCCTTAGCCGTCTTCAGCGCTTCCTCCAATGCTTTCCCAAACAGGACATTAGGTTCTACCGGCATGTCAAGGACGGTAGCTTGGGTCTCGGGTTTAAACCCCGACTGCCTTAGCCAAGCGTGTCGTTTGACTACTGTGCTTTCTGCTATCAGCCTCCCTGCATTGTCTGCTGCATCGAAGTTAGCCTTGAGAATGCATCCGGACACTGATCGTCCTTCCGAAGCAATCTGGGCCAACTGGCTCTTTAGAGGTTCTGGTGTGGAGGCAATGAGGGAAGCTACCTGTTCCCATTGGTGGCAGTTGTAGCTTGCTAGCAGAGTGGTGGTATTGGCAATGCGTGTTTGGTATGCCGACGTGGATGCCACCTTCCTACCAAGAGCGTATATTCTCTTGCTCTCTTTGTCCGGGGGAGCTTCAGAAGATGTGATGGTATTCACGCTCCCTTCCTGGTGGTTGTAACCACTAATGAGTCGGGCTTACGCTGACTCCTTATGTACAGTGGGTCGGAGGGAGCGGCACTGAATAACTTTTCTACTCGTGGGTTAACTGCCTGAGTAAGATTAGGGGTCACCAGAGAAAGATCAATTCTGCGTTGAATAGATTTTAGAATGGAGATAGCCTGAGCAATGGATTTTTTATCCCCCAGAATTTGCTCTGCAAAATCTCTCTCTTCCTAGGCACCCAGAGTGTCAATTTGGAAATGGGCTGCCGCCTTGGCTAAAACTTTGTTAAGCAAAGGCTGATTGTCAATAGGCGAGTCATTCACAGAGGGGGTCCTTGGGAATAGGGGAGTTGAGACTATAGGCCTCCGCCTCATCTATTGCCTCCTCTTCCTGGTCCTCCTCATCTCCATAGTAATCGACCCGGCCTGGTCGTCTAGCACTTGTACTTCCGAATCCTCACCATACTGTTGGTAAGGTTCAACACCTAAAGGGTCTGAAATCAGCCCCTGAACTGGAATCTCAGTACAGAGTCTCTTAGTAGGAGGTTGAGGGTCTTTGGATACTGAAGGCAAGCGTCCCCAGCCAGCACTATCCTCCCCGCAATGAGAGACAATGAAGGACTCTCCCAAGTCGGGAATAAGGCCAAGACAGAGTGCGGGTGAGCTTAAATGGGAGTTTATCAATCAGTATATGGCATGCAAAGAACTCTGCAAACTCCGAGAGCGCTCTGCCTGACAATAGCAAAGACAGGCGTATATATTTACAAAAAACGTCATAAGAACCTACATACTATAGGGGGCACAAGTTCAATGGGATTGGGTGGCGATGACTAACTATAGGTGCTGTTGCGATGTGGTTGGCAGTGGCTGGAGAACGTCACTGGTCAGCCTCGTGGGTTGGGCTGGGCCTGGCAGGTTGGCAGAGTTCATCCGGGCGGTGTTGTTGTGCCATCACGGCCGGTGTCAGAGATGAATGTCTTTTCCTGACTTATTTGCCCTAGGCCATGCACACCGCAGTCATTCAGTCATTGCAATATTATCTTCTTTAGTAAATCTTCCAATAGGTTATTCTACAGGTTAATGCAACACAGGAGGAATGCACCTTGTGAGGGGTCTAATGGTCATTCGTCAGGGCATGGTTACCAGTGTCCTGTTGACCGGAGCCATAGGTTGAGGGGCTAAGCTTCAGGGTATGGGACGGACGGTACAAGCCTCCCTGTCTTGTTAGATGTGGTTATAAATGTGCCGCTGTGTGTTGCCAGTGTTGGGTGTCCTGATTGCACAGGGCCATAAGTCTAAAATGATCTGGTGGGTTGTGGGGTTTACGAGGGGGCGCCTTTGGAAGTGTGGGTTCAGGCAGAGGTTTACTGCTGTGCTGTAAATAAGGCAGGTGGCGGGCCCTGGCCTTGGGTGCTGCAGAGGGGGCTACACATCTTTGAAGCGGCTCCAGTCTAGTTGGGGGAGGTGGGGCAGCGCGGCGCGGGCCTCTGCTCTCATGTTTGGCAGACTCCCCAGGGTGGGAGGGGAAATGGCCTTGCACATATTTACAAAGGTATCTTCCTCGCGTGTTGCCGGTTTTTAGAGGCGAAAACATCACAATCATTAGTACACTTTATAATATTTGTTTGAATTACTTGAAAACATACATTTCACTTCGCTGGAGGTGTCTCAATTATATCCAGTCTGAGCACCTTATTCGTGCACTATGTTTCAACAACTACAGTATTTAGCTATATGCATATACATTTGCAGTAAGTGAGGTAGTATTGAGGTTGGTGGAGTACATAGAAAATGACCCGCCACCGTATGTGACGGTGGTGGCATATAAGGGGCTTAGACATACACGTGTGACGAGTGCATTCTCGCACACCCTTCACATGTGCCCCCTGTATGGTTATATTCGTTTTCTTGTGTACTCTAGCAGCATTAGTTCAGTTATGGCGCGGGACCGCGGGGTGTACGGTTTTCAATGATACATATAAAGAATACTCCCCCGGAATGCTTTTATCATTTGCACACCCCTGCAGGGGTGTGGGTCCTTCATGGCTGGTGTCATGTACAATAATTACACAATTTTACAGGTTTCTTTAGTAAAAGTGGTTGTATGGAAAGGATACACATATTAAAAGTAGTTTTTGACATTCATATTTGGGTACCTCTGCTTTCATCGGATGACCATTCTACAGATCTTCCCATCACCCAGGCCTCGCTGACCGGGTCATTCTGGGAGCAGTGCTACACTGCGGACTGTGAAATGTTACAGTGTTAGTATCTTATGCTAGCTCATGTCCGTCCTGTTCGTGGGAACATGCTCACAGCGGATCTGCCAGGGTGCTGCGGCGACAGGGATAATTGAAACTCTCTGAGGGTGGGGGCCGCGCTACAGTGCGCTACGCTCACACCATCTTTATTAGACAAAATGGTTTCTGAGGCCTAGCTAAATTCAATACGTGTGGGCAATGTCTTCAGCAGGTGAGCCATCCACCACCTGGGCCCGGGTGGTAAGGAGGGGACGCCCGATGAGCCATGGCCCTCACCTGGGGTGGAGATGTAGGCAAGGGGGGTCTTTTGGACCACTCCTCCCCTACAATACCGAAGGGGCAGAGGTAGCCGGAGTACTCTGATAACTATGGAAGTAATTTGGGCCTTTTTCATAGAAAACTACAAAAAAAAAGACATTCTCCTCATTACTCTGTCAATGTCCTCCGAGTTCCATTCCTTGGAACTGGGAATAACCCTTTCCTGCTGTGGTTCCTCATCCATGCCCATAACCTGCGGAGTGAGAGGGACAATTTTTGGGCTAGTGACAGGGTCAGAGGCCTTGGACTTTTCTAAAGGCTGTTTGTGTTTCTCCTTCTGAACCTGGTGTTCAGAGGCTCTCTTCTGTTGTTTTTCCCATTTCGCATGTGTAGAGGAGTGTTTTCCTGAATATTTTGACGCTTGGCATCGGGATTCGGAGGGGGTATCACGAGATTCGGGAGTCTTGGAAGAGGGGCGTTGAATCTCGGAAGCAGACGTCGAACGAACTACCGGAGTAGCCTTCGAACGTGCTGCCTGGGGATAGAGGACGGATTCGTCTTCTGACGACAATACCTCTGTGACTTTAGGTAATGTGGCACTCTTAGCAATCGTTCACGGTTGCTGTGTGTCATGGGGCGACTGTGATCTGGAACACCCAAAGGACACCGATTCTGCGGACCTCTCTCGCTGTGCCTTCTTCTGCCGATCACTCGACACACATGTCGAATCTCGGGTGGAGCGAGTGTTTTTAGTGGAAGAGGTGTGGGTAGCGCTCTTGGCGCTGGGTGTTGTCCCCATAACTGACCCGCCGGTCAGTCCTCCGAGGTCAGGCGCTTGTGCTTGGGTGCCTGACGACACCCCTGTGCCCTCGCTGTCTGATACGGCGGCATTGCTGCCATTGCTGAAAGAACCCACTGCGTCCATGGCCTCGAGTTGCCTGGCGTAGTGGGCCCAACGCTTGGTCGAGCATTCCTCAAGTGTCTTGGCTTTGAAGAGCTTACAAGCTCTACAATTTGCCTCGGGGTGGTCCCTTGGAAGACACAGGTTACAGGTATTATGTTTATCTACCCTGGGGAACTAACGGTTGCACTTCGGGCAGAATTTGAATGAGTACTCTCCATATGTCAATATCTGGCAGCGGGCGGGTATATGTAGGAAACTAGTGTGTGTGTATATCCACCCCCCACTCTCCCTACTTGCAGGGCCGCGGCCAGAGGCCTTCCAAGGCCCAAAGTCTGTCATGTAGAGCCGACGGCTGTTCTTCCTCGGTCTCGAGTACCGACGTCGATCTTCAGCGATCTTCGACATAGGGTTGGAGAACGGGTATTTTTTAATAATTATATGATAAATGGCTAAAAGCCAGGGAACTCTGCGATTATGCTTCCGACAAGTATGCCGGAAAAAAACAACCTGAGGGTCCTACAAGCGTGAGCGGTCATGGGTACAGTGGACGTCACACTAGGGATAGTATTACTGGCACACCCTAGTTCAACGCTCCTTTTCGAGTTTCGAAAAAGAAACTAATACTCTGCAGCTTCCACTAGATATCGGCCTATGCACAGCATGTGATCTAAGCAGATTCCACAAGCCTCAGAAATAAGGTTATTTTGCTCGCCTGTGAATTGGTTGTGCCTCTTCCACAAAAGTAATGTTGTTGGTTTGAGTTTATTATTCCTGTAAGAATAATTTTATAACTGGGTTTTGCTTCCCCCGACATGCCATTATCCTGTGCAGATAAAGCCTGCCTTAGGTTTTGCCGACATAACTTTGGGTCATTCATACAGTGTAACACTGGGTTTTGCTTTGCATGGTCTATTTTAGACAGACACAAAAAGAGTCTTGGGTTACACCTGCCTTTCAATAGCGTGTAGTATTGGTTTTACTTACCTTGAGTGTAACTGTTAGCCAAAACTAAATTGAAGTTTCTTGCTTCCCCTACTCTGTGAACCGAAAAGCAACTGTAATTGAATATTACACCCCAAAGTCGAACTCCCCTAGAATGATTATTATCCAGATTACAAGTTATAGGTTTATACCGTGCCTAGTATAGGAGTATCACAAGATCAGAAAAAAGTATTGTCCAGTTGATGACACGATGTGTCACGGTACAACGTATAGGGTCTACTATCAATGGTATTACTGAAATGATATTATAGAGGCAGGGAGGCTGTTCCAGAGGACGGCCCCAGCGGAAGAAAGATCAACCAACAACTTGTTGATTGGAGAAGGGACGGATCATGATGGACTTGTGGGTGGAGGAGCGAAAAGCTCGAGTAAGATGATAACAAAAACTGTCCCAACATCCTCCCTGTAGCAGAAACATTAAGTCGTTACAATAAGGTATGTTTTAAATATGAACGAGGTGACGGTGTGATGAAAGAGTAATTGAAAGGGGTAAAAAGCATGTCCTCGCAGACATAAAATCTATCACATGGCTCCATTTGGCTACATGGATCATGACCTTGCATCACTTAACGGTTTCGGACTGGCACAACCAATACCTTTGACGCACAGATATCCCATAAAGGAATTCAATGTTTTCTGGGTTAGCCTGCACTCCCCAGCTATTCTCACCATTTGAAAACTGATCTGCTGCAAAGGGCACATCCTACTATAATAGTGGGAACCAATACTTCATCGTGTCAGGCCCCTTCCTGACTTGTTATGGCCTTCCCAAGACAAACTGCTTTTTGCTTCACCAGCGCAATTGTGCGCTTTCACGCACTACTACTAGGTTGAGCACAAGGCTACCCACTTGTCAGGGCTGCACTAGAAAGTTAGTAAACAAATCAGAAAAATGGTCTAATGCTCATCCTTGCTTACCTATGCACTCGCACGGCCGATTGGCACAAGGCCTAATCGGAGCATTTATGCAACTTACTTGGTATGGGCACGCAATGTCACCTGTCTTGCATGAACTTAGACAGGGCTGCCTCAGGTGTGATACATAGTCTGAACGGACATGCATGAATTATAGTAGGCAGCGTGCAATTGAAGGCTGTCCCCGGTTATGCTCACAACAGAATGAATACAACCCTCTCGGAAAAGAAGCCAAGAGATACCTTGCATGGTTTAACAAGGTTTCATTGTACCGAATTAAAAAACTATCAGCAAAGGTGTCTGCTGTTCGAGAACGTTGAGACTCCAGAATGAATGTTTTTGCCTTTTGAGAGGCAACAGAGTCAGTAATGACATCACATATAGGGTCATAACCTGCACTAGTGATCGGTAAGACAGCATACATGATCGTGCTCCATTGTTGGATGTCAGCCTACAATTAATTTATTTATCAGGCATATTTCGAATTCCACGTTGGTCTGCTGGGCTAATTTCTCCATGGAGTGAAGGTCAGGTTGTGGGCTGATGCTTGTGGGAATGGAAACGCGTCTGGTCCGGTCTGTTTTATTATTGTGGGATTCTTTCACAAAATCGAAACCTACCTGTCTCTGTCTTGTATCGTTGAAAACAAGCTTCTATTGTTATTCAGCCTTGAGCGAAAGTTAGCAACTGCTAGGCTAGAAGGACACAAGGTGTAGAATACCTGCACAAATTATAACATTTACTATATTGAAAGTGGACATTGGAAGATTTAGTTTCAATTCCTGCAATCTTTTGTTCGAAGCGGACACTCTGCGTTACACCGAGAGAATGGAAATGACCTAACATTATGTAAGTTCAACTATACATACTATTTTTGTTATTAAAAACGGCATTTGTGCTGTATGCATATTGAAAAATTCAGCGATGTGCGAATGTGCGATTTGATGGAAATAATGGACACAATAACGTGGTTATGTTGTATTATATTTATACCGCGCCATATTTAAAAAACCAAGTGCGTAACTCTCGGTTGGTTTAGGAGTCTATTTTTTAGCCGGTATTGCTTACTGACATTGTTATGGGTTGTAAGCTCGAGCATACTGTGATGATTATTCAACGTAAACACGCAACCACAACCTCTATGCAGGCTAGGGATATCTTAACCACTTTGTCCCATGGAATATCTGGGCGTGCTATCAAAGTTGCATTATTGTGCACCATAAAGTAGGTGTGGGGTGGATGTGTCGGGGGCTGAACATTTTCGGAGAGAGCTTGGTTGACTTTTCCATCAATAATACAGCGGCAAGGGCTGATAAGACGGCAAAGCGTCGACGTCCGAGTCGGACGGATGCGGCGCTGACAGAGTCGACGCCGGCTTCGAGCCCTTAGCAGGTTGCAACAGTCTCGCTGGAGACGAGGACCGAGACCTGGAAGCACGTCTCTTCCGACTATCCGAAGCCTTGTCCGAACGGGACCTCAAAGGTTCCCGGTGCGAGTCGTGTCACAGATCCAAGCCCGAAGGCATGAGCCACGGTACGAGACCGTTCCTTGCCGGCTTAGTTAGAAGGCGCGACCGGAACCGTGCCCTGCGATTGAAATCTCGCTAACATCTGCTCCTTAAAGGCAGCCCATTCCTCCAGAGTCGAGGACTTCATCGGGCATGCCACTTTCCTCGCGGCTCCATCCTTCGATGAGGACAGGGAAGGCGACCAGTGGCGGCGCTTCCAAGCACGCTGCGACGAGGAAGAAGATTGGCGGGTACCACTCCGGGACCGAGAACCCCAGGCCTCCTCCCAATGCTGAGAGTTGCCCCTCGAATCATCGGTGGATACCCACCTTGGTTTTCGATTTAGAAGTACGGGACTTACTGGGCTTAGAACCCCTACCTACCTGGAGCTTCCCCTTATGCTCCAGCAAGGCATTAGCAGTCAGCGACTGGCATTTTTAACAGAAGTCGGTGTCGTGACTCTCGCCCAAGCACCACAAACAAATGCGATGCGGGTCGGTGATCGACATTTTCGACTTGCAGTCCTGGCAAGTCTTGAAGCCAGACCACAGAGTCAGAGGGGTCGAAGAAAAAGACATCTCTGATCAAACGCACAAGGCGCACGAGTTCTCGAAGCAAACACGTTTGCTGAAACAACGGAACTGAGGCTACGGGTGCCGTGCGTCCTATTTATAACATCTGGTGACATCGCCCTCGACGGAGGCCTTCAAGTGCACAACTGTGGACATTACATGTCAAAGATGCAGAATACGTTGGAGGACACAATCCATTCGAAATTGATATTTTTGTAGTAACTTGAAAGTGGACTTCTGCTAAGTGATCGAAAATCCAAACTGGGAGGATGGACCACCTCTTCTCTACCTTCCTGGTTCTATCCTATGCTCCAACCAACCGGCCACGTATACAGGCCAAAAAGTCCTCTTAAATGAGCTGCCAATGAAGCCAGATATTTTTTAAAAACACATGGCACTGACCTCAGATCAAAACAAAGAATCTTAAGCTGTAGTGTTGCCCTAGGTGTGTGCACCTAAAAAATGTTTGATTTCTGTGAATGGGTAGAAGTGTGCATCCTGTACGCCTAATGCACTTAGAAAACCTCTACTTGAATAGCTTTAATAACAGTCCCCACAATTGCCATCTTGACGGTAGTCTTAATGATGGACGTTTTTTAACACTCTTATATGCATGTAGGCTTGAAACCTTTGTCTTTGCATCACAAGCCATGCTCTGTTCCACAGGATGCAACTCAGGGGCATTTTTCTTCAACAATTGCTCAACCTCTTTTAGTTGTTGCAAATTATCTCCCAGAACACATTTTTCCTCATTCTCCTATTTGAACTATGTGCTGACCAAGAGGCTGAAATGGCTCCTCGCTCGCCACTTCCACACGGGCTGAGGTGGGTGAGTGCAGCATTTTAATTAATCCATTCCGAAGTGCCCTCCTGGGCTTGTGCTCCACTGGTGACCGGCATATTTGTGTCTTTTTTTGGTTGTTTTATCCGTTGATTCCCCTCTGTGTGTCCCCTGCCCCTGGCTCCCTCCTCCCTCGCCTGTTCCTCCTTCCGCCCGCCTCCCAACCCGCCCACCTCCCCCTGATTGGCCTCCCCTCCCCTTATCTCTATCCTCCCCTGGGCAGCCTCTGACCCGCAGCCCCTCGGCTAAGGGCCCCAGGCAAAGGGTGTCTCCTATTGGTGTCTGCAGGTGTCCGCTGTCGACGCCAGCTGCCAGCCACCTCCCTTCTGACCTCCTGCTTACCCCTCCTTCCACTCACCAGCGGTTATTCCTCAGCAGTTCCATTCTGCATAATCCACTTGCCTTTTTGCTCCGCATTGTTGACACATAGGCCTTTTTCTCCCTCTTTAGGATTCTCAAATTTAGGTGGCTTGCACTCGTTCTTTAATTTTTGCTTGTATCTGCACCACTAAAACTGCACTGTGAAACCTAGGCTTTTTTCCCTCTTTAGGATTCTCAAATTTAGGTTTGTCTTCTCGCATGTCTCGAATTTCCTGTGATTTTCTGAGCTCATTCACTGAGCACCATCGTCTTGTCCCATAGCTCTACTCACTTGCCTCTCGCTGTCTTGTCTGTCTACCCCTGCAACCCTCCTCTCCAACCTACTCTATGGTGCTCTCTGTCCCCCCCATCTTTTCTAACTGCTTCTCTATTGACTATCCTGCACTCCTCACCAAGTCTGGTAGGAAGAGGTTTAAAAGGGACATCCTGGTCTCCAACCCAGGCCTCCCTATCGCCGACACCTACACCAGTGCTTCCTCCAAGGAAACTCTCACCGACATCCTCTTTGTCGTTCCTTCACCAGATCTATGGACCCCTCATATGGTCTCTGTGCTCTCTCCGTTCTCCTCCTCTCCCATTAATGGCGGCACCCGCTGGGATGCTCTCCTGGCCTCCTTCCTATCCTCGAAGGTCATCATTAATGTCTACTCTAATGGGACCGTCTTGGTCCAAGGCCCACAGGCCAACCTGCTTCTCTTTGATAGACTCTTTCCGCACCTCATCAACTTCCTTTCCTCTCCAGCTGTCCCCCTTTCTTCGGCTACCTTACCTTCCTCCTCCCTCTCTGCCCCCTCCCAGGCGCTTACTACACTTCCGCAGGGTGTACCTCTGATCTGTACCCCTCCCCAGAAGTCTTTCAAGAGTGGCAACCTTTTCCAGATTGCCACTCTTAACTCCCGCTCCGCTGTCAAACACTCCTCTGATATCTGCCACCTCCTTCAAGAACTTGACGTTGACGTCCTCGGTCTCATCAAGACATGGTTTACGTCCAGCTCTGTCACCAGCTTTGACACACTCCTACCTGATGGCTACAAGATCCTCACCGCGTCCAGACCCAACCGCGCTGGTGGGGGTGTAGCCCTTATCTTCCCTGAGTGGATTCCTGCCTCTGTCACTCCTACGCAGGCCTACTCCTCCTTTGAATGCCTCGTCTGCAGACTCTCTCTCTCTCCCTTAGCCATTCCCTTACTGTGGCTACTATCTATCGGCCACCTGGTCAGATTTCTTCCTTCCTCTCTGAGTGGGCTGACCTCTCCTCCTCACTCCTGGCCTCAACCACTCAACTCCGCTTTCTTGGAGACTTCAACATCCACCTGGATGCCTCCTGTCCTCCCTCTGGACTCTTTCGTGACCTCTGCGACTCTCTCTCACTCACCATTCTACCCTCCAGCCAGACTCACTCTGCAGGGCACACTCTCGATGTTCTGACCTTCCCCTCTCTGACCCTCTCTCCACTCCTCTCTCCTGGAGTGATCACTTTCTCCTATCCTCCCACCTCACCCTCCCTAACCCGCAGGCCAAACCACCTCCCCCACTGCCACCCACCTTCTCGGTCATCCGACCCATGAAGCGAGTGTCAGTTGAGGCCTTTGCCTCCACCTTCTCACCCCCTACTCCCCCTCTGGCTGACTCTCACCCTGACACAGCCTTCTCCACGCTCCACTCTAACATATCTGATACTCTTGATATCCTTGCCCCCGTCATGAGAATCCGCCTGAAGCCCAAAGCCAAGTGCAACTCCTGGTAGGACTCAGACCTTGTCACCCTAAAACGGAAGTGCAGGGTGGCCGAGAGGAAATAGCGTGCTTCAGGTACATCCTCTGACAAACTGGCCTGCCGCCTGCTGCAAAGGCAATAACGGCTCTGTCCTCACCAAGAAGAGAGCTCATATCCAAGCCCGCCTCTCGGTGGCATCTAACATCTCGGCTGAACTCTTTAAAATCTGCAAGGAACTGGCCAATCCTGCTGCAGTCTCTACCGTCTCCTGTCCATTCCTAGGCACTGGCTTCCCATTGCTCTTCTAAAACTCAGGACATCCTGTCCTCACTCTCCTCTCGCCTTCCTCCCGCTATTCCCTGCTCTTCCTCTGGCCCTTCTGCAGCCACCCCTCCTCCCTCCTCATCCTCTGCCTTTCCCCTTTACTCTGCAGATGAGTTTTCTAGACAAGTCCGTTCTATGAAAGTCTTGTCGAAACAGGTTCACCCCTGTTCCTCCAAAACTATCAAGGACCACATCGCCTCCCTGGCTCCTGCCCTGGCTGATTTCTGCAATCACTCCTTCGCCACTGGAGTCTTACCCTCCCCCCTGAAACACTACCTTGTGCACCCTCTTCTTAAGAAACCCTCTGCCGACCCCACCTGCCGGGCTAACTATCGCCCAATCTCCATCACTCCCTTCTTGGGCAAGCTCCTGGAGAAACTGGTCATCTCCCAGCTCAATCTCCACACTGAAGCTGTTGGCTGTCTTCATGACCATCAGTCTAGCTTCAGAGCTGGCAGAAGCACGGAAACTGCTCTCCTGAACATCCGTGAAGACCTGCTCACCAACCTCGACTCTAACACCCCTTGCGTTCTTGTCTTGCTTGATCTCTCTTCTGCCTTTGACACTGTCAACCATGACATCCTGCTCAACCGTCGCCGTGATAACCTGGGTATCACTGGTCAGGCTCTGGCGTGACTGACTTCTTTCCTCTCCAACCGACCCTCCCAGGTCCAACTTGGGTCCTTCCTCTCCGACCTCTTTTTCTCTACCTGTGATGTCCCGCAGGGTTCTAACCTTTCCCCCTGGCTGTTCAACCAATACCTGGCACTCCTTGCCCACCGCATTGCTGCTCTCTGTCCCAACTTCCAGTGCTATGCTGATGATACCCAGCTCATTTTTAGGCTACCCTCGGCCTCTGACTCTCCTTCTCTCATCTCTGTCTGTCTGCCATCCAGGAGTGGTGTGCCGCCAACAAGACTGAGATTCTACTCATCGGCACACCCACTCCCTCCTTCCCTGCAGCTCTCTGGCCGGCCTCCCTTGGCCATCTTCCTACTCCCACCTGCAAGGCTAAAAACCGCAGGGTCGTCTTCGACTCTGCACTCTCCTTCTCCCCGCACATCTCCGACGTCTCCAAGAAGTCACACTACCAGCTGCACCTCCTTAGAGGTATTCTTCCTTTCCTCTCCTTGCCCCAGAAGCTCACTGTCTCCAGAGCCCTGGTCCTCTCTAGGCTGGACTATTCTAACAGCCTCCATCTAAATCTGCCTGCCTCTACTCTCTGCCCTCTGCAATTTATCCAGAACAGGACTGCGAGACTTGTCCTTGGCCTCAAGCCCAGGGATCGTCTCTCTCCAGGACTGAAATCACTGCATTGGCTCCCTGTGGCTGCGAGGATTAAGTTTAAAACCCTCTGCATTGTACACAAGGCCTTCTGTGGTCTGGGGCCGCAATACCTTCAACTTTCTCTTCCTAAATATCTTTCTTCTCGAGCTCTTTGCTCATCCGCCTCCAACTCCCTCAGGGTCTGTCGCTTCTCCAAGAAACGAGTTGATGGGCAGATCACTCTCTTCGGCAGGGGCCTCTCTCTGGAACAGCCTTCCTGCCTCTCTGGAACTTGAGGAGAACCATCTCCGGTTCCGGAAGCTCCTCAAAACCTTCCTCTTTGATTCTGCTTTCTCTCCCCCTCTCCCCTGCTGAATTCCTGACCAAAATTGCACTGGTTACCTGGCCACCCTTTCTGATCCCTGGCCGAGGCCCAGCTAATTACCCACCTGTACTGCCTCCCTGGCAACCCATGCACCTGGGGACCGCTGTTCTGTATCCCTACAGTTCCCCTGCCAGCATTTATGTCTGCACTTCCTTGCACTTGCCACTCAGCTGGCCGTCTTATTTATCTTATTTATTCTACTTTTCCCATGTACTGCACTTTCCCCTCTCACTTCACCCCGCACTTTTCACTTTTTCCTTCTTCCCCCCTTCCCATGCACTTGGGCGATCTGAATGACACCTGGCCTAGTAGGATCGTCTTTTTCCCTTTGTCCCCCCCCCCCCTTTGCCTGATCGCACCTTGAAACACTTGTGTATAGGCGCGTTATAAATGCCATATCATATCAGAAGCAAAAGTGGAGAGAGCCTAATCATATCGCCAATATCTGATACAGCATGAACCTGCCTCTTACATGAAAAGCAGCATAATGGTGTCCAGTAGGAGATGAACACACTGCCTTAGAACTTTCAGTCTGTTTTTCAAGCAGCCAGGCTATCATCAGTGACCTTCCCAAAAACCTGTGCACATCAAACAATCGTGCCATTATTTTTGTTTGGCCAAAGGTAGGACTCGGACAAAAGGAC
Organism: Ambystoma mexicanum; assembly: GCF_040938575.1. Taxonomy (NCBI): domain Eukaryota; kingdom Metazoa; phylum Chordata; class Amphibia; order Caudata; family Ambystomatidae; genus Ambystoma; species Ambystoma mexicanum. The sequence goes on from NC_090932.1 coordinate 529,967,940, forward strand.
ATGTTTAATTATGCCAACATTTCCCTCTATTCCCATATATGCGGAGAACACTGGGCTCATCAGGTTTAAGGGAGATCTTACAAACTTAAGATATTGGAGTCCACGTCCCCTAAGGAGGATTCACTCCCAGTGAGATCCTGGTTGCCCAATCCACTAGGGATGGTTTTGCGTAGCGCAAGCTGCCTAGTCTCATAGGGTGTGGCTCGTGTTAAGCAGAATCCTGTGCAGTTCCCTTAGGGAGCACTATACAAGATTAGGACTACAGGTGAGAGCAATAAATCCCCTTTGGTATCAGTCTGTACCACAAAGATTTAGTTGCTAGCTGTGGCTGAGCAGCAGTCAGGCTCATCTCAAGAGGGAGATTAGCAGTATTCAGGGTTTACACATTAGGCCCACAGTACTCTGGAAAAAGGAAACACTGACCAAAGCTTTGTATTAAAAAGTATATATATATATTTATTTTATACACTTCTAACAAAACACATGTATCACAGTCAACAAGCAAGTTAAAGTCAAAGGAAAATATACACACTCCAAAGTTAAATTGTAGACCAAGTGAACCAGAGTGAAAACTGAGCAAAACGGCACAGTGAAAACCACACACAAGGGGTGTTCTAACAATTTCTCACAAGGGAGGGAAAACACAAGTTATTCAGAACTACCTTCTTACACACCCTAGCAACACTTCCTAGAAGTTTGTGAACCAATTTAAGCAAGACAGTGCATCAGTAAAGGCAATACTTTAAATGAAAACTGAGCAAAATGGCATTTCACAAGGGTTAGCAAAGGGAAGGAAAGGGCAGTTGTAAGAAATAGGTGCACCACACAGTTCTTGATGAGAATCAATCTAAAGAAGGCAGATCTAACAAATGTAGCCAGAGTCAGTAGGCCTGTGCCAGAGTCAGTGGTACAGAGCAAGGGCCCAGGAGCAAAATGTTCTTGTAGCTGCAGTCAAGTCTTTGGTTAACGAGTTTGAAAAGGTGGATGCAGACGATGAAAAGACAATGTTAAGAGAGAGGGGTGGCCAACCCAACAGGTAGGTAAAGGATTTAAAACACCTTTAGTGCTACCGTGAAGGGCAGCCTGGCGGAACAATGTACCTTTAAATGAAGAAGTGGCTCCTGCGGTGGCGGTTGTTCCTGAAGTTCGGGTGATCCAGCAGAGGAAGAGAGGCTCTTGTTGTGGAGGAAGGTTCGAGTTACTGCACTACCCAGGGATGAAACCAGCCGCGGTGCTGCCCGACGAATAAAAGGTACGCTCCTTTAAATCGCGGTCCAGGTGGACTAGTGCCTGGCTATCCGGCCTCTGAGTACAGGGTACTGGTGTTTCGACCAAGGCAGGTCCGGGAAGGCGATTGGCAAACTGGTTGGCCCGACCAGCTCAAGGGAAGAAGGCTCTTGCAGGTGAAGATCTTCTCTCGTTGTGTGGAGAAAAGTGGTGAGACGCTGCAGCAGGGCTTCACTGGTGGTTCAGTCGTTGCAGATGTCTTTGGCTTCTCTCCTCTTCGGCTTCTTAGTTCCAGTGGCGACGTCTTGCTCTTCCAGTCCTCAGGACCCTGCTTTTATGCTAAAAGATCCCCATTCATACAGCCTAGCTGTCACTCACACAGTGGGGTGGTCATCTTGGCGGGAGACCCTCCACCCTATCAGGATAGAGTGTGACATGGGTTGCGGAGGCAACCCTGTCCAGGGGTCCTACTCCCCCTCCCACACAATGGACCCACCCCAGACTCAGTAGCGCCAAAAGGAGGGCTTCTCGGCAGAAGTCCACCAAAAGGGCGAACAAAGGATCCCCGACCTGGGTTAGGAGTTCAAAGAAAGACACAAGAAATAAGTAATATTAAAGTTCTGGCAAATAAAACCTACCGGAGTAAGGTTAATTTAAAAATGCACCGGCGGTATGTTAGAGGCTGTCAGAAAAAGTGGTAGCCTCGAACAATGGGAAAATCCCATAGGAAAATATTTGCAGTCGAATATTTATGGTAGTAACCACTGCCACCAGCCAGAAACTTTAGAGGGAGGGACTTTACGGTACCCCCTCGAAAATGAACCTAAGGGAATAACTATTAACCCTTTCCAGTACGTCCATAGTAAGATGGGTTGTACTGGTTAAGCTCATAAAACTTGACTAGTAAAGTCAATGGGGACTTCACATGCCCTGGGAGACAGTAGTCAGTCCCAGGGTATGAAGTCTTTGTTTGGGGGTCGCTACAACACCCCTGTGTCACTGCACTGAGGGTGCTGGGTAACACATGTGAATAAAGATGGTTGCTATGGGGTTGAGAAAGATCCCATAGGCATTAAACACAAAATTAGCCTAGAACACATAGCAAAAATGCCTAAGAGTGGGAAAAGAGTCTCACTCTTAGCAGGTAGAAAGAAACAAACCTTTCAAATCCAGCAAAGCTGCTGGGGGACTCTATAGGTAAGGGAAATTAGCCATAGAATGAGAATTCTCCCTAACAGCTCCCCCTTGGGGAATTCCCGGGATTTGTCACAACACCAATTCATTATTCATGCACCTGAAACTAGCAGCCATGTTTAATCATTTGTCTTATGATCTCGGCTGAAATGATCACATCTGCCATAAACAATTCACCACCACCACACCACTTTGTCTCTGGACAGTACCCCCTTTTGGCCCACAAATACTTCTCGGGGACAAAACGGAAGATTTGTTGGTAGCACTAATTTCCAAACTAACCACATGAATAATCGTTTGACCCTAAAACACATATTACCCTGGCTTCTTCCTCAGGAGGCAGAGTTGAATTTGTACCTGGAGAAGAACAAGTTACTTACCAACTGGTAACGTTCTTTCGATTGGATGTGCCTCCAACGTATTCCTCATCTTAGATGTATTCCATCCAGCTTTGCTGCTCTTCGCAAGTTTTTTCGGCAGAGGGCGCCGTGCGTTGATGTTGTCGAGGTGATGGTCCCTCGAAGGCCTCCGTCAAGGGTGACGTCATCGGGTGGATAAGTAGTACGCGCGGCACCCGTTGGCCTCAATTCTGTTCCACCCCCCCTTTTTTTGTTTTTTATTGCCTGTGATCTTGTGCTGTGTAGATTGTGCAGGCAGACAGGTATCAGCCTTGCGAGATTTGAGATGGCAATAACCCGGAAAAAATCTACAGAGGGGTAGGTTGGGAGGGCGATGAGGAATACGTTGGAGGAACATCCAATCGAAAGAACGTTACCAGTTGGTAAGTTACTTGTTCTTCGAGTGGATTGTGTCCTCCAACGTATTCCTCATCTTAGATAGACTCCCAAAGCAGTATTTTGTTACTTTCTCTGGAGGAGGGGTCAGATTTTTTTTTTTCCATCAATGCTTTTAGATGGCTGAATAAAGCACTGCTTTTCCAAAAGTCAGCTCCCTAGACTGGGAAGCATCCAGGCTATAGAATTTTGAGAAGGTGTGAAGTGAAGACCAAGTTGCTGCTTCGCAAATGGACCTTATTGGGACACCTCTTTGAAGGGCCGTGGAAGAGGCGATGCCTCTGGTGGAATGAGCCCTCAACCCTTCTGGTGGGTCTTTTTGTGCTGGTCTGTAGTATTCTGAAATGCAAAATACGATCCAGCGTGAAATTGTCCGTTTTGTTACCAATTGACCCAGTCCTGTGTAGCCTATAAACAACTGGTTGTCCACTCTAAGCCTAGAGATCTAAAAGCTTAAAGCTCTTTTTGGAACCAGTCTGTGTAATCTTTCTTCCTCCTTAGAAGGATGAGGTGGAGGATAGAATGAGGGTAAAACAAATTTCTGACAAATGAAAATCAGATATTACTTTTTGTAAAAATTATGGTTTAACCCTCAATACAACCCTGTCCTTATGGAACACAGTATAGGGTGGCCCAGAAGACAGTGCCTGCAATTCGCTCACTCTTCTTGCTGATGTTAGAGCAACTAAAAAGGCAGTTTTCCACGTTAGTAATATTAATGGACACGTGTGCATAGGGTCAAAAGGGGCACACAAAGAATTTTAGGACTAAATTTAGATCCCACATCGGTACTTGAAATGGGTGAGGAGGAAACACATTAGTGAGACCTTTTAAGAATTGTGTTATCAAAGGAATTTTGAAGTAGCAGCATTCTTCCAATGAGCGCTTGAAAATGCAAAGCGCTGCAAGGTAACCTTTTATTGTTCCAATATTCAGACCTCTATGAGCTAGGGTCAGAATGAAAGATAGTACTTCCGAAATAGAACATAGAAAAGGATCGACATTCTTTTCCCTGCGCAGGTTGCAAAACTTTTTCCAACGGCAACGGTATAGAGACTTTGTTGCTGCCCTTCTTGCCGAAAGCAACACCTCCATAACATCATCTGGAAGGTTCCAATCCCTGTATCTCAGCCTTTCAGATACCAAGCATGAAGGTTGAGTGTTCTGACCTCTGGGTGGAGAACGTGACCTTCCATTTGAGAGAGAAGGTTCTCTCTCCGAGGAAGACGTACTGGAGGACAGATGGACATAACTAGAAGGTCCGGATACCACGTTCTCCTGGCCCAATCCGGGGCAATTAGGATCATGTGGTTCCCGAAGTGTCTCAGCCTCCTGATGACCTGAGGAATGATGGGAATCGGAGGGAACGCGTACAATAGTGGGAAATTCCAATCCACCACGAACATGTCCCCCATGGCTCCTCTCGGGGGAAATTCTCTTGAGCAATACCTTTCGCATTTTTGGTTGGTACTGGTTGCGAATAGGTCTACCTGAGGGGTTCCCCAAAGGGCGAAGATCACTTGAATGAATTCCTGAGCCAGTTCCCATTCGTGGGACACCGTGCTCTGCCTGCTCAGAGCATCTGCCGTCATATTCTCTTCCCCGGCTAGATGAATTGCCGTTAAAGAGATTCCCTCCTGAATCGCCCAATACCAGAGCTGCATTGCCTCTCGGCACAGTGGCAGTGACCCCACACCATCTCTTTTGTTTAGGTAGTGCATGGCCACTGTGTTGTCCGTCATTATCAGGACCTTCTTTCCCCCGACAGATGGCAGGAAGGCCTTCAGCGCTAGTCTTATTGCCCTCAGCTCTAAAAGGTTGATATGTAGTTTGGACTCTGATGGAGACCAACGACCGTTTATTGTCAAATCGTTGACATGAGCTCCCACCCCAGGAGTGAGGCGTCCGTCGTTTTGTGGTGCAAGTCCTCAAAGTGGTTTTGTGGCAAATGTTGCAGCCGCTGATGGCAAAGAGGCTGCAGCTGGAGCTGGTTTAGCACGTTTTCCTCGTCCACCACGAGTGGCCTTTCTTTGGCCCCTTTGACTGGCCATTCCTCTCGTCTTTCCATATGAGGTATAATAACGATAGGATCATCCCCTCCTTGATTGCCCTTGTGCACGAAAAGGCTGAGGTTGCCTAATAGCAGCTCCTAAAGATTTGGCCGCTGCTTTTGAGGTCTGCAACCTCTCAAGGCTCTCGTCAGCCTTGTTGCCAAAAAGGTGAGATCCGTCAAAAGGAATGTTCAAAAGGCGGTTCTGTACGTCCGGTGCAAAACCCGACTTCCGTAACCACGCAAACCTGCGCATTACCGTGCTAGTGCCCATGGACCTGCTTACACTATCCGCAGTGTCCAATCCAGATTGAAGGGATTCCTGCTTGGCCTCCTTTCCATCTCTAACGATGGCTAGGAACTCTTACCTTTCTTCCCCTTCTGGTATGTGCTCCGCCGCCATTGCGATGCACTCCCACAGCGTGTACGAAAATGTTGCCAAGGCACATGTGGAGTTGGCAGATTTTAATGCCATGCTCCCGGCTGAAAATACCTTCCGTGCCCACCCATCCACACGCTTATCGTCCCTGTCTGGAGGGAGGGTATGCAAGTTTGTTGGAAGCTGTGGCTGCCTGTAGGACCAACTCTCGGGAGTTGTATGTTTTGACAGATAGATGGGGTCGCTACTGGCTGGGCGGTATTTTGATGCGAGGGACTTATTTACCGGAGGAATAGAATTCGGAGTTTCCCAATTCTTGGCCACCCTGTTTTGTAAGGCTACATGAAAAGGTAGTAATGGGTCTTCAGTCGGACCATGGTCCAATATGTCTGTTAAATCGTCTTGGACGAATTGGGCTGGTGGTCTAGCCCATCCAAAGTAATCTACCACCTTGGTCATTAACTGACGGTAAGATGGGACTGGCATGCTCTCCTGGATCTGGTCTACCAAAGTCATTCTCAGGAGAAGTGTCAATGCCACTTGCATTATGTAAAGACTCCACCAAATCCCTCATTCTGCTTTCCTCTGAGATCAAGCATTCTGGGACATTTAGGGTGCCATATTCCAATCCAAAAGGTACATTATCCTCCTCGGATCTCTCCTGTTCCTCAAAAATTGAGGTCAAGGATTTGAAAAACTCCTTCCTATGGAGAGGCTTGAAAACCTCCTCTGGGAGAGGAGGAGGAAGAGGTGTAGTACCAGGCTCTGAAGAAATTACATTATTTATAACTTTCTCCTTCTCGTTTTCTGGCTGCCCTGGCTTGGTTGGAAGCCTTTGGCGCTGAGGGTTTCGGTGTCGTCGTCGATAAAGGCGTTGACGGTGTTGACGACATTGTGGTCGTCAACGGGGTCTGCTTCGAGGGCGTCGAGGCAGTCTTCGACGATTTTCCCTTCGAGGTGTGACAGGTCTCGGACGGCATCAGTGACCTCGAGCAGTCGACTCGACTCAAATGTTTATCGCTCAGCGTCCTGGAAGGTACCCTATCCTTCCTTTTACGATCACCCGGGCTCGAGGGCGCGCGAGTGTCGGAGCGATAACACTCCCGGCCGGCTTCCGAAGAAGGCGCGGACCGAGGCTTCGCCTTCTCAAACACCTCCATCATTTTGACCCTGAATGCTTCCCACTCTTCGGAAGACAAATGTTTCGTGGGGCATTTCATCCTTTTCGGAGACTCGTCTGATGATGAGGTGGAGGGAGACCTGTGGCGTCGTTTCTTCGATTTTTTTGACGAAGACGAGCGATGAGAATCGCTTCAGGATCTAGATCGATGCCTTTCGCGCCGACGAGATTTCTCCTCATGGGGTGGGGACTCGACGCTAGAGGCTTTTCGATCCTTCCGACCTACCTGTAGCTTTCCTCTCCTTTCTCGCAAGGCCTTCCCCGTCATCGCCTGACACTTCGAACAGGCCTCCATGTCGACGCCTTCTCCGAGGTACCACAAACACTCGCGCGACTTGCATTTCTTGAAACCCGATCTCGGGGTCGTGGTCGGTGTCTATGACGAGGACATATTTCTTCTTGTTTATATTTTCTTCACAGAACTTGAGGTGCGCAGAATCTCCGAAGCAACGTAACTACGGAAAAAACGGAACTGAGGCCAACGGGCACAGCGCGTGCTACTTATACACCTGATGACGTCACCCTCGACAGAGGCCTTCGAGGAACCATCGACTCGACGACATCAACGCACAGCGCCCTCTGCCGAAAAAATTTCCGAAGAGCAGCAAAGCTGGATGGAATACATCTAAGATGAGGAATACGTTGGAGGACACAATCCACTAGAACTGTATTTTCTGCATTGCCATTGTTGCTGCAGCAAAATCCGGTGTTCATTGATTACAAAGTAAATGGGAGCTAAATAAGGCACATTTTATTCCTTGTCGGACCAAACCATTCCCTTAAAGGTTTCCTATTATTGAAATAGTTGATAAAAATGTCCTTTTTTACATGTAAAGCTTTTCTTTCAGAATGATTGACTCTTTCTGAGCGACATTTCAACTTCAAGTGGTTGAGATCATTGCCATGAGGCATAGAAAAATGTAACTGGACAGGACACCAGCAGTACATAAGTATGCATTTACATCTGAGTGATCGGCCCTTCCGTTGGCTTATCCAAGTTCAGTTTACTTTCACTACATGAACCAAACGCACTTCTTCCTCTTACAGATAAGGTGATTGATGCAGTGAAGGAGTTATTATCCCTGAAGCAGAATCTTGTGGCTCGCTAAAGCACCTCACCAGTTGACATAATTGTTCCATCAATTTGTCAGCGCTACCCGTTCAGCAATGAGTATGCAGAGTGTGTCCAACAACAGGACATCAATGTAAGCGATTTTCTTGATGAGAATAATCAATCGGAGCCCATGACTTTCTCCCTCTGACAAGGCCACTCTAAACATCAAATGTGTTTGTGGAATCACCAGTGTCAAAGGTAAATCCTAAATCAAGGAAGGTGAATGATGAACCAGCGCTTGAGATCTCGGCATTCATCTCAGTGGTGTCTGAATCGGTGGCTCTATGGCAGAGGTCAGAAACCTGCGGCACTCTAAATGTTTTAGACAACCAGACTCGGGCTGGCCTATAGGGCAATAGGCCCATGTCAGAACCAAAAACACAAAATGCTGGTGTGGGCAAGTTTTTTTTTTTTTTTTTAAATCAAAGTGGGCCACTTTTTTGGCCAATTTGGGTCAGTTTGATGAAAGAATTCACTCTGCAGCTAGTAGTTTTGACCAGTGTTGTTGAATAAATATTCTTTAAAATACACAATTTGCATCACACTATCAAAAAAACTCACCCTTTTTTTACAATTCAATCAATGTCACAATAGGAATGAATAGCCATTTGCAACGGTGGGCCACTTTTTCATTGCTGCCCGAGACAATGTTATGGCCCAATCCAACCCCGACAACTCCCATGATCCCTCAACATTGACTGTGCTTGATAGGGCTGATGGAAGTTTTAGTTCACTACCTACGGCAAACAAAAGGTTGCAGACCCCAGTTTAATGCACATTGATGTCTTGAGTGCCATTGATGTCATTTGACAGTTTCCCAACAGACATTTTTGTAATGGCTGAAGGATTTGAGTTGGATCTAAAGTCAGCTTCCCCTCCGTAACTTTTGGAAAACGAAATTTAGATTTTTGCTCTTGGGCCAGTGGTTTGTTTTTTGCTGTTTTTAACCCCTTCAGCAACCCTGGGGTTGTTTGGATTTGCTCTCCTTCTCACCTCAGGGAATATGTAGAAAAGCAATACCTATGTCCTGGCAAGGCTTGGAGGTTAACCCTTTACAAATGTCAAACTTATTTATCATGCAAAAGAAAACAGGTACACAATTACTCACAACCTATGTTCTTGCTATATTTCCAGCAGGATGTAAAAACTGCCTTTTTAAAATACTACAGAAATTGCACAAAGCCATATCTTCCCAGAACAGATAGAAAAACAGCACATGTAATCCTAGCACAGACGGCCAGCAAAGCCCTTCAATGTAAAGAAAAGCTTCCTAAAATAATCTTTTTCTGAAGCAAATGAAGTGAGCAGGAGCTTGTTCCAGATTTCTTTTCTTAACAGGCAGAAAAAGAGTCTCGAGGGATATTTGTGAGTTTTGAACCCAGCACTGATTGGTCAGAGGTACGACGGCTGAAGTGCATTGGCTTGAAGGGGGACATACACATGTTTTGTATAGGTTATGCCAAGGATGTAAATCATTTTTTGAAAGTTGTGGTGGTTACCAGCTGGAGAGGATAGAACAGTCAAAGTACAATATATATATATATATATATATATATATATATATACAGAACAATGACCAGTGTAAATGGACAGGTTTACATTGGGTGCACTAATAATCAGGGCTTCGATTAACAGAGTTGTTGGTGCAATACTGTAGCTCATTTCCAACATTCTAAGCACCATTTCTCCAGCTCCACTCACCATCCATTGACGGCACTAGAAGTCCATCTACCTGCTGGATTCTCCTTTTCTTGGCAGCCTCATCATACCCAGTATCAATGCCAAACACCGAAGGCAGGTGGATGGAAGAATCGACCACTGTGTCCATGTAGTCATAAAATCCAGGCATAAGACATGTGATTGGCTGTAGTATAAAATGAATAAATGATTCCATGTGAGAAGGTAGCTATGTGCAATAGAACAGGTTCATACTACAAGATAGACCAAGTGAAATTAGAAAAAAGGAGACATGCGAGAAACAGCATTACCCAAAGCACAGGCTTCCCCATTATGCGTTATATATCCTATACCCACATGAAGAGGAAACCTCACTACATGCCAATTTGATCTAGCAGCAAATCATCACCTCCAGCATTTACGCAAGAGGTCATTTGTAATGCCCTTCAATGATTAATCTTCGGATGGTCAAATAATGAATTTGGGTTAACATTCGTCTACAGAGGAGTTAAGGTAGTCAGATAGGCAAACGTAGAGCTATCAGAGTCGCCCCTAACACACACCTTTCCCAAGAGCTCTTCTTGGTTATAGCCAAACAGGGTTAGCGCAAAGAGGTTGTTGATGCCATATATGGTTGCATCTGTGTTGAGCGTGATCAAGCCGCTGACACTGGTGAAGACCCAGATGGTTGCAGCGTACATTGGCAACAGCAATGGCATGTTCTCTGGTTTCTGACTTTCTTGTTCGTCAGAGGCAGCGGATCGCAGCTTCAAGCTCAACGGGAAAGTGGTGCCCTCACGAGAGAGTCCCACTGCTCTCTGTAACTTCAAGGCCTGAAAGAGACATAGGGCCAATTTAAAGGGCAGCAGCTGGACATAAGTACAGTGTTTGTTGTTCCACACAGAACGTAAAGCAAGAAATGTTAGAAATGATCAATCAAAAATATAAAATGGTCATAATTTAAACTAATGTAGAAAAGACAACATCTAAACCGAAAATAACTGCATTTTCTTAACACATTTTAAGCTTGTACCAAGGTCTGATAGAATGACAGCATAAGTAAGGGAATTTATTTTAGACTTTTTTTTTTTTTTTAAGTAGACCTTGTAGCTTTAAGGCCATAGGAAGGGGAATGTATAGGGAAAGTTGAAGGAAAGACTAGGCTCTGGGAGGTTTCCATAATTTGTAATTTAGATATCTGCATTTTGTTTTTTTAAAATCGAAAACAATTGGCACCATTACCAAGTCGGGGTGATTGAGGGTGGGCACTGCTAGTTGTTAGCTTAGAATACGGTTTTAATATTCAAAATTGTCTATATCAGAGCACACCTTGAGACCTAGGCACAAGGTTACCAATAACTGCAAAAAAAAAGAATTAGAAATCAATCTAATTCTAGGTGTGCTCACGTTGGGCTCTCCGCTGGACCTGCAGTATATATGTTGGTATCATTTCATGTCTAAAATTCCATTACAAATTGAAAGTCAGAAGCTCTTATAGTTTTTTTAATGCTGCAAAATCTTAATTGGAAGGCAAGAAGTACATCCATCAATTCAGTGCCATCGCATGTAGTTAATGCATTTCGGACTGTGTCCGTGTACAGGGCCTTAAGGCACTGCATATAGTTACTCCCATACATTATTTTGTTCATTTCACTTCGGCAAATCAAAATGTGTTTCAAGCAAATCAAGATATATTTACATGCAGCGTTTGTTTCAACCTGTCATGAACAGCATAATTGTGATCAAAATCAAAAAAGAAATAGAAATGGCCAATTCAAACCAATATTACAAATTAGATCTACACGAACCGTGTAGATGGAGTACAGTAACGTGGAATCAAGGAGAAAGGTAGACAACAATCCGTTAGAACTCACTAGATGAAATTCACTTTGTAACTATACATCCACGAGTAGTAAATACCATTAGGAAATCCGCCTTTACCTGATTGTATGGCTGTGTGGCCTATAGTCCTATGCGTGTTAAATATATCAGAATGGCATGACTCTGAAAAATGACCAGAAGAATGCGTGCTCAGGGTTTAAAATATGAATAACTCGATGTTGCAATGGTCATGTAACTCAAGGGAGTTGTTCAGCCTACCTAATGGTGTAGCTGCAGAAAATGTCAATGTTGCGCTGTATCAAATAAAAGTTAAATGAATCCCAGTCAGTTAATTTGTTTAATAACCTTTATATCAGACAGTGTTTATCCGTTCGCTACAAGAGCTTACTTGCTGTCCTCTCTGAAGTTCTGTCTCACGACGCTCGTAGAAGCCGGCGTCTGCCGTGGAGTGCTCTGTATACAGAGACTCTTGGCGTTGTCAGGCGACGTGACGCTAAGCGTCCCGGAGCGTGCTGACGTGGTAATTCTCTCATCCCCCTAATCCCTGGAAACAAGGCCTACTCGATTTAAAGTATAATTGTACTATAGCATTGCTTACATGTCTAAACTAATACAAGATCAGTGTTTGATGTACGCCTCTGCACAGGTAGGCGTGATGTGTATATCTTGGGACCTGGCGATGAAACGCCCGCGTTCGATTATGCGATGACGTAGCTATCGCGTTCCGCAGGTTCGTGTTGCTAGGGCCTAGGGGATGCCAGGTCTTCTGTAATTCAAGTGCTGTGAATTGCTACCATTGCGTTATTGCTGTCTGCCTGTGTGTGGATCAGTTACCATTAAACTCACAAAGCTTGAAGTGTAAACGCCATTGTTCGAGTGAATCTCATACTATGGTAAAACTGGCTGGTCAGCATTAGGTTATATGTGTTAATCATTTTTTGCAGTGAGATTCTTGAAGTGGTCGTATTATGCGAGGAGACAGCTAGGGTAAGGTAGATTTATATTTATTTCTACAGCAGGTTTAGTATATGCGATCAGGCCCCACAGCTGAGGCAGTCAACGGACACTAGTTTGAAGCTCGACATTCTCCGCCGCCGTCATTGCATTCCATTCACCCTTTCATCACGAGAGGCTTGCGAGGAGTCCCGTGATGAAAGGATGACATGATGTTACACATCTCCCCTCCTTAACTTATTGTCATTCAAAACAGTCTACTGAGTTTCTTCAGTATCTTCCATGCCCTTAAATAAAGTCTTCTAAATGATCCGGTTTCGACAATGCATTCCTATTAGATGTAGTCTTCACCCGTTCCCCCATGCAATCCAACATAGGTCTCACATGCCTATCATTCTCCTCCACATTCTCATTCCCCTTACAACTTGCTTGTCCTTCGTGTATCGGCTCATTTGTTATCACATTTTTGCATGGTTTGATCACACATACCCTCTCCATATTCCAGACTCTTCCATCTTGTACTCTCACTGCATGTTTGTAAACTTCAATCACACTCACTGGCTTGGACCATTTGCAAGGTCCATCTCTCATCACTGGGGGTAGTTTAATTCTCACCAGGCTTCCTGCTTTAGGATCCTCATTACCTTTGTCTTTTTTCACATGACTATCATGAGCTGTTTTGTTCCTTATTTGTCTGTTCCTAATATTCTCCACTACCTCTCCAAAGTCTTTCCTAACAACCATCTCCCTCCCCAACCAGGATGGAGACAATTTGGTGTTTGCTCTACGTCCTCTACTCAACTCAAAAGGTGATAACCCAGTAGTACTATGAGGCGTGAAGCGATGAGCAATTATTTTTCCTTTTACCGCTTCTTCCCAGTTGAGATTATTAGCCCAGGCCCAACGAATGGCGTCCTTGAGTATTTTGTAAAATCTCTAAACTACTCCATTCGTTTGCGGGTGGTATATTGCACTCCTTTTATGCACAATAGAATTTTCAGTACAGAACTTTTCCATTTCTTTTGATCTAAATTGGACACCATTGTCCGTTAATATGCTTCTCGGGAAACCTTCTCTAGCACATATTTCCGACATGAAATCTATAATCATCCTTGCATTCATGTTAGGTTTAATTGAAACTTCTACCCATCTGGTCAACAGATCAATGACCACTAAACAAAATTTCTGCTTACCATCACAATAAATAGGCCCTAGTATATCCATGCCTACTTCATCCCAGACTTTTCCTGGAATACTCGTTATTACCATTGGGTATTTTGCACCCACACACACTTTGTCACTCTCATTACAAAGGATACATTCTCTGATGGTTCTCTCGATCTGCAAATCACATCCTGGCCACCAATAATCATCACGTATTCTCTGTTTGGTCTTCACTATTCCTTGATGTCCTTCGTGACCCAATTCAATGATCTTTTGTCGTAGAGTCACAGGTGGAATTATTCGATCTCCTCTCATAACTCTGTCATTCATCACATTGAGTTCATCTGCAACTCTCCAATATTCCATGAGATTACATTCTTCGAACTTAGTCTTCCTAAGGTTCTCACCGCTTTGAATAATTTGTCTCAATCGACCCATATCTTCATCTTTATTTTCTGCTTCCTCCCATTCTGTTTTAGATATGGATATTGTTTCTATATTCAAGATAAGTTCTGAATTCACTTCACTTTCATCGTCTGTCTCAGAGTTGTTAGTGAGACGTGACAGACAGTCTTCAGCACGATTTTTCACTCCTGGTACATATCGTACATTACAGTTATATTCTTGTAAAAGTATGACCCATCTCTTGATTCTGCTTGACACATTATCCAATCCTTTATTCATAATAACATGTATTAACGGTTTATGGTCAGTGCGAATTTCCACCTCCACTCCCCAGATAAAATTTCTGAATTTCTCTGTTGCCCATTTGATTGCCAAAATGTCTTTCTCTATTGCAGCGTATGACTTTTCTGCACCTTTTTTAACAACCTTGATGCAAAAGCAATTAAGACTTCTTTCCCGTCAACTTCCTGGGTCACGACAGCGCCTAAGCCCAAGTTGCTAGCATCTGTTGTAATTATCGTCTTAATACCACTCTTGAAATTCTTTAACGATGGTGCCTTGTTCAATTCCGACTTGATATTTTCAAATTCTTCTTCACATTCTACATTCCATTCAAATGTTTTCTTATTTAACTTTTCACGAAGTGGAACTGTATGCACAGCAAAACTCTTTATAAACTTCGAATAGTACTCTGCCATCCCAATGAATGTACGTACTTCTTCCTTTGTTTTGGGTCTAGGCATGTTCACTATGGCATCAGCTAGTTATTTCTTTGGCCTTATGCCTCCAGCAGAAATGGTATGTCCCAGATATTCAATCTCACTGCGATTGATGTTACATTTATCTCTACTGAGAGTCATTTCAGCTTCGTATAATTTCTTATAAACACGGTGTAACCTTTCATTATGTACTTTTTGATCAATGCCATGCACTAAAATGTCATCTTGGAAACACACAATTCCTTCCTCATTTTCAAACAGATTGTGCATAATCCTTTGAAAAACTGAAGCAGCTGACGCTAGCCCAAAAGGCATTCTTCTGTATTGGTATAATCCATCTGGTGTCATGAATGCTGTCATCTTTTTTGATTCTTTATGCAATTTAACTTGATGGTAGGCCGATGTTAGATCAAGAGTAGAAAAGTATTTCGACGGTCCGATGGTGGACACAATCTCTTGTATATTAGGGAGTGGATGTCTGTCTGGAATTACACTTTTATTTAATTCTCTCATGTCCACACAGTCAGTTTTCCAGATTTCTTTCTTAACACTACCAAAGGTGAAACCCATTCACTGGTGTCTATTCTTTCAATGATCTTCTGATCCTCTAATACTTTGATCTCCTTTCTTACCTCTTCTCTCATAGAAAGTGGAATGTTGCGCATCTTCTGCGCCACAGGAGTATGTCCTGGCTTCATGTTGATCTTATGGACATATCCACGTGGGCATCCAATTTCTTTTCTGAAAACTTCCTTTATCATGTCACCATTACTAGTGATCTCTTTGATTTCTTGGATTCTCCCAAAATCACTTTCAACTGAGTATACTGACTCATCAGATGCAGCATCTAATTTCACCTTGAGTTTGCTCTGGTGAGTCCGCTCAACAAAGGTGTTCTTCCCCCTTTGGTTATGTATATTTTTCCATTGGCCTTCCTTTCCTTGAATTTGAGTGCTCCCCAGAACCATCCAACGACATCTATCTTAACACCTCCATATGCTCTGGGTTTTATGTCTGGTTCATGCAAGTATTCATGTTTCTTCTTGTCCGACAGACTCTGTGGTATTAGGGTATACTTGGCCCCTGAATCAATCATCATTTACATGTCGGTTCCATCAACACACACTGTAGCTTTGGGGCTTTCCATTTCTTACTCATTTTCTTCATCTGTTATAACAAACACGCATTCTTCTCCATCTTCATCACTACACCCATCATCTCCTATCCAATTAGTGGAGGTGTTCTGCATCCTGCAACATCTGGCATAATGTCCCTTACCCTTACATTTACCACATATGATCTTTAGAGCGGGACATTCTGGGTTGTCCGCCCAATGGTCTGTGCTATCACATCTGAAACATCTCCCGGTATTCTTCCTTCTGGAGTCATCTCCTCGTCTGCGTGGACTCTTCCTTTTTACCTCACCATTATTGACTCTAAGGCTTGATTTTTTTCTTTTATCATCATTGCAAGGTAATCTGCTATTCCTTTCTGACTTGTATCTCCTATTGACATTTTCTGTCACCAGAGCTATACACTCATTGTTCTTGGATGAAGTGGGCATATTGCCCTTATCTCTCGAAGTTTCATGTTTAATTTCAACAGTTTGCATTCTGCTCTCTAATTCCTTGACACATTTCTCAGTGTGCTCTACTTCCTTGGCTACACGCAAAACTGCGTCTAAATTGGGATTATCTTCAACCCACAACCTCTCTCTTACTTTATTACTCCTACATTCCAAAATGAATTGGTCTCTTAATCTCTCATCTAGTTGGGTATTGAAATTGCATGTTTTAGCTAATTTCCTCAAATTGGTAATATATTGTTCTACACTTTCACTTTCTCCCCGAGTCCTTTTGCCAAACTTATACCGTTCCAAAATGGTACTCAATTTTTTTTCATAGTGTTTTCCCATTTTCTTCACTGATCGTTCATACTCATTGAGGTCAATATCTTCATCAGAAGGCAGATCTTCGAATTTCTCCTACCCTGCTGGGCCCAGACAATGCATCAACAGAGATTTCCTTTTTTCCACGCTACAATTTTGACCACATACAACACCGGCATAATGTTCGAATGACTTTATCCACCTTTTCCATGGAATGACTGGGTCACCAACATCTGACAAGAAAAACATCGGTGGTGGCACACTGTTGAAGGACATGGTGATAGTGGAGAAAACTTGCAGAGGTGTAGTAGATGACTAAAATTAACAGTATGACTCATCCTCTTATTTTTTTTTCACAATATTATTGTCCATATACCAGGGCACCAAAATATATGTCCAGCTTGGTGTTTTGTACTGCCCCAATTGTATTTAATTTTTTTTTTCTTTTGACTTAATGCAGTGCAAATATGAATATTGTAATTTCTGCTTGTTCCTGTGTATATTTCTGCACTTGTATAACATGTAATACGGTAAAATCAGATGCAGGAAATGGGCGTGTCCATGGGTTTCCACACGGAAGGAAAACAACACGCAACAAGTGCAGGGGACACAGACAGAGTCAGCACGGCACTCACTTGATAATAAACGCTACGGCGTTGCGGATTGCAGAGGCAGGATCAGTTGGAGCGGAGCGGCCACAGCTTATGATACAGCTGTGTGGCCTGCTACACGCTCATGTAGCAGCTGATCATTGGAGCGGAGCGGCCCAGCCACGGCTTCCGAAGCGGCTTCGAGGCCTGCTCTATGCTCGTAAGGATATGTAGGAGTCCCGTGGGGAAAATAAGCAGCGCTGTCGTGAAATGGGCGGTGGGGCCTGAATTAATCCTCGTCGCCACTTGAAGTGGTCGTATTATGCGAGGAGACAGCTAGGGTAAGGTAGATTTATATTTATTTCTACAGCAGGTTTAGTATATGCGATCAGGCCCCACAGCTGAGGCAGTCAAGGGACACTAGTTTGAAGCTCGACATTCTCCGCCGCCGTCATTGCATTCCATTCACCCTTTCATCACGAGAGCCTCGCGAGGAGTCCCGTGGTGAAAGGATGACATGATGTTACAATTCTGTAGACATGTGCCAAAATATGGGCATGTCTGAAAATATGAAGCAATACTTCCCCTCACTGTTGTGAAATAATTAAACAACAAATGCATATTTTTGGTCAATCATATTTTAATACCTGAAGGAATCTACATAGTATAACAGTCATAATACATATAACGCATCTCCTTGCTAGTGTCCACACCCAATCATCATGGTTGGTTCCTAGGTAACACCAGGGATGAGCGATAATTACTACGTCAGCATGCTTGGGGACACTTAGCGTTGTGTGTCGCCTGGCAACGCCAAGAGTCTCTTTATACAGAGCACTCCACGGCAGACGCCGGCTTCTATGAGCGGAGTGAGACAGAACTTCAGAGAGAGAACAGCAGGTAAGTTCTCGCAGCGAACGGATGAACACTATCTAATCTAAACGTTATTAAACAGGTTAACTGACTGGGATTCATTTAACTTTTATTTGATACAGCGCAACATTGATATTTTCCGCAGCTGCACAATGAGGTAGGCAGAACAACTCCCTCGAGTTACATGACCATTGCAGCATCGAGTTTTTCATGTTTTAAACACAGAGCACGCATTGTTCAGGTTATTTTTCAGAGTCATGCTGTTGTGATATATGTAACACGCATAAGACTATAGGCCACATTGCCGTACAATCAGGTAAAAGCGGATTTCCTAATGGTAATTACTACACATGGATGTATAGTTGCAAAGCGAATTTCATCTAGTGAGAGCTAACAGATTGTTGTCTAACTTTCTCCTTCATTCCACGTTACTGTACTCCATCTACACACGGTATGTGTATATCTAATTTTTAATATTGGTTTGAATTGGCCACTTCATTTGTTTTTTTATTTTGATCACAATTATGCTGTTCATGCCATGTTTGTTTATTATTTATAGTGCGGGCCTCACCCAGAGGTATCTGGGCGCATGTTGAAACAAATGTCTCATATTTAAATATCTTGATTTGCCGGAAACACATTTTGATTTGCTTAACTGAAAAGAACAAAATGTATGCAGTGCCTTAAGCCCTGAAGACGGACACAGTCCGAAATGCATCCGCAACTACATGCGGTGGCACCGAATGGATGGATGTACTTCTTGCCTTCCAATTAAAATGTTGTAGCATGAAAAACTATAAGCTACTGGCTTAATTTGTAATGGAATTTTAGACATGAAATGATACCAACATAGCATACTGCAGCTCCAGTGGAGAGCCCAACGTGACCACACCTAGAATTAGATTGATTTTCTTTTCGCAACTATTGCCAAGTCGACCTTTTCACATTCAGTCAGTGTTGGTTTCGACAGTCTTCCGTTTTACCATTGCTTTTCCAGTCCTTTTGTGCTTTACACATGTAGGGAAATCTGACAAAGACCCTCAACTGTCAGGTAACTTGTTTCACGCGCACTCCAGGAAAGGGAGAAGGGCAAAGGTTTAAAAGCGCAACAGTATTGGTGCGGGCTACGTTTTCCCGTAATATTCTGTTATTCTACTATAAACAGTTTCGACTAGATAAAAAAAAAACTTTCTAAATAATATAAACAAATCATGCACCAACCAAACAAGCCTCAACCCCGTGCTACAGTCATTAAAGCCATTAGCACCCAGGCATCACGCTTCAGAGGCCAATAGTGTTAGGAAATTAACAAAACTGTTCGCTTGGAAGAAAGAGCAACGAACATTCATGTGCGCCATCATCAGAGGGAGTGCTGGCTAAACATACATGGATGCCATGGATACATGAGAGGGGTGCTCAGGAGAAAGCCCGGTCTTGCTCATCCTGGCAGGAGAAGCAAATACATGGCGGCATCGCAGAGTAGGAGGGGTGAGGCTGTAGGCGTGACCAGGAAGGTAAGGTGGAGGGGCAAAGCGAGGCAAATCACCTCCCTATTTCATGCTTGCCCCACCCGAAATGGTGCTCTGCCCCTTCCACACCTCTATCGAATTATACTGAAAGGCGCCCTCCTTTGGCCAGCAGTCAACCACGTTTTAAAGTCTCTTTGTATGCTCAGCTTTCCTTACTTCTGGACACAAGCAGATCACAGGAAGAGATGGGCCATGAAGATCATTGGGTGGGGGCCATCAATTTTGAAAGCGGGCTACCCACATGTTGGACAAACTATTTGGTAAAAGCGCTGCTTACAATCCAATATCAAACAAAAAAAAATGCATTTTCATACCGAATGCCACCAGTTGTGATCTTTAATCGGAGTTTTTTCGATGGTGGGAATACTCACACACACTCTGCCATTCTTGTAACCCTTCCTGAGAATGCTTCATTTTAGGAAATCATTTGAAGATGTCACTGGCTTGTAAAACTGTTCAATCGAAATATAATGCTTCTATTGTTTTGATAGCAGTTATTAGGCATGTGAGCTGTGGGTTTCCTGGGTACTAACCTTTGAGTTTCATAATGGAGGTACGAGCTGCCTCATCCAAAAAATGCATACCTTCTCCTGGCTAAAACGTTTTACAGCAGATTTTGTAAAAGCAATAGCAAAAGGTCAGGTGGTTTACAGGCAGGTTTAAACCTAGAACATCCATCCAACGATTACTCAACCTGCTGATCTTCCTTGGTTTATTTCTACTTTAGTATGTGTCCCTCTACTTTCGAAGAAATCAACCTCAGATGTGGATCCTTGATTGTGCTCAAATTCACTCTATTGCCAACAGTGGAGTTATGTACAGGACTTTAAAGCCATTCATGTGTTTAAACTCCAGCCACATTACACACAGATACATTTAGGATGTGTAGTCAGAAAATGAAACCTGTAAGCATGGTGGGAAGTTGCCAGTGCACTCCCCTGCACTCTGACCCTGTGGGTGATTTGCCTTTTTTAGACTTTCCATGACTACATATTATTTGAAGCTGAGCCGGGAGTGATGCCATTTTCAGTTAAAAGCACAATGTCCCTAGTGGAGTGCTCACTCTAAACTGTGAGCAATGTCTTCTCATTAAAAGGAATTTTGTCTCTTTCATTTATGTACATCATCCATAACAACAAGCTGCATGCCTAGGTCAAACTAATATGACCAGGTAACTATCGCACATATATAGCCTAGTGGGAGGATTGAAAACCTCTCAAATTGGCCTAGGTCAGGTTGAAATGCTATACCAGCGGTTTATCACATTGAATTCTGACACTTCTACATCTGTCTTTACAGTCGTAAACAAACTACAATTACTGTACATGAATACCCAATAAGGTGTGCTGATAGCAAGTGCTTGAATATCACTCACGTCCAAAATGATGGGCTTTGTTTTGCAGATTGAATCATAGGCATAATAAGTAACAGTGGGTTAGTCATTTGCCCTAATAGGCATTACATATGTCTGTTCAGATACTTACAGGACTAAAAAGGAACTGGAAGAAAGGTGTCTCAATGGCATGTAGTAATCTGTCGATTCCCGTTCCCCTCCCTGCTGGCACACAACTACAAAGATATCACATTCAATGTGCACATAACAAGCGAACTAAAACCTTTAAAGATAGTCTGGGGGAGAGGGTGGCTGTAATACAACGGCAAGGTTCATTCATTTGCTGCATGGGCAGGGTCGTTGCATGCAACCCTCCAACAGAAATAATGAGTTTAAGTGCAACACTGGCAGCAGAAGTGAACGCTTCTCTCAGACAGGTTATGGTGTAGCTTGACATTTCTGTACCTAGTCTATGTGTCCCCCCCCCCCTCACCACCCTCCTCACAAAACTGACATAGCACTTTTTAATTAAAAGTTTTGCAACATTTTCTTATTTCCATGTAGCTAGCCCACCTAATCCCAATAATTACCTCAAACGTTTATTTAATTTCTTTTTTTTTTACTTGTTTATTTGTAAATCAGCACACAGATGATAATTCGAATACAACATTCAATTAGCAATTACCTCCGGTTCAATACTCCCATAAATCCCCAACCCCCCCCTCTTCTCCCCCCCATTCAACTGACGTTGCGGTCTCGTTCTGCAAGGGCAAGGTCCGGCTCCCCGTCCTCTGATTGAAGTGCTCTTGCCACGAGACGTGGTTTAAATGTTAATGCTGGGAAGTTCTGGTCGTAGTCTAACACTGGAGCCCACGTATTTTGGAAACGGTGGAGGAGGCCCCTGTTAGCTGCTGTGATATTTTCCGCTATTAAGATGTCCCACAGTTTCAGCCACCATAGGATCATTAGGGGGCCCTCTGGAGATTTCCAGATGTGCCCTACCGTGATCTTGGCAGCGAGGAGTAGCTGTGTCAGGAGGGCCGCCTTCCAGCCAGTTTTCGGGTAAATACTTGGGATTGGGACTCCCAGTAGGATAGGTTCTGGCTCCAGTGGTACCGCCACCTGGGTGATGTCTGCTATTGTCGCAGTGCATTGGGACCAGAACTCCCTTATCACTGGGCATGACCACCACATGTACATATAGGATCCCAGAAGGCCACAGCAGCGCCAGCATAGGGGGTTCAGACCTTGGTTAAAGTGGTGTAGTCGGAGCGGCAGGTAATACCAATGCAGTAATAGTTTATGTGCACACTCCCGGTTGGTGACACAGAAGGAGGATGAGTGTGTCCTCGACCAAATGTCGACCCCGGACTGGTCCTCTATCGGGTGCCCCAGGTCCGCCTCCCACTGGCCATATAGGAGGCCCTGGCGGTAAGGAAGTCTACCTGTAACATTCTATAGAGGGCTTAGATTATCCCCCGAGCCGGTGGGTCTGCAATTCTGAGCTGGAGGGGGCTAAGGGATCGAGTAGCCGCCGCGCGGGCAAAGAGGTGGGAACACCAGTGCCTCGATTGCGCATAGGAGCACCTGTCTGTTTCCGCCAATTGGAAAGGCGCTCTTGCATTGCTCGAAGGAGAGCGGTTGGTCCCCCTCAAAGAGCTGACCCAGAGAACTAAGACCTCCCACTATCCAATTCCCAAAATTCGGCAGGCAAGATCCCGGTGTGAAAGCCGGGTTGTGAAAGACTGGGGCGGAAGGGCTCAGATCTCTCGGGATGCCTTTACATGAGTCCAGTCCCATGCTTTTAAGGTGTGCTTAGTAGAGGACAAGATGCCTGGCCAGGTCCTGCGCAGAGAGATGGGTGGGTGGGGGGAGAGAGATGTGGTAGGAGGTGTAGGGGGAGGGGCAGTGAAGACTTTTCAATCTCCATCCATTTTGGGCGTCCCGAGGCGATGGCCCAGGCCTGTGTGTGATATATCTGTGCAGCAGCCTGGTACTTCTGGAGGTCGGGAACTCCTAAGCCACCTAGCCTGGGTTGCTCATCATGGTCTGCTGGGAGATCCATGACTTTTTACCCTTCCAAATGAAGCAGAAAATGTTCGGGTGGAGCGGAGGCCGTGGAATTGTAATGGGGAGGGAAGAGCATGCGTAGAGGAATCGTGGGAGGGGATTCATTTTACACGCCGTGATAAGACCTAGGAGTGAGATCTATTGCGCGAGCCATCGGTCGAGGTCCTTCTCTAAGTCTTTGAAGAGTGAGAGGAAGTTTGCCCGGTAGGTGTCGTCCGAACGGGCTGGGATCTGGACCCCGAGATAGGGGATAGATTTTCTGCTCAGTTGGATCAAGCATCTGGAGCTGAAGGACTCCGGGTCCCACTGTTCCAGTCCAATCCCTAATGCTGCTGATTTCCCAAAGTGGACGGTAAAGCCAGATACCCTCCCAAACGTATGGATCTCCACCAGGGCAGCCTCTAGTGAGGTTGCAGTATCCGTTATGGACAGCAACACGTTGTCCGCATAAAGAGCGATTTTGTGTTGGGAGGGGCCCACTCGGAGGCCTTTGACCCGGGGGTTAAGGCGTAGTCTCTGGGCAAGTGGTTCCATGACTAGGGCGAAGAGTAGGGGCGTGAGGGGACAACCTTGTCTAGTTCACAGGTCAGTGGGATTGGATCGGATAAGAGTCCATTGACTAAGAGTTTTAGGGGCATGATAGTTAGCTAGTATCAGCCTTCTCAGGGTGGGCCCGAATTGAAAGGACTCCAGGGTGAGTCGCAGGTATTCCCAGTCTACTTTATCGAATGCCTTGTTTGCGTCTAGGGCTAACAAGGTCAACTTCTGTGAGTCTTGATTCGCAACGTCTATCAAGTTGAGGACCCTGCAAATGTTATCCGTGGTTGATCTGTACAGTATAAATCCCATCTGGTCCGGGTCTATGATTTCAGGGCGAACTCCCGCTAATCGGTTTGCTAGGACCTTCGAATATATGTTAGCGTCGAGATTTAACAACAAAATTGGCCTATAGGAGACGTTGTCCCTAGGGTCTTTACCCGGTTTGAGGGCGAGTACCGTGATCCGATATGATATTTTATTTGTATCGCGCTCGTACACAAGTGTTTCAGAGCGCGACTAGGCATGGGAGGGGAACAAGGGAGAACAGAGCACAACATAAAAACGATCTTACTAGGCCCAGTGACATTGAGAACGCTCAAGTGCATGGGAAAGGGAAAATGGAAAAAGTGCATGGAAGGGGGAAGAGTGGAAAGTGCAGAAGCCGTGGAGCGCAGATAAATAAAATAAATAGAAAATTGAGGCAAACTGTGGTAGTGCAGCCAGCAAGTGACAAGTGCTGTGTTTAAGGCAGCAGACTGGGTAAGTTTGAATAAGTGCAGAAAAAGAAGAAAAATGGGGGAGGGCTGTATGGGTACAGATACAGTCCCCAGTGCAAGGGGTGACCAGGAGGCAGTGCAGGAAGGTGGCTGGCTGAGCAGGTACCTGGGCCCAGGGGACAGAGGGTGGCCAGGTGCAAAGTGCCAAGAGAGCAGATCAGCAGGGGAGAAGGGGAGCGAAGGCAGAAGCAAAGAGGAAGGTTTTGAGGTGCTTCCGGAACCGGAGATGGTTCTCCTCTTTTAGAGTGGCAGGGAGGCTGTTCCAGAGGGAGGCCCCAGCCGAAGATGGAGATCTACCCCCAGTTTGTTTCTTTGAAAAACGACTGACTCTTAAGGAGTTAGAGGAGCGAAGAGCTCGAGAGGAGAGGTATTTGCGGAGGGATAGCTGAAGGTATTTTGGACCCAGGCCCCAGAAAGCCTTGTGGACAATGCAGAGGGTTTTCAATTTAATCCTTGCATCCACTGGGAGCCAATGGAGAGATTTCAAAGCTGGAGAGATATGATCCCAGGGCTTGAGGCCAAGGACAAGTCTTGCAGTCCTGTTCTGGATAAGTTGTAGAGGGCGGAGAGTAGAGGCAGGTAGATTTAGAAAGAGGCTGTTACAATAGTCCAAGCTAGAGAGAACCAGAGCTTGGGATACCATGAGCTTCTGGGGAAGGAGAGGAAAGGCAGAATACCTCTGAGGAGGTGCAGTCGGAAGTTTGACTTTTTAGAGACATCAGAGATATGGGCCGAGAAGGAAAGTGTGGAGTCAAAGATGACACCAAGGTTCTTGCATTGAAGGGGTGATAGTTCCTGTGACAGCAAAGGAGTTAAAGAGAGTTGGCAGGGAGGGCAGCAGTTGGGGGCGGAAAGTTTTATAGAATTGAGTCGTGAATCTGTAGAGGCTTGAGGTTTTTGATGGCTGCGTCGACCTCCTCACTAATAATCAGAGCTTCCAGGTTCTCTTTCATCGCATCTGAGAGCCGAGGGAGGGCCGCGCCCCACAGGTAGCTTTTCTCTTCCTTCAGTGATCGCGGGGATGCAGACATGGTGTCTGTGAGGTGGGCAGCTGCTAGTTGTAGCTTGTCTCGCTCTACAAATTGGACCCTGAATTGGGGGTCACGTAGGCCCTGGATGGTATTTCGCTTCTTGGCCTTGGTGAGTTTCTCCACCAGGAATGTGTTTGCTTTATTACTTTTGGCCTAGTAGCCTTGCTTTGTTTTAGCAAGCAGCTGTGCTGTGTCCGCTGCGTAACGAGCCTCAAGCCTCTTCATAGTTGCCTGCAGGGCCCGGTGGGATCTCAGGGTCCAGCCTTTGGCCTTACAGACTGCCTCCACCTCGTGGACCTCTGTTGGGGAGAATTCTCATTCTACGGCTAATTTCCGTTACCTAGAGAGTCCCCCAGCAGCTTTGCTGGATTTGAAGGGTTTGTTTCTTTTCTCCTGCTAAGAGTGAGACTTTATTTCCCACTCTTAGGCATTTTTGCGACGTGTGTTCTAGGCTATTTTTGTGTTTAATGTCTATGGGATTTTCTCAACCCCATAGGAACCATCTTTATTCACATGTGTTACACAGCACCCTCTATGCAGTGACACAGGGGTGTCGTAGCGACCCCCAAACATAGAGGCCATACCCTGGGACTGACTACTGTCTCCCAGGGCATGTAAAGTCCCCATTGACTTTACTAGTCAATTTTTATGAACTAAACTAGTACAAACCATCTTACTACCGTACAGTCCCTCTCTAAAAAGTTTCTGGCTGGTGGCATTGGTTACTACCGTAAATATTCGACCGCAAATATTTCCTATGGGATTTTCCCATCGTTCGAGGCTACCACATTTTCTGACTGCCTCTAACATACCGCCAGTTTATTTTTATATTAACTTTACTCCGGTAGGTTTTATTTGCCAGAACTTTAATATAAATTCTTTCTCGTGTCTTTCTCTAAACTCCTAACCCAGGTCGGGAATCCTTTGTTCGTCCGTTTGGCAGGCTTCTGCCAAGAAGCCCTCCTTTCGGCGCAACTGAGTCTGGGGTGGGTCCATTGTGTGGGAGGGGGGAGTAGGACCCCTGGACAGAGTTGCCTCCGCAACCCATTTCACACTCTATCCTGATAGGCTGGAGGGTCTCCCGCCAAGAAGACCACTCCACTGTGAGAGTGACAGCTAGGCTGTATGAATGGGGCTCTTTTTGCATAAAAGCAGGGTCCTGAGGACTGGAAGAGCAAGACGTCGCCACTGGAACCAAGAAGCCGAAGAGGAGAGAAGCCAAAGACATCTGCAACGAGTGAACCACTGGTGCAGCCCTGCTGCAGCGTCTCACCACTTTTCTCCACACGACGAGAGAAGATCTTCATCTGCAAGAGCCTTCTTCCCTTGAGCTAGTGGGGCCAACCAGTTTGCGAATCGCCTTCCTGGACCTGCCTTGGTCGAATCGGCAGTACCCTGTACTCGGAGGCCGGATAGCCAGGCACCAGTCCACCTGGACAGCGATTTAAAGGAGCATGCCTTTTATTCGTCGGGCAGCACCGCAGCTGGTTTCATCCCTGGGTAGTGCAGTAACTCGAACCTTCCTCCACGACGAGAGCCTCTCTTCCTCTGCTGGATCCCCCGAACTTCAGGAACTACCAGGAACAACCGCCAATGCAGGAGTCACTTCTTCATTTTAAAGGTACATTGTTCCACCAGGCCGCCCTTTCTTCGCGGTAGAGCTAAAGGTGTTTTAAATCCTTTGCCTACCTGTTGGGCTGCATCCACCTTTTCGAAATCGTTAACCAAAGACCTGACTGCAGCTACAAGAACATTTTGCTCCTGGGCCCTTGCCCTTAACCACTGACTCTGGCACAGGCCTTCCGACTCTGGCTTCATTTGTTAGAACTGCCTTCTTTAGATTGCTTCTCAACTAGAACTGTGTTGGTGCACCTACTTCTAATAACTACCCTTTTCTTCCCCGTTCTAAACCTTGTGAAATGCCATTTTGCTCAGTTTTCATTTAAGTACTTTCTATACTGATGCACTGTCTTGCTTAATCTGGTTCACAAACCTATGGGAAGTGTTGCTAGGGTATATAAGAAGCTATTTCTGCATAACTTGTGTTTTCCCTCCCTTGTGAGAAATTGCTAGAGTATCCCTTGTGTGTGGTTTTCACTGTGCCGTTTTGCTTCACTCTGGTTCACTTGGTCTACAATTTAACAAGGGAGTGTGTATATTTTTCTTAGACTTATTTTAACTTGCTTGATGATTGTGATAAATGTGTTCTACTAGAAGTGTATAAAATAAATATAGATCTACTTTTTAATACAAAGCTTTGGTCAGTGTTTCCTTGTGCCATAGTACTATAGGCTTATTGTATAAACCCTAAATACTGCTCATCTCCCTCTTGAGACAAGTCTGACTGCTCAGCCACAGCTACCAACTAAATCTTTGTGGTACAGACTGATACCAAAGGGGATATACTGCTGTCACCTGTAGTTCTAATCTTCTGTAGTACTCCCTAAGGGAACTGCACAGGATTGTGCCTAACAACCTCCTTTTCCAGGGCTTTGCGGGCCTGCAGTCTGTGCTTGTGGAAGGCGGCTCCCTGGGCTATTAGCGCTCCTCTTATCACAGCTTTCATTGCATCCCAGGTATTAGCTGGGGAGGTATCCCCATTCCAATTCTCTGTGAAAAAGTTCTTGAATGACTTCGCTATGGAGTCTCGCAGCGGCATTTCTCCCAGAATAGGGTCATATAGTATCCATCTACGTCCTGGGGGAGGGTCAGGGTCGTGGGCTCGGAGCGTCAAAGTGACAGGAGCATGATCATAGAGCACCCTAGTGCCAATGGTTACTTAGTTTGTCAACGCCAAGACCTGAGCGGAAGCCAGCAAGAGATTGATTTGGGAATGTGTTCTGTGGACGTAGGAGTAGAAAGAATAGTCCGGCTCCTCGGGGTGAAGCACCCTCCATGTATCCACCACATCGAGGGTCCTGAACAGTTGGAGTAGGCTTGCTGCCTCCTTGAAGTCTTCGCAAGCGGGTGCGATTTGTCTTTAGGAGGGTCCGGGATACCACTGAAATCTCCCCCAATATTAGTTTGGACTTCGATGAATTGCGAGAGGGCTTCCTCTAGAGATGCATAGAATTCTTCTTGGTTGTCATTTGGGGCATAGATCGGGATGAGGGAGTAGAGTGGACCGTAAATCCAGCATTTGACCACGGCCCTCGGGACTGAGCAGTGTGTCCAGGATTTGCGTTCTGAGGTCCTTTGCAAAGAGCACTGCAGTGCCCCCTTTCTTGGAACCATTGGAGGCTAGGAACTGCACTGGAAAGAATCTATCGCAAAGCCGGGTGAAGTCCACTGGGGTCAAGTGTGTCTCCTGGAGGAAGACCACTGCAGCTTCCTCGTTCTGCAAGCGTCGGGAGCGTGGATTTCCTTTTGGGTGGGGAGTTAAAACCTCTAACGTTTAAAGGAAGGAACTTCAGTTTCCGGTGCAGGGGAGGTGACCCCAGGGCTTTTGCGAGCTCTCGGGACACCGCTGGGGATGCGGGGGGAATGTTTGGACGTCATCCGCAGGCTTAGTGAAGATGAGGTCATTATGCGGCTGAAATTTTAACTCCCTCCAACAGGAGGGTGAACATGTAATGGTCCGGGAGGCCGATTTTTTGAGGTTTTCGGCTCCCTTGGCCAACAGGGTGATATCTGCTATTCTAGCCAACGGGGCATGGGCGGTAACCAGGTACTGAGTTCGCCTCCAAGGGGGACTAGATGGCATACACCTTGGAGGGGGTCATGGCCCGCTCAGGGCCCGCAGCATCATAGTTATTTCCAATTCCGCTGTCATTCATCTCAGGAGCAAGTTGCGGCAGCTTCACTTCACATTCCGGCGCCTCTGCAATTTCGTCCAAGCCGGATGTCTTTGCTTAGGGGGAGACCTGTTTGACTCCTCCGGAGGGTGATGCGGACTGTGAGAGGGTTAATTGAGGAACCTCCGGACGTAGTATTGTTGCAGCGTCTTCCATGTGGCTCACCCTGCGTTGGGTTCCTTGGTAAGAGAACTGTAGCGCAGTGGGGAATAGCCAGCGGTAGCGGACCTGGTGGTCTTGCAGAAACAGGGTTAAGGGCCGCAGAGTTCTTCTCCTCTGCAATTTTACAAGAGGGAGCGCCCTGTAAGGTTAACTCATCTTGAGAGCGGCCTATGGACGAGATGGCCTCCTTGGTGGGATAGAAGTGGACCCTCGCTATCACGTCGGGGGGAGTCTGATTCCACCCCTCGTCTTGGGCCTAGCCTGTGGGTGCGGTCTAACAGGAGTTGGGCTTTATCCATAAGCGGGAGCAACGATTGAAAGAATTCACCCACATATTCGGCTAGATCTTTGTCTGGTACTGTAGAGGGGACCCCACGGATCCGGAGGTTGTTCCTGCTGGGCTCCATTTTCCATGTCCTCCTGTTTAAACTCCAGCACCTCACTCTTGTCCTGCAAGGCTTGAGTTGAGTGTTGCATTTCTACCAATGCTGCGGTGTGTCCCTGGGTTAGATCTTCAACCTCCCCGACCCTTTGTTCCGCCTCAGTGATTCTTTGATCCGTTCGCTCCAGCCTCATAGTGAGCTCCGCCATGCAAGATCCAAACTCTGCTTTAATGTCTAGCATGAAGGACTGGATGTCTTCTTTAGTTGCTAGCCTTCCCTGCTCTTCCAGAGTCTTCTGTGGCGTGAGCTTGAGGAGGGGGGGGGGTCCGATTTTTTCCCCTCATCTACTGCGAGCAACATGGTTGAAATGTCTGAGCTCTTGGACTGTTTGAGGTTTTTAGCCATAGCTCACGGTTCCGGGTACTTTGGTGGTTGGTTCTTCAGGTTCTAAGGTCTCGGAGGACTTGGTTGACTGCTCCTCCAAGGTCATCCACTGGGGGTCTTCCCCCCCACTGCTGGCCCATAGGGTATAGGGCAGTTCCTCTTTAGAGGATCAAGTGTTGGGCTTGAGGCTGTCTGCGGGAGAGGGGGTGGGTGGGCCGGGGCGTCCCAGGAATCAGCAGGCAAGGGAATCACCACGAGAGCTGGCTGTAGCAGGCTAGCCCCCAGCAGGCAGCAGCCTGGGTCAGGCAAGGCTGTGGATTGCGCCAGGGGGCTGGTTGCTGTGGGTGGCTGCTTTGGGGGTTGGGGTTCTGGGGATAGGGTCTGAGACTTGCTGGTTCACCCGGGAAAGGCCAGTTGCTTATTGGTCACTTTGGTCTCAGGGTCTCTTTTGACCAAAGTGCGGGCGCAGTTGGGAGGGGGTTGTATGGGCCTTCTTCTTTTACCTCCTCTCTCCTACCTCTCAGGCCCCTAAAATCTGTGCCTCTGGGGGAGTAGGAAGCCCGGCCGCATTAGCCGGGGGGACAGGGGTGTGTGTGAGGGCCTATCGCTGGATTCAGCCCAGCAGCTCCAGGTGAGCAGGGCGCTCGAAACCCCAGGCCAGCGCGTACCTTTCACCCCCTGCCGCACCGTCAGGTTGCTAGAGCCTCGTTCTGTGTCCCACGACATGTGGTTGTGCCTCCTGGCCACTTCCACTGGGCGTCATGTTCCAAGGAGCCCAAGGAGATCCCGGTCTGGCCATCCCCGGGGCACGATGGATGCCCCAGTGCTCCGGTGGTGCTGTACCTCAGCAACAGGAGATTCGACTCTCAGGGCGGGAGGAGAGTCCAGTCCCCGCTGGGATTTATTTCCTCCAGCTGGGGCCTCTCTCCTCGCAGCGTCCGATTATGCTGCACTTGTCCTGTCCTCTATGGATGGTGCCACGCCAGCTAACGGCTGACTGCAGTACTTCGCCGCGGGCTCCGGAGCCGTAGAGTCCGCGGCGTTTCGATGTTCTGGTCCTATGTCGGGGGATGCTCTCTTCCAGGTTCAGGGGACGCCTGACATTAGGAGTCCCGTCCGCTCAGCTGCGAGCTCGCAATTGTCCTTCGGGGAGCTTCATCGACGTCTCCCGGCCAGCTACTTACTGGGTCTCCCTGTCTGCCATCTTGGGATGATACAGCGGGCAGGGGGGGCCTGGTGTGTTAGCTTCGTATCGGGGCATCGGGCACCCCAGGAGCCCATTCTACTTCCGGCGGACTCTGCGTGCCTTCTTGTAGCTGCCGCTGCAGGGGTGACTTCAGGTAGTCGGCGGAAAGGTTTAATTTTAGCGGATACCGCAGGTCCTGAACGGAGGCCATCAGAGGAGCTGCCATATAGCTGGCGCTCCTGGCCACGCCCCCCCCTTATTTTATTTCTTATATCGCGCAACATGCCCATGGGCCTCAGGGTGCACAGGGTTTATGTTTGGATGCTGCCTCCCAATGTGGACTTCAGACTCTAGAGCAGGTTGCAGTTTACATTGGTATTTGGGCTCTGAGCCCAGTAATCCCTGTGAGCGAATCAAGCTCAAAGTTTCAAAGTTGACCATTCACGGTGTCCATCGGGAGCTGGGCCAGGGACTGCAGTGCATGAGTAATGCAAGCAGATATTATCAAACCAAGGATGCTTGGCTGCATGATGTCTGACCAAACAGTTGCCTCCTAAACAGTTGCCTCTGACATCTGTGTGCAACTCGCAATCACACATTTGAATTCTGGTTGGGTTGATTTGCCTCTTTATCCTTTAGCAGTTGATAAATTGAGTACCTTCAAGATACTACCTTACCCATCACCCACAATAAGGAGATAAATGCCAAGGTAACTCTGCAGAGAAGATTATCAAGACCTAATCTTTGGAAAAATCTCAAAACCTAGCTGCGCACTAGACCACAACTCATTTATTTGTATTTTTTGTGCATTATAGTTCAAAATGGTACTTTTCACACATTGCACCAATCAAATCAAAAGTAAAATACATCTTATGAAAATATATATATACAATAAATAATGTTACCTGTATTCAAACTTACATATCCAAAAAAATTTTCAAAAATTCTAAAACTTATTAAAATTGATATTTCATTGGTGTTTAAAATCCTTTCCCAGTGATCCTCTTCCCCAAGTAGTAGGAACGTTCCAATTTTTTCTTCTGCAGATTAGACGGGGATGGGCAGAAAATGCACAGATGTTTCAGAGAATCGTCCTCTAAGTTACAAAATCAACACAGTCGTTCACCCATGGGAAGCCTCCCCCGAATTCCAAGTACCTCCATTGTCGGACAAAGATTTAATTTCAGCCTTAACATTTTGCAGCGGGATTCTCTAGATGGATGCTTACTTAGATAAGGTGACAGTACATAGAAATGTTTTACCGTTCAGGAGAGATTATCATTAAAGCAGCTATAAGCCATCAGCTCTGACCTTACTTGGATCCATGCACATCTATATCATTTTTCCTTGGTTTTGTTTGGATTTGCAGTTAGCTCCTCAGTTGACGACTCAATTCTACCCAACAGATCTTTACAAGATTGAGCCCATTGATCCAATACTCTGCACAGCCCTTGATCCAACATATGCCTCAATCGTTCGATACTTGCATGTTTTTCCCATTCAGTGACCATTTTAAACCTTTCGATTTGGAGCGCTCCCCATTCCGCACAATAATCTTTGATTTAAGAGCATTGACTGTAAGGTCCAATTTACCCAAAAAATCTGCAATGCTCAATAAAGCTTGCTGGAGACCAATTGGCATCAATTCACAGATGGTCATGTCATCCGCATAATTCAAGTATTTTATTTGCCCCAACACTGGGGGATTTGCCCTGGCCATCTTCCAACAGGACTCCATGTCCATAATATATAAAATAGGAAAGGCGCTAGGACACACCCCTGCTGGAGTCCTCGATTGGTTTCAATCCAAACCAAGAAACACCCATAAGAGTCCAATCGTATCTTTTTTTTTGTCACTCGATGTAGTGCTTCAAGCATACTAATTAGGGGGGCGGGGCATCCATTAGCATCTAATGTATGACAAAGGATAGCCCTATTGACATGATCAAATGCTTTACGGAGGTCTAGGAAGGCCAAAGAAACAGCCTCCCTTGGTTTTTAGCCTGCCTTGCAAAAGAGACACTATAAAACCGTTTAAGGATGACCCCCCCACACCTTTCTTAAAACCAGACTGACAATGGTCCAAATTATTTGTTTCCGTTGCCAATGTCCAATTCTTTCAGAAGTTTTCTGGTAAATATTTTATGAAGCATCCAACAAAGATATAGGGTGATATTGTAATGGAGACAAACAATTTCCTCCCTTAAAGTTCAAAGTAATCAAGGCTGTGCCCCATGACTCTGGAAATTCCTGTTGTAACACTGTGTTGGCAAACAGCTGTGATAATATACCTGTCCAGAATTGTGGATAAAGTTTAAACAGTAAATGTGTTAGCCCATCAGAGGCGAGGCATTGGACCTTTTACTTGTCCTGATCAGGGACACAATATCATCCAGAACCCAAGAAAGGGCCCCCTCCCAATTCACATGGCTGGACCCTTTTAACATACAACTCCATAAAATGCTCCACCGATACATCTTCCGGGATTGCTTGAACTTGCAAATACAGATCGTCCCCTGTGGTTTAATAAATTTCCAAAAAGTATTACTGTTATTCATAGTGATGCATCCCAACATACTTTGTGTCATTAATAAACATAAAAAATGTGTGCCCCGTCAGCCAATTTTTTAAATTCTTTTTTACAATGGCCACCTCGTTAGCAACATTCCCAGGTCGTTGCAAGTGAATATTTTTAATATGGACAGGCATCTGCTTTTTACGATCCTTCACTTCACCATCAAAAACATGAACATGCCCCACAACTCTAGCACTTTTAGACAACTTAGTCGCCGGAACCAAGGACCCCCAACGCAGCCGTAACACTTCGGCCGAAGCCCCTTGGAGTTGTTACACCCATATCATTAATCAGAAAATGTTCTGAGATTCTATCATCAAAGGCCTGAGAAATCCTTGGTGACCATTTTATCGCTGAATTCTGTGGATTTATCTCTAGATGTAACCCAACTGGCGTAGTAGCTCCCGCGCAAACCTTAGTACTTTCACAAGCTATCTTAGTGTGGTCGCTCTGCTCTGTTTTAATAACATTTAACCCAACTTCTCCCTCAAATAAATCCCTGTAGACAAAGACATAATCCAGGGTGGAGCGGCCTGTAGTATTATGCCAAGTAAAGGCTGGTGGGAGATCACCTCAGCAGTTATCATTTAATAGTACAAGGTCCCATGCCTTTAATTCTCTTACAACCAAGCAACCTCTTCATCGTGCTACATTGGATGTTTTTACCCTTTTAGGAGCCCGATACCAATGGTCCACAAAACACTCTAAATTGAAGTCTGCCAACACAATTATTGAAGCCCCATCTGCACCTATTTCTCCCAGCAAAAGGAACAAGAGTGAGGAGAGCGCCTTCTCCAACTGCCAAGATCAGGATTTAAGTAAACATTGACCAACAAGCACTTCTTCGATGAGTTGGAGCCCTGAACATGCCACTCCAAGAGGATAGCCAGCATATCATTCCTCTCAAGTTCTCTCTGTCGTCATCTGAAACCTAAACTACGCTTATCCGCCATCAACAGCCCCCCAATACGGGCGACCCCTGAAGCCTCGCTGGGCCTGAACAAACCTTACATCAAACCAATCAGAGGCATGTCCATTAATAACGTTTCCTGACAGCATATAATATCCAAGTACATAGCCTGACTACTCATAATGCTGGGAAACCCTTGGGTATTCCATGATAGAATCCTCCCCCAGTCTTTCACCCTTCCCAGTCATTAACTGGCCTTGGAATCTTGTAATGTGCATTAGACCACAACTGAGAAACTAGAATGCTAGCCTCCAAGGTCTGCACCAATCAGAACTTTCAATCTCTAGCCACCCCAAGCTAGGACTCCAAGACTCTCAGGAACCACGCAAATGAACTATCATGGACCCCCAATATCCAGGAGATGGACAACTTTGATTTTAACATAATAGCCATCACAAACTGGACACAGATTGATCAGAGCACTAACTTCTGAAACCAGGAAAACAGAGACTGAACTATTCATGTCAGCCTCAACGACTTGCAATATGTCTGCACAACACTAACATGAACACCTTCAAAATGATCGCCTATGGCGAGACAAACTACGATATGTACGTCGATATTTTTGGTGGGGATAATATGTAGGGATACCCTTAGTCCCCTTTCCTCCATACCACATGGGCGTCCCTTCCAAGAGAAGAGAGAAGGAACCCTTTTTACCAGAAAAAAACCTTCTCCCCCTTTAAATTTAGAGGTGCGCAGGGTGCGGCCCTGGGAGCATGTTAGGGAGAATTCTCTGTTTAGGCTGAATTTCCTAACCTAGTCCCCCAGCAGCTTTGCTGGATTTTTGGGGTTTATTTTTTTCTCCTGCCAAGAATGAGACTCTTTTACCCTCACTCTTGGACATGATTTGAGTGTGTTCCTTTGACTCTAGATGTGTTTAATGGGCTATGGGGTCTTTTGCTCCATAGGGCTTCATGTGTTTGTGTAATGTGTGTAGTAACACAGGGGTGTCATAGTGACTCCCCAGTATAGAATCCATACCATGGAACTGACTAATGTCTCCCAGGGTCTGTAAAGTCACCATTGACTTTACTAGTCTTAAATTCGGAACAGAACCAGTACAAACCATCATATTGTGGACGTACTGGCTGGGGCAATTCGATTGCCCTGGGGTCTGTTAGTCGAGGGGGCAGGTCTCCGTCCCCCCTCATCGAGTTTTGGCTGGTGGCAGTGGATACTACTTTTTATATTCAACCGCGAATATTTCTCTATGGGATTTTCCCATTGTTGAGGCTACTATCTTTATTTATTTAATTACGATAGCCTCGAACATACGGCCGGTTTATTTATTTAATATTAATTCTCCGGTTGGTATTTTTTGCCAAAACTCGGTTCTAAAATGGCGTTTGTGTTCTCTTCTGTGACTCCAACCCAAGTCGAGCACTTTGTTCCACTTTTTGGCGGGCTTCACCACAGAAGCACTCCAAAGTGGTGCCACTCTGTCTGGGGTACTTAGGAGGGGTGGAAGGGGATTTAGGCACCCTGGACTGAGTTGCCTAGGCAACTCCAGTCGCACTCCGTCCTGATTGGCCCAAGTGGTGAGCCGGCCGGCTCACCACTTAGCATGTTTGAGTGACAGCTAGGCTGAGTGAATGGGGCTTTTCTGCATAAAAGCAGGGCTTTGGCGACTGGAACTTCAGAAGTCGCCACAGGACCTAAGAATCAGACGAGGGAGAAGCTGAGCCGACCTGCCACGACGACACCACCGGTGGAGCCCTGCTGGACCGTCTCACCACTTTTCCCAACGACAGAGGAGATCTCTCGCCGGAGAGTCTTCTTCCTTTGACTGGTGGGGATAACCAGTTTCACCGTCTTTTCGCCTTCCCGACGTATCTCGTGGCCGCCTTGCCTGTGCCAAGCACCCCGGCAACCGGGATACCACGTTTTACCACAACCGCAAATTAAAGAGTAATACCTTTAACCGGAAAACTCTGCGGCTGGTTTCTTCCCTGGCAGTGCAACGACCTTCATCTTTCCTCCAAGTCGAGATCTTCTCTTCCCCTGGACGACGAGACTTGCACCTGCTGCCAGGAACAACTGCCACCGCTGGAGGATCCTTTCCACTTAAGGTACCGTGTCCCGCCCGGCTTCCCTTGCCACCGACTGTACGGGGTAGATTTAGCCCCCGGCTTTCGAACCTGGGTTAGTCTGGGACACCCTGGCTGAACTTTTCTGAGCCTCTCTAAACTCTTTGCGAACTCTCTGCAAGACTTTTT
Organism: Ambystoma mexicanum; assembly: GCF_040938575.1. Taxonomy (NCBI): domain Eukaryota; kingdom Metazoa; phylum Chordata; class Amphibia; order Caudata; family Ambystomatidae; genus Ambystoma; species Ambystoma mexicanum. The sequence continues at coordinate 530,004,942 of NC_090932.1, forward strand.
AAGCCTAGTGTAACTATGTGATCTTGGGCGCATTTGTGCTCTGCTCTCTCTAAGAGTGGGCTCAGCCTATGGACTTTGGCTCACAAGTGACTTTTGCTCTTCTGCCTTGCTAATAGTGTTCCTAAATCTTAGAGTGGTGTACCTTTCCATAATCTGTCTTTTTCCCTCCCTTCTTCATGAACTTATTAGAGTGCCATCTATAGTTAAGCGCTCACCTCTGTATGGAAATAAGTGGTGTTAACTAAGGCTTCTCTGATAAGGAACAAGGGTTGTATATATTATAATAGTAACTGTGTGTAGAGTGTTTTACAATAAGAGTGCTGGAGTGTTTCAAACAGTGTGTTATTAAATAAATAATTATATACTTTGATACCAAAGCTCTGGTCAGTGTTTGCTTGTATTATTGTATCTGAGTTCCTATTGTGTATACTTTGCATACTGCCTAACTCTTCTTGAGAGAAGTCTGACTGCTCAGCCACAGCTACCAGGTAAATCTGGGTGGTACAGACTGCTACCAAGTGGGTTTACTGCTAACACATGTAGTCCTAAATCTTTTGCAGTGTTCCCAAGGGGTACTGCACAGGTTTCTGCCTAACACATGTGCTGCCCTGACTCCACCCTCCTGCGCCACATCCCAGTCCCCTTTTTTTCCGAGTGTACGTGGACGGGCCGAATTCACCAGCGCTAAAGGGGAAAAACAAGTTACTTCTTACCTGGTAAAGTTCTTTCGATGGGATGTTCCTCCGACGTATTCCTTATCTATGATATTTGTATCTCCAGCTTGCTGGCCTCGGAAAAAATGTTTTCCCAGTAGAGGGCGCTGTGCGTCGACGTCCGTCGAGTAGGTGTTCCTCGACAGCCACCGTATCGACGCCGACGTCATCATGCCTATAAATGGCCACGCGCAGCGTCCGTTGCTCAGTTCCGTTTTGTAGAGTAAGGTAGTTATTGCATGAATGGTTACTACCCTTGAAGGAGCGTAAGCTGCAACCACAAGGGAAATGTTACTGCGGGGATGGACGGGAGGGGCGATAAGGAATATGTCGGAGGAACATCCCATCGAAAGAACGTTACCAGGTAAGAAGTAACTTGTTCTTCGAAGGGATTGTGTCCTCCGACGTATTCCTTATCTATGATAGACTCCCATAGCAATGGTATGTGATTGGAGGCGGGAGTAAGAGATGCCATATTACTCTTTAAGAATGAACAGAGTGTACACCTATCTAACTACCCTGCAGGCTAAGGCCGCCAGCTGGACTAAACTTCCCCTCTCGCTTGCAGGCAGGATTGGTATACTCAAAATGATTGTGTTGCCCCAATTACTGTACCGATTTACCAATCTGCCTCTTTGGCCAGGGGACAATTTTTTTCGAATGCTTCGCAGCATATGTAACACTTTCCTGTGGCACTCCGGGGCTGTTCGCCTCAAATTTTCTACACTATCCGCCCCTAAGGCGTTGGGAGGTTTTAGCGCACCCGATTTTGTCAGATACTGGGTGGTGGCCCAATCACAGTTTGCAGCATTTTGGTTCAATACTGTTGACCCCCCCCCACATGTTCGCCTCGAGAGGCTGTCTGTATGTGACCGTGTGATTGGCTCCCTGATCCTCCAGCCGATCCCCCATGATCCGAATTCTGCGAATCCAGTGACCAGCACATCCCTGGCCTTGTCCAAATTCTGGTCCATGGTTGACACTCCCTGTCCGTTCCACGGGGATCTCCCACTGTGGAACTTCCTGCCCTGTGTCCCGCACGTTCCACTCTCAGTGGTCACCCACTGGGCCACTGCGGGCTTCCGGACTCTGCGCGATGCCTTCGAGCAGGGGAACTTCATAGAATGGTCTGACCTTCCCCCCCTACTCAGGCGCCGACCCTCGGTGTGGCTACAGTACTCGTCACTCCGCGGACACCTTAAAGCCAGATACTCAGACTTCCCTGCCTTGCCCCTGGATGAACCGATAGTGGAGGAGCTCTGCTCCCATCTTTCCTTCAGAGGCAAAGTGTCGAGGCTCTACTCCTTACTACAGTCCAGAGCGGCTCCCCACTTCACCGAGCTTCGACGCAAATGGGAGAGGGATCTTGGCTCAGAGATCACTGATGAGAGGTGGGCTCGGATGTGCGCCCGCACCCACGAGGTTTCCTACAACACTAAATTCAAACTCATCCAGTTGAAAATCCTGCACAGATATCATTATACACCTATGAGACTTCATCGTATGTCCGATGCTAACCCCCCCTCTTGTCCCAGGTGTGGCGCAGACCAAGCTTCCTATATGCACATGTTGTGGCTCTGCCCCCGGTTATCCCAATTTTGGCTAGATATTTGCTCTACTTTGTCTGACATTCTGGAACACCCGATAACCCCTACCCCACTGCATTGTTTTTTCCATGACCATAACTTCCCTCAGTTGCCTCGAGATTCTAAGAAACTGGCGGGTCTCTGTATGCTGCTGGCAGTTCGCTGCATATTATGTTGGCTCCGCCCTAGAGCCCCTACCTACACACAATGGCTTGGTTCGGTCACATGGGCTCACGACACCGAGCAGTCCTGGAGTGCGATGCAGTGTTCCCGCTCCAGGCTGAGGGATGTCTGGCCGAGATTTCGAGACTATATCTCTGCCCTGGCCTCACCGTCAACTTCCGCCACTGGCTCCCCAGGCGGTCCCCCATAGTGGATGTCATGTTATAATGTATGTGTTAATAACTTGTACTCTCCATTCTTCCAAAACGTCATCTTTTGATACAAATTGTATTGCCTATAATTCTCATTGCGTGCGTTCTGCACTGGTGCTATGTGGCTCCCTCTGTTTTTCTTTGTTGTGCTGTCAAGCTAATAAAAAAGAAGTTTAAAAGAATGAACAGAGTGTAACACAGCTTTGCCAAATCTAGTCTCTTGACTAGAGGAGGAATCCAGGCTATAGAATTTGGTAAAGGTATGTGCGGACGACCATGTGGCAGCCGCACATATGTCTCGAATTGGTACCCCTCTTTGAAGAGCTGAGGAGGCTGCGATACCCCTGGTCGAATGAGCCTTTAGATTTTGAGGGGGCTCTTTCCCTGCCAGTTTGTAGCATTCCAGAATGGCTAAAATAATCCATCTGGAGATGGTTTGTTTGGTTATTGGTAATCCCAACTTATGTCCTGCGTAACCTACAAAGAGTTGGTCTGCCTGTCTAATTTTAGCAAGTCTACTGATATAAAAACTCAAGGCTCGCTTAGGGTCCAGCCTGTGTAGTCTCTTCCTCTTTCCCCGGATGGGGAGGAGGATAAGTGAAGGTAAAGTAATCTTCTGAGTAATGTGAAATTCAGAAACTACCTTTGGGAGGAAGTTAGGCTTCACCTGTAGAACGACTTTGTCCTTATACAGTTTTGAGGGTGAGAAACTTCAATGAACAAGAGTGGAGTGGTTCAAATGGAGCACCCTTTAGGAAGTTTAGAACTAGATTTAAGTCCCATAAGGGAACTTGGAATGGTCTTGGAGGGTAAACATTAGTTAGACCTTTCAGGTATTGTATTACCAATGGAATTTTGAAATATGAAGGCTCCTCTGCAGTGCGCTTAAAGATCGATAGCGCTGCGAGATAGCCCTTAATAGTGCCAACTTGAAGGCCTGAATTTGCCAAATAAAGTAAGAAGGATAACACCGCAGGTGTACTACATGAAAAGGGTTCGATATTCTTTTCTATGCACCAGCTGCAAAATTTAGTCCAACGGCAGCGGTATAGAGTTTTAGTTGCTGGCCTTCTGACCGAAAGCAACACCTCCATGACGTCATCTGGAAGGTCCCAATCCTTGTACCTCAACCTTTCAGATACCAAGCGTGAAGGTTGAGGGTCTTGATGGTTGGATGGAGAACCTGACCTCCCCCTTCTGCGAGAGAAGATCCTCTCTGTACGGTAGACGAATTGGAGGGTGGATGGAAATGTCCAGAAGGTCCGGGTACCACGTTCTCCTGGCCCAATCCGGGGCAATTAGGATCATGGTCTTCTGAAACCTTCTCAACCTCCTGATCATTTGAGGAATGACAGGGACCGGAGTAAATGCGTACAGAAGTGGGAACTCCCAGTCCACTACGAACGAGTCTCCTAGAGCTCCTCTCGGGGGAAATTCCCTTGAGCAAAATCTGTCGCACATCCTTTTGATACTGGTGGCGAACAGATCCACTTGAGGGGTTCCCCAAAGGGCAAAGATCTCTTGAAGGACTTCCTGAGCTATCTCCCACTCGTGGGAGACTGTGTTCTGCCTGCTCAGAGCGTCCTCTGTCAAGTTCTTCTCTCCGGCTAGGTGAATTGCCGATAGAGAGATTCCTTCCTGAATTGCCCAAAACCAGAGCTGCATCGCCTCTCTGCACAGTGGCAGTGACCCGACGCCTTCTCTTTTGTTGAGGTAGTGCATGGCCACTGTATTGTCCGTCATTATCAGGACGTTTCTCCCCCGTACAGACGGCAGAAAAGCCTTCAGTGCCAGTCTGATGGCTCTCAGCTCCAACAGGTTGATGTGTAGTCTGGACTCCGATGGAGACCAATGACCGCTGATGGTCAAGTCGTTGGCATGGGCTCCCCACCCCGTGAGTGAGGCATCTGTGACTACTGTTATCTCCGGCCATGGTTGCCAAAACAGTTCTCCTTTCAAGATGTTCTCTGGATAGGCCCACCATTGAAGGTCGTGGGCTACCTTGTCCGGAATCCAGAGGAGATCTGTCATCCTCCCTGAGAATTGTGACCACTGCGTCCTCAGTGCCCACTGAAGGGATCTCATTCTCAAGCGAGCCTCTGGCACAAGGGATATACAGGATGCCATAAGGCCTAGCAACCTCAAAAAGTCGCAGGCTGGGAGACGTTGGGCATTTTGAAACCTGGTGACCATCTGCAGAATATCTTGAGCCCTCACCTCTGGTGGCGAGGCTTTTCCCAGGGACGTGTCCAGGACTGCTCCAATGAACTGGAGTCTCTGTGATGGTATCATCTGTGACTTCTTTAAATTGAGGGAGAAGCCCAGCTTGTGAAGGAAGTGGCAGACATGATCTAGTTGGATCCGAGCTTGTTCCGAAGAAACTGCTCTGATCAACCAATCGTCCAGGTAGAGGTAGACATGAATCCCTTCCCTCCTTAGACTTGCAGCCACAACCGACATTAGCTTGGTGAAGACCCTCGGGGCGGAGGTTAGCCCAAATGGCAGAACTCGAAATTGATAATGAGAGTTGCCAATTGCGAACCTCAGGTACTTCCTGTGCTTGGGATGGATTGGCACATGGAAATAAGCATCCTGAAGGTCCAGAGATACCAACCAGTCCTGAAGCTGGAGGGCCTGAAGGATCTCAGAGAGAATTACCATCTTGAACTTGTCCTTCCTGAGGAACTTGTTCAATTCTCCTAAGTCCAGGATGGGTCTCAGTCCTCTGTCTTTCTTTGGTATGAGAAAGTACGGGGAGTACCAGCCCTTGTTCCTGTCCGCTACAGGTACCGGTTCTATGGCACCTTTCTCTAGCAGGTCTACAATTTCCTGCAAGAGGAGCGGATCCGGCACTTTGAAAGAGCTGTTCCCCGGTGGATGGCTCAGAGGGATGCGTAGAAAAGGCAGGCAGTAACCTTGGGCAACTGTCTCCAATGCCCAAGCATCTGACGTGATAGCCTGCCATTCCGTCAGATGGTGAGTTAACCTGCCCCCTACAGGTGTCTTGTGATGGGAGACCTCAGAGCAGTTTGGGAGCGGCTGATGCAGTTGCCCAAGGTAAAGCGGCTCCTGCTCCTGCTGATGCGGCTTTCTTTCCTCTACCTCGTCCACCACGGGTACATTTTCCTTGGCCTCTTTGAGCCGTCCGTCATCTGCCTCTTCCATATAAGGAATAATAGGACCTTCCTCTCCAAGAGGATCCTGAGGGACGAAAATTAGTTTGGCGGATTGCAGCTCCTAGTGACTTGGCTGCTGCTTTAGATGTTTGCAGTTTTTCCAAACTGTCATCCGCCTTTTTACCAAACAGGGAAGAGCCGTCAAAGGGCATATTTAAAAGTCTGGCCTGTACGTCAGAAGCAAAGCCGGACTTTCTCAACCACGCATGCCTGCGGATTGTGGTACTTGCCGCCATGGCCCTGCTGATACTGTCAGCAGAATCAATGCCAGTTTGAAGGGACTCACACATTGCATCTTTACCATCTCTGATGATATTTAAAAATGCGTCCCTTTCTTCTCCTTCCTGGAGGCAGTCAGCCGCTGATGAAGCACACTCCCAAAGAGTGTGGCTGAACCTAGCGAGCGTACAAGTCGCATTAATAGATTTTAAAGCCATGCTACAGGCCGAGAAGACTTTCTTAGCCATGGCATCATATTTTTTATCATCCCTATCCTGTGGAGCAGTGGGGTATGCAGATGTACTGCCTGATGAAGTTGCAGCCTGGACCACCAGACTCTCTGGAGTAGGGTGTTTAGATAGGTATTCAGGGTCAGAAGCAGATACCCTATATTTCGCTGACAGGGATAACTTCTGGAGTTTCCCAGTTAGTTAAAATTTTTCTCTATAAGGCAGAGTGAAATGGAACCACAGGATCCTCCTGTGGACCTTTATCCAAAATGTCAGTGAGGTCACTCTGCTGAAAATCAGGTGAAGGTGCTGACCAACCCATTAATTCTATGATTCTTAACATTAGAGTTCTATAAGGGGTTTCAGCATGTTCCCCTGGGTCTAATTTGACAAATTTCACTTCAGGGGAAGTGTCTAAACCACTTGCTTCCTTTAATACATCCTGAAGGTCTTTCAACCTTCTTTCCTCAGAGTCAAAAGTCTCTGGTTCAGGTGATGTGGTCCTCTGCAGCCCAAAAGGCCTTTCTTGATCAGAATCTTCCCTTTCTTCATAAATTGAAGTTAAGGGGGGATGCTCTGGCCTGTGAAATGGTATAAAACCCATCTCTAAAGCAGAGGGAGCCATCATCAGTGGCCTTGAAAAGGTCGATGTCGTCGACGGTGATGTAAAAATCCTCGAAGGCGCCGACAAAGGCGTCAAGAAAACTGGAAGAGGCCTCGAAGAACTCGAGAGGATCGAAATCCTGCTCGAGGAGGTCGACGACGTTCTCGACGTCGTGTCTGAGGCTCTCGGTGTAACCGTTGGCTGTGGAGTAGCCGTGGGTTTTTCTTTTATCGACGCCGACTCGATCGACGGATGCGTCGAAGAACCCTTCGATAACGGCGTCGATCTATGCTTCGAGGGGACTTTCGACGATGGCGTCGAAGATGCTTCGTTTACCGATGGCCCGTGGCGCTTTCGGGTAGACTCTTTTGCCGGGTGCTTCGACTCGCGGCGTTTAGATTTTTTGGGCTTTTCACCCGGGGGATCACCCTCAGCTGTCTTCGAGGGGGTCGAGGCCGCTTTCTCGAAGACGCTTAGCATCTTTTTTCTGAATTCCTCCCACTCAGCCTGAGAACTGTGTTTTGTGGGGCAAGGTACTTTTTCAGGGGAATTAGAAGAAGATGACGATTAAGGGGATCTTCTATGTCTCTTTTTCGAGTGTCTAGATGTCGACGAGTGGTGGGAGCCACTTCGAGACCTAGAACGAGTGTGTTTTTGACGGTGAGGAGACGAATGTCTCGACTACCTCGGAAACTTTCGAGGAAGTTTTAACTGACCTACCTCTCTCGAGCTTCCCCTTACACTCCTTCAAGGCTTTCGCCGTCATGGACAAGCATTCCTCACACTCCGAACACTGGTGCTCGACTCCCAGACACCACAAACAGATCCTGTGAGGATCCGTCAATGACCTTTTCTTCCCACAGTCTCGACATTTTTTGAAGCCGGACCGAGGAGTCGTCGGGTCGGAGGAGGAAGCCATTGAGTACGAGTCGGTATTCTCGAGGAATAATGAAGTATATTTCGACTGAAGAACTGAGCAACGATATTCCGAGGCACACGAAGCGCGGAAAAACGGAACTGAGCAACAGACGCTGCGCGTGGCCATTTATAGGCATGATGACGTCGGCGTCGATACGGTGGCTGTCGAGGAACACCTACTCGACGGACGTCGACGCACAGCGCCCTCTACTGGGAAACATTTTTTTCCGAGGCCAGCAAGCTGGAGATACAAATATCATAGATGAGGAATACATCGGAGGACACAATCCCTTCGAAGGATTTTTTCGGGTGAAAAATGTTCTGTCTCCAGTCCCTTGGAAGGGACGCCCATGCGGTATGGAGGAGAGGGGTCGGGATGTAAGAGTACCACACGCGAGGGGCCAGGCCCCACCGGATCGACATCGCCGGCCACTCGCAAACTACAGATAAGTCCCACAGCTCTTTCTTACATTGCAGGGAGCAGGGGGGTGGGGGTTGTGCAGAGGTCCCAGCCCCACAAGTTCTCTGGCCCCTGCTTCCCCATCAAGCTAAGTGCTGGTTTGCATTATGGACAAAGGATGGGAGGGGTAGGGCTCCTGCCTACGACCAAACACGTGCAACAGATCTGGGTGGAGGAGCACAAACATTGGTTCGGTAGGGAGGCCAATGCTGAGCCAACCCCTTAAGATGGGCCATTTCAGGAACTGGGAGAGGCAAGGAATCCGGCACCTGCGAAATGTAGTACAGGGGGAGGATCTCCTTACCTTTGTGCACTTGACTGAGAATATCGCACTTGGGGGCGGGGAACAGTATTGATACATACAGTTGGAACACGCATTGAGGGCACAGTTTTCAGTCTTAAGTGATACTCCACAGAGCTCTCCTCTTGAAGCAAACGTATTGCCTTCCCGAATTCAGATTAAGGTTACGTCCATGCTGTACCAAGTCGCATCTGCTTTTGGAACCCGGGACCTGGCCCGCCTCAGGGACAGGTGGGAGAGGGATGTGGGCCCCGTGGAACCTGAGGATTGGGTGGAGGCGTTGTTGTTCCCACGGGAGATTACATATACAGTACAAGGTCCTTAATAGGGTCCATTACTCCCATTCTCAATTGTGGGGGTGGGTTGACAGTGACCACTGTTTCCGGTGTGGCGAGTCCGGGGTACATTCTACCACATCTTTTGGGGCTGCTCCCAGGTTTGGGTGTTGTGGCGGAAATGTTTGAGGAAATTCACAAATGTAATGAAAGTGGATGTCCCCAGACACCCGAAATGTGTTTTGCTCGGGTTATTGGGGGGGGGGGGGGGTGTTGAGGAAAGGCTCTAAGTATGAGAAGACCTTTCTGGCATTGGGATTAATCAGAAAAGTGGTTGCCTCTGAATGACCTGTTGGGTGGCTGAGATGGACACGTGCATGGCCCTGGAGAGGAGGGTGAATAATGCGAGGGGATGCCCTGCAAAGTTTCAAAAAATATGGGGTAAATGGGAGGGAAGGAGGGAGGGAAGGAAGGACGGAGGGGTACGATAGTAGGGGGGTGGGGGAGCGGAATAATATTGTCAGCTGAGGGTATTGAAATGTTAGTCCTGCTTCTGCAATGCGTTTTATAATTTTACTTCACACAGCCCCTTGGGCGATTCTGTCAAGCAATGGCGATTTTGATTCTGTTTTGGTTATTGCGGTTTGTTTTTTCTTAAAGAAAATAATAAAAAATGTTTCATTAAAAAAAAATCTAAGTGCTGGTTAATGCTGTATGCTGCATAATGCTAACATAATTTCCTAAACGCAGCAAACGCACTAACACGCGCACCCGATCACGTGCATACTTACCATCGCATACTTACCACGCACACTGACCAGTCTGTTGTGGGACAAGCTTATTAGTCGTGGATGGTTTCGGAGCGCATCCAAATATTCCTGACGGGCAGGAACCAAGTGCTGCATGTTACTAAGCTACGTGCGGCTAGTAAACTGATGCTGCAAGTCAGTTGGCCACGGGAGCTCCACACAGAGCCCTGCAGCTGATAAGCACGTGAAATCAGGCGCCAGAAACTTGTGTACACGCACGTGTAGTTATTGACTTCACGTGCGGGAGTCAATAACGTGAGCACTAACTGTAGTACTTTTTTGCAGCATTTGAACTCCTGCTGCAAAACAGCCTGACCCTGTGAATCCGCAGGAGGCAATAACGGACACTGCAGCCAGCCACAACCTAAGATAAGTGTTCTATTGTACCATGATGCATATTCAATTATTTAACCATTCTGTGCTAGAATTTTAATGCTCACTACTTGGGGGCACTTCTTGCGTGTATGCACAAGTGCATATGGAGAATAGTGAGTGCAATAACAGTTTTACCCTAACACCCCCTACCCATCCATAACTTCTTCCTAATCCTCATTCCGGTTTCCCTCATTTCCCAGTTCCCATCCAACCATCAATCCCTAACCCTCCTTCCCTGCTGGGGTTGCGGAGCCATGTGTAAGATCCAACTTGCTGGTCCCAAAACTGCATTGGGGTGGTTGGTTTGTGCCACTCCTGCGCCTCTGAGCTGTGGATCCTGTCAATAAGAGGGTGTTTGGTAGTTACATGCGCCTACGTTACATGCATCCTAGGTGCACGTGTTAAAGGTGCATGTGTCGTAAGGGAATGTGTTCCAAGAGCGTGTGTCATAATAATATGTGTGGTAAGAGTGAGTTATAGCAGCACATGTAGGTGGGCATGCAGTGTTTTAACGAACCCAAAACATCTAAAAAAATATTTTAAAAAATAACTCATTTTTTAAAACTTTATATTAGGTGGTTGGGAATGGGAATAGTAGTTTTGGGGTTGGGGTAAAAGTATGGAAAAAAGGGGGAGGACTTGGGGGAAACACCCCCCAAAAGATTTGTTATTTATTTTAAAGTTTTTGGTTTGTTAAAAAATTAATTCATTGCTTTGTCACTCATTAAAATCACATGTAACCTGTAGGTGCTTGTGTGGTAAGAGTATGTGTTGTAAAAGTGCGTGTGGTAGGAGTGCATGTCATAAGAATGTGCATCGTAACAGTGTATGGTAAGTGTTTACCGTAAAAGTGTGTGATTGGAGCATGTGTTGTAGGTACATGTGTTGTAGGTGTGTATAGGACTTCTCCAATTCGTACTTTTATGTAATTATAAATAAATGTATTTTTATATGCAATATATTTGGTAAAATAGCTAAGGAGGCTGAACGCTCGCTGCTGCGATCTGTGTGATCTGCAGGTCCCAGATTCTAATCTCAGCAATGCCAACTCAGGCTTTCATCCATCCGAGGTGAGTACCCACTTCGGTTGGGTAATATTGTATATACATATATTCTCTGTAAAGGTCTTTGGTGAAAGGGCCATATAAATAACATTATTATCACTAATTTATAGCTCCTGAAAATCCCTGACTTTGTAAATGGCGTACTCTACCAACTGTGAAATTCATACCCCCTTAGTCCATTTCGTATGAAATATTTACATTTATCACATCCTCGGAAAACTAACATTAATATCAGCCCTGACTTTGATGTGAGTTTCCAAAAGTAAATTGTGTAAAATGTAGGCAGTGTGAAACTGACTCATACCACCTGTGGTACAGTTCATAAGAAAAGTGTACATTTATTCTACCACCTTAAAGTTGACATGAAGGTCAGCTGTGATTTGTCTTAAATGTGAGTTTTTAGGAGATGTTATTTGTGTAATATACGAACCTTAAAACTCATAAGCTCTGCATACAGTTCATATGAAAGTTGAGCAATCATTCTGCCACGTTTGATATATAAGTACATTTAAATCGTTGACATCCCAAAGTTGGCAGAGTCGATGTTCCACATTTTTTTTTCAGTGCGCCGATTCCAGTTGAAATCTAGGCGCCTGCAAAAAAACAAAATCAAAGCAAACGATTGAGAGGGTTCCCCCCCCCCATCAGAAAACCCCATGCTGAAAGCTGTTCAAAATGTTATCAAAGCAAAAGATTTTTAAACTATTAAGCCATTAATGTACAATTCTGAAATGTTTTATTAATAGGCGGATGCCTCGATATTTTACTGTGGCATATTTTCAAGGGTTCGAAAGTTATGAAGAAAAGTTATTTTCTGAAGAGACTCCTGCTTAGCCTTGCCTTGCACTAGCACCGAGTCATAATACACACAATATATTCATACATACACACTTTATTATTTTGAAACTTGCTCATCTCCTCAGAGTTTGGCATAGGTTGCTCAAACGCTAATATGTGAGCGAAAGGAGGTCTATTGAACCTTTTCCTGCCTACTGTATATCAGTAATCTACTCGGATCCAACGAATGGGTGTTAAGAGTGACTCCCTGTCCTCTTGGAGTATGTATGATGAGTGCCTGAGCAGTGATGCCATGAATGGAGTGTTTGGGTATGATTAGGTGGAATGCTGTGTGGTGAGTGTTCTACCCAGGGACAGTTGAGATTATGTAGCCTGGGTGGTGGGAGCCAGTGGGCTCCAATTTGATCCTGTAACTACTAAAGAATCTCCTGATGACACCTGAATAAAGTAACAATAAGTAATTCTGGCCTCCAGCGTATCCTTTACCCAGCTGACCCCGCCTAGGGTCATAACAATGGGCTCCCTGAATAGAACCTGACAGGGACCCATAAATTCCATGCATGGATTTGGACAGGTGATTTATGCTGTTGCGGAGGTGGGGGACTGGACTGCAAAAAGGGGGTTGCATGTGCAAAATAGCAAACAGGTGTCAGGGTCACTCTGAAGTTGCTAGGCTAATGTGAAGTGCAGTAGGTCAGAGCTAGAATGTGGACAACTGGACATGTTTGTTAAATGCTTCAAGGTTTATCAATGAAAAAAGAAAAATCCCTCACTAAAGGAAAACAAATTCAAACAAGTGTTCAGGTTTGGCTGGTGCATGACCCCATCCAAATGAATGTCTCTGGAAAATGCCCCTCTCGGTTTATCGTTTCCCACAGCAGTGATAAATCACAAAGTTCCTGTACAAAAAGATGTAGTGTTCCCCTTGTTTTTCGCAGACTTGGCTTTCTTTCACAGACTCAACAAACCATAAAGTTCCTTAACATTGTCTCAGAGCAAAAAGGGACAAACGCCTGTGACCCTCCACACAAATCAGGGCAAACTTTGAAAGTGTCTTCCCTGCGTGTCGCACTTGTTTGGGAGTGTACTTCAAATGTTAGCTTTGGCTCACCATTCAGGTTGTTTCCATTCGCTGTATTGTATAACTTTTGGTACTTCCACATGGACCTGTAGATTCAGAGTCAAGTGACTGAATAGACTTCTCTAGCAGATGTCTGTGGCTCTGGTTGTCTGTCCAGTCCTTCGCCTCTTGGCAATGTGTCTCCTTCAGGAAGACAAGCTTTCAAATATAACCCCCCTGGTTATTTCCTCTTCTTCACTCCTTCCACCTTCTAGGAGTATAGGTTTCTTGTTCATCACTTGTCTGCGATTAATATATTTCCTGGTTTCTAGGAGTCCCCTTTTCTATGTGGGCCTCTTGTATTCCTTCTTTAGGTGTTATTTTCTGTCTTCACTACTTGAGGAGTTCTGGTATTCCGAGACAGTCCCGGAGTACCGCAAAGCTGAACCGCCCTCCTCCATCCCATCGCATACTGTGCAACTGCTGTATTTACCAGGGGCAGGTGGTCACGCCGTCTGCAGTGGAACAGTCTTGCGCGGTACAATGGCTCCTTGTTCCCTGTTGCGGCAGCCTTCTTTTGGGCACTCCTGTCTTCAGCATTGGTCATGGTTTGGTCTCTCGCTGGCAGACCACTTTGGGCTGCAATTAGACACTCCTGGGTTTAGCAGCATTGCACGGGCGCTCTGCCCACCATCTAGACGATATGGCCCTGCCTCCAGGCTGCGTCAACTCCACTCCAAGCAACTTCCTTAGGGTTGGCTGGAATTGCGTCAGCTTCTCTATTCCTTGAGGTAACGGTCTTGACCCTATTTGCCCGTCTCTTAATTGAGAGACACCGTCCCACTGGTCCTGGGGCTTCATCTTTAAGGCAAGGTCAGCAGCCAAAGCAAGCATGTAAGAATGCCCCATTACATTGATATTAACTATTCCAATGTTTGCAGTAAACACTTGGACGTTGGGGCTAAGGTGGATGTTACAACCTTGTTCTACTAAGGGGTAGGAGCGGGGGCGGAGTCCCATAAGGCGGAGTCACTCCCAGTGAGATCCGCCTTGCCCAAACACCTAGGCAGGGTTTTACATAACAGGATCGCCTCCCTAGTTTTACAAGTGGTGGCTCCCCTTGGGGAGAAGGGACACATTCCCTGGATTTGTCACAAAAGGTAACAGGGATCAATATCAGTAACCCTCAAGCAGTAGAGCAGATATTAAATCATACGCTGTCTGCAAATGGCAGGATATTGTCATGGGTCAGAAATGTGAGATGGACACAAAGGTATAATTTTCCCAATGTTACCCATGTCATTAAAATAAAAAGGGCGAGATAAATGCCTATCTTTCCCTAGCCTAACGAGAATGTCCCTACCTAGCAAATTAAAACTAAAGAAAGATGACCTAGAGTCCAAAAAGCATCCGACCCACACACAACACAAATGTATAAGGAATATTCAGTTCATCAAAACATTGCAAAAGTTCAAACGTATAGTTTTTAGAAAGTACTCCCTGTGACCAGGGTTGGGCTCTCTTTCCCTGGATCAATTCAGGAATACCCTTAAACAAGTTCTGATTCACAAGGATCTGTCCAGTTCAACACACAAAGGTCTTTTCAATCCACTGGGTCTTTCCACTTGGTAAAGCAAATGTTTTTTCCATAAACACTTTTTCAAAAACGAAAGCAATATTTCTCCTCAATATCCTCCTTAGTAAGGCAAATCTCCCTTTCATAAATATTAGCTCATAAACCAAGGCAATTGGTTTCCTTCACAAATATGTCTCTCAGGTTTCTTAAAGTAAATCTTAACTCATCAGAAGTACTCTTCCCATGGAATGCTTGTCAGGATAGCACAACCATTACTTCTGAGGATAAAGCACTTTATAAAAATGATGTAGTTATCAATGTCTCTTCACAACACCTTTGTGCCACAACCACATCTCTTCCATTCAACTGTTTCTTTCCTGGTTTACTCGCCTGTCAGAACAAACTATAAATGGTCCCTTTCCTGGTTCACTCCTGGAATAAACCTACTACTACTGTTGATCACTTAGCAGCAATATGGGTTAAAGGTTTCCCCAAGTTGTCATCTCTTTAATGGAGAATTGCACCCTTCTAGCACTCATATCTCAGCAATTAGGGGTTTGATTGGGCTTTCATCCAACTCTCTTTGCCACCCCTCCTTAGGTCACTTGGCTCTCTCACTCCCCGTAACCTAATTGAGGGAGCCTTAAACGCTATGAAACGCCCCAGTGCCATGTCTCTTCTGAGGCTCACCAGTTACTGTTGGGCGCTTCAGTGTACTAGACATGTGCTGGGACCTCTTTGGTTCTCTCGCCAGCTGGGTCTCTCTTTCTGGGGGCCTCTGCTGCTCCACCTTCAGCGACCATGGTCCTCCCGACCTCTGGACCTCCTCGCATACACACCACACCCACCTCTCTGCACATGATGCTCTGCACGTGATCCGACACCATGCCGCAGCCTGGGAGAATAAAGTCTCTCCCGCTTCTTCCTCTTCCACCTCCACCTCACAGCGGTGGTACACTTTTAGATTTAAATGTCCCACACAGGTGCTTTGCCTTCAAACTAGACTGCGCATTCCCTTGAATGGCACTTGTAATCCTCATTAACCTCTGGTCCTCCTTCCTCATCTCAGTACCACAGGCATTATGGATCTTGAAGTCCATAATGGATTTCAGTCTTTTAGGTCTACTAAATTCTGTGAGATTGTTTAACTAAATGTTATTGAAGTGAGGAAATGTTAAGTGCATAGCAGTTCGTTGGCTTTCCTCCTTTTTACAACATGCTATCAATAATTCAGGGAGCATAGGGGAATCAGGAGTTAAAGGTCACCAATTCTCTGTGATGAATCCCCTCCCATGTGATGAGATCCTCCCTCATAATACCACCCCCACGGTCAGCATCAGGTAGCGGATGCCTGCCCCATAACACATGAGAGGAGGCCCATACCGGGGTCTTAGTGATCATCTCACTAGATTCATCACAACATGCACTTTTTAATGTACTTCTTAGAAGTCTCTTGCCCATTGGCCCATCCACTATGCCTATTGTTTAATGTACACAGAACTTTTATTCCGATAAAGCATGTTCTGCAACCCAGGTAGAGCATGTCTGTTCGCAATGATCAAGTGAAAAGGTAAGTGTTGGAAATAAATGGTCATCGGCAATGTTCCCTCTAATTATTTTTCTCAAGTGTGGAAATGGTTGGCTTTCGTGTGCACATAATTTTCCAGGTGCAAAACTGACTAACGAAGTAAGCCACTTTGTGAGCATGCATATTTAGTAAGCCATCATAATTGAAGAACAGTGGTGTGTCCAGACTCTTGACTAGGGAGGCCCAAGTGGGGCACTGACTTATGTAGGGGTGGCATAAAATACGAGCGCACACACACACAATGATCATAGTAGAGGATAGCTCCTAGGGTGGCCATTCAGATTCCTGGGGTAGCAGGTGCCAAACCAGGCCACTTCCTGGACAAGCCACTAAAGAAAGTTTGGAAGAAAATTACCCGTTTCACCAACCACTGCAATGTTTTACAAATCAGTGTAAACACAGAGAAGTAATGACATACAGTGGGACAAATTGCAGGAATCCCATAGAGCGTATACATGGAACGAAGAGCCAGAATATTAAAAGTCGATTATGAGGAGGGGAATCATCTGGAACAATATTTGAGCACAAGGAACGACACTGGGCTCCAGAAGTGGAATCCAGAATACTATCCGAGGCATGGGAAGAGGTACTAACAACTTACTGCCCTTTCCTGAAATAGTTGTGGTCACACTCACTTATAATATACCAATCCAGATTTGGGAAAACTCCTTCATGAACACACCGTTGTCGTCATCCAGGAAACTTGGTTAATTGATGCAGTGGTAGTGGATGGCTAGTATATTAATATTTTCGCCTCAGCTGTTAAAGGCCCAAAGGGGAGGCTGTCAAACGGACTTGTTACCGTTAGATAAAAAGATTGCTGGACTGACCATAGATTGGTTATTTCAAACAAATGTTGACTGGCAACCCAGATTTCAGTAACGTTGAGGGAAAAAACACAAGCTGTTATTGCTGAATATTTACTGGCATAACAAATTGAGTAACATTCAATGTATTCTGGAGGAGATAGTAGCCCTTGTCTCAAACTGGTTGGATAACTGTAGGGAGGGCTCAGTAGTTCTGGGTGGGACTTGAACTCATTTTGTTTCTCTAAATCTGATCCATGCCCGAGACTACTCGTTGTCCTGCCCCCTTAAAGGCCAATTATGGAGAAAGATGTCTTGTTTCTCTGAAATTGGTTGGTCTAATCCAGTTGAATGGCTCTGTGCAGGGAGATCTACAATGTCTGAGTACATGGGCAAGGGGCTCGAAACAGGCGATTTTAGATTACCTCTGTGTGGACGAGGCCCTTTTCCACATGTGTCTAAGCTTTAGGGTTCAACCTAAAGAGTTAAGTGACCACAAGATGATCACAGCTGTGTTTGATTGGCCCTAGGAGAGGGAAGCAGGAGTCGATCTTTCCCCACTATCTGTAAATCAGGGGCTGAATAGAATCTCTTAGAACCCCCATAGGACCACCTTGGTGAATGGTAGAGCCGAGAGGATATTGATATACCTTGGACTGGAAGAGTTTTACTTTTAATGTCAATCATTTCGATTCTTTCCTGACAGACATTCTTCTTAACATTGGAAACAGAAGGAAGATCGTCTGGGAAAAGCATGCCCACCAATTCGATTGGATGCTGTGGGCGCGAAAGAGGGAAATGAGGGAGAGGATAAGGATAAGAGTTACAACTACAGCTAAAATAAAATTTTAAAAAAGAGAAACATTATCGCTAATGGGGTAGAATGTTAATGTTAAAGGATATTTGTACCGCGCACTATCACCAGAGGAGTGGTCCTCTGGAGGATCTGAAAGAGGGAGAGGGAGGGGCAGGGGTGAGTTAGTGGGAATAAGCTGGAAAAGTGCAAGAGAACAGTGATGTGCTGTTGGCAGCCTCAGCCCGGTGGGTCCGTTGGCTGGGTTTGGGGTGTTTTACAGTCGGTAGTCGTCGTGTGCTGTTGTGCAAGTGGGGTTTGTTTTGTTGTTGTAATGTAGTGAAGTTTCTGTGGATTGCTGGATTTTAGGCTTGTGGGTGTGTTTGGTTAGAGTTTGAGAGGTGTATGCAGAGGGATGAAATTGTTAGTGGATTGGTTAGTTGGCATTGCTGTCCTTGCAATTATGTCTAGGTGTGATGCTTGTTATCATTCACTATTCCATCGGGGTGTGGCGCTTGCTAATTTGCAATATTCTGCAATATTCTGTCTAGTGATCACAATTCCATTCCAATGTTGCATTTGTCATCATTCATGGTTTCATCTAAGTGTGGTACATGCTAACATTCACAATCCTGTCTAGTTGTGACTCGGGTTCAAAGTTTAAGAATTCCATCCAAGTGTGGCGCATGTTAAAATTATTGCACCTGTCTAACGGTGGCGTGGGCTAATCCTGACCGTTCTCTATAGGTGTGGCACTGAGAGCCCGGTTGAATCTCCTTCAGACAAGGGAAATCTTGGAGATCAGGTCACAATCACACCAATGAATGAAGACTTTGCTCAGTATATAATCAAGCGGAAACCGTAAAACACCTGATGATGCCCTGTCCAGCTACCAGAGAGGTCTGAAAGATCTATCTCACGCCACTCTTTTCGGACTGTGATCTCCGTGAAGAAGAGCCTTGGTGGTCTCGACTTATTTCTGGTGAAAACAATAGATGGACCATTGCAGCAACAAAGACCTTGGAATACGCCATGGGAAAACTGAAATCGATAAATACCGAGCCTAACCAAGAGTGAAAACAGAAATAAAGCCATAATGGTTCTCGCCATATCCACAAATTTTCATGAATTCTAGCATCTTTTGTAAAAGCCTAAATTGGCTAAATACAAATAAACTTTTTTTAAAAAAAGTGTGGCACTAGTTAACATTGGCTAGTAAGTTAGTGCGTAATGCAATGCAACATTTACCGTCATGCCAAGAATGGATTTAGGCTGGTGGTCACAAATCTCTCTAAGTATGCATGTTGTAATTCTATGGCAGTCTACGTTTTGGAGAGGTAAGGTATAGTGGCAAGGGCTTCCTCGAGTAGATTAATTGCTCTACACCCCACCCATGCCACACTTACAGTTTTGTTGGTGTCTGTTGGCTGCTGGCTTCATTGGCTTCCCCTACGGACACCTGAAGACACATCTTGGAGCCGCCCTTTTCCTTGGGGCCCTTAGCCGCAATGGCTGCACGGGCAGGGGGCTGTCCATGGGTGTTCTTGATGAAGTTGCAATGGCCAATCAGGTCTGTTGGGAGGCGGGACTAGTAGGACCAGGAAGGGGGGAAGGCCTGGGAGTGGCCACGCTACGGCCTCACCCTGCGTGCTTTAGGGAGCACCGAAAAAAATGTTATAGGGCTGGTTGGGGCCAGAGGGGCCATCCACCACTCACCTTGCCAGGGGTTTCTTGGAAAATGCAGCGGGTGCCACGGTGCACGCTGCTCGATGGCTTTGTTCAATCTGCACCTAGATGGCCAATAGAATAGAATGCATAAATGTCAGCTATTAAATAATGACACAGAATGTATGATGAACTTACTGTGTCAAACAACAACCTTGACATTCTGGTGCTTTATAAACCATTTAGGAAGAAACCAGGCGGACTTACAGCTAAACCCCATAGGGGGGGGGGGGGGAACAGCAGTGGGTCTCTTTTTATCAGACCAAATTGTGTCATAATTCCACTCTTGAATCTCCTCCTCTCATTCTACTGGACCCAAGCTCAGACGATTGGAAATCAATTTATTTTGATGAAATAGCTGAAATCATTATGGCCATTAACAGCTCCAGACAGAGCACCTGGCCTCAATAAACCTGTGAATATCCTTTTCAGGAACGATTGAGCATCCTGGTCTACCATTTTGACTATTTACTTTCGACAGATCTTAAAAGATAAAATTCTGCCAATAAGTTGGCAAACTGCATTTTTAATCCCCATTTATAAGCGGGGGGACCGAAACAACCTGTGTAATTACTGATCCATCTATGTCTTGGATGCGACCGTAACGTTTTCGCGTCATTACTACTTAACCACTTAGATACATGGGCGGTAGAATCAGGCTGCATTAAAAAAATGGCAGGTAGGGTTTCGATAAAAGTATAGTACAAACATCAATGGCCTGATGATAAAATATGTTAAAGGTCTGGTCATGGAAAGCACTGTACACGCATAATACGTTTTAAGTTTTGATCCAAGTTCAGCTTTTGACACTGTGAATAGGGCCCTCTTACGGAAGAAGATGGTTAGCTGGAATATACCCATGGGTCTTATGAGACAAATAATTGCCCTTCATGAACGGTCCAAAATAAGGGTAAGATTAAACATAAGGGGTGAAACATTTAGTACCCATCAACACTTCATCAGCAGTCAGACAGGGGTGCATGTTGGCACCATGTCATTTTAATTTGTATAGGTCTGACGTTGGTGAAACCCTTGAGAAATCCGCATTTGCCTTCCCTAGTTGAATAAACAGCGCTTGACATGGGTTTCCTATGCTGATGACTTCCTTTTGTTTGACCTCATCCCACGCCGTTTGCAGAAACTGATTGATGCCTTTGTAAGTTACACTAAATCAAATGATTTGAACATTAATTGTTCCAAGACAAAGGTCATGATATTTTCAAAGAAAGAAAAGCAACTTGCCCAACACTGGTGGGTGGAAGGTCAACAATTGGAAGTTGTGGACTCTTTAGTCTATCTGGGGTTCTGCATAGAGTCCAAACCCACAAAGCAACTCCTAAAAGAGAACCTACTAAATAAAATCAAGGGTCTCTGAAGTATGGAATGTTTTTAATCCGTCCAGCGTTTAAATTTTACCAGGTTGATGTAATTCCAAAAATGCTTTATGGCATAGAAATCCAGGACATCTCCATGCTCGATCATCTCCCCAAACTCGAGGCCCTTTTGGAGGAAACTTTTCTGTACTCCAAAATCCCTGCCAGGGGTCATATTGAGATATGATCTGGGAATTCAATCACAAGAGGAATGTGGTGTTTTTTTTAATCTGTACCATATCTGGACTGCAGATGATTCAACACTCTATGGAGATATTCGAGCTTTGTTGTCCAACTCCTCTAATATTGGTCCTTTCATGTTCTGGAAAGAGTGAAGAGCTTCTTTCTGAGATAAGCTCGTTTCATTGAGAGTTAAATAACAGGCCTCAGCACACTAAACATCATTTGAGGCTCTGGGATTGGACCCAAACTGTAGAATTGTTGCATTCATTCCCATCTCTTACATACTTGAGCTTCGATCATAAGAAGCAAGGAGTGGTAGTGTCTTTTTTGACCATCTATCCAAGTAGATCAGTAAGCTATGAATTTCTTAAGATTTCAGTGGAACATCATGCATACCAAGGAGATTCTCCTTAGATGCTTTTGATTAAATCTGGGGAAACAAAATGCAGGTTCTGTGATGATGCAAAGGTTGAATCCCTAACACACAGTATTGTGGAATGCTCTTCCTTGCAATCCGTCCGTCTAAGGTATCTTGGGAGATATTATGCTCCCAGGGGCCTTCTCGGCGAAGAGGGTGTTTGGAATCGATGTTTGGGGGGCCTGGTAACCTCTGATAGAATATCAGAATATCAGTTGTCGGTTTTTTGTGATCTATGTGATCCGATCGCGGATATTTCCTGCGGCCGGAAAGTTTGCATGATAAATGTGCGAACCACGAAAGGTTCGCACATTTCCCATGTGAACACACGTACAAACACCTACATACCCATACCCCCATCCACAACAACCGCCCACCCACACTCTCAACACACCCCCACCCACAACCCAACATAAACATACCCTCCTTACCTTTTTCTTCACGCTGAGTCCCTGCAGCGCCAGTTCCCTTTCACTTCCGTGATCGGGAACCAGCGCCGCAGGGTCCTTTTCTTTTCTTTTTTACGGGGGCAGCAGGGGTTTCCCCCGCAACCTCTGCTCACTACACTGTAAAGTATAGTGAGCGGGGCGTTGCGGGGGACACCCACGCAGCCTTTTTTTATACTTACCTATAATGCTAACACCAAAGGTTCGAAACTTTGGTGGTTCGAACCTTTGGTGGTAGCATTTTTAGGAGGTTTTGTCCTTGCAAACTTTTGGATGCGGTCCGTTGGTAGAATTCCGTTTTTTTAGAGCTTTAGATCGGAGTTAAAGTGGGGTTTTGCAGGTTTTAAAGTAATCTTTTTAGAACTTTGTATACATTTTTTTTATGATAATTAACTTTTTAATGAGATTGTTTCACCAAAATGTATGAAAATTTATAGTATTTTGTACTGTGAAATGATTGGTACTGCTTAGGTTTTATCTTTGTTTGATTTGTTACTTGTAAAAAGCTGCATATCACCTGTATAACAAATAAACTAAAAAACAAATCAGTGTAAAGGTGGTTCTTACAGCAATTTTCTAAAAGACATAGGCTAAAAAACAAACGTTTTATACAGGATTTGTGGTGAACCAGAAGGGGTCCGATTAAGATATGCCAGGTTTAATTTAAATTAAAAGAGAAATGCTTGACTAGCCTTACTGCTATAAGGGAAGTAAGTTCCCTGCCTAATTAACTAAAAGGAACAAGTTACTTACCTGTAACTGTTGTTCTCCAGCATGAGTCTGGCATGGATTCACATGCTCATGAATATTCCCCGTCGTCAGGCTGGGAATCCTCGGTAAAGAAAAAAACAGTATCAGTTTCGTTTCTGATCTGTCTTTCGTAGTAGTAACCAATCACTGATCTCTGCGTCATACTGACCACAGCCAATGACTGCCCTCTAACTAAGCCCCGCCTCTGGCAGCCATCTTCAGATTTGGTAGCACGTGAAGTGGCAGTATGACCAAGTGAAGAGCCGCAGAGGGGTAGGCGGGAGGGTTCGCATGTGAATCCATGCCAGACCCATGCTGGAGAACAACAGTTACAGGTAAGTAACTTGTTCCTTCTCCAGCATGGGGTCTGGCATGGATTCACATGCTCATGAATAAAGAATACATAGCCGTACACACATGCACAATTGCCTCCTCACCAGGCTCACCTTAGGCGAACAGGTTGCGCAGCACTGCTTGGCCGACCCTGGACTCCTCATTGGAATCCCGATCGACGCAGTAGAATTTCGTGAAGGTGTGCGTCGACCTCCACGTAGCAGCCCTGCAGATGTGCAGCAAGGGGACACCAGATAGGAACGCCGTGGTAGCTGCGATCGCTCTGGTGGAATGGGCTCTCGGACGGCCAGGCAGCGGTCGGTTTGCTAACCGATGACAGTACATGATACAGCCGGAGAGCCATCTGGAAATAGAGGCCTTTGAGAGAGCCTTCCCCTGATTGACAGGTCCAAAGTTCACAAAGAGTTGTGACGTCTTCCGAAAACACTTTGTGCGGTCCACGTAGAACTTCAGCGCTCTAGCCACATCCAGCAAGTGCAAAGTCCTTTCGGCCGGCGACGAAGGCGACGGGAAGAAAACAGGCAACACCAAGGGTTTGTTGAGGTGGAAGTCCGACGGCACCTTGGGCATGAAAGAGGGGTGCGTCCTGAGCCCTACCCTTGTGTCGTGAAAAGTCAAGTACGGGGGCTTGCAGGAAAGGGCCTGGATCTCTCCCACTCTTCGTGCGGAGGTGATGGCCACAAGAAACGCTGTTTTCCACGACAAGAACTTCAACGGAGCCGAGTTCAGAGGCTCGAACGGAGGTCCCATGAGCTTGGTCAGCACCACGTTGAGCTCCCACGCCGGGCCGGAGCCTTCACCGGCGGGAACGATCTGAACAGTCCCTTCATGAATTCTTTCACCAGACGATGAGACCACAAAGATGTCCGCCCCGTGGTTCTGGTGTATCGGGAGATCGCAGCAAGATGAAACTTGATGGACGCGTGCGCCAGTCCAGCCTTGGCCAGCATCAGAAGGTACGGCAGTACCTGGGGAGCCGTAATCCGTAGAGGGTTAATCTTCTGTGCGTGGCACCAGAAAGAGAAACTCTTCCATTTGTGTCCATAGCATTTAAGAGTTGAGGACGCCCTGGCCTTTGCAAGCACCTCTCTGCAGTTGGCCGGTATGTCGTATCCTCCAAACTCTAACGCTGCAGGAGCCAGGCGTCAAAGTTCAGCGACTTCGGGTCGTGATGGAGGATGGCGCCTCCTTCCCTGGAGAGAAGATGCGCGTCCACTGGCAGCTTGATTGATGGGGACGCTGACAAGTCCAGAAGGTCCGGGAACCATATCTGCCTCGGCCACGCAGGTGCGACGAGGATCATCCTGCACAGTGACCTCTTGAGCTGGTTGATGAGCCGGATCAATAATGGCAATGGAGGGAACGCGTATAGAAACAGGCCCTCCCAGGGGAACGAGAAAGCATCGCCCATGCTCCTCGGCTGGGGAAACCTGCTGGCGAACCTCCGGCACTTGGAGTTTGTTGCCGTCGCGAACAGATCGATCTGGGGTGTGCCCCACCGTCGGAATAGGCGGTCCACCAGATCCTGTCGTAGTTCCCACTCGTGGCACGAGCGCAGCTCTCTGCTGAGCGAGTCGGCGATGGTGTTTTTTATCCCTGCCAGATGAAACGGCACCAGAAACATCCCTTGGGCGACGGCCCAATGCCACAGATCCTGCGCCTCCTTGGACAGGGCTGGGGATCTGGTACCGCCCTGCTTCCTGATGTAGAACACGGTGGTGGTGTTGTCGGTGAAGATCCTCACCACCTTGCCCTTGAGGGACGGAAGAAAGGACCTGAGGGCCCAAAACACTGCACGGAGCTCCAGGACGCTGATATGGAGGGACTTCTCTGTCGGAAGCCAAAGGCCTCTCGCGTGCAGATTTTCGGTGTGCGCTCCCCATCCTTCCAGGGAGGCATCCGTGGTCACTGTCTCCTGGTGGCCAGGGGTCTGGAAGTCCATGCCCGCCGTCAGATGCGCGCGGGTGCCCCACCACCGGATCGCTCGTCGGAAACTCTCGTCGAGTGTGATCCTCTCCTCGAAGCTGTCCGTCGTCTGGATCCAGCGCGCGTCCAGGAACTCCTGCAATGGGCACATCCGGAGCCTGCACAGGCGGATGAGATAAATGCAAGAAGACATCATTCCGAGGAGGGACTTGATGGACCTCGCCCTGGCCGCGTCCGCAACCAGCATCCGCTGCACCTTGCCCAAGATGGCCCTCGTCCTTTCCTCCGACGGAGAGGCCAGAAGCAACACTGTGTCGAGCTTCGCTCCCAGAAACAGTGCGTCTTGCGCGGGCACCAGGTGGGACTTGGCGTAGTTTATGGAGAATCCCAGGTCCGTGAGCAGTTGGACGGTCTTTGCCGTCTGCTCCACGGCGAGCTCCTTCGTCTTTGCTCGGATGAGCCAGTCGTCCAGGTAGGGGTAGACGTGGATCCCCTCTCGGCGCAGCTGCGCCGCCACCGGTGCGAGGCACTTGGTGAACACCCTGGGTGCCGACCTCAATCCGAAGGGAAGGGCTCTGAACTGGTAGTGACACCCTTGGACCACGAACCTGAGAAACATTCGGTGTCCCTTTAGGATGGGGATATGGAAGTAGGCATCCTCCAAATCCAACGACGACAGGAAATCGCCCTCCTCCAGTTGACCCAGGACGTGTTGGAGGGTGACCATCCGGAATTTCTGTGCCTTCATGAATTTGTTCAGTCGTCGTAGGTCCAGGATGGGACGCCATCCTCCCGTCTTCTTCTTCACGAGGAAGTATCTTGAGTAAACTCCGGAGCCCCGAAGCCTCTTTGGGACGAGCTCGATGGCGCCCTTCTTGAGCATCGCCTTTACCTCCAAGAGAAGTTGAGGAACGTGATGTTCTTTCCTGGCCACAGGGGGGACGCGCAGGCACCTCTTTAGAAACTCGAGCGCGTGACCCTGAGCCAGGGTGTCCAGCACCCAACGGTCGGTGGAGATGGACTCCCACACGCCGACAAAGCTCGCCAGCCGGCCTCCCACCGGGGTGCTTCGGTGGGGGCCCGACCCCGCGGCCGGTTCAGTCCTGCTTCGACGAGGCTTTGCCGCCTTGTCCTCCTTGGCGACGACGGTGGGGTCCGCCTGACTTGCCTCGTCCCCTGTAAGCTTCCTGTGACGACGAACGGGCCGCTTGACGGTAGGTGGAAAATCCGCTGCTGGAACCTTTGGAGGCACCCTGTTTGCCTCCGCCGCTCTGAAAGGGCGGCCGCCATTGCTGGAGAACCCCAAGAGCCCGGGCCGTCTCCGTGTCCGCCTTGATGGCTTGAAGGGAATCGTCCACTGTTTTTCCAAACAGGTTGTTTCCGTCGAACGGCATGTCCAAGACCCTGGTCTGCACGTCCTGACGGAAGTCGGTAGCCTTGAGCCATCCACGCCACCTAAGGCACACGCCGTTGCCCAACTGGCGAAATCCAGTGTCAGCGATGTCCGTCGCAATCGTAATGGCGTGGTCCGACGCCACCTCTCCTTCCTGCAAGATCTCTAGGGCTTCCGCCCTCTTGTCGTCTGGTAGGAAGTCCAGCAGGGGTGCCAGTTTGTACCACAACTCCCTGTTGTAGCGGGCTACGATAGCCAAGGCGTTGGCCGCCTTAATCGTCGTTGCTGCCGACGAGATGACTCTGCGTCCCATCGTGTCTAATTTCTTAACCTCGCCGTCCGGCGGGGAGGTTGACGTAGAGGCCGCGCCCCCCCCCCGCTTTCTTCCTGGCCGCCGCGGAGACGACTGAGTCCGGGGTCGGCTGTGCCCGAAGGCACAAGGGGGCCGCGTCCGGGACCCGGTACTTCTTCTCGTACCGATCCCTTCTAGCCGGCGTCGTGGATGGGTTCTTGAGGAGGGCGAGGCCCTCATCCCAAATGTCATCTAGTAGAGGTACAGCGAGGACCGTCTTCCTCTTGGTCTCGCACCGTTGATAAAGGAAACCTTCCTTCTTCTCTTCCGGGCAGAGCTGGAAAAGCTCGGATGCCCTGGCGATCATGGAGTGAAACGATCCAATCTCGTCGGGCGGGGAAGCCCGGGTGGGAGGTGACGACGGAAGATCCTCGTCGTAAACCTCGTCGTCTGTACCCGTCGCGGACATGTCAGTCCCCGTATCATCCCCACGTGTCGTGGACGGGGAGGAGGGCTGAACAGGGCGCGATGGCTGAAAAGGAGGTGGAGGATGAATCCTCTTTCTCTTAGGGGGAGGGCTCCCAGAAGGGCCTGGCTCCGGGTCCCCCGTCGGGAGCGGTTCCTCCGTTGGTAGTAACGGCAGTCTCGTCCTTATCTCCGAGCATAAGGACTGTATAGCCAAAAAAATGGCCGCCGAGTTATCTTGCGGCACTGGTTGAGGGAGATCCGACGGGCGATCAGGAGCCCCGTCGGCATCCTCGACGCCCTCGTCGTCTTCCACGTCGGGGTCCCTCCCGACAGGATGGCCTTCTTCCACGCCAGAGCCGTGGCCTAAGACTTCGGTCAGCTCCTCCTCAGAGGTTGAGGCCGAGTCCACGACGACCTCCTGCCCTCCCTTTTTCTTCTCCGTCAGAGGTTTCATGGGGGTCCTGTTGATGGGCATGAAAGAGGACTCCCTCTGCGGTGGCAGGGAGACTCTGGGCCCCGGGGTCGCCACCACTGGTGTAGCCTCCACAGGCTGTGCCAGGGCCGCCGCGACTGTCTCGATAGAGGCCTTGGCCGGATGGATCAAGGCTTTCAACACCTTAGGTGCGCAGTTGATGGCGCCGGGGAGGACGCGCCCTGCCTGGCGCCCGTAGAGCCCGACCGTTCGGCGCTCCCGGTGCCAGCGGACTCGCGGTGCTTGGCCTTCTGTTGGAACCCCGTCACCGGGGCGCCCTCAAAGGTCTTAGAAGACCGCTTGGACTTCTTCTTCTTCTTCTCGCCTGACGGGCTCTTTCCCTCCAGCCAGTTGGCGAGACGTTGATGGCGGTCCTTCATGGTCCGCTCCGACATATTGCCGCAAAACGCACAGTCCTTCTCCACGTGCGTCTTGTCCTCATGTAGGCAGTAAAGGCAAAGGGAGTGTTCATCCTCCTTGAAGACATTCTGAAGCTGGCATCCAGGGCAGACCTTGAACAGCTTTCCGGGCGTCGAGCTTCCCTTCTCCTGGGCCATATCCGAAATGGGCCTGAGAAACTTCTGGAGTCCTCCAAAAGCGTGGCTCGACGAAATCTTCACCCTTGAGGGGTGTAGACGAATCCGACATGGGTCCCTGTTGATCGGATGAAGAAACGGTGGAGCTTGAGGCTCTTTTGACCAAAAAAAGATAATTTTTTGAGAAAAAACGTGAAAAAATAGCACTAACGCTCGAGAGCAATAGCACGAGGATCCCAACACTTGAACGTGCGGTAAAAATCTGAAGATGGCTGCCAGAGGCGGGGCTTAGGTAGAGGGCAGTCATTGGCTGTGGTCAGTATGACGCAAAGATCAGTGATTGGTTACTACTACGAAAGACAGATCAGAAACGAAACTGATACTGGTTTTTTCTTTACCGAGGATTCCCAGCCTGACGACGGGGAATATTCATGAGCATGTGAATCCATGCCAGACCCCATGCTGGAGAAGTAAGGGTGCTCTTCAAAGTCTACAATAAATAGTCCTTTTCATTTCATTTTTTGTTGTTGTTTTTAAATGTATTTATTATTTTCTAACAAACAGTAAACATCACATCTGGACATTGAGAAGTCATAGTAGCGATAGCATCAGTTCTTACAATATGCATCATCTCTTGTCCCCCCGCTGCAAATGATTTGGCCGCTTCCATATGTTCCTCCTCAGTCCTGCCGCCCTTTCCTCTCCCCATCCCAGCTTCGCAGCCAGGCCTAGTTCCAGCCAGCCCAGTTCGCTACAATCAAATATGCTTTCCTTGCCTTTTTAATGCTTGATCAGCTCCAGCCTAGTCTCGGGCCCTTCTAGTCGGCCTTTGCATCCTCTATTCCAGATCAACTCGACCACTAACCCCCAGAACTCCTGCCGCCCTCCATTCCTGACCCTTTCACTCCCTTACCCTCCTCAGTGTACCCCCGTCCCCAACTTCGCCCCCACTCCCACCCCGTGCCCCCCTGCACCACCTCATCCCATCCCATCCCACAGTGCCCACCAACTGTTCTGTAGCTTCGTACGTGTGGGACCCCCAACCCATTCCCTATTCCAGTATTCCCCTGCTACCCAACTGAAACCGCAGTCCTGCTCATTTCAAGGTGGTTTTAAATCTTGTGTGGATGCAAGCTCATTCAGCAGCTGACTCCAATCCATCACCAAAGCATTCTCCCCCTCCGGATCCTTGTGTTTATTTAGATAGTCTGTTTCTGCTATACCCCAGCGACGCACCTCATGCAGCCACTGTTGCACTGATGGACCGGTCGCCCTTTTCCACTCTATCGCTATTCGCCTCTTGGCCAATATTAGAAGGATTCGTGCTATCTTATTCCTGTTTTTGTGTCTCTTTGCCCCCGGGAGGAGACCCCACAGGGTGCATTCATAGTTACCCCCTAATATGGTATTCATTTTGCTTACCACCTCCTCCCAATATTTTGCCACTGCTGGGAAACCCCAAACCATATGCCAGAAACTAGCGTGTTCCTCCCTGCATCTCGTGCATGCGTGCGGTGCTGCGTGGTTAATCTTGTGTATTCTCTCCGGTGTCAAGTACACACTGTGTAGGTAATAGAATTGGATGAGCTGGAATCGGGCATTCCTAGAAGATTTCTTAACCTGCTCCCACATCCGTACCCATAGTTCTTCTGATCATACCAGAGTCCCTCTCCCACTTACTCTTAATTGCTAGTTCCCTTCCTCCCTTGCTGTCTGCAATACTTACACCCTCGAGACCCTGCTCCTGCCCTCATCCAGCCCTAGAATTGTCTGCATTACTGGGTGCTCCCCCGGTTCCTCTGGGATACTCTCCCACAATGCTGCCATGTGTTTCATCACCTTGCCATATGTTATAAAAGTGACCTTTTCATATTTGGTATACTTGCCTCCATTCCTCCTACGCCTGCATTTTCCCGACTATGAAGAAATCCCCCACCGTCGCGCATTGCCCATCTATCAAGTTTTTAAGACGCACACTCTGCAATGTCGCTCTGATGGTGGCATCAAATCAGACTGGGAGCCCCTTGCTATATGGCTGTTGTACCTTCAATTTATTTAACAATTTTTTCCAAGTCTCCCTAACTGTTTTGAAGACCACTGTGTTCCCCTTGTAGTCCTTAGTCCAGATCCTATAAGGTAATTGGCCCTACAACTTAGGAAAAATAACAAAAGAAAAAATGAAGGCAGGAGCAATAGCTGCTGTCCTTAGCTTCTGCCTGGCCCAATCAGGTGTATCTCTTTCTCAGGATGTTTTTAAATGTTCATCAATTGTTCGCAATACAGTTCTCAACCTCTGCAGGTTCTGTACGTCAAAACTTAATTCCACATGGTTCCCTCAATGCAAGAAAAGCTTTTCTTAATATGTGATTCCACTATTTCCGACTCTGTACCTAATCATCTTCTGATTTCAATAACTGGAAACCTCCAGGTGTGTGTTTTTTTTTCTCCCTCCTTCCCTCTCTCCCTCCCTCTGCTCCCTCCCCCTCTCTCTCCCTCCTTCTCTTTTCTCCCCCGCTCTGTCTCCCACCCACTCCTTCTCTCCCTCAAATAGGCTTCCTTTAGCTTGGCTTAGTTTGGGCATCTGCCGCTCGGGTTTATCCAGCTCCCCCAACCACTGCGGAGTTCACAGCCTCTACCATTAATGTCTCTCGGTTTCTTAGGGCTCTCCAAAGCCCTTGGGTGACTCAACAGGCTGCTTTTTATCGATATCAGTAGGGTGTCTTCACGTTTGGGTTTTTCAGGTTCACGTAACGCTGGTGGCTTTCACAGCCTCGAATATCACTTTTCGGCCCTTTCAAGGGTGTTTCTTCTTGAGGAGCGTTCACTTCCCTTCCATTGCTCGGTTGCTAATGCACTTCTTGTGCGGAGCTTGGGATTTGGGTCTCGGCTGCAGTCTGGTCTCAGCTTCAGTTAACAGGCCGTAGGCCCACCACAGCTTCTGTGTGGTTGCGCCGCCAGGCGAGAAGGTCGCTCTACTGTTTCCTCTTGACCCAGGCTTCTCTGCCAGTCATGACGCCAGCCTTCTGGCATCTAGCAAGCGTTTAGTTCGCTCTCCACGCTACCACGGGCTCTGCAATCTAACATAGCTCCGTCCCTCTAGGACATCTTCCCGTCAGAGGCTCGCCTCTGCTTAGGATTCTCTCCCTCTGCTTTCAGGTTCCTCGTGGTTTAATGTAAACAAAGGGGTATGCCGCTGCTTTTGAATGTGGAGTTCAGGCAAGATCCAGCGTTACCTGAAGCCAAAGAAAAAGAAATGTCACTATTTGGTGAATCCAAAACAGGGTTAAAGGTCTTTCCGTTTTCCATATTGGCAGATAATGTGTTCTAGACAGGGAGTTCCTTTTAGGAATGGGAGTCCATGTCCCCAAGAAGGTAGTCACTCCCAGTGAGGTCCCACTTGCCCAGACCCCTAAGGAGGGTCTTGATGAGTGGACTCACCTCCCTAGCCACAAAGGGGCTGGGCTCCCTTCGGGGGACAAGTGACTAATAGTCCAGATTAGTCAACCAGTTCAAGACTTCAAGATCTGTCAGAGTTCCTTGAAAAAGTACTTGTATACAAAGAAAGATGCGTGTATGCACAAAAAAACATTGCATGCTCAGAACAAGCAATAGATTTAGTTGTGGCTATTCATTTGTCGACACTGCTTAGAGACAATGCAGAACGTGTTTTATGACATTGGAAAAAATACTTGTGGATTACAAAAAAAAAAATCTTGTTACAACAGAAATCACGGGTAAATCATTTGAGATTATACATTATTTGCCAGTGCCACTTCAATTAAGTAATTCAAGGAGGACAAACCTCTCAAATTGTGTCAGGATTATAATTACATCAGATTAACTGTACCAGAGTATGATAATTGAAATTACAGTGGCACTGCTTATCAACATTACATTGTGATGTGAACTGAGAAATGACAACGCTTACTCAAAAACAAGCCTTACAACTAGTCATACATGCCACCTATTTGTACTCCCTATAAAAGGAAAATGTGCCCAACAAAAAAATAGGTAGTAAAAATTATAAAATGACTCACCTTAGTGATTTACGTACTTGTGATGCTGGAAATGCATTGGAGGGACAGGGCCTCCCTGTCCTGTAGTCCTTTTACATTTGTGTTCTGTATTGTTTTCTGCCCAGGAGTCCATGTGGGACTCCTGGCAGTGCAGCTCTTCCTGTTTTTGGTTTGGTGTACAGACCCATGGGATACCCTTATGGCACCCATGGGTGGGGGTACAACCCTGTGCCCTTAGTGTATGTTTTTGGGCACCTGTGTGTGGCCTACAGAGCAGGGTATGGGCTGGTGGCAGCTCCATGCTGAATTTGACAGGTGCTCCGAGTATCCTCCATTATGGGATACCCAGGCCCTGCCATTGGAATCAGTTAGGAAACAAGATGGCCCCTGTGGCCTCTTGCTTTCTATTGCCCGTTACCTTGTTTACCCAAAGTCCTGTCCCTTCCCCCTGACTGGCTGTTGGGTGGAAGTTCTATATAGTGTTGTTGTGAAGTCCAGGCCAGACCGGCTGTAGCCTTCCCAGTAACAGTATGTTGTGGGTACCCCCTCTGGGTGGGACCTGGGTGAATGGAGTGTGTGACCAATATGCATTTCTTGTTGTGGATGTCTGGTTTCTGGTGTTTGACACAATGACTGAGACAGCCCTACCCGAAACTGGTATGAATGCGGTGGTAGTGTTGAATGGCTGGGTACTTGTCCCAATACACATTCCTTGTTGTAAATGTCTGAGAGGGAGGAGAATGGCCTGAATGCACTGTATGCCTGATTGGCTGACTGACTGCTGAATGCCCTTCTGAGTGATTGGTTGCCTGAGTGTGACCCAGCAGAACGAATGGTAGATCAACTGGTATATCTGGGGGCCTCTCGCTGCTAGAAATCGTTCAGAAGCTGAAGTTGAAACTGACGCTTAATCTCGAAGCCGGGCTTGAAGAAGAAGGTTGACTGCGGTTTCCCTTCGTTGAAATCCGAAAGCCGTCGAGACTGAACCAAGAGAGGACCTGGTTAGGCGCTCTCTTCCCGTGCTCCGAGGGACAATCGAGCATTGCGAACCTTCGCTGAAGTGCCCTGGAAGTCAGACCCCCAACAGGCTGCCGACCGGAGACTTGGACCGCTGAGTAGAACGAAGATGAGCACTGGACATTCCGTCCACCGTCGTCAACCAGGGTTCGCAGGTTTGCTATAACCGCTGGAGGCCTGTCGAAGCCGTGTTGGCCAGACCGTTTGACGCCAGGCCACCGACGACCGGAGAGCAACGTTCCTTTGCCTAAGACTTTTTATTCACTGACGCGCCCGTCTGCACCTCCGCCCGCCTTATCTTGCCGGAGAAGGCCAGGCCGTTGACGCGCCGAGGAGCATCTGCCGGTGGGTTTCTCGCCACCCAAAGACCGTAGAGATGATGGACGACTTGACGCCCTTGCTGGGCCACAGTTCTTCACAAACTCTTTGCAGTCCTGAACTATCGACATCGAGGTGCCCCGCACGCCTCTTCCTTGCAGGACGTCTTCACTCCGCCGTCGACAAGCACCGCTGGGACCGGAGCTGCCGCCTCGACGCAGAGTTCACTTTCTTCAAGGGATCTCGACGATCCATGGCTCCTGCTTTAAAGGGAGCCGCTCAAGAAGGAAATAAGACTTATAGAACAATATATGGACTGGGCTTGTGATTTATCTTTATTTTACAGGTTGCCCAGGTGTGTGGAGGGGGGTGGGTGGGAGACCACACAGAGCTGTGTCTAGTGGTAGGGGCCAGTATTCTGCCAATTGTTCTAACCAACTGCTTTCCTCCTATGTCTATTGTTGGTTACATTTATTAAGTGATTTGTGAGACATTTAACCAGAGTACAGTTGATGCACTTTAATGAAATCTGGTAATAATTGTGGTACCACTAGAACTGTATATATTTGTCATTGTAGATTTACTGAGCACAAAGTGAGTTATTGTGATTGTGTATATAACTTTGAACCTTTCATTATATAAAGATTGTGTTTTAAGTAAGATAGTGTGTGGACATTCCTTTGTGGGGGCTTGGGGACTACACTGTACTTAAGAACCAGTTGCATCACCACCTGAGAAGCTAGGCCTTGATTGCTTGCCCATTGCTACCGTAATAGAGAATCTTGGATGGGGTCCTCTGTGCCTCTCCTCTACCATATAGAGAGCAAAAGTACAGACCCCCCCTTCCAGTCTTTACAGTACTCCTAGTGCATAGTCCCTTTCCTCCATACTGTATGGGCAACCCTCGCTAGGGACGGAGACAACCTTTTTCCACTAGAAAAAAAATTCCTTTTTCAATTTAGAGGCATGCTGGGGCACGGCCCTGGGAGCATGTGCTCCCCTGACTCCTCCCCCCAGCCCCACTCCTCAGTCCCCCTTGAAGCGTCGACAATATTAACATTGCGTAATGACACCAGTTTTATTTGGAGGGATGATGGTGGGACGTTTGGAGGAAAGGGGACTATGGACTAGGATTATGTTAGTCACTACGGTGAGTAACTCATAATTACTCCTAACATCCTATCCCCTTTCCTCCATACTGTATGGGCAATTACAAATGAATGTAGCCCCAGGGTGGAGAGGTGACCCTCTTTAAGAAAACAAGTTCCTTAATACTGCCTGTCCGAATACCGCGTCTGACCTGAAGCCAGCATCCAAACAGTAGTGCTGACGTGGCTGCCCAGCTGATAACATGCCTGTGCAATGTGACTGCCGTGGCGTGGCCTTGGCTATGACAGCGTGGGCATACATGTTCACCAAAGTGGTTTGTGCTGCCCCTCATAGGTCTCCTTAATGGCCGAAACCATCCACCTTGCTATGGAGGCCTTAGAAGCCTGATCTCCCGGCCTTGATCCCCCACCCCCGAAGGTGACAAAGAGAGCCTCCAACTTGCAGAAGCTCTTGGTCCTGTTCAGATAGAATTTCAAAGCATGCCTGACATCCAGGCAGTTCAAGACCCTCTGAGCATCGTCCTTCGGGTCTACAGAAAAAGTAGGTAACACTATTTCCGCATTTAGGTGGAATGCAGAGACTACTTTAGGTAAGAATGTGGGATGCGTTTGCAGGACCACCTTGTCCCTATGAAAGGTAGTGTAGGGTTCTGAAGACACCAGTGCTTGGATTTCGCTAACCCTGCGTGTAAACGAAAGCCCCACAAAGAGTGCTGTCTTAATGGTGACTAGCCTGATGTCCGCGGACACTATTGGCTCCAAAGGTTTGTGCGTCTGGGTGCCTAACACTACATTGAGGTCCCACATATGGTGTGGTTTCTTGATAGGCGAGTAGAGCCTGGTGAGGCCCGCCAGATGTCTTTCAACCACCGGGTTGCAGAATGAGAAAACGTCCTCCTCCAAGTTCCGGGAAGCTCCGATGGCTGCCAAGTAGGAGCGGAATGTGTCTATTTTCACCCCTGAGTGTGCAAGGAAGGATAGTACGTCATCGAACGTGCAAGTAAGCGGATGAACTTCCTTTGACTCCGCCCAGTGGCAAAATCTAGTCCATTTGCTCTTGTACTGGCTCCTAGTAGCATCACTCCTAGCACCCTGTATGATGTCTAGGTTAGCCTGCAATAGACACAGATGCCTTAGTGTGACCTGCTCAGGAACCACACTGCAAGGGCTAACTTCTCCGGGCAGTGTGGATGACCCTGCCTCCCTGCTGCGTTAGAAGATGGGCTGGGCCCAATGGGAGGTGAATCAGAGGTTGGTCCGAGAGGCTGAGCAGTTCCGAGAACCATGGTCTCACCGGCCACCATGGAGCTATCAGAACGATGCTGAATTGACGTGACTCCCTTATCTTGCAGATAACCCTGTGGATCAGGG
This sequence comes from Ambystoma mexicanum, assembly GCF_040938575.1. Taxonomy (NCBI): domain Eukaryota; kingdom Metazoa; phylum Chordata; class Amphibia; order Caudata; family Ambystomatidae; genus Ambystoma; species Ambystoma mexicanum. The sequence goes on from NC_090932.1 coordinate 530,040,834, forward strand.
GAGTCGGAGGAAATGCATATGCGTTCATGCTGTTTCACTGTAATTTTAAGGCGTCACACAGGGAGCCTAGGCCCTGTCCCTGCCAGGATGCGAACCGAGGGCACTTCCTGTGGTACCAGGTGGCGAAAAGATCCACCTGTGGCTGCCCCCATCAGCTGAAGATCCCCTGTAGAACCTGATCGTTCAATTGCCATTTGTAATTGTCCGCACCCAATCTGCTGAGTCTGTCCATCTCCAGGTTGGACACCCCCGGGAGGTGGATTGCGCTCAGGGTACTGCTGTTCTCCAGAGCCCACTCCCAAATACTGACTGCCAGACTGCACAGAGGAGGAGACCTGGTGCCACCCTGCTTGTTGATGTAAATCATGCTGGTGGAATTGTCAGTTTCAATGAGGATCATCTTGCCACTGATAAAGGGCAGGAAGGCTTTGAGAGCAAGCCAGATCGCCTTCAGCTCTAGCCAATGGATATGGGCCTCTTGCTCCTGAAGGGACCAAACTGCATGGACGATGTGATTGTCCAGGGTGGCCCCCCCAGCCATGCAGGGAGGAATCTGTGTTGATGGTTAGTTGTGGTGCTGACTGCCGGAAGGGTCTGCCTATCAGCAAGTTGCAGTCCATGCTCCGCCAGACAAGGTCCTGGTGGAGAAAGGGAGGAATGCTGACAAGCTCCACTTGGGAACCCCGCTCCTGACTCCATGAGGCTGCAAAGTGCAGTTGCAATCTTCTCATTTTGAGCCTTGTGTAAGGCACTGCCAGTATAAATGCTGCCATGATCCCCAAGAGGTGGTGGTACCACCAGGCGGAGGTCACCGATCTGCTGAGAAAATGCCCTGTGGCCCTCTTGATGGCTGCGATCTTGTCCTCTGTGGGGAAAACTCTCTTGGAGCGTGTGTCCCAGATGAGGCCCAGGAAAGTTAGACTCTGTGCAACTGTGACTTCTTGAGATTGATGGAAAATCACAATTCGTGGAGAGTATTCATGAGGGCGGAGGAGGTGTGATGGACCGTCTCCGGGGATCTCGCCCTGAGGAGCCAGTCGTCAGGTACGGCTAGATGTGGTGACCTTGAGACCAGAGAAGAGCTGCAAATGCATTCATAAGTCTGGTAAAGACCCTGGAGGCTGAATGGAGGCAAAGGGTAGAACCTTGTATTGGAAATGGAAGCCCATGATCCTGAACCTCAGGATCGATGAGGCTGCCAAATCGGGACGTGTAGGCAAGCGTCCTTCAGATCCAGGGAGCACATCCAGTCTCCCCTGTACAGAGTCTCCGCAATCAGCGCTGGGGTAACCATCTTGAACATCTGAAGAGGGAGGCACAGGTTGAAGGTGAAAAAGGTCCAACAACTCTCAGGCCAGCCTGGTTCTTCTTGTGTATGGTGAAAATCCTGGAGTAGAAGCCCATACCCTGCTGAAAGGCTGGGACTTCTTCCACTGCCAGGCTCTCTACGAACGAACACATTTCTGCCAGCAGAGGATTTGTCCCAATCTGCAGGATTGGAGGAGGGAGGAGATGGAGGTACCGGTAGGCGGTAGCCCATGGACACCACTGATGGTATCCATGGGTCCTCGCGCACCAATACTGTACGTGAAGGGCAAGCCGGCCCCACACCGGAGACACGTGGACCCAGAAGGCCGTGTCATGCCTTCTTTCCCTCGGAGGCTGAGGAGGGGGACCGAAAGAAGCCCTTGCTCCCCGCCTTGTGTTGCTTGCGGCAGTGCCGACTTGGAGACCAGACCGGCTGTCTTGACCTCCATTCCTGGAAGCCCCGGAAACCATTAAAAGCCTGCCCCTTGTCAGAACACTGATGCGTCTGGCTGTACGTCTTGGGCATGGCCTTTGTGAGGATAGATAAGGATTTAGCAGTCTGAGAAATGTTCTTCTTAACAAGTTCCTCATCGGAGGTGGAATGAAAAAGATTGCCACCCTCGAATGGAAGGTCCAATAGGCATTCCTGGACGTCCGGGTTGAAGTTTGTAGCATGTAGCCAGGCCGTCCTTCTCATGTCTGTGGTGATGCAGATGGCACAGCCTGAGGTGTCTATATGCACCACAGTGGACTCCATGATGTCCTGGGCCACCAACTTTGCTTCTGCCATCCCTGCCTGGAAACGTGCCTGACTATGCACCGGAAGTTCCGGGAGATAGTCAGCTATTTCCCACCAAAGCCTCTGATTTAATGGCTGCGAGCATGGCGTGTGCATTAGACTGGCGAAGGTGTAGCGAGCGGTTGGAATAGACCTTCTTTCCATAGGCCTCCAAGATCTTCTCCTCCTTGCCTAGAAGAGCCACCAAAAGACTAGGTGGCCGAGGACGACTGAGGCTTGGAGTTGAGTGAGGCCGCGGCAATCACTGACTAGTGTAGTTGAGGGTGTGCCACGGTTGAGGAGAATTCTCATTTATGGGTAATTTTCCTCACCTAGTGAGTCCCCCAGCAGCTTTGCTGGACTTCTGGAGTTTATTTTTTTCCACTTGGTAAGAGTGTGAGCTTTTCCCCCACTCTTACCTATGTTTTGCCATGTGTATTTGTCTGTTTTTGATGATTGTGGACTCTGAAGTACACCACTTCAGTAGCCCCCTTCTCTTGTGTGTCACACAGCACCTTCAGTGCCGTGGCACAGGGTTGTCTTTGAGGCTTCCCCCGACTCCATTTCTGAGGCTGACTACAGTCCCCCAGAAAAGGGTAAATTTACCATTAACTTTACTTAGTCAATCTACCACAGATCCAGTACACATCTTCCATGGAGTACTGGAAAGGGTTAATTCGTATCCCTTTTTATCTGTACGTCCTAGAGCATTGTTTCGCTCTTAACATTTAGGCTTGTCTGGTGGCAGTAGTATCTACACTAACTTTTCTACTGCGATTATATTAGATAAACGTGGCACTGTTTAGCCTCGAACATAAACCTGCTTGACCAAATCGTCTTTCTTTTGGCTGCGGTTGGGTTTATTCACCATTTCATTTTGTTAAAGTCCTTCTTGTGTTTTACTTTGCGCAGCAAACTAGGGTCATCTTCTTTGTTCACCGTCTTTTGGCGGGCTTCTGCTCAGAAGCCCTCCACCAGGCGCCTGGGTGTCTAGGTGGGCTGAATGTGAGGGAGGGGTGCATTCACCTCCTGCACAGGGTATTCTTGGAAACCCAAGTCACACTTTGCCATGATTGGCTGAGGTGGTTGTTCGGGCAGGACAACCCCCTGCTGGGTGATTGACAGCCAGGCTGTGTGAATGGGGGTTTTGCGCATAAAAAGCAGGTCTCTTGGGCTAGAAGTCAATGAGTCGCCACTGGAACTACAAGGTACCGAAGAGAAGCGGAGAGAACGACGGCTGCTGCAACTACCCCGTCCCGGTGAAGCCCTGCTGCAGTCCTGAGCTATCTACCCTTCAATGACTAAGAAGATCCAGTCCGGAGTCTTCTTTCCTTGAGCCGGTGGGGATAACCAGCTCATCTTCCACAGCCAGAGGATCCTCTTCCTTGGTCGAAATCGCTGCACACTGCTGTAGTGGTCCGGATAGCCATTTGAAGAGCCTCTCCTGTTTTTAAGGAGCACACCTTTTATTCGTTGTCGCTGCTGCCGGCTTCATCCCTGTGTGGTGCAGACCCCCTTCAGACTTCCTCCTTCCCAACGAAGCTCCAGGAATCCTGGGTCTGCGGTAAACCAGCAGGAACAACTGCCAGGGCACCAGCTGCACCAATGGAATAAGGTACTGTGTTCTGCTTGAGGAAACTGGGTGAACCCCTTTTCTTCATCGCCAAGGCTTGCCCTTGTCTTCCCTCCTTCTTATAACTTTTGCTTCTGAACATTGACAATATCGAAGTGCTTTTGGCTACGTTGAATCGTGAACTGTCTGACTGTGTGATCTTTGGCAACAGGCCCCCGGTTTCACTTGACCCTGGCTCCGGCCCTTAGACTTTTGAACTCCTGTCTCCGAGTGTTCCTCGATTCTGTCTGCCTAACCAATATATTGCCTGTGATTTTTGCCTCCAACTCCCTCTGGGTATCTCAGGTGCTAAGTGTGTTTTTGCCCCGGTAGCATTTCATGTCACGGATACGTGTTTATTTAGTAGACCGAACTGTCAAAAAGTGATCGCAATCATATTCACGGTAACTGTTTTGTTCATAACACCGGTTCATTCAAACACAGGTACTTACCTTGAGACATACTGCACAAAGTGAATTGGTTAGTTGTAGTATACCTGACGTGTGGTTCATGTTTAAGTTTAATAGAAGTGTTGTGTTTATAACGAATGGTTTAAAAATAAATGTACTTAAAGCTGTCCTCAGAGGCTGGTGGGGTGGCAGGTGGTATTGACAGAGTAGTGTGCGGCTGCTGGGGACTGTGCATATTCTACCTTGGTGGTTGCGGGGTGTATCTGGCCTGTGACGCTGAAGGATGAGCTTTAGGCCACCTACCTGGCGAAGACAGGTCCAACCTGGACACTGGGTCTCCTGCCTGCTCCCCGAATGGAGGTGGTGTCGACGAGCGGGCATTTTGCCTGGTGAGGCGGCCATTTTGCTGGGCTGCATGCCACGCACCTGTGTCGTGGTGCTTGCCGCGCTGTGCCCAGCCTCCTCCTAGGCTGTGCCGCCGTTAGTGCTGCATACAGGCGCCCCCTCAGACATTTGTCCGGTAGTAGGGCATAGCCCCTCGGGTGGACATCCAGTAAAAGAATCTTGCAGTCCCTCATCACTGTCTCCGGAAGGATCTAGTGACCCCTCGGCCGGTAGCTGAATCAGCCTCGGTACCTGTGCTGGTGCGAGAACCTGAATGGGCCCACCTCACCCCCCACTCGGGAAGGAGTCGCCCTTGCTGGGTGAGATTGAAAAAAGTGGCCCTACCTTGGGCCTTGACTTCTATCTGATGAAGTTCTTCAAATCCTCTGGAGGGGACTTCTCGAAGACCCCCCTCCACCGAGCTCACCTGTTCTTCAGAGCGCGCAGTGCAAGCACGTCACACGTGGCACAACCCTCCCAGCCATTTTAGGGGCTAAGGCAGCAGAGGCAAATAGTTTGGGGGTCGGACGTAGGTAAGAGGCCCTCGCAGGCTGGATACCTGCTGAAGGCCACTGACGTCGATATGCGCCGGGGAGGAGCATGGTGCTAGAGGACAGAGTACCTGATTAAGACCAAAAAACAGAATAAAAGACAGAAATCCAGGGAAGAACGCGTGAAATTACAAGGATGAAGCCAAACCCAGGAGCGCTGGTGAAAGCGGTCTGTTCCCATCAACGCGGAAAAGGGAACTGGGGCCTGTTGGCGGGGTCAGGGGAGCGCCTCTAAATTTAAACAGAAGAATATTTTTTCTGGTGAAAAAAGTTCTGTCTCCCGTCCCTAGCGAGGGAGGCCCATACAGTATGGAGGAAAGGGGACAGGACCTAGGAGTAATAAGCTCAACAAAAAGTGGGGAAAAACAAAATACATAGGAGCCTAGCCCCTGATCTACCCATGAAGTTAAAGAGATATTTTCAAATCAGTAACCAGCAGAGCAGAGCAATGGCATAGGAAGGAGCTCTAATATTACAGTCTGATCAAGGGGCAATGTATTGGGAAAGAGCATCTTTCAATAGGCAAACAGAATCCCTGTTGGCAAAACCAATTACTTTTTACTCACTGAAAAATAATTTGATTCTAAGTAGGAAGTTAAATCTGATCAGAGCCCTACTTGCAGCCCTGACACAGGAAGTGAAATGGCTGGGCACATAATGTAGTCTGTAGTGTCGCTCACCCTTCCTCACCGCAGCACAGAGTAAATTCAACAAGAGCCTCACTGAGGATTCTTATGGAGCCCCTTTGAAGAAAATCACATAGATTTCACTTTTAGGTGAATAGCAGAAATACCTGTTTCTGTCATTAGGGCCTCCTCTTCAATTTACTATCATCAGTTAAGCAAGATGCTTAGGGATGCTAGAGGCAATAAACGCAGAACACTTGATAATATTGAAAAGCCCTCAGCAGCGAACCATAGAAGGGACAGTGCAGTTTCCTAGACTCTTACTAGAGTGTTCTATCCTTTAATGCAAAACAAACAACACATTCTCCTTCATTGTACTGTACTGCTGAAACCTCAGACTTGGAAAGTTGCTGATTTGCTCTTCATTCCATGGAATGTTCTCCTGTGCCCTTCTCTGTAATCCCCACCCCCGGTTCCTGTGCTCGCGTCCAATGCTAGTTGACAGGCTTCTGTAAAACATGAGGTACTGTAGCAGTAGTACGATCACTGGGATATTTGCACACACAGAATGCTTTGGAAGCAAAACATATATATTTTTTTAATTCTTTTTATTAGTGGTCACAACAGTTACACAGTACCATTCCCGCATTGAACCTCGCGCAATACACAAGGACACATTTCATGGTTCGTTAACGCAATACAGATTACAGAGATTCGTCATCATCAGAGATCATATCACACGAGTACATTCTAAAAGAGCCCCAGATGTCCTAGGGCCTGCTTGTCACAGGCTGAGTCAGGACAAATTGTTAGTCACATTCGTTAATATGTGTCAGTTCACAAAGAAAGTAGTTCATGTTCGGTGGTGCGGCATTTTTCCATGATTGTATGATGCATTTCTTGGCCACCGCACATGAGGTATTAAACAAGCTTCTGTTTTTTTCGGAGCACTTGCCGATGTCCCCAAACAAGTATTTCTGGGGTGTTAGATCAGGGGGAACCTGTGTGATTTCCTCCAACATTTCAGCCACCATGCTCCAGGACCCCACCACCACTGGGCATTCCAAGTACATGTGGAAGGATCCTGCCTGAAGTGCCTTACATTTGGGATATTCATCTGGGCTATCAGTTACAACATTTGCTATCTTAGCAGGGGTGTAGTGTAATCTATTTAGTATCTTAAATTGTATTAAGGGTAGCCCAGCATTGAGTAATATATTTTATGTAAGCGCACAGTATTTGCCCCATTTCTTCTCTCCAATGGGCATCTGCAGATCCCTCTCCCATTTGTCCTTGATCTGGTTCGCCGTGGGGGTATGAGCCTGCACTGACATAAGATCCCCAGGCCTTCTTTAGACTTAACTAATTGTATACATGGATGTGGGGAAGGTTCGTCCGGAAAGAGCGGCCATCTCTTTTGGAATGCAGATCTCATACGGTAATATTGAAGTGTCTTAAGGGGTCCCCCACCCAACCCTCACAAAAGTTCCTTTAGGGCTACAAACTTCCCATTGGGGAACATGTCTCCCAGATTCATATCTCTACCGGGGTCCCAGGACTCCTGTAAGTTGCCATCATGCGTGGGGGGGGGGGGGGGATGTCTGGGAAATTCCATAGGGGTATTTCTGGGTTGTAGGGTGTTTCTATTTTCAGCCTCTTGTATATCGCTTCCCATGCCTGTACTGTACAGCTTACTGGATTATATTCACATGAGTCTTTGTATCGTGAGTCAAAAATAACAGATTGTATGTTCGTAGGATATGTGGTATATTCTTCTATCCATATGTGGGGTGATCTATCTGAAGCATCATACCAATATTTCACAAATTGTGCTTGGGCAACATAGTAGTAGAGCTCAAAGTCCGGGGCAGCTATGCCCCCGGTGCAGTATGGTTCATCTTTTCCCACCCTATCCTAGCCGTTTCCCCGCTCCAAAGAAAGGTCACTACCATGGACCGCAGTCTGGCGAAGAAGGTCCTGCCCGGCCATATAGCGACATTCACAAAAAAATATAGTAACTTGGGGAGGACTATCATTTTAAGAATTACAAACCTACCATATAGGGAGATGGGGAGGTGCCCCCACATCTGAAGTTTAGTGTTTAGTAATTGTAATGAGTTTTCATGGTTGAGTACAGAGTGCGTCTGTCCCTGGAGACAAGGATTCCTAGGTATCTAATGTATTGTTCTGACGACTTGAGTCCACATATCATATCTGGGCATTTAGTGGCTGGGGCAAGTGGGAATATTTCAGACTTGGCACTATTTATAGTGTACCTAGAGTATGCAGCAAACTCTTGTATTTCCACCATGATGGGTGCGATGTTCTTCTCGGGTTCTCGGACATACAATAGCGTATCGTCTGCATATAACGAGATTAGTTGGGTGGAGCCTTTCATTTTTATCCCCCTATCTGCATGCCTTAGTCTCACCGCCGCTGCCATCGGTTCTATGGTTAAAACGAATAGTATGGATGAAAATGGACAACCTTGTCTAGTGCCCCTGCCTAGCAGGAACAATTCAAAGATGGACCGGTTTGTTAACACCCTAGAGCCTGGGTCAGTATACAGCAGCTTCACGTTTCTAATGAAGTTGGGCCCTATTCCGAATGCCTCCAGTACTGCTAGGAGATAATCCCATGAGACCGAGTCAAAGACCTTTTCGGCATCGAAAGATATAGCCACCGCGCACCCTTCCGGGTCTATTTGTGCCATTATACCAAAGAGCCTGCGAAGATTCAGGGCTGAGGACCTTGTGGGAATGAACCCACTCTGATCAGGATGGACCAGAGTAGGTACAGCTGGTAGAAGTCGGTTCGCCAGTACTTTCGCATATATTTTAGCGTCAGTATTTAAGAGCGATAGGGTTCTATAGAACAACATGTCCTGTGGGGGCCGTCGTGGTTTAGGCAGCACAGTTATTATAGCTTCTCTCATTGTTGGGGGTAGTATATTCCTCTCTAGGGCTTCCTCCCATATCCTCAACAGTATGGGTACTAGTTCCTCATGGAACTCCTTATAGAATTCAGCGCCTATTTCGTCCGACCCCGGTGCCTTGCCAGGTGACAATGCTTTAATTGCCTCACTAATTTCCTCAGCAGTTATAGGTTGATCAATTGCTAGTTTGTACTGAACTGGGAGTTTCGGTAGATCGAGTGTCGCAAGGTAGGATTTTGTTTCAAAGTTTTTTTTATCTTTGTTTCCATATAGTTCCTTATAAAATTTAATGAATTCACCATTTATCTCCTCCTCCCTGAGAAGAACCTCCCCTTGTGTTGTTTGGATGCTAGTGATATGATTTGGGCTCTTTTCGTGCTTTAACAAGCTGGACAATGATTTCCCCGCCTTATTACCCTCCCCGTATCTGCGTGCGCGTATGGGGGCTGCTAGATAGAGCATCTCTCTAGTTGCCAGGTTATCAAATTCTCTAAGGAGTTTATGTATTTCAGCAAGTATCTGTTGTCTTGTGTCCGAGTATAAGTTTCTTATAGTGTATCTAATTTATTTTCAACCTCCGCTAGCTCTCGGCGCACATCCTTCAGGAGGCCCACAGATTTCGATATAAGGACTCCTCTAACACAAGCCTTGAAAGATTACCACACAGTGGAGCACATGTCAACGGTTCCTAGGTTATTAGTGAAAATCTCAGCTATTTCAATGTGTAATGACTCCACTACACCTGGGTCCCCAAGTATTCCATTAGGCATCCTCCACCTTCTTACGGGTCTGGGTGCATCTCGCAGTACAATCTCGAACATCACTGGGGAGTGATCGGACAATGTACAGGGTAAGATCTCACATATTTTCAGTAATGCAGACATAGCAGAGGAGACAAACCAATAGTCAATTCTTGACTCAGAAACATGCACAGAGTAATATGTGTACCTTCTACTTCCAGGGTGTAATTTGCGCCATGCATCCACTAGTGACAATTGTGGTATAATGTGTCCCAAATTTAGCACTGTCTTATTTGGTGCCCTTATAGTTTTCGTGGATCTATCTAGTGTGGGATCAAGAGCCACATTAAAATCTCCTCCCCATATTATAGTGGACACCTCTATTGACTTAATCAACTGGTAAACATTCATATAGAAGGATGGGTCATCAATGTTGGGTCCGTATGTGTTTACCAACAAGATTTGCTTGCCTGCTATTTCTCCCCAGACCAACACGTATCTCCCAAGCCGGTCCACCTTCTGATCCACGACCTTAAATCCCACCCCTGGGTGTATGAGAGTTCTAACTCCCCTGGACTGGGAGGAGTAATCCATGTGGAACCTTTGCTTGCCTCATTTGGGCAGTACATGCATGTTACTAGGGCCCATTGTACACGTTTCTTGTAACATTAGGATTTGGGGGGCATGTCTAGTAATATAATTGCCAATTTTCTTAGCTTTCATCAGGTTATTTAAACCCCGGATATTCCATGACAATAATCGAATCCGTAACCCATCACCGGTATTTTGTACACAAGTGTTTAGACGATATCTCGTCTCCCAAGGTTGTGATGTATGTACAACGAGGACAGCACCTGCATCTGAGTGACTACAAACTTATCAAACAATAAACATTTACTTCCATCAACTTCCCCCCGGTACATAACTATGTCCAGTGAGTCTCAACTCCCATTGTGTGCCTTAATAGTTCTATTTCAGAAAGGCAACAGCCCCCATCCCCTCGTCCCTCCCAGACACCCTCACCATCCAGCCCATCTTGATGATGCCCCACAATAAACTTGTGGAATATTCCAGGGGTAGCCATATTGCTTCCCATGCCTGCCAGTTCGGCCCCACTACTCTATTCAAACTTAGTCTGCGGGGCCGCCCTCTGAAACAATGCAACACGTTTGCTGTCATAAAGGATATGGTTTGCTTTGTATGCAATCATCCGGTATATGTCTTTAATCCGCTGGCCGGGGTCTGTTGTTCTGTTCCGGTCTGCCCCCTACGGGAGGTAAGGCTATGGAGTTCTCAATGTAGGTCATGGCTTCGGCCGGGGATTCAAAGAAGTGCGCTCTTCCTGCGTGTTGGATTCTCATCTTGGCTGGGAACATCAAGGCATATGAAATTTGACGTGCCTTCAGGATCTTCTTGACTGGTTCATAGGATCTCCTGCTTGCCTGGACCCCGGCCGAAAAGTCAGAGTATATGTGTATCCGGTTTTCCTCATAGTGCAGTGTACCATGCTCCCTCGCCAGCCGCAGGATTGCATCTCTGTTCCCTGTAATTGAGGAGTCGGGCAATAATCGTGCGTGGTGGTGCTCCAGGCTTAGGTAGTGGTGCCAGCGTACAATGTGCTCTCTCAACCAAAAAGTGTTCTGAGAAGGCTTCAGGCCCGAAGAGGGACTTGAGCAGTGCTTCAACTTGTTTTTCCATTCACCCCTTTCCAAACGATTCCGACACACCCACTATTCGAACCCTGTTCCTTCTTGACCTCGATTCGAGATTCTCACATTTTTTCTGTAATTTGGACACATTTTCCTTTAGCTGGGTGATGTCTCGGCCATGGTGTGCAATGGTATCTTTGCTGGTACCTATTCTGTTTTCTGTTGCAGTGACTCGTGCACTCTCCCTGTCCACTCAGGCTTTTAGCGAGCCAATAGTGGCAACTATATCATCCAGCTTAACGTTAACTACGAGGAATCCATTTTGGACTATAGTTGTCAGCCTGTCCTCCCATTCACCAATTTCATGCTCTGCCGTCTCATTAGGATTAATGTGAATTTCCGCAGTGGCGGTCTGGGTCTGACTGCACGTGTATGTGTCCATTGGACCCTTTTTTTTAGTGCCTGTGGGCTTCGCTGCTTTACTGGATTTTTGCGGCTCACCCATAGTGGGATAGCAGTATATCGTGGTATAATGTCTTCAATATTTCTATCAAGTTCACTCATTAAGCTGCTGCCCTCTTGCGCAACCCGACTGGTTCTTATAGGTTTTCCTTATATGGGCTTTGTAGGGGTACGCAGGTCAGCCGTATCACGTCTACGCCTTCATTCGGATATAGCCATTCAATTCGTGGATGCCTCGATTGGACTGTTTCCCCCCACGTATTGTGATGTAGTCATGCACAGCCTATATTGACGAGGATTATTATGTCCTTTTCCCAGGTATTATCAGCTTCCAATGGCAGTTCCCGTTGTGTTTTCCACCCCTCTGCAGGCACAGTGTCCCAGTTGCATCAGGAGATTGTGCCCTCCAACATCTAGTATGGCCCAGGTTTCAGTAACATAGGCGCGCAGTGTGTATTTCCCTACGCGCCCCTATCACTTACCGCCTGCTTGCTAGTCGCTCACACCCCTACGATGATATTTAGTGGCGTACATGAGCCACAAAGTTCTTGTGGAGCTCCTAATGCACACTCAGTCCTCTGCCTCCCACGTGTACCGCTGGACTGGTTGGATATTGGTCACACCACAGAGCGAGCCCACCGCCCCCTGATGTTGCATCATTTTAAAAGGCAGGCGAACTTCCCTTCCGTCACGCCTTCAGCTTACTTACTCGGTCACATGCGATGTGTGCGCAGTCAGCGCCTGACCTTTTCAGTGCTGCAGGGCTGCGGAGCTCCTCTGCGTCTTGGGGCACTCCCCTTCCGCGAGCCTCTGCTCGCGAGGCGCGTGCCGCACAGTCAGTGCCTTGGTATCTGTACGCCGGCTTCGGTGGGTAGTTCTGGGTCTCGGTCCTGCAAGGGGGTCTGCAGGCTTCTCCCACGCCAGCTGCCTATCCACCATGCAGGTCCTAGCTGCCCTCGTAGCATTCACAGCTTTAGGCGCCATCCGGAGACCCCGGCTCCACCCACCTGCGGCCTCCCGTCTCACTGCGTCCCCGACTCCCCAGCATTTTCTAGTGGTCCCCTCGGCCCCGGGTCACGCCTCTGTCCCTCGTCGGCAGATATTCTTCAGCCTTCAGCACAGAGCCAACTGGCCCTAGCTTGTCAGGATTCCTACCGTGTGATCACGGATGTCTGAGCTATCAGCTCCTCTGATTGTTAGCTTTGAGGGTGGCCCCTTTCAGGATATTTCAGCTCAGGATGTTTAAGTCGAGCGGGAGCTCTGAATCAGGCAGCGATTTCTTCAGTGTGCAACAGCACCCCCCGGACGCAAAACATATTTAAAAAATATGTTAGACAGTTTCAGAAAATGTAATTAATCTGCATGCACACTGTTTTGTAATGAAAACAAAGATTGTAGGCAACATCTATTTATTTTATTTATTCGCATTTGTTGAGCGCGTAGCAGCCCGGAGGCATCATTGCGCTGGTTACAGACCTTTTTCCTTAGTTACAGTTACGTTGACATTTGCATATTATAATTAACAGAGCAGAGAAGTGACAGAAGCAACAGAGTGGGATTAGGTGAAGAAGTTAGTTTAGTTTTTTCAGGAAAGCCAGGAGAGAGTTTTCAGCTCTGATGTCAACAGGTAAGGAATTCCATAACTTGGACGCTATGTATGGGAAGCTTAACCCTCCAGCTCTGGCTTTGTTTATGTGAGGGATGTGTAGTTGGTTGGTTGGTGTAGCGAGTCCTGACTGTTCGTGTGGAGGTGGATTTAGTTATGGTCTCAGATAGGTATGAGGGTGCTGTGTGTGTGAGGCATTTGTGGGTGAGAGTGAGGATTTTGAATGTGATGCATTCTTTTACTGGGAGCCAGTGAGCTTCCTGTCTGGCATGTTTAATGTGGTCTCTTTTTGGGATGCTGAGAGCTGCTCTTAGTGCATTGTTCTGTGTGATTTGCAGCCGGTTAATGTTTTTTGCAGAAGTACCTGCTAGGAGGGCATTACAATAGTCCAGTTTTGCACCGATGGGTGCTCTAGCTATTGATAGACAATTGGGTTTGGAGAGGTATGGCTTTATTGCATTTATAAGTTTGGTGGTGTGAGCTGAGGCGGAGGCGATGGCACTGACCTGCTTTGACATGGATAGTGTGGAGTCTATGTGAACTCCTAGGGTCTTAACAGAGGTAGACACAGGGATGATGGTTTTATCAATGGTGAAGTTGGAGTATAGTTTGTCGAGTTTGGCTAGGGTTGTTTTTAGACCTAGTAAGATGATTTCGGTCTTCTCCCCATTGAGGCAGAGACCGATGGCTGCCATCCAGGCCTGGATGGTGGTGTAGATGGTGTGGAGTGCTTCAGCGTCTTTGTGGTATACGCCAGTGAGTGGTAGGAGTACCTGGGTATCGTCAGCATAGTTGGTGTACGCAACACCCAGGGCGGCAAGCTTGTCGAAGAGAGGCTTCGTAAACAAGATGTATAGCTGTGCAAGAGCCCTGTGGGACTCCACAGTGGATGGTGGTGGGGGGCTGCGTTGTCAATGCTGAAGAAGACCTTCATTGCCCTACCCTCCAGGAAGGAGGTGACCCAGAGCGCTGCTTCTTTGGAAAAGTTAGCTGATTGGGTGAGGTGTGAAGTGAGTCTTGTGGTCGACCAGATCAAACGCAGCCGAGAGATCTAGAAGTAGAAGGAGGGCTGTTTTTCTTTTATCAATGATGTGCGAGATCTGTTTTTTTAGATCTACTAGGGCAGTTTCCATACCGTGTCCTTTACGGAAGCCGGATTGCCTAGTTCCAAGGATGGAATGGGCTACAAGGAATTGTTGGATTTGGCAATGGGCGGCTTTGTCCAGGATCTTGAGTAGGAAAGGCACAGTGGTAATTGGGTGTTAGTTGTTGGGTTAGGTGGGATCTAGTGTGGGCGGACCCATGCCTCTTTGAGGCTGGCGGGAATGATGCTGGTTCTGAAAGAGGCATTGATGAAGGCTGCCAGTAGCGGAACAAGGCGGTCCGTACATTCCTTGATGACCTTAGGAGGGCAGATGTCCCCTTTTCACATTGAGGGTTTTAAGTTTTTGAGGATATTGTTGACTTGGAGTTCCGAGATGTCTCTAAAGGCGAAAAAGGGTAGGTTGGGAGAAGGAGTGGATTGTGGCTGGTTGTCCCCTGTATGACGGGGTAGTGCATTGTGGTGGTCCTGAATTATTTTTTGCAGAAGATACATTTTTATTAAGCATGGCCACTTGAATACTGGCACACCAGGCTTCATCTTTGATGATCTCATCGGGGGGAGTTGGGAGGTAAGGTGAGTTCCTTGAATATGGCAAAGATTTCCCTGGATTGTGAGTTTGCATTTGTGATTCGAGTGTTAAAGGCGTTGGCTTTAGTGATGGCATCTTTATATTGGTGGGAGATAAGGTTGAAGCAGTTCTGGGTGTTATCGCATGGGTTGATTTGCCAGTTTTTTAATGCTTCTCTCTTACAAGAGTGCATGGATTGTAATTCTTCCATGAACCAGGAGTTTGAGTGAAGAGTCTTTTTTCCTTTTTTGTTTTCTAGTGGCGCTATAGCGTTGATCGCATTGGAGAGAGTATACTTGTAAATGTCCG
Organism: Ambystoma mexicanum; assembly: GCF_040938575.1. NCBI lineage: Eukaryota > Metazoa > Chordata > Amphibia > Caudata > Ambystomatidae > Ambystoma > Ambystoma mexicanum. Next base: position 530,055,877 of record NC_090932.1, read on the forward strand.
CTAGGGTTTTGGGATCATCTGAGAAGGGGTGGGCAAGTGCTGGGATGTTAAGGTACAGGCGTACATTGTCTGGGATGAGTTATTTGGAGCTTCTAGTTTGTGAAGGAGGGGTGGGTGTGGGCTTTTTAAAAATCTATAATTGATAGGCAAGGTGAATTCAATATAATTGTGTTCGGTCCAGGGTAGTGCTGTGTTAGTGGTGAGACAATTATAGTCTGCGACCCAGTCGAGGGTGCGGCCTTTGTTGTGTGTGGGGGTGGAGATTTTTTGGGTGAATCCTAGGTCATTGAGTACTTTGACAAGGGTGGTAGCAGCTTTGTCCTTGGGGTCGTTAAGTCCTAGGTTGAGGTCTCCAAGAAGGAGAGTCTTGGTAGATCCTTTGATGTTGATAAGTAGGTGGGTGAGGTGTCCCTGGGAATCTGATGGGAGACCAGGGCGGCGATATAGTGTATGTATATTGATGAGGCTATTCGGGGACAGTGTAAGCTTTACAGAGAGCATATCAGAGTCAAGGGCGATGGCAGGGCAGGATGCCTCATGCAGCCATGTTTCGGTGGTGGCTAGTAGATCAATGTTATTAGCTAGGAGTTCATTTATTTCTAGGGCCTGGGTGGTGAGTGGTCTAACGTTGAGGAGGGCACATTTAATGTGAGGAGGCGGTATGGTAGTAGTTTTGGTGGTAGTGTGGAGGCTAGAGGTGTGGGAAGTGGTGGGTGTATTGGCGAGTCGGTGTGTTTGGATGGGCCTGGATGTGTGAATGGGAGGGAGTTTGAGGTGTGAAGTGTATTTGTGTGTGAATCGGGAGCCTAGGCGGAGATTTCTAAAGGTGGTAGATGAGAGATGGCGTGTTCTAGTGTACGAGTTTGTGCTCCGGGTCTGGTGCGTCTGCTGGTAGTGGAGGAGGGGTTCTGCATAAGATAAGCGCTGGTAGTGTGTAGGTAGCAGGGCTCTACCGTGATGGGGTAGCTGAGTGGAGTGGTATATTTCCCACCCTGATATTGTTGGGTATGATTATACAAGTGCTCAGTAGAACCACTTTTGTACAGCAAAGAGTAACCGTCTCATTTCTTAAAGTCTTTGCCCAATGGGACGTTGAACACCTTGCAAGGATGCAGATGTGAAAAACAATGGAGCTGCCCGAATATCCATTGCCCCAATACTATATATGCGTATTAGCAGACATATTCCATACCTATAATCCCCTTGCAGTTCAAGTACATTTTATTGCAATGTTGCTCTCCATTTGTAGGGTAACGTTAGCGATGCTAAAGTAGGTGAAGTGGAGCATGGCATTTGCCTACTCAGAATCCTTAGAGGGCAAATGTATATTTGAGTTAACTTGCAATGGTACCAGTTCAAAGTGGCAGCGTGACACGTACAAAGAAATGATGGAAAGCATTGGATGAAGTTGCACATCCAAGCAGCCAGCTTACTTGCATTCAGTATCAGATATTTGAGTTGGCAGTTGGGTTACATTGTGGGTGACGCTTTCGCTAAAGGCACCACGAGTAACACATTCCAGTGCTTGAACCTGAATCATATGACAACAAACAAAAAATAAGTAGACGTAGGTACAAGTTTGGTAACCTTTCTTAGAGCCACTGTAGGCAGATTCAAGGTTGTCTGGTAATAGCTAAATGTGGCCCTGTGGTGGAAGTTAGCATAAAGGTATACGAATGAAAGAGTCAAGAATAGGAGTCATGGGTGGGAAGGGAAAGTTATTTGGTTAATGTGTCATGCAGGTCTTAGATCTTCTGTTCATGGAGCCATATTTTCATATTTGTTTTTTAACCTCTTGAGGTTATATTCTATGTTTAAGGACTTGTTTGTATAATTCTATGCCGAGACAGGATGCGAGCATTATACTTTTCTTCTTTATTACTGCTCTCACAGCAATTTCAAATTTATACATTTTAAACTTTCTTAAAACTTGACAGGGCGTGGCTATGCCTATAAGTGGAACTCCTTGAAAACACAACTCCTCTTTCTATGTTGCTGCTTTCACAGATAAGCAGTTGTCTTTGGGATACGTTCTGTATATAGAATGATAATGTTGTTTGAGTAATATACCCTTGTACATTGTGGTAAAACGCATGCGCGCGTAAGAACTGTGCTTAGGCAGTGAATAATAGCATTAGCATTCTGAAATGATTACGCGCAGCAATTGTGCTCGCAGGCGCGACATTCCGTTCATTTAGTTTCATTTCGCTGTATTTTTTCGAGTCAACAGGCTGGGGCCAGAGCCGCAGTCGATCGCGCTCATGTTAGGCAGCCGGCCCACCCCCCCCAAACTACATTAACGTTGCGCATTAACTCGCGAGCACCCGGCGGACATGGACCCCGCGGGCGCCGACATGCGAGAGGACTTCATAGCAAACACTGCGCCTAATCTGACGGATCTCCTCAGAAGAGGCCGGGCTCACACGCGCAGTGCGAAATACAATTTATTATTTTTAAATGAAACGCTCGATACACTGAATAGACGCTCCGTGGGCATCTAGCAGCCGAGTTCCCTCCAGCAGCTCGTGTGAGCTCACATTAATATAATGGCACACTATAAAGAGCCCACAGTGTCCCAAAGCACCTCCCTAGAATGGAGCTCGGAGGAGTGGGGAGAACAGCCTGCAGCAGAGGAAGAAGATCTCTACCCCAGATTTAGCAGACTTTTGTGTGACTCCTTGTCACAGGCAGTTTCAGAGGGAGTGATGCCCCTAGCTCAGAGACTGGACCACCTGGAAGCCATGCTGAATAAGCACCCGGTAGAGCACGAAAAGTCCAGGAAAAGGAGTTAACATCAGTAGGATACCCCAAGTCAGGGGTTGAGCAGGGCTATAAGAAGGCTCGGAAGAGCACTGCCTCTGAGGCCCCCGAGCAACACGGATGGGTTAGATCTGGGACCCCAAGAGCAAGTTGACCCAGCGAGTAGGCTGAAGAAAGCCTTTTTGATGAGGGCAACGGTGCCAGGCTCTCGACCCACTGCCCCAGTGGTGAATAATGAAGAGGAGGAAGAGGATGCCGGCTACTCGACAGATGATGAGGGCGAGGAGGAGGAAAGAGACCCCTCGGAAACTCAAGATCACAGATCAGCCTCAGGAAGAGGGAGACGAAAGTCTCTTGGACATGTTTGATCCGGAGGTGATAAGGCATCCAAGGTCCTCAGAATGGGTGCCATCATCCAGAGTGGCCCAGTACATGGCACAGCACATGCGCAGACCGCTGGATAGGAAAGTCCGAGCAAAGATGAGGGCAGAATGCCCTAGGCCAGAACTGCCTGGTAAGGTTACAGACACCCCAGTACTAGATCCAAAGATGGTGCCCTTTGTCACAAAGGCGTTGAAAGACATCAGGAAGTGTGTAGACAGGGCGTGGCGAGGATGTCAGGACAAGGTCCTAGACTTCGCGGGCCCGCTCGCAAACAATTATGGATCTGGCAGAGAAGGCCGCAGATATGGGCATGCAGTAGACAGTCGCCCTCTGTAATTGGGACCAGCGGGCGGTTTGTCTACTAGACAATGCAAACTGTGCCCTTTCGGCAGAAAGGAGATGAGTGTTGTTAAAAATAGCAAACAAACTTAGTGATCTTGCTACGTACGAGGTGGGTGAAGGCGCAAAAGGCCTGTTTCGAGATACTTTTGCCAAGGAAATGGCACAATTTGTGGGGACATACACCGCCCTGGAAAAAGCGCAGAGCTCCATCTGCAGGATTTTCCATGGACAGGTTTTTGCAGGGACCGGACAGCAGAGAGGTTGGGCGTCCGGTCGTTTCAGACAACACGGAAGGCCTCAAGCACAGTACTGGGAGAGCCGTCAACAAGATAGCTTCATCCCGGCAAGAGCCCACTTCCCCAGGAATCGCAGAGGGAGAGGTGCCTATAGGCAGCAAAACACACCAGGCAGTGAGTACTCTGCGGTCCGTTCTTCCATAAGTGGGAGGCAGGATGGGCTTGTTCTTGCATGCATGGCGAGAGTTGTCCATTGATGCATGGGTGTTGCAAGCGGTCTCAGGCATGCAACTAGAATTTGTAGATTACCCCTCGCAAGCGCGAGAACCAACAGCGATATTTATGCCCCTAGAGGAGCAACAGGTGCTCTTCAGCGAATTGCGAAGCGTAGCAGACAAAGGGGCAATAGAGAGAGAAAGGCAGGAGGACCAGGGCTTCCTCAGCAACATGTTTTTAGTGCACAGAAGAGAAAAGATCAGGCCAGTGATAAACTTGAAGAATTTGAACGAATGGGTAGTGTATCGCCACCTCAGGATGGAACGGATATACCTGCCACAAGAACTACTCAGGACAGGAGACTGGCTTGTCCGATTTGATCTCTAGGACGCCAATCTTACAATCAAGATAGCGGTAGAGCACCGAAGATATATTGATTCCGATGGGGATCAGAGATCTGGAGATTCATGTGCCTCCATTTCCGCACCGTTGGCCTTCACCAAGATCATGCGTCCAGTAACGGCAGCCATTCGGGAGAGAGGGATCAGGATGATTCTCTACCTAGATATCCTCATCCTAGGGCACAGCGCCGCCAGCCTGCAGGAACAAGCCACATGGGTATGCAATCTAGTTTCCTCTCTCAGCTTCGTCGTGAACACTGAAAAGTCCGACCTTTGACCAGCTCAGAGAATTGAATTTCTAGGCTTAGTTGTAGATACCAGAAAGGCCTCATTAGAGTTGCCAACGGTGAAGATGAAGGCCATAAAGAAAGAACCGAGAGCGGTGGTAGCAAAGAAAGTTATTTTGCTTCGCAATCTAGCTCGGATAGTGGGTCTTCTGGCGGCCTCCATCCAAGCGATATTTCTGGGACCGCTTCACCACAGAGCTCTTCAGAGACTGAAAATCAGACATCTCAGAGGGAGCCTAGGCTACCATCAGTTTGTCACCTTAGCCCAAGAAGCCATTACAGAGCTCAACTGGTGGCTGCAGAACATGGAAGCCTGGAACGGCAGCGCAATTTTCAGAGACACACCGGACCTAGTAACAGAATCAGACGCAAGCAGAGCTGGCTGGGCAGCGCGATGCGGTTCCTTAGAAAGAGGAGGGAAGTGGTCCGAAGAGGTGCTTCGCCTCCATATAAACTGGCTAGAACTCCTGCCAGGTTTATTCGCGGTACAAGCTTTCACCAGAGACAGAGCCAAGTGCTGCGTTCTCCTCAAGATGGACAATATTTCAACAGTACGGTATATCAACACGCTAGGAGGGACTTCCCCCAAAATATAGGCCGAATTAGCGAAAGTTTTTTGGCATCACTGCCGGCGACAACAAATATCAGTATCAGCAGAACACTTGCCATGTGTACAGAATATAGTAGCGGATTGTAGTTCGCGATATATGGTAGACTCCAGCGACTGGGGGCTCCCCTCCAACGTCTTTGACCAATTTCAGGAGATATGGGGTCCCTTAGACACTGATCTTTTCGCATCCAGGCGCAACACGCAGATCCCCAAGTTCTTCAGCTGGAGGCTAGACCCAACAGCAGCATGGACGGATGCATTCCTGCAACTGTGGTCAGGAGCGATCCACTACGCATTCCCTCAGTCCGTCATGTTGACGAGAGTACTAGCGAAAGTCTGGAGGAACAGGCAGAATCAGTGCTAGTAGTTGCGATATGGAAATCCCAGCCGTGGTTTCCAACAGTGATGGAACTTTCCACGGATTTCCCTGAGAGTGCTTCCTCACAGGAGCAACATTCTTCAGGGCATGAGCTGTCAGCTCCACCCTCTAGTAGTAGAGGGCACCCTACACGTGATGACATGCAGGGTTTCAGGCAACGATGGTAGTTGCCAGGCATTTCACAACGCGCTGCCGAATGTATTAGAGACTCCTGAGCGCCTTCCACCATCAGGAGCTATGGTGCCACGTGGAAACGTTGGGGCGCACATTGCGCATGCTTCATTGTTAATCCTGTTTAGGTCCCTGTAGTGCAAGTATTGAACTTCCTAAAAGAAAGACTGGGAGATGGTTCCGCCTACAGGACGATAGGCGTGTACAGGTCCGCTATCTCAGCGGGACACAATAAGATAGAAGGTAAGCAGATAGGAGAACATCCAGCTATACTTCATCTATTAAAAGGGATAAAGCTGCAAAACCCTCCAGAACCCAAAAACTCGGTCTTTGGGATGTACAAGCAGTCTTTCAGCTGTTCCTAGCCTGGCCGGATAATAGAGATCTCTCACCATCTCAACTATGGGGGAAGTTATCCATGCTTCTATGCCTTATAGCTTGCAGTAGAGTATCGGACGTGAAAGCCTTAGAGATAGACAGGAAGATCTTCTTATCCAGTGGGAGTACCCTTCAAAGTAGCTAACCGGACTAAGTCAGATTCTACGATAATTTCTTATCCATACTTTCCAAATAATAGCAAGTTGTGCGTAGCACAGTATCAAAGACTTTGAGGCAGCCACAGCAGAGGTTAGACCTAGGGGAGTCACACAGCTTTTAATTACGCGCAGGAAGCCATTTCACGCAGTAGCGACAGCCACGATTGCCAGATGCGTTCGAAAAGTGATGCACTGGGCAGGTACTTATTTATCCCAGTTACGAGCCCATTCAGCGAGGGGTGTGATGACATCTAGAGCTTTCTCCGCAGGGGTTCCTTTACAAGATATCATGAAATCAGCAGATTGGTCGAATGAGACCCCATTTAAGACCTTTTATTTCAAGCCTATCCCTCAGATAGCAAGTACGGTGATTGACAGCTTTGAACAAACATAATGCTCACCTCCTGTCTCGACATAGAATGAAGATTGCCAATGCTGAGAGCGCTGGGTAGTCTGGATTCTATTAAAGACAAGGAGGCAAGCATTATATCCCACCCAGGGGTATAAAGAACATATTGCAAAACTGTATCAGTGAGTTGTGTATATGCAAGACCTACCCTTACGATAGTATCTCCGTTTGGTTCAGATGAACAGAAGGCGACCTGCGCGAGGAAAGACAGGAAGTCCACGAGTAAAGTCTGGAAGGAGACTGTTTCGCTGATAGGACGCCGGAGTGGAGCGTTCAAGTTTTCTGTTTAATGTTGACTGTTGGCTTTTCAAGTTACACAGGCGTTCGCTGCCAAAGTAAAAGGCGTTGTGCTTTCAAGGAGTTCCAGTTATAGGCATAGCCACGGCCTGATTGGACAGAGAGGGGCAGGCCAGAACTATGAGAAAGCAAAGGATTATGGGGTTTTGTAGTTCCTTAGGGACATTTTACTTTTAATTTAAAACTACACCCCCTTTTTGTGTTTAAGCCTCCAGAACGGCTCAGAAAGAAACAAAAAAACGTGTTGTCAAGTTTTAAGAAAGTTTAAAATGTTTAAATTTGAAACTGCTGGGAGAACAGTAATAAAGAAGGAAAGCAGAATGCTTGCCTTCTTGTCTTTAATAGAAGACTACCCAGCGCTCTCAGCGTGGGCAATCTTCATTCAGCTTTATTAAGAGAAATCAAATGTCAGGTAACTGCGCTGCGGCTTGTGCCTTATTAGTTGTTGGGAAGGAGGGAAGTGTGTGAGGAAACTTCTGAGCGGCACCCAGAGGGAAGCTGGTCATGCGCACAGCTTAGAGGAAACAATGGTCATGGGACAACAACTCTGCTGATAGAACACCGTCAAATGTAATCACAGTTGCTAGGACCCATATTCAAATTGTGAGGCTCCTGTGACCGAAAGCAGGGATCATATGATAAAGAGTGTGCCTCTGCAGAGGGTCAAGACTCCAATGGTCGATCTCCCAATGATGAATTCCAATTTTTGATGACTCAAAACCATCCCACTATCCCAGTGGGACAGCCAACATGGTAGAATTCTTTTTATACATACCTTTGACATCTTCCTGCCAGGAGATGGAATTTGAATGGAAGGAATGAAGTCAGAGATGTGGCAACCAGCTACTTCCTCAGTCAATGCATAACCATACAGCTGGGCAAACGGAACGTCACAGGATGTAATCCATCCCTTAAAACATAAGAGGTTGATATAGTAACCAATAAGGTTGTTGTCATAAGAATTATTGCACACTTCACTGAAAATCTTCAAATCCTCCTCCCATGCCAACACCACCCTTTCAAGGCTCTTTCTACCCCATGTACAAACCTATCCACACAAAATATTTGAAGCAAAAATCAGACACATTAGCTCTTGCACTCTCTCCAGTAAGAAAAATCCATGAGGAATAGCCTGACTGGGGCTATTCCGCTGTGATTTTTTTCTGAATGTGCTTAGAGAGGATGTTAATGGTGAGTCAATGCAACTATGCAGTGAATTTGGGGAAAAGTCTCCTTCCATAGGGCCACTGCATGCAGACAGACAAGCCAAATGCTACCACCATGCAAAATGCCTGGAGCAGGAGCACAGTGGGCAGCAACAAGGGTAAAGATATGCACCACCCCACATCCTGATTCTTTTTGTGACAGTTGAAATGGTCTCACAAATAGTTATTCTATGGGCTGGGCCAAATTTGGGTTGGTACAGGAAGTTCCCAACCGGCTACTGGGTAAAGGGGTGATTCAACAAACAGAAAAACTGGCAGGTGTTTGTGGATGGCGTTTAGAATGTGGTGTTCCTGCATGTTCATGAACCAGTAGACATGGACGCATACCACAGAATATGCAGGTGCACAGAAAAATACAATCTTTTCTTTGGTTTTTCCTTCCCCTGCAGATCCATGAGAACAAACAGGTGAATTTTCTTTACTTCTAAAGTATGCACCAAAAGAGGAATCCTGTCTTGACTGGGATAGCCAGAAGTACAAACACATATATATCCGTATTGTACAATGCTGTGTTTAGATTGATTGGTCTTCAAGGATAAACTGTTAGAACAATGACCTGGATGGGTTAAAGCTTTGACAAGTTTTGCAATTATTTGTAAAACAGGTGTATTAACTATTACACCCTCTTTTGGTAATACAATTACATGGCCCTGTGTTAATAAGTGTCGTGATCTATTGGACCAAGCTCTCCTGGCTAAGTAGTGCCTGATCTGCTTCACCTATGAAAACTAAACTCTACATTTTGGCTGGGTATCACCACTATATGATGCAATTCAACACTGGGTGTGACAAATACTTTATCTTTTAGACCAAGCCGTCAAATGCCTATGTCCCTGTATGGAGCCTAAGTAATCAAGATCTTATTAATATTACATTAAGTAATGTTATTGGGATTTATAACACACTTTGCTGCAAATTCCATGGTCTCTTGGTGGATCTGAAAGAGGAGAACATTGGTTAGTTTGGAAAGAGTTAAATGCAAGATGAATTTGCTGTCGTGTTGATGCGTTCAATTCAGACGTACTTATTTATGGGTCGGTTTCTAAGTGGTTCCTGTCAAGGACATGCAAGGCATTGTGACAATGCCCCATGCTGTCTTTCTGGGTTCGTGTGGATTGATCAAAAGAGCCACATACCTCCCCAAGATAAAGGAATATTGGCCCCAGGAGCAGTATGGTGATGATCCCATAGGAACTCTCCCTCACTAGCATGCAAAGGCAGGGGGCAATCAAAAGGGAACATGCTATAGATTCCCCTTCCCCAACTGAGAGAGCCTGGAGGTCTCTCTGGCCACTGCCAAAGTCTTAGAGAAGAAATACAATTATTTCCCTTTAACTAGTCGGACAGGGAACATCTCCAGACCCAGTCAGGGGAAGGAGGAGAGAACCAGACACCTAGTCCGTCTCAAGGTGGCAGGATTTCTGGCTGCAGGCCCCCCCACCCCAACCTTACTTAGTTAGAGGTGCTGGCCCCCAAAGACATGGCAGGCGCAGTCTGAAGGAGAGCAGGGATAGCTAACACCACGGCCCACAGGACCCACACCGGGTTGATGGCAGGCCACTCAGTGAGGCGACAAGATGGTGGGCGGAACCCTCTGATGGGAGAAATCTGCCACTATGACACAGGCATGGAAGGGGGGGGGGGGTCGCTGAGAAGGAAGGGAGGTGCTATGGGAAACCTATGCGGTGCCACAACCCCAGGGGAATGAGCCCGACTCTGGTAGACTACACCTGCCAGAGTCTGCACCTAAGGGACCACCACTAAACCAGTAGGGATTTTTATATTTCATTAGAAAAGGAGGCTTACAGGAAGGACATAAAAGGGGACAGCAGTCCCCTATAGGCAATTGGGCTGCCCATTCACGGAACACAGTGAGCTGGGGGGCCTAAAGCCAGTTTGAAGTTTGTTCTGCACTCCCCTCACACGCCCCTTAGATTAAGGTAAATTAATTTGTTAGGAAAAGACAGCCAATCCAGGGAGGAGAGAGGGTGTTTCAAGAAGGAACTTGAGAAAGGTTCAGTGTGGGTTACAAGGGTGTGGTGAGAAAGTAGAAGGAGGAACAAAAAGACAGTGTGAAGGTGGCTGGAGAGAGGGGTGCTGCAGAGTGGATTAGTGGGAGTGAAAGGAGAGAATGAAGTAGTGGCAGTTCTAGTAGAGGAGTGATAATGAAGTGACGGTAGGTGGTAAGTAGGAGGGGAATTAGCAAAGGAGTAATAGCAATATGGGAGTGCTAGCAGTAGAGTAGCAGTATGAAGGAAGAAGTGGTAGTAGTTTAGAAGAGGTGGTAGTGGCAAGAAGAGAAGAACCAGAGGTGGAGTAGTAAGTGGAGGAGAACCAACATCTAAGGGTGGAGGTAGGAGAAGGCAGAGTGAAATGTCAGAAGGGACAGAAAATTGAATAGGGGAGGAGGAAAGAAGAATGAATCGAAGAAATGTGAGGTGAGACTGTGCATGAGTAGCGAGTGATTCCAAAAGAGCAAGTGTAAGGCACTGTCCTAAACCCCAAAAGAAAACTAAGTGTTGGTAGGCAAGGCACAGTTAGAAAGCATGTAAGGATATAGTGGGCCAACGACTCAGGGGGATCCACTGCAGCATTAATTTCAGCATACAACAGTATGGGTTACCGGGCACTAGCACTAACATGGGTTGGGTTATGGTGGAGGTAAGAAGGGAGAGTTAAAGAGAAGGTAGAGAGAGTAGAGAGAGAAAGTTACTAACCCATTACCTAGCAGGCAGAGATGCCCGGTCTAGCTCACTTTTGCCGAATTGTTTTTTTAAACACAGATATACGGTAAACTGGGGTAAGGTACATAATGGGTCCCCTCTTCCCCTTCGCTGTTTGAGGTTTAAAACAATTAAAAAAAGAAAAATGGAAATTCTGCAAAAATACATTCGGCAAACCTTCATAGAACAGGGCTCCCCCACACAGTATACCAATTTGCAAATGGATCAAGAGTCACTGTTATTTTTACATTCAGAGTATTAGTGACGTTACCAAGGGATTTCTCAGGTGTATTTCAGAAGCTGGGATGGCAGGGGACCTGTGCATCACAGGCAGTTCCACATAGGAGCAGGAAAGGAGTGTGAAATCCAAGTTGACAGAAAGACCAGATAAAGGTTTAGCACAAATACTAAACCTGAAGTGAATCCATGTGTACCTGAAAGCTGTACATAATCTCAGCCTTCCACAGTTGCAAAACCGGTGAAAGACCAAACAAAGCATAGCCCAAGTGGAGGAAACAGAGCACCATAAAACTCAGAACCACCTCCCCACCAATCAGTCAAAGTGAGTGTTTATAGTATGTGAGAGTCGTAGTCTTGAGAGTGAAGAGCAGTGAATTTCAGAAAAATTTGAAGTAGACTGACAAATCCAGAGGGTGCAGAGAGGTGGTTTTGGTGCCTAGGATCCTGGTTGTCGCAATGGTGATTGCTACAGAGCCCACAGTATCAAGGCCTGATTGCAGTATCTGTCAGGAAGTTTTTTTGTCATCCCTAATCAGGTCTCAAAGTCATCAATATGTTTGAATGCCTCTGCGTTTAAAGACCACAGTCTGAAGGAGAACTAGGGCAGTGCACAGGTTGATCTTAAGGTTTGCCATAGCAGACTGTATCACCAAGCTTTCTGGAGAGGGATGGGGCGAAAGAAAGCTGGGGTCCCACGGAGCAGGCCATTGATTCTTAGCCAGGTTGACATTAACCATGAAGACTGAGGCCAGCTTTGCTCAGAGCTCAACCATTGGTCCTTCCACTGCCTGATTGAAGGGTAGCGGTGGTGCATCCTTCTGAGGGTCTTCGTCCAGTAGGTCCGAGTTCATACTGGAAATGCGGCTGTGAAGGGGCTGACAATCCCAATGAGTCGACCACCTTCGCTATTAAGCACTGAATAGTGGCCCGAGGTTTGCCCTGGGTAGAATCGCAAAGCATACCTCCCTATGGTGACGTATCTAGTTGACTCACCACTGTAGGTCGGCTGCACCCTGCTCCCCATAAACGTCTCTGGGAAATCCCTCCTCTTGGATGCCGTGGTTCAAGATCAAAAGGCACTGGATTCCCTTCCTCACCATAAATGCCCTAGAATTGGGACATGTATGCTCTTTGATTACAAGTCCCTGCCAGCTTTTACGAGCATAGTGGGATCAGATGGCGGCGTGAAGGCATCAGTGCTGAGGTTGTGAACCGGCGCAGAGGCCATAGCCACAGGGACCTCGGCAAAGATGTCAAGCATCTCCATACTGAATGTCTCCCATTCCTCAGGAATGAAGGACTGGGTGGGAAAAGGTAACTGGGGAATGCCTTCCTCCAGGGTGTCCAAGAAGCTGTGGCTCCTCTTATTCGACAATTAATTAGAATGGTGCTTCGAAGAACCGTCAGGCGATCTGGAACGCTTTCAGTGTTTCTTGGATTACACTGTGAAATGCAGCCGGATAGCCACCGGGAAATGAAAGCCTTCAACAGGACTTCCCTTTATCAACAGGTCCAAATGCAACAAAAAGTTGCAAAGTCTAGCAAAAGTCTTTTGTGCGTTCGACAGAACTTCAACGCACAGGCAACGTCCATTGAATGCAATACCCTCTCTGCCGGAGAGGTGGGAAAACAAAGAACATGGGTACTACTAGAGGCTTGTTGAGATGGAAAGCTGATAGTGCTTTTGGGCATAAATGAGGGATGACTGCGCAGCACAAACTTGGATTGATAAAAAGTTAAATACAGTGGCTTTCAGGAAAGCGCTTGTAATTCTCCAACACATCTGGCAGAAGTAATAGGCACCAGGAAAACAGTCTTCCGCAATAGAAACTTCAGAGGAGCCTGGTGCAGAGGCTCAAAGGTCGGACCCATTAACTTGGAGAGGACCATATTCAGCTCCCACTTACAGAATGATAGAGTGGATGGAGCTCCAGTCTTCGCCAGAATTTTACAGCATTCCAAAGGGAATGTCAAATGCCCAAGATCCGAGGATGTAGGAACCAAGTCGTCAAATTGAGGGACGCTGCATTGCGATACAGAATGGATCCTCCTCCTCTGGAAAGCAGATCTGGAAGAGGAGCCAACTTGATGCAAGACGCTACCAAAAGATGAAGGTCAGAGTACCAAATTTAGCGTGGCAATGCCAGAGTAATATCTTGCATCTGCTCCGTTTGAGTGCCTCAAGTACTCTTATAAGGCACAGGATTGGAGGGGATGAGTAGACAAATAGGCTCTCTCACGAAATGGTGAAAGCATCTCCCATAATCATTTGAGGATACCTGCTGGCAACCTGGAAACACTGAGTTGGCCACTTTGGCAAATGGGTCCAACTGAGGGCAGCCCCATGTTGAGAAAAAAAAAAACGGTCTTGACTGAGATCCTATTTGTGGTAGGATCGCAGTTCCCCGAGTGAATCGCGATGGTGTTGTGGATCACAGCCAGATAAAACGAAATGAGGAACATATTGTGCAAGATCGACCAGTTCCACAGAATTAGCTATTGCTTGGAGAGAATGGGAGGGTGAGCCCCTCCTTGCTTTGAAGAACATGGTGGTCGTGTTGTCTGTAAAGATGCAAACCACCTCGTCATGTAGCTGTGGTCTGAATGAAATGAGGTCTGAGCGCCAACACATTGATGTGTAGTATCTGGTATTCCGGCAGCCAGAAGCTTCTGGAGTGGAATTTTCCTACGCGCTCCCCAACCGTCCAGGGAGGCGTTGGGCCTCACCCTGAACTGATGCGTCAGGTTGAGTTTGATCTTGTTGTTCCAAGAGCCTGACACCTGTTTCCACCTGGCGTGTAAGAACTTCTCAAGAAGTCTCATATGCAACCTGCAGTGAGGTACCAGAGAAATGCAGGAAGACATCATCCCCAGCAGCGACTTGACGGAACGAACAGTCAGCTGGCGAGAGGACAGCTGCTAAACCTTGCGGACTATGGCCCGACCCTTTCCTCCGAGTGTGTTTCCAGACATTGCAGATTGTCCAATTGCGAGCCCAGGAACCAAGCGTTCTGAGACAGTGATATACATGACTTTGGAAAGTTGATTGAGAATCCCAGAAAAGTCAAGCATAGAATGGTCTGTTTGGTGTACTGCAGCACTAGCTGGTGAGACTGGTCGCAGAGAGCCAGTCGTTTAGATACGTATAGACCTAGAGGCCTATGAGACGCAGATGGCCCGCTAACAGAGCTAAACATTTGGTGAAGACGCTTAGAGCTGACTTGAGCCTGAAAGCTAGAGCTTTGAACTGATATTGCCTCCCTTGCACCACAAAGCAAAAGTGCTTTCGATAGATGGGTATGTGAAAAGATGCATCCTCAAAGTCCAGCGACGAGAGAAAATCCCCCTGTTCGAGCACATGCTGCAACAGGACCATGCAACACATTTGTGATATTAGGAATTTGTTCAGTTGCCTGAGTTCTAGGATGGGTCTCCACCCACTGTACTTTTATTGTACCATGTAATATCTGGAGTATACTCTGGTGCCCCTGTGGTGTGGTGCAACGGCTTCTATAGCCCCCCCTCTTATTTTATTAAGGACTGAACTGCCTGCAAGAAGAGCAGCAGATGTTGTTCTTTCCTTGGTACTTGACAAATGGAGGGGCATGTGTTCAGAAATTCCAGAGCGTGACTGTGCTGAATTATGTTGTGCACACACTGGTTGGTGGAGATGTTGTGCCACTGGTCAACAAATTGTGACCACCAGCCTCCCACTGGGGCACTGAAGTGGGGGCTGGGAATCGTACACTGGTCAGGCTTGCTTGGGGGGTGATTATGTGAAGGTCTGCGCATCTCTGCATAGTCTTGGGAGGGTAGCTTGGGGGCAACATGCTTGCCTTGGAAGCAAGACGACACGGAAAAACACAGGTACGATCCCCTTGTCTGCGCTTAGAATCCTCTGGGTATTAAGCGAGTTATAAATAAGGAACAAGTTACTTACCTGTAACTGTTGTTCTCCAGCACGGGTCTGGCATGGATTCACATGCTCATGAATATTCCCCGTCGTCAGGCTGGGAATCCTCGGTAAAGAAAAAACCAGTATCAGTTTCGTTTCTGATCTGTCTTTCGTAGTAATAACCAATCACTGGTCTCTGCGTCATACTGACCACAGCCAATGACTGCCCTCTACCTAAGCACCGCCTCTGGCAGCCATCTTCAGATTTGGAAGCACGTGAAGTGGCAGTATGACCAAGTGAAGAGCCGCAGAGGGGTAGGCGGGAGGGTTCGCATGTGAATCCATGCCAGACCCATGCTGGAGAACAACAGTTACAGGTAAGTAACTTGTTCCTTCTCCAGCATGGGGTCTGGCATGGATTCACATGCTCATGAATAAAGAATACATAGCAGTACACACATGCACAACCACGGGAGGTGGCAAAGGCTCAACATTAAGCATTGCATCAAACTCAACATTAAGCATCTTACCTCCTCACCAGGCTCACCTCAGGCGAACAGGTTGCGCAGCACTGCTTGGCCGACCCTGGACTCCTCCCTGGAATCCCGATCGACGCAGTAGAACTTCGTGAAGGTGTGCGTCGACCTCCACGTAGCAGCCCTGCATATGTCCAGCAGGGGCACACCAGAAAGGAACGCCGTGGTAGCTGCGATCGCTCTGGTGGAATGGGCTCTCGGACGGCCAGGCAGCGGTCGGTTTGCCAACCGATGACAGCACATGATACAGCCGGAGAGCCATCTGGAAATGGAAGCCTTCGAGAGAGCCTTCCCCTGATTGACAGGTCCAAAGTTCACAAAGAGTTGTGACGTCTTCCGAAAACACTTTGTGCGGTCCACGTAGAACTTCAGCGCTCTAGCCACATCCAGCGAGTGCAAAGTTCTCTCAGCCGGCGACGAAGGCGACGTGAAGAATACATGCAACACCAAGGGTTCGTTGAGGTGGAAGTCCATCGGTACCTTGATCATGAAGGAGGGGTGCGTCCTGAGCACTACCCTTGTGTCGTGAAAAGTCAAGTACGGGGCCTTGCAGGAAAGGGCCTGGATCTCTCCCACCCGTCGTGCGGAGGTGATGGCCACAAGAAACGCTGTTTTCCACGACAGAAACTTCAACGGGGCCGAGTGCAGAGGCTCGAACGGAGGTCCCATGAGCTTGGTCAGCACCACGTTGAGCTCCCACGCCGGGGCCGGAGCCTTCACCGGCGGGAACGATCTGAACAGTCCCTTCATGAACTCTTTCACCAGACGATGAGACCACAAGGACGTCCGCCCCGTGGTTCTGGTGTATCGGGAGATCGCAGCAAGATGAATCTTGATGGACGCGTGTGCCAGTCCAGCTTTGGCCAGCGTCAGCAGGTACGGCAGTACTTGGGGAGCCGTAATCCGTAGAGGGTTAATCTTCTGTGCGTGGCACCAGACAGAGAACCTCTTCCATTTGTGTCCGTAGCATTTAAGAGTCGAGGACGCCCTGGCCTTTGCAAGAACCTCTCTGCAGTCGGCCGGTATGTCGTATCCTCCAAACTCTAGCGCTGCAGGAGCCAGGCCTGCAAGTTCAGCGATTTCGGGTCGTGGTGGAGGATGGCGCCTCCTTCCCTGGAGAGCAGATCCGCGTCCACAGGCAGCTTGATTGGCGGGGACGCTGACAAGTCCAGAAGGTCCGGGAACCATATCTGCCTCGGCCACGCCGGTGCGACGAGGATCAGCCTGCACCGTGACCTCTTGAGCTGGTTGACGAGCCGGATTAGCAGTGGCAAAGGAGGGAACGCGTAGAGGAACAGGCCCTCCCAGGGGAACGAGAAAGCATCGCCCATGCTCCTCGTCTGGGGAAACCTGCTGGCGAACCTCCGGCACTTGGAGTTCGTCGCCGTCGCGAACAGGTCGATCTGGGGTGTGCCCCACCGTCGGAAGAGGCGATCCACTTGATCCTGCCGTAGTTCCCACTCGTGGCACGAGCGCAGCTCCCTGCTGAGCGAGTCGGCGATGGTGTTTTTTATCCCTGCCAGATGAAACGGCACCAGAAACATCCCTTGGGCGACTGCCCAATGCCACAGGTCCTGCGCCTCCTTGGACAGTGCTGGGGACCTGGTTCCGCCCTGTTTTCTGATGTAAAACATGGTGGTGGTGTTGTCGGTGAAGATCCTCACCACCTTGCCCTTGAGGGACGGAAGGAAGGACCTGAGGGCCCAAAACACTGCACGGAGCTCCAGGACGTTGATATGTAAGGATTTCTCCGTCGGGAGCCAAAGGCCTGTTGCGTGCAGATTTCCGGTGTGCGCTCCCCACCCTTCCAGGGAGGCATCCGTGGTCACTGTCTCCTGGTGGGCTGGGGTCTGGAAGTCCATGCCCGCCGTCAGATGCGCGCGGGTGCCCCACCACCGGATCGCTCGTCGGAAACTCTCGACGAGTGTGATCCTTTCCTCGAAGCTGCCCGTCGTTTGGATCCAGCGCGCGTCCAGGAACTCCTGCAACGGGCGCATCCGGAGCCTGCACATGGGAATGAGGTAGATGCAGGAAGACATCATTCCGAGGAGGGACTTGATGGACCTCACCTTGGCCGCGTCGGCCACCAACATCCGCTGCACCTTGCCCAGGATGGTCCTGGTCCTCTCCTCCGACGGGGAGGCCAGAAGGGACACTGTGTTGAGCCTCGCTCCCAGAAACAGAGTGTCTTGCGCGGGTACCAGGTGGGATTTGGCGTAGTTCACGGAGAATCCCAGGTCCGTGAGAAGTTGGACGGTCCTTGCCGTGTGAACCACGGCGAGCTCCCTTGTCTTGGCTCGGATGAGCCAGTCGTCCAGGTAGGGGTAGACGTGGATTAGGCATCCTCCAAATCCAACGACGACAGGAAGTCTCCTTCCTCCAGCTGACCCAGGACGTGCTGGAGGGTGACCATCCGGAACTTTTGCGCCTTGATGAACTTGTTCAGACGTCGCAGGTCCAGGATGGGGCGCCATCCCCCCGTCTTCTTCTTCATGAGGAAGTATCTCGAGTAGACTCCGGAGCCCCGAAGCCTCTTTGGGACGAGTTCGATGGCGCCCTTCTTGAGCATCGCCTTCACCTCCAGGAGAAGTTGAGGGACGTGAAGTTCTTTCCTGGCCACGGGGGGGACGCGCGGACACTTTCTTTGAAACTCGAGCGCGTGGCCCCGGGCCAAGGAGTCCAGCACCCAACGGTCGGTGGAGATGGACTCCCACAAGCTGACGAAGCTCGCCAGCCGGCCTCCCACCGGGGTGCTTCGGTGGGGGCCCGACCCCCCGGCCGGTTCAATCCTGCTTCGACGATGCTTTAGCGCCTTGTCCTTGGCGACGACGGCGGGGTCCGCCAGACTTGCCTCGTCCTCTGTAGGCCTCCTGAGACGACGAGCGGGCCGCTTGACGGTAGGAGGAGAAACCGCCGCCGGAACCTTTGGAGGCGCCCTTGCCTCCGCTGCTCCGAAAGGGCGTCCGTCGTCGTTGCAGAACTCCAAGGGCCCGGGCCGTCTCGGTGTCCGCTTTAATGGCCTGAAGGGAATCGTCCACCGTTTTCCCAAACAGGTTGTTCCCATCGAAGGGCATGTCCAGGACTCTGGTCTGAACGTCTTGACGGAAGTCCGTAGCCTTGAGCCATCCACGCCGCCTAAGGCAAACGCCGTTGCCCAACTGGCGGAACCCAGTGTCGGCGATGTCCGTCGCAACGGTAATGGCGTGGTCCGAAGCCACCTCACCTTCCTGCAGGATCTCCAGGGCCTCTGCCCTCTTGTCGTCCGGCAAGAAGTCCAGCAGGGGAGCCAGTTTGTACCAGAGCTCCCTGTCGTATCGGGCCACGATAGCCAAGGCGTTGGCAGCTTTAATCGTCGTCGCTGCAGACGAGATGACTCTGCGTCCCATAGCGTCCAATTTCTTTCCCTCGCCGTCCGGTGGGGAAGTCGATGTGGAGGCCGCACCCCCCCCCGCTTTTTTCCTGGCCGCCGCGGAGACGACGGAGTCCGGGGTAGGCTACGCCCGGAGGCACAGGGGGGCCGTGTCCGGGACCCAGTACTTTTTCTCGTACCGGTCTCTTCTAGCTGGCGTCGTGGAAGGGTTCTTGAGGAGGGTGAGGCCCTCATCCCAAATGCCGTCTTCCTCTTGGCCTCGTGCCGCTGATAAAGGAAACCTTCCTTCTTCTCCTCAGGGCAGAGTTGGAAAAGCTCGGATGCCCTGGCGATCATTGAGTGGAACGATCCAATCTCGTCGGTCGGAGAAGCCCTGGTGGGAGGCGACGACGGTACATCCTCGTCGTATACCTCGTCGTCCGTACCCGTTGCTGCCGTGTCAGTCCCCGTAGCATCCCCTCGGGTGGACGGGGAGGAGGGCTGGAAGGGGCGCGACGGCTGAAAAGGAGGTGGAGGGTGGATCCTTCTTTTCTTGGTAGGGGGAACACCAGAAGGTCCCGGTTCTGGGTCCCCCGACGGGAGAGGTTCCGTCGGCAACGGTAGTCTCGTCCTTATCTCTGAGCATAAGGACTGTACAGCCAACAAAATGGCCGCTGAGTTGTCTCGCGGCGCTGGCAGAGGGGAATCCGATGGTCGATCAGGGGCCCCGTCGGTACCCTCGACAAAGTCGTCCCCTGCGTCGGGATCCATCCCGACGGGCCGGTCTTCTTCCACGCCGAGGCCGTGGCTTAAGACCTCGACCAGCTCCTCCTCCGAGGTTGAGGCCGAATCTACGACGACGCCCTGCCCCCCCCTTTTTCTTCCCCACGGGAGATTTCACGGGGGTCCTATCGATGGGCACAAAAGAGGACTCCCTCCGAGGTGGCAGGGAGACTCTGAGCCCCGAGGTCGCCACCACTGGTGTAGCCTCCACAGGCTGAGCCAGGGCCGCCGCGACAGTTTCGATAGAGGGCTTGGCCGGATGGATTAAGGCCTTCACCACCTTAGGTGCGCTCACCGCCTTATCCTTGAGGGGGGGGACACTGCCTCGCTCCCCCTCCGCCTTCGAGCTCGACCGGGGCCTCTCCAGGAGCTTCGCCGGGTGCTCGGCCTTCCTCTTACCCGACCCAGAGCGTTGGCTCGTGGTTGATGGTGCCGGGGAGGGTGCGCCCTGCCTGGCGCCCGTAGAGCCCGACCGTTCGGTGCTCCCGGTGCCAGCGGACTCGCGGTGCTTGGCCTTATGTTGGACCCCTGTCGCCGGGGCGTCCTTAAAGGTCTTAGAAGACCGCTCGGATTTCTTCCTCTTCTTCTCGCCGGACGGGCTCTTCCCTTCTAGCCAGTTGGCGAGACGTTGATGGCGGTCTTCATGGTCCGCTCCGACATGTTGCCGCAAAACGCACAGTCCTTCTCCACGTGCGTCTTGTCCTCATGTAGGCAGTAAAGACAAAAAGAGTGTTCGTCCTCCTTGAAGACGTTCTGCAGCTGGCATCCAGGGCAGACCCTGAACAGCTTTCCGGGCGTCGAGCTTCCCTTCTCCTGGGCCATGACCGGGCCTGAGAAACTTCTGGAGTCCTCCAAAAGCGTAGCTCGACGAAATCTTCACCCTTGAGGGGCGCAGACAAATCCGAAACGGGTCCCCGTTGATCAGATGGAGTCGGTGGAGCTTGAGGCTCTTTTGACCGAAAAAAACAAAGTTTTTGAGAAAAAACGTGAAAAAAGTAGCACTAACGCTCGAGAGCAATAGCACGAGGATCCCAACACATGAACGTGCAGTAAAAATCTGAAGATGGCTGCCAGAGGCGGTGCTTAGGTAGAGGGCAGTCATTGGCTGTGGTCAGTATGACGCAGAGACCAGTGATTGGTTATTACTACGAAAGACAGATCAGAAACGAAACTGATACTGGTTTTTTCTTTACCGAGGATTCCCAGCCTGACGACGGGGAATATTCATGAGCATGTGAATCCATGCCAGACAACTGATCATATCATATACACTTGCAATCTCCCTCTGAACAGCTCTTGTGACTTGGTGTGAGACGGTTGACTATACGAAGGGTGATAGTCTCTGGAGGTTCTGAAGACTCATCCCTTACCGGATCAAAATACGTGCCTCTGCTGCAGCAGGGTAGAGAACGTACCGTATCCGTGCCAGTCTTCATAGGTAAAAAAGTCACGTCGACCTTCTTACCAAAGAGGTCCACTCCATCAAATGTCATGTCAATGACCTTGGATTCCATGTCTGGTAAAAAGGTTTGCGGTTTTTAACCACCCCTTGAGTCTTAACACTGTCCCATTACCCATCTGGCAGAAGCCTCTGTCCATAATGTCCAGAACCACAGTGATAGCATGATCTGAAGCAGCCTCCCCTTCGTGTAGCAATGGCTAGAGCCTCATCCCTTTTATCGTCAGGCAGAAATTCTAAGATGGGAACCATCTTGTACCACAAGTCCCTGTTGTACCGGGAGAGAATAGCTAAAGCATTGGCTGCCTTATTATTGGTGGCGGCTGTGGTAATGATATTCTTTCCAAAGGCATCTAGTTGTTTGCCTTCTTTATCTGGGGGCGCCATGCAAGGGGAAGATGGGTTAGCTGACCTTTTCTGTGCCACAGCGAATACCACTGAGTCAGGGCCAGGTTTAGTGCGAAGACACTTTGGCGTCGAATCAGGAACCTTATATTTCTTTAAACGTTCTTTCTTTGGAGGAGCTGAGAAAGGCTTTGTCATAACTAACAAACCATCCTCCCAGATGTCCAAGTATCGGAATGGTGACTACAGATTTTCTGGAGGCTACTAGTCTTTGAAATAGAAACCCTTCCTTTTGTTGCTCCTCTGGAATCAGATCAAAGAACTTAACTGCCCTTGTTAGCAGTTCATGAAAGGAACCCATCTCATTAGGAGGCGAATCTCGGGAAGGCAGGTCTGAGACCTCTCCGGCTGTTGGTACCAGGTCGTCGGTCATCAGTAGTATGCTTATCTGGGGAGGTGTCTATGTCTGGGCCTTTATCTGTGTCCGTGAGGATAGTCACAGTGACAGAAAACAATTGAGGCATTGGTGGAGGAGGTCGAGGAGGTGGAACCACATCCACTCGTGAAGTCAAAGCAGGCAGACTTCTACTGGGGGCACCTTGAGGGGCTGGGGAAGTAGTCGCTGTTGCAATTCTGTGACCAAAGATTGTAAGTTAGACAGAATGTCCATTGTGCTGTTCCCAAGCAAACTGTAGGCACAGCCGTGAATGGAACAAATGGTTGTACTGGTTTGCGAGGTGCTGGCAGCAAAAGGGTCCGGTAACCTCGCCATTTCCTCATGGTCAGACAATAAAGCCTCTCCTCCTTCTGAGATCTTACTCTCTTGTAATTGGATAGGTGTTGGTGCGACAGCAGGCACCAGGATCAGAAGTGACATGGGCCATGGCAAAAATAAAACAAACAGAGCTGGGGGCATCTCACATTCCACACTTGCACCTAGGAAAAAAAGCAAGCACTGGTGCTTGCGGAGTCATCAGCAGTGCCGTAGACTCTAATGGTGCAGACGCCGATCTAGGAGGCAGTGAAAATTGGAGATGATGGTAACGATCGTCGACAAAGTGGTCGTAGACGGAGCAACAGTTGACAAAGAGCTAATAGATTTCGGTCTATGGACTGTTACAGATTCGTCGGTGGTATGGTCGTCAACGAAGTTGGCTTGAAGGACTATTTTCACCTGTGGCTCGTCGACGCTGTGAGGCTCATCGACTGGGTCTTGGTTGTTAACAGATGTCGTTTTTCAGCAGGGTGTTACGAATGTTTAGTTGTGGACATAAATCGTAGTCGTGGGTGTAGACAAAGCAGTCGTTTAAGAGACCGTCGAAATGGACAGCTGGCTGATAGCCATTGACGTCAATGGCAGAGGGGAGGCAGGGATAGTCACCGCATGCGACTGATGTCCCTATTTAGGTTTCTGCCCCATTGCAGGGTTCTCATGTGACCTTGCCCACTTTGCAGACGAAGTACGCTCTTCAGTCCTGCCAACTCTGGCAGAGGCATGATTTTGCACAGAGGCCTTGGCACCTTCCTGTAGCCAAACTACCAACCTTTGCGGACAATCCTTTCTAGTTTTTGAAGTGAAGGACTGGCACATGGAGCAGTTGTCCACATCATGGTCGGGGTGCAGGCAATATATACATTTATCATGACGATCATTGACAAAAATGTTCCTCGAGTGGCACTTGGAGCAGGGCCTGAAAATGATTTTCTTGATAGCGTCTGCCATGGCTTCATGGTGAAGGCCACAAAATCGAGAAGGCGGCATAGCGCAACGAGATCTGTCAATGGTCTGGATCTTCACTGGCAGCTAGTCCCCACTACAGGCAGTCACAAAGGTTGACAAACTATGATGAAACCATTTTTAAAAGGATCTAAAAAACAAATTTAGATATTTCGTGGAGCGAAACAACAACTCCCAACCCGTTAACGTGCAGTAAAAATCTGAAGATGGCCACCAGTGGTGGAGCCAAGGAGGACTAAAGCCACTGACTGGGGCAGAATGACCCAACGTGACACCAATAGCTATATAAGTGCTGAGCAGTTTTTTCTCTTCAGCTTAAAACAAAACTGCTTTAATATTACTGATTATTCACAGCCGGACGACGGGACATATTCCTGAGCATGTAAATCTATGAAAGATTCCATGTTGGAGAAGATGCGGTAACAGAAAGAGGCAAATTTGTTGCTGAGGAAGATGATGATAGTAGGTTGGGAAACATCAGGAGGACAAACAGTGTGAAGGAGGTTGGGAAGTGTCAACAGGAAATTAGCAGAGAAAGGCAAGAGGTTGGTGACAAAGATCAGGAGCATTGCAAGTACAGTGGTAGAGGGATCAGGCCGTGTTGGGACAGCCTGAGACAGAGGGCAGAAGGTCTTGGGTGAGAAGTGGGATGGGGGGTTGGGAGGGTAGGGGAAATACCAGCGACAAGAAAGCATTGAACGAGAGCTGGGGAAGCCTACAAAAGTGGATAGTTTATTGGAGAATGTAGGGAGACAGAAAGGTGATCAGAGTTTATCTAAGCAGAGAAAATCATGAGTCCATGGTAGGAGGCAAGAACCAGCAGGAGGAGGATGGTTTAGAAACGCACAGAGGTGAGAAAAACTGCATAAAAAAAAAGTCAGGTGAAGGAACCAGATAGCCAGAAAAGGCAGGTTCAGGTAGGCTCAGTACGCCCTAGGCAGGTGTTCGAGGTAGGAAGATCAAGCATCATTTAAGGAGGATACATGGGGATCAAAGAGGTAGAGTTGAAGGGAGAAATCAAGACCTTAGGGCAGAAGGATAACAGGTTATGGAAATCCACCCCTAGAGTGCCATGGAGAGAGTCTGTGGCTTGGCCAGAAACCAAAGGAGCAGCTCCCATGTCAGCAGAGGCACCAGGGCAGAAGCTGGAAGAACATTTGGCATATTAGATCTGCTTCAACCATCCCTTTTCGCAGGCTCACCCATACCTGTAAGGTGGAGATGGACCTGCCTGGAGAATCTAGGGAGAAGTGTGCAGTGAACCCAACAAACCTGACAAAGGCTGAAGATTAGAGCCCAGAACACCAGGGTGAATGCACCAAGGAAACATGCAACAGAGGGATACAGGAGAAACCAATGCCACGTTTGTTAATGGAGGCTTTTCTTTTTTTGCACACTTCCTTTCTTTCAAGAGTGCATAACGATTTGACGGAGCATTGAGCACCCAAACATGCACCCCAACCCTTGGAGAAGCATATCCATGGTGATTATTTTGTTTTGAGACTCTCGTTTTGGTCACTTGTTAAAATACTAAGCATAAATAAGCACTTAAGGAAACTATACTAAAGTATGGATGTTCTGCAATACAATCACTTTCATTGCAATTTCATCAGGCATGAAAACGTTTATGTCCCGTTTGTTTTGGGGGTGTTCAATTGCCATGTGTGGGAGACTTAGTTGATGTGCATATTGTGTATTGAAATGTAGAATTTGAATAGGTTAGCGTGGTCAGCGACTGGAGACCCTGATGGAGTTTTGGAACATCCATCCAGTGTTGCAGTGCAGTCATACAAGTAGTTTTGCACCTTGGGTAGGGTAATTGAGGTGGTCCGTCAAAGTGGGAAACAGAACAATTGCCACAAAGAAAAGTTGGTTCAACACACTATTATACTCATAGGAATGGGAGGATGATTGCCCACAGGGTTTATACAGTTATAGCCATAACAGTAAAAGGGAAAATAACTGTGGCCTAATAGTGCCAGGATGGTATAGCAAAGAAATCGGTGCAAGAGGTCCAACCAAAGAGGACCTAGTTAGCTACCAAAGTCGCTTTTCTACAAACAATTCACAGTTCCAGGGAGACGTCCCACTGCTGTTTGTTTCCCAAATCACAGAGTATTTATAGAGCACCAGTGCACTTTTGTGTCTTTAGGTCCTTCTAATAAAAGATCTTTGCCTTTATTACCTTTGGTGCTGGGTAGAGTGTGCCTTGAGCCATCCTTTTTGGGCCACTACATCCTTCTGCAGTGGGATTCTAGTTCTAGCCGTGGGGCGTAGATTGAGAACATTTGCCAATACCCCCACCTCCGGTTGTTCCACCTGTGGCTAACGGATTCCCAAATACTCAGCCAGGCCCGCCAGACGTTCATGAAAGGCTTTGGCTGATGGCGTCGGAGTCCTTCTCCTCATCTGTGTCCACAGTTGTGTCCTGCTGGTCTGGTGAAGCCGGAGGGGTGCTGGCCGCAGGAAGCTGTGGCATACTGATTATAAGTGCCAGAGACTGCTGCGGCTGTGTGGTTGGGGCTGCCGTGACTGGTACAGGCATGGGAGCCAGGGTTATAGTGACTGGTGCCAGGGCTGCACTGGACCCAGAGGCTTCGTGGTCGTGGGTGCTAGCGGCTGTACAGAAGGGAGCATGTCCCTTATCACATCCATGAGGATGGTACCCATCTGTGGACCTCACGAGTGTAAGGAACATCTCAAAGAACCAGTCTTCACAGGCCGGAGGAGTGCCTGATGGAATAGGCATAGGGGCAGGGCCCTGAGGTTGCTGAAACCTAGGCGACCCCCGTCTTGCTGTATGGGGCGAGGTGTGTCTGCCCTGCAAAGTGGATGGATATGCTGTGGACCAAGTGACAAGCGTTAACCAGTTCCCCCCTGAAACTCGCTCCCCTGCCTAGTCCCCAAAGGGAGACAGTGTTGGGTGAGCCGCCATCTTGTCTGGCCCGGCAGCCATTTTGTTTTGCTGCATGCCACGTGCCTGCGTCATGGTACTCGCTGTGCTGCGACCGGCTTCCTCCAGTACGCGGATCAGTGGAGATTGAGGCCTAACCTGCACCTCAGGTCGGGGCCTGGTAGGCTGAGTGCCCTCGGGTGTGAAGCCGGTAGTGTTGCGTACAGGCACCCCCTCAGGCATGAGTCTGGTGTTAGGGTGTATCCACTCGGGTTGGGACGCGGTAATAGAACCTTGTGGTCCCCTCAGCGGAATCAACCGTAAGATCTTGCGACCCCTGGCGCACCCTTGGTGCTTGCACTGGTCGGAGGACTTGTTAGATCTATCCAGCTAATGTGCTTCCTTGGGAAGGAGTCGCCTTTGCAGGGTGTGGAGGAGAACAGCGCACCTACCTTGAGCCTGGTCTTCTGCTTCACAAATACTGAGGTCCTCTGGAGGCGACCTTCGAAGAGCTCCCTCCATCGGGATAGTCTGTTTTTGAGGGCGTGCGGTGACAGAGCGTTGCACGCAGTACAGCCGTCCAAGCAGTGGTCTGGGCCAAGGTGGCAGAGGGCATGGGAAATTGGGAAGGGACCCTCGCAGGCTGGACACAGCTGAAGTCCAGCGTCATCAACATGCGCTAGGGGTGAAGCGTCGCGCCAGAGGACAAAGCGGTACCCAACAATTGTAAAGAGAAAAAGAAGACAAGTTCTTCTACGGGGAAGAGCGTGTGGAATTACTAGGCCAGAGGCCTAACCCAGGAGTGTTTGTGAAAGTGGTCCGTTCCCGTCGACGCAGAATAGAGGACTGAGGAGTGGCACCGGTGGGCAGAGTCGGGGGAGCACATGCTCCCAGGGTCACACCCCCACACGCATCACAGTTTAATGGTGAAAAAGGTTCTGTCTCCTGTCCCTAGCGAGGGACGCCCATGCAGTATGGAAGAAAGGGGACAGGATGTAGGAGTACCTGATTTTACTGAAGCAGGGAGAAGTGCTGAAAAATTCCCAAAAGTTGCTAAATACAACATATATCATAAGACTAAAGAACCACATCAGTGTGGCAGTCATGGTAAAATCCAGCAGCATTTGGAAGTATTGCCCCTTTTTAGAACAAACCCATTGGGGATTAGGGTTTTTTACCACATGTGATCAGTAAACGCCCAATTGCGTGGTGAACTACATCATATTTCATACAAGATGACAACGTACAGATTTTTAAAATAACCCTCTAGTTTTTAAACCTTTTTTCTAAAGTGAAGGGAACAACTTTCATACACTTCAGGAAACAATGTGCACAGATAGGGATGAAAAAGTGGGCATACCCAATGTCCATCTTCTCGCCCCCATTTTGAAGTAAAGGCAGAAATGACATTTCCCTGCATCATAAAACATGTATAGAATTAGCATGCCCACTAGTGTATTTAACCAATTTCCATCTTCAAGATGAGGATGGAAACGACTAAAGAAATGTTTACCATGCACACCTCACAGAAATATTGCATTCATTATTGCTGGAAAGCCACACTGGCTACTGCAACCTAGCATAGTTTAAGCATTAGGGCATTTGGTGCTCACATCATTGAGTTGTATTTTCAAAAGACAAAGCTAAAATCAACAGTGCAGGCATAAGTAGAGTATCATGATGCAGAAGGCTTGGAAATAAGCAGATTAGATGGAAATGTTGAATCTTATTTCCATAAATCGTTTCAGCCATGAATAAACAAGAGCATCATAATATAAGAGCAAAGGCAAACATGTGTACTAAGTAGGGAACATACTATGGAAGCACGCAGGGTTCATAGCTGAGTAGGAGGGGAAAGGATAGTTTTATTGCAACTGATCAGGGTAGATGGCATAAAGTACAAAGGGCGAGTAATCATAGGGTGTAAAAGGAGTTTTGAATCATTCAGTGGTTTGACCAGCTGCAGAACTAATCTTACCTGCAGTGCAAATATTTCCCCTCACAAACCTGCTTCCTACTGTAAGTTGAATACTTACTGCAGACACATACACAACCTACATGATGCAGAATAAAGATGAGTAAAATGGCCTATTGGGAAGACCAGGCAATGGAAAGATGCTTGTAATCTGCATGAGCACACCTGTCTGCCATCAGGACAAACAGGATGTAAAATATCTTGGGCACTTTGAAAGGCTCAAACAATGCCTCCCAATTTGAAATCCTTTCCCTACAGACATAACTATAGGGAAAACAAAGAACTTAAGCTTGACTGAACGAGCACATTGTATCATACATAATAGAACAACATCCACATGTTCAGGTAAGGAACCACATGAAATACACATCTGCTACTGCAACTCAGCATATTTCAAGAATTATGGCAAGAAGACGCCTTTTATTTAAATGTATTAATAATTTTCAAAGCACAGCAATGGCCACAAAACAAATACAATGTTGTTCCACATAAATATAAGACTAAGCAAACCAAGATCAAACAAGAACAAAGCAACCCCAAACATTTGCAATCCAATATAAAGTACAGTAAAGCCAAACAGTAATACATCCAAGTTACAGCTGAGGGCAATCATGAGAGCAAAATCAATTGCATGACAAACTAGACACAACCTCCCCCACCGCAGGTGACTATACAATATATATCCCTACGTTCTAGAGGCTGTTCACCAACTCTGGGGACTAACCATACAATTCATTGAAGGATGACTAGATATCATACAAATTAGATGTCTCTTCTTTTGTACATCACCTTCTCATAATTGGAAAGCAGAAGCAAATCATTCAACTGAGGCTTTTTCCTGGTTTTCCACAGCCTTGGGATATATTTGTGAGCCAAGACAAGCACCCCGACAATTCACAATTCCATACCAAAACTGATCCCCAATTTGCATCCTCCTGAAAACAATTTAGTACGTTCAGGCCATCTTGGAATAGCAATGTTCCCCACCATTTCTATCCTATCTACAACATCAGTCCAAAATACTCCAACCCTTGAACAGTCTCATAACATATGCATCAGTGTCCCCCCCTCTCCTTCCGACATCCCCAACATTGCTGGTGATCCAGAAGATCCAACGAGCACATCTTTTCAGGCGTCCAATATAACCTGCCCAGGACAGTCTGCAGCAAAATACATGAATTGAGATCCAATTTCATTAAGGTGGCTTTTTTAGCTGCTCCATCCCATTCGTCTTGGGATAATTCATAAGCCAATGCCATTACCACTTCCGTTGCAACCTATCCCAACCATAAGATATTTTAATCGGGATAGGATTAAGCTTCAGAAAGTTAGACATCATTTGTGGTGGAGCACCAAGAATCTTGCACAATTCTTGTCTATCTGCCAGAGGTGCTTCTGTTACAGTGATTCTTTTGGAAACTAATGCAATTAACTGAAAATCTGCAGTCAAAATTAACTTCAGTTCATTATCGAATATGATTAAATGATCCCCCTCTAATAGGCCATTCACCTCTAGGATATTCTTAGAAATCCAACTTTTACAACATATCTTGTTTTGTAATTGGAGCACACCACACAAGCTGATTATTCCCCCATCGACCAGGCAAGCAGAACATTCTGTTTTCAATATAGTCAGGAGCAATCTTTTAGTCTGCGGTAGTTCAGATACAGTGTAGATATTCTCACGCTTGAAAGGCAAAACTGCTTAAGGCTCCAGTTTCAACCAAGTAGGCAAAGCCTCCTTGGTACAACCAAAATATAGTGCTGACTTGTTAAAGATAAAACCTTTATGATATCTTTCTAAGTCAGGGTAATGCAAACCCCCATTCCCCAAGTCACAGGGCAGACAGT
This sequence comes from Ambystoma mexicanum, assembly GCF_040938575.1. NCBI lineage: Eukaryota > Metazoa > Chordata > Amphibia > Caudata > Ambystomatidae > Ambystoma > Ambystoma mexicanum. The sequence continues at coordinate 530,085,918 of NC_090932.1, forward strand.
TATGAGGACATGTTTTAGTCTTCTGATCTCCCCACAAAAAAATCTTTAAATCCCATATCCATTTTTTTTAAAAACTCTGTTTATTGGCATTTAGTAACCCAAAAAACAAACAACCAACACTGCGAACTGGCATTTCCACTCCTCCTGCCCCCCACCCCGCCCCCCCGGCCAACATTTCAGAGATGTATTACTGTTTCAGAGATTTATTACTGTTCATGAGTCCCGATGCTTTATTGCTCCATGTGCTGAGTCACGTCAACCTTGTGCTTCTATAATAGAGATAGCCGTGTTGCAATCACGCCTCCGTTTTTACTGTTACTGTGCAACACGTTGCTCCTATCAATCAACAGCCAGCATCAATTGTAGGTGAAACTCCTACGGTGTCCTCGGCTTGTCGGATCAAATAGTGAGTATATGGATCCCAAATATTACCGACACTGCCTCGACTTTGATTCAGTGACCCCCAGCCATTTTCCATATCAAGACAGTATGTTATGTCTAATTTCCATTTCAAGTGTCTTGGGCCCCTCGCCCACCTCCCACCCCCCCCAGTGCATCGCCACCCGCCGTTTAGCCAGTATGAGTAGTAGACTAACCAGTTTCCTGGTGTGTCTGGGGACTTCTTTGGTGTAATCCAGTAGACCTATTAGTGGGTGTAAACATGTTGTTTGGCCTGTTAATTATAAATTACTTACTGTAGTAACCAACGTACTCTTAATCCTTAGTCCCCTTTATTTCATACTGCATGGGCGTCCCTTGCGAGGGACAGGAGACTGAACCTTTTTCACCAGAAAAAACCTTCTTCCCCTTTAAATTTAGAGGCGCGCGCGCGGGGATGCGGCGCTGGGAGCATGCCCTGCCCTGACTCCGCCCTCCGGCACCATGCTTCAGTCCCCATAGACGCGTCAACAATAGATTTAACATTGCCTAAGGACACCAGTTTCATTGGGGGGGGGGCGGGAGGGGAGGCTGGTGGGACGTACGGAGGAAAGGGGACTAGGACTAAGAGTACGTTAGTCACAAAGGTGAGTAACTTATAATTACTCTTCCGTTGCGTCCCCTTTCCTGCATACTGCATGGGCGATTAGAAATGATTGTAGCTCCAGGGTGGAGATGAGACCCTCCATAAGAAAATAGGTTCCTAAGAACCGCCTTTTCGAAAGCCGTGTCTGATCTAGAGCCGGCATCCAAACAGAAGTGCTTGCAGAAAGCCGAAGGGGTGGCCCACGTGGCCGCCATGCTTATGACTTGCCAGAGGACATGCAGCTGGAAAGTGATGGCAGCTGCCTTGGCTCTGACCGCGTGGGCATGCATGTTGGCTGTGGGTGGCTTATGCTGTCCCTTGTAGGCTTCTTTGATGGCCGTGACCATCCACCAGGCTGTGGAGGCCTTGGATGGCCCGGTTTTGAACCTCCAAAGGTGATGAGTAGAGCGCATCCGACTTGTGGAAGCTCTTCGTCCTGTCCAAGTAGAATTTCAGTGCACGCCTGACGTCGAGGCAGTGCAGAACTCTGCGCCTAGTCTTTGGGCTCAGCAAAAAACGTGGGCAGCACCATTTCCTTGTTTAGATGGAATGCGGAATGCACCTTATGAAGGAACATTTGGTGTATATGTAGGACTACCATGTCCCTGTGAAATGTAGTGTATGGCTTTGAGGTGACCAGCGCCTGAATTTTGTTGATTCTGCGAGCCGAGGTAAGGCCAACTAACAAGGCCGTCTTAAGGATGACCATGCGGGCGTAATTGGTTCGAATGGTTTGTGCGCCAGGGCACCGAAGACTATGTTGAGGTCCCACACAGGGTGTGGCTTCTTGATTGCTGGGTAGAGCATGGTGAGACACGTCGAATGTTTGACAATCGGGTTGGAGGAGGAAAAGCTCTCCTCCTAGTTTCTGTAAGCCCCAATGGCTGCCAGGTAGTGCTGCAAGTGTCCACCTGCACGCCTGAATGGGTGAGATGCGCCAAAAATTGGAGTATGTCCTCCAGGGAACATGCCAGGGGGTTAATGCCCTTAGAGTCTGCCCAGTGGCAGAACCTGGTCCACCTGCTCTTATACTGGGGCCTGGTAGATTTGCTCCTGGCACCCTGTATGATCTCTAGATTAACTTTAGAGAGGCTGAGATGTCCTAGCGTGACTTGTTCAGGAACCACGCTATGAGGGCTAATTTCTCTGGTCCAGGATGGATGACTCTGCCCCACCCCTGCTGTGCCAGAAGATGTGCTGGGCCCGACGGCAGGAATTGGGAGGCCTCGCAGAGAGGCTGAGCAGCTCCGAAAACCATGGCCCGGCTGGCCACCATGGAGCTATCAGAATGATGCTGAGGAGGCGAGACTCCCTGATCTTGCTCATTACCCTGTAAATCAGGGAAGTGGGTGGAAAGTAGTATGCTGTCATTCCGTCCCACCTGATCTGAAAGGCATCGCCCGGGGGCCCGGGCCCTGACCCTGCCAGGAGGCGAACAGTTGGTTCTTCTTCTTGCACCAGGAGGCAAAGAGGTCCACCTGCGGGTGGTCCCATTTCTGAAAGATCTTCTGCAGCACTAGGTCATTAAACTGCCACTCGAGGTTGTCCGCTCCCAGTCTGCTGAGCCTGTCTGCCTCCAGGTTGGATTCCCCCAGCAGGTGGACCGCCGTGAGGAAGTTGTTATTCTTCAGGGCCCATTCCCACATGCTGACTGCCAGCCTGCACAGTGGGGGAGATCTGGTACCTCCCTGCTTGTTGATATAGAACATGCTGGTTGAGTTGTCTGTCTGAATTAGGACGACCTTGCCCTCGATGACCGGGAGAAAGGCCCAGAGTGCCAGCCAGATGGCCTTCAATTCCAGCCAATTGATGTGATACTCTTGATCCGGCCGTGTCCAGGTGCCGTGGACGTAGTGGTCATCCAGGGTGGCCCCCCCAACCCGAGAGAGAGGAGTCTCTGGTGATGCTGACCTGTGGTGTAGGTCGCCGTAAAGGCTTGCCTGTCCTCGGGGTGCACTCCCCAGACCACCATGTGAGGTCTGGGGGAAGTGATAGAGGAACGCTGATCATCTCTCACTGATGGTCCCGTTCCTGGTTCCAGGATGCTGCAAAGTGCAGCTGCATCCTCCTCATCCAGAGTCTGGTGTGGGGGACGGGCAAGAGAACTGCTGCCATGAGACGCAGTAGCTGTTCGTACTACCAAGCCAAGGTCACTTCTCCGCTGAGGAAGTGCACCGTGGCTCTCTTGAGTGCAGTGATCTAGTCCTCCGAGGGAAAAACGGTTGAGAGAAAAGCCCAGCTCGTGCACTCTGTTCATAAGAGCGTGGGAGGTATGGTGCACTGTTTCCGGAGATGTAGCCCTGACAAGCCAGTCGTCCAGGTACGGGTAGATGGGGTGGCCTTACGACCTGAGGAGGGCGGCCACCGTGTTCATCAGCCTGGTAAAGACCCTGGGGACCGAGCTGAGGCCGAAAGGGAGCACCTTGCATTGGAAATGGTAGCCGATGATCCTGAATCGTAGAAAGGAACGATGAGGCTGCCAGATCGGGACGTGTAGGTACACGTCCTTTAGATCCAGGGAGCACAACCAGTCTCCCTTGCACAATGTCTTTGCTATGAAAGCTGGTGTAACCATCTTGATTTTTTGTAGAGGTAGGGAGAGGTTGAGGGTGGAAAGATCCAGTACAACTCTCCAGCCCGCCTGGTTCTTTTTCTGAATGGTGAAAATCCTGGAGTAAAAGCCCAAGCTTTGCTGGGAGGCTGGGACTTCCTCCACAGCCTGGCTCTCGACGAGCGACTGGATCTCTGCCAAAAGAGTTGCTGTCAACCTGTGGAAGTGGACGGGAGGAGGGAGGAGAGGCTGGATAGGGAGTCGGTACCCTGTGGAGACTACAGAGAGGATCCAGGGGTCCGCGAAATTCTGGCACCAAAAATGTGCTTGGAGAGCAAGCCTGCCCCCCACTAGAGACATGTGGACCCGGAGGGGCATGCCATGCCTTCTTTCCCTGTGAGGCTGCTGCGGAGGAGGGGGACTGGAAAAAGCCCCCCCGCCCCCTCAATTTGTTGTTTGTGCTGATGCTGGGACGGTGAACGTTTTTTTTTTTAAAACAATGTATTTTATTATTTTAAAAAAAAACACACCAAACCAATCCAACATTTAGGACATTTCCATATACTTACTATTTGTTATTACATTCACATGTTTCACATTACAGTCCTCCCCCCTACCTCCCTCCCTCCCTCCCTCCCTGTTAACTTGAGCGCCCACTTTAATACCACAAAACTTGTTTCTTAGAGTTTATCTCCTTCACTATTACTGACTTATCGCCTTCACTAGGCTCGACATGGGAGAGTCCCGACATCTTAGCCACCATTTGTCTCCATGCTATCAGGGGGCCCGCTTCCTCCTCCCCTCCCCTGCTGACTGCTTCGTACCATGCCACCGTCTCCGCTTCTGCCCATTTCAAGAGGTCATTCCACCACACCTCTAATCTAGGTCTTTGGGCCGCTTTCCAGCTCATAGCGATTCTCCATTTGGCCAGGTCTTTCAATTTGCTGATATGCTTAAGGTTACGTGTTCTAGTGAATCCCCCCAGTATGCATGACTATACTGAATCCACCCTTAACATGATGCCCTTCTGGGACAGGCATAGTTTGGCTTTCTCCCTGAATCGTCCCACCTCCGGGCACGCTTAAAACATGTGGACGATCCCGGCGTCCACCTCCCCGCACTTGGGGCATTTCTGTATCACTGTACCTCCAAACCTAGCGATTTTACTGGGGGTCATGTACGTCCTATGGGTGACATATAACTGGATCTGCTGAAGCCTCACATTACGGGATACCTTCTTATGATATCTCTGGGCTCTTTCCCATTGTCCATCCTGCATAAGTTCTCCCACCTCCTCCTCCCAGTCCTTCCTCAGTTGGAGCAACTCCTTGCCCACTCTAGACATCAGTAGCACGTAAATTCAGGATATTTCATGCCCGCCCTCAGAGATATCATTCATTGTTTCAATGGTCATATCGGGTTGTTCTGATAGTACTATCTCGGGCCACTTTTCTCTCACTCGTTTGATGATTCTGATGTGTGTGATGTGTTGTCCTATGTGTACTCCGGTTTCCTCCATTATCTTCTGAAAGTCTAATGCCTCCCCTTCTTGCCATATGTCTCCCAGAGTCGCGGAGCCCAACGGTTCCCAGAATTTGCAGAACCCCCTTATCATTTGCTCGTCCTCTTCGCATAGCGCTACAAGTGGTATCTGTGGGGAGCATGGGGTCGGGTTTCCCACTACTTGGCACGCTTTGCGCCAAGTGCTCTGTCCTAGTTCCAGCAATCTCGCTCGTCCACTCATCTTAGATTTGGATAGCCATATCAGTTCTTTAAAAAGAATGGGGCACAGTCCCTGCTTAGTAGTCTGGCTTCTGCTGTTTCTACTTCCGGAAACCATCTGGCCACATATTGGAGCTGCCTCGCTAAGTGTTTGTGTGAAAATTCGGCAGGTTTATGCCCCCTTTGTCATACGGGGTCTGCAATTTCCATAGGGCAACCCTATTTCTGGTGTTATGCCATATAAAGCCCCTGCATAAGCACTGGAGTTTCGTAAAAAAGCGTTTGGGGAGCATGTATGGGATATTCGTGAAGAAGTGTAATAGCTTTGGCAGGACCACCATCTTGAGCAGAGTCGCACTACCCACCATGGCTAGGGGAAGTTTCGCCCAGAACCACATGCTGTTCTTGATTCCTTCCACCACCCTCTCTATGTTGTATTTATATTCATCTGCAATCGTGTGGTATACATTGATCCCTAGGTATCTAATTGTTCTAGTCTGCCAGGGTATCTGCAGAATGGGTAGGTTCCCCTGTGGGACCCCTCTGTATCTCCCCAGGGGCAACATGCTGGACTTTTTGGGGTTTACTGCTATGTCCGAAAGCGTCGCATAATGCTCAATCACTTCCAGGACATACCTCAAGTTTTCCTCTGGGAAGCGGAGGTATAGCAACATATCATCAATGATATCAGGTGCAGTCTCGCATTTGTGTGGGTCCCGATCTCCCCGTATTGCTGTCTATGGCAGATGGTTAAAGGTTCCAGTGCCAGGATATATAGCATGGGGGAACCAGGGACAACCCTGCCTCGTACCTCTGCTTAGTTGCCATTTGTCTGAAATTATCGCGCCCATTTTGACCCTATCTGTCGGGGAGCTATATACCATCTTCACCCACCTTAAGTGCCCAGGTCCCATCCCGTATTCTTTCAAGGCCGCCATCATCCAAGGCTACCTCACTGAATCGAAGGCTTTTATTGCATCCAGCGAGACTATCGCCATTTCACTAAGGTCGCCCTCTGTCTGTTCTATGATATGGTGGATTTTGCTATCCTGGTTTAGCATAGATAAGGGTTGGTACGACCCGCATTCTGTGCTCAGCTTGCCGGGTTTAAGGAGCGGAATAATAACTGCCTCCTTTAATGATTCCGGCAACCTTTTCCCCCTCAAACGCCTCATTTAACATGGCCAGCAGCGGGGGGAGCACTTCTTGTCTATAGGTTTTGTAGAATTCACTGGGGAGCCCGTCAGACCTCGGGGCTTTGCTAGTGGGTAGGTGCAATACTACTGTCTCGAGTTCTTCTATCGTGATTGGGGCTTCCAGGTCATCTTTCTTCCTCATTCAGTTTAGGTAATCCTATGTCTTCCAATGTCTCCTGGATTTCCCGTTCTGCCACCTGCCCCGTGTCTTCATAAAGACGTTTGTAGAACCCAAGGAACCCCTCATTCACCCCCTCTTGGGTGTTCCAAATCTGGCCTCCTTCCCCCGTTATCTCCCTAATTAACGGTCTTAGTGTCTCGTTCTTATATAACCATGCCAGCAACCTCTCTGGTTTGTCCACACCTGCGTGTTGCCTTTCAATATATTTATTGTAGTTCAGTTTGCAGAATCTTTCCCAGAGTCTCGCGCTAACTTGTTGTAGTTGGCACACCTGTTCGGTGGCGTCGTGTGTGGTGCCTCCCCTATGCATTATTTCTTCCAGTTTCTTCTCTGTCTCTTGTAGCTCCCGCTCTATGCCCCCTAGTAATCCTCTAGATTTGGATATGGCCGCCCCTCTCACTACCACCTTAAATGCCTCCCATAAGATTTCTCCTGACTCCACACTTCCTGTGTTAGCGTCAAAGTACCCAACCATCTCCTCCCTTAGGTCCTCTGGGAATACGGAGTCCTGCAGGGCCTCTGCTCTGAGCCTCCATGTTGGGATTCTTGCCCTGGGAGGTTGATGTCTCCACTCCAGGACCAGGGGGGAGTGGTCCGATAGAGTTCTTGCCTTATATTCTACGCCCGTCATTTCCCCTACGAGGTCTGAGGTGACGAACAAATAGTCCAATCTCTTGTACAGGTGGGGCGGCGTAGTGTGAATAGTGCCTGCCATTCGGGTGTTTCTTTCTCCATATATCCTCCAACTCGAAATCTCTCAGCAGGGTGTGTAATACTTTTGCATTGGGGGTGGGTTTTTCCATTTATGTACCTGACCTATCCATTTTAGGACATAGCGTGCAGTTGAAGTCCCCTGCCCATATGATCGCGCCTCCCGTGTGGGGGCTGAGTTTGCTATATAATGTCCTGATGTAGGCTACCGTTTCATGGTTCGGGACATGCGTATTTATGATGCTCAGTTCTCTGTTCTCCAACAACACTTGTATCACTATCATCCTCCCATCTGGCTCCGCTGTGGCCTGAAGCAGCTGGAATGGCACATGTTCCTCTTCAGGTAGCTATTGAGGCCTCTCACATTCCATGTTCTAATTCTAAGACCTCCCATTGTCTGCGTTTCATCCTACCTCCCTCCCTCCCTCCCTCCCTCCCGCCCTCCCTTTTTGTACCTCCCTCCGGCCTTGTTTGGCATAAGTATGGGCTTGTTCCCCTTCCCATTTCAACCATAACTCCCCATCTGACCCCCCACCCCCTCTTCCCCAACTACATTCACTGCACACATTCCCTACCCTCCCTCCTCCCTGCTCCTCCCCAACTGGTGCCCAGCTCCATCCCTGGATATCAGGCTCCCCTGCATTTGGCCCTATCTCTGTGTGCCGAGATCAGGAACTCAGCAGGGTGTTACTGATCTAACAGTAACCTAACTAACCTATTCTTTGGGGTATGAGAGCATGTTACATGTGACGCCTGCAATTTTGCGCTATAACTTTGTGCGTGAACATTCGTAGCAATGCAGCCCATGTTGCCTATCTCCCAATTGCCTTTGCCCCGTCTTATATTCTAGTCCCAGCGTCTGAGTCTGCTGCATCGGAGATACAGCAGCCTCTGTTTTACTTATCTGCGCCGTCTTCCTTCTGGATACCAGTTTCCAAGGCAGTTCTGTGTGTCCAGCCATTCTGACGCATCCTCTTGGGTGTCGAAGAACAGTGCTCTGTTTCTGTGGTACACCTTCAGTTTGGCAGGGTATATTAGCATGTACTTATAGCCAGCTTCCCGCAATCTTTTCACTGCTCCATAGTTCATGCGGCGTCTTTGCACCAACAGCGTGTAGTCCGGGTATGCAGTGATGTTCGCTGATGCCCTTTGTATCGTGCCTCCTTTCCGGAAGTGTTCCAGTATTTTCTCCCTATATCAATAGTTCAGGATTTTGGCAATTATCGGTCTCGGGGTTGGGGAGGGGCGCCTGGCGGTGGTCTCCTTGTCAGAGCTCTACGTGCGCATTCCACCGCAAACCCTTGGGATAGTACCCCTCCTGTTATTTCTTGCAGCAGCATCATTTCAATGTAGTCCGTGGGATTCGGTCCCTCCACTCCTTCCGGGAGTCCCACAATGCGTACGTTGTTTCTCCGGGTGCGTCCCTCCGCCTCTTCTAACCTGTTTTCCAAATTGCTCACGCATTGCTCTGGTATGTGGATCTCCGATTTGTGAGATGCGCATGCAGCTGTATTCGGGGCCATTTCCTTTTCCAGTTCACCCGTACGTTCTGCTAGTGTTGTGACATCTTGCCTGAGGAGATTCACCTCTTCCTGTACTGCACCAATTTTAAGTTCCAGTGCCGCCTTCAATTCGACCATGACCGATTCCAGTTTGGTTTCCCACGCTTGTTTCAGGTCCGCAATCGCTTCCAGAATCTGCTGATCTTTGTTCTCTTTTGCGGTGTCTGGGGTGGGAGTCTTCTCCTTGCTCCTAGCCCCGTTTGTGGTGTCTTGGCATATTCTTCTAGCGTGGGTGGTTTGCTCTTTGTCTTGGCCTGTTGGTTCGCAAATCTCTGTGTTGCCGTATGCTTCCCTCCGGGCCTTCGGGGGGGGGGGTGATTTTCAGTGCCTCAATGGTAGTCCGTCCTCGGTTGTGATGCTTAAGGGGAGCTGTGGTGGAAGTGTTTGTATGCTGTTAACGCTGTTTCACAAATGGGTTATGTCCTCCCACGTCCTAGACCGCTGCTCTTTCTGGTTATCTTTGCGTCCCGGCACTAGGTGGGTCGTGTCGTTATCTGCGCACCCAAGGGCTTGTGGGTCAGTGTTGATGTATTGGCGATGTATGCTTTTGTATGGTCTGTAGTGCCCCTCTGGTTATCCTTCAGTGCGCCTTGTCGTTAGCGCCCGCCAAGCTGCTTCTGAAGCTACCCCTCTCGGGTTTGCGCCTGGCCTGCCACCCCCTATTTGCCCAGCGCACTTATCCAAGTGTACGATGCCTCGGTATGTCCGCACTGCTTCTCTTGGGGTGTGGCTGTGGTTGTCTCATTTGCGTTAAGCCTACGCTAGTAGGCGTGTTGGTTGTGCTGTCCGGCGTGGTTGGCCCGTCCAGGCCCGTTCCGCTGGTGTATGTGAATGCCCACCCATGGTGGTGTGCTTCTTGTGCGACCTGTTGTGGGGTGTTGTGCCCCCTGGCTAGATCCGGTAGTGTGCTCTCGCCTGTTCCATCAGTCTCCCAATGTTATTAGATAGTGTGGTATATTGGGCTCCAGCGTTTTATGGTGGCATACACTAGGGGCACTGTAGATCTCAATCTGTCCTGCTATACAGCACAATTTCAATTATGGCACCAACTGTGATTTTCTTTGTGTGTGACCTTTGTGGTCCGTTTGTAGCTGCTGCCAAGGTGAGCTGGCCATGTTCAGATCAGCTTGGCATGGCGTGTCTTAATGTAATGACACGGTTTGCTTATTTGCAGCTCTGTTTCCCTTTTAGTGAGGCTACCGGCATTATCGAATGCAGGACCCTCCTTTGAGCACCTTTCATCAGCTTCGGTAGCACTATAACTGTGTTACGCTCTGCCCCAGCAACATCGTCAACTCTTGAGTACTATTTGTTGCGCTCCGCTCGGTCTTTGGGTGTTTGCTGTCACGCTGTCCCTCTCACCTGCAGAATCCGAATATAAACTATGGGAGGCATGAACTTGATCTGCTTATCCGTTACCCCCCCCCCACCCCCACATGGGCACAATGCTGTTTGTGTCGGCGCTCCTCAGATCGTGCCGGTGTTCCGGTATGGGGTCGGGCAAGTGACCGAACTGAGAGGCACACTCTCCAAGTCCATCGATTATGGCGAGTGTTACACCACTGTTGCGCAAGTTCCCGCGTCCGCCTCAGGTAGTGTCTCTCTCCCTTCAACATGGTAGTGCTCCGGAGCTTGCCATCCAGTCCCGCTCCTCGGCAATACCGCTGTTGATCCGTCGTTGGGGCTGCGCTATGGGCTCTGCATTACCTTTCTGCCCGGGTGCTTCCCTCAGGGTGGCCGCTCGGTCCTCACCGGTACTGCCTCTTATGTTGCCGGTGGTGTCGCGTCCTCCCCTCTGTCTCTGGAATGTGTCCGCCTTGTCTTCTTCCTGCACCAGCGCTCCGTTGTCCCCAGCAGGCGCACACTCCCATACTTGTTAGCTCTCACTGTCCGGCACCTGATCTCTCAGCCACGGTCTCGTTGGTGCACTATCTGCTTTTCCACGGGCAGGCAGGGTCCACTTCTATGATCGTTCGTTCCGTTCCCCTCTGTGCGATGCAGTTATTCTGCTGCTCGTCCCTTTGTTCTTGCTAGGCGCCATTTTGTTTTCTCAGCGGGTCGGGCTCCTCAGGACTTCTGCTCCTCGTTATTCCTTCCTCATGTTGCTAATCATTCTGCAGTTGCGCTTCCAAATTTCATGCATCAGAACATATGCATTGGCTATGCAGTACCAGTATAAAACACGGGTTCTTCCCAGGATCAACGAAGGATCGGCAGAAGCTCACTAGAGATACGTCCTATGCCGCGGCCATGTAGCCACGCCCACGGGACGGCGAACGGTAAGGCTGCCTGGACCTCTGCTCTTGGAAGCCGTGGTAACCTCCGTATGTACGCCCCTTCTCAGAGCTTTGCTGTGACAGGGTGTACGGTTTGGGCGTGGTCTTTGTAAGAATGGATAAAGACTTGGCTGTTTGAGAGCTGTTTTTCTTTTTATCCAGCTCCTCGTCCGCTGTGGAGTGGAAGAGGTCACCCCCTTCGAACAGAAGATCCAGTAAGCGTTCCTTGACATCTGGATTGAATGTCATAGCACGGAGCCAGGCCGTTCTTCTCATGTCCGTGGCAATACAGATGGCACGGCCAAAGGTGTGAATATGGGCCACGGAGGACTCCATGATGTCCTGCGCCACAATCTTGGCCTCTGCCCATCCCACCTTGAATCATGATTGGCTCTGAGCCGGAAGCTCTGGGAGAAAATCCGCAATTTCCCACCAGAGCCTCTGGTTAACAGTTGCCAGCATGGCATCCGCGTTGGCTTGATGCAGGTGCAAGGACGTGTTGGAATACAGCTTCTTACCGTATGCCTCCAAGATAGTCTCCTCCTTGCCTAGCAGCGCCACAGAGGAGGCGGCTGAGGACAACCGGTTTGGAGTATAGTGATGCTGCAGCAATCACTGAGTAGTATGGCTGAGGATGGGCTCATAGCAAGAGTGTATCCCCCTCCATCTACCTGTACTTAGTGTCCAGGCATTTATTCACTGGCTGGGCTGAGTGGGGCTTGAGCTAATCCTTCTTGGCCAAGGAAACTACTTCTGTATCTGGATCCCTCAGTCTGGCAACGGGACGTAGTGCGAGGACTTCTGCGAGGACCCCTTCTGCTGGTTGCTCGACCTCGTGCTGAGGAAGTACTCTGCCAGGCGTTCGTGGAAGGCTTTGGCTGAAGGCGGTGTGTTGGGGGTCCTCCTCCTCCTCATCATCTGTGTCCACCTGCGGATCCAGAGGGTCTGGCACCGAAGGGGGAGTGCTAGGAGCCGGGGGCTGCGGTACAGGGGCCGGAGCCAGAGGGCGGTGCGGAACCGCCTGCGCGATCGGCTGGGGGGCCGGAGCGGGCTGCTGAGGCTGAACAGGGACTGGAGGAGCCTGACCTGGGGCCTGAGGCGCTGGCGCGACAATGGGAGGGAGCAAGTCCCTGATAGCGTCCCTGAGGATGACTCCAATCTGTGGAGATTTCATGAGCCCGAGGAACTTTTAAAAGAACCTGTCCTCACATGCTGGATTAGTGGTAGGCGACATTGACGGGGTAGCGGGCGGCTGCTGGAGCAGTTGTATGCCAGGCCCATATGGACGCAGCGGGAACCTGCCTTGCGCAAAGGAAGGATGAGCTGTAGGCCACATACCTGGTTGACACCAGTCCCACCTCGACACACGGTCCTCCGCCTGCCTTCCCTGGAGGGGCGTCGGCCGGATGTCAGGATTTTTTGGCGCAGTGTCCATCTGCGCAAGCTGCCTTCCACGTGCCTGCGTCATGTCGCTCAGCTCACTAGGCCCCGCCCCGTCCATGACTCTGGAGTGTGGATCATGGGGCCTACCCTGTTCCTCAGGCCTAGGCCCGGTAGGCGTTATGCTCTCGGCGGATCTGCCGGTAGAACTGTGTAAAGGTGCCCCCTCGGACATGATGCCGGTAATAGGGTGTAGCCCCTAGGGTGAAGTCCCGATAAAAGGACCTTCCGGTCCCTCAGCACCCCCACCGAGAGGATCAGTAGATCCCTCAGCCTCTCGGCCGATCGCCGATACAGCCTTGGTACTTGTGCTGGTACAAGCTTGTCAGCAGTGGTCAGGGCCAAGGCACCGTAGGCAGAGGGCGTGGGGGTCTGAAGTTGGGAAGAGCCCGTTGCAGGATGGACACCTGCTGAACCCTGTGGAAGTCGACATGCACCAGGGAGGAGCGTGACGCCTGAGGACAGAGTACCTGAAAGATAAAAAGACCAAAAAAAAGAAAGAGAAGAAGTATGCGCGCGTGAAATTACATGGCCGAAGCCAAACCCTGGAGCGCTGGTGAATTCAGCCTGTTCCCGTCAACGTGGAAAATGGGACTGCGGTGCGGCGCCGGAGTCAAGGCACTGCATGCTCCCAGGGACCTCTGCGCGCCGCAAAATTTAAAGGGGACAAAGGTTTTTTCTGGTGAAAAAGGTTCCGTCTGCCGTCACTCGCAAGGGACACCCATGCAGTATGGAGGAAAGGGGACGGGACGTAACAGTACGTCACTGACAGTGTCAATTACTGACTCCCAGTAACTCTGTATAGCCTGGCAATTCCAAGACAAGTGAAGGAAGTTCGCCTGTTCAGTGTTGCACTTTTTGCATCTCCCCGTGGTGTCTAGGTAGTATTCCTTTAGCTTAGCTGGGGTGAATGTGAAAAAGGTATGGGCAATTGCCGAATAATAGCGCTTTGGGGAGTAGCATCATTTTTATAGCGTTACCACGTTTATATTGACCTCAACATTATTCTTCAAATCATAAACCAAAATAACTCCTGAAAATGTCAGCGTCATTGGAGCATTTGCAATCCCCGTCAAGGAAGTCAGCTCTAACACATCTAGGGGACAAGGGGAATATCTCTGTTTTAGACCAGTTTTTCAATGTGCAGACCGTTTACTTTTCTTAGTGGTCTTTGTAACCTTCCCCCTGAGCAGAGATCGCGCTAAACCCTGAGGCATCAAGGGGCTGTTACATGACAAGTTACTTGCAAGACAATACAGGCATTAAATTACATACAGTGTACATACTGGACCCCATCTCCCTCCTGCATCATCACAGCTGTTCCGATCTGCGGATTGACCCTATCTGCTCCTCTGCTTCATCGCAGAATTCCTCCACTCTGGCCTACTATTTCACTTGTGGCCACCAGCCTGCCAAAAACGGTGAGATTTCACCCCATTTGCTACCTCAGTAGCCGAAATATCTCTAACCGACGTGCTCTTGAAAAAGAAAATCACTGCCACCTGATCCAAGGCGGCCGGCGCAACGCGGCCTCATAGCGAGACTGCATTTGGTTGCTAAGCAACCTCCTTCGCTTTAGTGGCAAGGAAAAGGCCCTGTTTGCCTTCAGGCGCCTCTATTAAAATCAACCAAGCAACTGCACCCCTCTTTGTGTATGGCCCTAAGAACTAACGTGCCTAACTAAACTTTCAACACCACAACGCTTATTTATGCCCTGCTCTCACAAAGTTTCACCTGTTCTATCCGCAACTATTCTACAAGGTACCCATACCTCATCCAGCTCCTGCTTCTAAGCTAAGCTAACGGTAATTTACATTCATGCCTACGCACTACCTCCACTCTGTGCTGCATTATACATTTATCGCTGCCTACCAGCTCACTGTGCTATACTAAACCAGCCTAGCCCCTATCCCATCTTGCTGTTGCCCTAGGCACGCTAACCCAATGCTTATTGCCGGACTAGCCAATCCAGCTGTTGCTTCCATTTGCATTTTAGCCCATTGTTTATTTATTTATTTACTTGTGTACAATCAAAGGAAAAATTGATTTTTACAAGAAGTTGATGAATACAGTAGGTGTAAATCAAAAAGAAAATCAAGAGAAGAGTTCGCCAATGTAAAGCTTAGCGACTAAACTTCACGGAAGTTTTCAGAGTTGCACCGGCAGATCACTGGCTAAGCCACCGATTTTAATGAAGGCTGCTTCCAATATTTTGGCCGTGGCTACCGCCCATCGAGGCTTCTCGCCAGATATTAAACGGCACCACCACGTGTGCTCCTCGATCAAGACCGAGTCAAGCCAAAGCGGAGTCAAAAATGGAGCGCGAATGTCGTTCAAAGCCGGGCAGTTTAAGAGCAGGTGGCGGATGTTCTCCACCGAGCCAGGGTCTTCACACAATCTGCATGTAATTGAACTGGCCTGCAGTCTTCTTCCTAAGATTTCACGGGTGTGGAGCAGATTTAAGCGAGCCCTCAAGAAAGTTGAGCGCAGTTTTTTATCTGGAAATCGCAGACAGTACATCATGGGACGATTCAATTTGTTATAAGTTGGAGGTAAATGGTTTAAGCACTTGGTGGAAGCTGCTTTGTCCATGGTGGTGATCCAGTCCTCCAATTTTAGTTTTTCACTTACTCTTTGTGGGTTTCTTATTAAATCATTGAGTGAACATTGTAGGGCTTCCAGTTTGGTTTTTTGCAGAGAAACCCACTTTTGGACCGACTTAGTAGTGGTTGATTCAAGTTCCTGCCCAATTATTTTAAAGATCGGCAGGCTATCTTTAATTAGGGTTTTCCTGAATAGGGCAAGCGCAGCCCCGCTGACGGTGGCGTTGAGACAAAATGCCCAACTCTCGTCTGATCGCTTCTATGGGAATCGCATTTGGCAGACCTAAAAGGGACTTCCATATGTAGGCCTCTAGTTTCCGCCATAGTTCGCAAGGAACAGTGAACATGGCGTCCATGCCGTAGGTCAAAGCGGGCACCATTTTGCCCTTGTAGAAATTGATGGCCGGCATTAGTGAAAATTTGCCAAATTTCCTGTCAAGTGCTCGTAATTGGGAGGTCAGTTGTTTTGTTTTGGTCCAGAGATGTTGCTGCATTTTGATTTTGTATGCCGACCCGTCTAAGAGCACACCTAGATATTTAAATTGCTGGACCACTTCAATTCTGGTTTCACACACTGACCAGGACCAAGTGGTTTTCGGCTTGTGGCCTGAAGAGGACATGATCATAATTTTGGTTTTGGTCTGATTTATTTGAAGATTGTTGGTGGACATATAGTTTGCCAAATTGTCCAGCTGCCTTTGGAGGCCGATCGGAGTTTGATCAAACAGGATCATATCATCGGCGTATAGAAGGCGGGACAGGGGAAGATTGCCAAACTTCGGGGGGAAACATCGAACCAGCACTTGCGAATCTTTGTAATCCCCCAAAAAGGCCACGAAAAGTGCCGGGGCCAGAGGACAGCCTTGTTTAACACCTCTATACACCTGAATATTTCTGGACAAGGCCCCCTGTTTGTTTAGACGAACGTTGAGGGAGGTGTTAGTATGCAAGGCTATTATAGGGTGTAATATCGCCGGAGGACACTTCCAGGTTTCCAGCTTTCTCCATAGTCTATGACGATCCACTTTGTCGAACGCCTGAGAAAGGTCGATAAAAGCCACATACACCGCAGGGGCTCCTTGCTTTATTTTGGCTTTTAGAATTGTAAGTATGAAGATGTTCAATGTGGTACTACCATTTTTCTTGAAGCCTAGTTGGTAGGGATCACTGCAGGGAGCTACTTTCTCCCAACGATGGAAGTGGTCTAAAAGGAGAGTGGCAAATAATTTTCCCATTATGTCCAGTAAGGCAATCGGTCGATAGTTTTCTGGTGCTTCTCTGCTTCCACGTTTGAAGATAGGTATGATGGTTGCTTTACACCAAGATGATGGGATCTGTCTGAATGCACATAAAGGCAGCTCATTCCACATGGTGCTTTTTTAGATCTATGTTGGACAGGCCGTCCGGGCCTGGGGCTCTGGATGGTTTTAACTTTTGGATGGCTGTACTTATGCCTAATATTGGAGAAAGATCGATCCAGGGTGCTCCGGTGGTGTCAAACGACGGGATCATATCCTGGGTTGGGCTGGCAAATAGATCAGTGAAAAACGAGACCCAAACTTGTTCCGGAACAGAGTTGCTCATGTTGTAGGTTGTGGATCCTTGCGAAGCATTTACCAAGTCCCAGAAATCTGCCGTTTTTTTTGCATTTAGGACTTTCATCATTGATTCTGCGTCCTGTTGGTATAGAACGGCACGACGTGCCCTGATCCATGATTTGTAGGCTTTTTTTTCAATTCTCCAGCGATCCCATGCCTCTACAGTATTGGTGGCCTTTGCATGTCTTCTGAGAGTTCTCAAGCCGTTTTTCCTCCCCGCAGTTTCCATGTCATACTGGTGGATGCCAGATTTGGGAATAGCTAGGCCCGCTGCCGGATGATGCCTGTACTTTAGGAGCATGGGGAGGTAGTCCGGCCTGGCCGATGGCATGGTAGGTTGATCAGTCCCAAATTCAGCCACGTATTGATCGGTGATCGCTCTAATATTGGCCAGACTCAGTCGCAGGCGTGATTGTTGGGGATTTGTTTCTACCGATGGTGAATAATAGGTTGAATTCCTCGCTGAAGAGCTCCAAGAAGTGGTGAGCATGTTATGATCGCTGGCGGCCGTTTTAACCACCTTGAAGTCTTGAATTGCAGCACACAGAGCTTGTGACGCAAAAATGTAGTCCAAAGTGGCTGTCGACCGGCCCCTCTCCCAGGTCGGGATATGGGTCTGCCCTTCACGGATCCAGGCAACGTTGTGTAGGTTCCGGGATGCCATGAGGGTCATCCATGCTTGTCCTCTATGCTCTGCTTCTGTTGCCTCGGTTGATCTTTTAGGGACTGTCTTCTGCTGGCTGCACTTCGCGTTAAGATCACCGCATATTAGTATGAAGGGAGTATTCCATTCAATAAGGATCTCATTGATGACCTCCGCCATAGTTTGGCAGAAGAGTTGCGTTGTGGTTCTTTGCGGGTTCCAGTATGTAGTGATCAAAGCGAGTGGCGGAGATGGGAGCTTCTTTAACCGACGATTTAAAAGGTTCCGCAGCAGGGTTCCATTCAATTAGGACTGCCAATACTCCATATGATCTAGCTGTGGTTCTGAGCATTTTTAGATTTTGATCTGACCGTACACCAACGAGCAGACCTGCTGAGGGACGACCTAACAGCCCTTTTGTCGCCGGCGAGATCACAATGTCATACCCATCCATAGAGGGTGTATCCTGGAGCCAAGTTTCTTGCAAACAGAATATGTCAGTGTCCCAGGTCGAAGGTATTAGGGTCAGTCAGATGGGCATGACCTCTGGTATTCCAGGAGGCCAATGATAGGAGTTTATCACATAGTTGGACGTCGGCTTCTTTGGGTAATTGCTATCTGAGGCGATGTGATGAAAGAGCCCCTTTTATCCAGTCCCAAGGGCCAGTGTGAGGAACAGCTTTTTTCGGAACTGGCGACGGTGGTAGTTTAGGTTGCTCCCCCGATCTGTGAGGTGCATGATCTCTTCTTGGAGATTGATCTCGCCAGCTTAGCTTTCTTTGCGCCGTGCGGAGTCGCTGGTTTGAGGAATGCCGTAGACGCTGTCTAGCTTGGCCGTGAGTGTCGTTAGACCGTTTGGAGAATTGTGATGGCCCTCGAGGCGGGTTCGGAGAGCCCCCGGCGGGTCTTATGGGGCGATCAGGTGAATCTTGCCTCGACTTCCAGGTTCGTGATGGATAGAAAAAGTGTGCCTTCAATGACTCTCTTCGGTCGGTGTGCCGTTGGGATGGACTGTAGACATCCGGTCTTCCTTTTGTTGATTGTCGGTCCTGGGTATTATTCTTAAGGGCTGGAGTCTTTAATTCAGACAGTAGGAGGCCTTGCGCTTTAAGTTCATCGCTAGCTAGTGGGCCTATATCTTGAGTTGCAGAAGAATAAATGTGTAGGTATGCTTTGGCTTTATTGTCTCTGTGATAAGGCTCCACCCTCTTAAAGTCATCCGAAGTTAGTTTGCATAGCGAGGGTGTTGATGATGTAATTTTTAACACAGTTTTTCTATTCAAGATGATGTACTTATCTTTGCTGGAAAGTTGCTCTATTTTGAAGAGACGGGTAGAGTTACCCCTTGTGCAGATAGTCTGTTTGTCTGTTGCGCTTCTGGTTGTCCGCGTCTCCTGCGGTGACAACCTGGCTGAGTGAGTTCTCATCCTGGGTCTGCTTTGAGAATCCGTCGAGTGTCTTGATGGAGCTTCAGTGTGTAGGATCTGCGTTGTTTTAATCAGCTCAGGAGCCTCCCTCCGACTAGAGATGGGAGCCGCTCTGGAATTCAAGTTTGTCTCACAGGAAGTAGGGTCGTTCACAGGAGCGGGATGCCCCTTGCCAGGCGACGTGGCTGGTTGTATGCTTAAGGTCGAGCAGTATGCTGACGGTCTGGGAGACTGAGTAAGGTCCATCACGGAGCCTGAGCATGTGACTTTTTCAGCCGTGCATCCTGGAACTCTGGGGTTGAAAGGCAAGTCCTCCCGTGAGGGGCTACGTTCATTTAATTTGTCGACTGATGAGATTGATTGATCGATCCCGGTTAATTTCAGGATTTTCTTTCCTTTAGACAGGGGATGGGTCGAACCCGGGGAACTTCCCATAGCCAGATTTAAAATCGGAGTCGACAGGTTAGATGTTTGCGACACTTTTGCTTTGTGTAGAAACACTGGAGCAATTTCGTTTAGATATTTTTCCTGAGTCGTCTGCGTAGATTTGTGCTTTGTCAGTGGTGGTAGGGAGCCTTGTGTTGATGACAAAGCCGCAGACCGCTCCCGAGCCGAGGCTGCCGTCTCTTTTGTTAGGGGTAGGGATTCGTACTTTAGGTCGATAGCTGTTATATAGCCTTCTAAGAAGGTTAACTTCGACTGTATGCTTGCTAGGATGGCCGTGTTGTCTTTGGAAACGTCACTTAGCGTTTCATACAGCTTGCAGAAGGGGGCCATAGAGATGGTAATTGGCGACATTATTGTTGTCAGATCTTTTCTGGTGCTAGGTAAGTCTTTCTGAGATGATGTGGAGAAATCAGATCTTCCACTTGCTGTCGGGTCCCTTGGTCCTGGAGCCACCGGGTTCGCCAGGGAGTGTCTACGCCTGTTAATGCACTCTCCAGGCTCAGACGTACTAAGGGACTTCAGATTTAGGTCCCTTGTTTGAGATGGCTGCGTCAGGGCGTCTTGGTGCTTCGCAACAGGCAACGAGGTCGTCAGATGGTTCTTTATCCAGGGTTGAGGCGATTTTTCTCTTTGTGGACCTACTTTGGGGTGCAGCAAGTCAAAGATGTCTGAAAGAGGCTGGTATGAGGCCCTTTTGTTGGTTAATGGGTCGATCGTTGTAGTGATCGCCGGCCTTGGAAGCAGTGGCGATGGAACCTTCACCTGACCAAACTCTGATGGACTTGAAGCTGAGACCAGCCGTCTTGGCGTGACTAACGACGATACATTCGGTAGGACGGCTTCAGGTACCGTTCGGGTCACGGTGTCCGGATGGGCGAGTTCTAAATCAGACCGCGGGGGGGAAATTGGGTGGTAGATTAAGGGGTGGTGTAGTTAAAGCCGAGATTTCCCCGGGTAGCGTGCCCGGGAGGTTGGCGAGAGTGGAGATTGGCTTAGACTTAGACGCCTGAAGCGTCTCATCCAGGGCTTCAAGGATTTCCACATCCGAAAGTTCTGAGTCATTGGAGAGTTTCCTTTTGCCTTGCGTCTGGAAGAAATTCAGCAAAGCGTTCGACAGAAGTGGAGTAGGTAAAGTAGCTTTATTGTGGGTCTTCTTCTTCTGGCCTTGTTGCGGCACAGCCTTTTTAGGCTGTCTAGAGACGGCTGTAGGTTTGACTGTAAACAGTGATTCTATGGACTTGGGTGCGGAGTTGCCATTTTTTTTGAAAATAGGTCTCTTTTTCTTTGGGTGGGTTATCAATTTACGGCTACCCTTATCCGAGGCTGCAGAGCAAGGGTCAGAATCTGTCTCGCTAAGCTCTTCCAGGAGGGGATTCGAGGAGGTTGGATGATTATGCACGTCTGGGGACAGAATGACAGACGACCTTGCTTCCCCGATGTCTCGGATGTTGTCGGGAGGGGCTGGCGCCACACCCATCCTTGGTGGCGTGAAAGCGTCCGATGCGGGTTGCTGGATTGTCTTGACCGGGGTGGCAGGGGCCGTTGGGTTCTCCAAAAGCCCATCGCCGCCGCGGTAGAAAGGGCCCCGACTACCCGGCGCAGCCGGGTGAATCAAGGCCGTAATGATCTGAACATCCGGGATGGCCTGTAAAATGGGAAGCGGGGCCTGAGCTGGAAGGTTGGTGGCCAGGTGGAGTGACCGGTGGGCGACTTGTTGCTGGTGAGACAAGTCGGAGACACTTGAACTTTTTTGAAAGATAGTTGCCGGCCGATTTGGAGGAAGTTGAGGGTCGCATAAGACTTCACTTGCAGGTGGGCCCGCCCCCAGACCCCCTGACAGGGACCCTCCGGTCCCCGCACAGGGCTGGTCACTCGCCGAGGCGGTGCGGGGGTGGGCCGTGGTAGGTTCGGTATCCAAAGATTGCCACCGGCCCAGTCGGCCTCCAAGAGCTGTCTTTAGGAGCCTGTACTGACAGAGAGGTCCGTAGTTCCATAGGCGGGCCAAAAGTAGGTAGTACAGGTACGTTGCTTTGGCCCAGCGGGTCGAAAGATGGATTCTGTCCGTGATCGTTATCACTACCAGGCAGAGAGGTTTCTTTGGGGCACCCATGGTGAGCGTGACCCAGGTTTGTGTCAGATTGACTCAGATTTTCTTGAGAAGGCACATTGCTGGCCGCCGACGCTCTCACCGGGTGCCGGGAAGGGACAGAACCCGCGGCGCTGCTGGGAACCAACAGAGGCGCCGTCAATAAAGTTTTCTTTGTGCGGCTCCTTAGGAGACGTTGGTCCAAGTCTTCCTCCATCGGAGGTAGGACCCGGAGGGCAGAGGGGGGGGGGGGGGGAGAAGGGAGAAGAGGGGGAAGAGAAGGAAAAGAAGGGAGAGAAGGAGCGAAGAGGGAAGGGAAAGAGGAAGCTTGCAGAAAATAGGAGAGGGATAAGAAGAAGGGAGAGAGCAAAAGACAAGGCCAGGGGACAGAAGGGAAAGAGGGAAGTGGAAAGAAGGAAATGGGATGGAAGTGATGGGGGGGGAGGGGGGAACCAAGTCGGTAGTCGGTCTTTGTAACACTTCAAACCCACAGACCTCAACTGTGAACCAACAGTAGTGGAAAATCCTGGAGGCTTGAGCCCCGGGGCCAGAAGGGGCAGCAAGGAGCACAGAGCGCTGAGAACGGGAAACTCTGCCTGTAGTTCGTAGGGTCACAGCCAGTGTCGGGTTCGTAGGGTTCGTAGGGTCACAGCCAGCGCCAGCAGACACAGGTAGACAGAAGGGATCCTATCTCTTGGTCTTTATCTTTGTAGCACTTCAGTCCCTCAGACCGCTAGTCCTTGGTGGAGCCGCCAACCCCCAGCCCCCCGCTCCCGGAGCGGACTGGGGCAGACTGGAACTCAGCACGGAACTCCGCGCGGCCACGAGCTTTTTGAAGGGCAGTTGGGCTTTTTTCCTTAAAGGTGAAGCGCAGTGGGAGAGTGGAACACTGGTGTAGAATCACGTCCTCTCACAGCAGAGATCTGGGGCAGACTGGAACTCACCCATTGTTTATTAGTGGACTAGCCAATCCAGCTGTTGTTGCTTCCATTTGCATTTTAGCCCATTGTTTATTAGTGGACTAGCCCATCATACTGTTGATGCTGCCATTTGCATTTTAGCCCACTGTATTAGTGCACTACACCATCCTACTGTTGTTGCTGCCCTCTAGCCTACCACTTAATACTGGACTAGCCTACCTAGTTGCCACTGCTGCCCGAGACTTACCAACCCTTGGTCTACCTCTGGCCCATATTATCCTGTTATCCTATGCACACTAGCCCATTGCTATAGCATAGGCACCTAGCTACACTGAGTTTCTCAACAGCAGTCCTCTAGCCTCACCTTCATCGCTGCCCTTGTGGCCTTCCTCCGCAGAGTCACCCTAACCATGGCTACCATTCTGCCACTGTTCAATTCAATTGCCCCAACTCACTTGCTTCCCTCACTACATTCACCCCCATCACACATAGGGTCCACTACTGCCCCTAGCAATCATATTACAGGCAGTCCAAATAATCTTATGAGCCCTGCTGAATGGATCCAACTCTTTGCCTCACCTCCCACACCTTGGATACCATGCCCAGTGAGCATCAGCAATTTGAAACTAGGTTCTCATTTCATAAATTGCAAGACACCCACAAGGCCTTCTATTCGGCCTCCTGCATCCAAACTTAACACCTCCTAACTAACCTCTAAGCCCACCACTTGCCTAGCAAATGCCTCAGAGGCCACCGTTATATCCAGCCCTCTGCGTTCCATCCCCCAACCCTTGACTGAGCCTCAACCTCCTCTCCTATCCATCAAAGGAGCTCTCATTAATGCACAGTCCCTAGTCGCCCACGCACTGGATGTTGCTGACCTCATCTCTACTAACGGTCTGGACTTCGGATTTTGGGTGGGTGAATCTACCAAATAGGAGGCCAATCACTGATGTCTTCTCCCGCCCAGAGTCACATTTTTAGGATTAGTGATTCATTGTTCAATAACAAGGTGACTCACTGGTTTAGATCCAAAAGAGGCTGCTGTTCAAATATATGCAGACACACACTGATCTGTAAACGACACGCTCACTGAGGTAATGGCCAGAGGAATTATACTGAGGTGGTGTTGGGGTTCCAAGACCTGAAGCAAAGGCTATTGGCGATTTAGCAAAGATCTCTCCCACTAGGTGGGTTGGAAATTGCCAGCAGATTCTGTATCCCAATATCACAGGCAGGTACAGCCAGCAGGATTACATGGATAGAGGAGCAAGGCTCTAGCTCTTTCATCTGATAAACATAGACCCGACCACAGTGAGTCCCTGCATGTCAGTTGTGATGAATCCAATGGAGTCAGCACAGATTCTCCGACGGTGACCTCCTTCCATGTGGCCAGGAGACGGCAGCCGCTACCTGATCCTGACCCCGGGGGAAGTTCTAGGAGGTAGAATCACATTTGAGGAGACAAATAATGGGGAGATGTTATGACTTCATTGGACAAGACACAGTATTCTCCCCTTTCCCATGAGGAAGACCTTCTAATACCCGAGTTGGGCCTATTGTCATTCTGCTCAGGCACCTACCTTTGACCCAAACAACCAAAACTCACACATGACACCATTTGTTTCTAATGTGCCTTGATGTGAAATCTCTAAGAAAAAACATCAAAGAGTTTAGATGCCCAGAGACTATCTCGCCAGCCCAAAAATACCTCCACTGGCACCCGGTTGCTGCAAGGATCAAATTCAAATCCCTCCATCATCCATAAGGCTGTCTGGGGCCGAGGACCAATCTATCTACAGCTTGCTCTCAATAAATACACTCCTTCCAAATCTTTACGCTCCTCCGGCTCCAACTCTACGTGTCAGGCACTTTTTCTAATCAGCAAGCTAGGGGCATATCTCTCCTCGCCTGGCTCCATCCTGTGGAAGAGCCTCCCTCATCCTCTCCACCTTGAGCTGGATGTCCTGAAATTCCGGAAGCTCAAGACTTTCCTCTTCACCTCCTCCATCCACCTCTCACTCCTGTGCCAATACCCCACAGTCGCTAAGATTGGTGTCCTGGGCCCTTATGTGCCCTTCTGGGTCGAAGTTTTCCTCCCAATTGCCCTTGGCCTTCTGTCCTATCCCAGCACTTGCCTTCGGGCACCCACTGTCTTGTGTTTCGACAGGCCTGCACTTATTATTGCAGGTGATCACTCTGTACCAAGCGATCTCTGCCAAGCACATAATGCTGCACACACCTGACTTCTTGGCACTTCCCTCTGTTGAACTTCTATCACATACCCCCTTCCCTGTCCCTTCACTCTCCCTGCACTTGCACGTTCTCAATGCTCACAAGGACTAGTAGGACTGCCCCTTTCCTGTTCATCAGTTTCTTCCATTTGCCTTTATTCCCATGTTCACCTTCCCTCTACCCTGTGGGCGCTTTGAAACACAATTTCTTTAGGTTTAAGCGCCTTACAAATGCAAAATAAATAAATAAAACAAATAGAGTTAAAAGTCCAAAGACATCCATGGACTTCAACTTCCATAACCACTCAGGCACTGAGATGAGGAAGAAGATGAGGGAGTTTGTGCAAAGTGACAGGAGCTCGATGTGCAATATGCAGGCTAGTTGCTTTTCCAAGCCTTCAGTGCCCAGGACATTTAAAGATGGCAACCATGCTATTGAACCAAACACTTCGAGGCTCCTGAACGTGAGGCACACAGACAAGTCTGGTGGAACGTAGAAGGCTGCGGGGAAAATAAGATAAACACTGCACGTGAGCAAGCAGGGCCATGGACGCTGGATGCTGCACATGAGCTCCTGGATGCTGACCTGCTCAAATAGACTGCGTTTTGCAGTCCGGGCCAAGGGCAAAAGCTGGCGTGAGACCACAGAACTGCGCAGGAAACGGCAAGAATGTCCAAAGAGGCGTGAGCAGAGTTGGAGACGCTGGAAGGAACCAGTGATTCTGCCCAGGGCAGCTGGGGACCCCAGGGCGCTCCGACAGGTGCACAAACAAATGTTTGAATGGTAAGAAAAGGCAAAGTACAAACTCTGCACCTAATAAGAATGTTTGAATGCAGACAAGGCAAAGTACAAAGGCAAACCCCAATCAAGAACAGCTGCATGAGATGCCAGTGTGGGGGAAGAGGTTTGAACTGATGTTTCCATAGACCGATATACCCAACACCCCACAGTATATGCTATTGTGGTATAGCAAACGAACTGTGAAACACATACGAAGTCCTGGCAGGTGAGTACACCAGGCAGTTGAACTTGTATCACGGTACCTGGCAGGAGAGTATACTAGGTGATTTGCAAAATTACAAGAAATACTACAGATGGACTGCTACATAATGTATTGTTTAAACAAGAACCTTTTGAGTCCAGTGAAGACACAAAAGAACTGTTGACTAAAGAGACATTTTTGCCTTCCTGTTTAAGAATCCTGGGGAAGGGGACCACCCTCTGGATCTGAGGGTCTATACCTTTGAGAACATTTTCACTGGAGTCATTCTTATAGTTTTGAACACTTTTGCCAACATCAAGTTAAGGACATTCTTTGCCCTTTTTGTTGTTTTGTTTGTAGTGTGAGGGTCAGGATAGGATGTGTTGGACACAAGGACAACTTTTCAGTTACTGCCATTCTGACAGATCCTTAATTTTTGGTTTTCTAGGTAGGGAAGACCCTCTTTAAAGTTGGGCCAGTGAGGCATTTTTCCCAACCCATTTTAATTTAATAAAAATCTTGAACCAGAAACATGACAATTGTGTGTTCAGCTTTCATTTCTGACCTGTGAGGGTATTCTCACTTCTACTCCCTTGGGATCTTCTACACAGGTGGCCAGGGAAAGGCCATCGCTCTTGGATCCCAAACATGGGGGTGAAAAGGTGAGGATCACCTCGGTGGAGGGTCCTTGGAGGAATGGAAGGGAGATATACTTAGGGGAGACGCGGAAGAACCCTCCATTCCAAGGACAGTAATGGGCTATTGCTACACATGACCCCTGACCAAGAACAGGGTATGAGATGCCATCAGTCGTCCAGACATACCAGAGAGAGAGCAAAAAGGGTTAAATATAAGATGGGTGTGACATGGTATCTTCTTTTCTGGATCACAACCAACCCACCCTTCTCCAAACTTTAACGGTTATTGTAAACCAGCTCCCCTCATTTTGTCTCCGTTATGCCATTCTAGTACTGGGACGAGGAACAGACTACCAAGTCTCACACACCACTCTGGTACTGAAACGAGGACGAGAACCTCAGAGGAACACCACTACAAAGAACAGGAATGTCTCACTAATAAGCCTAAATATGGTCAGGCAAGTGGAAGAGGACTCACACCTGCAGCTCATTCACAAACCACAGTCGTATAAAAGGTTCAAAGCCAAAAGAGCACAGAGAGGAAGAGAAAGGCGAGACACTGATGCAAGCCTTTGGATGGAGATGTAGAGCTGACATGTGACAAGGAGCGGAATACCAGGGACTGCAGAGGCTGGCAGTCCGAACAGGGGAGGCATAAGAACAGGAGTTCTCTGGAGCAACTGCAAGGCAGAAGAAGGCAGGATGCTGAAGGGCCAGCCTAACGAAGAAGCAGAGTGCTTGTTAGCCCGTGGTACTGAGAGAGCACGGGTGTGCTTCAGGGGCAGAGGAGGGAACCCTCAGGCAATCAAGTTGTAGCAAGTCCAGCGCGATATGCAGGGAGCCTGCAGAGGAATCCGGTGAGTTTCAGAAACTAGGAAACCTGGTGTGAAACTGATCGCGAGTGCTGTAAAGGAACCAGTGATTCTTAAAGTATACATTGTAGCGGAGTGGTCACGTGGGTCTGAACCTGGACCGTGCACCTTGAGAAAAGAGAAGGAGCAGTTCTGAAAGGTTCCAATCTGCCAAATAGACATTTCAATGGAGTAAATAATAAGCAATCTTTATAGCTCAACTTTCTAAGCCTCTTTCAACATCAAGCTGAATCAAAATAAAGCAGCTGTTTCTTTTCTTCGAAATACAGAATTGAATGCAAACCAACCAACGTAAGGCGGAAGGTAAGCCAGAACTTTTGACTCTTTGGATCCTACTAAAAAAAAGAGAAGAATAGAAATCCATTGAACACTGAATGGGATAAAAACTAAAAGTATAATTGAAGTACTAAAGAAAACCACAGCTTCTGTTGTGAACTATTTTGAACTTGGGGAAGGGAATCCCAGTGCTTCTGTTGTGAACTATTTTAAGTATGGGGATGGGAACCCCGGGTCCTGATTCAAACTATTTCCCTTTTAGTCTACCGAGAATAATTTTGAGACTTTATAAAATTATTTCATACTTGGGGAAGGGGGTTAAAAAGAAGCCGCGAGCTGGAAGAGCTCAGAACTTTGGGTTAAACACGGTTTTCTTCTGGTTGCCGATATCTCCAACATTGTATATAATTAGTTGTGAGGGCAAGCATAGGTTTTGAACACAGTTGGGATTCCTTGACTCAGACGTTCCTTAGTTCTCTTCAGATAGGGAAATCCTACCTTAATTTAGGCAAAGTTAGACCTTTTTCCATCCTGACATTTAAGTGTTTATTTTGAAATTTTAATCTGTTTGTGTCCTCCATGATGCCTTCACATCCCTTACACAGTACACAGTTATGCTGGTGCAGGGGTAGAGAAGATTGCGGGGGCGATGGGCCAAACCCTGGTGAGGACCAACATAGGGGTTATAATAACTGACCAAGCTGGGTTTCGCAGGATCACTAAACCCATTGCTCACGTCGGGATGAATGACTCATGATGTGGATTGACTAAGCATGCACCCGGGTCCTGGGGCTGGCTTAGATAGAAGTACTGAGGGTTTATTATCTGGAACATAGCCAGGGCCTGAGGTGTATATAGTTCCTGGAATATTGCTGGGATGTGGAGACATGTGAACCACTAAGAATGGATAGGTTTCATTAGTTTCCTTGAGCTCATTTGCCTAAATGAAACATGGTTTCTGGTGACGCCAAATGTCCAGGGCTATGCCACCTTTGCTCATCCAGCTAGACAAGGCAAGGGTGGTAGGCTGAGTGGGGGGAGTACTGATCTGGATTAAAGTCTCACTATTCTCGTCAATAATGTGTATTGATAATGGTTGTGAAGAGATCCTGCAATTGCAAGTTAGTTTGAAAAGGGGGGTGGAGGGGTACCTTCTATTAATCTCTATTACCAACTCCTATAACCAACAAGCAGATGACGTGGGGATTCTTCACATCTTAAAAAATAGATTGGACTCCTGGAGAGAAAGGCAACCTCAGAATTTGAGAAGTTTAGTAGCAGGGGACTTCAACTTACAGTTCAAGGTCCTGGAGGTTATGGGGGATATTTGTGAAAATGAGGACCTGGCATGGGGGTAGGGTCTCTTACTGCCCCCATGTGAAAAGGGAATATTGCAGGCTGTCGAGGCAGCTAGTCTCTTCATGTCCTGTAGTATGAGGGCATGTAATGACAGATTTCCTAAGCATAGTGTGGCTGCAGTCACATTAGACAGTTGAGTGGGTAGTAGTCTAATTGACTACATACTAGTTGATATAGAATCTTAGGCTTTTCTTTTTTTAAAGGTTTGAGGTTTCATCTAGAGCAGACAGCAACCACCATCCGCTGGTGGTGACTGCTGCCTGCGCCAAGTTTGGTCTAGCCCAGGTGAGCAATATTGGCCATGGTATAGGTATTTCTATCGAAGGGCATGTTAGACAGGCAGTTAGGTGGCCTAAGCTTAAAATAGCCAAGGTCTTCCCACAAACATATAGTACTCTCCTCATGCTAGACATTGTTCTTTCGGAGGCCCAAGGCCCTGCTAATAGTGTAGTAGAAGCTCATATGGAAGTTACATCACAGCTAGGTTTTTTTTATACCACCAGAGCCAAGCTGGTGGAAAAGGCTTGCTTGAAGGCTAACCCTTGGTACGATAGGGACTGTAGGGAGGCAAAGGGCATACTAGTGCACAGAGCAAAAGAGGGTGCAGTAGTTGGGGCGAGGTCCACTGCAGTAGGCAAGGATGAATTAAAGGAATCTGTTGTAGAATAAGAAAGATACATGAGGAGCTGTGGAGCCATCTTTTATCAGCCATAAAAGATTAACACTACCAGAGGTTTTAGAAATGAGTAGAAGCAGGTAGTCCGGTAGAAGAAACCAAATTTGTTGGCTGTATTTTGGTGCAGGCATGGTACAACTATTTTCAACGGCTGTATCAGGGACGTCATTTCACCAAAATGCCAGGGGTAGTGGAAGTGGCATCACACGACTTTGACCCCTGATGACATCACAGGAAGTGATGTCATTTGACCCCACCACGAAGTGATATCGCAGGAAGCGATGGAACGCAACCTTTCACCCGTTGACAAAACAGGAAGCGACATCTCACAGCATTGAACACTACGAAAAGAACAAGTTACTTCTTACTTTGTAACGTTCTTTCAACGGGATGTTCCTCCGACGTATTCCTTATCTTTGATAATACGTTTCCAGCTTGCTGGCCTCGGAAATTCTTTCTGTAGAGGGCGCTGTGCGTCAACGTCCGCCGAGTCGATGTCCCTCGACGGCCACCGTATCGGCGCCGACGTCACCATGCCCATAAACAGCCACGCGCTGCGTCCGTTGCTCAGTTCCGTTTTGTAGCATAAGAAAAGTCATGCCTGAATTGGTTATTGACCTTGAAGGAGCGTAAGCTGCAACCACAAGGGAAGTATCACTGCGGGGATGGATGGGTGGGGCGATAAGGAATACGTCGGAGGAACATCCCGTCGAAAGAACGTTACAAAGTAAGAAGTAAATTGTTCTTCGAAGGGATTGTGTCCTCCGACGAATTCCTTATCTTTGATAGATTCCCATAGCAGTGGCATGTAATTGGAGGTGGGAGTGAGAATGTTATGTATCCCTTTAGGGATGGACCGAATGTAATACAGCCTTGCCAAATCTGGTCTCTTGACTAGTGGAGGAATCCAGATTGTAAAATTTTGTGAATTTATGTGCGGACGACAATGTGGCAGCCGCACATATGTCTCGGACCGGTACCCATCTTTGGAGAGCCGAAGAGGCTGCGATACCCCTGGTTGAATGAGCCCTGAGATTTTGGGGTGGCTCTTTCCCTGCCAGTTTCTAACATTCCAGAATGGCCAAAATAATCCACCTGGAGATGGTTTGTTTTGTTATGGGTAGTCCCAACTTGTGACCTGAGTAGCCTACAAACAGTTGGTCTGCTTGCCTGATCCTAGCCATTCTGCTGATGTAAAAGCTGAGAGCTCGCCTTGGGTCCAGCCTATGTAGCCTTTCTTCCTCTTTCCCCAGATGGGGAGGAGGGTAGAACGAAGGTAAGGTAATTTTCTGAGTAATATGAAATTCAGAAACCACCTTTGGGAGGAAATTAGGCTTCACCTGTAGGACAACTTTGTCCTTGTGGAAAAAATTGTATGTGGGGGTTTACAGGAGAGAGCTTGTAGCTCGCTCACCCTCCTAGCAGATGTTAGTGCTACCAATAGGACAGTTTTAAGCGTGAGAAATCTCAGCGAACAAGAGTGAAGTGGTTCGAATGGAGTGCCCATTAGGAAGTTTAAGACTAAATTTAAGTCCCATAAGGGAACCTGGAATGGTTTTGGAGGATAAACATTAGTTAATCCCTTGAGAAATTGTAGCACTAGAGGAAGTTTGAAATACGATGGTTCCTCCGCAGTGCGCTTGAAGATAGAAAGCGCTGCGAGATAGCCTTTTACAGTGCCAACTTGAAGGCCCGAGTTTGCCAAGTAGAGTAGAAACGATAACACCGTTGGTGTACCACATGAAAAAGGGTCGATATTCTCTTCCCTACACCAGCTGCAAAATGTGTTCCAACGGCAGCGGTATAAAGACTTTATTGCTGGCCTTCTGGCCGAAAGCAACACCTCCATGACATCATCAGGGAGATCCCAATCCTTGTACCTCACCCTTTCAGAAGCCAAGCGTGAAGGTTGAGGGTTCTGGTGTCTGGATGGAGAACCTGACCTCCCTTCTGCGAGAGAAGATTCTCTTTGAGTGGAAGACGGATTGGAGGGCAGATGGACATATCTAGAAGGTCCGGGTACCACATTCTCCTGGCCCAATCCGGGGCAATTAGGATCATGGTTTTCCGTAATCTTCTCAACCTCCTGATCATTTGAGGAATAACAGGGACTGGTGGGAACGCGTAAAGGAGTGGAAACTCCCAGTCCACTACGAACACATCTCCAGAGCTCCTCTCGGGGGAAATTCCCTTGAACAGAACAGATCGCACTTCCTGTTGGTGCTTGTGGCGAACAGATCCACCTGCCTGTGGATTGTTGTACTTGCCGCCATGGCCCTGCTGATACCGTCAGCGGAATCGATGCCAGTTTGAAGTGATTCGCACATGTCATCTTTGCCATCTTTAATAATGTTAAGGAAGGCTTCCTTTTCCTCTCCTTCGGGTATGCAGTCAGCCGCTGATGAAGCACACTCCCACAGTGTGTGACTGAACCTGGCGAGCGTACAGGTGGTGTTGATGGACTTCAACGCCATACTACAAGCAGAGAAGACTTTCTTCGCCATAGAATCGTACCTCTTGTCATCTCTATCCTGTGGGACAGTAGGGTAAGCGGTCCTACTGCTAGATGAAGTTGCCGCTTGAACCACCAGGCTCTCTGGAGCCTGGTGCTTTGATAAGTATTCAGGGTCAGCAGCCGCTACCCTATACTTGGCTGACAATCTTTTATTGACTGCAGGGATAACTTCAGGAGTTTCCCAATTAGATGTAATTTTCCTTTGTAAGGCTGCATGGAAGAGGACCACAGGGTCCTCCTGTGGACCTTTGTCTAACTTGTCTGTTAGGTCATCCTGTTGAAAAACAGGGCAAGGCGCAGACCAACCCATAAATTCAATAATTTTTGCCATAAGGTTTCTATAGGGTGTTTCGGCATGTTCCCCTGGGTCTGGCTTCACAAATTCCACTTCTGGGGAAGTGTCCAGCCCACTTGCCTCATGTAGTGACTCCTGTTGGTCCTTCAACCTTCTTTCCTCAGAGGTGAAATCCTCTGAAATAGGCAGTGTGGTCCTCTGTAACCCAAATGTTTCCTGGTCAGAATCTTCCCCCTCTTCATAAATGGAAGATAGTCCAGGGTACTCTGACCTCTGAAATGGTGTAAAACCCATTTCTAAGGCAGAAGGAGCCAAACTCGTCATTATTGGGCTAGAAAACGTCGATGTCGTCGACGCCGATGTGACAGGCTTGGAAGGCGCCGAGAACGGTGTCGAAAAAACTGGAAGGGGTCTCGAAGAACTCGAGAGGATCGGGATCCTACTCAAGGACATCGACGACGGTCTCGGCGTCGTGCCGGAGGCCCTTGGAATCACCGTTGGCTGTGGAGTAGCCTTGGTCTTCTCTTTCATTGGCGTCGATGTCGGCGTCGACGATGGCGTCGAGTCGATCGACCGATGCGTCGAGGAACCCTTCGTCAACGGCATCGATGGTGCCGATCCATGCGTCGAAGGAATCTTCGACGACAGCGTCGAAGATGGTGCCTTCTTACCCGATGGCTCGTGGCGCTCTCGGGTGGAATGTTTCGCCGGGTGCTGCGACTCGCAGCGTTTTGATTTTTGGGGTTTTTCACCCAGGGTATCACCCTCAGCTGTCTTCGAGGGGGTCGAGGCTGCTTTCTCGAAGACGCTTAACATTTTCTTTCTGAATTCCTCCCACTCAGCCTGAGAGCTGTGTTTTGTGGGACAGGAGACCTTTTCTGGGGAAACAGAAGACGAGGAAGGGGATCTTCGACGTCTCTTTTTTGAGTGTCTTGATCTCGACGAATGGTGGGAGCTACTTCGAGATCTAGAATGGGAATGTTTTCGACGGCGAGGAGACGAATGCCTCGGCTCAGCCGAAGAAATCTTCGAGGAGGTTTTGACTAACTTAGCTCTCTCGAGCTTCCCCTTGCGCTCCTTCAAGGCTTTCAACGTCATGGACATGCAGTCCTCACACTCCGAACAATGGTGCTCGGCTCCCAAGCACCACAAGCAGATCCTGTGGGGATCCGTTATCGACATTTTTTTACCGCAGTCTCGACATTTCTTGAAGCCGGATTGCAGCGTCATTGGTTCCGATGAAGATGCCATCGAGAATGAATAGGTATTATTCGAGTAGATATAGAGTTATCCTGACTGAACTGAGCAACGACGTCCGAGGCCCCACGAAGCACGGAAAAACTCAACTGAGCAACGGACGCAGCGCATGGCTATTTATGGGCATGGTGACGTCAGCGCCGATACGGTGGGCGTCGAGGGACATCGACTTGGCGGACGTCGACGCGCAGCGCCCTCTACAGAAAAAATTTCCGAGGCCAGCAAGCTGGAAACGTATTATCAAAGATAAGGACTATGTCCCTTCGAAATGTGGTTACAATATCACTATAATGTGATGTACATTTCATGCAAGAATGGATCGCCATATGTAGCGTTAAGATCAGTGTGTATGGGCCCATATTATCAAATTACTGTGAATGCAAGCAGACGTCCATGACCAAATGATAATGATGTGTTATCATAAAGCCCTTATGCTTAAGAGCTTTATATAGAAAAAATATACACCCGATATCATCCAACCTGTGTTTTACTCATTTATACTCATTTATCGACCTCAGAAGGATGAAAGGCTGAGTTGAGGCATTTAAGAACAGACTAAATCAGGGACTCACCCCATGAAGTGTGCCTGAAATAAACATTTAATGAGTCTAGCAATTATTGTATAGAATTCCAGAAAGACACATTATTTGGTTTCCCATTCTTTCTTATTTAGGGTCCGTGCTGAAAGTGTTAGACTTGTGGCACTCCTGTTCTTATTTTTCTTATTATTTTTTTTAAAGGGCCTGTACAAGAAATCCAGCCACTACAGGAGCTTGCATTACAAAAAACGAAAAAAAGAAAAAGAAATATATAATTTTCTTTTTTTTTTTTTTTTTACAGAGAGGTTGCCAGGGAGACCTCAGAGGCCCCTAAATGACGTCCCTGAGCTGTATCACGAAGACAGATTAGTGAAGGTCATGGCCCATGGGGAAGCAGGTCAACACCCAGGTTCTGTTGAGATTGAAGGAGGATAACTGACCTTTAGCCAGACGGATGTCTGTATAGCACTCATGACGCAAAAGGCCAGTAAAGCCCCAGGACTGGACACAATCCTGGTCGATTTTTACTTAGCTGAACCCACGATCTGGGTACCGAACTTGACCAAATTGTTTAATGATCTTATAATCTGGGACTGTACCAACATTGTGGACCAAGGCTGGGAACGCCCCCATCTTTAAGAAGGGGAGCAGGGATCAAACCTGCAATTCTAGGCCATTATCCCCATTAGATGTCGGTGGGACCCTTTTTTGCTAAGGCTGTACTGGGGCCTCTGGAGACTTGGACCAACAGAAAACATGCTATTCACCATCTGCAAGCTAGGTTCCAGATTAGCACTAGCAGAGTAGATCAAAGCCTTAAACTCCAGTTAGCAGACAGCAAACGTGTTATTGCATAAAATGCTTCTGTATACAATCTTTAGAAATGTAAAGATTGCTTTCGATAGAATTCAGCGGGCCAGTTTATGGGAAGTACTGAGGGTATGAACATGCCCCTGTCTTTGTTGAGAACCATCCAGGGGCTATATCAGAACAAAGAGGCAGTGGTCATGTGGAAGATGGACAGGAGCACAACCAAGCCCATAGGGATTGAGATGGGTGTTGGGCAAGGTTGTGTTTACGCCCCTAGGTTGTTCTGTTTATTCATTGATGGGATATGCAAGAGACTATTAGATACTCCTGCGGATGCTCCAACGTTAGCGATAGAATACCAATTCTCTCGTTTGCCGACGATGCAGTACTCATGTCTCTTACCCTTGGTGGACTTGCAGCAATTGATCAAATTTGTAGATTTTTGTACTGCCAATGTGTTGGCCATTAATGTTATCAAATTTTTTTAAAAAAGAGGGCCCTGGGTTCCCTCTGCCAGATATTAGTCCTGGTTACGAGAGCCTTACCCAGATTCTTTAGCTCACTATCTTTCACAGAGGAGAAATATCCAAAACATATCAGTCTTTGTCCTGCCCTGGGGCAGTCCAGCACAGAAATGCTCAGCAATTCTACTCTGAACAAGAGTACCAACAGCAACCTCAGATACATGCTGGATTGCCCGAGGGCAGGACAAAGACTGATATGTTTTGGATATTTCTCCTCTTTGAAATATAGTGAGCTAAAGAATCTGGGTAAGGCTCTCGTAACCAGGTCTAAAACCTGACAGAGGGACTCCCAGAACCCCCCTTGTTTTTTGCATTCATGTTAACAAGACAAAGTGTTTAGGGGAATCAGAATCAGCTTAGATCCAGGGTTAAACTGGAACTTGAAGGCAAACCCATCAAGCAAAAAGATGCATATTACCTGCGGTTGAGGGCAAGAGACTATTGTTGATGGGTAGCCCAGAATGAGAAATCATGCTGGTCCCTCAAGAGGTATAGTGGTGCAATTTCCAGGTTTGCTTGTAACCAATGGTGTGGACCAGTTAAGGTGTCGATTGAGGCTTATAAACAGTAGGCCAGGCAGAAAGCCCTGTATGGGGCCATGCAACCAAAAACTGTTTTATAAAACAAAGTGTTGGGTTTGCCAAATAGTGCCCCAAATGTTCGAGTTTTCCTGGAGTTTGATCTCCAGAGGATGGATTATTATGGAGATTTATTTAGATTTGTAAAGCGCCTTGAGACCCAAGGTAAACGGTTGCCATTAACAAACATGGACATCCAAGAGAAAACGAACATCAGTTAAAACCCAGTAGACTAGTAACACTAGGTAACACAAGGGAGAATGGGCATGAGAATAAAATGATCTAGAATACAAACAAATTTGAAAATTGCAACCGCAATGGTACAGGCAAAACGGCAAAAGAAGCACCAATCACTGAGAAGGGTTAAACAGGCAAATATAGGTCAGAATGTAGACCATAATCCAGAGCAAAAGAAAAATGTTCAGGATGATAAATTCCATACTATACTGAAACACTGCTTGGTATCAGACTACAAATTTCACATTACAAAAGCCTGTGGAAAGGTTTTTTCAAATACTCAAAAAGAGTGGCAGGTAACTAACCCCACACCCTACAAGTTTGCAATCCCTGTTCAGCGAACACAAACTATCTTAATTAATCCTCCAGAGAACTTTCAGGTCAGAGGTTCGATTAACCCAAGGTCCTTTGTCGTAGCCAAGTCAGAACTTTATTCCCCGACAGCTTCTCTACGTCTGATGAGAACGTTTCTTTGTTTCATAACAAGGGCTTTACCAGCCTTTTGCATCATCAGTGCTATATTGAAATCTGCAAAGGCAAGTAATCTTCCTTCGATTCGAACAGAACCTGGGTCATTACCTGCTTACCACAGGGCCATGACTTTTACTTCTCTATCTTCGTGATACAGCTGCCGACAATGGTTGTACCATACCTGCTCAGAAATACAGCCAACAAATTGTGTTTGTTCCACTGTACTCCCTTCTACTAATTTCCAAAATAAACCCCTGGTAGTCTTGATCCCGACTTAAGGTCTTATCCTTAATCTCCGGCATGTGGGTTTTACTAACGCACCCACTTTTAGGAATGCCAGGTTTAGTTTTAAATTAGTACGTCAGGCAAAGCAGGACGATGCTGGTTTTGGCTCTCCGGCTGCAGCCGGCAGTGTAGATGTCAAAGCTTATACTTGCTCTTCCGCTGCCCCAGGCAGAGATGGTGAAAAATCGTGTTGAGCTTTAAGCACCAAGAGACTGGTTTCTTTCTGGACTGTTTGACAAACCTGGTGTACCTTGTTATGCATTTGGTTGGTTTGACAAATATGGTCTATCTTGTCAGGCTGATAGTGCAACACACTTGTGTTCAGAGATTCCACCCATAGACACAAATGTGCAAAGTTATTACGCTGGTTGAGCTCATATGAGATGTTTGCCTTAACTGTATGCCATTGTGCAGGAGTAATTTGCTCGCTGTGAACACTATGATCAGCAGGTCCCACCGACCCCAAAGGAAATTGTGAAGCTAATTCCACAGTAGGCTTCTCCATTTTGTCCACAGAAGATTGTATAACCAGGGACAAAGGTGGTTAATCCAATGGTGCTTCCTGGTTGACCGCTTTCTTTTTCCATACTTGTTGTTTGGACGCCCAAGGGCAAGCCATAAACATCATTGTCATCAGAAGAGGGAGGAGGGGGGTCACCTGTTCTCACATTGTTTTGTATTTGTCATTTATATAGCGCCCTTTCCCCATTTGCATGGCCTCAATGCACTTTGTGGTTGGAATGCCCTCTCTGACCGCCGTACAAGTGTAGGAGGTTCTAAGAGTTTAACATTAAATGCTTGTATGCATTTTTGCCAGGTTAGGTCTTTGGTGGGCTGGCTAGGTGCCAGTAAGGAGCCCGGAAGGCAGAAACATGGTGGGTGCTGTTGGTGGTTTAGGGTAGAGAGCAAGTGCTGAAGATTCGATGTGTGCCCGGCTGAACCAAATTATTTTCATTGGTTGTCGGTGTATACTAATGGAAGAGGTGTTGAGGTATGTCAGGGGTTTCACTGTGGGCGGCTAGGTTTGCTGCTAGACCGGAAGAGCATAGCCATAGCTGCATTCTAGGGTGCATGGATGCACATGCCAAAGTTTGTTTCCTTCGGGCATTCAGTGCCAAAACCTCAGTCAGCAGATTCCTACTCGGTATTGGCAATGTAAGTGTCATACCATGCTGAGCAAGGGCTAAAATACAGCCACCCAGATGTAGGGCCTTCTTGATGGGGCCCTTTGGTTGCCCCCAAACCAGGAAGTGAGGAACAGGTGTGTAGGGGCGGTTGTCCCACTGAAGAGATAGATGTCATTTTCGAGGTGCAGGCCCCAGTAACGGGCATACGGAGAGTGAAAGGTCAACTTTCCAAAATGATTATGTGTTACCACAATACTCACTATGACCATATGGTCATTTCACGGCTTAGAAAGGACACTACCAGCAGTGATAACGGATGAGGCGGAGCAAATCGGTGTGAGAAGCCTGAGGGTGTTCTCACAAGTAGTCCCTGGAAATCCATTGCCCAGGTGGCCAGGGCAGGGACATCGCCCTTGGATCTCAACCCTGGGCGCAGACCAGCGAGGAAGCCTCACCTGGGAAGGGGGTCTTCGTGGACTGTGGGAAGGGCGCCCTAAACCATGACATGGTATCCCCCCGTTCTTTGCCCCAATATATCCTAGGGAGAACAAACCCTTTTACAACTCGACCCAAACAGTGTCTTTCCTTCCCATGACCCAAATCTAGGTAGCAGAATTCCTAGATCTCATTCCATCCGTCATGATCCTAGAGCGAGAAGGAACAGTTGATTACCCAAGAGGGAGAGGGAGGAAGGCGCAAGTAACACAAGATCAGAGCACTGATCCGTTTTATTCATCCTCTCCACATCATAAGGAATGCCACCCAGAACCCTATACACATAAGCCATTGGCAGACATAAAGAAGGGGACAACTAGGGGAAGAAGGAACTAGGAGATTTTCTTATACTCCCTGTCAATACCCTGATAAAATGATCAGCACTCACTCTAAATCTTATTACACCTCTAATCTCTTTCCCTCAGCCTCAAGGGGGTATTTTCAAACTCACTCATCTTCCTCTCCCCATTTTCAAGCAATACTGAGAAGAGGAGGAGGCAACTAACATCAGTAAAGACTACCAATAGGAAGAACATGAGGAAAATGAGGGGAAACCTACCCTATAAAGAATTCAAGTTGTCCCACTAATAGAGCCAGGCAGGGTCAGTCATTTAATAGTAACCATTCACACCTGACTCCACTTGACTGGCCTTTTCACTATAAAAAGGTGTGGTCTTGAACAGATGCATGAGCTGGTAGGAGACCAAGTTGGGAAGAGAGACAAGACGCCAGAACTGGCCAGGACCGCAGGTCAGTGACCAAGATGCTGAGAAAGTGCAGTTTGAAAGAGCAGAAGCATGGCGAGGGAGCCGTGTCTCCAGGGAGCCAAGAAGATTCTGTGTATGGGCGCCGAGGGGCGTGCTGGTCCCCTGCAGAACCTGCAAAGGCGAATGCTCATTCCCCTAGGCCGGTGAGACAGCCCAGGACTATCCGAAGGGCAGATGGTTGGACCCTGACCTCGGAACGAAGAGTCGTTGGAGAGCTGAAGTGCAGAAGTCAGCCCGGTTAGTGAGAGCATTGCAGAGCAGTATTGTGAAGAGCCTGATACAAAGTAACACTAGAAACGCGTAAGAAAGTAGACACCTTTTGTATAAATGTTAGCTTGAAGCTAAGGGAAGACTTCGACAATAGAAGGATGCAAAACAGTAAGCGAGAAATTAGGGAGACGCGCGTGTGTGAAATAACGAATGGAAAGAAGTTGGACAATTAAGTGATATGAGTGAAAAGAGGGCCAGAAGCCAGTGAAAGATGTTAAAGAGGTGAACTTTAAATTCAAGGTAGAAAGAAAAGTGAAGCACTAAGAAGTGTTTTTATGAACAAGCATTAATCTGATGAAGATTGAACTGTCATCAAGGGTCAAAGCTAGGCACTTGGTCGCGTGCAAGAGGGTGTCGATTTTCTGGTTCCAACATATAAGAAAGGAATTTAATGCTGTGGGGCTGAATGCTTTCTAGCTTGAGCAGATGATGATTAATTCCTCATCTAAGGGCCTATTGAAATATATGTTGAGAGAAAATGTGATTTGGATATTCTGAACAAAGTGAATCAGAATTTTAGGCCCAGGGATTACTGCGAACAAAAGACTACTTTCTTTCTTTTTAGCAAATCAGTAAACCAAGTAATATGTATACCACTTGTTAAAAGATGGCCAAAATATTAATTGCAAGCAGTTCTTACTCTTTTATAAACACAAGGTTGGGGAATGGAAGGCATTCAAAAAGGCGCATTGTTCACACAAAGATACCAAAAGCATGCAGCAAACATACCTCATAACTACATATACACTCCAGACAATCAGATTTTGTTACATTGAGGTAGACATATGCCAGGGAGCATATAGAATAAAATAAAGTACATATTAGAGTTCTCATTTACAGGCTAAATGTCTCCACAGTAGGGCTAACAGAACAGATGAGATCTTTGAAAATAAAGAGAATGGGCAATTTGGCCACAAGAAAAAACAGGTAACAAAAGTCAACCTTGCAAAGTTAAAAGTAACTTCATTATCAAGGTTTTCCTATAAATAAAATAGTGTCAATTTTATAAGAGCATGTTGCTGCTCTAATTTCCTGTATATAATAATTACATGTGAGACATGGTAATGTTTTTCTCCATCTGATAGCACAATTTGAAACCATTTAAATGTATTTGAACCAGAGAAGTACACCGTAATAAATGTATTAAGGCTATTATTTTTTTATTAAGTGTCTTTGGTCACGTTAATGACCTTTTACACTCCAATACAACCAAATAAAAAATGAAGCCACTTAACGACAGTCAATCTCTTGACAATTCGTCAATGTTTCATAATTTCCTAGATTTTATATATTAATATCAAACTCAAATATTCCCGACCAAGATATCAATTTGATTTATTTCCCCCATATTTATATGTTAGCGCCCTGAAGAAACATGCAGTGGATTTTTATTCACTCCTGTGTGAAACCTTAATTTATTGTGCATTACAGTTTACATTTAAACCTTTTTACACTAATTACACAATTTAAAAAAACTTATCATTATCACATTTAACATGCTATGTAAAATCCTCCCTCAAATGTGCAACATTTATAATCTAAAAATATACTAAAATGATACAAAGACCCTTGCCTCATTATCTTCATATTTCATAAAAACATTAAATAACCCAATCCTCCAGTATCTCAATTAAATTCCAAATACATTAATTAAAACATTTAAAATCTGTGCTAAAACCTTGTTAATTACATAATTCCAAATGTATCAAGCTGCACGAATCAAGGAGCAAGATGACATTAAATATAGATTTCCATAACAGCGTCTCCTTTCCCCTGGCCCCCATCTGCCCCATTACACAAGAGCATTTCAGATCAAATTCTTTTACAATGGGACATCCAGTCAATGGGTGTTGTATGGTTTCTAGATACAGGTTAAATAATCTGCATAATCTGTTGTCCATGGGGAGATTCAATCTCGGGCCTATCCTCATTAAAGATGGTACAGGGTTAAATCTGAGCTATAAACCAAAAAGTCTCAACCAGGGAACATCCCATAGGAGAAAGTATGGAAATGGAGCGAGGTACAGAAATCGCTGGTCAATATGCGTTTGAGAAGTAATTTTCCCCAGGAGATATTCAATATTAGCCATTCGATCCCATTCATGGGCCTTCAAGATCTTTTTCTTGACTAAGGTCTCATTCTCAGAGTAATCCACATACAAAACAATTTTACTATGGAATTCCTCTATGTACGCCTTCCACTGGTTCATTTGAACAGTCAGCAGTATGTCCCTCCATTGTATTATTGTACTAGCCAAATTGTGTCACAGAAGGATCATTTAATATATTATGCATTAGTATAATTCTCCTCATGTTAAGTGTCTTCGTTAGTGAGACCAGTCCCAATTCTAAATCAATAGCCTCAAGGAGTACCTTGGGGGAGACGAAACGCACGTCAAATGTTCGCTTCTAAAATCATAAGCCATTTCAATAGGTTTTCCTTGCGCATCGCCAAGCCATATAATATACTTGGTACATACTAGAACGATACACATAAATTAGGTCCTTGATAGGAAAACTAGCTATGACTAAGGCTGGCTGCTCCATCATCCCATACTTCCTCAAAGCACCAGTAGTGATGTCATCTTTATTGGTTTGCGTTGGGGTGAAATGTGCACTGAAATATACATAAGCACTTCCTTTTTCTATTGGCTCTTGACCGACTTTCCACACAAAATATCTAGCTAATCCCTTCCAACCAACCTCCATAAACTGTCTTTACTTTGTTCAGTTCTAGCCCATTATTTTTGGAACAACAGTATAGCCTAATCAATGCTCTTTGTAAGCCGACGGGAGCTCTATCAAGAATGATTGTGTCATCGAGATACATGAGACAACCCATTTGCCTATTACCTACGTTAGGCCGGAAGGAATCGCAAGCATCTTAAGTGTCCCCTAAATCGGCTACGTAAAGATTAAATGGCGCCAGGACACAACCTTGCTTCAGGCCATTACTTGTTTAAATATAATTTGGTATAAAACCCTCTACACTAGTTCCGACAGCAACCAATGACGCAGAGTAACAAAGCTTGATCAGATACAAAGGTGCCCCAGCAATATCCCAGTTTGTTAATTTGGCCATAGTCTGGTTCGGTCCATGACTGGTTTCAATTTGCAAATCATTTAGCCTAGTTTTTATTCAACATTATGCGTCCTACCTAATTCAAAGAAATACCCCTTTCAGAGGTAATTTGATACATATGACATGATAAAATCAGCAACATTACTGTCATGGAGATTTAACCAGGCACAGTTTTTGTCCCATTCAGAAACAGGAAATTCAACCATAGCCATATCCTTAGATCCTTCATAGTTATTATTTTCAATACTTCTTGTCTATTTAAGAAGGGAGTGTCAACTATAGCAAAAATATTGGTCATTGTTATTGATTTCCTGTCCACTTCTGTAAGAGTTAAATTCTTTGCTTTTTGCCTCATTAAAGATATTCCATCCGTTCTTTTAGTGGCAACAGTTTCTATAGCTTCATTAGACCATCCTTCCAGATTAGAAACGGTGTCCACTTCAACCAATGAAGTCTACATAGTATCCCCATAGGTCTCCTCCTCAGTGTTTGTTGTTAGGGGCACTTGAAGATTTGATGCACTGGTTATGCAGGATCTTGTCTGTCAGACCCACCCATCCAGGGTGCCGGCCCTTTCTGTGTCAATGTCTTCCTACTACCATCCTCCTGTTCTTCTACAGCCTCTCGAACGTCAATGACTGTACAAATACATCCACACCACTGAGCTGCAACCTCTGCCGGAGCGTATGCATTTTTACTCTGCTTGCTTCCATTTTTTTCCCCACATTTTTTAATTTGGACTTATTTCTCCTAGCAAGTCTTCGTTTGGGGCCATAGTAAGCTGTGATAATAGGTGTCAATTTTTCCTCTGCAGCTTCTGAGACTTCTGCTGAGAAAAGTTGCATTACCGCCGATGTTTCCGGCCTGCTTTCAGGCACGATGTAATGAGACCTTCCCTCTTGATATTGGAGGTATTCACTATCCCAGCTTCCTCCCCTCCACTTTCTACTATCAATTTTTTTCCTCCGACTACTGTAAGGATCAAGCACTCTCCTTTATGTTGTTGCTGATCTTCTCCACTCACAAAAGTCGAGCAGTGCAGTTCCAATTGATCTCATGTTTTTTCAAGGCACTGTATCTGATCTATGCAAAGTTTTTGACTCGTATATATTTCCAAGCACAGTGCTGCAATAGCTTTAAGTAATGACCTCGTCATCCAGCGACTTCTCTGTTGTCAGCCCCCTCATTCTAACTGTTTTATTCATATAGCCAGTACTGTCAGAGGAGCTTCTCAATATGGAGCTTACACTTGAAACCTACATATCCCTTAAAGTTCAAGGCTCACTAGCACCCATTATGTTCTCGAGAGACTCCTGGTCACATGCAGGCCGGGTAGAACAGTGAACTTTTTTAGCGTTGGCTGCCTTTTTCTCCGGGTTCTGATAGACCCTTGGTTTTGGGGTTAGAATGCACAGGCACTTAGTAATTCTACTCGTATGAGTGCTGAGATTTAGCCCGGCTACCTGTACCTCATTCATTGTAGCCGTATGCACGCTGATTGTTTGCTCAGAAAATTTCTCACTCGCCATCACACCGTGGGTTTTACGTCTTGTCACATTTCTGCTAAATCAATTATGTCAGTACCCCCTTGTTCCCAACCACTGTGGGCTTCTCTCCTACCCTCAAAAACAATGCTGTGGCAGGTACACAGTCATCACGTTAGAGCAAGGTAGAATATGGTAAATTCCTTTTTACTTCACCTGGGATTCAGTGACTTTCAAGCACAGTTTGAGAGTCTTACCAACCGAATTATCAGCAGCTGTAGCTAAAAGCTTGCTGAGAAACGCCCACCATCTGCAGACTGCACTCCTCTATGCTCGCTTCGCACGCTGCCTGGCTTTTATAGGCTTGTAGATTTAAAGCACCAGCAGTCAAAAACTGGAAACAAAGTCTATTGAAAAACTCCCAAAGTAGAAGGCACCTCCTTAGCCGACTGCACTCCTCCGCACTTGCTTTTGCGCTGTGTAGTCTGATGTAAAACTGGTTATTTGTCACAACAAGAGGGCACAAAGAATTGTACATGCATTTGGATTTCAACATGGTTCATAAACAAAACTTTTTGAAATACAATTATTGTAACCCAGTGATCTAAATGA
The DNA here is from genome assembly GCF_040938575.1 of Ambystoma mexicanum. NCBI lineage: Eukaryota > Metazoa > Chordata > Amphibia > Caudata > Ambystomatidae > Ambystoma > Ambystoma mexicanum. The sequence goes on from NC_090932.1 coordinate 530,130,691, forward strand.
CCCCCAAGGATATGGAATCCATAAGCAAGGGTTGACCATGTATATTCTGTTCAAGTTAAGCTTTTAAAAAATTAAAACAACCTGGTTTCAATAAAACAATTTCATTATCAGTCCATTAGAGTTACTCCGAACCAGTCCATACTAGTTCCTTTGGTCATCTTGGCAGGTGCGCTACTCCCAGAGTATCGGTTGTAGCCTATATATGCACATTAAAACGTATTCCGCAGGATAGCCTGAAACACTGGTCATTAAGTGATTCATTAGTGTGGCAAGGTTCATCGCCTTTCCAGATACAAAGTGACCTGAAGTGTGATTTTGAAGGATTGGTTTATTATCAATTAGTCAAAGAGCTTAGGCCTAGGACAGACCTCCAATATCGGTTTCATTCAAAGTGAGAGGTAATTGGAGTAAGACCTCCGGCCACCTGTAATGTAGGCACTCTTTCTTCCTCCAGCTCAAGGAGGAGATTTCAGACCTCTTGTTCTAGCAAACACTGTTGATTCTATCAAAGTGATTTTGAGAGGGTCATACGTAGGGTGATGACCAACTCCAATATGTGCTTGTGCTCCATTATTTCGAGCACCTAGAAGTCTGTTATTTGCATACATGCCAGTAGAAGGACTGTGACCTTCCTCACACTACTGTGCTGAAGATTGGGTAGTTGCCCTGCTCAAAATCAAATGACTGTTTGAGAACCAGGGATGTTCCAATCCTTTTGAGAAGATTTGCAGTAGGAGAATTGCTATTTCTGGCACCGTGATGGCATACACAACTGATGGTGCACCTAGAAAACATCTGGTAAGACCTATACCTGAATACCAGTCAGTCAGTAAGGCTTTATTCAGTAGGTTTGCCTACCTTGGATCCCCAAAAGGAACAAAAGGGCCTACCTTCCCTCTGAAAAAACATTGCCAAAGCTGTGCCAATATAAGTTGCAATATCCTTGAGGGCATCACCCCACTAATTTCCTGAAGAGTTCCTTGCCATCATGCAGCAGAGATAGGTTGCATCTGCCAAAATCTGTATCTGTAAAGTTAAGCCCTGAATAAATGCAATAGTTGGAGGAAGTCTGCCCCTTCCTCAGATAAATGGTCTATATTAATGCATATCGTTTGGGGGATGTTGCACCAGATGTGAAATCTTGTACCAAATCTCATGGTAGTAACTGTTTGTAACCGCCATGGCGTTAACTGCCAAGGTTGTTAAAGAGGTAGCTGCAGAGACCTTCCATTTTAGGATCTCCAGCTTCCGGGCTTCTTTATCAATCGACAGAAATGCTTGATCGAGTGCTTACTGACTGTCATTGTGAAGAGCGGAGTCAGGCTTGGGATACCCGCTGAAGAATAACCTATCTTTTGAGCCCTTCTTACTTGTACTTACTTGTTGTAGTTGTATGGGGTGCAGGTAGCCGTATCAAGGAATTTCGAATTAGCACTCAAAGTCTTGCATAGTAAAATCTGGAATACGGATGGTTGCGATTGAAAGGAAACAAAAGCAGATGCGCACAAAGATGCAAGATTTACTGAAGAAGAGACTGCTATTCTAGTCTCTCATAATATAGGGCTGCAGAATCCTAGATTATGAGAGACTAGAATAGCAGTCTCTGCCTTCGGTAGATAGAATGAAATACTAGTTGAATAGATAAATACATAATGTGGAAATTAGTCAATTTGTACGTAAACAATTAATTTGTCACGTACTAACCCCACCTTATTTGGTAATTTGTGGAAAGTGCACATGAAGTCTCTTAACTGTTTTTATGATTGATAAATTGATTTATGAATAAACTTTGTTTTAAGTGAAATAGTTAGAAAGACATGGTAGGTGTTTTTGTCTAATTTAGGTAACAACACAAATGTGAAAGACTGTCCGATATGCAGCGGATGTAGAGAGGTAATCGGTCCCACTTTATTACTGTTCTGCAACGTCATGTGGCGACAGCAGAAGCTCCACATCATCAGATGCCCGGATGATGTGGAGAATCCTGTGGATTCCCCACTAAAACCCAGCCTATAATCTGCTCCCAAGTGGCCAGGAGAGGGCAGACGCTTCCTGATCCCAATCCTAGGGCTGATGTACTGCAGGAGGATCACCTGTGTGGAGTCCAGGACCAGGGTAGTGGGGTGATTTCACAGGGTGAGACAGTATTTCTCCTTGGAGAGAAACACCCTTGCCACCGGGTTACAGAAGGAATTGGCTTATTGCCATTTTGGTATATCTCGACCTCCGATTAAGAATGGAAGGGAGAACTACACTGGTTGGATCCAACAAAGTGCTGTCTCCAAATAACAGGTCTGTTGTAACCCTAAAATCATGTATCCTGCCCAATGCCAAAGGAATACCAAAAGGAATGACGGAAATATAGATGTTTCTGTCCCACCCGTCTCTAACAGTATTAAACCCTACAATCCATCTCTTAATAAAATCAGGGGAAGTAACAACATTGTTAGAACTAATAATGTCCCAGAGTCCCTTGGGGAATAGGGCTGAAGAGGCATGTAGAGCTAAAGGACAGGCAGTCAAGCCTAACAGCCTGTGGCAGGGTCAGGCAAACTAAGGGCCTGCAGCTGTAGCAAATTAACCCACCTGAGGGGCATAAAAGGCGGCTGCAGGAAGGAGCAGCTGTCACGACCCCCATCCAAAAGACCCCCTGGCAAGCCCATGGGCCAGGAAGCGTCTCCACTAAAACCAGGCATCCTTGGCCCAGGCCTTCTTGGGGCCAGTCCTGTCGCCTTTGGCGCCAGGCTCATACTTGATAAAGGACTTGTATTGGGAACTACTTTGTTTCAGTTTCAATCAACATGGAGGCATCCACATAGCTTGGCTCCTTGGAACCAAGCTATGCGGTATAGTATTTTTGGGTGTGGTACCATAGGAACTATTTTACCTGGACTACTTTCTTGAAGCGATTTAAACCAAGCCCGACTGGGATAACATGCTTCGCGTTACTTTGCAATTCTGCAACGTGACGCTCACCGTGTTCAGCTGCACCCGCGAACCTCGGAAGAACAGCATCTGTAAAGGAGAAAAAGGACATTGTTAGCAGCAGCACCTTACCTGTAATTTCATTGTTAGCTGTCCATGGCTCTTGAGATCAGCATCCTGGAACCAGCGCTCCTCCCAAACCGACGGATCTGCAAAAAAGGAAGAAACAAGGCATTAGACATTTTTATAATTTAATGAATGGTGCCGAAAGCTTACCTCGCAAGCCGCTCCGACCAGCATCGCCTCAGGAATTCCATGCACCTGGTGATCACTGTGACCTGTGGGAAGACAACAGGTTAGCAAGAGGCAAGGCATCATAGCGCTGCGCTTAGCGCCTACTCACCGCATCAAAGCACTCTAAAAACGCCATTACTTACCGGCGAGAACCAATTCAGTCTATGCCACATATTGGACTTCCGCGCATCTAAGGAAAAGAAAATACATTAGTTAAACCGAAAAGGCATGCAAGGACTATAATATAGCACAGCAATAAGACCTATCTGAAAGACTCAAAGCGGGCCAGCATCAGTGAAGTAACTCTATCGCAAACGCCCACCAAGCTCAACGCACCCCTGCCAAGAAGGCAGGACGGAGAACACACCTGCATTAAAAACAAGGTGAGGAGAGGTCCAGTGGGGCTGTGGGTATACGGGGCGGAGGGGGACTGTTTAACCCATTTGCCCAGTCTTGAACATTGCCCACCTGTATTCCAGGCAGAACCCTCCCGCTGGTCACACCTGGGCACCGCAGATAAGGATACCTGAGTCCCAACTGCTGGATGGCATCCCTGTGGAACCAGGTGAGCGTAACTACAGCAGAAATAAGCTGGAGCAGGAGCTGGAAGGTCGGCAGCAGTAGAAGAGGAAGCATAGCACAAGGCTGGCAGATCACTAGGAAGTGTGACCACAGAACGGACGCCGGAGTGAAACAAAAGCCGATTTCACCTGCAGGCTCCGAGTTGGCCCTGTGCTCACAAACCCTACTTTGCTGTGGTTGCACCAGAAGAGACTGGGAGAAACGAGCAGTCTTTCCAGGTGCGCCTAATTGCTGTGAATGCAGAGCTCAAGTCGTGCATCCACCCAAAGCCCATGTGCAGAAGCAAGCCCAGGGAAGCTGGAGCAAAGAAGACTCTCCATTTCTGAGGCCAGTCCCCAGACGCCTTTTCTGCAGAGGGGTGTGGGTTTCAAGAGAGCCTGTAGCAGAAGTAGGAGAACTAAGAAAGTTGGGAAGCGAAAACCGCCCGCAAACGCTTTGACTTTGGAGCCAGTAATTGAAGCACCATACTCCCAAAGCACAAGAATTACCTTCGATAACTGTAGCAATGCGGGTGAAGTTGTTCGCAGTCTTTCATAACAAAGGGAATTTGTATCACGCGTTTTCAGCACAAGGTAAAGTGCATGCGTAAGAAGAAAATCTTTATTTTCCCATTGTTGCCTTTCAAACCATTACTGGGATGTCACTTCTCTCCTATTAAGCAGGACAACCTTATTGGTAATTGGTCAAGAAGTAGTAATTGAATTTCCCAAAGTGTTACAAGAATATTTCACATCAAAGAGAGGTCAAGTATGAGGAACTGTTTCCCAATCCTTGTTAAAGTAGAACTCTGCCAGAAAAAAACGGAACGCAAGTTTGTAAGCTGAAGTTGATCATCAAAGAGAAAAAGCGTATACTTAAATTCATTTTCAGAAGTGAAAACTGACTCTTGTAACATTCAGAACAAATACTTAAGATTTGTAGAAGTTGGGGGGCGCTGTTGCGCACGTTGGAAATGGCCGCCTGATCTAAGCGCTCCCGCTCCACCGAGAAATCCTGAGCTAGTTTATCCGTCCAGCGCTGCCTGTTTCGGCTCGGACGGGCTGGGGTGCTTGCCCGGCCGCCCGTGGGTGACCAGACGAAATCCTGAGGCCCGGGGTCCGGGGTCGCCGGAGTTACGGCACGATTCAGTTTGACCGGCGCTGGAGCGACAGGTATCTGGAGGCGAGCTCCAGAGCAGTCTACTACAGAGCCGCGGCGCGGCCGGAACAGCTGGGCCCAAAAGGGGAGGATCGTTGTCCCGGCTCTGCCCTGACACTCTTCTGGCGACACGATACGGCTTCTGGGCTGCTGCGGTGTGGACGACTCTCCGGCCCGTAACTGCTCAAAGCCCGACCCGGCCCCGGTGGTGGTTCCGCAGATGCTCAGCCCCATAGAACTCTTTACAAATCCTACAGAGCGCTGCGGGACGAGGCACCCGAAGTGAATCGCAGTAGTAATACCCACACGGATGACCGGTAAGGAGACGAGGCTGGGCGGAGAGGGGGCCCCGCGGGTTGCCACGGGGTTGGCCGGGCAGCAACTAAATCAGACCCGCAACACCCTTGTTGAGGCGGTGTGCTCAAGTCTCCGAGCGGATGGGAAACCAAACCCCTACTGATAACTGGAACACGGTGTTCTGTGCCACCTGGAACGCCATTACTCATGGGGGAACCACAGAGGCCGGCTAAGGGCACCAAGACTCGGGGGAAGCCGAGGAAGGGCCCTATGGACGCCTACACGGGGGGTCAGGGACAGGCCATATCGGCCGACGCCCACTCGGCCGACACCGAGATCCCCGCTGCTGAATCCAGTGAGAATTTGGACAACCTAACAGATATAGTTCAAAACGGGTTCCGCTCGATAAACACAAAGCTGGATGACATAGTCTCTACCATCGGCTCCTTAAAGGCTAGAGTGGAGAAGGAAAGCCTACGCATAACGGAAACTGAAACCCGTATCAGCACTAATGAAGACGTTATCGCGCACCATAGCCGCGATATCACCCAAATTAAGGAAAGTATGACGAAGCTACGGAGCAAGTGCGAGGACCTAGAATCGCGCAATAATATTTGTGTGGTGGGCGTAGCGGAATCTTTTGGAAAGGCCCAAATGGAGACACATCTTGAGACACTGCTTAAAACCCTGTTTGGGCCGGAGGCCTTCTCTGGACAATTTTTGGTGGAACGAGCACATCGTACGCTGGCCCCTGAACCTAAACCAGGCACGCCACCACGCATCATAATCGCTCGGCTTCTAAACTATAGACAGACACACAATCCTACGAAAAGCAAGAGAGGCGGGAACCCTCTACTATGAGGAAAGTCACATACATTATTATCCTGATTTCTCCTCTGGAGTACAACGAGCAGAAGGTCCTATGAGCCAATCAAGAAGCTCCTAAGAGAGCGCCATATCCCATACGCTTTAATGTTCCCGGCAAAAATGAGGCTTCAACATGCGGGCAGGGCCCATTTCTTCGAGTCCCCAGCGGAGGCCATGCATTATATTGAAACTTCCATACCCCTTCCTCCCGGAGGGGGCAGACCAGCACAAAATAACAGGCCCAGACCCGTGGAATGAGAAACACTTGCATGTCGACCCGGCGTGGGCCCGGGGCCCATATGAATAACTGATTAAGGTACACCAGGCACTTTGGTTGGTGGAGCTGTTGGACCTGATCGGTGGCCATGTGAAGCAACATGGCCACCCGTGGAATGTTCCATAAGTTGTATGGGCTACATCGTCAAGTTAGGGGTGATGAGGGGGGACGGGTGGGACAGGGTGGAGGGGAAGTAATGTTTAGTTGTTGGATGGACTCAAGGGGACATTTTGTTGAAAGTTTTGGCTGCCTTCCGGAGCTACCTCTGAAAGGAGGATGGAGGGGGACGGCCTGTTGGTGGAAAAGTAAAATTTTGGTCACGGCTGGGCTGGCACTGTCTACATGGCACGAACACTATGCGCTTGTCAGATTTGGAAATGGCTAATGTGGCATCTCGGGTCCCCGGGGACGGGCTGCAGGTCAAGCTGCTGACGTGTAATGTGAGGGGATTGAACAATCCAGTTAAGGTTAGGAAGATATCCAACTACGTCTCCAGGCATAATCCACAAATACTGATGCTGCAGGAAACCCATGCAGTGGGGACAGCTAACTCTCACATCCTGCCCGGATGGGGTCCACAGAGGTACCACACGGACTACTCTACCCAGTCCAGAGGGGTTATCACCCTTATTCACCCAAGCCTTGGGTTCCGGGTTGGTGGGCACAAGGTCGATCCCCAGCGGAGATTTGTCATGGTCTGGGGGGAGGTGGCTAACCAACAGCTTCTCCTGGTTAATACATACGGTCCCAACATTGATGACCCGGCCTTCTACCTGGATATATATCAGATGGTTATAGCATTGGATGTCTCGGGTGTCTTGTGGAGGGGGGGGGGGGGGGGGGGGGGGGGACTTCAACCTGACCATTGATCCGGTTCTTGATAGATCTGTAACGCTCACCTGACTCCCACGGAGGCGCTGGCCTGGTTCGCGCTGCTGTGACCTCTTCTAAGGTTATGCGCAGGGTTCGGAAGACGGACTGGACCGGGCCCCCAAATCTGGCTTGTCTGGCTCGCAGAAGTATCCTTCTGTAGGCGAAAATAGGGTATTAACTCTCTGCGGGGTAATGCAATCGGCCTCCCACTTTCCCCTCTCACCCTCCTTGAAACCCTTCTGTGATTCCTCGTAGCGCCTCACCTTAGGGTCTGAAAGGACAAGCTCTCCATCCTGCTTCTGATGCAGGGGCGCGTTGGTACCCAGTTACTTCACTGGATTTTCGGATTGGTGAGAACCAAACTTGCTTGGCTTCCAGGTAAGTTTTTTGATAAGAGGTTCCCCTTGTGTCCATGCATTAATGTACTAATGCTAGTGTCTTTTTCCCCATAGGGGCCGGGGTACGGAATGCCGGGGAACAGGCACCGACCCGAGATGAGAGGTGAAATCCTTGTAGAAATCAGGTAAGTCTTTAATGAGCGTTTTTTGGTAATGTCTTTTCATTCGCTCATTAACACTGATGTCTCTTTTTCCCCTTAGGGGCCGGGGTCTGGAAATACCAGGATGCGGCGCGGACCCGAAATGGAGAGGGAATGAATCAGCAGGTAAGTCTTAACATGGAGATTTAGCTTTCCTTATTCCTTTCTCTCACCTTTTGTTCTGGTCTTTTTCTCCCTAGGCGCTAGGGCGTGACTGCGAATCCGGATGATCGCTGCTGAACATGGAGGCGCCCTGTAAAGGTGAGTGGAATGCGGCGCTGCAGCGATCGACGCGATGAGCTTTTAAATAAAAGTCTTCCTTTTCAGGATTGTCGGCGAGATGTCTCCGGGATGCGGTTTTAGCAGGTAAGGACTTTTCCTTCTTCTGTTCGCTTCTTCTCTTCCTTTGCAGGTGATTCAGGATGCTGGCAGGCGTGGCAGAAGTCAGGATGCAGGAGCAGACACGGTGAGCGTCCAGCTGCTAGATGCAGAACAACGCGAAGCACGTGCGGCTGTTCGGGTGGGGTTTAAATAGCCTTGGAAGAAGTTCCAGGTATGTATCCTTCCTCCAATCAGGTATGTATCCTTCCCCGACCACACCCGGATGGTAAATTAGTCCCACAGGTAAAGTAGTTCCTTTCAGGCCTCAAGGAGGCCGGGATCCTGCAGCATGGTCTGCATCAGGTAAGTGCACCCAAGCACTCCCATAATGAGCCTGGCGCCATAGGCGCCAGGACACTGTCCAAAGGGCCCCTATATGGGGTTGCTGGGTCCTTCCTTGGGGACTGGATGTCAGCTTTCGGGGACGCAGGGCTTGAACCGGCTCCCCGGGAGCGGGCATCATGACAAGATCCTCTACGGTGATGAGACCCCCAAGCAGGACAGCATTGAACCTTAGACATGTCATTGCACAGCTCTCACTGGTTGATGCGTGGAGGGAGGTTCACCCGGGCAGTAAAAGATACACATTTTATTCCTCGGTACATGATTCCGAGTCCAGGATTGATTACTGGTTGGTATCCACGCCTTTGACGCCCTCTGTTGAGCGATGTGAAAACCTACCCCGCAACCTCTCCGATCACTCCCCAGTATTGCTGGAACTACTATTCCGGAACACCCTGAGTCCCTTCAGGAGGTGGAGAATGTCTGGTGGAATGTTAAGTGACCCCGGGGTGGTGGAGTCACTTCATGTTGAAATTTCGGAGTTTGTCCAATAATATCGGATCAGTCGACAGACTCTCGATGGTATGGGAGTCATTCAAGGTCTGGATGAGGGGTCTGCTGATGTCTAGAACTACGGGTATGTTAAGGGCTGTGAGGACCGAACTATCGTCAGTTGAAGGGAAGTTAGATGCACTTGAGAAAACATATTCAAATATGCAAGACAAGAAATTACTAGCCGATATACACACAAATCTCCGGGAATTTGACAAGCTTGCTTTGAGGGAGGTCCGATATGTTGCGGCCCCGATTCGGGCACGCAGGTACGGGGAGGGCAACAAGGCTGGCAGGGCGCTCTCCAACCTAATCAAATACGATAAACAACCCACACAGATCACGAGCATACGCACGCAACAGGGGAGGGTTCTCCTTGGGGATAAAGACATTAATGGGGAATTTATGGAATTTTACAAGAGGTTATACTGTAACCAAGATAAGAAAACAACCGCAGAAATCAGGACCTATCTTGAGGCCCTCTCCCTCCCTAGGCTCCCGGACGAGGTGCGACTGGCAATGGACCAGCCGGTAACGATGGAAGAAATTGGGGAAGCAATCAAGGATCTATAAACAGGCAGGGCACCGGGGTCAGATGGGTTAGGCGCCGAATTTTACAAGGAGTTCTGTGAGGAACTTGTGCCGATACTACTACAGGTGTGGGAGGAAGTGCTCGAATCCGGCAGATTGCCCTCAACTATGAGAGAGGCCATAATAGTGGTACTCCACAAGCCCATGCGACCACCACAGGACGTTTCGTCCTACAGGCCCTTATCACTCAAACACAGACGCTAAAATCGTTGCAAAGGTCCTGGCGAATCGCCTTCTGCCGGCAGTCCTGACCCTAGTCCACCCCGATCAAAATGGGTTTGTCCCTACTCGATCTACAGCCCTAAACCTCAGACGACTCTTTGGTATCATGGCGCAGATCGACCCCGCGAGGAGCGCGGTGGCCATATCCCTTGACGCTGAAAAAGCGTTTGACTCGGTATCGTGGGTCTATCTCCTTTCGGTGCTTGAGGCGTTTGGGGTGGGTCCCACCTTTATACGATACCTTTATACGATACGTAAAACTCCTATATACGGAACCTGGAGCCCTGTGTCCTGACCAATAAGACCATTTCCGAGATATTCCTCCTAGAAAGGGGGACCAGACAGGGATGCCCTTTCTCGCCCCTACTATTTGCACTGACCATTGAACCTATGAGGGCCGCGGTCCGTCTTAGACACTCAGACAAAGGGATCACTATGAAGGGCTCCACCCAGCTAATTTCACTTTACGCGGATGACACACTACTATATGTCAGGGAACCAGAGGTTAATATAGCACCCGTCATGACTGAGATCCAGGGGTTTGCAGACTATTCCGGGTATACCATAAATATGTCGAAATCAGAAATATTCCCCCTAACTCCTGCCACCCAATGCCCTACAGACACAGTGGGACTCAAGTGGTCCACAGACCACATTAGATGCCTGGGAATACTGGTCTCCAGGGACAAGCTCACACTCTACGCAGATAACCACGAGGAATCCCTACAGGCAATAGGCTCCAAGCTTCAGATCTGGGGGCGGCTCCAAATTTCATTAGCCGGCCGTGTTGCCATTCTTAAAATGGTGGTCCTCCCTAAACTTTTATACCTATTTGTTAATATTCCTATATGGCCGGGCAGGGCCTTCTTCTCCAGGCTTAGATCCATGGTGGTAACATTTCTCTGGAACGGTAAGACTGCTAGGATTAGCTGGGAGAGGATGGCGGAGCCCTATGCCTCTGGAGGGTTGGCGGCCCCCGATTTCAAACTTTATTATTACGTCTCCCAAGCTCAATTTGCGAAATATTGGTATAATGACGAGAACGATACACCCCATGCATGAATAGAGGAACACACAACACATCCCACGAATATACAGTCAGTTATTTTCGATCCGAAGTATAAAGACACATGTGCATACAATGCGGTTAGCTGCACAGTCAGGGCATGGATGGCGATATTTGAGAGGCTGGGAGTGGAGGTCCCCTACAACCCAGAGGTGCCGCTTTGGGACTTCCCGGGCATACCCCCCACGCATGATACTAACATACAGGAGTCCTGGGACCCTAACAGGGAAATGAAACTGGGTGACATGTTTGTGAATGGTGTTTTTGCGGACCGGGGTCTCTTGCTGAGGGCACTGGGGGGTGGGCCCCTGAAAACGTTGCAATACTACCGTATGAGGTCTGCATTCCAAAAGAGGTGGCCTCTCTTCCCGGATGAGCCCCACCCCATCCATGTGTGCAATTGGTAACATCTAAAAATGGCCTGGGGATTGCTAGGTTGTACACAGCCGTGCAAGCTCATACCCCCACATTAAATCAGATAAAGGAGCAGTGGGAAGCGGATTTGCAGGGGACCATTGAAGAAAAGAAATGGGCCAACTATTGTGCGTTATCCAACAGGGTTTCGCTTAATGCTGGTCTAAGGGTGATTCAATTTAAAATCCTGAACAGGCTACATTATACGCCGGCCAGAATCGCAAGGTTTGCACCGGATGCCTCCGACGCCTGTCCTAAATGTAATGCTCCCCAGGCTGGATCCTTTCACATGTACTGGGACTGCCCGGTACTGAGGGGATTCTGGAGGGAGGTGGCTGAGCTGCTGGAAGAAATCACTGAGGTGCCCCCCGATTTGACTCCTCAGAAATACTTGTTTGGGGACATTGGCAAGCAACCAGAGAAAATTAGAAGATTATTTAACATTGCATGCGCTATTGCCAAAAAATTTATTTTACAGAAATGGAAAAGTTCTCTCCCGCCCACCCTAAACCAGTTCCTTCAAGAACTGACACATGTCAACGAGTCAGAGGAACTGTTTGTTTTAACCCGCCCCTCGGCATGCAGGCCCATGGACATTTGGGGCCCGTTCAGATCCTATTTATGTAACATGATTGCCGATGCTGACTTGTCTTCATAATATTGCTATGTGAAATGTAACGGATATTCTACCCCTGATGTAACTGTTAAACAATTGTGCTGTGATGTGACGGCCTATACGTGACCATTAATAAAACAGAGTTTTAAAAAAAAAAGATTTGTAGAAGTTGAACTCACAAGCAGAGCAAGCATTACCCAAGCCAGTAGACAGTTCCTTTATAAAGGGAAATCAGCTCAATTAATATCTGAATACTGATGCTCTGAAGTTGCTGCAGCTAATACAAACCCAGAGTCCTCTGATACAACGGTGACCAGGTTATCCAAGGCTGGAAGAGTGGTAGCACAGCTTTGGGGTAACTACTGGAAAGCAGAAGGTGGCCATAAAGCTGGAGAAGGGAGTTGGGCAATTATTTAAACAACTTATCTGTGAAGCGGAGACTGTTGAAGCTGACAAAAAAAACAGTCTAGAAGCCAAGAAATGTTCGTGGTAGCTACAAGACAGAAAGGAGAGGCAAAGAGGTTGTCCTTTCTTATAACAGAGGAAGAAGAGTGCCATGCCAACCTGTAGAGGTTGAAGAGTCTTGTTTAAAGTTGCCTAACATTTTTAAGAGATCCATTTGCAGCAGAAGCAGTAGAGTATCATTTTGTAGAACATTTTCCTTTGAATGTAGTTCAAGTAGTAGACTGAGGCAGAGGAACCTGCTCTCATAGTATCATTTGCTGAAGGGAGAGGCCAAGGAGAGAGCAACTTCATTAGAAGCATCCTGACAATTTGTATTCAAGACTCTGTAGAAGAAGAGTTGTTGTCACAGCTGAAGTGGGTCTTTGGTTTTGAACTTTATCAATTCCATCCTAGACGGAGGTCATCCAGGATTACCATTGGTGCCGTTTTCTTTGTGGAATTTGGAAGGGAAACTTTTCAACAAACCAAGAAGGAACTGTTACCAGTGGATATTTGTTAAAGTGAACTTGTGTTTCTTTGGAACGTTTCAAGAACTGATTGAATACTATTTTCCTTGGAAGAAATTGATTTTGGACATTCCTGGGAAAGAAGATCTACACAGGCCAGATAGAAGTCATCAAAGACACTGGTTGTTTGGTAATCTTTTATTTATGTTGTTTAGGCTTTGTTTGGATATTATTTGTTATGATGATTGAAGGCCAGTTTTGCATCTGCTAGGAGATTTTGCCTTAGATCCTAGACTATGTATGGAATTCCCTGGTAGAGTAGGCTTAATTCGGTTTTATTTGCATTTTTCAGTTGAAATAAAATGTCAAATACTGAGAAAACTACAAGCAGTATTCCGCCTCGCATTGCTGACCCCTCACAATGACCAAGGAATAAATATTTTGAGGAGTGTGGTGAGATTCGGTTAAAGCAAATTAAGTAATTAAGCTGGGAAGGAGTGTACCGGCTAGCCGATGTGCCGATGACAGCGATTTTTTCAAAGGAGGCAAGCACTGGGCTGCTTGTCGTGCTTACGGTATAGGTGATTGTTTCATCTCACATTTTGTCATACTTTTGTCAATGGAGGGCTGCAGGCGGCAGGCTCCCACACCTGAAACTTTGGATGAGTGGATGTCAGATCTGTGATTAAAAGGCTGATTAAAAGGCTCCTGTGAGGCTCTCCTGAGAATAGTTTTTCTTTCTTTTTCGTTGCCTGAACACGGGCTGTGTTCCTTGAAAATGTAATCTCGCCTAGAGGGCAGGGAGATGGACTACGGCAGCTACGTTAGCTATTCGGGCGTTCCTCTGGGGAGAATGAAATTGCTGGACTATTTGGGCTCTAGTACTGAACTGGACATTGGTTATTGCATATTGGTTAGCAGGATCTTTTGATTCTTACATATGCTGATATAATTATATGAACATATGTACAAAACAGATGAACAAGTTACTTACCACTGGTACCATTCCTTCAATTGGATGTTCCCCTCATGTATTCCTCATCTTTTGATAGATATCCTTCCAGCCTTCCATTGCTTAGGATTTTTTTTTTCCAGCAGAGTGCTGTGCTTCGATGTACAGCTTACATCCCAGGGTCGACATCGGTATACATAGCATGTGCAGCCCTCGTTGGCTTAATTTCTGTTTTTCCTCTTATAGAATACCAGCATCAGTGAGACACAAAGTAACAGACTGTGAAAGAGCGTAAATTATAATGTCTGGAAATACTACAGCGGGGTAGGGTGGGAGGGGCGATGAGGAATACATGGGAGGAAAATCCAATCAAAAGAATATAACCAGTGGTAAGTAACTTGTTCTGCGAACGGATTGTGTCCTCCCACATATTCCTTATCTTTTGATAGACTCCCAAAGCAGTGTTATGTTTTGGAGGATGGAGTAAATATTTTCCTATTCAAGATTTGTCATGGATTCAATACAGTACATCTTTCCCAAATCCCCTTCTTGGCTAGATGAATCTAGACTGTAAGGCTTTTGTAAACGTGTGAATGGTAGACTAAGTGGCTACCGCACAAATGTCCTTTATAGGTACAACTCTTTGCAGAGCAGAAGATGTCGCCATGCCCCTTGTGGAATGAGCTCTCAGGTTGAACCCCAAGGACAAACGTGTCTTTATGAAAGATAGTAAATGGAGGCTTACTAGATTGAATTGATATTTTATTTATATTGTGCTCGTACACAAGTGTTTCAGAGCGCAACAAGGCAAGGGAGGGGAACAAAAGAGAACAAAACGATCTTACTATCCCCGTGACATTGAGAAAGCGCAAGTGCATGGGAAAGGTAGAAGGGGAAAGGTGCATGGAGGAGGGGAGAAGTGAAAAGTGCAGAGCAGAGGAGAAACATTACAAAATATTTAAAAAAAATAATAATAATAAATGCACTAAAACTAGTGCAGCCAGCAAGTGGTAAGTGCTGGGTTTTAAGGCAGCAGGCAGGGTTTGTCTGAAAAGTGCAGAAGAGAAGACAGGGGGTGGGGACTGTATGGGTACAGATACTGACCCCAGTGCAAAGCGTGTCCTGGAGGCAGTGCAGCAGGGTGGCAGGGTGAGCAGGTACCTAGACCAGGAGGACAAAGGGTGGCCAGGTGCACGGTGCCGAGAGAGAAACAGATCAGCAGGGTATAGGGGGGAGGAAGGCAGATGCAAAGAGGAAGGTTTTGAGGTACTTCCGGTACCGGAAATGGTTCTCCAAAAGTTTCAGATTGGCAGGGCGATTGTTCCAAAGGGAGGCTCTAGCCCGAGACCGAGATCTGCCCCCAACTTGAGGACAATGCAGAGGGTTTTGCAGATAAGGCCTGCAACTCACTCACCCTGCGGGCTGATGTCAATGCAACTAACAGAATGGTTTTAAATGTTAGTAGGCTTAAAAAGGCATGAATGGAGTGGCTCAAAGGGAGCGCACATTGGAAATTTCAACACAAGACTGAGATTCCAAACCGGCACTTGAAAGGTTTTAGATAACGGCACGTTAGTGAGCCCTTTAAGGAATTGAAGGATTAATGGCATACTTGAAATAAGATGCCTCTTCAGATGTGCGCTTTAAGATTGAAAGCGCTGCCAAATAACCTTTTATTGTTCCAATCTGGAGCCCCAGATTTGCCAGGTGTAACAAAAGGGATAACACCATAGGTGTATTGCACTGAAAAGGATCCCTTTTCCCTGCACCAGCTGCAAAATTTGTCAACAACGGCACCGGTACAAGGACTTTGTTGCTGGCCTTCTGGCCGAAAGGAAAATCTCCATTACCTCATACAGGAGGTCCCAATACTTATAGCTCAACCTCTCAGAAACCATGCGTGAAGGTTGAGTGTCTTGACCTGTGGATGGAGAACCCAACCCTCCTTCCTCTCTTTATGGAGACGTACTGGAGGGCAGATGGACATGTCCAGAAGGTCCGGGTACCACCCCCTCCTGGCCCAATCTAAAGCAATTAGGATCATGGTTTTCCCGAACTTTCTCCACCTCCTGATCCTGTGAGGAAAGACGGGGATTGGAGGAAACGCGTACAGGAGTGGGAACTCCCAGTCCACTACGAACGCGTCTCCTAGAGTTCCTCTTGATGGAAATTCCCTGGAGCAGAATAGTTCGCACTTCATTGACACTGGTGACTAACAGATCCACTGAGGGGTTTGCCAAAGGGTGAAGATCTCTTGAACTACTTCTGAGCTAGTTCCCACTCGTGGTAGACTGTACTCTGCCTGCTCAGAGCATCCGCCGCCGTATTCTTCTCTCCGGTTAGGTGAACCGCCGTTAGGGAGATTCTTCTTGAATTGCCCAGAACCAGAGCTGCATTGCCTTTCTGCACAGTGGTAGCAACCCTACACCTCTTGTTGAGGTAGTACATGGTCACTGTGTTGTCCATCATAATCAGGACATTCTTTCCCTGTACAGAGGGCAGAAAGACCTTCAGCACAAGCATCAGCCTCAGCTCTAAAAGATTGATATGTAGTTTGGACTCCGATGGAGACCAACGATCGTTGTTTGTCAGATCGTTGGCCTGGGCTCCCCCTCCCGTGAGTGAGGCATCCATAACAACTGTCATCTCCGGCCATGGTTGACAAGGTTCTCCCTTCAGAATATTGTTCTCGCAGGCCCACCACAGGAGATCCTGTGTAACACTGTTCAGAACCAAAAGAAGGTCTGAAATCTTGCCCGAGAATTGAGACCACTGTGTCCCGAGAGCCCATTGAAGGGATCTCATTCACAGGCGAGCCTCTGATAGCAGAAAAATGCAGGATACCATTAAGGCCACGCAACCTCAAAAAGTCGAAGGCCGGAAGACGATGGGCACTCTGGTATTTGGTGACCATCTGCAGAATGTGTTGAGCCCTCCCTTCGAGCGACGAGGCCTTTCCCAAGGATGCATCCAGGACTGCTCCGATGAATAGCAGTCTTTGAGGTGGTATCATGTGGGACTTCTTGAAATTGAGGGAGAAGTCCAATCTGTGGAGAGAGTGACAGGTTATGCAGAGATCTTCCAGGGCATGTTCGGGGGAGTGAGCCCTGATCAGCCAATCGTCCAGGTAGGGGTAAATGTGAATCCCCCCTCTCCTAAGACTTGCTGCCACCATCGTCATCAACTTGGTGAAAACCCTTGAGGCGGAGGTCAGTCCAAATGGCAGAACTCGAAACTGATGAGAACCACCAAGGGTGAACCTCAGGTACTTTCTGTGCTTGTGATGGATTGGCACATGAAAGTAAGCATCCTGAAGGTCCAATGACACCATGCAATCCTGGAGTTGGAGGGTCTGAAGGATCCGTTCAAGCATCTCAAGTCCAAGATGGGTCTCAATCCTCCATCCTTCTTGGGGATTAGGAAATAGGGAGACTAAAACCCGTTGTTCCTCTCCGTCACAGCTATTAGTTCTATAGCACCTTTCTCTAGAAGGCTCAGAATTTCCTGCAAAAAGGAACGGATCCGAACTTTGACAGGTGGCTCTCCGGTGGATGATCCAGAAGCCTTTTTAAAAAAGGAAGGCAGTAACCCTATGCTACTGTTTCTAACACCCACGCATCCGATATAATACCTTGCCATTATATCAGATGCCGTGAGAGTCTGCCTCCCACTGGGATCTTGTGGGCTAAGGCCTCAGAGATTTTGAGGCGACTTAAGCAGCAGCTGATGGTAAGGTAGGTGTTGCTTGGGCGGACTTTGCACCTTCGCCTCGTCCACCAGGAGGGAACCTTCTTCGGCCCCTTTGACCTGCAAGTCCTCTCACTTTTCCAACTGAGGAGTAGAAGCGTCAGGACCTACCCCTCCAAGATGATCCCCTGGAGTGAGATGGTTGTGGCTGTCTGATAGCGGCACCAAGGGATTTGGCTGCCGCCTTCGAGGTCTGCAGCGTCTCAGGCTTTCCTCAGCCTTGCTGCCAAACAGCTGAGTGCTGTTAAAGGGCATGTTGAGGAGCCCAGACTGCACGTCCGGTGAAAAACCTGACTTCCTCACAACCACTTAAATCTGCGTATTACAGTGTTTGCCGCCATGGTTCAATGTAACAAAGTCCCCGCAAAAATCTCCTGACAAAGAAGTCGCAGTTTTTTGCTGAGACATTATTACATTGAACATGTGGGGGTGCAGGGGACATCCTCGTAACCCGTACCCATACACAATGTTACCATATATAATGTTGCAAATGGCTTTTCCCAGCTACATTATGTATGGGGACATTATTACCCAATACCGCGCCGAGGCTCTGCTAACACTATGAGCCGAGTCCACTCCTGACTGAAGAGACTCACAAATAGCCTCCTTACTGGCTCTTACAATATTCAGGAAGCTGTCTCTTTCTTTCCCTTAGGGAATATAATCAGCCGCCACTGCTACACAGTTCCATAGGATGAATATAATCTTTGCTAGGGCGCAAGTGGCGTTTGCAGACAGGAGAGCCATGCTTCCGGCAGAAAACACCTTTCTAGCCCAATCGTTGAAACGCTTTTCCCTGTCTGTCGGGATGGTTGTGCATTCAGCCTGTTTATAATTAGACGACTATGCTTGAACCACCATGCTCTCTGGTGTTGGTTGTTTAGATAAGTAGCTAGGATCGCTCCTTGAAGGCCTATATTTCTTTTTGTCAGGTTCTTATTAACCGCTGGACTACATTCTGGAACCTCCAAATTTGCCATAACACTTTTTTGGAGGGCAACATGAAAAGAAATTACAGGATGCTTCTGTGTACCGTTATCAAAAATGAATGTCCATTAGGTAGTCTTCCTCTAATGGTGGTGCAGGTCTGCCCCATCGCAGGAAACCAATAACCCTAGTCATAAGAATAACTTTCTAGCAGTAGGCGATCGACTTGCCCTCCTCAAGTGGCTGAGGTCGTCAGGTCGGCGCTCTCAGCCGTGGTTTACTGAGGATCTCCGTGTTCTGCGCTTGCAGCGCCGACAGGTTGAACACAAGTGGAGACTATTTTATTACTTTCACAGCAAAACTTGCTTTTTCTAAGGCCATCTTGCAATATCACTGTGCTATTATTAATGGTAAACCGTCTCACTATGCTTCTCTGAGACTTCCTTTAAGGACCTATTCAAAGTTGTGTGTGCCCTCTCCTCCTCAGCCTATAAGCTATTAGGGCTGATATTGGTGCTAGGCCTCAGTGGGTCTGCCCCTTCTATGCCTCCTACATTTTCTCCTACCGCGGCCTTGTGGTCTGTCTTTGCTATTTTTTCTTCTATGGATGTCGTGACTATGATCTCTAAACTAAGTCCTCCTCTCCCGGGACCCGATTCCTCTTGGTATTATTAAGACTATTGCTCCACATCTTTCTTACTTCTTGACCAAAGCGGTCAACAACTTCTATCCACTGGGGTTATCCCAATTTCTCTCAAGCATGCCACTGTTACCCCTTTATTGAAAAATCCCTCACTGGACCCTCTGGTCCCTGCAAACCTTCAGCCTCCCTTTTCGTTTGCTAAGAAGCTCTTGGAATCATTAGTCTCTCCTTTGCACACCACCTTTCTTGAACATTCTTCTTTTTTCCACTCCTCGCAGTCTGGTTTCCGCCTGGGCCGTGGCACAGAGTCTGTCCTGGTCTCGGTTGTTGACAATCTTGCACGGACCCTTGACAATACCGGCATCAGTGCGTTACTGCTGCTTGATTTATCTGCCACCTTTGATACCATCGATCATAGGGTCTTGCTGGATCGTCTCGCAGGGGCCGGCCTCTCGGGCACGGTCTTAGCTTAGTTTTCCTCATTTCTCACTGACTACCACCAAATACTCTTACTCCTTTCTCCTCTGTGGTGACAGATCTCGCCTGTGGTGTTCCCCAAGGGTCTGCAATTTCCCCTGTCTTTTTTAATGTATATGTTCACCCTCTGACCAAATTGATCCTCTCACACGACTTCCACTGCTACTCCTATGCAGACGATACGCAGATCCTGGTCCGCCTTGACCTGTCCATCCCGTAGTCGGCTGCCAGATTTTGTGCTTGTCTGGAGGCCGTGAGGGAAGGGATGCACAACAACTGGCTCAAGTTGAACGGAGGACAGACTGAGGTGTTGGTGGTGGGCCCAGTCACTTTCTTCTTTCTGGACCACAGATTTCTGGCCTCCTTCTCTTGGTCCCTTTCAGCAACCTGTTCACATTGTTAAAGACCTTGGGGTATTGCTCTCCATTTCTCTTTCTATGGAACCCCAAGTCAGAGCTGTCTTGTCAGCGGGGCCTTTTTCAATTCTTCGCTGGGTTCGTTTATCGCAGCTCATCTTCGTACCTCGGTGGTCTCTGCACTGGTTTCTTCGTCTATCAATTATTGTAAGTCTCTTTTTCTTGCCCAACCAGCATATGTGCTGCAGCATCTGCAGGTTCTCCAGGACTCTGCTGCGTGGCTGGCAACTTCTACGCCACACTGTTCCCACAGGTCTCCTGTCTTGGTAAAATTACACTGGTTTATGGTTCGCAAGACCATTAATTTGAAATCGCTGTGCCTGCTTCACCAGGCTTTATATGGATTAGGTGCAGAGTACTCACAGGCAAAGTTTCGTTCCCATTTCCCAGGTCGTGCTTTGTGTTCGGCCGATGCCTGTCTTATGCATCCCTGTAGTGAAATAGTTGTATTGGGTGGCGCTCCTCTGTGGCTCTGGCAAGCCTTTGAAAGGCTCTCCCCCTTGCTCTCTCAGGGCTACAGTTAATCATCTGGCCTTCCGCAAGGCTCTGAAGACCTTTCTTTTTTGATATAACTATCTGTGCCCACTAGTAGCTCCAAGATGCTTACAGGCAAATGTTGCGCTTTATAAATGCCATTCAAATCAAAATCAATATCAAACAGCCCATAAGAGGCATCAGCATGGTCTGCCGGGTCTGGCTTGCCAGACTCAAGCTCGGGTGATGTGCCAATCCCACTAGCTGTTTGAAGATTTTCATATAAATCTTTTAGCCTAGACTATAAGATAAGTGCATCTGGAACAAACTCCAAAACGAAAGGAGGAGTGTCCTGGTCCGACGGTTTTTGTTCCTCAAATAGAGGTTAAGGAATTGAAAGAATCCCTACTTGGCAAAGGTTTGTATGATTTTTTAACAAGGCAAAGGCATCAATGCCTTCGACTGTAATGACGTCGATGGCCCCGGCGTCGATGGTCTTGATGCTAATGGTGTCAGTGACTTCTATGATTTATGCATAGATTTAGGTTTCGACGGAAACCTCGAAGGGCTTGGCCCTCGACTCAATGGAGTCTGACGTTTTTTCATCCTGTCGAGACCAACGGTTCTCGAGCGGTCGCTAGCCTGCTGCCCGGGCTTGAGGGAGTGCAGGATTTGGCCTTCGCTCGTTCTTTCGGCTTTCGACAGGAGCATGGGTTTTTTCTGTTTCACGGGGGTTTAGTCTCCTTCTTGAAAATGTTAAGTATGTTCTGTGGGGCGTGGCTTGGAAGCCATGTGAAAGGACGTGCCTGTACGGGAGCTCCCGCTGATCCGTACATAATCCGACTGATACCGCGCAAGGACCGCTGTCATTTGGCGGAAAGTGGGAAGACTGTGAACATGAAGTCCGGCTGCACGCAAGGACACATTTTTACACGGGTTCGTGGTGCGCACGTGTACTTAAGAGCCGAATGAAGCATTGGTGGCGAGATCTCGACGGACGACAAAATGGCCGCCGCCGCTTGACGAGGGGACAAAGGAGCAGAAGATTGGGACCACAGCATACGTGCGCCCTCTCAGCGGAACGAAGGGGGCAGCACGACCCTGCCCATCTGGGGGGAGCGCCGTACAACAGCGGTGGCTGAGGCTGTTGGGCGAGCTGGGACTCTCAACTGAGTCGTGGTGTATGGGCACGGTGCCTCCCTGGCCTGGACCGGAGCGCGGCCAGAAGGACGCTCCTGACTGGAGATATGTCGAACAAACCTCTGAGGGCGAAGAATAAACAGCCTACGCTCGACGAATACGCCAAGACGTCGCCCGGCCTGGAAGGTGCCAGGAGCAAGGATAAGGCTCAGACCAAGGAGATGGCCGCCGGGGGTGCGAACCAGGAGGTCCTCGCTGCGATCGCGGACCTGAAGGCGACGTGGGAGACCAAGCTCCAACTTGCTGTGGTCGAATTGAAAACTGCGTTGGAACTACAGGTCGGGGTGGTGCAGGAGGACGTGAACCTCCTGAGGCAGGATGTACGAGCCCTGGCTGAGCGCACGGAAACTCTGGAAAAGGAGATGGGCCCTACTGTGGCGGACTGCACTGCATATAAGCACGATATCCATGCCCTGGTGCAGCGGGTGGGTAACTTGGAAAGTAGGGCTGAAGAGGCGGAAGGACGCGCTCGGAGAAATAATGTTCGCATCGTGGGCCTGCCGGAGGGGGCTGAAGGCCAGAATCCCACGGAGTTTATTGAGAACTTGCTGCTGCAGGAGATCACTGGGGGAGCCCTGTCGCAGGGGTTTGCGGTGGAAAGGGCACATAGGGCCTTGAACAGGAGACCACCGCCGGGGAACCCACCTAGGCCTGTAATCGCCAAGATCCTTAACTATCGGGATCGGGAAAGGATCCTTGAGCACTTTCGTAAGGGGGGCACCATACAGCGAGGAGAGGCGACCATTACTGCTTACCCCGATTACACCCTGCAAGTGCAGCGTAGTCGCATGAACTTTGGGGCGGTCAAGAGGCGACTGCGGGCAGCGGGGTACAAGTATATGTTGCTTTACCCGGCCAGATTGAAGATATTCTCCAAGACTAAGACACTGTTTTTTGACACTCCGGAGGAGGCCATGGAATGGCTCGATGCACAAAATTGTCCTCAAGAGCCAGATGAGCGGATGGCGGATGGAACGGGAAGAGATAAGTGACGCTGCGGGCCCGGTTGGGCTATGAATATTGGGACTGGAATATAGTCGATGGGACTTTGTTATGGTAGTGTATGCGTTAGGACTTTGAAACATGGTCCGTGTGCGCGGATACGGAAGTGTGGGAGGGGAGCCTCCGGGGGCTGTTCTTTGTACCCCAGTTTGAGTTTAGGTTAGTCACGGTGTGTGGGGTGACACCCTGTCGGGTTCTCTACTTGGGTTCCAGAGAGAACCGAACACAGGGATGCCTGAGATCCAGGGATGGAGCTGGGCAGTTGGTTGGGTTAGGGGGGTGGGGTGGGTTAGTTTTTATATGAGCCTGGGAGAGAAACTGGGGATGGGGGCCCTTGCGGCAGGGGGGAGGCGAGTGGACCTGGGAGAGGGATGGGAGCTACTGATACATCATGGGGGACCTTAGGATACTAACGTGGAACGTTAGAGGGCTTAACAGCTACCTTAAGCGTAACAAGGTCATGTTGTACCTAAAAAGACAAAAGATAGATATCGCCTTGTTACAGGAGACACATCTGACACGGGATAAACTGGAACTGGTGGGAAGAAAGTGGAGAGGGACAGTAGTTGGATCTACATATTCTGCCTATGCTAGAGGTGTGCTGATTTGGGTTGCACCACATGTCCCGTTCAAGCTACTTGGGGAGGTTGTGGAGTCTGATGGGAGGCTGGTCATGGTAAAGGGGCTTGTGGAAAATAAATTAGTGTGCATTATAAATACTTATGCTCCCAACCGTGACACGGCGACATACTTTAGGACACTGACCACTAGACTGGGTGAAGGGATGGGGGGGTCCTGTGATTTGGAGAGGGGACTTTAATTGTGTACTAAACCCCAAGGAGGACAGGTCGGATGATAGGGGGGACAGGCCCAGCCCGGCGGCTAGGGTACTGCAGGCGCTGCTGGTTGACCTTGGCCTGGCAGACGTGTGGAGGACGAGACACCCTGGCGGGAGGCAATATTCGCATTACTCGGCCCAGCACCAGTTACACACAAGGCTAGATTACTTTTTCGCCACGCCGGACATCGTCGCGGAATGTGACCAGATAGACTACAGGGCGAGAGTCCTTTCGGACCACTCGACCCATGTCATGCGTTGGCAGCTTTGTCCCCCACGAGCGCGAATTCCAACATGGCGCCTTAGGGCGGAAGCGCTCAGGGACCCAGTCTTCAGAGAGGAAGTGAGGGAGGAGATAGTTGCTTACTTTGAAGCGAACACGGGCAGCGTCAAGTCGGCTGGTACTTTGTGGGAGGCCTTTAAGGTTGTAATGAGGGGGGTTGCCATTGCTAAATCCAAGGGATTAATGGGAGGAGTCCTGGCAGATCTGCGTAGAGCCGAGATTGAGTTGGAGAGAGAGCTGGGGGAGGGGGGGACGGACACGGAGGAGGTCATTAATCTGCAACAGAGGTGCGCAGAACATTGGGACAGGCTTTGTAATCTGAATTACAGGAAGTACATTGAGAGGTTGCATGCCGGGGGAGACAAGACGGGCAGGCTTCTTGCTTGGCTGTATAAGAGCGAGACCCCCAAGAGCCCCGATCCGATCAGTTATCACTGAAAAGGGAGTGGAGGAGGACACCCAGGAAGGGGTGAATGGAGCATTCGCAGAATATTATCAAGCATTATATGAGGATCAAGAGGGGGGAAGCCGGGAGGAGATAGAGGTAGTACTTGAAGACATAGGCCTGCCCAAGATAAGTGACGAAGAGCGAGAGGAGATGGATGCTCCGATCACTCTGGAGGAACTGCAGGAGATTGTGCGGCAGCTACCCACTTGCAAGGCCCCAGGAGCGGACGGGTTCCCCAGTGAGTTTTATAAAGCGTATGGGGAGGAGGTGCTCCCGCCCATGCTGGAGATGTTTAATGAAGCGTTCGAGGTGGGACGACTGCCGGAATCACTCAGGGAGGCGATTATAGTACTGCTCCCCAAACCCAATAAACCGGGGCATGATTGTGGCTCCTACCGGCTCCTGTCGATGCTGAACCTGGACAGCAAGATCCTGACAGCTGTCCTGGCGGCCAGAATGCAGAGGGTAATAGGCAAGCTGATTCATCCTGACCAGACAGGCTATGTCCCGAATAGGAATATTACTCACAATCACAGACGCCTTCACAGGGTGTTGGAATGGGGGGGCAGTGAGGACAGTGAAATGGCGATAGTGGCGTTGGACGCGGTTAAAGCGTTCGACTCTGTTCGATGGCCATGGCTGCTGGCGACTTTGGGGCAGTTCGGACTGGGACCATGCTACATGAGGTGGGCCGAGCTATTATATAGTGCGCCTCTGGCTAGGGTCCGTACGGGTGCAGTGGTGTCAGATAGATGGCAGTTAGGCAGAGGCACCAGGCAAGGGTGTCCTTGGTCCCCAATGTTGTACATACTGGCCCTCGAACCCTTAGCAGTTTACCTCCGGCAGCAGTATGATCCGGTGGGCATAGAGGGCGGAGGAGAGTGCCATCTTATATCCTTGTATGCAGACGATATGCTGTTATACCTGAAACATCCGGAAGAGAATTTGCAGTATATCTTGGAGGTATTGGAGAGGTACGCCTGGTTGTCCGGCATAGCGGTTAACCCTCAGAAATCTGTACCATTCCCGCTAGGCAGTTATGTGGGGATACCGGCGGAGAGGTTGCCGGTGCTGCGGATTCCGTGGGCAACGAGCTCCTTCCGGTACTTGGGCATTGACGTGTATCACACGACCGAGGAAGAACACAGGTATAATACTGAACTAGCTGTGGGAAAGATTGAGAGGTGCATGAGGTTCTGGGAAAGATTGCCTTTAGCTATGATGGGTCGCGGAGCTATGCTTAAAATGGTGGTGTTGCCCAGGCTCCTGCATTACTTTAATAACATCCCGTATATGATACCTAGGAAGTTTTTCGCTAAGTTACATAGCGTGTGTAGGAATTTCCTGTGGCACGGCACGCGCAACAGGGTCGCATTATGGAAATTGCAGAACTCTTACGAGAAAGGTGGCGTGAAGCTGCCGAACTTTGAGGCCTATTATATTGCGGCGCAACTGCAATATTTGGCCAGGTGGCTTTCAGATGAAGAGACCCCCGAACATAGGCTGCTAGGGAGAGACTGTTCCCCCTTCTATCTGCGGGAGGTGATTTGGGTGACTGGCTCATGGATGAGAGAGCATCCTAAGATGCTAGCCCTTGGCAGGAATATATGGCGGCGTGCCTGTCGGATGATGGGTGACCCCTTGCCGTGTATGCCGCAGTTGCCTCTGATCGCCCTGGCAAAGGAGGACGGGCAGCTGAGAACTATTATCCGTACGTATTGGGAGTCAGTGGGATTGATCACTATGGGCGACATCTGGCAGGATGGGACCCTGATGGAGTTCGATGAACTGGAGGCAGGGTCGGGGCTACACAGGGGTCAATATGTAACATATCATAGGGTGGTCCGGGAGGTCCGGAGCACGTGGCCCGAAACTACTTTGGCCGATGAACCGGATGTCACGCTGGAGACAATGTATGACGCATCAGAGGGGGGACACGAGGTCTCTAGGTTGTATGAGATGTTGATGACAAAGGTTGGGAAGGATTTGGGGCACCTGAGACTGGAGTGGGAAGCGGAGATGGGGGCCCCGATGTCGGATGGGATGTGGGAGCGCGCCCTGGGGTACCACAAAAAGGTATCGAGGAACGCCAGGTTCAAGCAGATACAGCTCTATATTACGCACAGGGCATATATGACCCCTCCTTAGAATTTCCAAATTTCTAGGTAGTGGGCGCCAGGCGTGCCCCAAGTGTAACGAAGAGAATGCGGACATGATACATAAGTGGCGCGGAGGCTGGCAGGGAGAGGTATCACACTTAAGGTGGATTCGGCTTGGGCTTGTCTGCTGGGAGGGTATCCCAGGGCGCGTAAGCTTCGACATGTTGAGAAACTTAAAGATCTGGCCTATGTGCTTGCCAAACGTAGGATAGCCATGGAGTGGAAGAAATGTCACAGGCCGCGAGTGGAGGTCTGGTGGCGGGATCTCCAAAAATGGGCGGATGCCGAAACGACAGCGTGGCAAGACGGCAGTATGGTAGGGGATGAGGAAGAAATAGGCTCTCTCATGGCATGGAAGTTATTGTTAGCTGAGCTGTTTGGTGCGGGATCGGCCCCGGCTGGACTTGAGAGCGAAGAGGCCCCACCGCACGGAACGGACACTGATGGCGGACACTCTACAGGCTCATAGGGGGGAGGGATGGGGATTGCAGTGCCTTACTTTTTGTTTGTTTGGTTTTGTTGTTTGAAGTGTTTTATTTATGTTTCGTTGTAATGTTGTTTGATTGAGATAAAATAAAAATATATTTTAAAAAAAAAGTATGTTCTGTCTAAATTCCTCCCAGTGAACTGTAGTGGAGGATTTGGCTGCACAGGCTATACTTCTCTCGGGACAAGTTTCAGAAAAAGAGGTAGAAGGCCATCAATATCGCCTTTTATTCAATTTCTTCGATGACTAAGAATAGTGTGACTGCTCCTGGAGCGTGAATGTTTCTTCGATCTTTTCCTTTGAGGAGAGATGTCTTTCAACTGATTGGACGATCGTTTCTTCGACAGTCGTTGAGGTGGATTTAGTTGGGGGCCTACCCAACGCTAATTTCCTTTTATGCTCTTTCAGAGCCTTACAAGTCAGACTGACAGGGCTCATATACCGATGTCCTATGCTCCACGCCAAGTTACCACATATACACTCATTGAGGATCAGTGGAGGACATCTTGGCACTGAAGTCACTCTTTTGAAATTCTTTGAACCCAATCTTCGGGTTGATGGGTTTTGAGACAAAGTCATCGTACTCTATCGCAGTTCTGACAAGAACCGAAGCGCGCCTAAGTCTCAAAGTATTCGCTCCCGTGGAAAAACAGAACTGCAGCCAACGGGCACTGCGCGTTATGGAACAAGTTACTTACCTCTAAGTGTTGTTCTCCAGCATGGGTCTGGCATGGATTCACATGCTCATGAATATTCCCATTTGTCAGGCCGGGAATCCTCGGTAAAAAAAAAATCAGTATCAGTTTCGTTTCTGATCTGCCTTTCTCCGTAGTAACCAATCACTGGTCTCTGGGTCATACTGCCCCCAGCCAATGACTGCCCTCTCCCTAAGCCCCGCCTCTGGCAGCCATCCTCAGATTTGGTAGCACGTAAAGTGGCAGTATGACCAAGTGAAGAGCCGCAGAGGGGTAGGAGGGAGGGTTTGCATGTGAATCCATGCCAGACCCATGCTGGAGAACAACAGTTACAGGTAAGTAGCTTGTTCCTTCTCCAGAATGGGGTCTGGCATGGATTCACATGCTCATGAATACAAGAATACATAGCAGTACACACATGCACAACCACGGGAGGTGGCAAAGGCTCATCATTAAGCATTACAACAGAACTCAACATTAAGAATTTCTTACCTCCTCACCAGGCTCACCTTAAGGGAACAGGTTGCGCAGCCCTGCTTGGCCGACCCTGGACTCCTCCCTGGAATCCCGGTCGACGCTGTAGAATCTCGTAAAGGTGTGCGTCGACCTCCACGTAGCAGCCCTGCAGATGTCCAGCAGGGGCACACCAGACAAGAACGCTGTGGTAGCAGCGATAGCTATGGTCGAATGGGCTCTCGGACGGCCGGGCAACGGTCGGTTTGCCAACCGATGACAGTGCATGATGCAGCCGGAGAGCCATCTGGAAATGGAAGCCTTCGAGAGAGCCTTCCCTTGGTTCACAGGTCCAAAGTTCACAAACAGCTGTGATGTCCTCCGAAAACTCTTCGTTCGGTCCACGTAAAACTTCAGCGCTCTAGCTACATCCAGCGAGTGCAAAGTCCTCTCGGCAGGCAAAGAAAGCGACTGGAAAAAGACTGGTAACACCAAAGGCTCGTTGAGATGGAAGTCTGACGGCGCCTTGGGCATGAATGAGGGGTGCGTCCTCAGCACTACCCTCATATCATGAAAGGTCAGGTATGGAGGCTTGCAGGATAACGCCTGGATCTCCCAAGCGTCGTGCGGAGGTGATGGACACCAGGAACGCCGTTTTCCACGACAGAAACTTCAACAGGGATGAATGCAACGCCTCGAATGGCGGACCCATGAGCCTGGTCAGCACCCCGTTGAGCTCCCACGCCGGGGCTGGTGCCTTCACCAGCGGGAATGATCGAAACAGTCCCTTCATAAATTCCTTAACCAGGCGATGAGACCACAGGGATGACCGCCCTATAGTCCTGGTGTATCGGGAAATCGATGCCAGGTGTATCTTGATTGAAGCATGAGATAGTCCAGCTTTGGCTAGCGACAGTAGGTACGGCAACACTTGAGGGGCCGTAATCCGCAGAGGGTTAATCTTCTGTGCCCGGCACCAGATACAGAACCTCTTCCACTTATGTCCGTAGCATTTGAGAGTTGAGGACGCCCTGGCCTTCGCATGAACCTCTCTGCAGTCGGCCGGGATATCGCACCCTCCAAACTCTAGTGCTGCAGAAGCCAGGCCAGCAAGTTCAGCGACTCTGGGTCGTGATGAAGAATGGTGCCTCCTTCTCTGGAGAGAAGATCTGCGTCCATCCACAGCTTGACTGGTGGGAACGCTGACAAGTCCATAAGGTCAGGGAACCAGATCTGTCTCGGCCACGCCGGTGCGACAAGGATCATTCTGCACCGGGACTTATTGAGCTGGTTGATGAGTCGGAGCAGCAACGGCAACGGAGGGAACACATATAGGAACAGGCCGTCCCAGGGGAACGAGAAAGCATTGCCCATGCTCCTCGGTTGGGGAAACCTGTTGGCGAACCTCTGGCACATGGAGTTCGTCACCGTCGCAAACAGGTCAATCTGGGGTCTGTCCCATCGCTGAAAAAGTTGGTCCACTTGGTCCTGGCGTAGATCCCACTCGTGGCACGAGCGCAGCTCTCTGCTGAGTGAGTCGGCAATGGTGTTTTTTATCCCTGCCAGATGAAACAGCACCAGAAACATCCCTTGAGCAACGGCCCAATGCCACAGATCCTGGGCTTCCTTGGATAGGGCTGGGGACCTAGTTCCGCCCTGCTTCCGGATGTAAAACATTGTGGTGGTGTTGTCGGTGAAGATCCTCACTACCTTGCCCTTTAGACACGGGAGAAAGGACCTGAGGGCCCAGAACACTGCCCGGAGCTCCAGGATGTTGATGTGGAGTGGCCTCTCCTCCGGGAGCCAAAGGCCTCTCGCGTGGTGATCTCTGTTGTGCGCTCCCCACCCGTCGTCACCGTCACCTGGTGGGCGGGGGTCTGAAAATCTGTTCCTGCCACCAGATGAGCGCGGGTGCCCCACAACCGGATCGCTCGGCGGAAGTTCTCGTTGAGAGGGATCCTGTCTTCGAAGCTGCCCGTTGCTTGTATCCAGCGGGCGTCGAGGAACTCCAGTAGAGGGCGCATCCGAAGCCTGCACAGGCGCACGAGATATATGCAAGAGGACATCATCCCGAGGAGGGACTTGATGGACCTCATCTTGGCCACGTCCGTGGCCAGCAGACGCTGCACCTTGCCTAGGATGGCCTTTGCCCTTTCCTCCAACGGTGAGGCCAGACGTGCCACTGTGTCAAGCTTGGCTCCCAGAAACAGTGCTACTTGCGAGGGGACCAGGTGGGACTTGGGGAAGTTTATGGAGAACCCCAGGTCCGTGAGTAGCTGGACGGTCTTCGCTGTGTGTTCCACGGCGAGCTCTCTTGTCCTTACGCGGTTGAGCCAATCGTCCAGGTAGAGGTAGACTTGGATCCCCTGTAGGCGCAGCCGCGCCGCCACTGGAGCGAGGCACTTGGTGAAAAACCCTGGGTGCCGATTTCAGTCCGAATGGGTGGGCCTTGAACTGGTAGTGCCACCCTTGGACCGCGAACCTGAGGAACTTTCGGTGTCTTTTTAAAATGGTGATGTGAAAGTATGCATCCTCCAAATCCAACGATGACAGGAAATCACCCTCCTCCAGCTGTCCCAGCACGTGCTGGAGGGTGACCATCCGGAACTTCTGTGCCTTGCTGTACTTGTTCAGTTGTCGCAGGTCCAGGATTGGATGCCATCCTCCTGTCTTCTTTCTCACGAGGAAGTACCTTGAGTATACTCCGGAGCCCCAGAGACTCTTCGGGACGAGCTCGATAGCACCTTTTTTGAGCATCGCCCTTACCTCCAATAGCAGTTGAGGGACATGATTTTCCTTCCTGACCACGGGTGGAATGCGGGGGCACTTTTAGGAATTCGAGGGCGTGCCCCTGGGCCAGGGCGCTCAGCACCCAACGGTCGGTGGAGATGGACTCCCACACGCTGACGAACTTCGCCAGCCGGCCTCCCCCCGGGGTGCTTCGGTGGGGGCCCGACACCACGGTCAGTTCAATCTTGCTTGGAGGACGCCTTGCCGCCTTGGCCTCCCTGGCGACGACCGCGGGGTCCACCCGACTTGCCTCGTCCTCTATAGGCTTCCTGCGACGAGAAGCGGACAGCTTGGCAGTACACAGAGGAGCCACCGCCGGATCCCTTGGAGGCACCCTGCTTACCTCTGGTGCTCCGAAAGGACGGCCTTGGTTGCCGGAGAACGCTGAGGGCCTTAGCTGTCTCCGTGTCCGCCTTGATGGCTTGGAGAGACTCATCCACTGTTTTCCCAAACAGATTGTTCCCGTCGAACGGCATGTCCAAAACCTTGGCTTGTACGTCCTGGCGGAAATCCGTCGGCTTGAGCCATCCTCGTCGTCTAAGGCAAACGCTGTTGCCTAGCTGGCGGAAACCGGTGTCGGCAATGTCCGTTGACACCGTTATGGCGTGGTCCGACGCCACCTCGCCTTCTTATAAGATCTCCAGAGCCTCGGCCCTCTTGTCGTCCGGTAGGAAGTCCAACAGGGGGGCAATCTTGTAACATAACTCCCTGTCATAGCGGGCCACGATCGCAAGGGCGTTGGCCACCTTAATCGTTGTTGCCGCCGACGAGATAACTCGTCGTCCCATTGCGTCCAGCTTCTTTCCTTTGCCGTCCGGCGGGGAAGTTGACGTTGAGGCCGATGCCTCCCCCGCTTTCTTCTTGGCCGCCGCTGAGATGACCAAGTCCGGGGTCGGTTGTGCCCTAAGGCACAAAGTGACCGCGTCGGGGACCCGGTACTTCTTCTCCTACCGATCCCTCTTGGCAGGCGTCGTAGACGGGTTCTTGAGAAGGGTGAGACCCTCGTCCCAGATGTCATCCAGCAGAGGCACGCGAGGAGTGTTTTCCTCTTGGCCTTGCGCCGTTGGTAAAGGAAACCTTCATCCTTCTCTTCGGGGCAGAGCTGGAAAAGCTTGGATGCCCTGGTGATCATTGCATGGAAAGATCCGATCTCGTCGGGCGGGGAGGCCCGGGCTGGGGGCGATGGGAGCTCCATCCCGTCGTCACCGCCGTCGTGGCCGTGTCCATTCCCGCGTCATCCCCAGTTACGGGGGACGTGGGCAAAGGTTGAGTAGGCCACGTGGGCTGAAAAGGCGGGGCTGGATGGATCCGTCTTCTCTTGCTTGGGGGGCTTCCCGCCGGGCCTGGCTCTAGCTCCTCCGTCGAATCTGGTTCCGGTTCCTCAGTCGGTGGTAAGGGCAATCTCGTCTTCATCTCCAAAGCTAGGGATTGTATTGCCAACAAAATGGCCGCCGAGTTGTCCTGCGGCCCCGGGAGCGACGGGTGACTAGGACCCTCGCCGGTGCCGCCGTCGCTCTCGTCGTCCCCTTTGTCAGGATACCTCCCGTGGGAACGGGCCTCTTCGACGCCCTTGACTTCTACCAGCTCCTCCTCGGATGCTGTGTCCGTGTCCACAATGGCCACCGCCCCCCACTCCCTCTTTTTCCGCCGGGGTCTTCACGGGGGTCTTTTCGATGGGTCTGAAAGAGGCTTCCCTCCGCAGATGCAGGGAGACTCTGGGCCCCGAGGTCGCCTCCACTGGTGTAGCCTCCACAGGCTGCGCCAGAGCCACCGCGACTTCCTCGATAGAGGCCTTGGCCGGGTGAATCAAGGCCTTTACCACCTTCTGTGGGCCTGTGGCCTTCACCTTGGGAGGGGTGGGGGGGGGGTCACCGCCTCGCTCCCCCTCAGCTGGATCCTTCGAGCTCGACCGGGGCCTCTCCAGAAACTTTGCCGGGTTCTCGGCCTTCCTCTTCCCTGAGCCAGAGCGTTGGCTCGTGGTTGATGGCGCTGGAGAGGATGCGCCCTGCCTGGCAGCCGAGGAGCCCGACTGTTCGGCGCTCCTGGTGCCCGCGGACTCGCTGTGCTTCGCCTTCTGTTGGGCCCCTGTCGCTGGGGCGCCCTCACAGGACTTAGAAGACCGCTCTGACTTCTTCTCACCTGACGGGCTCTTTCCTTCCAGCCAGTTGGAGAGACAAAGGGGTCGGTCCTTGATGGTCCGTTCCGACATGTTCCTGCAAAACGCACAGTCCTTCTCCACGTGCGTTTTGACCTCATGAAGGCAGTAGAGACATTTAGAGTGCTCGTCCTCCTTGAACACATTCTGCAGCTGGCATCCAGGGCAAACCCTGAACAGCTTTCCGGGCGTCGAGCTTCCCTTCTCCTGGGCCATGTTCGGATAGGCCGCAGAAACTCCTGGACTCCTCCAAGAAGCGTAACTCGACGAAATCTTCACCCTTGAGGGGCGTAGAAAAATCCGACACGGATCCCCATTAATCGGATGTAGAGACGGTGGAGCTTGAGGCTCTATTTGACCGAAAAATTAGAAATTCTCTTCGAAAAAAACGCAAAAACGGAGCAAAAGCTTGAGAGCTAAACACGAGGACTCCCAACACTTGAGCGTGCAGTAAAAATCTGAGGATGGCTGCCAGAGGCGGGGCTTAGGGAGAGGGCAGTCATTGGCTGGGGGCAGTATGACCCAGAGACCAGTGATTGGTTACTACTGAGAACGACAGATCAGAAACAAAACTGATACTGATTTTTTCTTTACCGAGGATTCCCGGCCTGACAACGGGGAATATTCATGAGCATGTGAATCCATGCCAGGCCCCATGCTGGAGAATGATTTTTTCTTTACCGAGGATTCCCAGCCTGACAGGGAATATTCGTGAGCATGTGAATCAATGCCAGACCCCATGCTGGAGAATATGAGTTTCTCAACCCCAAAATGCCTAGGAAACCGGCTTTCTATGCACTTCCAAAAGTACATAAAGGCAAAACACCAGTACCTGGCAGACCGATTGTATCTGGTATAGGATCCATCCTAGAGCCTTTATCCGAGTTTGTTGATTTCTTTTTAAGACCCATGATATGCGAAATGAAATAACATTTAAAAGACACTATTGCAGTCCTCAAATTGCTGAAAGATCGCACTTTTGATCCCGCAAAGAACATAATAGTAACAATGGATATTGAGGCTTTATATACAAAAATTCCCCAGATGGCCACTCTCCAGGTTCTGGAAAAGGTATTGAGAAATGCCCAACCACCAATTGACACTCCTATTGTGCAATTGGCGGAGATACCCCTCACTAAAAACTACTTCCTCTATGAAAAAACATTTTATGAACACATTTCGGCCAGCCAACGCGATGGGGGCTACATTTGCCCCAAGCCTGGCTAACCTGTATGTAGCAGAATTTGAGGAAAAGAAGATCTACCCACCCACAAACCCATGGCGAGAGAAAATAGACCTATTGGCAAGATACATTGATGATATTTTTGATGATCTTTAGAGGAACAGATGAAGATCTCTTGGCCTTCCTCACATGGTTGAACCAACAGAACCCTTACTTGACTTTCACAGAGACACATAGCCGTACAAACTTACACTTTCTGGATCTTAGACTATAGATCAGGAACAATGCAATTACCACTCTTGTATTTAATAAACCAACTGATAGAAATTCCCTTCTGGAATTCTCTAGCTTTCATTCAGCCAGTCTAAGACAAAATCTACCATTTGGACAGTTTTAGATTCCGTAGAAACTGTACCAATGTGGCAGACTACGAAACACAAGCAGACCAACTAAGTCAGAAGCTATGGAAGAGGGGGTATCCCAGACAGGTCATCAAACAGGCAAAGAAGAGGGCGAGAAACATCCTAAGGGACGTCACTTGGGAACAACATACAAAACATAAGAGTCCCAATGATAATATCACAGCCGTCTACACCTACTCCCCCCTTAACGAACAAAATAAAAAAGGAGGTACTCAGACTGGCCGATTATGAATGTAGGGGAGTCCAATCTACAAACACCAAGGTTTGCTATCAAAAGAGAAAAGAACCTGAAAGATTCCCTAATTCACACATATAAAGACACTCTATGGAATCAAGCAAAACCGAGAAGACATGGTCTATGTGGAACGTGCAGTTCTTGTGTAAGCACCATGAGAACCAAGGACATTTATATTAGTTTGAAATATCTCTGGATACAAAAGGATCTCACAAATTGTAACACGAAGAATGTGGTCTACATAAAAACCTGTCCATGCGATCGACGGTATATAGGAATGACAACACGCCCGATACGAACCAGACTGGCAGAGCATCGATCATGCATTCAGACAAAAAAAGTAACGGCACCAATGGTCGAACATTTCATCAGTAAGCACCATGGTCCTCAGGACTTCACATGGTCCGTCATTGAAAAAGTCAACATTCCAACAAGAGGAGAGAACCTCCATGATCTACTTTACAGGCGAGAACAAAAATGGATATTCAGACTGAAAATGGATATCAGTGGTCTAAATGAACCGACGTCCTGGCAAACCCTAGCGACCCTATGAGAAGTTTGCTGTACCAAATAGACGTTTTGCTGTACTAAAATATCAATGCAACTATCAGCTGCACCCTTCCCTCCTCCCCTCACCTCCCCTTCTTTGTCCTCCCATCTGGTGTCCCCCTCTTCCCCTCCCCCCGCCTTTGCTTACCTCTCCCATTTCTGGGTATTTGAAGTTTTGAAAGATGCCTTTTGTATGCTTTAATTACCACCTTGCCATGCATGAAGTTTTGGAAGATGCCTTTTGTATGCTTTACTTTCCACTTGAGCATTATCTGTTAATGTTTGTTCATAACAGTGCTGATGTTCTAGCACACAAGTAATATCTGCCGACCAGTATTCTACTGCCCGATAGAATATATCTGGAAGAGTTGTAGCAGCTTGTGTAACGTGTCTGACGCACTCTGTACGAACACATTGCTATACACACGCATAAACCACATTTGTAATAGGTTTGTGCGGTACTTGTAACTTTACTGATGCATTCTGCACAGATATATTGCTCTGCGCACACACACATTTAAAAAAAGACATTTCCCATCATTCTCTGTCAGAGCAGCACGAGATCCATTACGGACACGGTGTGTCATATGACACCATGTAGAATAATACTGTCTTATATTCTACTCTTTTACACACTGTGATTTATGGAATTATTGATAACGAAGCAGACGTTACTGTACTAGTTGGGGCTACACCCGTTTTTTTATAAAACTTTTAAAATCTGGCGACAACTCCGCCCCCGTGACTGTGCCACGCGACCCCTTCTGCAGCTTTACTCAATACGCCCCTCCCCTTTTGCTCTCAATCTGGCACTGGCAGATCATACACAAAATTTATAATTGGGACGCAACCCATACGGCCGTGTTACAGGACGAGACACCCCTGGAGGAGTACCTATAATCCATTTAGGTGAGTGTCCCCATGCTTGTGAACAGAACGTCACATAAATGACGAGTCAGTCCGTACTTTTGAGTACTTCATATCACTTGCTTCCTCTCCCCATGTTGTGCGTTAGCATTATTTAGACTTCTTCCTTTCTTTTCTCCTCTTTTCGACCGTGCTATTTAAATCTAATCGCGATGGCACGCCCGCATTCCGCACGGCCTGACAAAATGAAAGAGGAAACCAAAATACAACAGGTTAGATGTTTTCAGCAGTGTGATATTTATATTTACATTTATCCAACTGTTTGTAATTCACAACAGGCACTTTAACCTGGTAGACACCAGAGCGTCCCATGAATGTGTGCACATAGGGTATAGCACCCATGTGTTCTGAACCATTTGGCTGGTACGTATATGTATGCATGTATGGAGTGATACATATATATGTACATATATGTTCCCTGTGAACATGTTTTTAAATATTAAGAAAATTGTTCTGTATCTTTTCATAAAAGTGTTGACCCAGATTACCTAAAACCATATATGGGTTCCATCTAGGTTACTTTACATGTGGCTGAGCACTATCAGCACCTGCAGTGAGACTGAAGTTATCCAGTCCCACACTACGACCACCACGATGCGAGAGGACACCAGTGTCTAGGGTAAGACCCCACCTACCCGGAGGGCTAAGTAAGAATTTTTTCGACCCTCTGATTTTGAGTTTCAGCACATTTACTCATTATTGCTCCATGTTCTCTCCCACCCCTACCCGCTTTGTATCCTCTACAGGCAGGTCCATAGAATATAAAAAAGCTAGATCCAGCTGCAACACTAAAACATCGATAACAGCGTCTCATCTACTATCAACTGTTAAAGCCCTGATGAAAGTGGTTCTCACCACTGAAACCGGTCTGCTCATCTTTATACTGTATCTGTGCAGTCCAATTGGATACAAAAAAAACGCCAGATTACAGTTTGATCTTTCCATAAAAATATACAAAAATAGGACAGATCAAGGAATCCTGCTGTGCTTTGAAGTCACAGGGACATAAATCAAATTGAGACAACGCATGAGGATAGAAAAAGAAATTTACACAAGGACTTTCTGGTCCAGTATCTACCATCTATACCCACTTATAAACACCACGGTTGCATGGCAAAAATGCTACAATACCAACCAGGAAACTGTGGGCTTTTTAAAGAAAATCTGCTCTCTATAGAAACTGAATAAAGTTACAAAGTGTTTCACTTAGAGGACAGTCTTTTATGACAGAAAAGCAATGACATTTGACCAAATTTTGGCTCCCTAACAAATCCTTGAAGAATAAATATACTTGAATCCTATTGTGGAACTATTTTACTTAAGAGAAGATGTGGGTGCTAGACCGCCCTTCAGGTCCAGTACGTGGATACCCCTCGTTTACAGTTGTGGCAGGCTGAAGATTTTGCTGGTTTATGCAAGTAGTATGAAATGTTCTTTTGTTATTATAGTTGGGGGGCAGATTGTTAGTGTGGTTGCTGGGACTTTGGCTGAAATGTCAATGGTGTGGCCGGGAACAGGTGGTGCAGAGGTAATGGCCAGGGAGCCCCGGCAAGGTCCCTATCCATTCCCGGAGAGAAAAGCTGTAATGCAGCGCATCCAGAGCTCCAATCTGAGTTTGGGGACGGTCAACCCACATGGGAGACAGCCGCCCAAGGCCAGGGACATCACCCCCGACTATCGTGGAGCTCTGGCTGGGCTGTGTTACAGCTTTTCCCTCCGGGAAAGGACGGAGCCCGTGCCAGGGCTCCCTGGTACTGCCGCTGTGCTTGGGGATGGTCGACCCACATGGGAGACAGCTGCCCAAGACCAGGGACATCACCCCTGACCATCCTGGAGCCCGGACTGGACTGTGTTATAGCTTTTCCCTCTGGGAAAGGACCGGGACCCTGCCTGGGCACCCTGGAAAGGCTGCTGGGCTTAGGGACGGTCAACCCACATGGGAGACAGTCGGCCAGGGACATCACCCCTGACCATCCTGGAGTTCAGGGTAGGGATGTCTGAAAATTGTGTTTTTCCCCCTACATTTTTGACTTTGCCGGGCCCTGTGGGTAATATATTCTGGGACGATTTGCGAAAGTCAGACCTCTTTGGATTCCCACGGGTGTCTTTTCAGAAAGGCATGGGGTTCCCTCTTTTCCTTAGTGGCTGCAACACCCCAGGCCCAAATCTGTGGGTTGTCCACAAAGCCAAATCCAGTCGTCCCCAGGGCGTGTGGTGTACCAGTGGTTTATCCTTTTCAATTTGCACCCAGGTAGGTGCTCCCACACATGTGGGATCCTGTTTTTGTAAGACACTGTGGGAAGGTAGGACATTTGCTTTCTTCTCTTGGTTTTCATAACCTTTTCATACATTTGCTACTGCACTTTGTTACACAACCCTTTCATTTTCCAAAAGTAACCTACATTTAGTCGCTACTTTAGGCACTGTACACTTTTGTAACCTGCACAAGTCACCTATCCTTCAAAAGGTCTGCCTGTGCTCTTTCAAAACATGTAAGCTTGCTATTCCTCATCACATGTGGTTTCTTTATTTTCAAATGCCAAGTATGTCTGTTTAGGCCGTAAGAATAAAAATCATGTGTACCATGGCTTCGTTTTTTGGCTTGTGGTATTGCTTGTTTTATGAAACATTACGAAAAATGTGTGATTTCCTAACTAGAAGAGTCGGGAGAACGT
This sequence comes from Ambystoma mexicanum, assembly GCF_040938575.1. NCBI lineage: Eukaryota > Metazoa > Chordata > Amphibia > Caudata > Ambystomatidae > Ambystoma > Ambystoma mexicanum. Next base: position 530,169,653 of record NC_090932.1, read on the forward strand.
AGTGGTGCATTGCTTTTCTCAATATTCAAAGAAGCCATTATCGTACAGGTCCAAACATGTCCCGCACATACCATTTTTTCTGTCATTTTTCCAATTCTTTTCCCCAAGCTATGGATTTTACCTACATTGTTGTTGTCCGACCTGCGCAAATGACCCCTTCCTAAACTTGGAATTGTGTCTTCTTTACAGAAATGTATGCCTTTCTCTTCCCATTCAGCTTTCCTACCCTCCTCATTCCGTCCAAGCATGTACTATTGAAAATAAATTGAAAAATCGCCTACCTCACAAAACCAATGGTAACTTAATGAAAAAATAATAATTTGTTTCTACTTAACCTGTTCTTGAAAGTGTGGAAAATGGCGAATTCAGAACAGCAAATCATTTGTTCTTAGCTCTTACAAGGAAAAAACCACAGGCTTCTTTGTACATCATTTTATTGTAATTTTCTGAAAAAACACAAAATGTGCTCTGATTTTTGTTATTTTCTCTCACCTCACCTCCCCCACAGCAAAATAGGATTCCTTGGTGGTGTTAGGACCGCGTACATGTGGGAAGAAAAGGGGCCAAATTTGGCTGAGATAGCTCATGTAACACAAACATTTCAAGGGATTGAATGCGACATACCGAAATCTCCATAAAACGTCTCATCATTGGGAGGGAAAACCCTCAGCAGTTAAGGGGTTAATTGATTCTAAAAATGGATCTGGGGAGAATTAAGGGGGTTTAAAGTGGCAGATAATATCTGCAGTGACCACTTCCCCATCAGACTTGATATTGGCCTGGGCCACAAAGATGCCTCATTAAGGCAGGTTTACTTGCCGCAGGCATCCTTGTCCGCACCGCGAGGTAGACTAATGATAGGAGGGAGGAACTATTGAGGAAGGCGGTCCAATCGAGTCCACACAAACTGATGGCGATATTTTCAGGGACTGGGGAACACAATTTTATTTTAAAGGAGTTTGGGTCATTACTGTGTAATCTGTCATTGATGTTTACTCGGATAGCAGGTAAAAGAAGGGCAGCATCAAGGACGGGTTGGTTTGACCGGGAATGTACTAGAGCCAAGTCTCAATTACTCTTAGTATTGAAACATCCCCAGGCCTCCAAACACTTTGTGCAAAGTCCCTTTTTGAGAAGGATTTGACCAGGAGAAAAAGGTCCACTGAAGATGAGGCATGGGACACACGGGTCAGAGAATCCCAGGACAATGATTTAAAACTCTGGGAAATTGCAAATTATGGTCCATTTTACACATTTAATGAGAAGGCCCCGGTCTCCAATGTATCTGGACCTGGCTCAGATGCATACTTTTTCATCTATATAAACTGCACAGGGAGGGGAAGTAAATTGTAACCCGCAACCATGGACTATATAGGGAATTTGTAGACGGGGGGCACTGCCATAAGGATTTTCTCAGTGGCAGAGATAACTAAAGCCATTGGTTGTCAGCATTGCAATCGGGCCCCAGGACCCGATAATATCCAGGCTGATCTGTTCCTTATGGCCCCAGAATTGTGGGCCCTGTTTTGACCCAGGGGTTCAATGCTACCTGTGGGGGGGAATGGGGGTGGTTGCCCCTTCATGGTCCTGTGGGACTATCCACTCAATATACAAAAAAAGGTCAACGGGAGGCCCTTCCCTCATATAGGCCAATTTCAATGTTAGATTCTTTTTAAAATCTTTGACCGTGCGCTCCTGGCAAGGATAGAGGAGTGGGTTGTGGACAATGGGGATTTCGTCTGGGCTGGGTACGGCTGAGCAGTCTCTCAATCTCTGCATGATAATCTCTCTATATAAGGGAGGAGCCCATTTATTTGGCAGTAGGACTTGACAAAGTCAACCGATCCAGGTTGTGCGCTGTGCTCAGATCCACGAATTTCCTGCCAGCGTGCGCCAGTCTTTTGGCACGACTCCATGAGTCCACACAGGGTTGTGGCAAGAGTGTTGCCAGCGGGAGATGTACGTCTTCCTTTAAAGTGGTCTCAGGGGTGCGCCAAAGCTGTGTCCTGCCTCCCCCCCTGGCTTTCCTGTTTGTATATTAATGATTTGTACGATCGCCTATTGAGTTCCTTACCCGATGTTCCCAGGATGGGTGGCCGGCATTTGCCGGTTTTGGAGTACGCTGATGATATCGTTTTAACGGCACGTACGCTGATGGCTCTTCAGAGGCTTATCTCGGATTATGCTTGCTTTATGGGGAGCCTGGACTTGGTGGTCAATGCTGTGAAGGCAGGAGTGATGGCCTGCCATAGAGGGAGGCGTACTGTGAAATTCAAGGGAGTGTATTGTAGGGGTGCTCTAATCCCCAGGGTTGACAATTTCAACAACCTGGGGGTGAGGTTGTCCTCCAATTTTGGTCTGAATCTTCATGCGAGTAAACAAGCGGCTTGCTTCAAAGCAGGCATTGGGAGGCATCACCCGTCAATGGGTATGTTTAGAGCCAAACCAATTGACCTGCTGTTAAGTTTTTTATGGCAAAGCAGCTAGATTTGGGGTGGAGTTGTGGGGTTATACTAGTGTTAATTCTAGCCAAGTAGTAGAGAACACATTTTTTTTTATTTTTTTAAATATCCTGGGTCTGCCACCTAGGCTCAGAATTTCAGGGTACATTTAGAATTGTGCTGTAAATTCATTGTTGTCCACTGGCTCAGGTTATGGGCCAATGAAAAAGCAGTCCTTACTCATGAGCAGATTAACTTCATGATCGTCTAAGACATTGGTGGCATGGTCCCGTGGTTGAGCCATATTAAGGAATAAATAATGAAACTCAACATTACGCATTTGTATCCACCTCTTAATGTTATATCGCGAGGGGGGGGGGGATAAGATTGCCGACTACCCGTTTTCATGATCATGTTGGGGCCATATGAGAGCGCCTGGAGCTCTTGAAACTTAATAACTGAGGGCTAATGACCATCATATGTCTGTCAACATCCAAAGGTACTTATTGTGGGCGGAGTCACTGGCGGAGCGAGTTATCTTAACTAGGGCAAGGTTCGATTGTGTTCCATTAGGGCTGTGGTGGCAGCATGGTCTGGAGAGCCTGGCAACCGGTCCTGCCCCTTGTGCGATAGTGCATATGAGGATCTCGCCTATTTTATATTTTTCTGTCCAGCTTCTGAGAGACCCAGGGGTTCTCCGTTACGCTCCTTGTTGCGTGAACTAGTTTTTGTACAATATCCACCTGCACTGACTTTTCTATTATGGGTCGACTCTTCACGTGTTGGATGGACTCTATCTTACTTAAAAACAGCACTTTATATAATAAAGTGGCTCATCAGACACATGCTATGAAATGTGGTTTTTGTATGATTATTATGGATTTTATGATATGTTGACTGATAGATGTTTTTATTTTGGCATCTGTATTGTTACGTACAATATGTGGTTCTGTTTCAGGCCTTGCGCATTTCTAAAAATCCCACTAGAGCAGCAGGGCACGTTCCTAAGTTTACATACTCTACCTAAGAGAAATACACTTGCCCCATGGTGACGGGTGACAAAATATTTACCAGTATTTTCTGTAAAACAGAGCATGAAACCATAAGCACACTTCATATTTGGTGCAATGCTGCCACTCAAAAGGCATCCATGCTCAGTGACCTATTCGCCAGCTACTGCAAACAAAGTTGGTTTGCAGTAAATGTCAAATAAAAGTTTCAAACATCCCCATACTCGCCAGCAAGGTCCAGTACCATGCAAATGGTACTCGCCCTTCATAAAATCTACTTGCTAATGCGAGTGGACTAGTCGATTTTGCAAGCCCTGTCTTTATACAGTTTTTATGGAAAGTTTAGTACATTTCCAAAATGAACATCATGATGTTGAAAATATCCTGCAAGAAATCTGGCAAATCAATTATCTCCACTACTGGGGACAGCGATGCAGACAGTTCAGAGGACTCCCGTAAACATGACATGCAGTAAAGATTCTGAAAATGGATCACATCTGTACATGCTTATTGTTTATTGCGTTTTAGTTTACCTAGTACTTTACACAATACATCTCCATAAAAAATACACATTATAAATGTACCTACACAACAATCCAGAGAAGAAAAAAATTACATTTCCTACAGTTAATAATTTAAAAAGAAAACAACACAGGCCTAAATTAAAACCCAATCAGATATACATCAGGTTAATCAGAGACTCAAATAATACACTAAAAATCATTGACCTTCAAATCCCAACGTTGCTCTCACTTTAACTTCCGACAACATATACTCTCAGGGGATCCTAACCATTTATGGAAGATGCCTGTTCCTACGGAACTTAGCCTCAACCACTTTGTAAGCGCCATACCACGTCCAGATACACAATTTAATCCAAAAATATCCTCCATTATAGTGTCCAAGTTCTCAACACATTTTCCATAATACCTTCCGTAGTTGCTCTTAAAAATAGGGCATTCCGTAAAAAGATGTTGCACCGTTTCAATTTCCTCAACATTACCACACTCTACAAAACTGATTAGCTTTAGTAACCCCGCTCCAGGAACCTGTTCTCACTAGAACAGGAAGTGTATCGAGCCTTACCAACATAAAAAAACATCTCAAAAGAGGAGCAGGGAATTGAAATATATATTTTTGGGCCTTTTACATGGGAAATGAGTCTTACTAAATATATTCAAAGATTACAACTTAGTCATGATATTGGGCCCACTCCCACTTTTCTGCACCTTTTTTAACCGATGATAGCAATGCTCCCTCCACAATGCGTCCAGTCTGGTGACCGTGCCACTTGTTCAAAAAGATTTTAATTGAGCACCATAAATACAAGGTTTGTTAACTATTTCTTTAAGTCTGACAATAGTGAGCCATTCTCAGCACACATGTTGATAAAAAGTTTGCCTCTATTAATCTTTATTATTGTTGCCATAGATGTTAAACTCAATTCAAGCCGAATAGGCTTGCATCGGCCTAGCATTAGTAAGGCCCAAGATCTTTGTCAAAATTACACCATTCAACACATTTGCCCATCTATCGAGGTCTTTATATGAGCTTTTCAGGGTGTACGTTATGCTATTCATTTGTGTCTATACATTGATATCAGCCCTACCAAGCTATAGCCTGCATCACTATACATTATTTTTTAAATAGCCAGTATAATGGAGGTGGCCTTTGTGCGACACCTCTTCAGGAGAACCTTGTCCCCTTTTTGGGGGACTAATGTCATAGCCCAAAAAATAATTAAGAACCTTATCAATCGTGCCGTTGATTGTTTTGATAATGTGCTTAACCCTAGACACTTTACCAAAGAACATGCATTTAGATTTAGCCAAATGTATCCTCAATTCATTTCTAGTAGCATTCTTAATTAGAGCCTGCGCATGCCAATAGATTACCATATAGGTGTTATCTCTCATAGCTCTGCTATCCCCATTCGTCTAGAAGTGAGAGATAAATGAGGCGATCATTCAATAATTCTATGTGGGGAGTCCAACCACATATAATCTTTCGACACAGAGCTCATATAGCTTCTAATATCCCTTAGGCGACGATCAGTCCAGCGAATACAATTTCAATTTGCATTAATATGCATCTCACCCACTTTGTCGAAATATACTAATTTGTCTATCTTTATAGTGAGTGCAAGAATAGCATGGCCAATATAGTCGTTAAAACAGAATCTCACATCTTCAACCAGTGAACATATAATTTCACAGCCAAAAAAAAAAATCCTCAATAGTACTGGTCTTTTCACCATTTCTCCATGCGTGACCGGCGGTATATCCCTGTGGATTGTACCACTGAATTGCTCTAACTCATAACTGTAAAAATGCTTCTTTCACTACTGTACCTTGTTGTTATACTGTAAAGCGCTCTATAAACCTAATAAACAAACTCGTGGTCATAGAAAAATTCCATCCAAGACCGGGCAGTCTTAGCCGACCTTTGCCTTATTTTACCCCTATTTTTAACTGGGATAACACCACTATTAAGGATGGTGTAATTGCAACAGCCTGCATTACAGTCCCCCCAATCAGCACCCCACATCTATAATACTTTTTTGCTATTGCCGCCATTTTAGCTATGGAGATTTGAGACATCAGTACTAAGCCCGTCTGGTGGGTCGGACACATTCACCACCAAGCCATCGCACATTCTGGTCTACTTCGACCTCTAGCGTCAATATATTAGGATGTTCATTATCAGGCTCAATCATATGCACTTTATATCAGTTTGCACATAACATCAATAATACACCATACAGACACCCTCTTCACCCATCTGGCAGGTTTACCAAAACATGTATAGCCATCAAATGACACTATTCATGAGCCAGGTTTCTTGGAGTAGAACTATGTCTGAGCCACAAAATAACGATTTTGATCCATTCTCTGGAAACAAATGACCATGTCCCCTCATGTTCCATGTCTTTACCTAAAGTGGATCAGGAATTAAATGTTGGTGCAGGAAGGAATGATGTAAGCCAGTCCCAGTGAGTTTTCCTAACAGCATCAATAGTGGGACGTCTGCCTGCGCTTGTCATGTGCTCGTTGGATTGGATCATTTCTCCGCAAACCTGTTTTTTTGCCCCACTCGTTCTATTCTAGGACTAGCGGTTAACTGTGGTGGCTGGTCAATATCATATCTGCACTTTAATAATGATGTTGCATTGGCTCTGATCAGAGAAACCACCTAAGATGCAGAACAATAGACTGTAGTCACCGGTCTACAATAGCCCTCAAGTTGTTCAACATAGTTAAAATCTGCTGTTGACAATTTGTTGCGCAGGGAAAGGATTAAATAATTGTAGAACAGAGCTTCTATTTACAGGTACACTGTCACCTTCGAACAAACTAGGAATAGTGAATGAAGTAGGTGGTAAGGAATGTTCCATCCACTGAGACTCTAAGTTAGAATCTACGGTCACTCTCTCTTCCACCACTAGAGTTCACATTTTTCATCTCTTTCACTCACTCATCCAAGCTATCAAAGTGAAATGTCTCAATTGAAACCGACGCATCACCCCTTATTTCTTTTATTCTAAAGGCACTGATTTATCCGATGCATCTCTTTGTTCTCTATTTAATAACCAACTGGTTAAATTGCCATTTTTAGTAAAGGCTCTCTTTATTCGCCTCGCTGCCTTCCTGCATGCTTTCTTAGTTTTTGGGTATGGTTGTTTCCTCGAAATGCAAATGTAAATTCTAAGCCTCTCCCACTCACTTGTCCAAGTAATATAAGGCCAAATGGAGTTGAGTAGGCTAGAAGTTAAGTCTTTTGTGCATCATAACTTTGATGTTCAGTGGATTCCACGCTTGACAACTGTGAATATTCAAGCATGTGACACTATGAAAGATCCAATGCTGTCGAATAGCAACCCCATACAAACATCAAAAACAAATTAACAATAGTACAAGAAAGTGTTGGTACTCACATCACTTGTAAAGCGGACCAGAGCTGTCAATCCCTCCACAGCTTCTAAAAGAACCAACACAAAGTCAGTATCTGCCTCGCTTCTCATCTTCCTCACCCACAGTGAGACAGGAATCTCCTCTCCACTGCTTGTGACTGCATCCACCTGTCGGGCAAATATTCAAAGAGTTCAAATGTACATCATACCAGCATACGATCACCTTTTGTCAATTTGTTATACTGCCATCATGACTAGTTTTTGTACAGCTCTTCAACTGGGTTTGTAAAGCACTTTGGCAAAACTATCAATAAATAAAAAAATTAAATGCAAAGCCCTTCACTACACTGCTCCCCCTACACTACATCTTCTATTCTGGAGTAACACTCATCTAAGAAGCCAGGCCATAAGATCAAAGATAACTCTCTGTTTATAGAATGAGCTGCATGCGGGATCACACTCAGTCTATGGTAGGAGCAACAGATAAATGTTTAACATTAGACCTGCTAGCATGGTTGCACTGTTTTGTGCATGCATATCTATTTAATAACAAACTGACAACTGTGACATGTGCATGATTTATCACATGCCTGGAAGCTTATGTGACCCAATTCATCTTCAGGGACACCATTAAACAATTCAAATGTAAATTCTAAAGCTACAGCTGTAGCATCAATTGCTGAAGGCTAAAACATAAATTTTTATACAGTAGATTTGAGCCTACAATAATGGAACCAGCAGGAACAATACAGGAGAGTCGATACAGCAAAAGGGTCAATGTTAATGGTAAACAGTTAACCTGAATAGTAGCTGTGAGACAACAAAGGGTGTCTCACTTGCTAGTCCCCAGGGATCTCTTTCGCTCTCAGGTGGCCAAGGATTGGTGATCGCCTTTGGGTCCAGACCCTGGGGGTCGACCATTGCGGAAGGATTACCTGGGTGAGGGATCTTCAGGGAGTGGGGATGAAACAGCCGATGGTGAGCCGTGGTATCCCCCCTTTCCTGTGCCCATACCCCCATCCTATTTTATAGGATTCTCAGACGTTCCAGCCCACACCCCCTTTCTACACAAACACTGGGCCGAGGAAGAAGAGGCCAGAGTAAAGAGGCTATCCCTTGCATATCCCATTGGACATATCCAGTTAATAAGGTCAGGCACAGTCAGGCACTTGACCTTAATCATACACATCTGATGCCCATTAGATCCCTGACACGGATAAAAGGCAGAACATGGAGACACGAAAAGGAGCAGTTCTTCTGAAGCGGAGGCGAACGCACTGGAGCAGGACAACTGATCGAGGAACAAAGAAACCCTAAACATCCCTGCAGGAGGTTGTTGCCTTCAGGAAAACGTGAAAGACATGAGGAGAAAGCCAAAGCCCAGACGAGAAGAAGCCTGCATTGTTTTTCAAGGACGCCAGCGACCCTCCTGGGGGAACGGCAGAGTGGGGAGGCGAGGCCAAGCCTGTGGTATTAACCTGGACTCCTGAATCAAAGCGGAAAAAAACAGAAAGCAATGCACACAAATGGGAGTTAGCGAAAGACATGAAATGCCAGTTTGTGTCAAGGATATATCGAAGCCGCAACAGTGCATCTCCGAACTGAAGGTTGTGCGTGTGCTGATGAGACACGAAAGAAAGCAAACTTGTAGTGAACTTTAAAGTTAACAGTGACTGTAAAAGCAGTGATACAGAGTAGTGGAGTGGCTCAGCGAAAGCAAACAGCCCACTCGAAATGTTGGATGTTTTGTTATAAAGCGACAAAGTGAATGAACTCTGAAAGGCGGGACGTCAAGATGAACCCTGAAGAAAGGATAAGTTAAAAAGGTGATTGCTTTAAGAGAAAGATTTCTTTGAACTTTTCTGTTTGTGTTGTGGAACTACCCAGACCAAGAGGCACTGGAGTAAATACCACAAGGGAAAACTGAAGTGAAAGTCGAAGTGGTCCTGCAGAAGTTTGTGGAAAAGCCTTGCACATTCAAGTTTGACATCAGTGAAGGGTCCAAGCCCGACTAAGGGAGACCTGGAACATGAAATAAGTTGGGGGAAGGCAACCCCCTAACGAATGTCAATAAAGCTTGGGGAAGGGGACCACTGCAAGTGCTGCGATTGCGAGGTCCGAGCCCGATTTAGGGAGACCTATGTGAACTATTGATGCCCTGAGAGGGACGGCCCCGACTGAGGGAGACTTATGTTAACTACTGATGCCTTGAGAGGTCCGAGTCTGACAGAGGGAGACCTAGGTGAATTATGTTGAACTGCGAAATAACATTTTGGTGAATTTAAGTGACTTTAACATGCAAGGCCAAGCAGGCCTCGACCCACGTTGTTTTGAACTGCCTTTTTTTGATAACCTGAGCCAGAGTGCGTCACCCTGTCTAAAGGGGCCGCCTTACTCTGTGCTGTCCAATGTAGGGAGGAGAGCCGACTCATTCATCTTAATCCTTTATGTCATAACATTGACTTTCCTTTGAATACACATTCCCGTTTACACGCCTTTTGTATAAGAGATAGGGCAGGCATTTATTTTTATTTTATTAATATAGGCCATTTTGATTTGACAGACCGACTAGGACTAAATTTACTTTATTATTTGATGGTAGAGACTACTCCCATCCTAGTTACAGGGCAAAGTAGGAGTTTTTCCAAACCCAATGACTTTAATAAAAGTTTTGAAACATTTACCTCTTGTGTCAGTGTCGTACTTGTGATACCTTACCTCCCTTACATAGCTTAATAAAATTGATGATTTTAAAACAAAATTTACACTGCAAATGTCACGCCTATAAACAGTTGTGTACTGGCACGTTATAAATGACTTATCATATCTGATCATATCAAATGTATGATTGGTGTACTTTGTATACGATCGGGTAAAATAATGTAAAGGTTGACCAAGGTGGTTATATTTTACTTCCCTGGTCCTACTAATGCTTTCCTGTCTAGGGGTGATGAGCTCTGGTAATGCATTAAATCGGCCTGCTGTTGACCCCTTCTGTATTTATTTTAATTTAAAAGAAGCCATTTCAAAATAAGGTTAATTGATTTCTTACAGATATTTAAATCGGGCGTTATCGTGCACTACATCTCAGTCTCATAATTCAATGTACATGTATCCCATAACCGAATTCAATTGCTGTAACAAGGTTTAAAATTATGGCAAATAGAAAGAAGATTAAAGCTACAACAGCCAGATAACACAAGCACACAGTAGAGGGCACATAAAACGGAACTAAGCATCCGTTAGAAGCTTAATACTCCAATAGTATTAATTTATTTTGAACATTTGTAATGTGCAAACATATCACAATAATTCACACGGTACCTTGCAAAATAACCTTGCATGGAAAGTTGGTTAAGGGATGGTTTCAGGGAAAAGGCAGGCATTCAGTTTCTTTAATTGATGGTGGTATGGAGTGTCTGAATAATTGCGAGATTTCCTAAGTAATGCTACTTGTATGGCAGATCATTACATCCCATGGAAGAGGACTTTAAAGCTGGGGTTTGTGTCAGTTAACGTAGGGAGAGCAGAGGGGTCTTCAAAGAATGTGAAGGGCAATAAGATTAGTTAGGGATGATAGTCCTATTCCACATATAAAATCGGGTTTTTGGAGGACTTCAAATATGCATCTATTTAATGGGGAATCAGTTTGGCCATTGAAGGAATGTAGGGATGTAATGTCTATGGCCTGCATTGAAAAAACATGCTTTTTGGATAGAAGCGAGGAGATGTCACTTTTAAGACTGCTACAGAAGTCCAGCGTGTGGGTTATCAAGGCTTGGGTGATGGCATTGATGTTGGTGTTGCAGAGATAGTTTTTCATGTCTCTGATGGTTCTAGGAAAAATACCCAGAAATGGTAGTTAGCAGGAAGGGATTGATGCAGATGGGAGCATAAGGTGAGAACTGCCCTTGGAGAGCAAATGATCAGGAAGTCTGGTTTAACAATGTTTAACGGATGTGAAGGAGAAGAAGAAAAAAAGAAACATTCAGTAAAACACGTTAAACTGGCTAATAGTGAGGGCCTTAGCAATCCCATTATCTCTCTTGCTCCGTGAATTTCTAGGGGGATTTTAACCTGGAGTCCCACAAGACAAAAAGATCAAGAGCGTGGTGCCATTCAATATCAGCCAAGTCTCCAAAAAAAAAAGAAATATATCAACAAGAAAAAGAGGAGTGGGGGGACCGCACTCTCCGCGGACCAAATAGCGAAACCACAATTGAAAAAAAGAAAGCAGCTCACAAAAAAAGAGGGAAAGTTAATAAATGTATTGGTTTTACAAAAATAACACGGCCGGAGTAGCAGCAGCAACAACAGAGGCAGGACGCCCGTGGGCACGGCCTGCAAACAACGTATTTCACGCTCAACTGAGCGCTTGGTCACGTAAAGGAAAGAAGGACCAGAGCACAATATCAACTGGAGAATGTAGTCCTTTTGCTCCGTCAGTGGAACTGAAAAGGTGCATGTGGGACATGGAATATGTGGCAGCCATATTGGAATGGAGAGGCAACAGGTGCCAGCAATGGGAGCCAGAATTTGTCCCATAAAGAAAGGGGTATATATATCCCAAGTCTCACTTTGTCTTTACGCTGCATGCTCTTTTACTCCTTTTCCCAATGTTCTCTACTACATTTGCCTTTCTCCTACCATCCCTCTTCTCTTTCTCCCACTCTTATTCGCCCTCTGATGGTCTTCCATCAACTGCTACTCTCCTTCAATCCATACTACTACTCCTACTTTCCCCCTCCACTACTCCCGCCTCCCACTATACTCCACACTACACCCCTCCTTCCAGTCACCCTCCTTTCACACTCATTCACCTTCTCAATCAGCCTCACTCACAACCCTACACAATTACTTTGTCTCACTCAACTTACTTGCATACACACACTTGCACACCCAAGTACCACTTTCTCTCACCAACCAATATCTAACATTGCAGATGCTCTCAATAAGTCATCATGCTCTGCTGCACCAAACTTCCTGCGGCTGGTCTCTTTGTCCACCTTCTTCTCCCTCCAACTCAACTGAACCGCCACAATGCCAGGATTACCTTATCCCACCTTAAAACACCTCCACCTCCTCTCCCTCCCATTGGTCCTTGCACGCCCCTAGATCCCCACGCTAATGACTACCTTTTTCTTTCCATGAGGTTGTGTAATACAGGTCTGAGGCTTTAAAATGCCTCTAAAGCCCTGCCCCCCTTAAATGCAGGTCAGCTGAAGTTCTGTAATGCCAGCCTGTGATAAACAAAATTCGATCTTCAAGTTCTTAGCTGCATGGTTTGGAACTTCCTAGTTGCCAGCCTGCTAAGTGTTTCACTCTGTTGCCTTGCTGTTCTCGGTCGGCTATCAATGGTGGATTGCATGTTCCCTCGTCCGGCACAAGGAAATCTGGATCTGGTAGTCCTAGAAGAGAAAAGACATTGGCTATTATTCCGCACAGTAGGTATGGGTCAATAAGAAATTGTACTTGTAACCAGGATCAGTGAGAAGGAACAGAGACTGGGGCCCTCCAAAGCACCTCACAGCGCCTGGGGACGGAAGGGGGAGAGCAAAAGGGCTTCTGACAAGCACTGTGGTAGGCGTACTGCTCCAGATTGAGAGGGGTTCCCATTACCCTCTTTAACAGTGTCATGACCCTGACCCAGTGTCTCTCTCCGCCTCTATCTCTCTCGCACAAACAAAAAACTTTACTTGCCCAAAGTTGCACAGCCCATGAGAACTGTGACATCACTAACTACATCATAAATGGCATCACTGCAAAACAGAGCACACTGATGACCGCCATAGAAGGTTGCCACAAAGTCAGCCAAACCCTACAAAAGGAGTGTAAGGGTGCAGAAGGAGGAGACGGACAAGAAGGTGTCATGGTGGATGGCAATGACTTTTTGTATTAAAATAAAAAGATCTATCCCAATCTCCAAGAAGGGTTTAACTAAAGGGGCTGTCCGATGTCCACCCGAAAACCTAAACTACACTGTCCTGTGTCAAAATCCTACTTCTGGATTCCAAGATGGCCGCCGGCACTGTGTAGACGTGCCGACGGCAGCTCCGGTACCCGAGGCCAGGTTTGGGCGGTACCACCCCCACCCCCCCAGCCAAGCATCAACTTCGGGAGGTCTGAGGGCACCAGGATTGCAGTGGTGCAGCCCCGGAGTCGTTCAGGTGTGTGGACGAAGAGACGCGGCTCGAGGTGTGGGCTCTCCCCCTCCCCCCTCAAGTAGCTACAGGCGCCGTCTGCCGGTGCGGCCCGTGCGTGGACCCGAGAGGAGGGTCCGGGTTCTATACGGGAGCTGTTTCGAGGGGCGGTGCGGGTGATCACTGCCGCCTGCTCCGTCCTGCAGGAAGCAAGCGAGGAGCTGCAGCGCCGCCGGGGACACAGTGGAGTGCCAACTGGAAGACGCAGTTGGGAGAGGCGGGTCCCCCCCCCCCCCCCCTGGAAGACGGGACGGGTCCGTGGGCTGGCCCGCGAGGGGGGTTTCGGCCCCCTAGTCCCGCATCGGAGCCCCGCGAAGGGAGTGGCGGGCCATCCCTGCCCCCACAGCTTGGGAGGGATCTGTGAGAGATCAGCAGAGCCGGGGGAGACCCTATCCAAGCAAGGACCCCAGAGGCAGTGGAGGCCCACCGGCCATTAGAGGTCACCAGGTTTTTTAAAGGTGGTCGGACAAGAGGAGTGGAGAGTCCCGCCCCCTGAGAGGCTCCCATTTAAGTGGCAGCAGCGGCAGACGTGGGGACGGCTGGTGCCTTCCCCCTGGAGAAACTTTCACAAGCAGCAGCTAGTACCCACCCAGAGCTGTAGTGGGGGGCGGGCAGCAGGTGGGCCCCAGAGGAGGGGTGGAGAAGGCTCACCAGCAGACTGAACCCCTGGCGGGGACAAGGTGACAGCAGAACGGACTGTTGGCGGCTTTGGGCCCCCTTACCGGCATCAGGCCTGCCTCGGGTCGGAGGCGAAGGAGCACCGGGAAAGTAGGTGTGGGAGGAGGACTGAGTGCACCCATCGAGTGGACTGAACCTGTACGGGGGAGTAGTGTGGGATGTGGGAGTGGCTCAGAGGGGCGACTGGCAGGGAGTGGGCTCCAGCCGCCTTCGAGGTGAAGGAAGAAGCAGTGATAAGAGAAAAGTCCTCGCTGGGCAGAAGACCCCCACACAGCTGGATTGGCTTAGGTTTTGGCAGACTGTGAGCCCCCCCCCCAAACGAGGGGAGGGGTGACAGCATAGCACACAACGTTGTAGGGGCAGAGAGGACCCCGGGCTAGCGGGGCTGACGCGGGGTTGGTCCACCTTGGTTCCCTTGATGGTGGACGGAGGAAGGATCCCCCTTGAGTAATAAAGAAGACATCGAAGAGCCTGATCACCGGTGTGCAACGTCGCTGGGCTGCCAGGGCGACCTACCATAGATGCCTTCCAGGCCCAAGGGAAAAGCACAGAAAGCCTCTCCTCCTGTGAGAGAACCCAAGGGAACCCTGACTTCACTCTGGCCAGCAATGGAGAGCAGAGAGCAGAGCGAAGAAGGGGATGTGCTTCCTGGGAAGGCATGGGTTCAGGAAGGACCAGAGACGTCGACGCAAATGACGAGGCAAGACCTCAGAGGAGAAATACAGAAGCTAAGGGACTCCTCAACTGATGAGCTATTTAAACACGGCCCTGGGGGAATTGCGACAGGAAACGGCCCAGTTGGGGGAGAGGACAGACCTATTGGAAAGGGGCCTCCAAGAGTGCGAAAAGGATACGACGGTGAACAGCGAGGCCATAGATAGGTTGGACATTGCAACAAGGAACTTGGAGGTAACGATAGAAGATTTGGAGAACAGATCCCGAAGGGTCAACATTAGGATCAAATCACTGCCGCAGGCCATCACCGACCAACAACTGAAGGGAGAGATCCAGGGGATCTTCGCGGGGCTCCTGGGGGAGGAATCTCCAACGACGATTGAACTAGACAGGGTTCATAGAGTGGGCCGTAGCCCTGGTGGATCAAACACCAGGCCGCGGGATGTGTTGGCGGCTTTTGTCCGGTATAGCCAAAAGGAGGCAGTGCTGAGAGCGGCGAGGCAGAGAGAACCGGTGCTTTATAAAGGTCAAGAAATGTTTGTTTCAGGACTTGGCCGCTAGCACGCTGTTGAAGAGGAGGCAAATGGGTCCGGTGCTGAGGGAAATGGTTCGGAGGGGGATAAAGTACAAGTGGTCTTTCCCTTTCGGGTTGGTGTTTGAGTGGGAGGGGAGCCAGAGGCATGCCACCACCCTGCAAGAGGCAGCAGGTATAATCCGGCTAGACATGGAAAACGGGAAGGGGGCACGGGGGGGGGGGGAACAGGGGGGAACCCACTCGGTCCGGGGAAAACAAACAGAGGGAGAGGGGCAGACCATGGGAATGGTCAACTGTGGGGGAGGGGCCCCGAGGAAGGAGGAGGGCAGCGCTGCAGGGGACGCAGGACTCTGGCGGAGTCAAAGAGAGCAATGGAGGCAGCGACACTGGCTAGACCGGGGGCATAGACTTTTGCTTGAAGGCCTTGTGTTGGGGGTGGTGGGAACAAGGGCTTCACACGGGGGCCTGAAGGCACGGAGGTGAAAACATCCTGGAACGAGCAAGGGCAGAAGTGTCGAGAGGGAGGGGGAGATGAGCAAGGGGGTTGCAGGGAGGGGACAACCTCACCCTAATTTGGGGAATCAGGGTGGGGAAAGGGAGGGCGAATGGGGGAAGTCATAGTTGTCAATGGAGTAGGATGGATTTCCGAAGTTGAGAGGTCGAAGATGAGAGGGGCAGAAGGAGGGGGAGGATGTCTGGGCCTGCCTCAGGAAGGGAAGGGGGGGCGGGGTGAGGGCAAACCCGGGGTACGGGTGAAGTGTCGGCTGGGGAGGGCGCTTTGTGCCGTAACGCAGCTTTCAGGTGGCTAACACAATGTGAGGGGGCTAAACTTCCCCCTCAAATGCACTAAGTTAGAACAATTCACTAAGTCCCATGAGCCGGATGTGCTGGCATTACAAGAGACTCATCTACTAAAGCAGGACCAGGGTCGTCTGCGCCTGAAGGGCTTTTCACAGATATTGTTTGCATTGGGCCCTACGAAGAAAGGGGGGGTTGCCCTTGCCTTCCTGAGGAGGGTTAATTTTAGACCCCAAGATATTCTTAGGGATAGTAATGGGAGATACATTATGGTGAGGGGCGAGATAATGGGTTTGTGCTATACTATTGCATCGGTGTACGGCCCTAATGTGGGCCAAGATCAGTTCCTGCATGAAATCTTGGGTACTATAGAGAACTTTGCGAGGGGGCGAGTGATATTGATGGGAGATTTCAATCTCGCTTGGGATAAGAAGGGGGACCGGTCCTGGCATGAGAGGGCAGGGGCCGGTGTGGTGGCTTGTCCCCAGTTGAGGGCTAGATGGGAGGAAGCAGGGCTACGAGATGTGTGGCGGCGCAATATACGGGGAGATGAGGAGGGGTTCAACTTTCTTTCTGATGTCCACAGAACCCAGTCCCGAATTGATTACATTTGGGTTTCGGCCAGTCTGATGGGGGAAGTGGAGGCCGTTGAGGTGGGCCCTCTGGTGATAGCTGACCACAAGGTAGTACAAATGGAAATTCGGCTTGGAAGTTGAAGGCCGGGGGTGTGGAGCTGGAAATTCCCGGGGAAACTCCTGAGGGACCAAGTGATACGAGAGGAAATTGGAAGCAAGATCCAGGACTTCTTCGAGAGGAATAATAGCTCAGACACTAGTCAGAGCACAAGGTGGGGCGCCTTCAAGGCGACCTTGAGGGGGGGAACTTATCGCTATGAAGGCGGAGAGAAATAGGCTATTGAGAGGTTTAGAAACTCAGCTGGAAAAGGAGGTTGAGATTGCCAGGGCGCGGGTACAGGAGACCCCTACAAGGAAGGCACATAGGGAGTATAGGTTGGCGGAGGGCCAGTTGGGGATCTTAAGGACCAAAAAAGCGGAAGAGGCTATGCTTAGGGTAAGGCAAAAATTCTACGCAATGGCCAATAAGGCTGACTCACTCCTAGCTCGCCTCCTGAGGGGACAAAGGGAGCAGAAGGTAATAACGGCTATCAAGGACGAGGGGGGTAAGAGACTTACCAGGGCCGAAGAGATAAAGGGGAGACTAGTTGAATTTTACGGAGCGCTGTACTCCTCACAGTGCCCGCATCTGCAGCAAGAGTTCTTGGAGAATTTACCTCTTCCGCGACCATCAAAAGAGGACAGCAAAGATCTGGACCGACCTACCACGGAGGATGAGGTCAGGGCCACCATAGTGTCACTCCCCGGCAACAAAGCACCTGGACCAGATGGTTATCCGGCCTCCTTCTAAAAAATGTTCGCTCATCTTTTTGTACCGCCCTTAACTCAACTATTTAACACATTCGGCGCTGGGGGTGGAATTACCCCTTCGATGGAGGAGGCCAAAATTACTCTTATCCATAAAATGGGCAAGGACCCGGAGGAATGTACTTCCAACCGTCCTATTCTTCTTATAAACACGGAGGCAACATTTTTTACCAACATTTTGGCAAAGCGCCTGGAAAAGCACCTATCATTTTTGATCCACCAAGATCAGGCAGGCTTCGTGCTGGGAAGGCAAACCGCCGATAATATTAGGAGGGTGGCTCATTTGGTGGAGAAATCCCGTAAAACGACCACTCCGGCGATCCTCTTGGTGCTTGACGCTGAAAAGGCATTCAATTGGGTGGAGTGGTCGTTCTTATTCCAGGTGATGACAGAATGGGCTTGGGGACGGGGTTTATAAAAATGGTCACTGCGAATTATAAAAATCCCACGTTGCGGATTTTAGTGAACAGGGAAATGTCTCGGCCATTCAGACTGGAGCGGGGGACGAAGCAGGGGTGCCCCCTCTCCCCACTGCTTCATGCAATATATTTGGAGCCACTTCTCCTGGCCATACGAGAGGCGGAAGATATTCAGGGCATACCATTTGGGGGGGGGGGGGGGAAGCAGCATAGAGTAGCAGCCTTTGCCGATGACATGTTACTCACGTTAACGAACCCAAGGGAGTCCATCGTGGCAAGCATAGAACTGTTAACTAAATTTGGGGAGATCTCAGGTTTACGGGTCAACTTCCAGAAGTCTGAGTTAATGAATCTGTCCCTAGGGGAGCAGGGGGCGAGAGAAACGAGGGCAATCTCCCCGTTCAAATGGAGCCGGTCTGGGCTACGTTACCTGGGAGTCAGGATCACAACCTCGCTGGCGGGCTGGTACGGGGCTAATTATGAACCCATACTATTAGCAATCAAAAATGATTTAAGGAAATGGGGTGCTCTAAGAATATCCTGGTTGGGAATAGGGGCTGTCCTCAAAATGGTGGTTCTCCCCCGGGTTCTATATCTCTTTCAGGCTATACCCCCGCCGGTCCCGGAAAGTTTTTTTAAGAGACTGGATCGAGCGGTCAAGGACTTTGTCTGGGAGGGTAAGAGGCTGCGCTTGTCCAGGCGACTGCTTACGGCGTCTAGGGGTAGAGGGGGCCTGGCCTTCCCTGACTTTCGCCGCTATCACGAAGCAGCTCAACTAAGAGTAATCAGGGAATGGTTTTCGGAGGACTATCTTAAGCATTGAGCAGTAGTTCGGCACCATTTGGGGGAAGTGCTATGGCTCCCACATAGACTGAGACCATCCCAATATACTTAAGTGCTATCACAAAGGGAGTAGTGGATAGTTGGGACAGGGCGGTGGAGAAGAACAAGTTACTTTCTTACCTGGTAACGTTCTTTCGATGGGATGGTCCGACGACGTATTCCATATCTATGACAGGTAATCACCACAGCTGTGCTTCTTCGGAAACTTTTTTCGGCGTTTGCGTCCTGCGTCGATGCGCCGTCGTCGAGGACCTCCTCCGGCGTCCGACGTCATCCGATGTGGTAAGTAGGACGCACGACGCCCTTAGCCTCAGTTGTAGTTTTTTCCCCCAGAACGTGTGACATTAGTCAACTGCCAGTCAGACACAAAGCCTTGCGGAACATAAGCTGCAATCGCAAAAGAAATTCTGCAGCAGGGAAGGCAGGGAGGGAGCGATATGGAATACGTCGTCGGACCATCCCATCGAAAGAACGTTACCAGGTGAGAAAGTAACTTGTTCTTCGAGGGGATTGGGTCCTCCAACGTATTCCATATCTATGACAGACTCCCAAAGCAGTACCAGAGCAAGGAGGAGGGAAAGAATTTAGAATCAAAATTTAGAATTGCCAATCAAATAGAGCAAAGGACCGCCTTGCCAAAGGCCAGATCCTGTCCTCGGATGGAATCGAGGGAATAGTGACGTACAAATGTGTGTACAGAAGCCCAGGTGGCTTTATCACAGATGTTGCGAATAGGAACACCCCCCTGCAGCCCTACCCCTGGTAGAATGGGCCCGCAAGTCAGCCGGCGGGTCCTTACCCGCCAAGCGTTAACACTCTAAGATGGCAAAAATAATCCAGCGAGACAAAGTCTGTTTCTTCACAGCCTGTCCCAAACGTTTTACAGCGTAACCAATAGAGTTGATCGTCCACTCGGACCGGGGACATGCGTGAAACATAAAAGCTTAACGCTCTCCTAGGATCAAGCCTATGGAGCCTCTCCTCTTCCTTACCAAGATGCGGAGGAGGATAGAATGCCGGAAGAACAACCTTCTGGGCCAAATGAAATTCCGAAACCACCTTCGGAAGAAAAGAAGGACGAACTCGAAGGACAACCCTGTCCTTGTGAAATACAGTGAAGGGTGGCTTAACTGAAAGTGCCTGTAACTCACTCACTCTGCGAGCGGAAGTAACCGCTACTAAAAAAACAGTTTTCAGAGTTAACAGCCTCAAAGGGCAAGAATGCAAAGGCTCAAACGGGGCACCCATAAGAAACTTAAGAACAAGGTTTAAATCCCAACCGGGCACCAGGAAAGGTGACGGAGGGAACACATTAGTGAGCCCTTTCAGAAACTGTGAAATTAAAGGGATTTTAAAGTAGGAACACTCTTCAGACGAGCGCTTAAAGATGGACAGCGCCGCCAGGTAACCTTTAAAGGTACACACTTGCAAGCCCCTGTGGGCCAAAGAAAGTAAAAAGGACAGAACCATGGGGATGTCACATGCAAAAGGATCCACATTCTGAACTCTGCACCAGTCGCAGAACTTACACCAATGGCAACGGTACAGAGACTTTGTTGCTGGCCGTCGGGCCGAGAGCAACACCTCCATCACGTCTTCAGGAAGGTCCCAATCCTTATACCGCAACCTTTCAGAAGCCAAGCGTGAAGGTTGAGGGATCTGACCTCTGGATGGAGAACCTGACCCCCCTCCCGTGAGAGCAGATCGTCTCGGTAGGGAAGACGACGTGGAGGGCCTCGATAAGTCGAGAAGGTCCGGGTACCACGTCCTCCGAGCCCACGCCGGAGCAATGAGGATAATCCGGGAACCGAACTTCCATAACCTCCGCAGCACTTGCGGGATGATGGGGACTGGAGGAAACGTGTACAGCAGCGGGAATGACCACTCCACCACGAACGCGTCTCCTAAGGCTCCTTTTGGAGGAAATTCCCGCGAGCAGAACCTCTCGCACTTCCGGTTAACACTGGATGCAAAGAGATCCACTTGAGGGGTCCCCCAAAGGGCGAAGATCTCCAGGAGAATCTCCTGAGCCAACTCCCACTCGTGAGAGGTCGCGCTCTGCCTGCTCAGAGCGTCCGCCATCACGTTTTCGTCTCCGGCCAGATGAACTGCTGAGATCGAAACTTCCTGCTGGATGGCCCAGAACTCGAGCT
This sequence comes from Ambystoma mexicanum, assembly GCF_040938575.1. NCBI lineage: Eukaryota > Metazoa > Chordata > Amphibia > Caudata > Ambystomatidae > Ambystoma > Ambystoma mexicanum. The sequence goes on from NC_090932.1 coordinate 530,190,757, forward strand.
GCATCGCCTCCCTGCACAGAGGAAGTGACCCTGCCCCCCCTTTTGTAGAGGTAGTGCATGGCCACTGTGTTGTCCGTCAGGATCAGGACATTCTTTCCTCGCACAGTCGGCAGAAAAGCCTTCAGGGCTAGCCTGACGGCCCTCAGCTCCAACAGATTGATATGGAGTCTGGACTCCGACGAGACCAACGACCGCTGACTGTCAGCTCGTTGGCATGAGCTCCCCATCCCGTGAGGGATGCATCCGTCACGATCATCACCTCCGGCCAGGGAAGCCAAAATGGAGCCCCCTTCATCAAGTTGCCTTCGACAGCCCACCACAGAAGGTCCCGGGCGACCGAGGGCGGCACCTGAACCGGGTCCGACATCCTGCCGGAGGACTGCGACCATTGCATCTTGAGTGCCCACTGCAAAGATCTCATCCGCAGGCGAGCCTCTGGCACCAGAAGAATGCAGGATGCCATGAGGCCGAGCAACCTCAAGAACTCGAACGCTGGGAGCGTCTGGGCATGCTGAAACTTGTGCACCATCTGCTGAATGTGAAGAGCCCTCACCTGGGGAGGAAAACACTGCCCCAGGGAAGTGTCGAGCACTGCTCCTATGTACTGGAGCCGCTGTGTTGGCGTCAAATGGGACTTCTTTAAATTGAGGGAGAAGCCCAGCCTGTGAAGGGAGTGGCAGGTGACGGACAGATGATCCAGGACTTGCTCGGGAGAGCTCCCCCTGATCAACCAATCGTCCAGGTAGGGGTAGACGTGAATCCCCGCTTGCCTGAGATGCGCTGCCCCCACCACCATTAGCTTGGTGAAAACCCTCAGGGCGGAGGTCAATCCGAACGGCAGGACCCGAAACTGAAAGTGCGAGTCGCCAACCGCGAACCTCAGGTACTTCTTGTGCTTGGGATGGATCGGCACATGAAAGTAAGCATCCTTGAGGTCGAGAGACACCAACCAGTCCTGAAACTGAAGGGCCTGGAGGACTTGAGAGAGAGTAACCATCTTGAACTTGTCCTTCCTGAGGAGTTTGTTCAAACCGTGCAAGTCCATGATTGGTCTCAATGCCCCGTCTTTCTTCGAAATCAAAAAATAAGGGGAATACCATCCCTTGTTCCTCCCCGCTACAGGCACCAGTTCTATGGCGCCTTTCTCCGGCATGGCTTGAATTTCCTGCGCAAGGAGCGGATCCGGACTCTGCAAAGAGAGGTTCCCCGGTGGATTGTCGGGAGGCCTCTGCTGAAAGGGAAGACAGTAGCTGTGGGTTATGATCTCCAGAACCCACACATCTGAAGTAATGGCACGCTACTCTACAAGATGCTGCGCCAGCCTACCCCAACCGGCAAACCATGGGACATGGCCTCATGACTGAGAGGTAGCAGCTGTGGCGTTACCTGAGGGCAAAGAGGCAACTGCCCGAGCGGCCTTGGCACCACACGTACTCTGTCGTCCACCTCCGGTACCCCTGCGCTGGCCTCTTTGACTGCCAGCTCCTCTCGCTTTACTGAAGGACGAGTAATAGCGAAAGGAACCACCCCTCCATTGCTGTCCCCTAGGACGAAAAGGCGGAGGTTGGCGAACTGCAGCGCCCAACGACTTCGCTGCAGCTTTGGAGGTCTGCAACCTCTCAAGGCTCTCGCCAGCCTTGCTGCCAAAAAGGTATTCACCGTCAAAGGGCATGTTGAGGAGCCGGGACTGCACATCAGGAGCAAACCCCGACTTCCGCAACCACACAAACCTGCGTATCACGGTGCTTGCCGCCATGGACCTGCTGACGCATTCAGCCATGTCCAAACCCGACTGAACGGACTCACACATGGCATCCTTACCATCCTGGACCATAGCAAGAAAACCATCCCGTTCGTCCCATTCGGGAATATGTTCAGCTGCTAACGCAACACAGTCCCACAGAGTGTGTGTGAAACGAGACAAGGCACAAATGAAGTTGGCCGCCTGAAGCGCCATACCACCAGAAGAAAACACTTTCTTCGCCCAGCCATCAAAACGTTTGTCGTCCCTATCAGGAGGGATGGTAGGGTACGACGCCTGATTTGCCGGGGCCGTGGCCGCCTGCACCACCAAACACTCGGGAGTGGGGTGCCTGGTCAAGTAGCAGGGGTCACTACTGGCTGGACGGTATTTTCGCAACAAGGACCTGCCCACCGCCGGGAGACTCTCCGGAGCAGTCCAAGCCGCCGCCACCCTTCTCTGTAGAGCCATATGAAACGGCAGTACCGGGTCAGTTGGGGGACCAACATCAAGGATGTCCGTGAGATCATCCTGCACAAACTCCCCTGAGGGAGCAGACCATCCCAAGTACTCGGAAACCCTAGCCATAAGGTGCCAGTACGAGGAATCGGCATGAGAGCCAGGCTCAGGCCTACAAAACTCCACCTGTGGAGAGGTTTCCAGTCCACTGGCATCATGCAGTGACTGCCTCAAATCGTCAAACTGACTATGCCCCGAGACCATTACATCTGGAACCGGACTAGAAACCAGGCCATCAGAATCCTCATCCACCTCCGAAATATATTCCAGGTGGCGAAAAGAAGGCACCCGAGAGTGCTTGCTCTTAACCAGAGCCTTCCTAGGGGGTTCCCCCGTGCCACGGGGTACCTCCGACACCCCGGCCTCGAAAGGCGTCGAGTGAATCGGCGCCGGCGTCGAGAGAACAGGCATCGGCGCCAAGAGGATCGGCGTCGATGTCGAGTAAATCGGCGTCGACGTCAGATGCAGCGCCGCCAGCATCGACGGCGTCGACACAGTCCTCAAAGCCGGAGCTCCGAGCGTGTCCTTCGACGACCTGAGCGTCAACGGCTTCGATGACTTCCTCGGAGCCGGAGCCTCGAGAAAGCCTGTCGACGCCCTCGACGCCTCAGACGTCGATGTCTTCCTCGAAGACATCACAGGTGCACACGTTCTCGAACGCGTCGAGGACCGGGACCTGGAACGGGTACGTCGAGAACGAGTCCCCTTGTCCAAACGGGACCTCTCCCGTGACTCGTGCCGACCACTCTTGTGAGCGGTGTCTCTCGACCTCTCACGGCTGACCCCACTCGGGGGCGCGGACGGCTTAGTACCCTGCGACTCGAGAATCGCCAGCATTTTCTTCCCGAATGAAGCCCATTCCTCCGGCGTCGCACGGCTGGAGGGGTAAGCGACGTACCAGGCAGAGTCCTCAGAAGAGGACCTGGAAGACGACCGCTGTCGGCACTTCCGAGAATGCCTCGAAGAGACCGAGGAGTGGCGAGACCGACTCCTAGAAAGAGACCCACGAGACTTCCGACGATGACGCGGAGAGTCACCTCTCGAATCATCTGTCGAAAGCCCCGCAGACTTCGACTTCCGGGGCTTGGACACCCGACCTACCGACAACAACTTCTTACGTTCACGTAAGCATTGGACGTGAGCTACTGGCAGTCGATACAGTCATCCGTGTCGTGGGCCTCCCCGAGGCACCAGAGGCAGGCGTCGTGCGAGTCCGTCACCGACATCTTGGACCCACACTCCCCGCACTTCTTGAAGCTCGGACGCGGGGTCGAAGACGAAGTAGAAGACATCTTCACACAAAGGATTTTCTCACAAAAACGAACAGGTTCAAAGAACCGAGAAGAACAGAACTCCAAAGAGTCGAGGCGTTAACCGAGATTCACGAAGCAACACGTTCGCGGAAAAAACGGAAATGAGGCTACGGGCGTTGTGCGTCCTACTTATCACATCGGATGACGTCGGACGAGGTCCTTCACGACGGCGCATCGACGTCATCGACGAAGGACGCAGAAAAAAGTTTCCGAAGCAGCACAGCTGTGGTGATTACCTGTCATAGATATGGAATACGTCGGAGGACCCAATCCCCTTGAAGCGGGGGATTACGACCTTCCCATCACCATTCACTCCAATCTTTAATAATGGGGACTTCACACCGGGGTTGGAGAGGGGGGGGTTTCTGAAGTGGGAGAGGGGGGGCTGTAGAACGTTGAGGGACATGTTCAGTGGTGAAAGGGTGAAAACTTTTGAGGAATGCAAGCAGGAGTTTGCGTTAGGAGAGCGAGAGAGGCACTGGTACTTCCAGATTAGACACCGTCTGGGGAGGTAAGGAAGGCTGCCACTCGGGATCTGATGCAATTTGAACGGTTTCTTACTACCCACGATGGGTCCAAAGGGTTAATCTCGGATCTATATAGGCAATTAGAGTCTGCGGGCCCGGAAACCACTTGGGCATATATGAGGGGGTGGCAACAGCAGCCGGGAGTCAGAATGGGACAAGAGGACTGGGAGAGATTATGGAAGCAGATCCCAAAGGTTGCAAAAGCGATTCAGTTGCAGGAGGCCTGGTATAAGTATTTATATGGTAGGCATTATATTCCTGCCCACCTAAACGCGATGTATCCGGCAACCTCGGGGGATTGCTGGAGGGGCTGTGAGAAAGAATGTTCAGCAACTCATATGGTGGAACTGCCCCATTTTTAGGCCTTTTTGGAATGTTGTCACATAGGCCCTTTCTCAGGCGTTGGGGGAGGGTGCCAGTCAGGATCATCTAGAGGTTTTACTGGGGAAAAGAGGGCTGGGGGTGAGGAGGAGAGGAAGGACTAAGGCGAGAGTGATTTTCACGCTGGCGGCGATGGCCCTCATTGCTCAGAGGTGGAAGAGTCCCACGATCCCGACAGAGCAAGAGTGGTTAAGGAAAATGTGGGACATAGTCTCGCTGGAATGGGCTTCTTATGCAGCCAACAATAAGTTGGAGAACTTCTCGGCGGACTGGGGAGAGACATTGGCCTATCTGAAAGGGGAATTTAGGAACAATGGTGCCCCCAAAGACTCAAGTTGTTGGACATCAACGGTTAAAAAGTTGGGAGGGAATTGACTAGGCGGGAAGGACCATTGGCACTATGACTAGGGGTGGGGGGTGGGGATGGGTTCAGTTTGATGATGATCTGATTCTTTTTTTTCTTCTTTCTGTTTATTATGATGAAAATAATAAAAAGTAAAAAAAAATAAAATCCTACTTCTATCCCTTACACACTACAACTAAGAGGACTCTAAATGGATACAAAGTTCCTTCACCAGCAGGGCGACTCCCTTCTCGTGGGTAGGTGATGGAGCCACAAAAGAGTTTTCTACACAGAAGTCAGTCAGGGGAAATGACTCCCTTCCCCGGACAGGAATTCTCTTTCAACAAAAATGTACAAGGGGAAAGGCTGCACTACCCCTGCGTAGAACAAAAGGTCCTTTTAAACTGAACCCGTCAGGAGGAATGGCTCCCTTCCCCCGACGTAGGCATAGGACCTTTTGGGACGGAGAATGACTTTTCTCCTGACTTGTTTAGCCTTTGCTTGAACACTTATCACAGGCACCGAGCTGGAGTCTGCAGCAAATATAGCCTCCTGACCACGAGGCATTACATCAGCAACGTTTGCTGCATTGCAGGCAAGCCCAGATGGGCTTGGGCTATTTTAAAATGCGCTCCTCATGATCGATAACTTTCTACAACAGCTGTAATGTCCTACCTTCATTGATATCACATATTCAGAGGAACAGTCCTCTATCTATTACAGTTGAGTGGGCTGCGCCCCACGTGGTGCGAGAGGCGGGGTTACCGCCTCGGGCGGCAGTTCGAGAAATAAAGAAACCTATTAGCAACACAGTGCCTCCGTTCCGGATTCATTGCATGTACCCGTCCCTGACGATTATATTGACTTATTTCCTGCAATCGGCGATACCTGCCTGACATACAACAATGGCGACGAGGTTTTCATAATCCGGTGCCGGAGCACGAAAGTCCTGCCAATCGTCAGTCCTTGACTCCAGGACTTCAGCCGCCTAATTTACTGCACTGGAGCCGTTCACGAAGCACGCGGCACAACATTGACTTCAAGTAAGAGGCCCTGACCCGTAAGCAGCTTTTAATGCAGACAATAAGCTGCCAACCCACGTGTTACGCGCGCTGCTGAATGATTACGCGTATGCCGCTACGCAGCCAAAAGAACCGCTATCAAGCCCCGCACGCGCGAAATCGCATCGCGCTTTACTGACATTTCGCCGCAGACCTACTTTCAGGCCCAGCACGCGCAAAGCTTCATCGCGCTCTCCAAACCTCCACAGCAACACCTGCATCAAGGGCCAACCACGTGTGCGAACTTCACATAGCACGCGGTTGGCTGGAAACGACACGGCAAGACGCCAGGACGTGCCCCTGCGCATAATATACTTCAATCCCAATAGACTTCATTGCTGAATTGCGCTAACAGCGAACAGACAAGGCATCGCTGGCAGTAGACAGAAAGCGAACATGTCTGAAGACAACCCGGATAGTGGTATCCTAAGCCCCTCCTCCAGTTCCACGCCCCGTCAAGCCACTCACAAAGACGACTGTGGCTCAGAATCGCTACAACTACTGGCTGTGCCACCATTTGACATGTCAGACACAAGCAGCCTTGCCCCCAGATGGGCCGGATGGCTCAAAGAGCTGCATGTCTACATAGATGCATCAGGGGTAAGGGAGGAGCGCCGACTTAGAGGAATCCTACTCCACTCTCTAGGACCAGTAGTACGAGACATCGTCTTTGAAATGCCTGAATCTACCACAGATACTTTCCAAGGTATCATTGATGCTTTAAATGCTTATTTCGCACCTTTGTGAAATGTCGACTATGAACGACACATTTTCCACACCTCCACACAGGACAGCAGCGAAAATATGGACGGCTTTGTAATGCGTCTCAGAAAAAGAGCGAAATATTGTGATTTTGACAGATATTCAACGGAAGAAGCAATAAAGTCCCAAACCATTGCCGGCTGCGCATCTCAAGAATTCAGGAAGAAATTGTTGCAAAAAAGCAGGACATTAGAAGAGATACTACAACTCGCTCGAGCGGACGCTGCCCTCATGCAACAGACTGAATCACTGGATAACATCAAGATCACACAGCCGCCTCCACGGCATCAATATGCCCCATCAGAACATCCAAAGAAGCACCACGTCCCACTGAACAAAAGAAATGTTATAGGTGCGGTTTCAAGTATCCACATGTCGGTCCATGTCCTGCCATAGGACACAACTGTGACAAGTGCAGAGGTGAAAACCACTTTCAATCTGTATGCAGAAACATACATTTCTTCCAACCAACTGAAATGCACAGGGACACGAGGAGGTCAGACCGATTTTCAACAAGAGAAAGCCCGAGATCTCGCAGGAGACAGTCACCCACAGTATCCAGACACCAATCTCAAAGCTCATCCCGTGACACGCCACGGGAGGGGAGAAGGCGGGAAGAAAGAAGAGAACACGCGAGCAGGAGACATTCCAGACAGAAGATCAGACATCTAGAAAGTTCGCCCCTCAGAAGGCGAGACTCGCACTCATCCTCATCCAGTGGGGACAGGAAAAGGGGATACGTGCATGCCATTGGAAACAGCATAGCCACAGAATACAGTCCCACGTTGCTACTACAAATAAAAGGGCAAAATAGAGAATTCCTGATTGACACAGGGGCAACAGTTAATGTCATAAATGATGAGACCTATAAACGACTCAACCACAAGAAGTCACTGAAGGAATCAGACACATTAATATATTCATATGGCTCCAACACGCCTCTCAATTGTCAAGGGATGTTTATGGCACACTGTCAGTACAAAGACAAGAGTCAGAAGATCAAAATATACGTCATAAAAGGGGACGTACCAGGTGGCAGCATCCTGAGTTTCAAGTCTGCGATTCAAATGGGACTCATTCAAACCATGTATCAAATAATGTCGGCTTACACGACCAGCCCCAAAGACATGATAAAACAAATGTTTCCCTCCCTGTTCAAGGGGTTGGGCAAACTAAAGGACAAACAAGTAAAATTACACATCAATCCCCAAATAACCCCGACAGCGCAACACTACCGAGGTATACCATTAAACATACAAAGACACGTGGAGGATGAGATTCAGTCATTATTGCAGCAGGACATCATACAGCCAGCATCGGGACCAACCCCCTGGGTGTCTCCCATTGTACCCGTGCCGAAGAAAGACAACAAGGACAGCATTCGCATTTGCGTGGACATGAGGGCCCCCAACGTAGCCATAGAGCGGGAACGACATTTGGCTCCAAGAATGACTGATATGATGCATCTACTGCATGGGTCCAAAGTGTTTTCCAAGCTAGACCTGAATAAGGGATACCATCAGCTAGAACTACACCCTACTTCAAGATATATTACCACCTTCTCAACGCACATAGGTCTGTTCACATACAAAAGACTCAGCTTTGGAGTATCCTCGGCTGCCGAAATATTCCAAAATGAAATACATCAAGTGATAAAACACATTCCCAACTGTCTAAACTACTCGGACGATATTTTGATTTTCGGCATCACACAAGAGAGCCATGATGACACACTGAGGAGAGTCTGCATGGCGCTGGAGAATGCCCACCTCACACTCAACCCGGACAAATGTGAAATCAGTAAATCCACTCTCAAATTCTTTGGACTTATCTTCTCAAAAGATGGCCTGAAACCAGACCCGGAAAAGGTTCAGGCACTAGTTGAGACTCCCACACCCACGTCAGTTTCAGCAGTACGCTCCTTCCTGGGAATGGCGAGCTACTGCACCCGATATATACAAGATTTCGCCTCAGTAAGCACGCCTCTTCGACTCCTAACCGGGAAACATCAAGAATTCCAGTGGTCGAATACCTGTGAAGAAGCATTTCAAGAAATCAAGAAAAGAATCGCAACGGCCTCCTGCATGGCTTATTACGACCCTGACTTCGACACGGAACTCACAGTAGATGCGAGCCAAGTTGGACTAGGAGCAATCCTGGCACAATCCAGGCGTGGTGCACCACCTGACTCGCCAAGAAGAATTGTAGCTTACGCCAGCCGCAGCCTCTCCAAGACAGAAAGCGCATACTCCCAACCCGAAAAGGAGAGCTTAGCGGTAGTGTGGGCGTGCGAGCACTATCATCTATTTCTGTATGGACGACCATTCACCATAATCATGGATCACCAGGCTCTCACCCCCATCTATGGGAAGCCGACTGCGAGAATGCCACCACGAATTGCCAGATGGGGTCTAAGGCTACAAGAGTACTCATTCAAGATAATACATCGACCGGGCAAAGACAACAACCCCGCCGACTTCCTATCACGTTACCCGCTCCCAGCTCAAGATGAACGCCAATCACACAAAGCAAACCAATATCTAAGATACCTGATCAGCAGCGCGCTACCCAAATACATCACCACGACACAACTGCTGGAAGCAAACCAAAAGGACGGACTACTCCAGATAGTACAATCTTGCCTGAAATCGAACCAATGGCAGATCAGAACAAAAGGGGGCATCTTCCTTGTCCACGGAAGAGGAACAACACTTTCGCACATTCAAACTTGTCCGTCATACTCTATCCACATCACCTGAAGGCCTACTACTAAAAGAAAACAGAATAGTCATCCCGAAAACCCTGCAAGATCAGGTACTAGACATCGCCCATGCAGGACACAGAGGAATAGTGTCGACCAAGAGGCAACCGAGAACAAAGGTATGGTTCCCATCCATGGACGAGCGGGTAGAACAGCTACTACGGAAATGCCTAGCATGTCAGGCAGTGGCACCGCGCACGTTTCCCGAGCCACTCAAAACATCGGAGATGCCGCTGCAAGTGTGGGATGAAGTGGCCGTAGATATGTTTGGGCCACTGGCAAACGGTAAATACGTGCTGGTGATCATTGATGAAATGTCACGATTCCCAGAAGTACATCTGGTTCACTCGACCAGTGCACAGTCCGTTATACCTGCGCTGGACAAAACGTTTGCTGACTATGGCATCCCATCCAGAGTCAAATCGGACAACGGACCTCCCTTCACGAGCCATGATTTTGCCATGTTCGCAGAACATCTAGGTTTTCAACACCACAAAGTCACACCACTGTGGCCACAGGCGAATGGAATGGTAGAACGTTTCATGGGAAACCTCAAACGCACTCTACAAATCTGCTCCATCACAAATGGAACATTCATGCAAGCCATCTGTACCTTACTACGAGAGTATCGGAACACACCGCATAGCTCAACTGGTGAATGCCCATCAATGATTATGTTCGGGCGCGTCATCAAAACAAGACTTCCCCACCATGTGCGAAGGAAGGATGAGTCCACATACATAAAGAAGGCCAGAAGCAAGGATCAAGAAAGTAAGGACAAGATGAAGACATACACAGATGCCCGAAGACGTGCCCGACCTAACACTATCTGTATTGGCGACCAAGTACTAGTACGACAAAAGCAGGTCACGAAGGACATGCCTGCTTTCAAGCCAGATCCCATGATAGTGACCCACACCCAAGGGTCGATGATAACCGCCGCTAGCCCAAATGGCACAATCACCAGAAATTCATCCTTTTTCAAGACTTTCAACAGCACTGACACCACCGTCAACACCTCAACAACATCGATAGACGACTCATCGGACACAGACTCTGAATATCATGAAGAGGAAAGAGACGCGGATGACAGTGGCAGTGAAAGCGACAGCACACCGGTAAGATCAGCCCCACCGGTGCGCAGCCCATCCAAGAGGGTCATCCGCAGACCCATTAGATGGATTGAAGAATCCAATTGAATGCCGTTGAAGTGTTTGTTTAAGGAGGGGGGGAGATGTAATGTACTACCTTCATTGTTATCACATATTCAGAGGAACAGTCCTCTATCTATTACGGTTGAGTGGGCTGCGCCCCACGTGGTGCGAGAGGCGGGGTTACCGCCTCGGGCGGCAGTTCGAGAAATAAAGAAACCTGTTCCCAACACAGTGCCTCCGTTCCTGATTCATTGCATGCACCCGTCCCTGACGATTATATTGACTTATTTCCTGCAATCGGCGATACCTGCCTGACATACAACAACAGCCAATTTTAAATTGCCTCGCGGGGCCCGCTGTCTGTCTGGTGGGCTGTGCCTCCATTATTTACTTGTGCCGCATTTTTGTATCTCGTGTGGCTTTACATTCTACAACATGGCCGACGCCATCTCTATCGATCGAGTGCCTCGCCAGCCCGCCTTCCATTAGCCGTGATTGGCCTGCCTGAGGTGCTTTAAGGCCAATCAGGGAGCTGGCAGGCTGAGCTGGCCCCGAGACAAAGGCCCACCACTAAGGGCCCTGTGCCGCAGGGTCACTCTCTGCACCACTTGTTCTTCTACCAGAGTCCTTGCTGCCCCGGGCCTGCCAACAGGTGCATTTTGGGGTAAGCAGCTCACACTGCATCTCTCCTACCCGCACTAGCCCTTCCCGGATCAATCTACTGCTGCCTACTCATTCCTAGCTCATCCCAGAGCTGGTATCTCCCCCCGCCCACCGCACTTTCGCCGTACAACTGCACATTCTGGGAACATTGTCCACTTTTCCCGCATATGGTCCACCGACTCCCCCTCGCCACCTCCATACCTCTGTTGCCAGGCCCGAGCCCGGTCGTTTCATCAGGACACTGTTGTGCCTCTCAGACTCATTCTATGCCTTCGCATAGCACCTGGCAATCATTTGTCCATTGACCCTTTCCTCACTACCCACATGGTTACCTCGTATGCATTCTTCTCGTCACTGCCTGGGCGTCTTGCTCTGCTACTTCTGCCTGGCGTTGCAAAGTGCTTGCAATTGTATGTTTGCATATTACCTCTGTCTCGCCTCCCAAAATGCTTGCAATTTCTATGTATGCTTGAACTTTAACTTGAGCTTTGTATCATCTGTTGCCACACTTATTTGCATGCTCTTTAGGGCTGCCTTTGAAACTTAAATCTGGGTGTTCTTCTAAAACTGTAGACTCCCCCCTCCTCTCGGATTGCTGTAATAAGTTAAATCTGCCCATCCTCAAACTCCTCGGCAAAGCAGGCTTACTTAAATGATGCATTTTGGGTTGCTCATGTGAGATTCGAATCTAGACATTCATTAAGTTTATTTTTGCAGGTTACCTAATTCATGCCTTTTATGGGTTCACATGTGAATTTGAAGCTAGATAAGCCTTTGTTTTCAGAGACTACCTAAAGGATTCATTGTTGGCTGGTCATGTAAAATTTGAATACAGATGCCGGTCTAACTTCTGCAGGCCTTACTCAAAAGCGGTTTGTTGTCTGTATTCCTGAAAAACAAATCATGTGTTTAAACCCTCTGCTTGCACCAAATGTTATAATGGCTAAAACCTGTCCACAACTTGAATGCTGCCATTTTCCATGCATGTGTGTTTTTCCCATCTGGGTGTTTTGAAGTATCTTTTGCCCGTATGGTATTGCTCTAGCTTTCTCTCCTCCTCCACTCTCACTTGTAATCTTTATGCCTCTCTTCTCTGTTATATTATATGCTAAAATACATGCCCTGCATACTCTGTTTGCACTGATTCATGAAGCCTTTCTTACTTCTGTAGTTTATGCACCGCCTGAATCTTATTGTGTTTTAGCTTGCACATTGATTGTTTACTGCTGCATTTTAATGCTTTGCTGTAAAGTTGAATCTAGACGTGTATTTAAAACCTGTGCACCGACTGTTTTCAGCTGCACTTAACGCTCTCCCAGTCAGTGTACTTGAATCTCTGCTACCCTGCGCATACCTTCGTTAAAGCACCACCAACTTCTGTGCCTGCTTGGCTGGTAGGTCGCCTGGTGAGTTTATTTGTGCACTGTGCACCATCCTGTGTCTCTCTCCCCCTGTTACGCTCACCTGGTATCCACGGGGACGCCACCCAGCCCTGGTTGGATGATTTGCACTCTCGAACCTTCTCCCAGTCCCTTGGTAAGGCCTCTGGTTAAAGATGGGTCTGCAATATAGGAGGGCTGGATCCAATACCAGATTGTCTTTATGTTTTCCCACCTCCCTTGGCCTCAACCACGTCCTCCCCCTTGGGCCCTCTCCTCACCTTAATATTGTAGAAGGTGGATTCTCCGTCCTGCTCCTCGTGGCAGGGGCACATAGATGTGGGGGGCGAGCAGTGAACAAGTTACTTCACTGGTGCAAGCCCCCCTTTTGGGAATCCAGGCTGCTGTGACTCCATAGGTTTGCTGCTTTACAGTCTTTATATGCAGTTCTTATGTTCCTCTTAGTTCGATTAATAATGTTTTGCTGCTTTCCTTTTGGATATGGAAAGGTATTTTGGAGTTGCCATGCAGTTTAAAGATGAGCATGGGCCGGTAGGCGAAAGCGCGGGGTGCGCGATGCTGTCCGGTGAGTAATGCGCTGCGTGCTTGCGCCTTTTATATTGCTAACCTGTGTCTTTTTTCGCTCCTTGCAGGTTGCGATGTTCCTCGCCGAGCGCCGTAATGTTCCAGCAATGATACTGACCAGGAGATGACTACCCAGGTAAGAATTGTGTGGCTTTCTTCATTCGGAAGGAAACGTGAGTAAACACTTACTAATGCTGTCTTTCTTTCTCCTCTTTCCAGGTTATGGTATTGCAGGATGCATGCGGTGCCAGATGATGGAGTTCGTACCTTCAGGGGAGTGGAACTGAAGTCGGTGATGGATTGAATACAGGATACTGTTCCAGGTAAGTTTCGTAGTGTTCTTTCTCTCTCTGCAGGTCCTTGGTTTCATGTAAGCTGGCATCAAAGAACTGGACAAGGTGAGCGTTACGCTGCCCACAGCAGAACAACGCAAAGCATGTTCTGCTGTTTGGGTACGGTTTAAATAGTCTCAGGTAAAGTAGACCAGGTAAAATAGTCCCAGGCCTGCCACACCCAAAAGACTAGACCGCATAGCTCAGTTCCTTGTAACTGAGCTATGCGTGTGCCTCCATGTTGGCTGAACCCCCCCCCCACACACAAGTTAAATAGTCCCATTCTAATGTTGGTCTTCATGATAGTTATGAGCCTGGCACCAAAGGCGCCAGGACTGACTCCAAGAGAGTCTTGGATGAGGTTCTAAGGCCTTTGACCTGGCCCTAACTGGAAGGCTGACTTGCCAGTGAGGGCCAGGGGCAAGGGTCATGACACCCCCATCCTGCTAAATGACACTATCTCCCCATCTATTCTAACCGCTACTCCATCACCTATCCCTCTCTCTCTCTCTCTCTCTCTCTCTCTCTCTCTCTCTCTCTCTCTCTCTCTCACGAAGTCTGGAAGAAAAAGGCTTTAAAAAGCTCTCCTTGCCTCTAATGCAGGCCTACCTATTGCTGACACTTACATCAATGGCAGACTATTACTGACATCCTCTTTTCGATCCTCTCCTCTGACCTCTGGACTCCCCACCGGGTCTCCATTCTCTCACCTTTCTCCTCTTTACCCATTAATGGTGGCACTAGATGGGAAGTAAACTTGGCATACTCATCTTCTAGGCGAATCATTAATGTCCATCATAATGGCACTATGATACGAGATGATGTGGCATTTATAATGCGCCTGTACACAAGTGTTTTTAGGCGTGACAAGATAAGGGGGGGGGACAAAGGGAGAACAAAATAACGATATTACTAGGCCTTGTGTCATTCAGATTGTGCAAGTGCAGGGAAGGGGAGAAGTTCTAGGGGGGAGGAGAAGGGGGGAAGTGCAGTTAACTCACAAGTACAGCTAGCGGGTGGCTCATAAGTGCAGAGAGAAGAGACTGTAGGGTTGCAGATACGGACCCTTAAGTGCTGGGCAGCCCGGAGGGCCGTCGGTCAGACCCAAACAGCTGCGGTCTCCACCAACGTGATGCGTAGTGTAGAGATGACTGTTTGGACTGGACCGCCTAGTTTCGTCTGCTTGACCCGAAGAAGTATTCTCCTGCAAGTGGAGAAAGGGATTTAGCCACCTGTGGATTTTAGCAAGGACCCCCCGCTGCTCCCCACTAGTCACCTCTGATATTTCCTTTTAGTAAGCTCACCGTATGTATTTAAATGATGAGCTCTCCATCATGCGTGGCATGCAGGGGCGTGTAGATACCAGTTACTTCACTGGCTTGAAGGTTCTGGAGGAGTTCCGGCTATTGACTCCGGGGCTCAAAGTTCAAAAAAGAGTTCAATATGTCCCATGTTCACTCTTGTTCAATTCCCTTTTTAGAATTGCACTGGGTCCAAAAGAATATTGCCTGGAGGTAGCTGATGCCGTTTGGGTAAGAGTCTGTATTTCCCAACACTGTCCGGTAAAGTTGCCCGAGTTTAATTTGTTGTTTTCTCTCCCTTTATAGGTGCAGCATATGAAGATGTGGCATGTTAAAGGGTAATGCCTCCGGTGATAAATCAGGTAAGTCTATGGTAAGTGATGATATTTGTCGGCTTCCGGGCTCACCTTGTTGTTTCTTTGGTTTTCCCAAGATGCTGGAGTTCGACGACAAAAAAGATGGAGAGAGCGCCGAGTTGAAAGATGCTGTGGACTGGTGAGTATAACGGAGCGTTGCAGCTGGCGATGCGACGCGTGTTGGAATAATGTTCTTTCCAGGCTCGGAGAGGTGCTGGGTCCGGAATCAGGTAAGGAATAAAAATGATGTTAGTTATCTAACCTTTTCTCCTCCTTTTCCCCTTTTCCTAGGAGCTCCGGATTCGAGGCGGGCATGGCAGAAGACTGGATGCAGGCTTGCAGGCACGGTGAGCGTTACGCTGAAGAATGCAGAATAAAGCGAAGCGTGTGCTGCTGATCGGGCGTGGTTTAAATAGCCTCCAAAGTAGTTCCAGGTAAGAAGTTCCCCAGAACCACACCCGAGTAAAAAAATAGTCCCTGTAACAAAATAGTCCCATCCAAGCCTCACGTTGGCTTGGATTCAGTTGCAGCATGGTCTGCACGAGGTAAGTAATGTCTATGTGCCTGGCGCCTATGGCGCCAGGACCGATTCCTATTATGAGCCTGGCGCCTAAGGCGCCAGAACTGAACCCAAACAGCCCCAGTCGGGGCTGTTGGGGTTTTGATAAATATCTGGATGCCTGCTCCCGGGACTGATGGACTCGATCAGATGCCCGGGGGTAGGCATCATGACAGGCAATGCAAGGGCAACTGGACATGCAGGAGCATGGGCCCGAGTTCAGAGGGTGACCAGGTTACCAGTGCGTAGAGCAGTCCGGTGCATCAGCAGGGGAGAGGAAGAGAAAAAGCGGAAAAGGAAGGTCTTGAGTTGCTTCCGGAACCAGAGATGGTTCTGCTCAAGTTTGAAAGAGGCAGGGAGGCCCCAGCCGAGGAGATGGATCTGCGCCCAACTCTCTGCTTGGAGAAGCGTCTAACCCTCCGAGAATTGGAGTTGGAGAGCTTGAGAAGGAATATGTTTTGGCAGAGAAAGTTGGAGGTAGAGTGGTACAAGGCCCAAGAAAGCCTTGTGGACGATGCAGAGGGTCTTGAAGTGGACGCTTGCAGCCACGGGAGCCAATGAAGAGATTTCAGAGCTAGATACGATTCCTGGGCTTGAGGCCACGGACAAGTCTCGCAGTCCTGTTCTGGATAAGTTGTAAAGGTCGAACAGTAGAGGCAGGCAGATTTAGAAAGAGGCTATTGCAATAGTCCAACCTAGGGAGGACCGGAGCTCTGGAGACAGTGAGCTTCTGGGGGGAAAGAGAGAAAAGGAAGAATACCTCTGAGGAGGTGCAGCTAGTAGTTTGACTTCTTAGAGACGTCAGAGATGAGGGGAAGAGGAGAGAATGAGAGGGTGGAGTTGAAGATGACACCAAGGTTCTTCGCCTCACAGGAAGGAGAATGGCCCAAGTTTCTCAACCTACTCTTCTCCTTGACCGGCACCTGCCCTCTCTCATTGACTTCTTCCCTTCTCCTGCTCCTTACCTTCTGCAACCTCTCCACCACCACAAGTACCTCACCCCTGTACTCCTCTCCTCTGAAAACCTTCAAAGGTGATCAGCTTCACTTACCTAATCTAAACGCCCTTTTTGCTGTCAAACACTCCTCTGACATCTGTCTCCTTCTTAAAAACTTTGACCATGACGTCCTCGCCCTAACCAAGACGTGGTTCAATGCCAGCTCTGTCACTGCTTCTGACACTTCTTCCTGGGGGCTACAAAGTCTTCTCCAAAACCAGGCATAACCGACCTAGAGATGGAGTAGCCCTGATTTTCCCTGAGTGGGGTCCCTGCTTTCATCATACCTACACAATCTTACAACTCTTGAATGCCTTGTCTGTAGGCTTGGGGTCTCACCTACTCTTTCACTCACCCTTGCTACAATCTATGGACCCCCTGGACCTATCCCTCTCTGAATGGGCCGACCTCACCTCCTAGTCTGACCACTTTCTCCTCTTCTCCCACTTGGGCGCCTCGGCCCCCTGTCCGAGCCACCTCCCACACTGCCAGCCTCCTTCACCGTCATTCGACAGATGAAGCAAGTATCAGTCGCTACTTTTGCCTCCACTTTCATCCCCCCTCCAACCCCTTGCTTGTGACCGTCCTCGCTAACCTTCATCCCTCCATCGCCAACACCCTTGACATCCTTGCCCCCGTCATGAGAATCCGCCTGAAGCCTTCCTTCAAGTGCAATGGATGATATCACTCTGATCTAGAATCTCTGAAACGCAAGTGCAGAGTTGCTGAACGCAAGTGGCAGACTGAGTTCACCCTTCAACAATCTGGCCTGTCGCCTGCTCCAGAGGGAATATTGTTTTTCTATCCTCTCCAAGAAGAGGGCCCAAATGC
This sequence comes from Ambystoma mexicanum, assembly GCF_040938575.1. Classification (NCBI taxonomy): domain Eukaryota; kingdom Metazoa; phylum Chordata; class Amphibia; order Caudata; family Ambystomatidae; genus Ambystoma; species Ambystoma mexicanum. Next base: position 530,208,322 of record NC_090932.1, read on the forward strand.
AAGTCTGCGTCTTGGGAGCCAACAACATGGCTGAACTTTTCAAAATCTGCAAGGCACTCCAATCCAACGGCAGTTTCCACCCCTCTCCCCCCTCTAAGGCTCTCTGCACTACTTTTTTTGTTGTTTTCTTTTGTTTATTGAGTTTTAATACAACAGAATGAAACAATTCCACCCCCTCACTCCCTGCCTACCCTCCTCCTCCTCCTCCTCCTCCTCCTCATACCCAGTACATAGTTGACAGTGTTCAGGATATCCCCAGCAGGCGTAATCTGTGTGGGCAGTGCTAATCACCATGGAGAAAGTCCAGTATAGTTGTCCATTCCATCGTAAATGTGCTTTGTTCCCCTTGGATTGCCTACGTTACCCATTCCATCGAGACATATTTCAAAAGTTTCTGTATCCAGTCCAGTGTTTGTGGGGGATCTGCAGACTACTATTTCCTGGCTATTAATAGGGCTGCTATCCTGAGGATAGTATAGGCCTTCCGACTCTGTTACGGACACTTTTTGGTGTCCGGCCCAGCCAGGCCCAACAGGGTTTCTGCTAGAGATCTCTCAGTGGAGAGGTTGAATATCCTTTGCATATTACCCTCCACTTCCTCCTAGTACACTTGTATTTTTGGGCAGGATCACCAAATGTGTAGCCAGACCCCCGTATACCCGCATCCCCCCCCAGCAATTCTCCGGTACAGACCGCAACATTTTTTCTTGTGCGTAGTCGTGTGGGTATATAGAGCCACTGAAAAATAAGTTACTTACCAAACTGGTAGCGTTCTTTCGACTGGATGTTCCTGCAACATATTCCTCATCTCTGTCATGTAATGTCCACAAGCTGTGCTGCTACGGAATTTTTTTTGGCAGAGGGCTCCCTTGCGTCAATGGCGTCCAGTTGATGTCCCTCGAAGGCCTTCGTCCAGGGTGACATCAGATGTGAAGTAGCACGCACGGCGCCGCTAGCCTCAGTTCATGTTTTTTCCCCCTCAACGTGTGGCACACATGCCCAGAATACAGCATCGACTGCACTTAGCCTTGAGAGACGGAAGCTGTAATGGCATGGGAAATTCTTGAGAGCAGTAGGCTGGGAGGGCGATGAGGCATGCGATGGAGGAACATCCAGTCGAAAAAAAGTTATGAGTTTGGTTATTTACTTGGCTTCAAATGGATTGTGTCCTCCAACGTATTCCTCATCTATGACAGACTCCCAAAACAGTAATCATGATTGGAGGAGGGAAAACAATGTAGACATACCCAATTAAATGACACAGTAAAGCACTGCCTTACCCAAAGGCAACATCCTGAGCATGGGAATGCTTTACAAACGTGTGTATAGAAGGCCATGTTGCAGCGTCAGATATTTTTCACCAGCACACCCCTCTGCAGGGTTGTCGAAGTAGCAATGCCCCTGGTGGAATGAGCCCGCAAACCCTCAGGAGGGTCCTTACCAGCCAACCGGTAGCATTCCAAAATAGTGAGGATAATCTACCTAGACAAGGCCTCCTTAGAAACAGCCTGTCCTAATCGGTGTCCAGTATAGCTCACAAAGAGCTGGTCATCAACTCTGATTTTGGCCATTCTAGAGAGTGAAAAAACTCAAGGCTCTTCTAGGATCCAACCTATGGAGCCGTTACTCTTCCTTACTAGGATGAGGAGGAGGATAGAAAGCGGGGAGTACCACCTTCTGACTCAGATGAAATTCTGACACAACCTTAGGTAGAAATGACGGACATACTCTTAATACAACCTGGTTCTTGTGGAACAAAATAAAGGGTAGCTTAGAAGAAAGTGCCTGCAACTCGCTCACTCTTCGAGCAGATGCAACTGCAACTCAGAAAACAGTTTTAAATGTCAACCATCTTAACGGGCAAGAGTGCAAAGGTTCAAACAGAGCACCCATCAGAAATTTCATAACCAAATTAAGGACCGGCACCTGAAACTGATGGCGGGAACACATTTGTGAGCCCTTTAAAAAACGGAGTGATCAGTGGAATCTTAAAATAAGAGCATTCCTCAGAAGAACACTTAAAGATAGACAGAGCTGCCAGATAACGTTTAATGGTGCCCACCTGAATACCCATGTGGGCTAAAGAAAGCAAGAAGGAGAGAACCTCCGGAATCGAGCACTGAAAAGGATCAACATTCTTTCCTCTGCACCAGTCACAAAACTGAAGCCAACGGCAACCGTACAGGGACTTTGTTGCGGGCTGCCTAGCCGAAAGCAACAACTCCATCACGTCATCTGGGAGGTCCCAATTCATATATCTCAACCTCTCAGAAACCATGCGTGAAGGTTGAGAGTCTTGACATCTGGATGGAGAACCCGACCTTCCTCTCGCGAGAGTAGATCCTCTCTTAAGGGCAGACGCATTGGAGGAAAGATGAACATGTCTAGAAGGTCCGGGTACCACGCTCTCCTGGCCCAATCCGGCGCAATGAGGATCATGCAGGTCCCGAACTGTCGCAACCTGCTGAGAACTAGAGGGATGCCGGGGATCGTAGGGAACACGACAGTAGCGGGGAGAGCTACTCAACGGCGAAGGAGTCTCCTAGAGCTCCTCTCGGAGGAAATTCCCTCGAGCAGTACCTTTCACACTTCCGGTTGGCAGCGGTTGCAAACAGTTCCAAAGATCGAAGAACTTCCTGGGCTAGTTCCCAGTCCTGGGAGATTGCGCTCTGCCTGCTCAGAACATCCCCCACCATGTTCTCCTTTCCAGCCAGATGAAACGCTGATGGGGAGTTCCCTCATGAATTGCCCAGAACCAGAGTTGCATTTCCTCCCAGCACAGAGCTAGTGACCCTACACCTCCACTCTTGTTGAGGTAATGCATCGCCACCGTGTTGTCCGTAATTTTCAATACATTCTTCACCCATACAGACGGCCGGAAAGCCTTCAGCGCCAGTCTGATGGCTCTCTGCTCCAAAAGTTTCATGTAAAGTCTTGACTCCGATGGAAACCAACAACCGCTGATAGACAGATCGTTGGCATGCGCTCCCCACCCTGCAAGGGAAGCGTCCGTCACCACAGTGACCTCCGGCCATGGCTGCCTAAAGACTCTCATTGCATGAGATTTTTCTTGTCGGCCCACAACAGAAGGTCCTGCGAGACAGAGATCGGAACATGAAGGAGATCTGACATCCTGCCCTAGAAATGGGACCATTGAGTCCGTAGAGCCCTCTGAAGGGATCTCCTTCTCAATCGGGGCTCTGGCACCAGAAAAATGCAGGATGCCATGAGGCCGAGGAACCTTAATTCGAAATGCCGGAAGACTCTGGGCTTGCTGAAATTGTGTGACCGTCTGAAAAATGTGATGAGCCCTCACTTTGGGTGGCGAGCACATCCCCAAGGACATGCCCAAAAACGCTCCTATGTCCTGGAGCTGCTGGGAAGGTGTCATATGCTACTCCTTGAAGTTGTGTGAGAAGCCCAGCTTGTGAAGGGAGTGGCAGGTGACGCTGAGATGATCCAAGGCTTGTTCGGGAGAATGTGCCCTTATCAGCCAATCGTCCAGGTAGGGGTAGACGTGAATCCCCCCCTGTCCTGAGATGCGCTGCCACCACCACCATGAGTTTGGTGAAGCGCCTAGAGCGCAGTTGAGCCCAAAGGGCAGGACCCAAAACTGATAGTGCAAGCCGCCAACTGCTAACCGCAGGCATTTCCTGTGCCTGAGATGGATCGTCACATGAAAATAAGCATGCTGCAGGTCCAATGAAACCAACCAATCCTGAGGTTGGAGGGCCTGAAGGATCTGAGAAAGATTGACCATCTTGAAATTGTCCTTCCTGAGGAACTTGTTCAAGTAACGCAAGTCCAAGATGGGTCTCAGTCCCCAGTCTTTCTTGGGAATCAAAAAATAAGGGGAATACCAACCCTTGTTCCTCTCCGCCACAGGCACTGGTTCTATAGGTCTTTCTCCAGCAGGGCTAAAATCACCTGCACAAGGAGCGGATCCGGAACCTTCAAAGAGTGTTTCCCCGGCGGATTGTCGTGAGGCCGGCGTAGTAAAGCGAGGCAGTAACAGTGGGCTATTGTATCCAGAGCCTATGCCTCTGAAGTAATGGCTTGCCACTCTGAGATGCTGTGACAGTCTGTCAGTCTGTCCCCCACCGGTGAACAATGACTCAAGGCCTCAGAGTGGTTTAGAAGTGGCTGCGGCAGTGCCTGATGGCAAAGAGGCAGCTGCCCGAGCGGCCTTGGCACGCCTACCTCATCCACCACGCTCGTAGCAATGGACCTTGCAACACTATCCTCAGTGTCCAACCCAGACTGAAAGGATTCACACATGGCATCCTTGCCATCCTGCACAATAGCTAGAAAGCCATCACTTTCTTCCCCTTCGGGAATATGCTCAGCCGCCAGCACGCTCTTTTGCAACGCCACATGAAATCGTAACACCGGGTCAGTGGACGGACCCTGATCCAAGATGTTGGTAAGATCATCGTGATCAAATTGTACCAGAGGCTTGGATCAACCCAGGTACTCTACAACCCTCAACATAAAAAGAGTCAGCATGATCTCCAGGCTCCGGCCTACCAAACTCCATCTCAGGAGAAGTGTCAAGTCCACTGGCATCATGCAAAGACTGACACAGATCCTCAATCCGACTTTTCTCTGAAATAAGACAGACCAAAAGAACCAACCTCCTCATCAGACCTTTCTTCATTCTCATAGATATTTTGGCGGGACTGACAAAAACTCTTTTCTGGGGAGAGGAGTACACCTCTTATCAGGAACAAGCTTAACAAACTTAGAAGAAGCCTTCCTTAGAGGATCCATAGCCACAGGGGCTTCCATCGGTAAAATCTGCACAGGAGGCACCGATGGCGTCGACGTTGACAAAGGCTCTGACGGCTTTGAGGGCCTGACCGGGGGTAAAGACCCGACAGACACGGAGCCGATTGCGTCGACCTTTCTTCGATGACTTCACAGGCTTCCACGGTTTCACTGGAGACGAAGATCGCAACCTGGACCTGACGCGCCTCTGTCAATCCCCTGATGCCTTGTCCGAGCGGGACCTCGGCGGCTCCTGATACTTATCGTGCCGGCTACCCGGGCCCAAGGGCGGAAAAGTATCTGGTCAAGACCGTTTCTTGCCAACTTCTACCGAAAGCACGGACGAAACTGTGCCCCGATATTGGAAAATCTGCAACATTTGAACCCGAAAAGACTCCCATTCCTCAGGGGTTGAGGATTTAGTGGGGTAGGCCACCTTTTTCGGCTAGTAATCCGACGAGGACGGCTAACGGTGATGCAGCTTCCTGGACCACCTTGAGAAAGAGGAAGAGTGGCACGAACCACTCCGGGACCTAGATCTCTTGGACTTCTTCCGACGAGAAGATTCCTCTCTCGACTCGTCAGTCGACAGACCAGTAGACTTAGATTTACAGGGTTTGGAAACACGGCCTACCTTCAATTTCCCCTTACGCTCCCGAAAGGCCTCGGCAGTCAACGACTGGCACTTCGAGCAGTCGCCCGTAGCGTGGTCCTCGCCCAGGCATCACAAGCAAATACGATGCGGGTCTGTGATGGGCATTGTGTACCCATAGCCAGACACTTCTTGAAGCCGGACTGCTGGGGTCGTTGGGGTAGAAGACAACATAATACTGAATGCAATAGGAAACACGAGGCGCACTGAGTTCTCGAAGCAAACACTGAGGCTAATGGCGCCATGCGTGCTACTTATAACATCCGATGACATCACCCTCAACGGAGGCCTTCGAGGGACATCGACCTGATGCCATCGACGCAAGGGCGCCCTCTGCTGAAAAGAATTCTTACGCAGCACAGCTGTGGACATTACATGTCATAGATGAGAAATACGTTGGAGGACACAATCCATTCGAAACATTGTTTTTAAACAAAATTCTCTGATTTGGAGAGACTGAGTCAGCCGTGGCATATCGGACCAACGCGAGTTCCAGTGTTCTTCCTTGAGGAGCACTCCCAGTGTTTGTTCCCATCTGAGATGGTAGGAGGTTTGGAGGGTGGGGGCTCGTCTATGAGAAATGTGTACAGGCTAGATATCAAATGCTTATCGCCTGGGTTCGAGGTTAGGTATCTTTCGAATGGTGTCAAGGGTCGTGTGGCGGCTTGTCTGATCGGGGGAGGGGGGCCATCTGCCAATGGCGCACCTGAAAATATTGAAACAGATACAACTCCTGCAAGCCTAATTCTTCTACACATTGGGTAAAGGATTTGATGTCATCTCCCTGGAACATATTGAGAATTTAATTGATATTTAATTTATATCACGCTTGTACACAAGTGTTTCTGAGCGCGACAAGGCAAGGGAGGGGAAAAAACGGAGAACAAAAACAACAATTTTACTAGGCCCAGTGACATTGAGAACGCGCAAGTGCATGGGAGAGGGACAGGGGAAAAGTGGAAGGAAAAGGGGAGAAGTGGAAAGTGCGGAGCAAAGGGAAAAACAGATGAATAATAAAAGGCAACAAACAATAGTAATGCAGCCAACACGTGTCAAGTGCTGGGTTTAAGGCAGCAGGCCGGGTATGTCTGAAAGTGCAGGAAAAAGGGGGTAGAGGTTACTGTATGGTTACAGAGCCCAGTGCAAGGGGAGGCCCGGAGGCAGTGCAGGTGGGTGGCAGGGTGAGCAGGTACCTGGGCCCGGAAGACAGAGGGTAGGCCAGGTGCACAGTGCCGAGAGAGAACAAATCAGCAGGAGAGATGAGGGGCGAAGGCAGAAGCAAAAAGGAAGGTATTGAGGTGCTTCCGGAACCGAAGATGGTTCTCCTCAAGTTTCAGAATGGCAGGGAAGCTGTTCCAGAGGGAGGCCCCAGCCGAAGACAGATATACCCCCAGCTCGTTTCTTGGAAAAACAATTGACCCTGAGGGAGTTAGAGGTAGAGGAGCGAAGGACTCAGGAGGGGAGGTATTTACAGAGGGACAGCAGAAGGTATTTTGTACCCAGGCCCCAGAAAGCCTTGTGGACAACGCAGAGGGGTTTGAATGTAATCCTTGCATCCACTGGGAGCCAGTGGAGAGATTTCAGGGCTGGAGATACGATCCCAGGTCTTGAGGCCAAGGACTAGTCTTGCAGTCCTGTTCTGGATTAGTTGCAGAGGGTGGTGAGTAGAGGCAGGTAGATTTAGAAAAAGGCTGTTGCAATAGCCCAACCTTGAAAGAACCACGGTTCGGGAGACAGTGAGCTTCTGGGGGAAGGCAAGGAAAGGAACAGTACCTCTGAGGCGGTGCAGTAGGACTTTTTAGAGACAGAGATATGGGCAGAGAAGGAAAGCCTGGACACAAAGATGACCCCAAGGTCCTTGGCCTCTCATGTGGGGGAAGGAGGTGGAGGGCCAAGGGAGGCCAGCCATAGAGTGAGGGTAAAGGAGGGTGAAGGTGTGCCAATGAGGAGGATCTCCGTCTTGCTGGCGTTCAGGCAAATATGGTTGGTGGCACAACAATCATGAATGGCAGGGAGGCAATCAGAGGTGAGACAAGGAGAGGAGGTGGCTGAAGGAAGCCTGAAAATGAGTTGAGTATCGTCCCCATAGCACTGGAAATTGGAGCAGAAGATGGCAATGCAGTGGGCGAGAGTTGCCAGGTATTGGTTGAAAAGCCTGGGTGAGAGGTTAGACCCCTGCAGAACACAGGTAAAAAGGGATATCGATGATAGGAAGGACCCAATTTGGACCTGGGAGGGTCGATCAGAGAGGAAAGAGGTCAGCCAGGCCAAAGCCTGATCGGTGATCAGGTTGTCACGGAGAGAGTTGAGCAGGATGGTATGGTTAACCGTGTCAAAGGCAGAAAAGAGATTCAGTAGGATGAGGACAGAGGGAATGTTAGAGTCCAGGTTGGAGAGCAGATCTTGCAGAGTTTGGTGCAGCCCGCGCTTATCCACTTTGAAAATGTCACCTGCTGCATAACTGGAGTGAACTGGGGGTTGGCTGTTAGGCAGAAACCTGTGCAGTTCCCTTAGGGAACACTGCAAAAGGCTTAAGACTACAGGTGTTGACAGTAAACCCACTTGGTAGCAGTTTGTACCACCCAGATTTACCTGGTAGCTGTGGCTGAGCTGCCAGACTTATATCAAGAAGAGTTAGACCGTATATAGAGTATACAAGATGGGTACCAAAATACAGTAGGACAAGCAAACACTGACCAGAGCTTGGGTATACAAGTATATAATTATTTATTTAAAAAACACACTTTGTAAAATACACTAGCACTAATATGGCAAGCAAGTTCAAACACAGTCACTATTAATATATATACATCCCTGATCACTTATTGAACAAGTCTTAGTTAAAACACCACTTATTTTCAAACAGAGGTGAGCGCTTAACCTAAGATGGCACTCCAATAAGTTAATTAAAAAGGGAGGGAAAAAGGCAGAATTAGGAACATACACAATACCAACACTTTAGGAGAACCAGAGCAAGTCAGAAAAGGCAGACTCTACTGAGGAGCAAGAAAGTCCTAGGCCAGGCCCACTCTTTGAGAGAGCAAGGCGGAATGTGTCCAAGATCACACAGTTGAATAGTACTTTTAAAGAGGAGTCGTCGTTGCAAAGAGTTCAAAAAGGGTTGGCTCAAGTCAGGAAAAGTTATTTAGTAGGTCCCAAGTCACCCCAGGATAGAAAGTCAAGGATTTACGGGACACCTTGAACAGTCTGTTGCAAGGGAGACCAGGCGGGACTCAGTACCTGAAATGGTGAGAAAGCTCCAGCGGGGGCAGTTGTTCCTGGCAGCGGGTGCAAGTCGGTGCTTCTTCCAGGGGAAGAGGAGATCTCGACGTGGAGGAAGGCTGGAGGTCGTTGCACTGCCAGGGAAGAAACCAGCCGCAGAGTTTCTCGGTTAAAAGGTACTACCCTTTTATTCGCGGTAGTGGTGAAGCGTGGCTACCCGGCCGCCGGGGTGCTTGGCACGGGCGATTCGACCACGAGATGATCCAAGAAGGCGAAAAACAGGGCGAACTGGTTATTCCCACCAGCTCAGAGGAAGAAGACTCTCCGGGATGAAGATCTTCTCTGTCGTTGGGAAGTGGTGAGACGGTTCAGCAGGGCTCCACCTGTGGTGTCATCGTTGCAGGTCGGCACAGCTTCTCCCTCTTCGGATTCTTTGGTCCTGTGGCGACTTCTGAAGTTCCAGTCCCCAAAGCCCTGCTTTTATGCAGAAAAAACCCCATTCAACAGCCTAGCTGTTACTCAAACATGCTAAGTGGTGAGCCGGGCGGCTCACCACTGGGCCAATCACACAAGAGTGCGACTTGAGTTGCTGAGACAACTCAGTCCAGGGTGCCTAAACCCCCCTCCCACACATCCTGTAGACCCAGACAGAGTGGCACCACTTTTGGAGGCTTCTGTGGAGAAGCCTGCCAAAAAGTGGAACAAAGGGCTCTACTTGGGTTAGAGTTACAGAGGCGAACACAAACGCCATTTTAAAACCGAGTCCTGGCAAAAAGACCCAACCGGCGAATAAATATTAAATAAATAACCCGCCAGTATCTTTAACATTGCACCAAAAAGTGGTGCGTTTAAAATGAATGGGAAAATCCCATAGGAAATATTCCGTTGGAATATTTTGCGTGGTAAGCACTGCCACCAGCCAGAAACTCGACGAGGGGAGACTGCACAGTGCCCCCTCGATAAACAGACCCAGGGGCAATCTAATTACCCCTACCAGTACTTCCACAATATGATGATTTGTACTGGTTCTGTTCCCAATTTAAGACTAGTAAAGTCAATGGTGACTTTACATGCCCTGGGAGACAGTAGTCTGTCCCAGGGTATGGAGTCTGTGTTTGGGGGTCACTGTGACAACTGAGGGTGCTGTGTAACACACGTACCAAAAATACATGAAACCCTATGGAGTAAAAGACCCCATAGCCCATTAAACACCTTAAAAAGCCAAAGGATATCTCAAATCATGTCTAAGAGTGGGAGAAAAAAAAAAAAGAGTCTCACTCTTAGCAGGAGAAAAAAATAAACCCCAAAAATCCAGCAAAGCTGCTGGGGAACTCACTAGGTTTGGGAAATTAGCCTTTACAGAGAATGTTCCCCAACATTGGTGAATATTGGGGTGAAGGGAGAGTGAAAGGTTGTGATCTGGTGTTGTCTAATTGCATGGTCCCAAGTGTCTTCCACTATTCTCGTGATCTCACTGCAGTGAATGTTCTGTGGTCTATCCGACCAAATGAGCCACAATTTCTCCTCATCCGCTGACCTATTAGCACCATTTCCATTTGTCCCCACCTTTTGTACGATTTCTCTGTAAACCAGTCTCATCACTCGTAGTTGTGCAGCCTTATAGTATTGTCATAAGTTTGGGAGACCCAGGCCCCCTCTGTTTGGGGGGAGCATTCGCGTTTTCAGCGCTATCCGCAGAGATGTATTCCTCCAAATGAATTTAGAAACAATTATATTCAAGGTTCGGAAGAAAATGTATGGACTTTTGATAGGGAGGGCCTGAAATAGATAGAGAATCCGGGGTAGGATAACCATTTTAATAGAATTGACTAATTAACCATGTGATCGTGAGTGGGGTCCATGTTTGAAGCAGAGTTTGGATTTGGTCGAGAAGGGGTTGGAAATTCACCTTGTACAATTCCCCCAGTGAGCGCATGATGGATAACCCTAGGATCCGGATATTTCTGGGGATCCACTTCAGTTGTGTTGGTTCTTGGGCTCTGGTTAATTCGTCTCGGTCAACTGATAGGTGTAGAATTTCCGATTTCGAGACGTTTATTTTTAATCCGGCTACCTGGTCAAATCTTCCCAATTCCAACAGTGCTGCGGGGAGTGAGTTAACCGGGTCTGTGATGGCCAGGACCATATCGTCCGCGTAGGCCATTAGTGTGCGTACATCTGCGCCGAACCGGATACCCTTGATCGCTACTGATAAGCAGATCTGAGAGGGACTCTAAGTATAGTGTGTAGAGGAGGGGGGAGATGGGGCAACCCGACCTCGTACCCCTCTGGAGAGGAACCTTATGGGACAACTGGCCATTTATCAGCAGTCTAGCTTTGGAATTGGTGTAGTTGGCTTGCACCATCACAATGCATTTGGGCCCAAATCCCATTGTTCGCAGGGTGTTGAAAAGGAAAGCCCATTCCACCCTGTCAAATGCTTTCTCTGTGCCCAGTAAAAACAGCACTGCCGGGTCCTCTTTTTTGTCTACTTTTTCTATTAAGTGGCAGATCCTCCAGAAGTTGTTGTGGGTTTGTCGGTTTTTTATGAATACCGTTTGCTCGGGGTGGATTAGGGTGGGCATCAGATATTCGATGCGGTTAGCCAGGACCTTGGGGTATATTTCTGCATTCAGATTCATGAGGGCAATTGGCCTGTAAGACCCACACTTGGCTGGGTCTTTGCCCGACTTGGGGAATAAAATTATCTTCGCCTCGTCCACAGTGGGCATCACTGTGCCCGAGGTGGCAAAGGAGTTGAAGAGATCAGTAAGCTTAGGGACCAAGATGGGGCTATGTTTCTTATAGAAGGATGCAGGATAGCCATCTGGGCCTGGTGCTTTGTTTAGGGGGAGGTTCGCAATGGCCTTCTGGACTTCCTCTCAGGTGATGTCAGTTTCTAACTGGTCCCTCTCCAAGGTCGGAATGGTTTTCAATGGGGTTGCCTGTAAGGATTTGTGCTTGAGTTGCGGGTCTGCGTGTTCTGATTTATACAGGTTTGAGTAGAAAGCATAGAATTGTGCAGTGATTTGGTCAGTTGTCGTTACCACAGTCCCCAACGGGCCCTCCACCCCCAGGATAGTTTGGGCTGCGTTTTTCTTTCTCAGTTGTCTCGCTAAAAGTGTATCCGCTTTGTTTGCCTTGATATAGTATTTCTGCCTAAGGAAGATCAAGCATTTTTCTGCGTGTTTCATGTGAATAAGGTACAATCTACCCTTTGCCTCCATATACGCCCTCTGGAGCCGCACACAAGAGTCTGTCTCCATTTGTTTCATTATGGTTCTCAGCTCCATTTCCAGATCAGCTTCTAACTTTTTCCTCTGTTTGCCCCTGTGGGCTGCTGCCACCATAGGGTCTCCCATTATAGTTACCTTAAAGGCGTCCCAGCGAGTGGCCTGGCTGATCACCCCGCTGGGGTTGGAGGAGCAATATTCTCCTATTTTCTGACCCAGCTCCTCAAAGATAACCTGGTCTGCCAACAGTCCAACAGGGAATGTCCAAGTCCATAGTGTATTTCTTATATTGGGAAGGGTGAGAGTGAGCGTTATCGGGGCATGGTCGGAGATGGTAATGGCATGTATAGAAATGTCTGAGATACGGCCTACTAGTGTGGTCGAGGCCCAAATGTAATCGATCCTAGAGAACGACTTGTGTACATGCGAGTAGTGTGTATATGCTACTTCGTTCCCTCTCTGCGCCGTTCACACATCCCCAAGTGCCAGTTGCTCGAATTTGGTGTTAAGAGCTTTGGACGATGGAGGCTGGGCATATTTGATACTCCTGCTCCTATCCCATGCAGGGTTCCATGCAATGTTGTAGTCCCCCAGCAGGACCGTCTCACCCTCCCCAAAGCACTCCAGGCATGTGAACCGTTTTTAGGAAGCGCTCCTGGCCAGTGTTCAGGGCGTATATCGAAGCTACCCACAGGGTGATCTGCCCCAATTTGACGAGAACAAAGATATAGGGGCCTTCCTTGTCCACTTGTGTGTTCTGTATTGACGCTTGGGCACCTGATTTGAATGCTAGAAGCACCCTTATTGTTTTCTCCTTGGCATTAGCCTGGATAATTTAAGGGTAGTGTTGTAACTTTAGCCTATGTCGATCCTGTAGTCAAATGTGTCTCCTGCAGGGCAAGCATGTCAGGCTGTTGAGTGGAGAGAAGGCGTTCTAGTTTTCTGCCTTTTTACAGGGGTATTCAGCCTCCTAACGTTGAACGTCAAGCCCAGGCTATTCAAAGTGTGCCTACCGCTGGAAGTCTAATTTTTGCTAATCAGTATTATGGTCATCAACCTGTCCTCATGTACCCCCCTAACCCCTTGTCAAAACCCCCATGCTCTAACCTGTGTGTTCCCCTCCCTCCACCTTCCCTGTCTCCCCACCAGCAATCCTCCCCCCTCCCACCCTCCCTGGTGCGGGTTGCCTGTCCTAAACCAACCATGGACAAGACATTGGAGGCAACCCACTAAACAACCCAGGGAATCTTATGTGCAGGGGATCCTAAAACCCCTTCCCTTCCTCCTAATTGGATTCCAAGGTGAGCTCCTGACGGTCCAAATGTTGCTGTAGGTAATGTTCATATCCCGACCGGGCACTTCATGGATCAGCTGTCCCTTATGTTGCTGATGCTTCCCCAGCCGGCGGCATGGCACTAGGTGTGTTTCGTAGGGATTGCTTTTGGAGCTTCCTTTGAGTCTGTTCCTTTGTCATCCAGTCCCAATGCCGGGGACCGTTGGTAGTGAATCTGTTGAGGGCCGAAGGGCCTGGCTGATCTTCCACTTCGATTTGCATTATCCTGGTTCCTTCCTCCTTGGTGGTTATTGTATGGGTTGTGCCATTCCACCTAAAGAGGAGGCCAAAGTGAAAAGGTCCACCTGTACGTAATTGTTTTTGGCTTGCAGGTGTTCCAGCAGACTTACGTCCCGTCTCTTCTGCAGGGTTAGGTGTGATATGTCCTGGTAGAGTTGGATCTCGTTACCGCAGTATGAGAATGGAGCGGCTTTCCTTGCCACTTTAAGGATCAGTTCTTTTTTGCGAGAAGGAGGTTAATGCGGCCAGTGTTTCCCTTGTGTGGGCGCACATGTCTTTGCGTATCGCTCCTACTCGGTGGATCGTTTATTGGGACTTCAGTTTCTCCCTCAGTGACCAAAAGGTCCTTGAATATGTTTGACACCTGCTCTTTGAAGTCTACATCCTGTACTGCTTCATGGAGGTTTCGAATGCGGATATTGGCCCGCTGTGATCGGTTCTCAAGATCGTCACATTGAAGTTCAATATTGTGGGATGTCCTCGCCAGATGGTCTAAAAGTTCCGCCGCCTTCAAAGAGTCCTGCGGCAGGTCCTGCAATGCCCTTTCATTGGTGTCGACTCTCTCCCCTAGGGACGCTATGTCTTTGCGCATATCTGCCAACTCTGCTTTGATTTCTGTGGTAAGCGTTTGAAACTGCATTTGCAGGGATGCCGTGAGCTTGTCTTGGAATGTCTGGTGACAGCGTTCGATATCTTCGTTTCAAGCAGCCATGTCGCCCCCACTACCCCCCCACTGTGCTCGTTGTGCCGTGGGTGTCAGAAGCCCCTTCAGCTCTGAACCAACACTCCTGTAGGGGGTTTTGCTTGAGAGTAGGTTGCGGTTGTGGCTTCCATGCTGCTTTCCTTCCTTTGGTGCCAAGCATTTACTGATACTACAGCGGGCAGTCTCCGCCGGACCTTGCTGTATTCCCGGTGTGATGTATATCGGGTTCCCACGGTAGCTCTTTAACTTGAAGGCACTGATGTGAGCCTCTTGATGGAGGACGAGGCCCCCTCAGTAGGGTCTACAATGAGTGCGCGCTGAGTGTCCTTATCCCCGTCTGATGGCAGGGTGGTTACTGCGCCCCATCCCGTGTCCGGTGCTAGGTAGGCCGTATATAAAAGTAAGATGGGCCAAGTGAAGGTACGCAAGCTGTGCTGGAGCATTGGAGGGAGAGAATGGCTGCTTTTTCATCCTGAAGGAGTTCTTGTCGGGTCCCTCCGCGGTCTGCCTCCGGCAGACAGCCGTAATACTCGCCACCTGTCCCGATGCGGCGGATATATTCTTTACTGTCCCCGCGGAGGTGTCCCTATGCGCTGCTCCTCAAAATCACCCGTTTCTGAGGGATCTATGCTGCTGCCGTGTCAGGAGGGATGATATGGGGTCGGAGCGCAACGGACCGCGACTCTACTCATCCGCGGCCATATTGGAACCCCATCTGCACTGCTTTGGAATCCCATTTCACATCTAAAACTCAGGACATCCTGTCGTCACTCTCCGCCACCTCCACTCCTGCTCCCCTGCCTTCCTTTGCTCCCCTGCCTTCACCCCCCCCACACTCTCCTCCCTCCTGCCTATAGCTCTTGAGGAGGTGTCTAAAGTTGTCCGGTTTATGAAGGTTTCATCTAAACGGGTGCTTACTTGCTATTCTAGAACCATCAAGGGCAACATCTCTCTCGCCCTAGCTCTTGCCGACTTCTGTAACCACTCCACCACTGGCTCCAACCCTTAAGCACTCCCTTGTGCATCCCCTCCTTAAAAAGTCTCTCCTGCCGGCTAACTATTGCCCTTTCTCCACCACCCCCTTCCTGAGTAAACTCTCGGAGAAGTTGGTCCTCCACCCAACTAATCCTTCATACTGAACTTGCCGGTTGTCTCCACGACCATCAGTCTGGATTCCAGGCATCCACTGGCACAGAAACTGCACTCCTGAACACTCGTGAAAACAAACATGCTCGCAAATCTGGACTCCAACTCTCCTGCTGTTCTCATTCTCCTCGACCTCTCCTCTGCCATTGACACGGTCAACCATTCTATCCTCATAACACGGCTCTGTGATCCGCTCGGCATCACGTAACGGGCACTGGATTGGCTGACCTCATTCCTCACTTTCTCCTCCAACTCCCTCTCTACCAACGGTGTCCCAGAGGGCTCTATCCGATCACTGTGGCTCTTCAATATCTATCCCGCCCCTCTTGCTCATCTGATTTGCTCTCAGTGTTACTATGATCACACAACTTTCCTGCAAACTTCCCTCTACTACCTCCTCCATCATCCCTGAGTGTCTGACCGCCATCCAGGCATGGTACACGTCTAATGATCTCTGTCTTAACGTCAGCAAGACAGAGATCCTTCTCATTTGGACACCTGTGCGTGGTTTCCCTCCTACCCTCTGGCCACCCTCCTTGGGTCCTCTATTCTCGCCATCCTGTGTGACCAAAATCCTTAGGGTCATCTTAGACTCTGCTCTCTCCTTCACACCTCAAATCTTGAACCTCGACTAGAAGCCCACTTCCAGCTTCACCTCCTTAGAGGCATCCTCCCTTTTCTCAATTTTCCCCAGAAGCTCAACGTCTCCAGAGCACTGGTCCTCTCTAGGCTGGCTTACTGCAACAGCCTCTTCCTGAAACTCCCCCTTTCCTCCCTACACCCCAGCTAAATTAGTGCTTGCAAGCTGGATAATAGAAAATGGTTCTGCTATCTACAGGGAGATTCACGTCCTTTCAGCCGAATGGCAGAGGTTGTGCGATATTTCCGGGACCCCAAAGCTTACTATCTCAATGGATTTTTAACAATCCTCTCTGCTACCACGTGAACTGGGAGACCCAAGCCCTTTAAGACGAGGTAGCAATACCCTTCAGATGGATGGGGGATGCAGAATTTATTCAAACATCAATAATCAAAACGACTCAGGTAGTTGGCAAAAAGGTGAACTGTTTTAATATCAATTATCTAAAACGGGGAGCACAACAGACATCAGACGTCCGACGTCTCAGTGCATAGTCTCTCAATGCATCTTAAAAAAGCTTTCTTTTATAGCAAGAAATCATTAATGTCAACCTAAATATTTACTAACATTATCATACATGGCAAACTACAAAAATGTAGTGGCAATTGTGATAGGGTCTAGGGGAACATCTAAGTATACGTTCCATACTAGTATAAGAAAGTGATAGGCTTCCTAACATCAGGTGGGGCAACTAAGCCCTCCCGTTAAACAGGTCACTATGAACGTCACTAAATACACAACGTCCTATTGGTTACACAAACTATAGGTCCCTTAATCACGCGGCCCCCGACAATTGGTTGGCACTCTAACCTCTGTCAGTACTTTTCTGCCTACCTTAGCAGGATGCAGGTTGGGCTTCCAGGTGCTGGCGAGTTAGTCTTAATCATAGCTTCCCACCAATTAGCATAATCATCTATCATCACCTCAGTGGTCTGTCAATAAGACTTTGAACTTGTCCTTGGGAGTGTTCTTTGCTCTGGAGAATTCAGGGGAGTGAAGACACGCTCTGCCCTTATGCGTAGGTGTGGTCGTCATATACGTTCAACTTCATCCTTTTCACGCGACTGAAGACCACAAAATCGAGCTGTAGTGTATTTAAAATACTATTTTCTAATAGCCCTCCGATGTCTTCCTTGTTTTTGTCCATGTCTTCTGAACAGGAGTTTTGTTCTTTGACACGATTTGTATCCAATGTCTGCTCACCCCAGCATAAGACCTTGGCTTCCTTGGGCTCATCCAGCCTTGCCTTTCTGAGATTCACTTTGTAATTCAATTGTTTTTAACCTCGACACACTGGAAAAGGGTCCCTCTGCTATAATACATAGTGGAAACATCCATTCTTTACTACTCTTTTATGTGTATATGTTGGCGCATGCCACAATCTATTCACTATAAAGCTAGCCTCAAGAATACTTTGTCTGCTTGCGTTTCTTTGCGTATATACACACACGTGTAAACTGACTTGATATCTTCCATCAGTTCTGTAGCATAAGTTTCTTCATCTTGATCTCAAGATGTCACTTATCTTCAATACTGTCTTGATGCCTTATAGAATATCTTAATTCTCTTGTCTCTGCACCTCTTCTATGTACGTCAGTCTTACTTCATGTGACGGTGACGTCACCATTCTTCTCTTTCATTCAGCTGTCCTGTTTCTTCCGATTTCATTCAAATGGGCATCATACTGCCTCGCATGCAGGTATGGCTTTCTCAATGGGTACCTTGCTTCCAGGATTCTCCTTGATATCGGTATTTTCACTGATACTGCACGTGTCTCACACTCTGGTTCCCAACATATAGGCAATATGGGTGAAGTGGTTGAGGTGGGGGTACTTGGCTTGTTCTCTACAAAACAATCTGAGGGACCTTGACGCGTGAAGAACCATGGGTACCAGTGGACGTCACACTAGGGATAGTATTACTGGCACGCCCAGTCAATGTGCCTTTTCGAATTTCGAAAAACAACAACTGTAATACTCTGCAGCTTCCACTAGATGTCGGCCTATGCACAGCATGAGATCTAAACAGATTCAACAGGCCTCAGATATATATATATATATGCGTATGACATGCATAGTTATGGTTAAGTCTTAGTTACTTAACTGTAACTGTATTTCTCCAGCATTGGCATCTTTCACAGATTCAGATGCTTGAATATTCTGTGTCGTCAGGCCAGGTATCCTCAGTGATTTAAATAATTATACATTTTTTTAAATATATACATAATTTCCATAGAAATCTGAATGTAGATTGTCCATTATGGTCTATGAGCCATTCACTTGTGTAGTCCCTCCACCTCACTTTGGTTCTTTATGGCACTAACCAATGAGGTGGCAGGGTTTAAGCTCCGCCCCAGTCAGCCATCTTCAGATTTTGAACCGTATAGACTACAGTATGATGGATGCTGAGCATAGGAACAGCCTCTAGGCGAGGCGGGTGGGCGCATGTGAATCTACGAAAGATACCAATGCTGGAGAAATACAGTTACAGGTAAGTAACAGACTTCTCCAGCATTGGATCTTTCATAGATTCAGATGCTTGAATAAAATACCAAGCAGTTAAAACATGCCCACATCATATATACATAGATATGCAGAAGAAAAGTCTGAAAGCCTTTAGCCATACAGCAACACAAAGGTTACAACCCAGGGAAAGGCTGATCCTACCTTATGCAAAGAGGTGGCGGAGCACTGCCTGGTCAACTGCAGAATCTTTGTTGGCATCTTCTGTCAGGCAGTAATGCTTGATGAACGTGTGTAGAGTGCTCCAGTTAGCGACTCTGCAAATGTCCTTCAATGCTACCCCTGCGTGAAACGCCACTGAAGCTGCTCTCCCTCTGGAGGAGTGAGCAGAAGGAGGCCTGGAGAGGGGGTCGCCTTTAGACTGGTGACAACGGTGATACATTGAGAAACCCAACATGCCAAACTTTGTTTTGAAATATGTTGACCTTTAGTGCAGCCAGAAAAAGCAATGAACAATCTGTTGGAGGAGCGGAACTCCTTAGTTCTCTGTAAGTAAAACTTTACAACCCTCACCACATCTAGTGAATGCAAAGTTCTCTCTACATCAGAGGTGTGATTCTGGAAGAAAGTTGGGAGGACAATGCGCTCCGTGAAAGTCATCCCTAACAAAACCTTAGGAAGGAATTTTGGATGAGTTCTCAGAATGACGTTGTCTACATGGAACAAGGTATAAGGAGGTCCTGATGATAAAGCTTGTAACTCACTGATCCTCCTGGCAGATGTGATGGCTATCAAGAAAACTGTTTTCCAAGATAAGAATTTTATGTCACATCTATGAATAGGCTCGTAAGGTGGTTCCATTAGAGCTGTCAGTCCTGTGTTTAGGCTCCAGGACGGGACTGATGTTGGCATAGGTGGGCAAGTACACATCAGCCCTTTCAGGAAGATCTTAACAGCTGGTTGAGTGAGCAATGACTGTTTATCTGGATTCGTTGTGTATGCTTCTATGGCCGATAGATGGACCTTGATAGAGGATATAGATAATCCTGCTTTGGCCAAGTACAGTAAGTAAGGTAGCACTTGTTCGACCGATGCTGTGAGTGGGTTCACTGATTTGCTGGGCCCAATACGGCGCTATCAGCATCATTGAACAATTCTGTTCCTTCAGACTGCATAGCACTCGCGCTATGAGAGGGATGGGGGAAAAGCTTAAAGGAATGTCCCTGTCCAATCCAACGAGAACACATCTCCTATTGACCGATGCTCTCGGTACCTGGAGGCGAATTCGTGGCATTTCTTGTTGGTTTTGGTGGCGAAGAGGTCGATCTGTGGATGACATCATTCGGAAAACATTTGCTGGACTTCTTTTTCATCTAGTTCCCACTCGTGAGATGTCGTGAACTCTCTGCTTAGTTTGTCCGCTAGGACGTTGTCCACTCCCGGAAGATTCTACCGCTGTGATTTGGACTCTGTGGTGCAAAGCCCATGTCCATAGCAGTTGAGCTTCTTGTGACAAGATCTCTGACCTGGTGCCTCCTTGTTTGTTCGTGTAATGCATTTAGGTCGTATTGTCTGTCTGGATGGTCACCACCTGCGCGGCTAATACCGGGAGGAAGGCTTTCAGCGCCCACCGTAATTGCCCTGAGCTCTAGGACATTGATGTGCAGTTGAGATTCCTGAGCGGACCATGTGCCTTTGGTTTGGAGGTCCTCTAGGTGAGTCCCCCAGCCCAACAGACATGCATCTGTCCTGAGGAGAAAGGTAGATGTTGGTGCCTGAAAAGGCATTCCCTGCAACAGGTTTTGCAGTGTATTGCACCATCAAAGTGCCTTGTATAAGGTCTCCGGTAGTTGGATGGTATCCTGCCATGAACCGAGTGCTTGTTTCCATTGGTGGTCCAGGGCCTCCTGGATTGGTCTCATGCGAAGCCTGAAATTTGGTATGAGAAATATACACAATGACATCATGCCCAGGAGAGATTTGAAAAAGCGTACTGTGGTTGCCACTCTGTCTAGGAACCATGAGGTCAAGTGAAGAATAGCTGCTACTCTGTCTGCCGATGGTCTTGCTCTGGGAATGCTGGTGTCGAAGTCTGCACCCACAAAGAGAACGGTCTTGCTGGACACTGGGCAGGATTTAGTTTAGTTTATTGAAAAACCTAACCCTTTTAAGAGGTTTATTGTTATCGAAACTTGGTAAAAACTCTTGGTGCTGACTTTAGGCCGAAAGGTAGAACACGGAATTGAAAGTGTAACTCCCCTATTGCGAACCTGAGGATCTGCCTGTGGGCAGGGTGAATGGGAATGTGGAAGTATGTGTCTTCCAAATCTAGAGTGGCCAGGAAGTTGTGCCGGTTTAGCCAAGGTAAGGGCTTTACAGGGATATCATCTTGAATTTGATGCTCTTGATTAACTTGTTGAGCGCTCTTAGATCCAGTATAGTCTCCACTGACCGTTTTTCTTTTTGAGCAGAAAGAAACAGGAGTAGAAACCTCTCCCCTACTGTTGGTCTTGGACTGATTCGATAGCTGCTTTTTGAAGCAGTTTGTGAATTTCAGACATGACATGTCTTAAAAGATGTACCTTGAGTGGGTTGGGAGCAAAGGATGGAGGTTGATCCAGAAATTCTATTGTGTGACCCTTGCGGATCACCTGTAACACCCACTTGTCGGATGTTATTGACTGCCAAATCGGCGTACTCTTCCCCCCACCGGGGTGTGACGTTGAGGGGAAAGACATGATTTGTCAATTTTGCTTGCTCTGGGTCTTGCCCTGGGTGGAGCCACACCTTCCCCCCTGGGAGTACCTGCTAGAGGATTGGTGGTGTCTGTTGTCCTGGAAGGTGTTTCCCTGTGTTTTTTGGCCATAGGATGGACGATTAAAGCCTCTGAATTTGGAGGATGAGCATCGAAAAGGACAGAAAAATCTACGGCCTTTGTCCTAGTCTTTAAGGGAAACTGATGGCTCGAGCTGTGTCCGTCTTTATTCCTTTGAGGTGGTCATCTATCTTCTTACCAAATAAGTCTTGCCCATCGAAGGGCATGTCCAATATTTGTGCTTGGACCTCCGGTCTGAAGTTTGTAGCTTTCATCCATGCTTGTCTCCTCAGTACAGTACTGTCAGCCATTTGCCTGAAACCTGATTCTGACACGTCCACTGCTGCGTCAATCATATGATCTGACGTAGCTTCCCCGTCTGCTATGATTGCTCTGGCTTCTTCCTGGAGATCCACTGGTAAATGTTTGGTTAGTTTAGAAATACGTAGCCATAGCTCGCGGTCAAAACCTGCTGTCATGGCTAGTGCTTTGCCCGCTCTGATGGTGAGAGAGGCCGACGAGGATACCTTCCTGCCCATGGCCTCTAATTTATGGCTTTCTTAGTCAGGAGGTGCTGATAAGGGCGATGAAGGATTGGACAACTTTTTTTCTGACTGCCACAGTGATGGCAGAATCTGGCTTAGTATGTCCCCTAGACAAAGCGTTGCTGTATCAGGAGCTTTGGATTTCTTTTCAGGTCTTGAAACCACAGCAGGAGTGGATAATGGTGTGGCCAGTATTTTAGACCCAGATAACCATATGGTATCGAGAAGAGGAATGGTAGTGATCGTTTTTTCGACGGTTGTCCCTGTTCTCATAAAGCACCGACTTTTTCTCTTCCGATGCGACTTATAATTTGAATAAGTCTGCAGCTTTGCCGATAATGGTATGAAATGAAACTCAATCGTCCGGTGGTGGAGTCACCTGGAGAGTCTCTTTCTAGGTTTCTCAACAATGTAATCGTCCCATTCGCTACGAGTGTAAGGCTCATGCGTGATCTCACCTTCCTCAGGGTCTGAGAAATCCCTGAAAGGGTCCTCTTGCCAATCTGAGACTGATGCAGTCGATGGCACCATTGTCGGATCTTGAAACAGTGATCTTGGTCTATATGCGATGATGTCGGAGACGGGACCCTTGTCGGAAGCACCGAGCGTCGTCCTCCTGGATCTGCGAGGAGGCTCAGGTGAGTGTGTTCTTTTATGTGGTCTGCTCCTGCTAGGAGAATGTCTTGGTGTGCTTTGCTGAGGTGAGATGTCCCTCCAAGGGATCTTAATTCCTTTGATATACATGACCTATTCTTTTCCTTTTGACGTCTGCTAAATTCATCAATGATCCTTTGCATCGACTCAATGAGCGATATGATCGGCGGGTTCCTCCGTAGTTGGATGTCAGGGAGGACTGTGTTCCTTGGGGGTGAGAAAAGGTTGCTCACCAACAAATTCTGTGTCTGAAAACTTCTCTTGAAGAATGATGTCAGGGAGTTCTGTCATCTCTCTTAAAGGAGATAATTGTGCTCCTATTGGTTCAGTAGTTTCTGAAATAGGAGGCACTGATCCCATTGGTGTGGGAAGACTGCTTTCATTGGATGGCATAACAGTGGCCTCCGCAAGGGGCATTTTGGACTTTTCTTTTGTTTGGAGACGAAGAAGTTTGTGGTGTCGTCGACAGTGTCTTCGTCGACTGCGGCTTTTGTGGAAGAGGACTTCGTAGACGGCGGCTTCATGGACGATGACTTTGAATACGGTCGACTATCCTTATCCGTCAACGAGAGCTTCGCGGACGAGAGCTTCGTGGACGAGAGCTTCGTGAACGAGTGATGGGATTCCTTCGTCGACGATTGTTTCATGGATGCTGATTTCGACAAGGATTTGGTTGTCGATGATCGGGTTTGAAGTGTCGTCGTCATGGAAGATAAGGGTTTCGCCGACGGCTTGGTTGATGGGCCTCTATCCTTATTGCCGCTCGTAAACAGCTTCTCCATGGAATACTGACCCCCCTCCCACCCCTGGTTTTTTTGGAAACACCTCCTTGCCTTTGGAGGTGGTTTTTTCCCACGGGATGCCGTATCTTGTGGTCTCCAGAGTCCGAGGGAGGTGTGGAAGAAGTTAAATCCAGCTTCTTACTTTTATGAGAGGGAGAGGTGTTCCTTTCCACTGAAGAGGCCCTTCTCTTAGACATTTGCCTCTCAGATGGTTTGCTGGAATGTATAGAAGCTGTTTTGGCAGATTCCTCGTCAGAAGACAGACCTTTGGCTTGTAAATGCAAAGAGGTGTTCTATGTCCGTCTTGCAGGGATTTGTCTGAGAAACTCCTGCATGTTCATGTGGATCCTTCATGTAGACAAGTTTCTTCATGCACCTCGTGCAGTCCCTTAGGGAAAGCTTCTTGGCAGTTTGAAGTTCAGCCATGCTTGAGGTGAATTTCACTCGACGAATTTAGGGTGAGAAAATAAATGTTCTGAGCCCAGAAAAACCAGAGTAGATAGCCCTTGAACAGGGGAATAAAATGGAATACTTTTAAAGAATATAACCTATCTAACAAAGAGAAGAAAATGCGAAAGCTCAGAGAGCTGGAGGATTCCCTCTCTCTGTTAGACTGCGGTGAAAAATCTGACGATGGCTGACTGGGGCGGAGCTTAAACCCTGCCACCTCATTGGTTAGGGCCATAAAGGACCAAAGTGAGGTGGAGGGACTACATAAGTCAATGGCTCATAGACCATAATGGGCAACCTACATTCATATTTCTATGGAAATAATGTATATATTTAACATTTTTAATAATTATTTAAATCAGAGGATTCCCGGTTTGACGATGGGGAATATTCAAGCATGTGAATCTATATGAGATCCAATGCTGGAGAAGTTGCTAAACCCATAAGAACACCACTTTTTGAGCAGCTTAGAACTTCGCTCCCCCTGGAGGAATTCTCACTAAACTTTGCAAAAAAAGGTATATGGCCCGCTCTGAATTTTTTCGGCAAGTTTGTTGAGGTTTCGTGTAGGTGGGGGGCAAAGTTATAGGGGGATCCCACATATTGTTTTCTCCATAGACTGAATGGGAAAAAACTTTGCGAACGGCTACAGCCCAAACGGATGGACGGATTTTAACCAGATTTGCGGCAGGCGTGGGTTCCGAAAGCATGCTTTTGCGTTTGGTGGAAATCCGACCAGTACATTTTTTGCAAATAACTGAAATGTACATCTCAAAAAAATCATATCATCTGGCTCCGCTCTGCGGACCCATTTCCCTGTTCACTCCGCGGACAAAAAAATCTCATTGGCTTGCAGTATGCTGTGATGTCGGCGAACATTGGATGCGGTCGGTGGTTGGCTGGAGGGAAGAGTGATGTGCATCAACATTTGTGGGAAACGGCACCATGGTGTATCGGAGGACAGTGCAGCGCTGACAAGGACTGACAAACATACTTTACGCCATGTGGTGGTGTCAAGAAGGGATAGAAAGGGTGAAGGAGTGAGAAGTGGTTCATCTGAGATATGTAAAGAGGTGGACGAAGAAGTTCGGGTCCCTGCACAGCAGACTACCATGTGTGCTGAATGCAGGCAGCCTTTGTTACGGCACGATAGCTGGTGCAGCACCCTCTTACTGTGGTTACTGATGGGAGCTCAATTGCAGAACGGGAGTGCATTGCACAGGACATGAACATTGTAAAATAGCGTGTACTACAGTGTGTTGCATGTGGTAAACCCACAGCCCATTCGATGCACGGATTGAGGCCTTGCACCGACAACTATGTGCTGTGGCTGCAATTAGGTTTCACATTGTTGCCTTCTGTGTGTGGTTCGTCAGCATTGCATACATTGTTGATTTCATGGGAGTGGTGATTGTTAGCAGATCCTACAGTGTTTACTCCATGGCTGCAGCTAATGGAGTGCACAGTTCTGCAGTGTGTGCACTGGGTGCAGTGTTGGAATACTGTCAGTATAGAAGAGGGTAGGGTTGAAGTGCATCTTCTGTGTGCTTGGATACTGCAGTGTGTGAACTGGGTGCAATATTGAAATAGTGTGCGCATAGAAGTCGATAGGGGTGAACTGCATATTTCATAGGATTGGGTAGTGTCCATTGTGCAGAGTGCCGACTACTGTACTGCACTATCAAGTATTAGTTTTGTGCACTGAATAGAGTGCTGGGAGCAGGGCCACGGTTGCAAACATTCTCTTTTGTTTGGTTGGCAGTAACACCATACTATGTGAATGAAAGTGGGTAGGGGTGTCGGAGGCTGCGTTATGTTTGTAGATTCTGCTAAATGTTGCATGTTTATATGCATAGTTGTATAACGGTGCGGAGGTTAGGTAGGAGTGCCGGTTGCTGTGATACATGTGTGGATTGTGGTACTTGGTGACATGTTGCCATGCATGACTGGATTACGTTGCGGTTGGTGTCGCCAAGGCCTAGACTATTGGGTGCATGGCCAAAGGCCGTAAGCCATGCACCCAAAAGCCAAGGCCTTCACCACACCCACCGCAGCAATGTAGTTTTGACTGCATCTCTCAGAGGGTGGTCACCTTTACAGAATGGTTGCGCAGGACATTTTACTCTTCATAGAGCACCAGAAGTGAGCTGACATGCATATATTGTTCCATTGGTGTGCTCATTGTTGGAACATCCTACAGTTTTCGCTGTATGGCTGGAGATTGTGCAGTGAAAAGTCCTGCAGTGTTCCCACTGGGTGCAGTGATGCAACACAGTCAGTATAGAAGAGGGTAGGGTTGAAGTGAATCTTTTATGTGCTTAGATAGTCTGGTTTGTGCAGCTTCCTGGGAGTAGGACCAATGTTGTGAAGATTGTGTGGTTTGGTTGGCAGTGACAATACTTTGTGACTGGAGGTGGGTAGGGGTGGCAAAGGCAGTGGTATGTTTGTGGAATCTGCTAACTGTTACATGTTTCCATGCATAGCTATGGTATGGTGCTGGGGTTGGGTAGAAGTGCTGCTGGCTAGGTTACGTTTGTGGATTGTGGTTTCTGAGCACATGTTCGCATGCATGGCTCCATTATGTTGTGCTGGGTGTGGGCAAGCAGACTCTTGTGTGCATGGTCAAAGGTATGATGGGTGCCATCCTGGGGGATTTTGGATGCTGAAATTGTGGATTATTTTCCAGAACTTTGTACTGGAGGTGCTTTGGAAGCACACACAATGTGTACTCTGAGTGTTCAACAGTAAATATGGAGTGCTGTACAGAAATTATAGTGTTGGATGCAGAGGTCTTGGATGTGATTGCTGCATGCGTGCATGAATATTTCACAGTACTCAATGAGAGAGTGCTGGAAGAACAGTGGAGAGGGGAGAAGGACTGTCCCTGCTTTACTGGGGCGTAGCCCTCGCTGTAACTGGGAAGGCGCATGTGCCACATACTGCCATTCTGAGCATGGAAGGGGCAGCACTACTTTTCCCCAATATTCTCTGTTTAATGAGGTTGGTAGGGATGGAGAGACGGACAGTGCGGCTAGTGGGTGATACCGTTGTACACGATTTGCACAGGTATGCCGTGCAAAGCGGGGTTGCTGCTAATTTCGGGTCGGAAGGAGTACACGCTTTGTGGGCCAGTCTCTATGCGTGAAGTTTCGTCAGGATGGTTTGCCTTTGCAAATATGTGGTGTCCACTGTGAAAGTTGTTGTGGTGCATTATGGAGGTATACATTTGGGTTACATGTCGTGTGGATGTTTGCTCCGTCACCTGAATAAGTTTATTAATGCAGTGATGCAGATTTTTCCCACTGCCAAGGTCGTTTTCTCAACCATTCCAAGTGGAGTATGGGACCATGCCGGTGTAATTTGTCAAAACCATTTTCTTTTACACTGTACAAGAAGCGTTGACCATAATTCGGTAGAAATTGAAGGAGGAGAAGCAAACAAACTCATACAAAGAGAAAAAAACAAAAAAGGTTGTTTACAAGCACGTTAAAAAAAAAAAATACAACCCCCCCCCAAAAATCACTTTTCAGAGGGACCACTAAAGACCCAATTCCCAACTGTGTTTCACCCCCCCCCCCGACCCCTCTCTTCCTAGCACAAAAACTCAGCGGATTCCACAGTAGTTTCAGGATTACATGTGCCACATCCAGCCATTTTCAGCATGGCAGCCATGGAAATAGGACTGTGGAGGCTAAGGCATTGTTTAATAAGGTTTGGGGTTGTGGTGTGCATGCAAAAACTGTGGCAGAAGGTCTCTTTGTACAGAGAAGTGCAGAAGGCTATGGTGGAAGTGTGCAAGGTAAGGGGCAGGTGGCCTGTTTGTATGCATGCACTGAATGTACACTTGTTTGAAGTTGCTAACATGACTTCAGTTCTGCTTTTGTGTGATCATTTTTGAAAAGTTTGTAATAAGTGCGGTATTGCAGGAAAAAAAATGTTGAAGTGTACAAGGTAAGTGGCAGGCATCCTGTTATGAATGCAATGTGTGTATGATATGATGTGAAATTGCATGATATGGCATTTATAATGCGCCTATACACAAGTTGTTCAAGGCGCAACGAGGCAAGGGAGGGGGGGACAGAGGGGAGACAGAGACAACAAACCTACTAGGCCAGGTGTCACTCAGATCGCCAAAGTGCATGGGTAGGGGAAAGTGCAGTACATGAGAAGAACAACAAATGACAATAAGTAAAAATATGGCCCGATTTTGCCAAGTGCAAGGATAAGTGCAGGCATCAGGTGGTGGTTGAACCGTTAGGGATACAGAAAACAGGCCCCAAGTGCAGGGTTTGCCAGAAAGGCCGTGCAGGGGTGTGACTGGTGGGGCGAAGTGGCCAGGTAACCAGTGCAGAATCAGTTTCTGTCAGGAAGTCAGCAGGGGAGAGGAGGAGAAAAAGCAGAAGCAAAGAGAAAGGCTTTGAGTTGCTTCCGGAAACGGCGATGGTTCTCCAGTTTCAGGGAGGCAGGGAGGCTGTTGCAGAGGGAGGCCCCAGGCCAAGAAACCGAGATCTACCACCAACTGGTTGCTTGCAGAAGCGGCTGACCCTGAGGGAGTTGGAGGCGGATGAGGGAAGAGCTCTAGCAGCAAGATATTTAGGAAGTGAGAGTTGAAGGTATTGAGGTCCCAGGGCCCAGAAGGCCTTGTGCATAATGCATAGGTTTCTCACCTTATTCCTCGCAGCAACTGGGAGCTAGTGTAGACATTGCAGTCCAGGAGAGATGCGATCCCTGGGCTTGAGGCCAAGGACAAGTCGCTCAGTCCTCTTCTGGATGAGTTGCAAAGGGCGGAGAACAGAAGCAGGCAGATCTAAAAAGAGGCTGTTGCAATAGTCCAGCCTAGATAGAACCACAGCTGTGCATACAGTGACCTTTTGGGAACTTGCTTTATGTTGTTAAGATGCATTCAGTGCTGGTATTGGTGGCATATTTTTATGATTTATGTAGGAGATGGGTAAGTGGGGAAATACATTTGTAGAATTGTCAGAAGGAAAGAAGAGAGTTCCTGTTTCGATATTACAATGGATGATATGGGTAAATGAAAAAGTTGCAAGCATATGCCATTAAAGTGCCACTTGATGGCAGAAAAAAACATTATGCTTTTAAAGAACGTAATGGACGCTCAGTGGCAGATACCGTGCGCAGAGTTACTTATAACAGTTGTAAACATACTGCAGAAAAAGTATTTATACCTTTATTTTTTGGTGATGGGTGCTCATGTGGATGAATGTGGATGCACAAATCTTGCATTCTTTTACTGAACTTTCTACTGGGCGTCCTTTCGAATGACAGGCCACTTGCAGGCTGAATGTGTAAAGGTACATATGAAGTGTTGTACAGAACTGACAGTCTTAGATGCTAACGTCTTGGATGGCATTGGTGACTGCGTGTGTGACTATTTAACAGTACCCAATGAGGTAGTGGTGGACAAAAAATAGTGGAAAGGAAAGAAGGACTGCTCCTGCTTTACTGGGGCGCGGCTCTCGCCATACTTTGGGAAGCACACGTGCCACATTCTGCGCTTCTCACCATGCTGGCCAACGGAAATGGGACTGTGGGGATTATCCAATCAGGTACTGAGGGTGTGGTTCACAAGAAAGGTGGTGGGGGTTATACTGTTTTACATTACTCTGCGTAGTGTGGCGGGCTGACATGGAGAAACGCATTGTGTTGATACCTTTGTGATGGAACGGCACAAGTATGCCCAGGAAAGACACTTGATGGCAATTTCGGTTTGGAAGGAGTAGATGCATTGTGGTACACTGTCCATGACCGCAGTTTCACCGATATGCATGCATTTTGCAGAGACCTTGCTACTTTTGTTACTGTAGATGTTGTCGTTGTGCACTACGGCGGCATGCATTTGGGTTACATGGCTTGCTTAGATTTGTTCCGTCGACTGAAGAGGTTGCTGAATGTAGTGAAGAGGCTTTTTCTCACTGTGCAGGTGCTTTTCTCATCCTTAACACCAATAAGAGTATGGGACAATGCTAAATGTATGTTGTTCCCAGCTAGAGGTTAGAAGGTGTCTCATCAACAGAAGCAGGTCTAATTTTTTGTACGCTGGTGGAATGTTCTTCTGCAACAATGACCTCATGAGTTGTGGAAATACAGAGTTTTTCCATGCAAATGGCATTTTGTTGTCGCCCATTGGTAATGCCGTTTTGTTTGCCCATCTACAGGATGCGCTGAAGAGTTTACTGTAACAATGTGAGCACAAGAAAACACAAAATCAAATAAAAAATAAAAAAAGGGGTTTCTCTAGAAGCACCTAATAAAACAAATAAAAAAGGTTCTTTTCAGAACCGCCACTAAAATCGAACTGCCTCCTACCCTGTTTGCAATTTATTCCCCCACGCCTGCACGCAGCGCGAAAGCCCCATCAGGGGATTTTGAGGATGGCGGCCATGGAAATGGAACTGTGGAGGCTGAGGGATTGCACAATAACGTTTCTGGGTGTGGTGCGTACGCAGAGAACTGTTATACAGAACTGATACTGTTGCATGGAGAGTTCTTCAATGTGATTGGAGGATGCGTGTGGAACAATTTAACAGTACCCGATGACAGCGTGCTGGAAACAAGAAAGTGGAAAGGGAAGAAGGAATGTTTCGGCTTTATTGTGGCACGGCCCTCGCCGTACTTGGGGAAACGCACGTGCTGCATACTACTGTTTTCAGCATGCTACCCATTTGTGATGTCATGTTTGATGTCACGGGTGTTAGTCTTAGCAGTGCACAGTGGTGGCACGAGTTATGGTTGCTTAGGTGACCATAACTGGCAAATTTCTGTTTTTTTTGGCTTTACTCTTAACCATAATATGGACAGAAAAGCAGAGTTGGTGGATTTGATTATAGGCTCCTGTGCGCTAGTAATTACTCACGAATATCTGTGAAAATCTCAAAAATATTTTTTGTAGAAAGTTCTTGATGGCAGCGACCAGACCGATTCCTCCAGCCCATCCACCTGGGTTGGATCATTTGAAACTGTAAATTGAGAACATGGGATGATCGGTTGAAACACATTGCGTATGGGCGCTATACAAATACTCAAAATCAAATATCACTTGTTGTAGGCGTACAAATTCAACTAGAGTACAAATTAGTTTCCATAGAGAACGATTTTTAATTGAAGTGAAGGACAGCCGACACATGTTTCAACGCTATGGTCGTTCTCAAGGCTGTATGTCATACGAAACATATTGAGACTATCACAAAAGAGCATGCAATCATTGAATAAGTGTTATAAATGAAGATAAGAAAAATCAGAGGACAAATTGTAACCAATGTAGTAAAAAATTGTCAGGAAATACATTTATGGATCAGAACAGTGGGGTGGGGAAGTCCCCCACAGACACAAATAATTTGAAAAAAATTAAAATAAAAAAACAAAAAACAGAAACACCACCAAAACACAACCATACCAGAAATGTGATTGCAGCACAAATCAGTTATGATTCAGTTCAGGAGAATGTTGCAAGAGAAAGGAAACATTTTCTTAAAAAAATAGTATTGATAAGTAGAATGCTACAATAACAGGTTCAGTTATGTGTGTAAGCATGTCATGCAAGTAGATGGGTTAGAAATTGCTTGAAAGACCACCCCGTTTTCCCTAAAGGTACAACCTGGCACTGTGAAATGCAAAATCAAATTTTGAGTGAATGAAAAGAATAAGAGGAGGAATAAGCATGAAGAAAGAAAGGAAATTGCATGGAGAATTGAGGTATGGCACACCCAACGTGGTTAACGGATTGGAGCAGTGGTGGGCTGGACTGATTTTTGTAGTGAGGTGATGAAAAGGATGCAAAGGGAGCAAATCTTAGCGTGGTGTGTGGTCCCTAGAATAGGGTGATGGACTGGAAAGTAATGCAAACAGAAGTCGGTCACACGATTTGTTGTTGACCTGATATTATTCCACAAGTGAAAATACGTGTCAATCATTACTCAATTTTCGAATGATTCTTCGATCTTATACAAAATGGTACCTTTTAAGGCTGGACAAAGATATTCTACCATATTTGACTCCAAAACCTAAATGTACCTTCACCAAAGCCCCCTCCATCAAACAAAGGGTTACTCCATCTTTGTTCGAGGCTGCAGAGAAAAATACTAAAACCTCTTGGCTCACAAATCAGAAAGGTTTCTTCAAATGTGGTCATTTTAATTCTTGTCAATATGCATATGTGAATTGATCCTCTTTCACTGATTCTTTTGGTACTATGATTCAAATCCGGGACTTCATCAATTGTAAGACAAGTTATGTTGTATATGCAGTGATGTGTACCTGTGGTAAATTATATGTTGGAAGCACCATCTGTCAATTGAGGATCAGCATCAGGGAACATTTTGCCAGCCTTAAATTGACAGAGCCTATATCACCATTCGTTCTCCATTGGCAACTTGAACATCAACTTGACAATAAATCGGATCTAAGATTCATTAGGCTTATGAAAGCCTCAAGAGGCACTAGAGGAGGTAATCTTCAATTAAGACTTTGACAAATGGAAGCCAAACTTCTAGGTTTCCTTCGATGTACCAGACAGGGTCTAAATACAGATCATGAGATGCATGTGTTTCTCTGATTCCAATTTGTGAACATTGGGGATTTGACCATCCTGTTCTCTCATATGTAACAAACAAAATCACGATTGTGTCACTTGGTAGTTCCTGTTAGGACACAGATAATGTAATCCTTTTCAAAGAATATTTTATGGTACATATAGATAAGGCCACGCTTCACATTTCGGTTCTCGGCAGTATGTGCCAGTATACTTCCAAGAATATCATTCCTCCCAGCTATCCGCCACAGATCCTTAATTTTGACAAGCTTGCATTTCAATCAATGTTAGTATTATTATGTGTACAATGAGTACTCTCAATTTTCTTTCGCTTAGATATAGATGCATGGGTTCACATAGCGCATAATATTTGGTTCATTTTATTAACTTCAATCTTTACCAGTGCGCATTATTAACGCAATTACCTCATAACATACAGTTTCTAATGCATGTGGTGACGTAAGTGCTGCGTTGTTGACACTATGCGTCATGCCCAGTACGTGTGACGTCATTACGCCACTGACGTCACTTCCGTGATGCCTGGCTTCCTTGAAATGTACTATTCAAGTGCAAGTTTCTTTCATGAGCATTTTCGGTGCTGGGATATACCCCATTTATATTTCCTCTCTTCCCTTTAAGGATAAGTCAAAACTTTTAATATTTTAATAGTATCTTGCTATACAAGGATTTTGGGATTCGCCCATTTACGACTCTCTCCCTTTTTAGGTATTCCATTGGTTCTGCAACAAAAGTCTAGTTTTCATATCATATGTCATTTTGCTTTGACACCGTCCTGTGAATTCCTCATTCCACTTCATTAGGCTTCAAGGTACTTTTATCCACTTGCTATTTCCATTTTTGGGGGTCATTTGTACATTAACATACTAGTCCCACTTACTGCAGTCTTTTGACTTCTCATTATAGAATTGCCTATGATTGCAGGTATTCTGTGATTACACTTCTTGCATACAAGCAGCGCAATTTGTCAATTAAACGTTCAAGACACTCAGGTACCCCTCTTTCTATTTTCATCTTTCCTCATCTTACATCGATTGATTTTTTCACTTGTGGAATAATATCAGGTCAACAACAAATCGTGTGACCGATTTCTGTTTGCATTACTTTCCAGTCCATCATCCTATTATAGAGACCACATGCCACGGTAAGACATGCTCCCTTTTCATCACCTCACTACAAAAATGAGTCGAGCCCACCACTGCTCCAATCTGTTAACCACATTGGGTGCCATACCTCAATGCAATTTCCTTTCTTTCTTCATGCTTATTCCTCCTCTTATTCTTTTCATTCACTCACAATTTGATTTTGCATTTCACAGTGCCAGGGTGTACCTAGAGGGAAAACAGGGTGGTCTTTCCAGCAATTTCTAACCCATCTACTTGCATGACATGCTTACCCACATAACTGAACCGGTTATTGTAGCATTCTACTTAGCAATACTATTTAAGAACATTTTTCCTTTCTCTTGCAACATTCTCCTGAACTGAATCACAACAGATTTGTGCTGCAATCAAATTTCTGGTATGGTTGTGTTTTGGTGTTTGTTTTTTTTTTCTTCAAATTATTTGTGGCGGTGGGGGACTTCCCCACCCCACTGTTCCGATCCATAGATGTATTTCCTGACAATTTTTGACTACATTGGTTACAATGTACAATTTGTTCATTTATAACACTTATTCAATGATGGCATGCTCTTTTGTGATGGTCTCAATATGTTTCGTATGACATACAGCCTTGAGAACGACCATAGCGTCGAAACACGTGTCGGCTGTCCTTCACTTCAATTAAAAATTGTTCTCTATGTAAACTAATTTGTACACCAACAACAAGTGATCGAGCACAACTGACCATCCCATATTCTCTATTCATAATATGGATAGGTTATTAGTGCAAAATAAGTGTAATGTTCCTTTCAAGTACTTGTTGCACTGAATTTGATAGGTTCTTCTTAGGGAAACAGAAGCATATCGTCCCTATAACGTTTTTTGTCATATATATTACATTACTCACTGTAATCGTATTTCGGATGCTTGCATCTGCTTGTATTCACATGCTGTGCATAGGCCGACATCTAGTGGTAGCTGCAGACTGCAGAGTATTATAGTTGTTTTCGAAACTCGAAAAGGGACGTCGAAATAGGGCGTGCCAGTAATACTATCCCTAGTGTGGAGTCCCCTGTACCCATGATCCCTCACGCGTGTAGGTCCCTCAATTTGTATTTTTCTGACATGAGGTAGCATGAGGAGTAGCGCGAGGACAGTTGTATCCAAGCAGATACGTATCAGCAAGCTCATAAGCATCCATGCGCCTTCTGTCCGAGGGGAGGAAGGGTGGGTCACAGGTGGCTCGCATGTGAATCTAAGCGGATACAAGCATCGGAAATACGATTACGGTGAGTAATGCATCCCTTCTGAGGATTGTGAAATCTGCTTAGATCACATGCTGTGCATAGATTAGCAAGCAGTGGAAGAAGGAGGTGGGATGTGAGAAGGTTCATGAGCGAATAAATGTCTTAGAACCGCTTGTCCCACTTGTGGATCTGTCTTGGAATGAGTGTCAATGCAGTGGTGCTGAGTGAAAGTATGTATAGAGCTCCATGTAGCTGCTTTGCAAATACTGTCTATGGGGACATTTGCAATGAAAGCCAGAGCGGCTCCAGTACCTCTTGTGGAGTGGGCCTTTGGCATAAAAGCCAGTGTTTTATCTGAAAGGGAATAGCACAGTTGGATACATTTGACTATCCACCTAGAGATGGCATTTTTAGAGATGCAATCTCCTTCTCTGCCTGGCGCTATGGAGACAAACAATTTAACTGTTTTTCTTAGCGGTCTGGTCTTGTCTACATAGTAGAGGACCGCCCTCCTCACATCTAGTGTGTGGAGTTTTACCTCAGGAGAGCTTTTGGGTTCCTGGAAGAAAGTCGGTAGCTCAATAGACTGGTTAACATGGAATTTGGAATTGAACTTAGGTGAGAACCTAGGGCGAGTGCGTAAAACCAGTTTGTCCTTATGTATAGTAAAGAAAGGATCCTGCACGGACAGAGCTTGGATTTCACTGACCCATTTTATGGAAGTGATGGCTACTAAGAAGGCAGTTTTATAAGTCAGGTGTTTGAGGCTAGACTTGTGCATAGGCTCAAATGGAGGTCCCATGAGCTTAGCGAGTACGACATTAAGGTCCCAACCTGGCGGTGGGTTAGAAATTGGAGGGTGGAGTCTCTTTACCCCTTCCATAAAAGCTTTGATGACTGGTACCTTCCACCATGAGACCTTGTTATGGGAAGTGGTGTAGGCTGACAAAACCGCCAGGTGCACCTTTAGCGAGTTAAACACTAACCCTGCATCCAGTAAGTGGAGCATATAGGTTAGAATGTTTGAAGGAGTAGAATCTACAGGGTTGATTTGCTTATTCTGGCACCAAATTATGAATATTTTCCATTTATCGTAGTAACAGTGCATAGTGTTCGGTTTTCTTAACTCTTTCAAGATATCCATACATCTCTGTGGTAGATTGAGATGTCCTTAGTCTTATAACTTCAAGAGCCATGCTGCCAAATTTATCGAGTTAGGCTGAGGATGCACTGTTAGCCCCTCGTGCTGGCAGAGTAAGTTGTACCGGCACAGGAGTTTGATGGGGTCGCACACCACCAGTTTGCGCAGGTGTGGATACCATGGTTGTCTCGCCCACATAGGAGCAACTAGGATGACCGTCATCCGTTCTCTGTGGATCTCGTTCACCACTTTCCTCGTCAGAGGGGTTAGTGGAAAAGCGTAGGCAAATATCCCTGACCAATTCATCCATAGGGCGTTCCCCTTGGAGCCTGGCTGGGGGAACCTGGATGTGAAGTTTGGGCATTGCCTGTTTTCGCTTGTGGCGAAGAGGTTTTTAGTGGGGAAACCCCACTGAGAGAAGAGGTTGCCTATGACCTCTTCGTGTAGTCGCCAAATCTTCTGTTTGAGTGCCCATTTCCAAATTTTCTGGTCAAGCTTGAACAGATTTTGAGAACGAGTGCCCACCTGTTTGTTTAGGTAAAATATTGCAGTCATGCTGTCTGTTAGCATATGCACTGACTGGTTGGATATTATGGGTTTGAATGCCCAAAGTGCTCTGAAGACTGCCAGAAGTTCTAGCAGATTGATGTGGTTCTTAGCCACCATGTGAGACCAGCGACCCTGAGCTGTGTGGTGAAGGTAATGAGCTACCCACCCTGCCAGGGAGGCGTCTGTTGTGACAACGGCCTCTATCTCTGGATCGTAGAAGTGTTTCCCCTTCGTAAGATTCTCTCTTGTCCACCAGCGAAGACTCTGTACTAGTGTTGGCGAAACGACCACTAGATCGTCCCACTGACCCCTTGCCGGAGACCACTGTTTCGCCAACCATTCCTGCATGGGTCGCAGGCACGCGTGGGGAACCAAGTAAATGCAAGACGCCATCATGCCTAGCAAACGCATAGCTTTGCGCACCTTTATTTAGCGACCGGCCTGATAGGGAGGAATTTGCAGCAACAAATTTTGAATTCTTTCGTCAGATGGGAAGGCCAACCCCTCTTGGGTATTTAGGACAGCTCCTAGGAACTGTTTTGAGATGCTTGGCACCAGGCTCGACTTTTTCTCATTGATTGAGAAGCCCAATTGGAAGAGGAGGTTGATGGTTCTTTGGATGTTTAGTCAGCAAATTAGGGGGGACTCCCCCGTAATGAGACAATCGTCCAGATAAGGTACACTGGGATTGCCTCCCTACGTAGGTGCGCCGCCACCACCGCCAGTACCTTGGTGAATACCCTTGGAGCCGAGGCTATTCCGAAGGGCAGCACCTTGAATTGGTAGTGCTGGTTGTCCATGTTGAAACGCAAGAATCTTCTGTGCGCCTGGAACATTGAAATATGAAAATAGGCATCTTTCATATCCAATGTTGCCATGTAACCCCCCTTTTTTAGTAGAGGGATTACCTCTTGTAGTGTAGTCATGCAGAATTTTTGTGGCTTGACATACTTGTTTGCAGGGCGCAAATCTAATACTGGGCGCATTGTCAGATCTCTTTTTGGCACAAGGAAGTAGGTTGAATAAATACTCCGGTTTACCTGGTTGACCGGGACGACTTCTATAGCGTCCTTTGCTAGCAGAACAGCGATCGCCTCGAGGAGGATCTTTTGATGTTCCAGCGAGTGTATTCTTTGTCGCGGAGGATGGTCTTGGGGGCGCCCTAACAACTCTATGCAGTATCCTCCGGACACTGTGGACAGCACCCATCTGTCCGAAGTGATCCCCTACCATGCGTGGGTGAAGGTGGAAATGCGCCCCCTACTGGGGATGCATGGGAGGGGACCTGAAGCGGAAGGTCACTGCTTGTTGGGTGGCGGACCTCCTCTGGCGGGGCTGCCTCTACCCCGTGTGCAACCCCTGCACTGCCCTCTGGGGTAGCCCTGTGAGGATTGGGATTGGTTGTTACCCCATGAAGTTCCCTGGTTTTGGTAATAATTGGAACCCCTTTGGGAATTTTGGCCCCGAAAGTGGTGAAAATTATTGTTACCCTTCTGTCCAGAGGGTTTGTTGGTGAGCTGGCCAAGAGATTTCAGGGTCTCGTACTCATCCTTTGCCGTTTTCAAAGCTTCCTCAACTGCCTTGCCGAATAGTACATTTGGCACCACAGGCATATATATTAGGGTTGCTTGGGTTTCAGGTTTGAAACCTGACTGTCTAAGCCAAGCGTGACGCTTGATAACCGTGCCCTCAGCGGTTAACCTCCCCGCACTATCCACTGCATCAAAGTTAGTCTTTAACATGCAGCCTGATACAGATCTCCCTTCTGCTGCCACCCGAGCCAACTGGCTCTTTAAGGAGTCAGGTGCGGATGAAACCAAGGCGGACACTTCCTCCCACTGATGGCAATTGTAGCTTGCCAAAAGGGTGGCACTGTTTGCAATTCTTGCTAGATAGGCCGCAGTGGAGGCAACTTTCCTTCCCTGGCCATAGAGACGTTTGCATCTCCTTACCCAGGAGGTGCTAGCAAGCGGGGTGCCTGCCCTCTTCCTGGTGGTTGTTACGACCAGGGAATCAGGTTTTAATTGATCCCTAATGTACAGGGGATCGGAGGGTGCGGCACAGAAAACAATTTCTCGACCCGCGGATTAACCGCTCGAGTGGGATTTGGGGTTTGCAGCGAGAGATCAATTCTGAACATGTGAATTCAGCGACCCACATCAAAGGGAGAATCTTGGACTGGGTTCTTACGCTGAACTGGTCAATAAAATAACTTTCAGAGCTCCACCTGCCCTTGGTCTGACCACTCATACTGGAATAGAATATGTCCCTATCGGCGCAACACACAATCAAGTCTGCTAAGGTATGGACAGCTTGTAGAAACCAGAGTAAGTAATCACCTATGGCAATGACATCTTTTCTTTCCCGCATGTTGGACAATCTTAACAATTTGAATACGTCTGAAGAACTAGCAATGTCCCTTGGCAACACACTTGAGAAGGCGGTCAATATGCTAGCGCCAATAATAACTAGGTTGCTTAAAACCTAACCTAATAAAAAATGCCACTGCCCTGAGATCCAATTGCCAAAAGTAAGAGCCATGAAGCAATAGCAAAAAAACACAGGTCATTGCAGACCAAACTACATACTCTGCTGCAACAACAAAAAAAAAAAACCCATAAAAATGCCAATTTAACAGCAAAAAAAGGCTTTTAAAACAGGAGGGTTGAGGGTACAGACTCAAGTTAAAAGGAATTGTTTAGGATTTGTAAAGAGCTGGAGGACCCATGTCCTACTACATCGCAGGCCATGAAGTATGTTCAGTGGCGTCAGACCATCCAAGACACTGTGTA
The DNA here is from genome assembly GCF_040938575.1 of Ambystoma mexicanum. Taxonomy (NCBI): domain Eukaryota; kingdom Metazoa; phylum Chordata; class Amphibia; order Caudata; family Ambystomatidae; genus Ambystoma; species Ambystoma mexicanum. Next base: position 530,247,367 of record NC_090932.1, read on the forward strand.
ATAAATTGTTGAATATTCAGAAGTACATTTCCTTTCAAACCAAGCATGAACAGAGTAATCTCCTCATCACCCCTCATTGTGCCACAGGTGTGGAACACGACAACTTTAAGTTTGAACCCATTAGAGAGGAGCATATCGCAAAACTTACTTAGGCAGTTGAAACCTACGAATGGCAAGGGAGATATTTGTCCAGCCCCGACTGTCAAGGAGTGTGGTCCTCAATTGGTCCCAGTAATAACAAAATGTATTAATGCCTCCTTTAGGGAAAGTTCTGTCCCAGCAACAATTAAAAAGGACTGGAATTCCCCAATGATAAAAAAAAAATTCTGCCTTGGATACTAATGTGCCTGGGAACTATCGGCCAATCGCCAACGTCCCTTTTCTTCTCAAGATTCTAGACAAAATAGCCCAACAACAAATAGAAGAGTTTTTATGTCAATATCATATCTTAGGTCATAAACAATCCGTCTTCCGCCATGCACTTTGCACAGAGTCTACCCTTTTCGATCTTAAATCTAACATCTTAAACATTTTCAATAGGGGTGACACAGCGCGGTGCTGGTTCTGTTAGATCTTTCAGCAGCGTTTGATCTCGTTGATCACGCCATCCTTGTCCCCGGGGACTAGTCAGGGTGACACCTTCAGGTTTCTCACAACTCTCTTGTTGCAGGGGGAAGTCGAAAGTGTTTTCCATTTAAATTATTGCCCCTAGAAACAATTTCAAATGACTGGGAACAAGGCCTGACTTTTTCGTCGATAGAGAAACCTAGTTTTCTGCTGACATATCTGTGGTGTATCTCCTGGTATTAGACTGTCGTGCAGGTAAGGGCACACTGGGATAGACTCTCTACGTAGGCATGCTGCTACTATTGCTAGTAACGTTGTAAAAACTTGCGGGGCTGATGCAGTCCCAAAGGGAAGTACTTTGAATTGGTAGTGTGCCAAACCCACTTTGAATCTTAAGTACTTTCGATGAGATGGCAACATTGAAATATGAAAGTATGCATCTTTCATATTGATTATTGCCATATAGTGCCCCGTTCTGAGCAAAGGGATGACTTTCTGAAATGTTGTCATTCTGAACCTTTGCGGTTTGACATGCGTTTGCTGGTCTAAAAATCGAGTACTGGATGTTCTATCATGTTTTTCTTTGGAACAAGTAATACCCTGTTTACCTCTGATGGTGGGACAAGCTCTATGGCTCCCTTATGTAGCAGAGCTTAGAGTAATTCTAAACATTCCAGCCATCACCTCTTGTTTTGCTGATCTTCTATTTCTACCTGTAGAATCTATTTCTGTATTTTCGTGGAATTTGTACAACCACGGCGCACTCATCTACAGTGTATATGTTTTTCACAGTAGATAGCAACCACTTGTCTGATGTGATCCCTTCCCTGTATTTTACGGTCTATGGTTGCACTTAGGCCTCTCTCCCTCCATCCAGGTGTCCCAAGTCTGGGTGCTGCTGCATTTGAAGTCTGCCGCTGTATGCCCATTTGGGCCTCCCTCTACCCCAGTGTCCAAAATCTAGGTGCTATAGTACTTTAGTGTCTAATTTGGTACCCCCTTTTAGGCGCACTATCCCCTGTGTCCAGGTGCACCAAAACACACCCCTAATATCCTGACCAGTTGGCCAAGGTCCGGTAAGCCTGCCCCCCGCCCATCATCCCTCCAGGCCTCCTCCCTCTGCTCAGACTAATTCCAGGGAGACCAGCTAATCACACTGGACCAAGAAAAAGAACACTGCAGTCGAACAACAGCCAAGCCCACGGTACATATACTTTATACCATGTCTGTGGACACAGGCCACAGGCACGGCCACCCATCCATGCACCCTAGAATTAAGCTATGGCTATGCTATTCCGGTATAGCAGCACACATAGCTGTCCACACTCAAACCCCTTACGTACCTCAACAACGCTGCCACTAGTATACAGCGACGACCAACAAACAACAATTCGGTCTAGCTGGGCACACATTCAATCTCCAGCACTAGAACTGTAGCCTAAACCACCAACAGCACCCACCCCATGTGCCTGACCCTCGGGCTCCTTACTGAGCCCTAACTAGCCCACCTAAGTCCAAATCCGGTGTGAACACAAGCATCTTTAATTTAAACTCTTAGAACTTCCTACACATGGACTGCAGTCACTGAGGGCGTTCCAACCACAATGCGCATTGAGGCCATACACATGGGGAAAGGGCGCTATATAAATGATCAATACAATACAATATGTGGGCAAACAGTGTAATGCAACATCTTACTGGGATGACATGGGAGGGGACCTGAAGCAGTGAGTCATTGTTTGGTGGGAGGAGCCGAAATTCTAGTGGTTTGGCCTATACACCAGATAGCTCTTCTTTTGACTTTTCTTTGAAAGGATGATGCTAATAATGTCCCCGATTGGAATACCAAGACCTGAAGCCGGTTCCATATGTATAACTAGAGGATCTTGCATATCCCTGTCCGCAAAAAGGTACAACAGTTGGCGTATGACCCCTTTTGCTGAACGGGCTTATTTGAAATCTACCCTAGAGGCTTAGGTTTGTGTTCTTTTTTGGCGGTTTCCAGGGCATCATCTACTGCCTTGCCAAACAGGGCATTATCCTCCACTGGCATGTTGTATCATGGCCTTTTTGTTTCTGGTGTAAAACCAAACTTTCGGAGGCTCGTGTGTCTTTATTAGCGTCCCCTCTCCCACTATTCTACCAGCTGTATCTGCATCAAGCTATTTTTGATAAATGGCATTTGCTGTTTGCTTGCCTTCAGATAAAGTCTTAAGTATCTTAGAGACTCATGGAGCTTGCTAACTTTGTCCTCCACATGGTCCCATTGGGCTCTGTTAAAACTGGCCATGAGGTTGATGGCATCGACGATGATAGTCTGGAAAACAGCTGATGTTGCTCCATTCTTTGGGCTGGAGTAGAAAGGGGAGGTAATAACTAACTTAACTGATTGCAACAATGGGGTATACTGACCGATTCGGCTTTGTTGATATTCTCAATGAAAAGAAACAGTCTCCTCTTGGGACTCATGGGTTTCAATCTTAAAATAATCTGTATTCTTTTTCAGGAAATATATAACAACTGATCATCAATGAACAAAGATGTAATCGGATCCTTGAGGAGATGTGGAGATGGGACAATATAATCCTCAGGCTCGGGCCAGAATCATCTTCTAGAAAAATATCTTCCTCATCTGCATTCAATTTGATTATGTACTCTTCATAAGAACCAATGGGATCTAATTTAGTTGTTTTAGATGGAGGTTCTTCCCCCCCCTCCTGAACTATACACTCAATTGGATGTTTTCCCAGAAATACCATGAAGGAAGAAATCTTGTTAATAGCGACCTCAAACCTATCTTTAGTCCAAGCACCACCAGTAGGGAGTGTCCTGGAGTGGAAACATTACTTCCTCCTCTGAACTACCCTGTGTTTGTGTTTTCTTTTTGGTGTATCCACTAAATCGGAGGTGGCACCTGTGTACCCAGACTATGGTTTCAGAACAGGTACTGAAACAGACTACTTCGGCGCCTGCAGTGCCTGTTTTGGTGACTCAGGTTATTTTGGGTGAGGAACTACCTTTGCTGATCATAGGTTTGGCTGTTGGAACATGTGCAGAGAGAACCACTTGGCAGAGAGGTTTTAATAGAAGCCGAACACTAGCTGAATGGACCGTTGCCGTTTCAGAACTTTTCAACGAGTACAAGATGTGTTTTTGGTTGTGTAAAACAGAATGTTTCTTTGTGTCAGTGCCCCATGCACCTCTCTCAACCCCAGTGTGTGCTATATACGTATGCCTTTGTCGCCAGAGTAAGCCTCCATAGCAGTGTGGGATGGCTGTTCGGAGCTCAGGACTGTTTCCCTATCGGATGTCCCCAGGGCACCACTAATGAATCTGTGACAGTTCTGCCTCGGATTCCTCCACAGCGGCGTGGTATTCCGTCGATGTCTCAGCTTGTATCGCGTAGGCTGCCTAGCGCTTCAACGTTCGATCTTTAAGCGTCTTCGGTTTGAAAAGCTGACACGTGCAATATTTGATCATCTGGTGGTCTTTCGTAGGACAGTGGTTACACATGCTATGCGTGTCCTTCCAGAGAATTTTGTGTTTACAAGACTGGCAGAATTTAAAGGGAGTCTTCTCCAGTAACGCTGGGGGACAGTGAGACGAAACATATTATGGGGGAAATGTATGGAGATATTCTCTAAAAATGTGTTAAATATCATCCCCCATTCTTCCCAATGTGTAGGCCGAAGCTGTCGGCGAGGCTCCGAAATCCCTGGACGTTGAGAAGACTCTTGGGAGCCACAGGTTGCATCGAGCATGATCGCTACAGATGGTAATCTGAAAGGTTATTATTAAAAGTAAACATTGAATTATAAATGCACCATGACTGGCAGTGACTCCGAAAATCGGCAAAAACTGCGAAATACGACCAACATGATGGCAGAAAAAAAGAATCTGAGGACCTTGACTCATGAATGATCATGGGTACAGTACATGTCACAGTAGAGATGCTATTACAAACACACCCAGTCGACGTCCCTTTACTATGCACCAATCACTAGATGTCGGCCTTTGAAAAGCATGCAATAGAAGCAGATCCACAATCACTAAATAAAATAGAAATTGTGTACCTAGTGTATTATTAACATTTAGGGGGAGTGCAGGGGGGGTGAGGAGAGGGCACTGGGGGAGAGGGGGATGAAGGGTGAGGGACAGATAAGGGGAGGGGCAGAGGGTGACAGGGGGAGAAAAAAAAGATAGAAAGAGAAGGAGCAACAAAGATAAAGAGAAAGGGAAAGAGAGAGAGCACAAGATGATAAAGTGCCAAACACTGTTGGAGGAAGAGATGGGAAGACAGTCAAAGAGCTGATTGAGTGGCAGAGGAGACAGAGCAGACGCGGAATGCCACCAGTGTGACTGGCGTCGAAGCCGGAACCGCCCAGCCAAAAGACAAAGCACACCACTCTAGCTGCCAAGCAAAGCTGGGCACCAAGAAGCTGGCACCGGGGATCCGCAAGAGGACAGCGGGAAAGCATGGAAAGTTCCACCAGAAGTGGGCTGCTGAGCGAAGGAAAGAATTGCTGCAGAGTGGACCCACGGATTACCGCAACGTGAACAAAGGTACACGGTTGATCCAGGGAGGTGGGAGTGGAGAGGTAAAACCCAAAACAAACCCAAGCTGGGGAGTAAGAAGGGAAACCCCAAGCGGGGTAACTGAAGCAAGAGCCCATGGTGGGGGGGGGGGAAAGAAGCTCAACCGTTAGCCAAGGTGAGAGCTCTAAAGCCAGGCCACAAGACCCTAAAGAGCGGTGAAGTAAATACGACCCCCTAGGCAGGGTGAAGGAAGGGTGGCCCCCTGGCAGGGTAAGCAAAACAAGACCCCAAGGCTGGATAAAGGAAGCACAACCCCGGGCAGGTGAGGGAAGGGAGGCCGCAAGGCCGGGTGACAGAGGCAAGAGCGCCAGACGGGTCAGGGAAGTTAAACCCCCAAAGCGGTGAGAGACAAGACCCAAAAGTGGGGCGAGAGACTTGTGTGGACTAGACAGGAATTGTGCAAAAGTCACATAGCCTACTAGCTTAGACTGTGCACCAGGTCCTAGTGTCCTCTTAAGACAAGAGTGGGATGGTGTGGGGGGTCATAAACAAGCCACCATTCTTCTAACTAAGCTAAGCGCCTAATGTATTTTTGTTGTCGTTCTAGGCACCCTGTTTCAGGGTGTTTATTTTATAGTGGTAGGGACAGACTTCAACCAGACTACAGACTACTACCTCAGACAATGGTAGTCCTATAAGATTTGCAAGGATATCAAGTTGGCCTATTTTAAAAGTTATTAAAAACACTTTCCGAGACCACTAAGGGGGCCGGGACCAAGATGGCCGTGTGAGTCTGGAGTTCTTCAACCAGTCAGACATAAACTGATGAATACATTCTACCCCGCAATTGTGCAGTGCCGTGACAAAGGGGGTGCTGCGAGAAGTCAGGTACCGTAGAGGACCAGTGGAGATGAGGTGTGCTCACCGTGTTGTTACAGGCGCACCACGGCCTGTTGAGCTCAGGCACAGGGAAAAGAGCAGTGCAGCAGAGGGCCCACGTGAGCAGGAGGATGCTCGTTGGAGGCTGCGACTGTCCGGGGCAAAAAAGACCCCTTGAACAGCGCCCCTGAGCCACCACAGCAGAGTGAACAGGAGAGCCTCGTGGGCATGGGGACGTGGCAGTACACTGCGAGAATGCGAGGTGTCTCAGCAGACACCCAGGGGAAACCAGCACCCTGGCATGTATTACTGAAGAAGCCCTAGGCAAGGGAGCATTCACAGTGAGCACGTTGTCGATCACCAGAACGCGAAGAGCCTGGGGTCTACGGAGAGGAGTGGTGAACCGCAGGATCAAGGGCCGGCAGTGATACGTGAGGAGGCGAGTGCCTATTCTCCCCTCCTTTTCATGTTGAACCACCCTGAGCACTGACGAACAGAAAGGGATTTCCCAAGTGCATAGTTGAGGGGCCAGGAGCGAGATACCCCACGCTCCAAACAGACTTGGAGGAACTGCACGGGAATAAGGACATGCTGGAGATGAGTGGAGTGGGGTGTGCGCAGGTGTTGCCTCCGGGGGGTGGTGCGGAGTGCACCTTTTTTTAACAGAAAGCCAGTCCTGGGGCCCGTGGTGACCCATTCGCAAAGATTGGGCGCCCAGAGACCAGGGAACAGACGGCGGGAAATTACACAACAGGAGACGCCATGTGGAGAGAGGGACACGGAAGCCCCGAGTCACATTAGGATGGTGGCAACAGCGGGATGCAACTTGTGAAAGGCGCACTCGCCCATTTAGGCGAGGACCTCGACGCGGGACAATCCAGATCCAAGAGCTGTAGACTTGCTGGTATAAAAAGACAGCTAGTAACAACAATGGCAGCAGGAGGCATAGATACCCTGAAACAGGAAGTACAGACTATCCTTCTTGAACTCCAAGCGTTCAGGACAAAGGTACAGACCTCCTTGGGGGCCATCGTAGACAGGGCCACAAAAGTGGAGATCGGGTGGAAACCTTTAGCATAACCAAAGAGCAGCTGACATATCCGATGTGGGCCTGGAGGTGAGGGTTAAAGAGCAGGAACGCATGGAGAGAGAGGTGAGGGCCAAGCTGGACCATGTGGAAAACAGGGAAAGACAACAATCTACGGATATGGGGGCTCCCTAGTACAGAAACTGAATGGCCAAGGGAGTTGGAATTTCTGCTGGCCCGCCTGCTGAAACAACTGCTGGGAGCAGAGACAGACAGGGTAATCTGTTTTGATAGGGTACACAGAGGCGCCGGATCAGCGGGAGGACCGCGCTCAGTGGTAGCTAAATGCCACTAATACAGCGACAAAGAGGAGATTCTTAGGAAAGCCGAGGATGTGGGCGAAATAGAATGGGAAGAGGCCTCTGTGACCATCTTTCAGGGCTCATCATCCTACACCCTAGAGCAGAGGAGGAAATGCAGACCCCTGACACGGTGGCTCTGAGAGGGGGGGTGGGGGTCCAATACCGTTGGCGATTTCCCTTCGCGCTGTCCTTTGACTATGGCGGAGAACATTACTAATTGCTGCAGGGAGAGGAAGCAGGTCAGTTACTGCAGGAGTTCCAGAAAGGGGGGCAGCTGCAAGACCAGGAGGGTCAATGTAAACTGAGATAACGCTTTAACAATGCCTTTGCTCAACCGAAGGGCCGTAAAAGAGACGGCAGTGCAAGGAAATCTAGGAAGCCTCAGTCTTCGCAAACCCAAGGAACATGGATGATGTAGGGCTATGCACTAAAACTGGTTAGTTGTTCTGGGCAAGGGGGGGGAGCAGAAGAATGTTATGGTTGACGGTGGTGTTCATGTTTCGGCGTGGTGGGGGATCTCTGCGTGTCTCAGGGAGGCTGGGTTGTTGACCCAAGCCGGGCTTGCTTTTCACAAGCCACTTTTGGGGGAAGTTCAAATCGTAGGAAGGGTGGAAGGGAATGGCGGGGGGGAAATGCACACAATATTTGTCCAAGGGCTCGGACCAAGGTTCTCCTGATGGGGACTGGGTGCCATATACAGAATTTGCCAGGCTAGGCTATGGATACATTGAAAGTGGCGACGCTAAATGCAAAGGGGCTAAGCTCCCAAAACAAGAGGTCCCTCACAGTCAACATGCTCAGTAAATTAAATTTGGCAGTGTCGTTTCTGCAGAAGACCCATTACCGTATGGGGAGGAAAGGGCCCTCAAGCGATTGGAGGTGGGGCAAATGTACTGTGCCTTACATGCAACCTCAAAGGAGGAGGGTGTAGGGATAGTGATAGCAAAACTATGCACCTGAAGGAGGTGCAAATCAGGAGGGGCTTCATGGCCAGATTTACAGCAGTCAAGGGCAGTCTGGGGAAAATGAAGCCTCAGTGTACGCTCCAAATGTGAACCAGGTGGTGTTTCTAAGTAGGTTGTGTACTGTCTTGGAGGACTGGGGTGAAGGGGCTACGATGGTGGGAGGGGGATTTTAATATGATCCTGCTAGATTGGTGGTCCGCTCAACGGGATTAGGGAAAAACGAAAGACAGGGCCCACAGAGATTTTACACAACTGCTACATGACTATTTCTGGGCTGATGTCTGGAGAACCTACCACTCTCGCAGCAGGGAGGTTACAACTTTTCCCCACCACACCAAACGTACACTAGAATCAATCTCTTACTGACACCTCAGGAACAGGGAGACTTAGCCACTGTCCACAGAGTTTAGACAGTAACGTGGTCTGATCATGAGATGGTTACAGCGGAGTGGTGTGTTGGGAAGGACAGCAGGGCCCCCCAGTGGCATTGTAATGACGGTCTCTTGCACAATCCTATTTTCAGGGAATTTATGGGTGAAAGAAATGTGTTGCTTTTTTCAAAACAAACATCAACGGTGAAACCCATTTGAACCTTGTGTGGGAGGCAGCCAAGGCTACTTTCCGGGGCCTCTTGATAGCGGAGGGAGCGTGGAAAAAGAGTGAGGGGGGCTTTGGTGGAGCAACGGATATGGGGGGAACTGAGGAGCATGCAGACCCGACTAACGAAACCGGGGACAGACAGGGAGGGGCTCCTGAAAGACATGAGGGACAAACGACGGGAGCTGCACTCGCTCCAGATAGGGGAGGTGGTTAAGAGGCTACGGTATGTTAAACAAAGTTACTACGAGAAAGGGGAACCAGCTTTACTAAATTGGTGTACATGGAAATCAATTACAAATACCAAAATACTTCTAATTTTGTTTCAAAAATGTTAAATACTAATTAATTAGCACATTGCTGCTCCAAATAGTTCTATATATTGGCTTCAGAATATGGCTTTCATACCCCTCTCATCATTTCTGGCATCCCTTTTTGGCTGGCAGGGGTTCAACTCTCTGCTTCCATTATCTGGTTGGCTAATATTTAGCCCTGTGCTCCGATCTCTGCATACGTTCTTTCTGAGCCTCCATTTTCAAGCTAGATGTTGTGTAGTTTATATACAGATGGTTAAATAATCTAATAAGTAGGTGCAAGTTGCTGTATTGTTTTAAAAATACATCAGGTCACCGGACACCATGTTTGCTCTAGTCAGTGACCCAGGCTGCTGCTTTCTGTACGGCCTGTGAAAATTAGCTCATCTGTAATTTTCCTTCCATAATAACATACTTTCATGTATCTAAGTAGGCGTAATCTACGTCCAATGTTTAGACGGATTGCTTCGATAGAAAAATAGGAATATTTCAAAAGGGTTTTTCTAAATTCAAATGTAAAATGATCATGGGTGTTTCATTCATTTAATGTTCATGTCTAAATAATATATCTAATATTTAACTTGTATCTAACATTCAATAGTCAATCACATTCTAAGCGCTTTAGAAAAACATATGTAAGCAATTCATGCATAATACGTGCCTTTTATATGCCGTTAGTAATTCTAATCACCCAGGTACTCTGTATATCTGTGGGTGGTCAAAAGCAGAATGTAGGGGTTTCAAGGCTTCTTTTAACTGACTGCAAACAATACACTAATTTATGCAGCTAATGTCTTTGTGGGATGAATGCAATTGTAGGAAGTTGTCTGCAAGGAATTGTAAGTGCTTAGATAATATATACAATTCCACATCATGAGAAACATTTATTAAGACTGAAAAGTGTGTATAAAATGCTAATTTCCAACGGAAATAATAAATTGCTCTGTATTGCAACCCTGAGGAAAGATTAGGAGAATCTCATGTGAATCTATAACAGACATTACATAAATGCTGTTACAGGAAAATAATATTTGGCTTGAGGAGCAAGAATCTGTGAGAAGACACGAGCTATGCAAGATACAAAGCAGTCATTGAACACTCATGGTGGGTAGATTCAAGGTTTTAACAGTATGTATTATATTCTTCCCAGGTTGCAAGATGCTCCAGGTAATCCTGATGCAATTCCTATGACAATAGGTGCTGAGGCCTAAGAGGAAGTCAGGGCAGTGTGAAGGCATCATGAAGTAAGACACACAACAGATTCAACTTTCTAAGAACAGCTTTATTCATTAAACATGTCAGGATGGATTAAGGCAACTTGGCCTATGCTAATGTGGGATTTCCATACCTAAAGAAAACTAAGGATAGTTAGTGTCAGTTAAGCACAAATGAAGTCTTTCTGTGTCCAAAACGTATACTTGCCCTCACAACTAAATCTATACAATGTGTTGGGATGTCAGCACCAAAATAAATAGTGTTAAAAATAAAAGTTCTGAGCTTCTTCCGGCTCTTTGGCTTTCTCACAGCTTCCGCTTCCTCGAGTTCAAAATAGTTTCACAAAGACCTCTGGGTTCCCTTCCTTAAGTGTTCAATAAAGTAAAAAATGTCCTGGGGATCCTTCCCCAAGATGTCGGTTCTTTCAGCTTGAAAAACACAAAAGTCAGTTCAAATCCTCTGGCTCCCAAAAGAGTAACAGTGCAACTTTTTGTTCATTTCCCGTGGGGCCAATGTCTAGGAGCAGTTAGCGGACCACACGGTCCAGCCATTACAGGTAACGCAACAAATAACCCTGTGCACTTTGTTGTGCTTCTGTATTCTTCAGATTCTAGCCAACACAGGGTTTTCTCTCTCAATCTGTAGTCCTGTGGACTCCAGTATCTTGGATCAATACTAATTTCACATTCTTCTTAACAGTCTTTTTGGCTTTTCCACAACTTGCATCTCATTCATTCACTCTTTGGTATTTTAGCCCTTCTCACAACCTTGCTTTCACTTCTTTCATAAATGCTCATAATGGTTCAGCACTTGTGCTGCTTCGTTGCCGTATTCAAAACATACTCAATACTTCCTGTAGTTAGTTCAGTATTCAATAGGGATTGTTGCATCTTTCCAAATAACGTATTATACTTGGTAGCTTGTTCGTTTTTTACATTAATTTCATTTGAACTTCCGTAGCATGAGCAATAGTATTCAGTTTGTTCGGCATTCAGGTACATTGGTTTCCCAGCCCTGGTAGTGTATTCCTTTTTCAGCACTCACCAGTGAGTGTTCACTCCTCCAGGCTTCTCAGTTCATGTATCCCCATTGCTCTGCCTTCCCGCGGGATTCCCAGCGAGACGCGCTTGCGGTCCTAGGCAGTTCAAAGTCCTGCTCTTCCATGGCAGTAGCTGTCGAGAGCACCTCACGCTCTGTCAGTGGTCAGAAGCACCTTGGAGGCTTCGGTGCCCCACATCTTCTATTGTGGGCACCGGGGAGGAGGGATTTCAGGAGTCTCAGCCCTCTCATGCCAGTCTTAGCCCCGGCGTCTCCATCGCACTCCTGCTTAAGCTGGCTTCTCTCCAGCTGGTTCTTCTCCTGCCCGCTATGTCTGCATGCGCTGCGTCCTTTGCCAGCTTCTTCCCCAGCTGCTTCTTCATTTGCAGTCTCTCCCTCTTATACACCCGAGGCTTGTTAACAGGCTGCAGGTGCAAATCCTCCACATTTAGTGGGACATACTTAGCTATTGTAGTTGAACTCCTTAAAAGCCCTCTTCCTCATCTCAGTACCAACATGGTGTGAATGCAGGGGAGTTTGCATAATTCGTAGTCGTTTCCTCCTCGTCTCAGTCTTAAGGTAAAAGGACTGTGGGACATTTTGTTCAGTGTTGAGATGGATTTCTGAACTGTGACCTGGTGGGCAGAGGTTCAGAAGGCCAGCCTAGTTTCTTGGAACATGATATCCTTCTGGACAAGCCAGACCAATCAAGGTAGCATTGGCGGCGGTCAAGACTAGGTCTCAGGAGGGGCGAGGGTGGTCGAAAGCCCACAATGAGCACACACAGTAAGCAACAACACAAATTACTCTCAGTCAGGGGTATATATTCAAAATACATATACATTTATTAAAGGCCTTTTAAGTCAAACACATAGTAAATATTCAGCAGTATGAAACATTTATACAGTAACCAATGGCCTAATGTGATATTACACAGGCTACCTTGATAGAGAAGAGTGGCCCTCAGGGGACACTTGTGTGTAAAAGTCTATGGAAGCACCAGGGGCCATCGGTAAGGGATGCAAGTACTTACCGACCCTCTGCGTACACCAGGCCAAACTTCACCAGTCCATATCGGTCGCAGGTTCAAATCCTGCAGTTGCGCAGCTCTGTGGCTTTCAGGGGCTGCGTTCCGGGATCAATTCCGTGGTGGAACAGTGGCGATTTCTCCCCTCCTGGTGAAGGGATCAGGCCAGTCTCAATGCAGCAAGTCTGAGGGCACAGGGGGGCACAGTAGCAAGGCACCCACGAAGTTCATCACCACAGCTGGGTGACACAGTGACCGTGTATACTTTGTTTCAGACGTACTCTCCTAATTCCAGACCTAGGAATGCTAGGTGTATGAAAATTGGCAGGAGAGTGCCTTATACCTAGAGCTTACAGTCTACAAAGGCTCAAATAGAAACTTGAGACGGCGGCGGCAGTTCCAGGGCCAAGGTCCAGTACAAGCAGGTCAGTTCACTGGGCTGTCCAGAAACACTCCCGAAAAGGCTTGCTTACAGGTTAAGCAGGACGTGCCAAGAATAGTTGGTCCCACTATTCCAATGGGTCAAAGTGCCCTTGCAGGCCTTCCAGGTTCGATCGGAAACAGGGGATCCGATGGTACAACAGCGGGGTCAGGGTGCCAAACATTGCAGTGGGTCACCAGTGGTGCCACAGAGCTGCTTCTGTGTTTCAGTATACGTGGCTCCTTTACTATAAATTCGGTGTGAACTCACAATATCGACCTGGAATGGGTGTAAGATGCCTTCTCATCGAAAATCTCCTTCACGGCAAAAAGAAAAGAAACCAATAGGAGATCTGCTCACATAAAGACATCTCAGTCGTGGACCAATCACGGACCACAGTGGTCCCAGTCATCCCAGCACGCCAGACATCCTCGCACCCAGGATATGTATTGGAACAAGACAGCTCCAGCCCACATCCTGGGCGCACACACACAAGGCATGCAGAAGCCTGCAAAAGCTTTGGTTTTCGTGGGGTTCTGCTTGACCAAATGAGGAATTTCCCGGGTCTGCTCGACCTGGGGAAAGCAAAGGGACAAGATGGCCAAAGGACAGAACAAAGGACCTTGTGGCAAAGCCAATCTAGGCACTGGCCACTGTCCTGGGCCAAACGCGGTAAACGCGGTATGGACCATACGAAATAGTTGAAAATACATAAAAAGAAACAGCTGCCACCAGCTCTGTCCAGGGCACACTTGTACATTCACCAAAAATCCTTCAAAGGTGTCCAGGGCCTTTAAAATGAAAAAGGGACTGCAGCGCACTGTACTGTAAAGGTACTTTGTGTACTGATAAAATGTTACTAAAGAATAGCAACAAAGTGAAAGACTAGGGGAAACAAAGTCTCCCAGTACTGACAGTCTTAAGGGTATGTCAGTTTCCCCATAACAAAATGAGCAAAAGCCCAGCGGAGTACAGCAGAAGACTGGGCTCCACTGACAAAAGTCACTCTAGGATGGTCAGACGACAGCAAATAGTTGGGGGTTCACAACTGGAGAGAAAATAACCCATAAATGGAAATCTTTCCTAGCAGTCAGAATAAAGTGTCAAGGGCTGACAATAGCCTACAAAGGCAGGGGGAACATTTGATTCACTTAGAAAGGAAGAGGGCATACCATGGCTCACCCAAAGACCTCCTCAACCCACTCCCCAAGTTGCATCCACCCAGGTGATCCTCCCTCGCATATACACCCCCAGTATCGGAATCCAACAGCGATGGCCTTTCGCTGGCCACCGGAGCAGAGGATGCCTGAGACTAGACTGCTTCCCTGTGTCCGGTGGCAGAGCCCTGGATAATTTTGCCATCCCGGTGTCATTAAACAACGGAAGATCTGAATAGCAGGACACCCGATCATCAAGGAGCTGTGTCTCTAGACCCGCTGGTGGGCTGGAGAAACACTAATCGTATTTGCACCTTCAAGGGCCACATGGATGACAACAAAAAAAACAAGTATAAGTGGGTTTTAGTGGAAGAAGCAACTACTGTTCTTGTTATCAATGATATAACCTGTAAAACATTCTCTACACTGCCGATTCTGTCAGACTGCATGTTTTGTGGAGGGTGCAGCGTGCAGGTAGATTAGGGAATCATTACGTCAGATTTTGCATTCTAAATTGTAAGAAAGCCCTTGCAGCAAGCAGGATTTCAGTGTTCGAAGATCACCAATTTAAAATCTGCCATTTTACAGGACGCATGGCATTTGCCTATTATAGGAACTCATACCTCGCAGTCAGAGCAAGTAGGCATCTACAAAGTGCTTCTAGGCCGGTCATCCAAGGTGCCACTATTACACTGCTCGAGGATAGAGCTTGAGCAACTGCTGAAGAAGGCTGGGCAAGCACCCAATTCACGCCAGATCGCAGAATATGTATACCCATATATTGATCACGTTCCGCTACATTATCCCTAATGGAGCAGGCACAGTGGCGAGATGTCATATTAGCCAGAACCCTTCCCCTCGGGCACAGGAAGGCATACAAAAGGGTATTTCAAAAGAGGGTTTACTGGAGGCTGATTGGCTTCAGCGTGGCTGGCATGAAGAATAAGGAACAAGTTACTTACCTGTAACTATTGTTCTCCAGCAAGGGTCTGGCATGGATTGGATTCACATGCTCATGAATAACAAATACATAGCAGTACAGAATTACACAACCACAGGAGGTGGCAAAGCTCAACAGAAGCAATCAACTCTTACCTCAGGAACAGACTTGCCTCAAGCGAACAGGTTGCGTAGCACTGCTTGCCCAACTCTGGACTCCTCCCTGGAATCCCTGTCGACACAGTACAACTTTGTGAATGTGTGCGTGGACCTGCACGTACTCCATGTAGCAGCCCTGCAGATGTCCAGCAGGGGCACACCAGACCGGAACGCTGTTGTCACAGCGATCGCTCTGGTGGAGTGGGCTCTGGGACTGCCGGGCAGGGGTCTGTTCGCCAACCAATGACAGTGCGTGATGCACCTGGAAAGCCACCTTGAGATGGAAGCATTGGACAAGGCCTTTCCATGGTTCACAGGACGAAAGTTCACGAACAGTTGAGAAGTCTTCCGAAAACTCTTTGTACTTGGCACGTAGAATTTCAGGGCACGAGGAACATCCAGCGAGTGTAAGGCACTTTCAGCCGGTGACTAAGGCTTCGGGAAAAACACAATTAACACCAAAGGCTCGTTGAGGTGGGATTCCGACGGAACTATCGGCATGAAAGAGGGGGGCGTCCGCAGCACCGACTCGTGGAAAGTGAGACATGGCTGTTTGCAGGATAGGGCCTGGATCTCACCCACCCTCCTGGCAGAGGCGATGGCCACAACGAAAGTGGTTTTCCACGATAGGAACTGGAGAGAGGTCTGATGCATCGGCTCGAAGGGGGGGGGGTCCCCCATGAGCCTCGTCAGCACCACATTGAGTCCCATTGAGTCCCCACTCTGGGGCAGGAGCCTTCACTGGTGGGAAAGATGGAAAAAGTCCTTTGAGGAACTCCTTGACGAGACAGTGAGACCAAAGTGAATATCTTCCTGGAGACCTGGTGTAGCAGGAGATAGCCGCCAGATGCACATTGATAGAGGCGTGCGCCAGTCCGGCCTTGGCCAAGGATATTAAGTATAGAAGAATCTGTGACCGTAGCACTTCAAAGACGACCAAGCTCTGGCCTTGGCAGACCTCCCTGCAGTCCTCTGGCATCTCATATCCTCCAAACTCTAGGGCTGCAGGATCCAAGCTCTCAGGTTCAGCCATCCTGGGTCGTGATGCAGGATTGTGCCTCCTCTGTGAGAAGATCTCTGACTATTGGCAGTTTGACCAGAGGCAACACTGACAAGCTGAGAAGAGGTCCGGATACAAAATCTGCCCCGGCAACGCCGGGGCGACGAGTACCATCCTGCATGGACACTGTTTGAGTTTGTTGATGACTCTTAGTAGGAGCGGTAACGGCGAGAACGCATACAGAAACAGGCCTTCCCACGGGAAGGAGAGCGCCCCCCCCACAATGCTCCTCGGTTGGTTGAACCTGCTGGCAAACCTCTGGCATTTGGAGTTCGCCGCCGTTGCAAACAGATCGATCTGGGGCCTGCCCCACTTGATGAAGATACGGTCCAATTGGTTCTGCCAAAGTTCCCACTCGTGGCAGGAACATCTCTTGTCCGACGGCCCAGTGCCACAAGTCCTGCGCTTCCTTGGAGAGCTCTGGGGGGATCAAGTTCCCCTCTGCTTCCTGATGTAAAACATTGTGGTGGTGTTTTCCATGAAGATCCTCACTACCTTGCCCTTCAGAGACAGATGGAATGACTTGAGGGCCCAGAACACTGCCCGTGCCTCCAGGATATTGATGTATGGATCCTTCTCCTCCGGCAGCCACAGCCTTTGGTGTACAGACGTCCGGTGTGGACTCCTCAGCCCTTCAGGGAAGCGTCCGTGGTGACAGTTTCCTGGTATGGAGGGTTTTGAAACCCTGAGCCCTGGCCGATATTGGAGTGAACGCCCCACCACCTTATCGCCCAACTGAACTCCTCGTCGAGCGGGATGTTGCCCGCAAAGCTTCCGCACACCTGTATCCAGCGAGCGTCCAGGAACTCCTGAAGAGGTCGCATTCGTAACCTGCAGAGCCAGATAAGGTAGATGCAGGATGACATCATGCCGAGCAGCGACTTGATGGTCTGCACCGTGGCGGTCCTAAGTGCCAACCGCCGTTGCACTTTCCCCAGCATGGCCGCTACTATCTCCTCCGAGGACGAAACTAGGCAGGAGATGTGTTAAGCCTGGCTCCCATTCTGCGATGGTGTCTAGCAGGACTTTGGCTAATTGATGGAGAATCCCAGATCCGTCAGCAGCTGGACATCGTCTCAGTGTGTCCAACGAGTCACTCTAACGAGCTGGACCGGATAAGCCAGTTGTTGAGGTACGGGTACACAACATGCATCCCTTGTAGTCGTAGATGGGTTGCCACCTGTGCCAGGCACTTTGAGAACAGCCTGGGGTCGGCTTCAGGCCGAAGGGGAGGGCTTTGAACTGGTAGTGCCGTCCACGCGCTGCGAAGCCTTGGAACTTTCGGTGCTTCTTTGGATGGGGACGTGGAAGTAGGCGTCCTCCAGATCCAGCGACGTGAAGACTTCCAGTCGGCCGAGCATGTGCTGCAACGTGACCATCCAGAATTTGAGACTTGAGGAATATTTGGGACTCAAGGTTGCAGGTCTAGAATAGGCCTCCAGCCCCCGGTTTTCTTTTTGACTAAAAAGTATCTTGAATAGAATCCGCAGCCCCGGAGTCGTTGGGGAATCAGCTCAATCGCCCCTTTTTACAGCATGGCCCGTACCTCCTCCAAGAGCTGAGGGATGTGCTGCTCCTACCGGGCCACCGGAGGGATTCGCAGACACCTATGCTGAAACTCCAGGGTATGTCCGTGGGTGAGAGCATCCAGCGCCCATCTGTCGGTGGTGATCTTCTCCCACTCTCTGACGAATCCCGTCAGCCAGCCTCCCACCGGGGTACACAAATGGGGACATACGTCCTGGCCGGTTCAGGCTTGCTTTGGCGCCAGTGTCCTGCCTTGTGGGGGGACGCCAGCGCTGACCACCTCCACCGTAGGCCTGGGAATAGTCCCCTGTAGGCTTCCTGAGTCGTGGTCCTAGAGGGCTGGCGGTATGATGAGGAGAAAATCTGCTAAACTTCCTCCTGGAGGAGCGAAAGCAAGAGCAACGCTGCTGGAGCGGGCCATCTCGGTATCTGCCTTGATGGCCTGTAATGACTCATCTGTGGTATTCGCAAAGAGGTTATCTTTGTCAAACTGCATGTCCAGTACCCTCGTCTGGACTTTCTGGTGGAAAATCGTGGCCTTCAGTCATCCTTGACAAAGAAGGCAGACACCATTTCCCATCTGCAGAAACCCTGTCTCGGCGATGTCTAGTGCCACCGTGATGGCGTGATTCAAAGACACCCCTCCCTCCTGGAACAAGTTGATCGCCTCCATCCTCTTATTGTCGGTGTCATGATTACAGGCAGGGCTCTAAGTGTAGTTCCCTGTAAGAAAGCCCTGAAGGGTCGGTCATTTGCTTGGCATGGGTGGTTAACTGCTTTAGAGACGGTGTAGGCTTTTCATTAGATTTAGACCTTCCTGCTTCCCTATCATGGCCGCCTCCTTCATGCACTTAAAAACTAATATTGCTGGTCTATGCATCAGGTTCAGTCTCCCTTTTAAGCCCCGCCCCCCTGGTGGTCCGCGCTTCGCGTTGTGACTGCAACGGCAGTGCAACGCTTACCGCGGTTTCCTGGTTCCCACAGAACCTTCCTCAAAGAATTCAATTACTATGATATTTTCGTATTCCTGTCACAGTTCAAAGTTCACATTCCTGTCCCATTTAGTTCCCATTTCCCGACCTCAGTTTATATCCCAAATTAGTTTTTACTCATAATTCCTGTCAGTCTCAGAGCCCGTTATCCTCCAGAGTGTTCATTTGAAAACTAGTTTCCAGTTCCCTTCAGTTACGCAAGTATATTTTATGATTGTTAGATTGTGGCTACACTAGTGTTCCTTTTGCTTGAATATCTCAGTGGTTACTAAGTTTTTTCAGATTTATGAACGTTGCAGGGCGACGGTGGTATTTCTATGACTAGTTGAGTTTTCAAAGTGTCATATATATATATATATATATATATAGATATAGATATAGATATAGATATATATATAGTTTTAGTACACTCCAGCATTAGCACACAGTTCTAATTCTCTCCAAGATTGTTCCACTGCTCTAGAAAATTATGCATTCTTCAGAACCAGCGCCCCTTCAGGAATGCAGGACGGATAGCTCAAAAAATTAAAGGATAAGGTGAGCCATCATTGTTTTTTCTGGAACAATTATCCTAGAGTCAATGTCATGCAAGAGAATAGGGGAACACAGTAGCTAGGTAGCTTCAACCTTCCATGTTTTTTTACAGAATCACCCTGACTGCACCTAGGAAGGAATTTGACACCAAGACATCCAGTGCGCTCCTGCAGAGTTTTCAGGTAAGTATTACAGATGGGGAGGAACTCCAGAACTGGTCTCAGCTTGTACCACAGCTCCCGGTCGTACCTGGCCAGGATCGGCAGTGCGTTGGCCGCGTTGATTGTGGTTGTCGCAGTGTAAATAACCTTCCATCCCATGGCGTCCATCTTCTTACCCTCGCTGTCCAGAGGGACCGAGGATGACAAGGAAGGGTTTGCCAACCGTTTCCTTGCAGCTGCCAAAACCACGGAGTTCAGCGATGGTTGCGATCGTATGCATTTGGGTGCAGATTCCGGCACCCAGTACTTCTTTTCCAGCCTGTCCCTCGTGGCCAGAGCCGTGCACAGGTTCTTCAAGAGGGCCAGGCCCTCATCCCACACAACGTCCAAAAGAGGCACTGCCATGATGGTCTCCCTCTTGGCCTTGCGGCTCTGGTACAGGACACTTTCCTTCTTGGTGTCCTCAGGTGTAAGCTGGAAAAGTTTGGAGGCCTTGGCAATCATGTTGTGTAAAGACCCTACCTCATCCGGTGGGGACATCCTCTTCTGCGGAGACACGCCAGCTGTGACGAGATCGGTTGGTGCCGTGGACATCTGTCCATGTGTCCCGGTCCTCCAGTGTAGAGGGCATCCGGCGCGGATGTTGAGGCTGAAACGGGGGCGTCTGGTAACGCTTCCTCTTTGTCAGAGGTTGGTCGGGTGCCTGAGGGGCCGTAGGCACCGGGACCTGCAGGATCCTCTTCTGGATCTCCAACACCAAGGTGTGGAGGGTCAAAAGGATGTCCAGTGACATCTCTCAGCTGAGCTGGCTTGATAGGGGTACTAGGCCCTGCACCGTGGACGAAACACCCATGGCCTTGGGCACAGCTTGAGGTTGGACCGGGGACTCCTTGCCCCCCCCTTTTTTCCAACCTGGGTGTCGGGCGAGCTCAGATACAGCATCCTCTACTCCGGCATACCCGCAGACTTTGCCAAAGTCAATGCAGCGGTTTCGCGCCTCCAAGGTAGGCACACCTTCTGCACTAGGGGGCGTGGGACTACCCTCACAGGGTCAACCCATTTAGCCGTCACAAGAGCAGCCACCACCAGCTCCATCGTCGACAAACATCTCCTGCGCCGACTGGGCCTTCTTGGGCAGAACAGCCTTTTCCTCTGCCCTTGGTTTCTCGGGCCTCTCCCGCAGTTTAGCCGGGTTGGGCCATTTCCTCTTGGAGGAGGAGCTCGATCATTGGCTGGTGATGGAGGCGGGTGGTGATGTGGAGCACGCCCTGTCCATAGCAGAACCCGCTTGCGTGGCAACCCCGGTGGAACTGGACTTGCAGTGCTTGGTCTTGTCTTGGGCCCCCACGGGTGAAGCACCCTCAAAAGGTCTTAGAAGCCCACTCCTCAGACAGGCCGGTCCTGGGTGAGGCATGACCCTGCTTGGAGCACGAGGCAGAGGCCTTGGCGTTCAGCCACGCTGCCAGTCTACTGCAACGGTCCTTCATCATCTTCTTGGAGAAGCCGAGGCAGATCTTGCATTCTCCTTCCTTGTGGTCTGGATGAAGACAGAGGCATTGGAGGTTCTTGTCCTCCACAAACACGTTCCGCAGCCCGCATTTGGTGCAGGGCCTGAAGAGGGATCTTCCTTCCTTTGCCTCAGTCATCGTTGGAGGGCGCTGAGTAGGCCTGATGGCCTTCTGGAATCTTCCAAGAAACGTCCATAATCTTCGCCCTTGAGGGGTGCTGAAATTCACCAACAAGCAGATCCCTGCTGTCAGCAGATGGAGAGAAGAGCACACAGGCTTTTTTTGACACAAAATAGGAACTTTTTCTGCCGAAAAATTTAAAAAAGTAGCTCCTAGAGCAAAACTGGAGGACTCCCAACACCGAAGCGTGCAGTAAAAATCTGAAGATGGCTGCCAGAGGAGGGGCTTAGGGAGAGGGCCGTCATTGGCAGGGGGGCAGTATGACCCAGAAGCCAGTGATTTGTTTAGATGAGAAATACAGTTTGCAAGTGAAAGTGAAACTTTTATTTTACCAAGGATTCCTTGTCGGACGACTGGGAATATTCATGAGCATGTGAATCCATGCCAGACCCTATTCTGGAAAAACCATTTTATGATGGGTGGATACAATTGTTTAGTACTTTTGACATTTGCCTCCAAGAAACCTGCCTGGAAGACGACACCTTACTTCAGAATTTGTTCCCATCATTTAATATGTTTGTCGCAAATGCATTCAGATCTCCCAAAGGAGGTTGGAGAAGGGGGCTAGCTACTGGTACATAGCCCACTGCCACGGCTCGTGGTGAAATGCAGGCAGTCTAATTTAGAAATATTGAAAACTGTAATTTTTAAAGGTTCACTCTAGGCCTAAACAACTCTTGCCATTGATGTATACATCCCCCTGAAATTGAATGATGGGAGTGTAGTCTGGGAGGGAAGCCCACTATCTACAGATTGAGCAGAGTCCCCTGAGGTTAGTGTATTACTGTTGGGGTATTTTAATGCTAGAATTGGGCAAATTAATGGCAGCCCCAGTAAACGCACATACTGGGAAAGTAAATTAAGCCAGCGACGAGCCCTATTTTGACGCAGAGTGGAGGCACACAAAATGGCTATTTAACTCAGTCAGGAAAGCACTCTCAAAGCTACTCTTCTCTATGATAAAAAAGCAGGCATATGAAAAACTATTAAAAGAAAAGAAGCGCCCATTTTTAGAAAAACAATGGGTTCAGCTAGATGGGGAAAATCCTAGAGAATGATGCCAAGGCATTCTGGGGGATGGTATCAAAGGGGTTTGGGTAACACAGGAAAGGGGATCCTGGCGCTATTCCTACAGCCAGCTGGATATCTCACTTCCAAAGAGTGTTCTACAACGAGGAAGTAAAACACTCCAGCTATAAAATTATACACTCAAACCCTTCAGATAAGCTAGTTTTCTCCCAAGAACAAATTGGCAGGTGCATCTCTATGATGAAAACAGAAAATGTTGCAGGTCCAGACGGGGTAAGGCCAGAAATATTTATCTGGTGGATTGCAGAGTGGTGGGCTCCTGTTCAGATTATTTAATGCATTTTCCATTGCATTGAACTGCCCAATTTCGTGGAATAGGAGCTTCCTAATTTCCAGTATTCAAAAAGGGTAGATCTCCACCGCTATCGCCCAATTTCATTATTAGATATATCGAGCTAAATATTTGCGGGTTGTCTGGCATCCAGACTTCAAAATTGGGCTATAGATAATAACAAGCTTCCAAACAGCCAAGCAGGCTTCAGGAAAGGTTTCTCCGCTATGGATCAGTGCTGTTTGGTACAAACTATTGTACAGAAATATACGAAGATTACAGATAGCAAGGTAAGTTAATGGGTCTTGTACCGCACTGTCGCCACTTGCGTGGTCTCTTGGCGCTCTAGTGGATCTGCCATAGAAGGATGGTTGTGTGGTATGTTAGTGGGGTTGAGAGGGAGAATAGCAAGAGAGCTTTGATGTGCTGTGGGCAGCTTCAGTTCGGAGAAACCAGTCACTGAGTGTTGGTGCATTTTCAGTTGGTATCCGTCATGTGATGCTTTGGTGCGATTGTGTATTGTTTTTTTATTTTATTTTGGGCATTATGAAGTGCGTGTGGTTTGTGATGCGGTAGATGTTTGGTTGCGTTTAGTACAGAGTTTGAGGGCATGTATGCAGAAAGGTGAGTTTTTAGTACGGCTTGTTAGTGGCAATACTTTCAACATCCGACATTCCGTCTAAATGTTATACATTTCCCACCCCCAACCGTTCATTCGAGTACAATGCATTTACCTCCCCCAACAATTCTTCCAGGTGGTACACATTCCCTGTCCCCACCATCAATTCTAGATCAGCACAGTTTCTGCCCCTTACCAATCCCTCACCCCTGGCAGTCCATCTTAGTGCGATACATCTCCCGCTGCAACCGTTCATCCAATCAAGACTTCCCACCCTCGACACTCCATCCAAGTGTGATACCCTTCTCGTCTCCAACAGCCCATCCGCGTGTGATGCATCTCCCAACCCCCGCAATCCATCCTGGTGCGACACGCTCCTCGCCCATAAACAATCCACCTGGGTGCAATACATTTCCGGTCTCCATCAGTCTGTGGAATTGAGAGGCATTTCCCACCCCACAGAGTCCATCTCAATCAACCGATCAAGATACAGAAGTTACATAGTGCCTGTATAAGAGTGCAGCAGGGAGCATAAGGCTTAGTTATATTATTAGACGAGATGTAGAATGTGGCTAACCTACACATACAAGCTAAATGTGGAAGTGATTAACTTATACAGTTAGGTTACATGCAGGATAAGGCTAGCCTATGAGAGTAAGCTAAATGTTGGTAGGTATAATTACAGGTGATTAGAAGTACGGTGTACTGCCCACTTTTCTGGTAGTGTTCTCTTGTTGGTCTTGCATGGTTTAGTGCATTGGATTGAGTATATGGAGGTAGACCCCTTTGCTCCGTCTCGCTTCATGTGGAGTGCGTTTGGTTAGACCCGAGGGTTCCTTTATGTGTATTTAGTCATTTCGTGGGGCATAGATGCTTTTCAGGAATTTTCATTCCCTTCATTGCTGAAGAGACAGGTTTTTAGACGATTTCTGAATTTTAGATGGTTCTCCGTAGTTCATATTTGTTTCGGGATGGAGTTTTAGAGTTTTACGGCTATCCTCTAAAGTGTCGGTTCTAATCGGATGTGTTCTTGCTGTTTTGTAGATGGTGATTTTCTTTTTTATGAATACTGCTCCCTGGCCGTGGATTGCTCTGTTTGTTATGCACATTGCTTTTAAGTAGATTCTTTTTTTGACTGGGAGCCAATGTAGCATCCTTAGCGCTGGTGTAATGTGATCTCTTCGGGAGAGTTTGAGAAGTCGGGCAGCTGCATTCTGAATCCGTTGTAGTTTCCTCAGCGAGTATTCCGGCATTCCAAGGTATATGCTGTTGCCATAGTCTATACTAGACATGAGGGAGATGATGGCAAGTGTTCAGTGCGTGAAGGAAAAGAAGGGTAGTATCTTTTTGATAGTGTGCAGATGGAAGAAGCATTTCTTAATTATTAATTATTGCGTTGACTTGTGGTTTTAGTGTTAGCCCGTTGTCCATTAGGTTTCCAAGGTGTTTGACTATTTTGGATGGTTACGGTAGGGTTCCCAGTTCTATTGCCCATGGGATGTTCTGGTTGTTTACTTGGTTGTTCGTGTGTAATCATGATTTCCATCATGTCTGGGTTAATTTTAAGGTTATTAGTGTTCGTCCATTGGTAGAGTTCTTTGAGACAGTTTTTAAGTGTTGGGTTCTCCTCTTCATTCCAACTGATTTTGTAGATGAGAGGCTCCCGCGAGGGATGCAGCAACGATCCAACAGCAAAGAAAGGAGCTGAGTTTCACTTTTGCAGCACTCAGCACCCTATGTGCAGTGTTGCCTGGGGACTTTGGGCTCTTTTATATTCTTTCATTTCCCCTAAGAACTATTGTTCTTAAGGAACAATAGATACTTTTTATCCTTCCTAAACTTTTACTATTGGGAGATCAGCACAATCCACCTTATGTGGAGTGCTGAGGGGATACCTAGTACCCCCTTCCGTCGCTCTGTTCCTGTAACCTTTTTGTTACAATGATAACTTTATAGTTATGGCTGGTGGCAGTGGACTTGTTCTACCATCTTTTGTACATTTTTCTACTGCAGGCTGTATTCACAGCTGCAGGTCTGCACAGGAGGGTCACCTATGTTCTAAAATGGTGGCTCCTTTCTTTTTTGCCATTTCTTGCGTTTGTCCTTTGTTAGCCCTTCTACCATTCTGTGAGGGTGAGGTCTGAATGTGAGTTTTGCCTTTGGCGGAAAACCTTTATGTTGCTCGCCAAAGCTCCAGTGTGTTTGAGGACAGGAAGAAAAGGAGGAACTCGAAACACCCCTGTCCTTTGTCTGCTGATATGCCTGAATTTAACCAGTTCCCACTGGGGTACTGGCTGTCCCGATTGGACAGCCACCCACCCCTTTCTTTAAAATGCAGGGAGAGCTTGCAGAGGAATGAATGGGAAATCCTGATAAAAAAAGTGAGGTGTCCGAGGTTGAAGGCAAGTCGACCACTGCAACAGAAGATCCGAAGCAGAAGACAACCAGAGACACCGGCAGATCTGTCCAGTAACCGCAGGGAGACCACTGCTGCCCTAGCCCCATTTTCTAATCGACAGAGGAGCTCTGAAAAGGATGACGCCTTCCCTTTTGCTGGTGGGACCAACTAATCATAAGACGAACTGCAGAACGAGCCATCCCACGATGTGCTGTGACCTTCCAGGGCTGCAACCAGCCAATACCAGGGGACCTCTGACCCAATTGCAGTGCATCATTTTCCAGTGTACGAATCCTCACAGAACGTTGATGAGCTCCAACTGGACCTCAAGAGAAAATATCCCCCTCCTCAAAGACCCCTCACCAGAGTGCAGGACTGCAGAATCCAGGCGCATCAACCGGGCGGTATTCGTTCACTGTTGAAGCTTGTAAAAAGGCACTAACACCACAAACCGACGTGGGAGACCAAAGAATTCCTTGCCGAGGGTCCTTTCTCATGACTGCTGCTGCGACATCCCTTCCAGAGTCCCTCCTTTCGTCACAAGACTAAGGAAACAAGAGACCAGGTCCATCGCTACTGCACCAAAAAGAATCCAGCTACATTTTCTTCAATACACCTATGATACTGTGGGGCTCAAGGTAGTACTTACCTCAAGGCGAATTGTTGCTCCTGTGTCACTGAAGGGTTGTAGCCAGAGGTGGGGTGTTCATCCATACCCCTTTTGCCCAGGCCTAACAGCTTGTGCACCCAAAGGGAGTCCTTTCCAAGGTCCATATTAACTTTTTGTATTCCACTAAACCATTCTACTCGAAAGTAACCAAGTCCTTTTCTACTGTTACATTACCTTTGCATCCCTCCTCAACTGACTTTGGAGAACTCTTAACTAATTTAGGGAATGCACTGCTAAAGTACTAGAATCATTAAAAAGTTTTACTTAGTAGATTGCTGTTGCTAGTGCTGAATAACTTTTTCCTTTTAAGAGAACATTATGCTCTGCCATTCTACCACACCTTTGGGTAGTAAAGACATACTAAGAGTTGATGCACAATGGCACGGTCATGACCCAGGTTCCTCGACCCAGGTTCCTCAACCCAATCTGCTCCTCCTCGACCGACGGCTGCCGGCCTTCATCAGCTTCCAACCCGCTCCTGCTGCTCCTCCTTCCTCTCTCTCTCTGCACCTCCTTCACCACCTCCGACTGGTGTACAACCTCCCTATACCCCTCCTCGGGGAAACCTTCAAAGGGGGTGACTGCTTCACTTAGCCACGCGGAATGCTTGATCTGCTGTAGAATATTCTTCTGACATCTGCCTTCTTGAAGACTTTGATCTTGACGTCCTGGCTCTCACCGTGACATGGTTCAATGCCAGCTCAGTCACTGCTTTTGACTTCCTTTCTCCCTGTTAATCTACAAGATTCTTCTCATTCTCTCATTTCCAACTGTCTATTTTCCAGGAGTGGTGTGCAGCCAATGATCTCTGCCCCAATGCCAGTAAGACTGAGATTTTCCTCATCGGCACACCTGCTCCCTCCCTTTCCCGTCACTCTCTGGCCGGCCTCTCTTGGCCCTCTTCCTGCTCCCACCTGTGAGGTTAAAAACGTTGGGGTCATCTTTGACTCCACGCTCACCTTCTCTCCTCACATCTCTAAGAAGTCACACTACCAGCTGCACCTCCTCAGAGGTATTCTTCCTTTCTTCTCCTTCTCCCAGAAGCTCACTGTCTCCAGAGCTCTGGTTCTCTCTAGGCTGGACTACTGCAACAGCCTCTTTCTAAATCTGCCTGCTTCTACTCTCCGCCCTCTGCAACTCATCCAGAACAGGACTGCAAGACTTGTTCTTGGCCTCAAGCCCAGTGGCTGCGAGGATCAAGTTCAAAACCCTCTGCATTGTCCACAAGGCCTTCTGGGGTCTCAATATCTTCAACTCTATCTTCCTAAATAGCTTCCTTCTCGAGCTCTTCGCTCATCCGCCTCCAACTTCCTCAGGGTCAGTCGCTTCTCCAAGCAACGAGTTGGTGGCAGATCTCTTTCTTCGGCTGGGGCCTCACTCTGGAACAGCCTCCCTGCCGCCTCTCTGAAACGTGAGAAGAGCCATCTCCGGTTCCGGAAGCACTTCAAAAACTTCCTCTTTGTTTCTGCTTTCTCTCCTCCTCTCCCCTGCTGAACTCGTGGCTGAAACTGCACTGGTCACCTGGCTACTCTCTGATCTCGGGCCCAGGTCCCCTCTCCCGCCAGTTGCACCCCTGTACTGCCTCCCTGGCACCTCACGCACTTGGGGACTGTTTTTCTGTATCCTTACAGCCCCCTACCAGCACTTGACACCTGATGTCTGCCCTTGCCACCTGTTGCCCGCACTTTTACTTATTGCTTTATTTATTCTACTGTCGTTCCCATGTACTGCACTGCCCTCTCTCCCTCCCTTCCCCCCACACTTTTCCCCTTCCCCTGCACTTGCGCGATCTCAATGTCAGTGGGCCTAGTAAGATCGCTGTCGCAGTCTTCCCTCTGTTCCCCATCCCTTGCCTCGTCGCACCTTGAAACACGTGTGTATAGACGTGTTATAAATGCCATATCAAACCTTCGATCAACTGACATGGTGGCGGAATAGCCCCGATTTACTGTGAGTGGGTCCCTACCACTAACACACCCACACAGCCCTACCCCTCCTTTGAAAGTCTTGTCTGCAAGCTTGGTGTCTCTCCGACTCTTTCTCTGACCCTTGCACTATCTACAGGCCCCCTGGTCCTGTCTAGGTCTTCCTTTCGGAATGGGCTGACTTCAACTCTACCTCTAAACTTCTCCTCCTTGGAGACTTAAACATCCAACTTGACTCCAGTGTTTCTGACTCTTCTCTCTTTGGTGATCTCTATACATCTAACTCACCCCCTCACTATTCTATCCTCTAGCCTTACCCATTCTGCCGGAAACACTCTTGATGACTTCATCCACGCTGATCTCTCACTCTCCAAACCTCTCACTAACCCCTCTCTCTTAGCTGACCACTCTACCCCTCTCTTAGGCTTCTTCCAAAAAGTGAGGAATCAGTGAGAGGACACATAGGTTTTTGGAAAAGGCTCACCCCATCATGCCGGTTTGCTATATTCTACCCAAAATACACAGGAGCTTCGACAAACCGCCAGGTCGCCCCACAATTGCAGCAATGGAGAACATTTGGAACCGCTGGCTAAGTACCTAGATAAAGTACTGCAACCTTTGATACAGAACAGTGCCACTTACGTGAAGGACACCATGCACTTTCTAGCCCAACAGAATGATATCTGCTTTGTGAAAGGCCATGACATCCTATTCACCATGGATGTAACTTCATTGTATACTAATATTGTCCATGAGGCAGTAGAGTGGCTACTACTCCAAGCATATTCATGGCTGGGGAATAGACTATTTGTATTAACACTTTTGAAGCTTGTCTTTTGAATGACTAAGTTCAAGGATAGATTTTTCTTGCAACTGTCTGGCACAAGCATGGGGGCAGCAATGGCACCTAATTATGCCAACACGTTTATGCTGTACCTTGAAACGGAACATATCCTAAATTATCCTCGATGGTTAAGACATCTATCCATGTTCGTCCGATACATCGAGGATGCGTTTGGAATATGAACAGCTCCAACGGAAGAATAGGAAGAACTCTTCCACATGATGAAAAATATGAACTCACAAATTAAGTTCACACCCCAAACCAGTGACACCACCATCAACTTTCTGGATGTACATATTTATTGGGATATGAACCGTCTGAACACAAGAATTTATACTAAATCCACTGACAGAAACAGCGTTCTGCTGGCGAGTACTTTTCACACAGAGCAAACTCTAGAAAGTGTACCTCCAAGTCAATTTTTAAGATACAGGAGAAACATCTTGGGCACTGATGAATATAGACACCAGGCAAAGACATTGGAAGCAAAGTTCCTTGAAAGAGGATACAAGTCATCTACTATTTCCATAATAGCTAGAAATGTGGAGGGAGTACAACGTGAAACCCTACTGGAACCAAAACCCTTAAGTCAGTGGGACAATTGGTATATGTGACTACTCAGTCTCTACAAAGCAACAAAATCAAAAGAATTGTCAAGAAAAATTGGACTATGTTACAACTAGATCCACAGTTACAAAATGTATTTCCCCAAGCACCTATTTTTGCCTGTAAGAACAGCAAGCCCTTATGGAATAGCCTGATAAAAGCAGAACTCTCTGAAGACCACACACGTAAGATAAAACATCAGGGTATGCAACCATGCCACAATTGCCAACACTGTGGAAATGTTATTACTGGAGCTATGATCACCCACCCCTATTCAGCACAGAATACTGAACTGAAACACTCCTGTGGTTGTGATGCCACCAATATGGTATATGCGTTCAAGTGCCCATGTGGACTGTACTACATGGGGATCACAACTCAAAAGGCTAACCTTAGATGTACCGAACACAAGTCTAATATCAGGACTCAGATTTGGAAATCACCAGTAGCGGTACATTTTAAAAGGAGGCCAGGCACACAGTGGCACAATTAAAAGTGTAATCCTAGAACAGGTCAGGACCGGACCACGATTTAGGAGGCGATTTACAAAAGGTTGTTACAAAGGGAAATAGTTTGGATAGACACACTTGACACATTAAGCCAGATGGGCATGAACTGTGTATTTGACCTTATGTGCTTTGTGTGACTTCATACATTGCCAATTTTGGACCCGTTACAAGACTGAGTGGGTGACGAACCAGCGAGATATTGTTGAAAAAAGAGGAACTACTAAGATGTGTAATTTGCTGTGTTTCTCTGTGTTTTCCATTATTGTGCCGTTATGTCATTCTGTTCTGAGGACCTAAATTGTCGCTTGTACACAAAGGAACACATTGTAGGTGTCCTTATCTGTTTTTGTACACCTAACCTACACAAAGCTTTAAAACACCAGGGCTAGGATCACGGGATATGAGTGATACTCCGGATCCATTCGTTATGGGGGGCTTGGTGTTTCCTATAATGTGTGCAGCATTATTGCCCATTTACACAAATGCAACCCCACTATACTAAATTTTGGGCCATACATGATGAACATGTTACTGTGAAGACTCTTCAACATCTCACATGAATCCTGCATGGCTTGGGGTGAGCCAGGGGGTATCCTGACCTAGCAGTCGGAGTCCCCCCCACCCCATGCCGCATTCCAAGCCGTGCCAGTACACGGATCCCGTTCTGATCTGAAAAGCACAACATATCCCCCATCTCCGGGAGACGGTGATGTCACATACAGAAACACCGGCTCTACTTTTGACATCTTCATACAATCATGCGTTTATAGCATGATCCACGTTTGGTGGATCAATCACATTACAATCCACCCACATATTTACTGAAACAGACACCACTGTTGGCACAACAACGGCTGGGGAGTACACAGCTTAGCTCCCACACCAGGATGGTGACTGGCAGGGTTATTGCAGTACACGCATGCACAATATCACCATGACAACACAAACGGACCACTTTGGCACAACCCCGCATTAAGGCGACAACTTCTTCCGCCTAACATACACGTTTCGGGTAAGCGATCCGTGTGACCACAAATGCTTTTTTTGTAACAAACGTACATTGGAGCACGCCGGGATATTCCGCAATGTCTAGGCATGGGGGACGGCAGCACGCAATTACTAGCACCTCACTTCATCTCCTTAGAGGCACTCTGCCTTTCTTCTCCTTCCCTCATAAGCTCATTGTCTCCCAAGTTCTGGTTCTCTGTAGGTTCGAATACTGTAACAGCCTCTTTCTAAATCTACCAGCCTCTACTCTCCACCCTTTACAACTAATCTAAAACAGAACTTCAAGACTTGTCCTTGGCCTCAAGCGCGGGGATCGCATCTCTTCAGCTCTGAAATCCCTTAATTGGCTCCCAGTGGATGCAAGGATAAATTAAAAACCCTCTGCATCGTCCACAGAGGCGACTGGGTCCAAAATACCTTCAACTATCCCACTGTAAATACCTCCCCTCTCGAGCCCTTAGCTCCTCTACCTCTAACTCCCTCAGGGTCAGTTGTTTTTCAAATAAACAAGCTGGGGTTAGATCTCTGTCTTTGACCGGGTCCTCCCTTTGGAACAGCCTCCCTGCCATCTTGAAACTTGAGGAGAACCATCTCTGGTTCCGGAAGCAGCTCAAGACCTTCCTCTTCACTTCTGCCTTTGCCCCTCTTCTCCCCTGCTGATCTGCTTTGATCGCTTAGCACCGTGCACCTGGCCACCATCTGTCCTTCAGGCACAAGTACCTGCTCACCTGCCTCCCTACTGCAATGCCTCCGGGCCATCCCTTGCACTGAGGTCTGTATCTGTACCCATACAGTCCCCCACCCACTTTTCTTCTGCACTCATCAGATATTCCTTATCTGACTAACCTAGCACTTTGGCACTTGCTGGCTGCACTACCACTGTCTAGCGCCTTTATTTATTTATTGTACTTATTATTTAGGTTCTCCTCTCCTCTGCTCCGCACTTTCCACTTCTCCCTTTTCCATGCACTTTCCCCTTTTCCCTTTCCCATGCACTTGCACGCACCTAATGTCACTGGGCCTAGTAAGATCATTTTTCTTTTCTCCCCTGTTCCCCTCCCTTTGCCTGGTCGTGCTCTGAAACACTTGTGTACGAGCAAGATATAAATAAATTATCATATCATAAGCACACCAAGAGCTTTCCTAAGGCTTTAAAACAGATAATGGCAGCACTTGACAACCATCACAGTAGGATGCACGATTCCTACATAAACCATCCATGAATGTCTAGTTTGGTAGCTACCGCATTAAACAACTATAATACAGACCAAGCGAGACGTGGACGTCTCGTGTGTTATAGACGGTGACTCATTTGGGTAAAATGTAGGGTGACACGAGGGATGCACTCTGGCACAGTGTATCCGGTATCCTTTACATTTTAACAAAATACATTATATCTTCATCCTTTATTTTACAGTGCTCTGTGAGTCCACGAGGGCCTGATAATTTTGGTACACATCCAACTGTATACTTGCCAATGTCACATATAGAGGCAGGGACAGATCTGATTCTTTGCGATATGTAGAACAGTTAGCCCACAATTGAATTACTCAAAGAACTAACAACAAAACCTTATGGTTTTCTCCATAGGTCCTGCAAAAGATAAAATGACACATTGACATACAGAAGAAAGTTAGTACCTTGCATATACTTACATCTAATTGTGCACAAGCTACAGCTTTCAGAAACAGACAAGACTAATTAGTACATATACCTGTTACATGTGCAGAGTTGGGAAGACATTTAAACAAATTGGGAACATTTAATCTCAATTGCCCCGAAGGTGAACATACAGTTTGAAACGCTCTGGCTATAGTTGTTTGACACAAACAACAATTTGAGTTTATTTGGACATTTCGTCTATTGGTTCGATGGACACTTGAAATAGAAGTTCTGGAAAACATTGCGATTGTATGTCAATGCAACAAGTTTTACTAATGCAAACATCTATGATGATGATGGGTATTTGCACTTGTGTCGAATGTTGACACATTACTGTTGGTTTTTGGAAATCTCTTTGTAAAAAATATTTGTTTCACCGAATTGATTTGTATTTCATTTGTTCAAGAAAAATATTGTATGGGGTAAACACTTACACCCCGGTCAAATTAAACGTGTTCTCACTTCAGCTTCTTTGAAGTATTCATTGACAATGTCTTATTGACTAGCTGTTTAATAGCCATTTGGCAACATAAGCTTGGATTGCTTTCAAAGTTTTGTCTAAATTTAAAGTGTTTAAACTAAAATCTTCGAAAGGGCATGGGTCCGCTGGGAGTGCAAGAAGGTTTCCCTGTTGACAACAACGGGCCTTTGGTGTTTTGCACTCTCCTCACTTCTAATCTGGAGCCTCTCTGCCCCCTGATGGAGCCTCCACCAGCACTGCCAGCCTCCTTCGTGGTTATCCGTCCGATGAAACGGGTTTCCGCTGCAGCATTTGCCTTCACCTTCAACCCCCCCCTCCCTCCCCTTCTCTTAACCCTCTCACTGACTCTGTCCTTGACAATCTTCATATTGCTATCACTAGCACGCTTGATATTCTTGACCCTGTTATGAGGATCTGCCCGAAACCTTCATCCAAGCATAACAGCTGGTATGACTCTGATCTTGCTGCTCTGAAATGCAAGTGCAGAGTTGCTGTACGGAAGTGGCAGACCTCTGGCTCATCTCCTGACAAACTGGCCTGTTGCCTACTCCAAAAGGCAATACCACCTATGTATCCGCTCCAAGAAGAGGGTTCACATCCAGGCCTGAATCTCTGGACCCTCTACCAAAAAGGCTGAACTCTTCAACATCTGCAAGGAACTAGCCAATCCATCCACAGTCTCCACCTCACCTCTTCCTTCTCAGGCCGGCTGTAATGCAATGGCCAGCCATTTCTCCTCTAAAGCTCAGGACATTCTGACCTCTCTTCCTCCCATCCCTCCATTCCTCGCCCTATCGCCTTGGCCTCTCTTCCACCCATGCTTTCCTCCTTCTCACCTATCACAACAAATGATCTCTAGAGTAGTCTGCTCTATGAAGGTCTCATCCAAACATGTGTACCCTTGTTCTTCCAGAACCATTAAGAACAACATCTCCTCCTTAGCTACGGCTGTTGCGGACTTCTGCAACCACCCCCTAGCATCTAGTTCTTTTCCTTCCTCTCTCAAGCACTCCCTTGTGCACCAAATCCTGAAAAGGCCTTCTGCCAACCCCTCATGTCTACTACTGCCCTACTATTTCTACTACACCCTTCCTTGCGAAAATCCTGGATAGGTTTGTCACCCCCCAACTGACCCAACACACTGAGCTCACCAGTTGTTTTCATGGCCATCAATCTGGATTCCGAGCATCCAGAGGCAAGGAAACTGCTCTACTGAACAACCGTGAAGAATTGCTCGCAAATCTTTATTAACTCTCCTGCTGTTCTCTTTCTCCTCGTCCGCTCTTCCGCATTTGACACGGTCAACCATTCCATCCTCAAGGAGGCTCCAAAATACACTTGGTATCTTAGACCGGGCACTGGATTGACTGACCTCCTTACTTACTGACTGCCCTTCCCCCAGGTGCTCCTGGGCTCCTTCTCCTTCACCGCTCTCTACTTGTGGTTTTCCCCAGGGCTCTATCCTCTCGCCTTGGCTTTTCAACATCTACCTAGCAACTCTTGCTCACCTGATCTCTGCCTTCTCTACTCATTTCCAGTGTTACACAGATGACAACTCTTCAAGTTCCCCTCTTCCTCCTCTATCATCCCCGACTGCCTGTGTGCTATTTAGTCTTGGTGCACCTCCAATGATCTCAGACTTGATGCCAGTAAGATCCAGATCCTGCCTATAGGGACACCTGCTCCCAGTTTCCTTCTTGCACTCGGACCGCCCTCTTTGGGCTCACCTCCCTGTCCTACCACTAAGGCCAGAAACCTTGGGGTGATTCTTCAACTCCTCTCTCTCCTTTACTCCTCACATCTTGGACCTTGCCAAGAAGGCCCACTTTCAACTTCACCTCCCCAGAGGCGTTCTTCCTTTCCTCACCTTCCCCCAGAAATTCAATGTCTCTAGAGCTCTGGTCCTCCCTAGGCTAAACTACTTTAACAGCCTATTCCTCAACCTGCCTTTCTATACTTCGTCCTCTTCAACTAATCCAGAATAGGGCTGCAATAATTATCCTTGGCCTCAAGCCCTGGGATTGTATCTCTCCAGCACTTAAATGTCTCCACTGGCTCCCGGTAGTTGCAAGGATCAAATTCAAGACCATCTGCATCATCAACAAGGCAGTATGTTGCCTGGGTACACGCTACCTGCAACTCTCCCTTACTAAATTACTTCGATCTTCTGGCTCCAACGTTCTGCTGATCAAACATTTCTCCAAGCAGAGAGCTGGGGGCAGATCTCTCTCCTCAGTTGGCTCACTCCAATGGAACAGCCTCCCCTTTTCTCACCGTCTTGAACCAGACCACAAGTTCTGCAAACAGCTCAAGACCTTTATCTTCTCCTCCTATTCCGCCCCTCCGGTGTTTGCCATCCTCTCGGTCACTAAGATTGTCAGCCTGGTCCCTCAAGAGTCAAATAGGGACCTGGCCTTCTGCTCAATCACCCCTAGCACCCACCTGCACTGCCCACTGAGTCCACACATGTGTACCACCTGTAGGGTGGGTTTGCCTCCGCCTGCACATTCCGGTCAGGCAGCAGACCTCCCTCTTCCCCTCGGATGTCTCTGCCAAGGCACTCACATGCTGCCTCCCGAAACAGGCACCCCTGGCACTTCCGCCCCTAGGGGACCCTAATAGCACTTACCCCCACACCTCCTTTTTACCCTCCCTCCTTTTCACTGCACTTGCACGCTCTGAAAGACAAGGCCTAGTAGGACTGTGGTTTCTTTCTATTTATTCATAGTTATTTACAAAGATTATTTTTTTCCCTTGTTCTCTTCCTTTGTGCCTTGTGGGGCTTTGAAACGCTCTGGTATGGGCGCCATATAAATGTCCAATAAATAAATAAAATAAATAAGAGTTGGGGCCTGTACACCAAGGGATAGTTTTATAGAGCCTAACCTGGTGGAAGACTGTATGGATATTCCGTTAACACTAAGCTTGCAATATGTGGATTTGGAGACTTAAATCCAAACAACTCCGTGGTCTCTGCAAACTTGTACTTCTGAGGCTGGCATAGCCGTAACTACGTATGACCACTTCCAGATCACATTCACTGAGCTAGAACAATTTCTTGCTGCAGTTTTCTGCAGAGGAATCTACATAGTGGTCACCATTAGGTGCAGCTCCTGGATACCATTGATCTCATGCTAGTAGGGTGGACACCATATTTTGAAGTAGCACATCTGGTAAACAGCTATACACCCTGAAATGGATTTTAAAAAAGGCTGCTAAAAAGCAGCAGAGCCCTCACAGCGCACTGTGAGGTCCCTCACACAGGGACAAAAGCCTACATACAGCATCCTGTCCCAGAAGGATTAAGGATCTTCTCAGGGAGCAGATATAGCTTTTATGCCTCTGAGGACAATGTGGATTAGGACTCAATATGGAAAAATTAGGTAAACCTGAGAAAAAGTGAGCAACAAAGGGACATCAAATCTAAATGCCAAATGGCTATGTGCTATATGGCTATACCCAATATAATTATGCAAGGCCAAGTGGGCAGCCCTTGTGGCTTAAAGCTTTAGCAAACTTAAAGAACTTTCAAAATAACGTTCATTCTAATTAAATAGCTTCAAAATTCAATAATCATAAAAACAAATCACGACCTTCAGAACCCAGCCTTTGGTGGCAACGCCTAGAAAACTACTCACTCCCACATAGATCATGGTCTACCTCCGATATCACATTTTCATGTGGCGGCGTTTCATGCCAGACTTCATGCTTATAAGCACTGCAGTAATATGGGTTAATGCACTCACCACTCTTCCAGGTACCACCACTGCATGTCCATTGTTGTCTAGGTGCTCCTCTCCCAGCGCCTCCACTGAAGTTTGATTACATGATGGGATAAGGAGGGAGAGCTTCTTGCCAATTAGTTCCAGGCTGCTATACCCAAACAGAGCACAGGCTAGATCGTTTGCCACGAGTATCTGGAGAGAAAAAGAAGTCCGCATTTCAGGGAGGAGAGGGGAATGGGACCAAACAGGGGAAAGGGGTGTTTAAAGCAGACTTAACAACCTAGAGGTTTCATGGCTGTGTCCTTAAAGGTATCTGCCCAACTCATAGGGGCCAACTAATTTTTGCAGCATTAATAGGGGTGCAGGGATAAAGTATTTCTTCTTTTAATTTTAGGGTAAGGGATGAGGGGTGTAGAATGGGGTATGGGGATTTGGACCCCATAAAAATGCAGCAAAATTGATGCAATCAGTTAGCCACCTATAAGTTTCAGCAGATCCGTCCTTAAACTTATGGCTTCACACGCTCTTCAAATAAGAGCCATCTAGTATTAATCATTAAAGTTACAAATGTACATAGATCAAAATACTCTGCTGAATACCTCTCCAGTGTACTGAATACTTTATGTACCTTATCCAAGTAAAAAAGGTGACATTTCCAATAGTCCCTACTCTTCAAATCCTCAATCACTCCACCCACCCCACTTCCCTGCTCTACAGGTAAACCCTCCTCCATCTCCTCCCCATCAATCCCAGTGCCTCTGCAACCCCTCACACCCTACATGCCCCTGTGTGCATCCCCTAGATACCGCCCTTTGTTTCCCAGCTAGGCTTACACTTTATAAATCCCATAACACATTTGTTTAAATATATCTTTGCTGGTTTTCCAAAAACGTATTGTATTCAATATCACTATAGTGCAAGAGTTATCAAGCATTACTTAATCTTCGGAATGTTAGAGTGAAACATGCAATCATGTATACCAATGTATTAAAAAACGTAATATTTACTGAAGTGTTGGAGCCCCTCTTCTGAGAATTAACATGGTTCAAATCATTTGTTATATGTGATGTATCCCAGTCGAGGGTCCTACAACTTTGTTTCAGCTCAAAGGTTGATGACAAAACACTTGTCAGGGGTAGTTGTTGGTACTGTTGTTCAGAGGTGGATTACCTAGCATTTCGGTGCTGGACTGACCAGGTGGGTGGAACCAGACTGCTATGCAAATGGATACATGAGCTAAAACGTGGTTGTAGCCCCTACCAAGTGGGAACCTACATAAAGAATAAGGTCTTTGGCAGTGTTTGTTCTCAGTAGAGGGCTAGTAGGGGTTTGCCAGGCCTCCAGCTAAGCGTCGTATCAGGCCCTTTTAAGCATTCAATTGTTGTAAATAATACAGCTTTTATCTTCCCATGTGTATCATTAATGTGCCAATTGAAAGCACAGGGAAGGTGACTTGACAAAAACCAACACCTTTTAATTTTTATCTGTATGTGTGAAATTGAAGGCCCTAGCGAAGCCTCTGAAAATATATATATTTTTTTAATAATCAAAGCTGTACACAGAGGCCTTAAAGAAACAGCAGACAGTGTTGTGTGCTGCATAGAAGGATCATGACCTGGCTCATAGAAAACCGAATCCTCTCAAGAGTACCAGTATAGCTTTATTGAGGGAATCGGCACAGTCGATCAAATACTGAACAAGTATGTCCGTGGTTATAAAGGAACAATCTATCTGGGCTTCATGGACCATTCAACTACATTTGATTGCATTAACCAAGAGAAGCTTTGTGAAGTATTGCGTGGAATAGGCATGCCAGAGGACATCCTTAAGTCCTAGTTCAAATGCACGCAAATGTATCGGCAAGAGTGAGAGTGGGGACCAGAGGACCCTATAGCTGCCAATCCAACAATCCTGCCAAAAATGTACCAATATTTTAGCTATAAAAAGGATGTTGTATAACTATCACCCAAACAGTTCCCTCACAGTGATAAGAGCAAATAATTACTTACGTTCGATAATGTTCTCTCCGATGGGCATTCCCTCCCACAGATTTCTCATCTAGGACATCGCCAGCACAGCTGCTCTTCAGAAACATTTTCCGCTGCCAGGGGGTGCAGCTCTGCCAGATGACCCTACGCGACGGACAGGACGTCTGGGCCAATATGTATATTATATATATGCGCCACGCCCCTTGACATCAGTTCCACACTTTTTCCCTAGCCCTCTGATGTGGAGGGACCGCAGAATTAAGGTGATCTTGCTACCTGAAGAGGGGCATGTAGGGAGGGCAATGAAGATACGTGGGAAGAACATCCATCAGAGTATTACCGAAGGTAAGTAATTTGTTCTTCTAACAGAGTCCCTCCCCCCATTGATTCCTCATTGATGACAGACTCCTAAAGCAGTACAGCAACTTGGAGGAGGGAGGGTAGCAAGGACACCACCTAAACCAGTAAACTCAGACTGCTATCCCGAAACTAGCGCCCGGACCAGACATAGAATCCAAGCAATAATTAAGAAAGCCCACGTAGCTGCTTGGCAAATATCCAAAAAAGGCACTCCGCATAACAGAGCCAAGGTGCTGGCCAACCCTCTGTTGGATCATCAGAGACCATCAGGGTCATCCTCGTCAACCAGATCGTAGCATTCCGAGATGCAGAGAATGATCCATCGAGAATGGATCCGTTTGATGACACTACCTGCTCGGGCACCCACGTAACCAACGAAAACTTGGTCATCAGTCCTGTTCTCCCAAGTACATGAGACTTACAACCTGAGGGCCTGCACGGAATGTTGCCCATGGAAAGGGTGCGGCGGAGGAAAGAAGACTGGTAGAAGGATCTTTGAGAATGATTGAAGTCAGACCACCATCGGAAAGAAGTAGGGTCTGTCTCTCAACGCACCTTCTCTTTGGAGAAAACCAAGTCGGGAGTATTAACAGACAGAACCTGGATCTCATTCACCTGTCTAGCATAAGTGATGGCAACCACGAAAATCACCTTAATGGTGATCAGCCTTAAAGAACAAGAAAGAAGGGGCTCAAACAGAGTGGTGCTTAAAAACCTTGAAACTAAATTTTAATCCCAGGCCGGAACAAACTGACGTGGGGGAAACATATTGGAAAGACTCCTCAAGAATTGGAGAACTGAGCCGGCCAGGCATGAAGTTTCAGGATGCGGAGCTTTGGGTGCAGAACCCTCCCCTTTGAGTGGGAGAGGCGGTCCGTCCTCTGCAGAAAACACAAATGAGGGCAGATGGCCATGTCCAGGTACTCCAGGTAACACGTTCTCCGGGGCCAGTTGGGAGCGATCGAGATCATTGTGGACCCGAACAAACGCAGTCTCCTGAGAACCAGCGGAATGACAGGGGTCAGCGGGAAAGTGAGCAGGTCGATGTCACACTCTGCCATCAAGGCGTCCCCCAGAGCTCCCTGAATAGCTGTTTACACTGGAAGTGAAGATGTCCAAATGGGGCGTACCCCAGAGGGAGAACATCTCCCCCAGAACTTCCTGGCAGAACTCCCACTTGTGGGAGGTTGATGACTGACTGTTCAGAGCATCCACTACAGTGTTCTCCTTGCCGGTGTCTGATGGATCGGATGAAGGAGTCAGACACTTTCAGTACATTCTGTACTCTCCGATACCAATTATAAGAAGAATACCTCTCTCCCTATTGCTAAAGTGTATACCTGTTACGCTCACCTGGTATCCACGGGAGCGCCACACGATACTGGATGGAGGTCTAAGCGCTATCCCAGACCTCTCTCTGCTTGGTTATGTGCCAGACATTGGGTAGCGCATATAACAGGAGCATGGAGGGTTAAGATACTGGTTCTGTGGTGGGTGGACTCCCCCTCCCTCTAGTCTAAATCCCCTCCCTTGGGGTTATTGCTCACCTTAGGTTTTTGTGCGTTGAACTCTCCGTCCTGCGTCTCTGTGCAGGGGCGCGTGATTGGTGCAGGCGTTCCGTGGACCTAGTTGCTTCACTGGTATCGTGTGCCCTTATGTTGGGTGCAGACCGGCTGTGACTCCGACACTGGTTGCTGTTTTCCAGGTGCGTTATAATGTATTTTCCATCTTTCTTCTGTCTCTTTCTTTCCCTCTGTTTTCTCTGTCTTCTCAACGTCTTGCTCCACTACGCTGTTCCTGTTACGCTCACCTGGACCCCACAGGAGTGTCGATCGGACCCGGACAGCTGCGGTCTCCGTCAACATGATGCGTAGTGCAGAGATGACTGTCTGGACTGGCCCGCCTAGTCTTGTCTGCTGGACCCGAAGAAGTATTTTCCTGCAAGTGGAGACAGGGATTAGCCACCTGTGGGTTTTAGTCATGGCCTCCCAACTGCTCTTGCTCTCCCCCACTAATCACCTCCGATATCCCCTTGGTAACCTCACCATATGTTTGTAAAAGAGGAGCTCTCCATCCTGCGTGTCTTGCAGGGGCGCGTAGATACCAGTTACTTCACTGGTTTGAAGGCGTTGGGAGAGTTCCGGTAAGCATTGACTCTGAAGTCCCAGGCGGGATTGGTAAGTATCAAGTTCAAAGAGTTCAATGTGCCTGATGTTCACTCTTGTCCCCTTCCTTCCTTAAGTTGCAACTGAGTTCGTGAGAAGAAGGTCTCGTAGCTGCTGCTGGCGTTCAGGTAAGAGTCTGTGTTACTCAACGCTGTCCGGTAACTATTGCATGCGTTAACGTGTTGTTTTTCTCCCTTTTTACAGATGCGCAATATGAAGATATGGAGAATAATACCGCCGATGGTAAATCAGGTAAGTCTATGGTGGTAAGAGGTATTTGTTGATTCCCTTGGCTCACCTTGTTATTCGTGTGCCCCTAGGTGCCGGAGTACGGCGAAGAAATGATGGAGACAGTGCCGGAGCGAAAGTTGCTGTGAGAACTGGTGAGTATTGCGCCATGCTGGAGCTGGCAAAGCGACGCGTGCAGGACTGATGTACTTTCCAGGTCAGGAGATGAAATGGATCTGGAATCAGGTGAGGAATTTGAAATAAATTAGTTTTCTAACCTTGTCCTTTTCTTCGTCCGGATTTGAGGCGGGCGTGGCAGACGACTGGATGCTGGCTGTAGGCACGCGGGCGTGGCAGAAGACTGGATTCTGGCTGCAGGCACAGTGAGAGTCACGCTGCTGGATGCAGAACACGAAGCATGTGCTGCTGTTCGGGCGTGGTTTAAATAGCCTCCAAAGTAGTCCCAGGAAAGAAGTTCCCCAGGACCACACCAGAGTAAAAAATAGTCCCTGTAGTAAAATAGTCCCATCCAGGCCTCACGTTGGCTTGGATTTATTTGCAGCATGGTCTGCATGAGGTAAGTAATGTCTATGAGCCTGGTGCCTACGGCGCCAGGACCGAACCCAGACAGCCCCTAGCTGGGGCTGCTGGGGTTTTTGTAAATGTCTGGATGCCTGCTCCCAGGGCTGATGGGCTTGATCCGGATGCCCAGGGGTAGGCATCATGACAGTTCCCTAACACTGTCTCTTTGTTTTCACAGGGATGGTTGCGATCTCGGAGTTGCTGCGCCAATGGCAAAGACCACAGTGAGTTATTGATGCATGGAGCGCTGCGCTGTTTATTGGTGTTACTTGCTAACCTGCGTTCTCTTCCCTTCTTTGTACAGGTTGAAGTGATGTTCCGGAGTGATGGGCGATCGAAGAGCTGCTTGACCAGGTGTGCTTTGTTAATGCTGACTTTGTTCCTTCTCCCTTGCAGGTTGCGGTGAAACCCGGAAATGGGCGAGGTAAGAGAAGCGCAGGGTGCTTCCAGGACTCGCTGCTTGCTCATGTAATAAATTGTTATTAATGCTGTCCTGGTTTCTTTTCCTTTGCAGGTTGCGGCGAACTGCGGAGATGGGCGAGGTAAGCGAAGCGCAGGATGGATTCAAGAACGGCTACTTCACAGGTAAGTGTTCTTGCTCGCTAATGCTGTTCTTGTTCTTCCAGGTTATTAATGGAATCCAGATCTAGGGGCTTCAAGATCGGGCTGCCGGAGAAGCAGATGAGCAGGAGCTGGACACGGTGAGCGTTACGCTGCAGGAGTGCAAATTAACGCGAAGCGTCTTCTGCTGTTTGGGTATGGTTTAAATAGCCCAGGTAAAGTAGTTCCAGGCCAAGTAGTTCCAGCCCCAGCCACACCCAAAACACTAGACCGCATGGCTTGGTTCTAAAGAACTGAGCTGTGTAATAGGCCTCCATGTTGGATTAAGGTCCAAAACTGGTATTGCTTTATTCCTGGTAATGAGCCTGACGCCAAAGGCGCCAGGACTGACTCCATGTATGTTTCTGATGGAGTTTTAAGGCCCTTGGGGCCAGTGTGAAGGGTTTTAGCCCCACTGCTGCCAAGGGGCTGTTATACCTGAGGGGGTTAAGGGCATGGATCATGACACTATCCTACCTATTCTAAAGGAACTAAATATGCTCGTCAGATATCGGAAGTCCAAAGTAAATGTCCTCCATCTAAACTAACTCAACCACTAAATAAAACTAAAGTAAGTAGGCCAAGAAAATGTCTCTTCTTCCGTTTCTTTTCTCTTCTTCTTGGATAGTCTTTATATACACAGGTTTCCTTTTGGTTCATATAATTCTTAGTGTAATCTGCTTTGATATTCTCCCTTATCAACTCTTGTAATTCTTCAAAATGACTCTTGGGTCCTGTGTGTTCTGTGGCCCTATCTTTGGAGTACTTTTCCTTCCAGTAGGTCCTCACACTCTTGTCATCACAGATATGTTCTTCCCAGTCTATTTGCTCATGCTTTCCTGAATTATGTTTGTCTTGATTCCCTTTTAGCCTTTCTTTGCCGAGGATTCACTCTCTGAAGCAGTCTACTCTTATCTTGTTCACTGGCGAGCTTCATCTTGCCTTTCTCGTTATGTGTTTTTGGGTCATACTTTCTCCAGGCTTCAACACTGCAGATATAGGGTGTTTGCCCTTCCACCCAGGGTTTTATTTCTCAGTATCTGTTGGCTCTTCACATTGTTTGGTT
The DNA here is from genome assembly GCF_040938575.1 of Ambystoma mexicanum. Classification (NCBI taxonomy): domain Eukaryota; kingdom Metazoa; phylum Chordata; class Amphibia; order Caudata; family Ambystomatidae; genus Ambystoma; species Ambystoma mexicanum. The sequence continues at coordinate 530,291,328 of NC_090932.1, forward strand.
AAATTTCCCTTTTATATATTGCTCCCCTTGCATGAAAACTGCTCTGTTCAATACGATCTCGTTCTCAGGACTGAGACGAGTTTTTCTCTACAAGTGACACTGGTCGTCCCCAACCGGGTTGTTTGTTATTTACTTTCTCTGATTTTTACAGTTCCAATCATTGCATTTTTATTTTTGCTCTCATCCTTGGGACTGAGAGGAGTCTTTTCACGCATACAATTCCCCGGCAGCCTCCAGCTATTCCACATTCCCCTGGTACCTCTCGTCGTGCAGGGAAAGGTTAAAGAGCTCGACTCTCGCTCGGGTATTGCTGCTCGGATTCCAGTTTTCGGTTCCTCGTTGGAAGCCTGCCTTCTCAAGATGCCGCCGATCAGCAGTTGTTCAGGCTTCCCGTTTCGGTAGTCTTGGCGCTGTACCTCCAGCATCCTGCCCACCACTCTGCAAGCGTGGTCACGCCACTACCAGGTATTTCTTCCCTCTGTTCCTTCTCGTACTGCTTCCTTTGCAGTTGCATACACCAGGGATCAGGCATCTCCTACTGTGTTTCTCTGGCACTTCGAAAGATGTAGGCAACGCAACCTCCCTCAACTCCACCTTAACATTACATGATGTTAGGGGGCTTCCCCTGCGCATAGCACACGCCTTCTGCTCGGACATGTCCCAGTTAAATAAATGTCTCAGGTTATAGAGACATCTTCCTTTTTCCACATATGTTTCTTTTCACATTGTCTTCAGCCAAACAAAGTTGCCACACTACTCTTTAAAAAAAATAGTCCCATATATGCGGCTATGGTAGTTGATTTACAGAGTTCCTCACAGGAACTTGAGTCCTTGTCCCCAAAGGGGGAGTCTCTCCCAATGAGCTCCCACTTGTCACAACTCCCAGGGAGTGTCTTGCAGAGCGGGTTCACCTCCCGAGCCTCACAGGGGGAGTCTCCTCCTTGGGGAGAAATGACAAATACCTGCGATTCATCACACCAGCCACATGGGACGCAATTGGCAACACTGTTCTCCAGAGGGCAGAACCACAATAGCATTGCTTCTCTGCACAGTGGCAAAGGGACCCAGGCCACCCCTCTTGTTGAGGTAATGCATGGCTACAGTATTGTCTTTCAGTAACGTCTTGCCCTTCACAGAGGGGTGGAAAGTGAACAGAGCCAGCAGATTGATGTGCTCCCGGCAATCCGATGGGGGACCACAGTCAACTCGCCGTCAGATCTTGTAGGCGAATGCCCCCACCCTCTCAGGCATGCATCCATGACTAGAGTCAATTGTGGCCAAGGTTGACGGAAAAGGGACGCCTTCAAGAAGTTGTCGTTCACGAACAACCATTGTAGGTCTCTGGACATGCTCTCGGAAACCACAAGAAGTTCTGTTGTCTGTCTCTGATGAGAGCATTGCAAGACTAGAGGGACCTCCGTTACCACCAAGATGCATGATGCCATAACACAGAGCAAATGCAAAAAAAGCCAAGGCTGGAACTGTCGTCTGAGGTTGGAAAACCTGGATCATTTTGAAGATGTTTGCCACTCATTCCTCGGGTGGGAAACCCAGACCCAAGCCGGTGTCCAAAACCGCCCAATAAATCGGAGGGACTGGGACATTGAAACCAGAGACATCTTGAAGTCCAAGCTGTGTAATAGGCTGCGCATCTGGTAAAGGTGCAGAGGCTAGATCTGGTGAGCCTGTCATCCCTGTAGAGAAAGACATGAAAGCCTTCCCTCTCGAGGCGAGCCACCACTACCGTTCGCAGCTTGGTGAAAACCCTGGGTGCAGAAGAAATGCTGAAAGGGAGGACTTTGAAATGGAAATTATAGTTCCCCACTTGAAGCTCAGGAACTTCGTGTGCTTCTTGAGGATATCCACAAGGAATTAGGCATCTTGGAGATCCAGAGAGACTAGCCTGTCGTCCAGGGCGTGGAGGATCTGGGCTAAAGTGACATTTGTCCTAGTGCAAGTTCAGAAGCCGGAGATTCAGGGTGTGTCTCAGTCCTCCATCACCAGAAAGTATGTGGCGTACCAACCCCTGCCTCGTTCAGAGCAGGGTACCATTTCAATGGCCCCTTTTGCCAGTAGCTGACAGATCTCTTCCAGCAGGAGAGGTTCTGGAGGCAAGGGTTGATGACAAGGTGGGTGGGCTGGAGGGCGAGAGGCAAAAGTAAGGCAGTATGCCTACTGGACGACCTGTAAGGTCCAGGTGTCTGTGGCGAGTGGATTTTTTCCATTCTTTGCCAAACAGGGATATCCTGCACCCCATGGGGGATGAATGGCGTAAGTCTGCATCAGAGGCTTTGCACAGGGGGGCACTGTGAAGGGGGGTTGGGGGAGGTGTATTACCGCCTCTAGGCGCACCGCATCCCCTACCCCTGTAGGGACAGTGTCGTACTCGCTTGCCCAAGGGAGCTTGACATCTACCCTTCTGTGCATAAGTGGAGAAGGGGCAAAAACCCCTGCCTGTCCGGTTCACAGGACACTGTTGCTGCACCGCCAGTCGCAGCGACTTGGCTGTCTCCTTAGAGGTCTGAAACCTCTGGAGCGACTCGTCGGCCTTGGTGCAGAACAAGTTCATGTCCTCAAAGGGCACGTCTAGGCGCTTCACCTGGATATCAGAAGGGAAGCCAGGCATCCTTATCCAAGAAAATCGCTGCAAGACAGTGCTGGTGGCAATCGCTTGAGCAAAGCAGTCGGCGGCGTCTAGGAAAGACTGCAAAATCTGTCGGGAGGCTTCCTTGCCATCCTTAAGAAGGGCCTGAAAGCCGTCCCACATCTCCCCTTCAGGGAATGTGCTCAGCCACCACGGCCATCACTTACCACCAGCCGAAAAAGTATTTGGACAAGACACTTTGGCCCGACACACCGAGACCCAAGCTTGAAGAGCCGAAAATCACCCTGCCCCATGCAACTCACCTTTTGCTCTCCCTAACCAGAGGAAAAGATGGAAATTGGGCGGTCTTGATATTCGCCAGTTCGTGGCCAACTGAGGACTGACACCAGCTTGGCCAACAGTTCCATCACAGGCCCCTCTACTGCCTGATTTAAAGTCAGCAAAGTCTCCTTCTTAGGACCCTTGTCCAATATGTCAGTCAGGTCATACTGCACCCTACGGTGCAAAGTCAACCACCTTCGCCATCAGGTGCTGGAAAGCTGCCTGTGGCTTGCCCGGGGTGGCAGCAGCATGTCGACCTCTGACAAAGGTGTCCAGGCCATTTACCTCCTTCAAGTCAGCTACCAGGTCCCGCCAAGTCACAATGGTCCCCATAAAACTCCTCCGACTTCCCTGTGGTGGAAGGGTTCTGTTACGAAAGCAACAGGATCCCCTTCCCTACAATAAATGTCCTCTAACTGAGACATACATGTCCTTCTCGGGTGCAGAAAAATCCTTTGCGACTCGGGCCTAGTCGGCGCTGCTGGTCCGGGACCATAGGTAAAGGGTCCAAAGTCCGAAGGCAGAACGGTGTGCCGCTTTGTGAGATCTTGTCGCGTTTCACTAAAGATTCCCGGCTGGCTCGTCCAAACGCAGTGGGATCCATTGGCTTGGCCGAAGCCACCTCGGTGTCTGGTGACAGGCGGCCGGCACCTTGGCGAAGATTTCAAGCATCTTCAATCGGAAAGCCTCCCAATCCTACGGTGAAGAGGATTTGTTCGGAAAAGGTACCGGCAGGGCCTCTTCCTCATGGCCCTCCTTGAAGTGGTAGCTCCTCGAAGATGATGATGAGTGATGCTGTGAAGAAATGCAATGTGATCTTAACCCCTTCCAGTGGATTTCCCTAGCAAGTGTGCCTTCACCGGTTTCTCACCCTCACCACTATGGAAGGGCTCCAAACCCAGTGAGACACTAAGCCTAATCTTTATGGGTTTTTGACTCCCAAGCCACTACCTACCTTCAGCCTTCCTTCCTTTTTAACACTTCCTCAACCACCTCCTTCCTTAGCAGCTCCTCTTGGGATCACTTCCCAGCATTCTTTGACCGCTTCTCCACAAACTACACCTTATCAGTGCAAGGTAACTTGTCATTAATCTCTTCCAATCGTATCTCCTGTTCAATGCCACTTCCAGACACTTCTGGTAACTTCACAACCTCCTCGACGATACCTGCACCAACCTCCTGCAACTTCTCTACAACCTCCTCTGTCATTATTACCTTTCCCAACTCCACCCCAGGTTATTCTTCCACCTTCCTACAGTCTTACTTCTTGACACTGCAAGCCTGGTTCTACTTCCCCTTATATTATCGCTCTCCCCCTCCTAATGTTCCTTCTGCTCTACTTTCCATGCTATTAATTCCCTCCACTTCATTCCACTCCAAAACCTGTCCTTCTCCCACCACTCCTTACTGCCTGCTCTCTCCTCCACTTCCCTGCCCTCCTCTTGTCAGACTATGATACGATAGGTTTTTTATAACGCGCTTAATACCCAGAGGTTTCTAAGTGCGGATCTGGGGATCGAACCTGTATTGCTCTGTGTCGTCTTGCTTCCAAGGCGAGCACGTTGCACCCGAGCTATCCTCCCGAGACTGTTGGCTGAGGCAGATACCCACAGACTTCTAGGAAATCTGAAAGGTCAGATCGAGAAAAACACTCACCCTAAGAGGCATCAGTAAGGTGGAAAGGACAATAGAGAGCTCCACACCATCGACTAGCTGCAAAGGGAACATGAATAGTCCAAGTACATACATACAAACAAACCAGGCTTGTTTGTAATTTATTTGGCAAAGACTGTTTTTCCTAGGTCATATTCAGGAGGTATGTCAAACGAGTGAAAGATATGGAATGCAGCAAGATCTACCTTCAAAAATGTTTGCCACCTCACTGCAGGGAATCAAAGTAAAATCGAAGAAAATTGTAGATCAAGTTGGGAAACAGTTCACCGAGCACTTTTTCAATCAGTGATCTGAATGCAATCCCACATCAGATCCCAGGTCGTAGTTCCATGTTACAGCCCTGAAAGAAATTCACCAAAGTTCCAAAGCAAAACCGTTTCCACGTAATTGGCCAGGCAGGGTACACAATATAGCAGTCCACAAGCAACTGTGACACTAGGCGTAATGGAAGGAAATTAAAACAAATTACCTTTATGGTGATTCCATTATTCCTAGTCCTTGCGCTCTCTCCTTCACAACTGGATGGGGTAGCCTGCAATGCAGGCCGGATGAAAAAAACCTCTCCCAAAAAATATGGGGTCACATAAAGGCTTTGAAAATGGGGCTCTGAACATGCAATCATCCCTTGCTCGATTGGCCCCACTGCATCTGCACACGTTGTGGGGTGAAATAGCCCTGCATGCCATTAATAAAAGGCCAGAATCAGCGGGGGACATGCCCCCAAGTCAAAGGCCGGTGATGAAATAATGTGGAAAATAATTCCTAGGAAATCCAAGCAAAAAGGAGTGAAATTGGCCCTCAAAACAAAGATTAATGAAAATGACAACTGCCTGGCATAAGGGAAAGACATGTGGCAAGGTTTGCCAAATTCTTGGAGAGCTGAAGTTACATACTCAGAAACAGCAGTGCGCAGAATGTTAAATGAAACTGCCAAGATTGTGTGCAAGCCTTCGCAGCAAAAATGAAGCATTTGACCGTGAAAGAAACAAATGCATGAATATTTGTTTTTCCCTTTAAATTAAAAAAATGCTCATCAAGGTGTTTGCAAGACTTTTAAAATATGAACTTGATTTCTTTTCATAATGAGCCCCTCCCAGATGAAACCACCATGCACAGAATCTATAATGGGATGCTGAACTGGGATTAAAATTGAGGCCTTTCATGGCATAGAGCAACAAAATTACATTTTGATGTTGCCTCTTAAGCGACACTCTGCACAGCCATATGTGCACCACAGCTTTTAAAATTGTAATTATTATGTCTTCTTTAACCACTGTATGTGGGTAACAACTTTGCAGGACACTTTTACATGTTAAAATAGTGTGCATTTCCAAGAGTTCAGATTAAAGTAAATGTAAAGTTAAAAAGGCAATGTACGGCTGAGTTTTGAAAAGCCATGGGTTGTTGCCGTTTCTCTCTTTGCTTGTTATTTCTTCAAATGTGAAACTGAATTCTTTCGCTTGGTTGGCTTGGAAACCAAGAGGGGCCTGTAGCTTCAAACAGGAGGCTTCCGCTTAAATATACAAAGAATAAGAGGCTCTAGATCAAATTCACGGTGTTGACAAGAAAAGGCAGCACTGTTCCCCAGCGTTTATGACCCAGGTCACTTAGGCCGCAATAAACCTTGCATTAGCTGGTCATTAGCTCTTGGAATGTGCAATCTAATCTCAACACAGTTCCCCTCTTGACGTCACAGCCAGGAACAAGCACATGGCAAGGCTGGGGGCCAGAAGTCAAGGAGGGAGTTAACTGCCCAGTGTATAAAATGGAGAAATGGTTTTCATCATAAAATCAAGAATATTCATCCCACAATAGTCATTGTGAGATTTCTGGAAAGGTGTTAGCTAGCGGCTTCTGGTCACCCCAAAGCGATTTTTGTGGGACCTACACAAAGTTATTTATGAAAATATCATGGGGCCCTCCTTGTGTAGTTGAGAGACATGAACATTTAATAAAACATGTAAAATGATTCATATTCCGCCTACCGAGTGCCATATTTTTCACGGATATAGTTCTGGAGTAAATGAGGGAAAACTGTAGCTCCGCACTGGAGTGACTTACAGACACAGACACAGAGGCTTAGGTGATTCACTGAAAAATAGTGTTAAAAAATGCCTTCATACGTGTCAAAATATGGACATTAAGGGCACTTGTCATGCAGTGAGATTTCCATGTCCATGAACCACACCAAGCCCCTGTGTCGACGGAAGATGTAGTTGTCTCCTCCCCTGGAGTCCCAAAACACTCCCACATTTTCTGGGATTGGACTAGTGACACAGAACCAATCCCTTCTGCGGGAACTATGACTCAATAGTGATGTCATTAGCCTTATAAATAAGTCACCCCGCCTCAGATCAGGACTTGTCTGCATAATAACATCTGAGATGAGCAAGGAGACATAGTAGCGGACTTGGGACCCCTTGGAGGCGAGAGGAAATCCTTGGCTGACCCCATTGGCTGTCCCAGCAGTGATGCTCCGACGTTCCCTGATGTCCAGTCCAGACCTCGCCTGCAAGTAAATTAAAAACCCCAGAAACCATAAAGTGTAGGCCCAGTATTTCTGCAGCATTGCATTACATAATTCCGCCTTACAAAATCCCCATTTGTCTGTATTTCAGTCATTGCCCTGTCAAGGATCCCCATTTGCCTGTGTAAATCCTTTGTATATTTCTTTAAGCAAACCAATTTACTTTGTCATTTATTTCACGGGATTGTATGGTGGGAATTCGAAACAAAACATCTTTTCCAAGTATTTTGTTTTGGTAATGGATATAGTCAAAGTGTTGCCTCACAGAATTAATTTCATTGTGATCTGAGAAACAAATTTGTCCCTGTGTTTAAATTGTGCCCTGCTAAACAAATTTCCATCTGTAGCCTTATTTTCCCATTGCATCCGTCATTCTAACCAAAAACGATTTTCCTTTTGGGTGCTACACCCTTTCCCGCAGCCTGTCATTTTAAGCATCAGTAAAAACGAATTTCTATTTGCATTTTCTTTCCTATTGAAATTGTGCTCCACATCCCAAAAACCCATTGTGAGGTCAAAACGGATTTCCTTTTGCATGGTCTTTTACGTTGCCGTTGTGTTGAAAATCCTAAAACCGATTTTCCCCTTGTGTGCGGACTAGTATTCTCTAAAAGCCCTTCCTGTCTTCATAGATATAAGTAAAACTAATTCCCTGTCTTTCCATTCTTTCCCCTAGCAGTTGTGAGAAATAATTAAAAACCCTAATCTTCTATTGTGGTCTAAAAAACAAATTTCCCCCTCTTTGCTGAATCCCCATATTGTTTCTGTGGGCACAACCCCAAATCAGAGCAAAAAAAGAATGAAGGGAAAAAAGCTCCCCTCATTCAGGAGAACATGAAAAAGGTCCAGCAAATAGTGCTGAGGGGATTAAGCATATAACTTATATCTCCTAAACGCCCCCCCCCTATTGTCAGGGTCTGGTCCCTGACCCCATCACAATGTACTGTGACAAAGCCAAGGAATTCACCCCCTCTTCCCCAAGGGTGATCCACCCCCTTTGGGACTGGGGAGGTGAGCCCACTAAGCTGAACACCCCATATGAGACAGCGCATGCAGAATCTTACTGGGGGTACACCCTATCCCCTCCGCCCCGTTTGCAAACAGGCCATCCAGAAACAGGGATATGTTTTACCATCCCCTGCCTCAGGAATCGAATATCTTTGTTGGGTATATGGTGATTGCAAGAGACACTAACTATCCCTAGAGAAGTGGCTGGTGTGGTTTCTGACCCTTTACCATTGACATCCTTGCATAAAGCCTGTTACAGGGAGGTACATAAAGGTCTCGTGAGACCGACACAGAAGAGATACTCTGGGGTGGGAGAGAGCCACAAGTCAGCGGAGTATAGTAGGAAAGCCTAACTCCAAGGCAGAGCCAGAAAGCAGCACCACACAGGCAGTGTGGAGAGCAGAGGAGTGAGAAAGTCAGTGGAGCGCTGCTAGCTGTAACAAGGCTGGGAGCTGGAGCAGCTCGGCCCACCGAATGAAAAAGACACATGCTATATTAAACCTGGGGGCAGGTGACCCTCTGGGAGAACAGATGACATTGGGGAAAACCAAATGCCCCCCCCCAGTCCATTCTAGGGATGTTTCCTCTCTTCCCCCATGCCTTAGTGGCATATTGTTACATTCCTCCTTAACCACCTTATAGATCTTTTGATAATGCTCCCCAAACTCCCATTAGGGATAGAACATTGACAATTGGGATGAGGAAGAGTCAGGGCGTAGTGAGGATCACTTACAATGAGGCTCAGAATCTACTTCCCTAAAGCCTTACAGGAAATGGTGCCAGAACTATTGACACGAGAAAGAACAGAGTAATGAAGTTCTCGAGGACCGGGCAACCAACGCAGCAGTCTAGTTTTTCGAAAATGATAAAGCAAGCAGGGAAGTTCAAATACGAGCCGGCTACAGCTGACACGGAGAGTGGAGAGCTGCAGACGTGGAACTGTGTCGCAGGCGCTTACCATGCTGAGAAACATGCTGCAGCAGGCGATGTGAAGGCGAATCCAGAGCAGGAGAGGAGAAGGCTGGGTGCAGGCAGTTCACAGCTGAGAGAGAGAGAGAGCAGTGGTTACCGCGCCCCACGAAAGGAGACACTGCAAGAGTGCTCCGCTTGACAGGGCACACACAGAGCCAGGTTGCTAAAGCAGGAGAGAGCGAAGGAATGCTGAAGGCAACCGGTAAGCCCTAGGAAGGAAAGAGGTTTAACAAGTTGCCAGCATATGAATGTCGCTTCGTAGAAGTAAGGGAAACCCAAGGAAACCGAAGTGAGGGGAAGCCAGAAACCAACGGTGAACCCAATGAAAGCAAGTGCGTTACCAGATGGCCTCAAATAGTAACGCGCTTCATGAAAACACAAAGAGAAGTTAATGGCAAAGCTTGTATACGAGGCAAAGTAATAGTACAGAATCCCACTAATGGATTATTAAACCCCCAACCTTAAAGAAAGAATAATTTGTGTAATAAAGTCCTGGCCGACAAGTATACCAGGTGAAGCTAAGTGTTTGTGTAACAAAGTCCTGGTAAGAAGATACATAAGGTGAAGTAAGAGTTAAGCATTTGTGTAACAAGTCCTGGCAGGAGAGTATACAAGGCGAAGACAAATATAAAACAACACTTGTTAAGAACCTCAAGAAAGGCCATGTCCTTTAAATCATGAACTGTTGAGAACAATCCCAATAGAAAGGAGAGGCCTTAGAAAGAGACATACCATTAGGATTTGCTAATATTAAAGAGAAAGCCTGTGACAGGGACGTGATGCACCAAGAAAAGTAAACACCCCAACAGTACAAAGTAATCCTTTGGGAACTTGATTATTCTTTTTGAATTGGTGAGATTGATACAAGGAAACTGTTCCCTGAAACGGGAAACATTAGAACCCTTTTTATTGGATTTGAACTTTTGTGCTAAACCTAAATGTTTGAGGACTTTTGAACAATAAGCGACAGTATACTTTGCACTGTGGAATTTATTTAGAGTGTGAGGGCCACAATAGAATTACAGACACAGGACAATCTTTTGTTTGCACATCTTGCCACTGGAAAGAGACATTAGTTTTGGGTTGAGGTAGGGAAATTACTCATAGAACAGGGATAGTGAGGTATTTTCAAAATCCCATTTCTATTAAATAAAAGTGTGTAAAGCCAAACAGGTCTCTGCGTCTCATTCCTACCTCCTCACAGTGACCAGACCCAAATGAGACACTCTCCAATCACCTTCTAGGCCTAGACCTGTTGGTGGCCGGGTCAACCCCATCCTGCGTGTCTCACACCACTGAGGAGTGTTGGGAGTTTCTCCAACTGACCACAACATGTAATTGCAGCCATAAAACAATTAAGCAGATACCAATCGAACACAAAAGCTAAGAGTATTTACGAAATATTATGGTTATATGCACAACTCCCAGCCACGGATGAGCACTAGATGGATGAGGCCACAGGAGTAGGGTCACTCCAAAATTGTTGGCAGCATTTAGAGAGGTTCTATGGTCCCTGGACCTGAAGCAATTGGTATGAATAGCTTATGTGCAAAACGCGCTGCAAGCAATGGTTTACCATCCACATTTTATGCCACCAATGTAGAGATCCTACTCCCTAAATTCACAGCAATGTATTGTGAAGCATTACTATTAGGAAAGAGATATTTTGCTGCTTTCCAGGATACACCCATTCTTATTGCTTTGTTTGGACTTCCGACTTGACTTTTTCACTGGTCTTTTTGCTCATTCTTACTGGGAAACAGATCAGTCCATAAGACTATCACTACTACTAGACTATTGGTTAATTTCTTGTATTGTTGCAACTGCACAAATCACCCAAAAGTGAAGTACGGTTAGGAAACTTTGCATCTTTATAACTTTGTTGTTGCTTTTTGGTCACTTTTAAAATGTGCCTACGATGAGCTGGTGGCAGTGGATATTTTTCAATAGCGTTTTGTACTTTTTATTTGTGCACTCTTGCTTTTATAATGGCTACTAAAAGGTGATCAGTACCCGAAGACGGCCGTGCCACAATGTTTTTGCTTCGCCATATTGTTCTTTGGCCTTCATGCCCTCTCGTGCCTGGAATTGCCATACATGGGAAGTCCTTTCATGGGGAAAGCTGCTGCTTTCCCTGCCAATGAGGCAGTTTGTGCACAAGTCTGGATGTGTGGGCTGGGACTGTCTAGTCCTGGTATACCTTCTGGTGCCTGAATGTCAGTATGCTGGGCAGAGCATGTGGCCAGTAGCAATCCACGATTGGAAAACCACAGCCAGTTTAAATGGTGACGATCCTTACCATTGTTGGACCTGGGTGAAGTTCCACTACAGATCTTGGATAAAAGGAGGACTCCTGCAGTCATTCTTCAGATCATTGTTGGAGCCAAATCCTCTACAAAGAAGAACAGCCCATTGACGACCCCTGCAGCTGCCCAGAGCCAAATACAGTGAATCCCTGCTCCTATGCCTGATCAGGAAGACCCTAGTCAGTGGACCTATGGGAATGACCAGTCTCAACCTCTGCTCGAGGATTTGTGGCTTTGGAAGTGTCCTTGGACCAACCAGTGGACTGACCAGCTCTCTTGGACTACCTTGCTGCAGCCGTTCGGAGTGTATCCTTGGAACTTGGGAGGATCTTCCACTTGTATAAGATACCTACTGCTGCATGTTCAGCCTTCTCGCTTCAAAGGAAACTGTGCAGGACCTGCTTCTTTGTTCCTCCCTGGAAGATCACCTGTCGCCGCCTAATCGTGGTGACTCCCCGTAGCAATCAATCTTCTTTGCATCTTTGAGGTTTCCCCGAGTTTGCCTGCTCCACAGATGCCTTATGCTTTTATTTGCTTGGGTGTTCTATTGGAAGGTGTATGGAACAGATACCTAAGCAAGGCGACCGACCAAAACTAAAACCAGCATCCAAAAGGGACCTTTGATCCCGGGACTCACAGGCTCTTCTCGACCAGACCGCAAAAATATAGAATTATTTATTAGGCCTTTAAAATACACACTACACAAGTAAAACTTCTAATCAAAACAGATCACACACTTACTATAAAAAGATATATACAGTCACCCTTAGGAGAAGAAATGGTTTGGGGCCTTGTGCGTTAAAGTCATCAATTGCAAAATTCTATTTAGAAGCGCAATAGAAGCATTAAAATAAATTAAAAAAATAAGTTTGGAACTGATGACTTCAATGGAATTCGTTGATCCCTGACTGGGAGAAGACTATTCGAGAAAATAGGAATGCTATTGTAGAGGTTGTTGCATTGATTTTCCCAGCTCTTCTCACCTGCATTGCTCAAGTCAATCCAATAAATGTAGTTTGCTCTGTCTTGGGCCTTTGTCTCTCTCACCCGCTCTTGGGATCTCCAGTCTTTCACACCAACTTGGGGTGTCATGTCTTCTACTCCGCTTTGGGATCTTGGGGTCTGTCACTCCACCTCTGTGTTTTGTCTTAGTTTCCTAATCCTGGGGATCTTGTTAAACTGGGTTATTCGTTTGAACTTGCACCATTTATTTCATTAATTTAATTTTTGTCATTTGTATAGCGCACAAAACCCAGAGGTATCGGGGTGCATTAAGCTTAGGAAGTCGGTTACAGTGGTTACATGGGTAGCAGGCTACAGTAAATTACATAATGAGCTTCAACTCCTAGTACAGGGTGGTACATCAAAGCAAGCCGTTCCAGGTAGGTCAAATACGGAATATGTTTAGGTCCACAATTTTGGAGAACCTCACCTCATGGTATGGGGTGCTACATCAAAATTTGCTGTTACAGATAGGTAAAATACGACATAGGTTTAAGTGCACAATTTTGGAGAGCGTCACATGATACAGGGTGCTACACCATTTGTTAGGGAGATCTATCAGTTTTATGCTCAATCCCCTCTCCTAGTGAGACCCACAGCCCTTTTGACTGGACCTCTTGCTTTCCATCCTGAATGAGTGGCGCCTCCCCCCCCCATTCATTCTTATTTTGCTCTGACTTTGGTAACGCTGTTCTTTCTGTTTTACTTTTTCTATGGAGTCTTCTTTCCTCCATATCTCTTTAAGGTATCTTAATTTTACTTTTGCAGCTCACAGACCCCTATGTGCAGTGTTGCTGGGGACCCTTTGGGTTCTCCTTTGAGATGCTTTACTTTTCCCTAAGAACTACTGTTCTTAAGGAAAGAGGGATACTTTGTATCCTTCCTAAAATGTTACACTGCGAGAGATCAGCACACGCCACCTTATATGGAGTTCTCAGGGGATGCCTAGTAGCCTCCTCTCTGCTCCTGTGACTTTCTAGCCACGGTGACAACCCTATAGTTATGGCTGGTGGCAGCGGACGTGTCCTACCAATTATTGTGCCATGTTCTACCGCAGACTGTATTCACAGTCTGGGTTATGCACAATAGGGTCACCTATGTTCTAACACAGTGTGCTCCTTTCTTTTTTCGCCATTTCTCGTATGGTCATCCTTTGTTAGCCTTTTTTTTACCATTCTGGGAGTAGGAGGTCTGTGTGTGTTTTGCCTTGGCGGGAATCCATGAGTGTCCCCGCCTAGGCTCCAGTGTGTCTGTAAAGGCAGTAAGCAGGGGAGGAGCTTAACACTCCCCTGTCCTTTGTCTGCCAGAGCACCTGAATGGAAACATTTCCCAATAGGGGGCTGGCTGTCCTGATTGGGCAGCCACCCGCCCCTTTCTGTAAAATGCTGAGAGTTTGCAGAGGAGTGAGTGGGAAATCCGATTGTAAGGTGAGGTTCCTGAGCTAGAAGGCAAGTCCACCACTGAAACAGAAGATCTGAAGCTGAAGACAACCAGAGACGCTTGCAGACCCTTAAAGTAACTGAAGCAACCACTGCTGCCCAGACCTGATTTTCTTATCGAAAGGAGCTCCGAAGAGGACGACTCCTTCCCTTTGGCTGGTGGGACCAACAAGCCCCAAGATGAACTACAAATCTAGCCATCTCACGAGGTGCTGTGACCTTCCAGGGGAATACCAGGAGACCTCCGACCCATTTGCAGTGCAACGTCTTGGTGTGGACGAATCTGCCCAGAACTTTGATGAGCTCCAGTTGTACCTCCAAAGGCAGGACCCCACTTAGTCCCCCCTCATCAGAGTGCAGGACTGAAGAACCGAGGAAGATCAACCGAGCGATAACCGTCCTGTGTTGGAGCTGATAAAAAGGTGCCAAATCCGCAGACCGGTAAGAGAAACAAGAACTCACAGTTGAGCGTCCTTTCTCACAACTGCTGCTGTGACATCCCATTTAGAGTACTTCCTTTCGTCACCAGACTGAGGAATCAGGAGACAGGGTCCTTCGCTGCTGCACAGGAGAGAATCCAGCTGCATTTACTTCTTCTAATCCAAGATACCGTGGGGCTAAAGGTAGAACTTACCCTAAGCTGAAGAGTCGCTCCAATGTGACTGGAGTGCGTTACAAGGTGTTTGGGTGTCCAGCCATACCTCTTGCTCAGGCTTGACAGATTGTGTCCTTTTAGGGAGTCCCTTGCAGGGTCCCTATAACTTAGGTTACCTTGCTAGGCATTTTGATTCTAAGGACTAAAGTATCACCTTTGCTGCTGCTACATAACTCCTACACTGACTTTTGGCTAGTTAGAGATTGGACTTACAAAGTGTTAGAAGCCTTTATTAAAAGTGTTACTAAGAACGTCTAATATTGCTCTAGTGTGAATAACCATACTGTTCCTTCCTAAGACTGTCTGGTGTGACTTTGCTAAATTAACACAATTCCAGTTCATCTGTAGATCTGTGTGATTGCACGGTAGTACCGATAATACGGTAGAACTACCAATAATACGGTTGAACTTTCAATGTCAATGCTCTGTACCAATTTTAACCATGAGCAACTACAATTGAAGCAGTCACCTATAAAAAGTACTGTGAATAATCCCTAGGTGTTTTGGATAATCCAATAGTGTATTTACTTAGCTGCCTTAAGTATATATAAAATCTATATTTTAATATAACTTCTGTGTGTAAGAGTTTCTTTGGACTAATGTATTTACTGAGTTCAGTGTACCGACCTACAGCTCACCTCCTCCTAAAATAAGCCTGGCTGCTCTGCCATTCTACCAAATCCTTTGGGTAGTACAGACCTGTACTAAGAGTTGGGACCTGTCTACCAGCGGATAGTTGTATAGAGTCTTACCTCAAGTGGACTTTAGGAAAACTCCTCTAACACCATTATAATGATCTGGTCATAGCTGGTTGGCTAGGGTATAGCCAAAAGTAGATGAAGCTGCCATATTTCAATTAGAACCATACGCTGCTGCTTATTCCGCCGAGGCTTCCTCACCCAAGAGCTGAAGAAATTACAGATTTATGGGTTCTTCTTTGAAGTTTGGAAGCAGCAAATTACTCCTTAGAATGGTCCTAATGAACACAGTTAAGCACACCCCTCTTCTATAGAAACCTATGTAGCCAGAAGGTATAAGAACTGCTGTGTTTTGTGGAGGGTTAATTTGGGATTACTTCATGGCGACCTGTCCTGTTCGATGTTCGCTTTGATGCTCTCCATTAAAGACTTGCCAACCTTCCTCTATTTCGATTATTTACCGATTAACCATTTCCATGACAAATTTTCTTGTGGGAACATTGGATTTCACTGGCTCGCGACAAAACCCAAGAGCCACGGGATGCATGTCTCAGCAATCCCAGATGCACACTGAAAGCTAAGATTTGAAGGAAGTAAGCAGATCAGCTGAATCAAATAACCAACAAGGTTAGAGTTGGTAAACACAATTAATTGAATCGTTGTGTTGTGTTTTAATTGTCAGTCTTTATTTACAGTCTGGTAACAGTGAATTAAGTTAAAATTTAATTAACACAGAACACTTGCAACCACACACTATACTAGAAAAAATAATAATGAACATTAATATAGGGAGATTAATTCTGGCATAAACAAAACTGGAGTGATCGGTCCAAAAAAATATCTGAAACAGGATTTATTGTCGGTCAACCCATTCCGACCAGGACTTTAAATGTGCGTTTAGAAACGTTGCTGCAAAATACTTTCACGACAAAGCAGAAAGAAAAACACAGAAGCAAAACTAATGGTGCTGCAAACACAGTGGTTGCAACCCTCTTGTGGAAGGGGAGGATTCTGGTTGAGAGAGGAAGCAAGAAGGGGAAGTGGAGCTCTGGCTCATCAAGAGCACAAGGGTTTTTCCAGATAGACAAACTAGGAATGTGTAATAATAAACTATGATCAATATAACTACTGTAAGAAGTTTGGACATTGGAAATCTGAAGGCACGAATCGGCCCGCGCTGCTTTATTCATGCCCGAGCACGACTAATTGACATTTCTCTTAGACCTCCCCCTCCACCGTCGAATATGTTGATCTCACAATTGGACAGCCAGGGTTCCAGCAAGATTGTTGCCCCGTTGAAACCGCTTGATCTATATGCCCTTTATATGGAGTGTGCCCAAGTGAAAAGAAAGTTTCATGTTTAGTTGATACAAGAGCATTGCAGTCTTCGCTCAAAGTTTCCCCATGTTCTTTGTTGTAATGGTATTCCTATACCTCAGCCTGTTACTCATCCCATGACTGTCACTTTAGGTCCTATTTCTGAAAATCATACTGTTCTGGGGAGTCTCTGCACCCCGCTGAATCTTTAAGGTCTAGATCTGTTGTGTAAAATGAGCTGCACAATTAAGATTACCCATGCATACTGCGCAGGGAGTCTTGATTCTATTAAAGACACAGAGGCGGCTACTCTTCAGCAGTTTTAACAAATAAACAGAAAATGATCTCAACATTCTTTTTTCTTTAATGTAAACTACATTTCCCTCTCCTCATACTCCTTTCTGTAGTCCTTAACACTTCCTGTCCTTTGCTCCATCTCTTCTTTGGATGCTCTGAACTGATCTGTAACACTAACTGTAAGGCAACAGAAAGCAAAAACACATTGTCCCCGATTATCCGCAGGCAGCTACAACATCCCTTCTGGCTTGGTCCAATCCATTTGTGCCAGCACGCTCGACGTTTGCATCACCCCGCCTGATTGTCTCCTGTCAAACCAGAAAAACGTATCATTAGGGTGGAGAATGCACCGCCATACACTTCATAAAGGAGTAATCTGATAAAAATGAATTAAATCACAGTGCATGCGCTGGGTGGGAAAGTAATGTTCGCCTCCGTGTCCAATAAAATCAAGACTCCCTGTAAAGTATGAAAGGGTAATCTTCCATCTATGTTAAGACCAGAGGCAAGCATTATGCTTGTTCAAAGCCCCCAATTAATGACTGCCTCTGCCACTGATGGCACAGGCTTAAAGTAGAACGTCTTAAATGCGCTATCACAAGCCCAGTCGGCTGCTCATAGGCTATCCCCCAGGGCTACTCCTGTCGGGAATGCTTTGGAGGCAATGGCCCCTCTGCCCGAATGTGCACCAAATCTTAATCAGGTCAATCCCTGCCGGTTGCATGATCCCGAAGACCCATCTGGCAATGGAGGCCGTAGCTACCACCCTGTAGGGTTTTCTAGGCACAATCAGCAGTTGCAATACCCCTGCTGGGCTTAATTCTACTGTCCTGAGTTCATACTCTCGAATGCAAGCAGTTAGGCACAGCTACGGCTGCTCGATCAAATAGGGATACGATACCGTAGAGGAGTTTGTCTTCGTTCTTCTGGTGATCGTGAAAGGAACTCCATCCGGTCTGTACGTCTTTCTATCAATGTCCAACACTCTGACATCTGAAACTCACCTGCATGATACTAAGCACAGTAGCATGGCCAGCTTCCCTGATAAAGAGTCAGGGACAAATATCTGTTTGATGGCCCGTCCGCTTGGAATCTTAGCACTAAGGTCACTTCCCATACTGCAAGTATTGTGCCTCCAGGGGGACCCGAAGCCACGCCCCTTTCATGAGCTTGACCTCCGACGGATGGTCCCCAGCAAGGCTCTGTCCACCTGTGTATGACCTGCCGATATTGCTGAGCCATACACTATGGTCCTGAAGGCATTGCCTTCGTCCAGAAGGGAGGCCAGGAAATTGAGGACTGGTACTACAGCGGCGGAAACAGGAAGAATCTCTCTCCTTTTGCACCAGGCTGCCCATTTACTCCATGCTGCGTCGTAGCTCCACCGAGTGGATTGGGCCCACGGGTTTGCAATGAGCTGGGCATCTGGCCCGAAATTCCTAGCAGAGTCCAACTTTCCCCGATATCCTGCACACCATCAGAGGCAGAGTTCCCCTTACTCTCAGAGGGTGAAACGACCCAGTTGGGCCCGTTAGCAGGTGCTCTCCTGATGGGAGAATCTGCGGGAAATCCAAGGAAAGTTACATCAGAGCTGGAAACCACAACTGTGACTTCCATTATTGTCGCTCCCTCTCTGCAGGCTTTCGCTAGTATTCTACTTATCATCATGAACGGGGGAAACACATAGTGTAGTTTCCCACCCCAGTCTTGTAGGAACACGTCCATTCCCTGCCTGGTCGGATCCGGCCTCCAGCTGAAATACAGATTATTCTGTGCGTTCAGCCTGGAGGCGAATACATCTGTGTCCATCGGCTCCCATAGCCGCTCCAATTGACTGAATACTCCTTGTTGAGCTTCCAGTCACTGGAATCTGTCTAATGTTGCGAGTTCCAGTCTGCTACTATGTTGAGCGTTCCCGGAAGGTACTCATCCATCACAGAGATCCCCATCTGCAGGCAATAATGCCAGAAATCCTTTGCTAGCTCTGCAAGGAGTCTGGACTTCGTCCCTACGAGATGGTTATGTATCTCACTGCTGAGATATTGTCCACCTTCAGCAGTATGCAACAGTTCGCCTTGCTCTTCGTTAAGGCTTTTATTGCAAATGACCCAGCTAACAGTTCTAGATAGATGGTTTATATGAAGCTGTAACTCTTCTAAGATCCACTTTCCTCCTGTCTCTACCGTGTTGCAACGTGCTCCCCCACCTCCTCTGCTGGCATCTGACTCCACCACTAGGTCCGGGCGGTCTCTGAAGATTGCACGTCTGTTCCACGCGTCCATATTCTGTAGCCACCACTGTAACTCTGTTTGCTTCTTGGTCTAATGTAATGACCCGATACCTTAGGCCCTGCAGAAGGTGCCTGATCTTCAGCCTCTGCAGAGCCCTATAATGTAGAGGTCCCGGAAATATGGCTTGAATGGAGGACGCCAACAGTCCCACTATTCTTGCTAGTGCTTGCAGTGTAATAACCTGCTTGGTGAGATACATTGATCCCTCTCGCATCTTCCTCGCTGGTAGCTCTAACATCGCTTTCTTTGTGTCCACTACGAAATCTAGGAAGTCTAGGCTTTCGAGTCATGTCTGATTTTTCACGATTGATCAAAAACCGTGAGCAACGTCAACAGGCCTTTCACCCAAGTAGTCTGGTATATAAGCCTCTTCCTGTCTGCTAACAGCAGAATATCGTCTAGGTATATAATTATACAAATCCCTTTCTCAAGGATAGCAGCCGCTACCGGTCTAAAGAGTTTGGTGAATTCCTGTGTCGCTGATGCGAGACCGAAGTGCATCGTCTTGAATTGCCAGAAGTGTCCTGCCTAGATGATGGCTAGAAATGGCCTATGTTCTGCTTCTACGGATATCTTGAGTTAAGCGTCTTTCAAGTCTATCCTCGATAACCAGTCTCCTCCTCTTAGGAAGTCTCTCAGCTGACAGATACCTTCCAGTTTGAAATGCCTGTATATCACCCAACCGTTTAGCTCTTTCAAGTTTATGACATCCCTTACTTTCTCTTTCCTGTGGACCAGGAACATATTGCTCACGAATTTGGGGTGTTGCGCGCATAACTCGATTGCCTCCTTCCTCGCGAGCTGAGTCAGCATGTCATGAAGTAGTGATTTCTCGGCTTGCAACATGATCATAGCTCCCCTGCTCCTGCGTCCACTGGGAAACCTCCCTCTACTTGGGAAGAAGAAATCTTATTGTCTTGCTTCCCAGTAGTGGGCTCAGCTGCAATGAGGTCTACGAGATGACTGAAACTGACCGGCTGCTCGACCTCTATAGCGACGGTCCTGGCAAAAACCCTATACGGGAAAATCTTTTTTTCCAAGGAGGTGTAGGTACCTACGAATCTCCCCATTTCCTTACCAAAAGCTTCTCCCGAAGAGTAAGCCCTGAGCTGCTTCGCCTGCCTCGTAGTTGGCAAGATCGCTTAATTTTGCGTCTATCTTTAAGAGACTGCTCTCTAGGCCCAATTCGCTAAAATGTCCATGTCATTTTCTTCGCCCATAAATCTGGCTCCTTCTGTTAGGTCCATGATCTTAGCCAGTGGACCCGTAAGGTCTAGTATCTTCTCTTGACAACTTTACCAAGACCCGTCCATACCCTTACACAAGTCCTTGGACGTCTTTGTGACGAATGATCGCATTTTCAGATCCAGTTCGTGAGCTTCCGCTACCTTTCCTACTAGATCTGGTCGTGGGCATTCTGCTTTCATGTGCAATCTTGTGTCTTTAACCAGTGCCTTCCTAATCCTTTGGCCCATATACCTTGCTACTCTAGGCGATGGCTGCCAGTCCGTGGACCTGGGGTTCTTGATATCATCAGGGTTGAACATGTCAAACATTTCCATTTCTTCCACCTCTTAGTTTTTCTCTTCCTGGCTCCTTTGCCACCTGTGGGTCCCCCCCATTCTCTTTCCGGGTTGCTGTCCTCTTTCCTGGGAAGAGGCTGTTGCTTCTGGTGACTCTCCGTCTGATTCCGCATCTGTATTGTCCATATTCTCTTCCCCTGGGGAGAGGGTCAGGAGGCATGGCACTGCTGACTTTCGTAAGAAAGTATTTTTTAGTTTCCCAAAAGCATCAGCTGATTCTGAGGCCTTTGCATCCGCCCTGTACTTGTGACCAGGGGGAGTCGAAGAGGGTTTACTCTTCCGGTTCTTGCTACTCCCCTGTCGGCTCTGTTATCATCGGCCCTCGTGGATGTGCTCTCTTGCTTGCTTTTGGTGCGCTTTTGTTTCTGGCCCAGGAGAGATTCCAGAATGGCCAGTGTCTATTGTATGGGCTTCACCCCTTCTGCCACTGAATCCACCAACAAGCTTCCTAGAAACTCTTTGAAGCTAAGCACCAAATCCTG
Source organism: Ambystoma mexicanum (assembly GCF_040938575.1). Classification (NCBI taxonomy): domain Eukaryota; kingdom Metazoa; phylum Chordata; class Amphibia; order Caudata; family Ambystomatidae; genus Ambystoma; species Ambystoma mexicanum. The sequence continues at coordinate 530,312,505 of NC_090932.1, forward strand.
CAGATGCTCTTCCTCACTCCAATCGTAGTCTGACATTTTACTGAATGTCTGTGCCCAATACCTGAACCAGCAAGATGCAATGCACACCCACTGCTCTGTTGGTATTAATATGCAAGAACAAAGTTCATCTATGTATTATAATTAATTATTTTCTTGTTCTGTGGCTTGGCCAGTTCCCTGGACTGGCTAGCGGATCTCAACTGCTCTACGACCATCACAAAAAAGGAGCAAACTGCATTGTCTGACCACCACACCATCTCCTTCTCCATCCAAGGGAAATCCCAACGAAACGCTCCAACCCCCATCATCCCTCAAACCCTCACCAGAAATAACCGCAACATTACCTTACAAAACCTCCGCCCACTCAGACAACATCCTTACCCCTACAAACTACGTTAACCTAGATGCGGAGAAACTTGCTGACCTATACAACTAAACGTTAGAATCAGCAGTAGACCATATCGCTCCACTCAAACTCACCAAAGCCAACCCGGCAGCCCACATGAACAAATGGTTCACACCAGAGCTAAAAATCCTCCGAAACTCCAAACGAGCCGCAGAAGCCACCTGGAGAAAAACGTCCAACCTTTCCAACAAAACACAACTCTCGATAGCAGCCACCACCTACAAAACTGCCATCCTCAAGGCCAAAAAAGAGACATATGACAACAGAATTGAGAGCGCCAAATCCAAAACAAAAGAGCTTTTCAATATCCTCAGGGAACTCGAACCCCCCCCACAATGACAGAAACCTGCGTAAAAGATGCAGACTGGTGTGAGAGGATTTGACTAAATCACCATGTTACAATCCAAAATCGAACAGAAAAAGCTTAGCCTATCCAAAAAAACAAACCATCCACCACTCCCAAAACACCCACCTGCCCCCCCTTCTCCTTCTCACCAGTATCCACTAAAGAAGTAGAAAGCATCATTAAGGGCCACAAACCCTCCAGATGCCAAGGGGACTCATGCCCAGCTCCCATCATCCAGGAAGGGGTCAACATTCTGGCCCCCTTCATAACAGCCCTTATCAACGCATCCTTCAAATCAAGCTCAGTGCCTAGCAGCCTCAAGGAGGCCTGGGTCATGCCACTATTAAAAAAACTTAATCTAGACCCCAATAACCCAACCAACTACAGACCAATCACCACCGTTCCCTACATCCTAAAGATCCTAGACAGAGTGGCCTACCTGCAAATACAGAAGCACCTGGAGGACAACCACCTCCTGGGTCTCAGACAATCCGGCTTCAGGCCAAGGCACTGAACAGAGTCAGCCCTACTGGACCTAAAGGTCCAGATGGACGAGGCAAAGGACAAGGGTAATCTAGCCATTCTCTTACTGCTAGATCTATCAGCAGCCTTCGACCTCGTCGACCATCAGATCCTCACGGAACATCTGATGACCTCAGCGGCCTTCTCTAACCAGGCGACTGCCTGGATCCAGACCTTCCTAGCCAACCAAACCACTCGGGTCTTCTCCCCGGGAGCCTCAGCACTCCCTGTCCCCATCACCTGTGGCGTCCCTCAAGGCTTGTGCGTCTCGCCGACCCTATACAATATCTTCACTAAGCTATTGTTTGACCACCTAGATAACCTGGGTGTCACATACACAAACTATGCTGACGACACCCAGGTTCTCATCACCCTATCAGGGTGCTACGATGAGGACTCCACCAGAATCAACAATCTATATTTGGAGATCCATACCTGGATGGCAGAGCATGGTCTATGCCTCAACGACGAGAAAACTGAGCTCCTTCTTGTCGGCTCCCAACCACGGCTAACAAACTTGACCCCCGTTACGCGTCCATCAACATAGACGGTAACCTAATCACAGTAGCCAAAGAAATTAAAACCCTTGGGGTTTATCTAGACTCTACTCTCTCGCTCAAAAAACAGGTAAATGCCACAGCCTCTTCCACAGCTTACACAAATAAGCTTATCAACGCCTGCAAACCTTTCCTATCTCCCTTCAGTTGCATTACTCTAGCCAGAGCGCTAGTGCTCTCAAAAATTAACTACTGCAATACACTCTTTCTCGGCACGTCAGAACGCAACCTGAACAAACTACAGGTGCTTCAAAATAATGCCCTCAGAGCCGCCCTCAGTATCCCACGACACGCCCACATCTCCAGCATCAGGCAAGATGCTCACTGGCTCCCTGTACGAGACAGAAACGCTCTCAGATCCCTCGTCATTGTCCATAAATGCCGCTCTAATGATGCACCCAGATACCTGGCAGACAAGTTCCAAAATCACACATCAAATAGACCAACCAGAACGCCATACTCACATTGCCTTTCCGTTCCCAAATTCTCCCTAAAAAAAGCAGGTGGCACCAGCTTCCCGGTCCTACCTGCCAAACTATGGAACGCTATGCCACTAAACCTTAGAACAGAACACTCCTCTTGGACTTTTAGAGCCAAAACTAAAACATGGCTTTCCAACAAAAACTCTGCTTAATGTACTTCTTCTCCGCATGTCCTTGTCGACCATCTTGTAACCTGGTCTACCACACGTATTGTTATTTCACAGTCTATATTGTATATTTTTGCCATGTTGTAACTGTATCTAAGTCTCCGGCGCCCGGTTACCCCAGGGTTCGGCGCGCGGTACAAATAAAGAAACTAAACTAAACTAAACTTGCACCAATAGCAATGTGTCCAGTACGACAGAGCTGTTTTTGTCTGCTGGCCTCACTGTGTAGAAGGCAGACTGTTCTGCTGGTCTACAGCTCTGTGAGTTGCCGACTTCCATCGTTTGCCTTAAGCGGGTGCCAACTTCCTCTCAACGCGTCTCTGCGCAGTTAAATGCTGGCTTAGTCTGGTATTTCCAACCGGCACAGCGGGCGCTCATGCAATCTCCGCTGCGGCCCGTATCATACTAGGGAGGCGCGTCACCTAAGTGATGTGCGCGCCTTACTGCGGCTGACTCGGCCTTCGTGCCGCAGGGGGCCACTGCGCTCCTCCACGCCCGCCGAAACCCCCATGGGGCAGAACCGGACCCTGATCGTGCGCGTAATCCAGCACGGGTCCTGCTCGGCACGCCGCAGGGTGTTGCCAATGTCCCGCTGCTTAATCTTTTGATTCTGACTTTTTAACAGTGTACCATCGCGCCACTATCAATTAACACGCTCAGTACACTAGCAACCTTCTATATACATATGTACTGGCAAATATTAGCATTACACATTAGTGAGGGAAAGCCCATATCTTGTTAACTAGAATAAGCGCTCTACAGTAAGAATGTGTACTTATCTTGCTGTAGAGCAAGAAAAAGAGGTGGAGCAAAGGACAGGAAGTGGCTAGAGGACAAGGACAGGAAGGGTTATGCACAACAGAAAGGAGTGTTTAGAGGGAAATGTAGTTAAAAAAAAAAGAAAATGATAAAGTTGAGATAATGTTGATGCAAATGCAAACAACGAAACAAACTAAGAAAGAGTTCATGTCAATTAATATTGATGAGGATTACAGTAGTATGCGTAGTTCAGAACTAGATACATGGTCAGAGGAAGATGCGATGTATGGATGATGCTTTTGGCTTACGGCCAAAAGGAGGGTTTGTGAGTCTAGAAATTACCCTACCAAAGCATAGATGGTATATTATGTTGGCCGAAAAACCAATCGCATCATATGCCCTACATCTCCAAATACAGAATCGTCAGCATAACCATAGAGCGTCCATTTTGTGGCCGAAAAATCTGCCATTCGCTTTTTCTTGCCTTTCTGTTCAGAACGCTTTGCAAAATGCATTTCATTTCATTCTGCTCTTGCACAAAGCAAGGCCACACTTACATGTTGAGAGACCGGCCCAGACAAATGCCAAGCAGTACAGAAATGCATTGTTTTCCTCCCTCACAAGTCCTTGAAGGCGAGCAGAGAGGCATTTAATCAGTGGCCAGGTGCCGGCCGGTCTCGCTGAAGCTGTAGAAACAGGCCATTAAAGCATGAATTATACTTTCCTAGCGGCCCCCATTACGAGGCCCTCTTTAGATCAGACTAACCCCTAGTTCACGAATAGAAACTAGACGATAGCATGCTTTGGAATGCGTCTCTCCTACGAACACAGTTTGCTCGCTAAACAAGTGCTTTATGTTCTCCATAACAAAGAACCATGTCTGCTTGCTGCAAATTGCAACTGTTGCTAAACCAAGTAATATAGATTAAGAAAGAAGCGTGTCATAATGTGTCATATTTGTCATAATTGTCAATTACCGAACCCTAGCTCAAGAAGATACATTATGGGCGGTTTTGATGTGTCACAAACAGATTGTACGGTTGTCCTTTTTGTATATATGAGACTGTTGTAGAATGCTCGCTCTCTTGTGTCTCACAAGGTCTGGGTGACACACGTTGCGAGACGTGAGATCCAGTCGGCTGACAGACTATTTGCTTTGTAATGAACCCTAGATTTTGGGAATTGAACCTCGTGTCTGGCGTATCAGTTTGTCTATGGCGATTGTGCCTGGTTTCCATTTGCGAGGGTCTTCAGCAAAAAATGGCGCCTGAATAGAGACCCCTCTTCCCCATTTGCTCGATCGTGTACGTTGAATTTGAAGGCGAAAACGAATCGAGGACGAGGCCGTCGAGCCGGGATCGAGAGGTGTTAGGGGCGCCCCTGTGAAAGTGATGAGACTCCTTTGCAGAGCTGTACACAACCGGTCCGTGATCGACGCACAGTGGCCAGAGAGCATCGAGGCGAGGGTCCCGAAACGAGGCAGATTGAGCCAGATAAGCAGTCACGACGATTCTTGGTTGCGTCTGTATACGGACGAATTGCGTCTTGAGAGACAAGCTGATTGATCAGGTGAGTCGTGCCCCGATTCTTAACAGCCGTGATATTGGTTAAGAGTTGTTCTTGCAAGATCAAAACGCCCCTGTTTGTCAATATGCCTGGGAAATTGTCTTCCTGTCTAGTGGGAGTTTTCCACTGCAGTAGACAATCTTTGGAAACTGGCCAGGCTGCGCCACCCATATGGTCGCCAGCATTTGAGATGTATGTGAAATATGGAATAGGAGCAATAATGTTTAATGAAATTTGGCATAGGCAGTCCAGACATGTAGAGGATTTGCAATGGCCAAAAGATGGTACTTTTGAGATACCCCGAATAGAGCATTTTGAATCAGTACTGCTGCGCAAGAAAGCACGCCCTGCGACATTTGACGTCATTAGAGACTGGAGGAAGGAAGCTAACCTCCATTTAAAAAGTAGAGCGAAACATGCGTGAAGGCATAAGTCTAATGCAAACAAAGCGCTAGAACTAGAAGAGAGACAATGGGATGAGGATATCAGAAGGGGATCCAGTTAGGCATACAAGAGTTACATGCATCAGATGAACTAATAAATAAGGTTTAGAATGAACAAAGACAAGAACGCCCTCAAAGTAAAATTGACACAATTGCACTAGTGCCCATTGCTCCACCACAGTTGCCACCCCCAATTCCTGTTGTTCCAACTGTGCCAGCCCTCCCCATGCACGTGACACAATTTCCCCCACCGCCGACAGAGCAGGAATTAGCAGCTGCCGGAAGAAGGCAGCTCTACAGAGGCGGGGCCTGCACAGAGAGGAAGCACCAGAGTAACCCGTAGTACGGTTAGCAGGGAGAGGAAGAGAGAACTAAAAGAAGTGGCAGAGCTGTACATTGAAAGCAATGACGAGGGATTGATGCTGAGTTCAATGTATGACTACAAGAAGCTTGGTGAAAAAAAGGTACTGTAAGAATGCATGGGAGAGTATCTTATGGATAGATGGTGGCAATTAATTGGTATGGTACCACCGCAGAAGTTGCGGGATCTGAATGCTTTTTCACATATAAGGGAAAGTGCGGCAGAAATAAAAGAGCATGTGCACAGGCTATTTGACTTTAAAGATGAACTTGATGAATTGCATGCAGAGATGTTTTTTGTTCCTGGGTTTCGGCACCAAGAGGTAAAAAGAGGGAAACAACCGGTGGTACCGTATGTCGTGCCGCAATTTACTCCTACGTCCCGTCCCCTTTCCTCCATACTTATAGGACACCTCTCCGTCCTGTGGGACGGGACCGGAGCACTTTGTAAAAAGCATCCAAATTTTTCCAAAAATGTGTCCTTCCTCTCTTTCTTGCGCGGGGCCCGGCACGTGGCCGTAACCCCGCCCACCTTGGCTCTGCTCCACGCATCGCCCATCAGTCCTTTTCTCCGCTCGATCGGGGCCAGACGCACTTGCATCCTCGGAAGATTTTCTTCCCTTTTTACCTCTATGGCTCTCGCTAGCGTTCGTTTACTAGTCTGTCTATGTCTTTCAAGTTAGACTTTCCAGATTGTTCATCGTGTCACTGTCGCTTTGCAAGGGCGGATCCCCATCCTCTTTGTTTAGAGTGTTTGGGTCCGGAACACCTTTGGGACTCCTGTTTTTACTGTGACTCCCTTTCGGTCTGGGCACTTCAACGTCGGTTGGAGCGGTGGGAGGAGGTGTTCCGATGAACTCCCCCTTTGCATTTTCAGGCGTTCATCGACGAGAAGAAGAAACGCCCAGTAAGTTCTTTACTTTTCAGAGCACCCCAGCCGGGGGATACCTTCCCGGGTTCCTCTCGGTCCAGGAGGGGCATTGATCGCTCTCAACGGGGTTCGCCCTGAGGTGCCCGTTGGGCCTAATAATTCTACCAGAGTTTTCTCCGAGGGTCTCCGTAAAGGGCCTGTGAATACCGGAGTATGCTCCGAGGCCCCTCCTGTCGGGGCTGTTTGTAGACCCAGTTCTACTGAATCGTGGGGTACCGGAGCTCACTCTGAGGCCTCTCTGTCGGCTTCCCTCAGAAACAAGACCGGGGTGCGCCCCAAGGCCTTGGCTGGGCTTGTTGTTACCGAACGGATGTTCGAGGCTCGCGCAGATAAGGCTGTTACCGGGCCTGGGTCTGAGGTCCCTCGTTCAGAGGCTAAAGCTACCAACAGTTCTGAGAGGCCGGACAAGGCCTTGTCGGTGAAAGCCGTTGCTCACTGTTCCCGCTCTTTTGGTGACACCAGATCTGTTGAGGGGGCAAAGAAGCAAAATTCTTCTTTTACCGGCAGTGCCGAGGTCCTTCCTTCGAAGGCTCAGTTGGCGGTTGGTATGTCACAAAAACATTCCAGGCCTCATAGTACCGGCTCTGCCGAGGTTCCTTATGTTTTTTTTAAAACATTTTTTATTATTTTATTCAAACAAAAACAATACAAACCACACACACAGTGTATGCATCAGCAATACAAATGTTCATTAGGCTATTCTGGTCACTGCTCCCCCCTCTTCCCCCCGACAAGCCTATTTGTTCCAAGCCTTCTGCAACTGCCTCACGTGGTGGGGTCTCGCACCTCAGGTCTTCTACTGTTCCAAACAATTCCGCTATTAAAAATCTACATGCCATCAAGCTTCCCGCTTCCTCTTCACTCCCTATAGTGCTTGCCTCTTGCCATACCATGGTTTCTGCCTCTGCCCATTTTTGCAAATCTTTCCACCACACCTCCACCCATGGCTTATGACATGTCTTCCATCCCATGGCAATCCTTTTTGGGAGCACATATGCTAGGTCTTTCGATTTGTTAACATGCTCAAGTTTCTGCGGTCTGGGGAACCCCCCCAGCAAGCAAGCCCATGCTATGTTCACAATCATCCCGACCCCCTTTTCCTCTAATTTTTGTGCTACTTCCCCCCCCCCCATCACATTTGGGACACGCTTGTCTCCCAGCATCCTTGAATCTAGATATCCTTTCTGGTGTCATGTATGGTCTATGCGTGATATATAGCTGTATCTGTTTTAGTCTCGCATTTCTTGACACCTTCTTGTGGTATCCCAAAGCACGCTCCCACATCCCATCCTCTAGCGGGGTGCACACCACCGCCTCCCAGTCTAGTCTCAATTGTGTTAACTCCTTCCCGACCCTGGACATCATCATCTCATACAGTCTGGAGATTTCATGCCCCCCTTCTGTCATATCATATATCATGTCTACAGTAGCATCTGATTCTCCCTCCAATACCGTTTCAGGCCATGTTCTCCTGATTCTCAGCATCATCCTGTGGTATGTAATATACTGGCCCGTGTGTAATCCCATTTCTTCCCTGAGTACTTCAAACGCTGTAATGGTCCCCTCCTGCCAAATATCCCCCATTGTTACCACTCCGACCACCTCCCAGTGGTTCCCGAGTATCATCCTCAGCTGCTCGTCTTCCCCCACCAGTGCGACTAATGGCACCTGCGGGGAGCAAGGATATGGGTTCCCCATCATCTGGCACGCCGGCGCCACATCTCCCACCCAATCTTCATCATCCCAGGACGCCCTCCCATCTCTGTCCTAGGCAGCCAGATCATTTCTTTAAGATATAATGGGGCACAATCCTGTCCAAACAAGGGGGCGTGGCTAACCAGCCATGGACTAGGCTGTGTCTCCGTGCAGTGCTCCTGATGATCCGACAAACATCCGTGGAACTACGCTACAAAAATGCCATCCGAGGCTTGAAACGAAAGAAAAGGGTGTTGGAAAGTGTTTACACATGGAATCCTGAAAGGCAAGTTACCCGGATCTGCTGACCGACAGATAATTGACTTTTCGTGTGGCGGCCGCATTGCAACGCTGTTGCCAAAATGGCGGACAACAAAGGGAGCGGCGCTGCGGCCTTATAGAAATCGGATTGCTGCTGGAGGGCAGGGTGCGCAAGCAAAGTGGCTGCCTGCAGTGAGGATGGGAAAACCTCGCCTTGTGTTTTATGGGTATCCGGAGCTCGGATACAAGTAACAGCCGCGACTGCTACATTGTTTATGAGGGAGCGCTGTGAACGGAGGAGGCTCCCCGCTGCTGAAGGAAACAACGAGTCCCTTCTGTGCCGGCGGTGAGGGCAGCCGCTCATTGCTCTGTGCTGCGAGAAAAGAAGCAGTGCTCCCCCGGACATTGCGCAGCGCCCGCAGACGGATCTTGTGGTTGGGAGACTCGCGCCCGTTCATGAAGCGGAGCAGCGTGTGAAGATCGCTGGTCGCGGTGACTGCACGAGGGGCTGCGGCCGGGGAAGCGGGCAGAAGTCAATAACGTTAAGTGGCCCATATTGGTAGGTGGTGTGGTCCTATGGGTCGTGGGCAGCAACGTTACGCCTATGCCCAAGACACACGACTCGATGTGTTACTCCATCCAGTGTACTGCATGCTCAGCACATCAACTGCTTTTTCCATAGCAGTGACTGTGCATTAAGTACTGCCCACATTAACAACAGGCTACATTTGGAGCCGATCGACTGGGCAACGACAGCGCACCATAGTGCAGTCGAAGCTGGCCTGGCCCACCCAGGACCAAGACATTCCGTAAATGACTCGTGTTGTGCGGCATGGAGGCACTGTGATTACTAGTTAAAACCGTGCGCACCAGAGTGCGCAGAGAGCTTCAAAAGGAGCTGACTATCACTTGCATATATTGGAATGTTTGGCCCGGAACACATGAACGGTGGGGGCGGATTGTAACTGCCGCAATACAACAAGAGGGCACACGACAGGAATCCTTTTTGTGGTGGCAGCACTTGGAAAGTTCATACCGCTAGGAGCGTGGGCCCCAGAAGTGCGCCACTGAAAACGGGGCAGAAGGAGGATACGTGAGAGGAAGCAGCCCACTCCCAGATTGAGCCTGACGGCGTGGCCTACCGAGACCATCAAACACTGCCTGGAATGGTGCAGTTACATTGACATAGGTGTGCCGGTGTTAGATGCAGCGAGTAGGCAATATGTCTGTGAAAGGGTCGAAGTCCAGGAGTAAACAACCCACTATGGATACCTATGCAAAGGCACAGCGGACCCCTTCAACTTCGACACAATAGACGGGAGAGGCATCGGGGGATGACCCCCCTGGAGGTGAAAATCAACAAGTCCTTGCAGCTATAACGGACTTGAGTGCGAAGTGGGGCACGGCGATGGCGGAACTGCGGACAGCCCTGGAAAATAAAATAGATGCCGTAGGGATTGAAGTTACCTTGCTGCGGCAGGACGTTCGATCGCTAGCGGAAAGGACTAGCGGACTGGAAAGTGCAGTGAAGACCAACACTGAAGTAAGCACGAACAACGCGAAAGAGGTCCACGTGCTTAAGCAGCAGGTTGCCAACCTCGAAAACAGGGTGGAGGAAGTGGAAGGACGGGCAAGACGGAATAACATCCGAGTGGTTGGCCTGCCAGAAGGAGAAGGCGGCCAGGACCCCACGGATTACGTGGAGACCATGATCCTGCAGGAAGTGGGAGCGGACAAACTCTCGCAGGGGTTCACGGTTGAGCGGGCACATCGAGCCCTCATGAGGAAACCACGGCCTGGCGCTCCACCGAGGCCAATAATTGCGAAAATCTTGAATTACAGAGACAGGGAAAAGATCTTGGAGTACTTTCGCAAGGGAGGCACGATAGAGAGGGCCTCTTCCAAGGTTACGGCGTACCCCGACTACACCATGTTGGTACAAAGGCAGCGATATAGTTATGTTGCGGTCAAGAGAAGACTACGTGCGGCGGACATCAAGTACATGTTGTTGTACCCTGCAAAGTTGAAAGTCTTACACAAAGGCAGAGTGCTGTTCTTTGACTCCCCGGAGGATGTGGATTTGTGGTTGAACCTGCAGGGCTGCCCGGCGCGGAACGAGGAACAGGACCCCTAGGCACACGATAAGTGAAGACACTATGTCATGTACCCTGAGGGAGAGGGGGTGAGTGGGGAGCCCGGATATAGCGTCTTGTATTGCTGGATAGACATGGCGTAGCCCTCAAACTTTGTGACTTTATGGGACTGGAATATAGCATGTTAACAGCTAAAGGAAATTGAGGTAATGGGCGTAGTAACCTTTTACAAATAGGAGCGGCAGGATCACACTTACCTACCCCCGAGACTTAGTAGACAGGCGGCCAATAGGGCGGCCTAACCCTGCTGAGCCGCGAGTATGGGTTGTACCAGAAAGGGCTAGATGCGTGGGTGCCTGAGATCCAGGTATGGAGCTGGGCAACAGTTGGGGAGGGTGAAGTTGTGGAAGGGAAGGGGGGAGGGTGGGAGAGGGATAAGGCAGTTTGTGTTGTTTGGAGTTAAGGGGAGTTTGAGTTGGGAAGCAAACCTAATGAGCCTATATAGTAGAACTGGATGGTTGAATCTGTGTCGCGCGGGAGGGTGGGATCTGCTGGAGGTAGGTAGGAGGTACGGTAATGGGCTATGGGGGATCTTAAAATAATCACGTGGAATGTCAGGGGACTTAACAGCTACTTGAAAAGGAACAAGGTCATGCTATATCTGAGAAGACAGAGGATAGATATTGCACTGTTGCAGGAACGCATCTGACACAGGAAAAGATGGAACTGATTGTTAAGAAATGGAAAGGAGTGGTGGTGGGCTCGACATACTCTGCATATGCCAGGGGAGTACTAATCTGGGTGGCGCCACATGTTCCATTCCAACCATTGCAGGAGGTGGCAGAGACGGATGGGAGGATGGTTATGCTTAGAGGGTTGGTGGAGAATAAGGAGATAAGCATTGTAAATACATATGCCCCCAATCGGGATACGGCAGCATATTTTAGGAGTGCCAACCTCGGCATCTGTATGGGTAGCGCAGTGATTTGGGGTGGTGATTTTAACTGTGTACTGAATCCTAACGTAGATAGATCGGATGGTAAGACTGATAGACCTTCCCCAGCAACGAAAGCACTACAGACACTGCTAGATGACTTTCGTCTGGCGGATGTGTGGAGAACGAAATACCCCCAAGAAAGGCAATACTCACATTACTCCGCCCCACAACAGCTACATACGAGGCTGGACTACGTCTTTGCCACGTCGGATGTGATGGCAGAGGTTACTCAGGCGGAATATAAGGCGAGGGTCCTCTCAGATCACTCGCTGTTGGTTCTGGGGTGGCAGTACCGCCCCCCGAGGGCGCGGATCCCGACATGGAGCCTTCGTGCTGAGGCGCTCAAGGATCCAGTCTTTAGAGAAGATATAAGGGAGGAGATTGCCAATTACTTTGAGGAGAATAAGGGACGCGTTGACTCTGCAAGCACGTTATGGGAAGCCTTTAAGGTAGTGATGCGAGGGGTTGAAATAGCGAAATCAAAGGGCCTGCAGGGCAGGGTTCGAGCTGACCTACGACGGACAGGGGAGGAACTTGAGGGAGTATTAAAGGGCGGACGCGAAGATATGGAACGGGTACCTGGGCTGCAGCAGAAATGTGCGGAACACTGGGAGAGGCTATGCAATCTTAATTATAAAAAGTACATTGAGAGACAACATGCGGGAGGGGATAAAACAGGATGGTTGTTAGCATGGCTATACAAGAGCGAGGCACCCAGATCCCCGATCAGAACGATAATGAGGGAAGATGGCAGCGTAGCGGACACCCAAGAGGGTGTCAATGAGGAGTTTGCAGATTATAATAAAGCGCTGTATGCAGACAAGATGGGGGGCAGCCGAGAGGAGATAATGGATACGTTAGAAGATATAGGATTACCCACGATAAGTGAGGAGGAACGGGAGGAGCTGGATGCACCAATCACCCTGGAGGAGCTAGAAGAAGTGGTGAGGCAGTTACCTACTTGCAAGACCCCCGGGGCGGATGGGCTCCCGAGTGAATTCTATAAAACATACAGGGAGGAAGTGCTCCTCCCAATGTTAGAAATGCTCAATGAAGCGTTTGAGGTGGGACGGTTGCCAGAATCACTTAGAGAAGCGGTCATAATACCGCTTCCCAAGCCTAATAAACCTGCACACAGCTGCGGCTCTTACAGACCTTTCTCGTTGAATCAGGACAGCAAGATATTGACGGCTGTCCTGGCAAACAGATTGCAGAGAGTGATTACCAAGCTAATACACCCCGACCAGACGGGCTACGTTCCGAATAGGAATATAACTCATAATCATAGGCGACTCAGACGAGTTGTTGAGTGGGGTGGTACGGCTGAGGACGAAATGGCGATCGTGTCCTTAGATGCGGTCAAAGCTTTTGACACGGTCAAGTGGCCGTGGTTGCTGGCGGCCTTGGAGAAGTATGGTGTGGGGCCTGGTTATATGAGGTGGGTGAAGATGCTGTATAGTGAGCCACTGGCCAGAGTTAGAACGGGTTCAGTAATATCTGAGAGGTGGCAACTTAGTAGAGGCACTAGGCAGGGGTGCCCTTGGTCCCCGATGCTCTATATATTTGCCCTGGAGCCCCTAGCAATATACCTCAGACAGCAATATGATACGATAGGTATTGAAGTAGGGGGAGAGCGACATTTGATCTCCTTATACGCAGATGACTTGTTGCTATACCTGAGGTATCTGGAAGAAAATCTCCAGTATATACTGGAGGTGATGGCGAGGTATGCAGGGATGTCTGGGGTAGCGGTGAATCCCCAAAAATCTAGTATGTTTCCGCTAGGCGATTATAAGGGGACCCCTAAGAGACGGTTACCGATGTTGCAAATACCATGGGAGGTTAGTTCTTTGTGATTTCTTGGGCTAGACGTATACCATACGGTGGAGGAGGAGCACAAGCATAACACTGAGGTGGCACTCAAGAAAATCGAGAAGTGTATGCAATTTTGGGTGAAGTTGACCTTAGCAATGATGGGACGGGGTGCAATGCTGAAAATGGTGGTCCTGCCTAGGCTTCTGCATTACTTCAGCAACATTCCATACATGATACCCAAGAGGTTTTTTGCTAAACTTGACAGTATGTGTAGGGATTTCTTGTGGCATGGCACCCGGAACAGAGTGGCGTTGTAGAAGCTGCAAAATTTGTATGAAAAAGGGGGGATAAAACTGCCCGATTTTGAGGTGTAATACGCAGCAAGTCAGCTGCAATATGTGGCTCAGTGGCTCTCAGACGAGGCGACCCCTGAATATAGATTATTTGGACATCATTGTGCCCCATTTATCTTAAGAGAAATGATCTGACTGCCCAGGTCTGAAATGAGAGAGCGCCCAAGGATGAGGATGCTTGGGTGGCAGATGTGGCGTCGGGTGTGCCGGTTGATGGAGAACCCATTCCCATGTTCCCCGCAGGTACCGCTAGTTGCGTTGGCAGGGGGAGATATGCAGTTAAGAAGTTAAGAGCAATAATCGGGACCCATTGGGAATCGGTGGGGCTAGTAACGTTAGGAGATGTCTTGCAGGCAGGGGCCATTTTGGACTTTGAGGCCCTTGTAGAGGAAACAGGATTGCATGAGGGCCAGTACATCACATACCACAGAATTGTACAGAGAATTCGGGAGACGTGGCCCGAAACTGTATTAGCAGAAGAACCGGATGCCATCATAGAGGCAATATATGATATATCAGATGGGGGGCATGAGATTTCGAGGCTGTATGAGAGGGTGATGTCCAAGGTTGGGAAGGACTTGACACAATTGAGGCTAGATTGGGAGGCGGAAGTGGGAATTCCGATAGAGGATGGGATGTGGGAACGGGCACCGGGATATCATAAGAAGGTGTCAAGGAATGCTAGACTAAAGCAAATACAATTATATATAACGAACCAAGCATATATGACGCCTATGAGGATATCCAAGTTTGAAAACGCTGGACGACAAGCGTGCCCCAAATGTGACGAGGAGAAAGCTGATATGACACATATGTTTTGGTCATGCCCAGTAATTGAGCGTTTCTGGGGAGAAGTGGCACAAAAGCTAGCCGAGAAGGGGGTCACGTTACTCATAGATACAGCTTGGGCCTGCTGGTTGGGAGGGTTGCCCAGATCATCAAAACTTAAGCATGTCGGTAAACTGAAAGATCTGGCGTATGTGCTTGCTAAACGTAGGATTGCCATGGGATGGAAGACTGGTCATAGGCCACGGGTGGAGGTGTGGTGGAAGGAGTTACAGAAATGGGCAGAGGCAGAAACAATGGTATGACAAGAGTCGAACATGGTGGGGGGGGGGGAGGAAGAGACAGGGACCCTGATGGCATGGAAATTATTAATAGCGGGATTGTTTGGAGCAATACAAGATTGGACAGAATCTACAGGCAGCGAGACCCCGCCGCGTGCGGCAGACACTGAGAACGATGAACAGACAGGCTCATGAAAGGGGGGGGGCGATGGGGGGAAGCAGTGACCAAGATTGAGAATTAATATAATTATTTTGTTTCAAAATGCACTGCGTGTTTGGTTGTATTGCTGTTTTGTTTGACTAAAATTAATAAAATCGTTTAAAAAAAAAAATCCTGTCCAAACAATCTAGATTCAGGGGTCAGTTTGTCTGAAAGCCATTTAGCTATATATTGCAGTTGGCTCGCGACATAATATACCTCATAGTTGGGCAGCTTTATTCCCCCTTTTTCGTAAAAGTTCTGCAGTTTCAATAATGCCACTCTATTCTGGGTACCATGCCAAAGAAATTCCCTACATATGCTATCCAGTTTGGAGAAAAATTTCTTGGGTATCAGATACGGGATGTTTCCAAAATAGTGCAGGAGTCTGGGCAGGACCACCATCTTAAGCATTGCCCCCCGTCCCATCATTGCTAGGGGCAACTTCTCCCAGAATTTCATGCACTTCTCAATTCTCACAATGGCCCTTTCGGTATTATGTCTATGCTCCTCTTCAACCGTGTGGTACACGTCTATCCCAAGATACCTAAATGTGCTAACCGCCCATTGTATTTGCAGCACTGGTAACCTTTCCGTAGGGATTCCTTTGTAACTACCTAGCGAGACAATACTAGATTTCTGGGGATCCACCGCTATGCCAGACAGCCCAGCGTATTTATCCAACACTTCTAATATGTACTGGAGATTTTCTTCCGGATACATCAGGTACAGCAGCAGATCATCGGCATACAGAGAGATCAGGTGTCGTTCTCCGCTCACCTCAATACCTATTTCGTCATATTGTTGCCTAAGGCATATTGCCAGGGGCTCCAAGGCTAATATATAGAGCATTGGGGACCATGGGCAACCTTGCCTGGTGCCTCGTCTTAGTTGCCATCTGTCAGGTATCACCGATCCTGTTCTGACCCTAGCTAACGGTGCACTATATAACATCGCTGCCCATCTTATACATCCAGGCCCCATTCCATAGCTCGCCAAGGCGGCAAGCAGCCATGGCCATTTGACTGAATCAAAGGCCTTGACCGCGTCTAAGGACACAATCGCCATTTCGCCCCCGTTTCTGCTGCCCCACTCAACCACCCGATGGAGTCTCCTGTGATTATGAGTTATATTTCTATTCAGGACATAGCCCGTCTGGTCTGGGTGTATTAGTTTGCCAATAACTCTGCGCAATCTGCTCGCCAGGACAGCCGTCAATATCTTCCTGTCCTGGTTAAACATTGACAGAGGTCTGTAGGAGCCACAACTACGCCCAGGCTTGTTGGGTTTGGGAGTGGTATTATAATCACCTCTCTGAGTGGCTCCGGCAGCCGTCCCACCTCAAATGCCTCATTAAGCATTTCTAGCATTGGGGGGAGCACTTCCTCCCTATATACCTTGTAAAATTCACTCGGGAACCCGTCTGACCCTGGGGTCTTACTGGTGGGCAGCTGCCGCTCCACTTTTTCCAATTCCTCCAAGGTAATCCGTGCATCCAGCTCTTCCCTTTCTTCCGCACTTCTCCTAGGCAATCCTATGTCCTCCCGTGATCTCCCCAAGACTACTACCCGCCTCATCCCCATATAATACCTTGTAATATTCAGCAAACTCCTGATTAACTTCTTCTTGAGTAAGATATATAGAGAACCAGGAGGCACACCTGTTTATGAAATTTTTATCTCATCAAGCTAAGTTAGATAAATGGGATTAAAGATAAATTTGAGGTGCAGGGGGAGAAAAGCTCAACCTTGGCATCTAGGTTGGACAAAAATAGACAAAAGTGTGGTTGTTCCCAAAACACTTTGGGAACTCCCGTCCCCTGCACACTATCGAATATCTGAAAAAATCAGAACAATAACTCAAGAGAGTTTCTGGATTTCGTTCACATATAATCTTTTAGGTAGAATTTTTGAAAAAACGAGAATTATGACAGAAACACGTTTCATGATACATAAATAATTTTCCTTAAACAAGTAAGCAAATATGCAAATATTTTCTGGAGACCAGAGATTTTCGTAAAATTATCCTTTTCTTTATTGTACAAAGCATATGGTGGTGCCCAACGCGTTTCGAGTACAACTCTTCTTCAGGGGCAATGGCACAATTGTTTCATTTTTCTACAAAGTGAAGAGATGATATAAGTCAAATTATATTAGCCCATACATATAGTTTATCTCTGTTTTTATCTCAGTTTAACTCAAAAATAGCGTCAACAAGTCATCCGTTGAACATAAAGTAACACATTTAAACAGGTGATCGTAATTTAAGAAAAATATTCATTAATACAAAAAAACACACTTGGAAACCATATAGTAGTGTGCTTGTTTTACACAAAGATAAAGAAGACCAAATGTTGTTTATATTCAGCTCGGTAAATCTGCTTATGATCCCATCCTCCATTCTTGAGCAAGAGTTTACGTAGTTATATTTGTACATGGAACTTTTTTTAACAACAAAAGCGTTTTTTTTAAAAAAATGAAAACAAGGTTATCTAATTGGCACTTTCTAAATGAAAGTAGGTGGATTGAAGACTTACGTATCTTAAGAAAAAATGATCGGTAAAAGTAAGGTGATTGCAAAGTGCATCTAGTGGTTGTCATCCAACACGGAAGGTTTGCGGCAGAAAGGTTCAAAGTCTGTCGACTACTATTTTTTAACTGAGAAGAGAGAGACAAAGATAAATATTTCAAATAGACTGCATCTAATCTAGAGAAAACCTAATGGCTACAAGTACTTACATTAAATATTTTGGAGGGAGGCGCTACAAGGATTGTCGCATCTGCCGGATTGGAGATGCGTCCACCCTGTGCAGCGTCTCTTTATATACTGACTGTGATGCTCTTTGTTAGCAAAGTGACATGCGCGGTGAGTAGCCTAAGTGCGCATGTGTAGATAAAGCTTGTCATGTCTACTGACGTATTTAGGAAAAGGAAGAGTTGCGCATGTGTAGGACAGATCTCATCATGTTTACTGACGTATCCAAGATCAAGTGGTTGCGTGGTGTACGTCAACCGTGTGACGTATCATCCGCGTCTTTCAAGTATCATCCAGACTAGAACGGAATTGCTGACCATTAAACCCAAGGAAACCAAATCTAACTTGATACACTCACTGAAATACTCTAGCCAGAGCTTTCAGATAAAAAGGATAATTTACAAAAACTGGGATATCATTAAATCAGACCCACAGCTTAATCAACTGTTCCCAGAACCACCGATGCTTGCCTACAAAAGAGGCAGAAACTTTCGAGACAAATTAATTAAAGCCGAAAGAAGGAAAAAGTCCAATCAGTCATTTCTTAACAAACCAAAAAACGGCACTTTCCCGTGTCTGAATTGTCAGCATTGTTCGAATGTAATAAAGGGAGATCACATTAGACATGCCAACACAGGTAAAAAAATACTATTAAAACAATATGCCACCTGTGACTCAAAAAATGTCATTTATGCTCTACGCTGTCCTTGTGGACTGTACTATGTGGGTAAAACAGCCAGAAAAGCGAAAGAACGTTGGACGGAGCACAAATCTAACATCCGTACCAAAAACACAAAATCCCCAGTATACAGACATTTTAGAGACCACAAACATACTGTGGCCCAAATGAGAGTTGTGATTCTCGAAATTGTGCAGCCGCTTCCAAGAGGTGGTGATCTACAAAAAATCTTGTCACAAAGAGAATTATATTGGATACACTGCCTTGATTCACTTACCCCGTTAGGGATGAACGAAGAATACTACCTAGGCCCTTACTTATAATGTAGCATTTGTTGATACATCGTTGTTAGATTCCCGTTCTATTTCTATATAAAAAATGTTATGCCAATATTTTTCTAAAAAAGACTCGGATACCATGCTACAGTTTCCAGAAATAGAATGTGCATCCATGAGGAGCAGATATAAATGAAATTTGATAACAAACCGTCTGCAGAGGTTGCTCAGACTAATTAATTTATACAGTAATTTGGAATCGTTTAATGGTTGAATTTATGTTTATGTTTATGTTTTTGTTGATACATATCCTTACGTATCCAATACATATGTTTCCTTATGTTTACATGTACCCGAACCATCTTGTTTCGACATTCCACCTCCCATGCGGCCGTTGTATAGAATACCATACCTTCTTTAGTAAATACTTCAATTCCCGAGATTACACCTTTTTAAGATCAGGTATACTAAATTTCACATCTAGTCTTTGCTGAGCACTCTTTGACTCGCCTCCCTAAGGTTCACCATTTTGGTTTCTTTTACTTGAAAGACGCGGATGATACGTCACACGGTTGACGTACACCACGCAACCACTTGATCTTGGATACGTCAGTAAACATGATGAGATCTGTCCTACACATGCGCAACTCTTCCTTTTCCTAAATACGTCAGTAGACATGACAAGCTTTATCTACACATGCGCACTTAGGCTACTCACCGCGCATGTCACTTTGCTAACAAAGAGCATCACAGTCAGTATATAAAGAGACGCTGCACAGGGTGGACGCATCTCCAATCCGGCAGATGCGACAATCCTTGTAGCGCCTCCCTCCAAAATATTTAATGTAAGTACTTGTAGCCATTAGGTTTTCTCTAGATTAGATGCAGTCTATTTGAAATATTTATCTTTGTCTCTCTCTTCTCAGTTAAAAAATAGTAGTCGACAGACTTTGAACCTTTCTGCCGCAAACCTTCCGTGTTGGATGACAACCACTAGATGCACTTTGCAATCACCTTACTTTTACCGATCATTTTTTCTTAAGATACGTAAGTCTTCAATCCACCTACTTTCATTTAGAAAGTGCCAATTAGATAACCTTGTTTTCATTTTTTTAAAAAAAACGCTTTTGTTGTTAAAAAAAGTTCCATGTACAAATATAACTACGTAAACTCTTGCTCAAGAATGGAGGATGGGATCATAAGCAGATTTACCGAGCTGAATATAAACAACATTTGGTCTTCTTTATCTTTGTGTAAAACAAGCACACTACTATATGGTTTCCAAGTGTGTTTTTTTGTATTAATGAATATTTTTCTTAAATTACGATCACCTGTTTAAATGTGTTACTTTATGTTCAACGGATGACTTGTTGACGCTATTTTTGAGTTAAACTGAGATAAAAACAGAGATAAACTATATGTATGGGCTAATATAATTTGACTTATATCATCTCTTCACTTTGTAGAAAAATGAAACAATTGTGCCATTGCCCCTGAAGAAGAGTTGTACTCGAAACGCGTTGGGCACCACCATATGCTTTGTACAATAAAGAAAAGGATAATTTTACGAAAATCTCTGGTCTCCAGAAAATATTTGCATATTTGCTTACTTGTTTAAGGAAAATTATTTATGTATCATGAAACGTGTTTCTGTCATAATTCTCGTTTTTTCAAAAATTCTACCTAAAAGATTATATGTGAACGAAATCCAGAAACTCTCTTGAGTTATTGTTCTGATTTTTTCAGATATTCGATAGTGTGCAGGGGACGGGAGTTCCCAAAGTGTTTTGGGAACAACCACACTTTTGTCTAACTTCTTCTTGAGTGTCAACTACACTCCCATCTTCTCTCACAATCGTCCTAATCGTGGGTCTGGGAGTTTCGGTCTTATATAGCCACGCCAGCAGCCTCCCTGTTTTATCCCCTCCCGCATGCTGTCTCTCTATATATTATTTATAGTTGAGGTTACATAGTCTTTCCCATTGCTCTGCAAATTTCTGCTGCAGTCTCAGTATCAGTTCCATGTCTGCGCCACCCTCCCTCAATAACTTTTCCAGTTGTTTTTCCGTTTCATGTATATCAGCTAAAATTCCGCCTTGTAGGCCTTTCGATTTAGCTATAGTTACTCCTCTCATCACCACCTTGAAGGCTTCCAATAGTGTGCTCGCTGAATCAACGCTACCTGTGTTGGTCTCAAAGTAGTTTACAATCTCCTCCCTTATATCTTCCCTGAAGACAGGATCCTTAAGCGCCTCTGCCCGAAGGCACCATGTTGGGATCCTTTCCCTCGGAGGGCAGTATTGCCACCCAACGGCCAGGGGCAAGTGGTCCAAAAGGACCCTCGCCTTATATTCTGCTAGGGTACACTCCATCACCACATCCGACGTGGCAAAGACATAGTCCAATCTCGTATGCAATTGCTGCAGGGCAGAGTAATGCGAGTATTGCCTATCTTGGGTGTGTCTTGTTCTCCACACATCCGCCAGACCAAACTCGTCCAGCAGAGTCTGCAGCGCTTTAGCCGCTGGGGCAGGTTTATCCATTTTCCCATCCGATCTATCTATCTATCCTGGGGTCCAGTACACAGTTAAAATCTCCTCCCCAGATCACCGCCCCCCCCCCCATGCATAAGCTTAGGTCATGGCACAGATTTCTGAAATATGCTGCCGTATTTTGGTTGGGGGCATATGTATTTACAATGCTTATCTCTCTGTTCTCCACTAAGCCCCTCAATTTGACCATCCTCCCACCCATTTCCACCACTTCCTGTAGCTGTTTAAATGGGACGTGCGGCGCCACCCAGATGAGTACTCCTCTAGCATAGGCAGAATATGCCGAGCCCACCACAACCCCATTCCATTTCTTCACCACCGTCTCCATCTTTTCTCGTGTCAGGTGTGTCTCTTACAACAGTGCTATATCTATTTTTTGTCTGGGCAAGTACAACATAACCTTGTTTCTTTTTAGATAACTATTAAGGCCCTTTCTGGTACAACCCGTACTCGCGGCTCAGCAGGGTTAGGCCGCACTATTGGCCGCCTTTCTACTAAATCTCGGGGGTAGGTAAGTGCGGTCCTGCCGCTCCTATTTGTTAAAGGTTGCTACACCCAATACTTCAATTTTCATTAGCATTTGACACACTATATTCCAGTCCCATAAAGTCACAAAGTTCAAGGGCTACGCCATATCTATCCAGCAATTCAAGGCGCTATATTCGGGTTCCCCACTCTCCCCCCTACACAGGGTACATGACATATTGTCTTCACTTATCGTGTTCCTGGGATTCCTGTTCCTCGTTCCGCGCCGGGCAGCCCTGTAAATCTAACCACAATTCCACATCCTCCGGAGAGTCAAAGAACAGCGCTCTGCCTTTGTGTAGGACTTTCAACTTGGCAGGGTACAACAACATGTACTTGATGTCTGCCACACGTAGTCTTCTCTTGACCGCAACATAACTATATCACTGCCTTTGTACCAACATAGTATAGTCGGGGTATGCCGTAACCCTGGAGGAGGCCCTCTCTATCGTGCCGCCCTTACGAAAGTACTCAAAAATCTTTTCCCTGTCTTTATAATTCAAGATTTTCACAATTATCGGCCTTGGTGGAGCTCCAGGCCGTGGTTTCCTCATGAGGGCTCGATGTGCCCGCTCTACCGTGAACCCCTGCGAGAGTTTGTCTGCTCCCACTGCTTGCAGGATCATGTTCGCCACGTAATCCGTGGGGTCCTGGCCTTCTTCTCCTTCTGGCAGGCCAACCACTCGGATGTTGTTTCCGTCTCGCCCGTCTTTCTGCCTCCTCCACCCTATTTTCGAGGTTGGCAACCTGCTGTTTGAGTACATGGACCTCCTTCGCATTGTTCGTGCTTACATCAGTGTTGATCTTTACTGCACTTAGCAATCCGCTAGTTCTTTCTGCTAGCGCTCTAACGTCCTGCCGCAGCAAGGTAACTTCAATCCCCACGCCATCTATTTTATTCTCCAGGGCTGTCCGCAGTTCCGCCATCGCCGTGCCCCACTTTACACTTAAGTCCATTATAGCCGCTAGGACTTGTTGATTTTCTCCTTCAGGGGGGTCATCCCCCAATGCCTCTCCCGTCTTTTGCGCTGGGGTTGAAGGGGCCCGCTGCGCCTTCGCATAGGTGTCCATAGTAGGTTGCTTACCCTTAAACCTCGGCCCTTTCACAGACATACTGCCGTCTCGCTGTGTCTAATATCATCTCGCCTGTGACACTGATTTCACCACTTCAAGTCAGTGTTTTGGTGGCCTCGGTGGGCCACCCTGCTAGGCGGCACGCAGGCTCGATCTGGGAGTGGGCCTTGTCTCCCCACATGTCTCCCCTTTGCCTCGTTCTTAGTGGCGCACTTCCAGGGCCTGTGCTCCCAGTGTTGTAGGTTGCTTGCTCTTGACCCTGAATCTTTTAACTGACATTGTGCCAACTGTCCCACACGTCTGGTTCTAGCCCTTCAGCGTTCTCGCGCCTCCACCAATTCTATTAGGCGCTGGGACATCTCCTTCAGAGCAGTACGGTGTGTGATGGCCTCTGGGATTGTGTTTCGAATCCTCTCTCGTATTCACTGCTTGTGCCAAAGTTCTCATACATTGACCATTATGCCTGCCAACATATCCCGCCACATCTAGTGTCGCCTGGGCCCCTCAGCGCAGTTTTGCTTGCCCTGTCTGTAGTTATTTCGCAGTCACGCGACCATTCACATCTGGGGCACAACACCGCCACCTCTAGCTGCCACCTAACGTGCCCACAGTGTCTGTTGTGCTGCCTGCCGCCACTCCAGATACCACCGGCGTTAAGGCACTCAGGTGTGTAAGCCTGTAATATTGCTCCAGTGGGGAACGCACAGGGACAGGGCCAGGTCCCTGCACAAGTATGAATATGCAATCCTTTCAGTCGCAATTTCGGCACTATTTCGCCGTGTCTGCTGTTGTCACTGCCGATCCTTTGTCCTCCGCCATCTTGTTTCCATGTATGTGCTTGGCAGTGTGTCTGTCCTCCTCCCAGCCTTTCACGAACACACCATGCTTTCACACTGGGGAGCAGGGCTCCCAGCTGCACGTTTTCACACACTGTTTGTAGGGTCCTTCGTCCGTTTGCTTAGCCTAGCCTTCTTTTTCATACGAGCCGCGCTGACACCATCCCTCAGCGCGGCTCTCCTGCCGATGCTCTTTCAGGATCGGGACTGTTTTATGCTACAAAGTGTCCCGTATTCCAGCCCTCCTGGTTGGTCCCTTGTGTGAACCTAAAGTCCCTTGTGCGCATCCTTACCGGCCGGTTTATGGTTGGAACGCCCGGATGCCTCTTCCGCACAATATTTTGTTGCCTGCGGGGGCAGCACCTTTGATTTATGTGGATACGTCGGTGGAGGGGCCTGTGTGGCACCCTTTCCCGTTACGTCCCTGGATTTGTCCACCTCATGAGAGGCCTCCTCAGGTTCCGAAACAGTCTCCGGAGGACGCCTTTTTCAGTAAATTTCAAGCGCTTATGCGCAGCGACCCCATGAGGGAATATTTCAAAGGGCTTTTCAAGGAGATATGTCCACCTACGCCTCCGGCTCCACCCGTTCCTCCGGTGGTTCCGCCGGCACCTCCCTTGCCCGTGGTGCCTCCCCCGGCTCTTCCGTCTTTGCCTCCATTGTCCCCAGTGGACAAGGCAGTGCCAGACACGGCTCAGCAGGATGCTGACCTGTCAGATGATCCTCAAGGCGATCAGGACAACGAGGACCTTCCCCGCTCTATTAGCGCCTTTCCTGACCAGGTACTGGACATGAGTTTCTTAGATGTTCTGGTGCCCGAGGCAACAGCTCTGCAGGAGGGCGTGCTTTCTGGGTCGTTCACTTTGTCTCCCTTGGAGCGCACCGGCCCGTTTACTGCAGAAGGACGTTCTGGCCGAGGTCCGAAGAGTATGGGAAAAGCCACACACAGGACTTTTTGTCAATAAGAAGATTGACGCGAGGTACAGGCTACATTCCTCGGAAGAGGTGGCCCTGTCTTCTTGTCCACCTCCCTCCTCCACAGTGGTGGCTGCGGCTACGTTGCAATCCAGACCTGCAGCATCCTCTTCCACGACGGCTACTCAAGTCTTGGGTAAGGAGGAAAGGCTCCTTGACTCCCTAGAGAAGAAAATCTTTGCCAACTCAGCCTTGCTGAGAAGTTGGAAGATTTCAAAGGAGGCCTTTCCGACGCCAGGGTCTTGGCCCAGGAAATCCTGGAGGCTGCAGCTCATCAGGTAGACACCTCGGCTCGGGGCCTGATGCTGGGGGTTGATACCTCACGGCAGGCATGGCTGCATGCCACTAAATTTTCTAAGGAAGTGCAAGACAAGGTGTTGGACCTTCCATTTGATGGTAAGGAGCTTTTTCATTCTACTACAGATGTAGAGCTCACCAGGACCAAGGATAGCACTCAGACGGCTAAATCATTGTCTGTTCTGGTCAAAGCTCCTTTCAAATCCCAGAGACCGTTTTCTCAAAGTCGACCCTCAACTGGTTTTAGGGGCTTCCTCGACCGCAAATCTCGCAGAGTGGATACTCCTGCGGGGAATAACCGCCGTAGACAACAGCGCACGCGGTTTCTCTCCCGCTCCTCAGCCTCCTCATCAGGTTCAGGTGGCACCACCACCGAAAAGCCGGCCAAATGAGGGTTTTCCACGCTCGCACGAGACCCCGGTGGGAGGACGCATTGCGTCTCATTGGGAGGCGTGGCAGACCATCACAGAAGACAGATGGGTCTTGTCAGTCGCTCGAGCGGGCTCCCGCTTACCTTTACCCCCTACCCCACCCCTCATCCCTCCTTTTCAGCTGTCGGGCTCACCCTCCCTCAAGGCCGAAGTTCAGAAACTTCTTGACCTCAGAGCTGTGGAACCCGTTCCCCTTGGGGAGCGAGGGGAGGGCTTCTACTCCCGACTGTTTACGGTGCCCAAACCCAACCAGGCTGGCCTGCGCACCATCCTAGACCTTTCCCAGTTCAATCTTTTCCTACCCCAAGAGAAATTCAAGATGATCACGCCCAGCCAGATACGCTCCTCCTTACAGATGGGCGATTGACTCAGCGTTGTGAATCTTCAGGACCCGTACATGCATATCCTGATTTGGAATCCCCACAGGAGGTACCTTTGCATCTCTTTGGGAGATGAGCACTTCCAGTTTCGGGTGCTTCCTTTTGGCCACAGCTCGGCGCTGCGTGTCTTCACGAAGATGAGGTCGGTGATTGCGGCCTATCTTCGTCTCCAGGGTATCCATGTGTATCCATATTTGGACGCTTGGCTCTTACGCAGCCCTTGTCCGCTGGCGGCAGCGGGCTATCTCCAGTCTCTCCTTCAGCTCCTGTTCCATCTTGGGCTGTCGGTGAACTGGCGGAAATCCTCCATGACGGTCTCACAGGACCTGATTTTCCTGGGTTTTCGCTGGAACACGATCGAATGCAGAGTGTATCTGATCGCGGACAGAATGGGGATCTGTTAGCCATGTGTCAGATGTTTGCGCAGTCAGAGAGCATGTCGGCCTGGTGGTTCCAGAGGCTTCTGAGCCTCATGGCCTCGTGTGTACTGGCTCTTCCTCTTGCTCGTCTCAAAATGAGATGGACCCAGATGGCTCTTCGGAGTTCATGGCGTCAGGCAGTGGATTCGGATTCCAAGCAGATAATGATTCTGGATTCCATGAGAGTGGACCTGGGATGGTGGTCATCTCTCAGCAACCTGTCTGGGAGCGTGGGTTTTCAGGACCCGTTCCCCAGGGTGACGATCACGACGGACTTCTCCCTTCTGGGGTGGGATGCGACGTTAGAACTTCTTCAGGTCTCGGACCTCTGGTCGCCGCAGGACAAGCTCCTGCACATAAATCATCTGGAGCTTCTGGCGATCTTCCTAGCGCTCAGGGCGTTCAGACCGCTCATTGTCAACAAGGTGGTCCGCATAAGAACGGACAATGTGGTGTCAATGTATTACATCAACAAGCAAGGGGGAACAAAGTCTTCCCCCCTCGTGGACCTGTCTATCCAGATTTGGGAGTGGGCCGTGTTTCATGGTCTGGCTGCTTGCAGTGCACATCCCGGGCCAGCTGAATGTCAGCTACGAGTGGGAATTGAAGGCGGAGGTCCTCTCATGGATTTTCTTGCGTTGGGGCACACCGGAGGTGGACCTCTTCGCTACGGCAGTGAACAAGAAGCTTCCTCAGTATGCCTCCTGAGGGGGGCTGGGAGCCTCCTCTTTGGGGGATGCTCTCGAGATTCCATGGCACACAACATGAGAGCTCACGCCTTCCCGTCTCTGCCTCTACTTCACCGTGCAATTTGGATGTTGAAGAACTCGGTGAACTCTTTCCTTCATCTCATAGCTCCGTGGTGGCCGGCCAGGTTTTGGTTCTCAGAACTTCAACACCTGTCGGTGTATCCGCCGATCAGGTTACCAGTAACTCCCGATCTTCTTCACCAAGGGGAACAGCAGATGTGGCACCCCTACCCACAATCGCTCAGCTTGGCGGCATGGTGCCTGAGTTCAAGTCTTTCGAGCATCTGAATTGGTCTACGGATAACATGCGCATTATCCAGGCAGCCAGAAAACCCTCAACCAGATCTCAGTACAAGAGTAAATGGCTCAGGTTCTGTCATTGGTGTTTGGAGAAGAAGTTGGATCCAAGGGTGGCCACGATTGACACGGTGCTGTCCTTCGTGTCCTCCCTAGCAGAGTCAGGGGTTCATGTTCTGTCATGCAGAACTTAGATTTCAGCGGTTTCCACTTATCTTTCTACAGACCAGTGCTCTTATTCTCCGAGTAAGCCAGTGGTTCAGGGTTGACACGCCTCTACCCTCCGGTTCGTAGTCCGCACCCGCAGTGGGACCTAAATGTAGTCCTGACGGCGCTGTGCCATAAACCCTTTGAACCAATGGCTACAGTGGACCTCAAGTACTTGTCTTGGAAAGTGTCCTTTTTGGTCGCTGTTACGTCAGCAAGGAGAGTGAGTGAGCTCCAGGCATTGTCGGTGGAGCATCCTTTCTTGGTCTTTCACAAGGACAAGGTAGTCCTTCGGACAAACCCGGCCTTTCTACAGAAGGTAGTGACCGAATTCCATCTGAATCAGTCGATCTCCCTGCCTCTGAGGCTGAGAGGGTTCTACACTGTCTTGATGTCCGAAGAGCTCCAAGTTCTACCTGGACAGGACTTCCGAGCTTAGGAGTTCTTCTCAACTTTTTGTGACCTTCGGTAACCCTCAGGGCAGGCAGGCATCTAAGGCAACTATTTCTACGTGGATCGCTGCCTGCATCACGGAGTCTTTCACCATCCAAGGGCTGAAACCTCCTAAGGGTATTATTGCACACCTGGTGCGGGGTAAGGCAGCCGCGGTTGCTTTTCAGAAATATGTCCCCTGGGAGTCCATTGCTAGGGCAGCTACTTGGGCCTCCCCATCTGCTTTCTGTAAGCATTATTGTCTCGACATGAGCTCAAGAGCCGACGCTCAGTTTGGTCAGGCTGTACTGAAGAATGTGTTTCAGTAAGGGGTATTTCCACCCACCCATAGTTCCTGTAAGGAGTGCTTGGGAATCTCCCGTAAGTATGGAGGAAAGGGGACGGGACGGAGGAGTATTACCAGGTTACTCACCGTAGTGACCACCTTACTCCTAGTCCATAGTCCCCTTTCCTCCATACGCCTGCCCGCCGTCCCCTCTAAAAGGTTCCTCTGTTATTGCTAATGGGTCTTTGACCCGGCGATAGAAAAGGACTGATGGGCGATGCGCCGGAGCGAATCCAAGGTGGGCTGGGTTACGGCCGCGTGCCGGACCCCGCGCAAGAAAGAGGAAGGACACATTTTTGGAAAAATGTGGATGCTTTTTACAAAGTGCTCTGGTCCCGTTCCACAGGACGGAGAGATGTCCTATAAGTATGGAGGAAAGGGGCCTATGGGCTAGGAGTAAGGTGGTCACTACGGTTAGTAACCTGGTAATTTTCCGCCGTCAAAACCTGTTAGTGAAGAAATAAAAATATGTATACGAGAAGTGCTTAGATGGATTATGGATGCTAGCATTCCTACAATGGAGGTGCATGATACGTTTCATCAGTATACGATAGAGATGCAAAGGAAGGTGATGGTTGAGTATTTGCAAGATAAATGTGTTGAGAAAAATTATTGTTGTCCCCCTGAATTAATGACAATATAGAAGAGAGCGTTTTTACCTGAAACTGGAAAGACTGCCCTTTCCCTTGATTTAGCTATAGTGCTTAATAAGAGAGAAAGAAGGAAGGGCCAGTGCAATATTTCCCATGAGAGAAGTCCCTCCACTTTTGTGCCGAGAGTTGATGGAGCTCCAGCGCAGGTAACAGAAGCACATTATACAGCACAATATGTACATGTCCCTTTTTCTAGACAAGAGGTGAATAATATAAAACAATTCCTGATTGAGTCCTATTTGAAGTCGTCCATTTTTACAATGAGCGATATTGACCTATTATTTCCTGTAATTCTCCCAGTAGATATATGGAAGTAAATTAGGAATGTAGATAATGACACTTTGGGTGATACCTGGGAACATTTGATAAGAGGATACGGAGCGAAAAGGCTATCGAGAAGCCATCGTCAAATCGGTTAGCATTACCGGCGCAAATAGTACAGAAGAACAAGTTACTTAGCAACTGTAACGTTCTTTCGATTGGATGTTCCGCCCACGTATTCCTCATCTTAGATATATCCTTACCTTCAACTTTGCTGCTTCGGAAATGTTTTCTCTCTCCACCAGAGGCGGCGGCGGCGATGTCTCTCGACGGCATCCGTCGAGTGTTGACGTCATCCGTAGTATAAATGCCTC
The DNA here is from genome assembly GCF_040938575.1 of Ambystoma mexicanum. NCBI lineage: Eukaryota > Metazoa > Chordata > Amphibia > Caudata > Ambystomatidae > Ambystoma > Ambystoma mexicanum. The sequence continues at coordinate 530,342,040 of NC_090932.1, forward strand.
GAGCGTGCCCGTTGGCCTCAATTCTTTTTTTTTCGTATCAGAGCCCATGTATTATAAACAAAGGCGTGCCTCTTATTGACCCAAACCTTGAAAGAATTTAGAGTGTAAACCACGTAAACTGTACTGTGGGGTAGGATGGGAGGGTCGATGAGGAATACGTGGGAGGAACATCCAATCGAAAGAAAGTTACAGTTGATAAGTAACTTGTTCTTCGAATGGATTGTGTCCTCCCACGTATTCCTCATCTTAGATAGACTCCCAAAGCAGTTTTGTATTGGAGGCTGGAATACAGATGCCTTTTAGTCATGTACCGAATGTAGTACAGATTTGGCAAATAAACCTCCTTGACATGTAGTTGAGTCCAAAGCATAATGTTTGATGAAAGTATGCATGGATGACCATGTGGATGCTGCACACATATCCTGCACAGGGACACCCCTTTTAAGTGCTGTTGCTATGCCCCTAGTTGAATGGGTTCTTAAACCCTCAGGGGGATCTTTTCCAGCTAGCCTATAACACTCTGTTATGGCTAAAATTATCCATCTTGATAATGTTTGTTTGGTTACGGCTAGTCCCAATTTACGGCCAGTGTATCCCACAAATAGTTGATCACACTGACGTATCTTTGACAATCTTGAGATGTAAAAGCTTAGAGCCCTTCTGGGATCTAGCCTATGCAGTCTTTCCTCTTCCTTACATGTGTGAGGAGGAGGGTAGAATGCAGGTAGAATTATTTTCTGTGACAGATGAAAGTCTGAAACTATTTTTGGCAGAAAAGATGGTTTAACTCGAAGGACAACTTTATCTTTATGAAAGATGGTGTGAGGAGGACCACTCGAAAGTGCCTGCAACTCACTTACTCTGCGGGCTGATGTCAATGCAATTATAAGTAAAGTTTTTAATGTAAGAAGCCTTAACGGACAAGAATGTAAAGGCTCAAAGGGTGCACATGTCAGAAATGTAAGTACCAAATTTAAATCCCACACAGGAACTTGAAAAGGTATTGGTGGAAAAACATTGTTTAAACCTTTTAGAAATTGTATTATTAAGGGTATCTTAAAATAAGATCTTTCTTCTTATGAGCGCTTGAAGATAGATAGCGCTGCTACATATCCTTTTATTGTCTTAACCTGGAGCCCCAGATTAGCTAAATGTAATAGAAAAGATAATACCATTGGAATGTCACATTCAAAAGGATCCACATTCTTATCCTTGCACCAGTTACTGAATTTATTCCAACGACACCGGTACAAAGATTTTGTTGCTGGCCTTCTGGCCGAGAGCAACACCTCCATAACATCATCCAGAAGGTCCCAATCCTTGTATCTCAACCTCTCAGAAGCCATGCGTGAAGGTTGAGTATGTTGACCTCTGGATGAAGAACGTGACCTCCCTCTTGCGAGAGAAGATCCTCTCTTTTTGGAAGACGTATTGGAGGGCAGATGGACATGTCGAGGAGGTCCGGGTACCACGGTCTCCTGGCCCAATCCGGGGCAATTAGGATCATGGTTTTCCTGAACTTTCTCAACCTCCTGATTACCTGAGGGATCACAGGGACTTGAGGGAACGCATGTAGAAGAGGAAATTCCCACTCTACTACAAATGCGTCTCCTAGAGCTCCGCTCGGGGGAAATTCCCTTGAGCAGTACAGTTTGCACTTCCTGTTGACAATGGTCGCGAACAGATACACTTGAGGGGTTCCCCAAAGGGCAAAGGTCTCCATAAGGACTTCCTGAGCCATCTCCCACTCGAGAGACTGCTCTGCCTGCTCAGAGCGTCCGCCGCTGCGTTTTGCCCTCCTGCTAGGTGAATGGCAGATAGAGAGATCCCTTCTTGTATTACCCAGTAGCCTACTCCTCCTCTCTTGTTGAGGTAGTACATGGCCACTGTGTTGTCCGTCATGATCAGGACATTCTTTCCCCGTACAGAGGGCAGGAAGGCCTTCAGAGCTAGTCTGATCGCCCTCAGCTCCAATAGGTGGATATGTAGTCTGGACTCCGATGGAGACCAACGACCGCTGATTGTCAGATCGTTGGTGTGGGCTCTCCACCCCGTGAGTGAGGCGTCTGTCACTACAGTGATCTCCGGCCATGGCTGCCAAAAAGATTGTCCCTTGAGGATGTGTTCTTTGCAAGCCCACCATTGTAGGTCCTGAGCTACTCTGGTTGGAACTTGTAAAAGATCTGTCATTTCCCCTGAAAATTGGGACATTGAGTCCTGAGGGCCCATTGAAGGGATCTCATCCTCAATCTGGCCTCTGGCACCAGAAAAATGCAGGATGCCATGAGGCCGAGCAACCTGAGAAAATCGAAGGCCGGTAGATACTGGGCATTCTGGAATTTTGTCACCATCTGCAGAATGTGGTGAGCTCTCTCTTCGGGAGGCGAGGCTTTGCCCGAACGAGTATCCAAAACTGCTCCTATAAACTGGAGCTTCTGTGATGGTATCATGTTTGACTTTTTTAAATTCAGAGAGAACCCTAGTTTGTGAAGGAAGTGGCAAGTCTTGGGTAGATGATCCTCGACTTGTCGGGAGTACGTGCCCTGATCATCCAATCGTCCAAATAGGGGTAGACATGAATCCCCCCTCTTCTGAGACTCGCTGCCACTACCGCCATCAACTTGGTGAAAACTCTTGGAGCAGAGGTCAACCCGAAAGGCAGAACTCGAAACTGATAGTGAGAGTTGCCAATCGCGAACCTCAGGTACTTTCTGTGCTTGAGATGGATTGGCACATGAAAGTAAGCATCCTGAAGGTTCAATGATACCAACCAGTCTTGAAGTTGGAGAGCCTGAAAGATCTGAGAAAGAGTGACCATCTTGAACTCGTCCTTCCTGAGGAACTTGTTCAAATTTCTCAAGTCCAAGATGGGTCTCAATCCTCAGTCCTTCTTTGGAATGAGGAAATATGGGGAATACCAACCCTTGTTCCTTTCCGCTACAAGTACATGTTCTATTGCACATTTTTGTAGCAGAGTTAAAACTTCCTGCAACAGGAGCGGGTCTGGATTTTTTGTAGAGTTGTATTCCGGTGGGTGATTCTGAGGTTTCTTTAGAAAGGGAATGCAGTAACCTTGGGATACTGTTTCCTGTGCCCAAGCATCTGAAATAATGCCTCGCCATTCTTTCAGATGCTGTGAGATCCTGCCTCCCACTGGGGTCTTGTGAGTCAAAACCTCAGAGTGGTTTTGCGGCAGCTCCAGCAGTGGCTGAAGGGACATAAGCTGCTGCTAGGGAAGATCTAACGCCTCTTCCTCGCCCCCAAGGACATTTTCTTTGCCCTCTTTGATTGGCCTGTCCTCTTCCTCTCCCAAATGAGGAGTAAAAACGAAAGGGACGACCCCTCCAGGAAGATGAGCCTGTGTAGGGGCGTTGTTGAGGTTGTCGTATAGCGGCACTAAGTGGCTTTGCCGCTGCCTTGGAGGTCTGCAGCTTCTCCAAACTTTCATCCGCCTTGCTGCCAAACAACCTCGAGCCATCAAATGGCATGTTAAGGAGTCTATATTGAACATCTGGTGCGAAACCTGACTTCCTTAGCCACGCAAATCTGCGTAGCACTGCGCTAGACGCCATGAACCTGCTGATACTGTCAGCAGTGTCCAAACCTGCTTGAAGGCATTCTCCCGAAGCCTCCTTACCATCCTTAATTATGGATAGGAAACCATCACGTTCCTCTCCTTCTGGGATGTGTTGAGCTGCCGCTGACATGCAGTCCCACAGAGAATAATTAAATCTAGCCAATGTACAAGATACATTGGTAGACTTTAGAGCCATGCTCCCTGATGTAAAGACCTTTTTCGACCAAGTATCTATTTTCTTGTCATCCCCATCAGGGGGAATAGTAGGGTATGCAGCATTTTTTGTTGATGTGGCCACCTGAACTACCAAGCTCTCAGGAGAAGGATGTTTGCTCAAGTACTCTGGGTCAGAGTTACAAGGTCTGTATTTTGCCACATATTTTTTATTCACTGCTGGACTAGATTCCGGTCTTTCCCAAGCAGCATTTACTCTCCTTTGCAGGGCAATATGAAAGGGAAGTATGGGCTCTGGTTGAGGTCCTCCTGACAAAATATCTGTCATATCATCATCCTGGTATACAGGTTCATTACTACCCCATCCCATAAACTCTGTTACTCTATTCATGAGTTTTCTGTAACCCAGATCAGCATGTTCTGCTGGATCTGGTCTCTCAAATTCATATTTAGGAGAGGTGTCTATTCCACTTGCAGACTGTAAACATTTGTACAAATCCTGCATTTCTGATTGAGGATTGATTAACTCCTCTGGGACATCTCTTGTCCTCAGGTTCATCTTGTCCATATTCTTCATTTTCTGATGACATTTCCCCATATACAGAAGACATAGTGGAAAAAGTCGTCTGTTTTCAGGGTGAAATACCTTCTCAGGAATATGTTTCAACCCTATATTTGGTGTCGACGTCGACAGAAACGTTGATGGCGTCGAAGTCGTAGCCGTTACCGTCGAAGTTGTCGAAGGCACTATAAATGGTGTCGAAGGAATCTTCGAGGCAGTCAACGTTGTCGAAGGAATCTTCGAAACACTCGACGCCATCGAAGAAGTCTCCGAGGTCGTCGATAAAACACTCGATGTGCCTTTTTTCTGTTGGGTTGTCAACCCTTTATACTCGATAGCCTTCGACAGAGGCTTCGAAGATGTTTTTGTCGAAGTCTTTAATGACTTATCGACTTCGAAAGTCTTTAGAGTGTCTTTTTAGGTGTCTGGGACGAGTCCCTAGAAGGCACCCTCGACAATTTTTTGTCGGACTTTCTAGTTTTAGACCTTCCCCTGTCACTTTTGTGAGTAGAGGCATGACCTTTAACAGACATTTTTGAGGGGGTCTGGGCCGCGTTCTCAACATTTTTTATCATAGACTCTCTAAATGCTTCCCACTTTTTAGGGGAGTCGTGTTTAGTTGGACAAGTAATAACTTCCTCTGAAGTTGAGGAAGAAGAGGAAGAGGGAGATCGGTGTTCCCTTTTTTGCTTTCTTAGACGAAGAAGAAGAGGACTTCCTTGATCTACTCCTCGATCATGATTTTTTATGGTGTTTCGCCAAAGATTCAGCCGAAGAAAACTTCGAGGATTCCTCCCCCACCGCCAATTTACCTCGTCTTTCTTTCAGGCCTTATGGGTCATGGATTGGCACGAACCGCAGTCGTTGATCCTATGATCGGACCCGAGACACCAGAGGCAGTTACAGTGAGGGTCGGTTATCGTCATCTTCCTTCCACACTTTAGACACTTCTTAAACCCGGTTTTCGGAGTTGATGGATTCGAGGAAGACTACATTATTCAATTAACTGAAGCACCGTTTTTATACAACCGAAGCGAAGCTAACGGAAAAACGGAACTAAGGCCAACAGGCGCGCTCGAGGCATTTATACTACGGATGACGTCGACACTCGACGGATGCCGTCGAGGGACATCGACGCCGCCGCCTCGAATGGAGCGCCCTCTGGTGGAGAGAGAAAACATTTCTGAAGCAGCAAAGCTGAAGGTAAGGATATATCTAAGACAGGGGCGTGGCTTGGACGGCCATGTAAGGGGTCGCACTCTGGAGGAGCTCCGCTTATCCTGTTTTGATCCTGACGGAGGGGTACGTCCACGGGGGCCGGCCGACGCTGGAAATCGGTGTCCAGGTGTGGGAATGCCACCACCACACCCGGTGAAAGTTTGTGATGTCTGGGAGACCCAGGAACCGAAATAAATGCGATTGACTGGGACGAGCCCTGAGCAGGCGGACAAGACAAAATGGCGGCGACACGCTGCGAACACCGAGGATCGTGAAGTCAGTGTCGCGATCACGAGTGCAGGACCCATGGGTCCCTTTGCTTGGGGACTAGTACACGTGAGCGCCGCCTAGGACGCACGGTGGCCCAGCGAGCTGGGGGGCCGAACGGATGTAGCTGTGACGACGGGACCGTGGGCCCGGTGGTTGGGGTGCTCCGGGCGTGTTGGATGCCCCATGGTGTGGTGGGCCAGGCTTTGAGCATTGAGTGGCGGGACGGGCCCCCGCCCGACTCATACAACAACATGACCACGAGAGGTGTGAAACCCAAGGCCAAACAGCCCACGATGGAGGCTTACGCCAAGTCCCCCTCAGGGGCGGAAGGAGGCAAGAACAAAGAGACCCCCGTGACGGCCGCGGAGTCACCGGGCACGATACAGGAGGTGCTGGCGGCGATTGCGGACTTAAAAGTGTCATGGGAGACTAAGTTGGGCCTCGCCATGAAAGAGCTACAGGAAGGCTTAAACCTTAAGATCGGTGCCGTCCAGGAGGAGGTGAATCTGCTTAGACTGGATGTGAGGGCAATCTCGGAGCGCACGGGGACCATCGAGAAGGAGACGGCCACGAACACGGCAGACTGCGCTGCTCATAAAAAGGAACTACACGCCCTTGTGCAACGGGTGGGCAACCTGGAGGACAGAGCGGAGCAGGCGGAGGGACGTGCCAGGCGCAACAATATTCGCATCGTGGGCCTACCCGAAGGAACGGAAGGGCCAGACCCCACAGAATTTGTGAAATCCATGTTTTTGCAGGAGATTACCGGCGGGGTACTGACCCAGGGGTTTGCAGTCGAGAGGGCGCATAGGGCCGTAACCAGGAGGCCGCCTCCTGGGGCCCCCCCGCGGCTGGTTATCGCGAAAATTCTGAACTACCGAGATCGCAAAAAGATTCTTGAATTCTTTCGAAAAGGGGGAACGATTGACAGAGGATCGGCCAAGATCACGGTCTACCCTGACTACACGCTACAAGTACAGCGGAGTCGGATGCACTTCGGGGCGGTGAAAAGGAGACTTCGTGAAGCTGGCCATCGCTACATGCTACTCTACCCGGCCAAATTGAAAGTTTTCTACAGAAGCAGATCCCTGTTCTTTGAAACACCGACTGAAGCGATGGACTGGCTAGACGCGCTGGGCAGTCCTCAAGAACCGGGCATCCAGGCAGAGACTACGGAAGATATGTAGCTTACGGCTGGGTCCCCTAGGGCAATGGGGCCGAGACATTGGGACTTGAATATAGTCATTTATACGGTATATGAAGCGTATGATGTGGTGCTGACTGGCTGGCCGATTGGGCGTGCCTACCCGCGGTTACTTGGTTGGGAGCTCCAAGAGGCTTCCTTTGTCCCCAGTAGTAACATATCTAGTTAGTTAGGTCGCTGTTAGATCGGCGACGCCCCTCGGGGTCCTACTCCTTGAATACGGGATAAGACCAGACGCGGGTGGGCCTGAGATCCAGGGATGGAGCTGGGCTTTTGTTGGGAAGGGAGGGGTTGTTTGCTGTGGTGTGTAGTTGGGAAACAGGGAGGGGGGACGGGGATCAAGGGCGGAACAGCCGGCGGAGTGTTAGACTAAGGGGGTATTGTGGGGAGGGCGGGGCTGAATACAGACCAAACTGATGGCATCGGATAGTCTTCGCATAGCTACCTGGAATGTCCGAGGCCTCAATAGTTACCTCAAGCGGAACAAGGTAATGCTATACCTGAAGAGGATGCGGATAGATATAGCCCTGCTACAAGAGACCCACCTCACTAGGGAGAAATTAGAGGTGGTCAAGAGGAAGTGGAAGGGCAAGGTGGTGGGTGCCAAGTACTCGGCGTATGCTAGAGGGGTCATCACCTGGGTGGCGCCGCACGTGCCGTTCCGGGTGCTTGACTCGATAGTGGACCCGGAGGGTAGAATGGTGGCGATAACAGGACTCCTGGAGAACAGGAAAGTACACATCCTCAACCTGTATGCCCCCAATCATGATACTGCAGCCTACTTTAGATCCCTCTATGGCAAACTTGGCCCCTTGGTAGGGGGTGCGATGGTGTGGGGTGGGGACTTCAATTGCGTCTTAGATCCCAAAATCGACCGGTCCGCTGATACCAAAGGGAAAATGTCGCCGGCGGCCAAGGCGCTCGGGACATTGCTGGGAGACCTGGGACTGGTAGATGTGTGGAGGAAACTCCACCCCACAGATAGGCAGTATTCGCACTATGCAGCGCCATACGATTCATATACGAGATTGGATTATGTGTTTGGAACTGCCGAGATAGCGGGCGAAATAGTGGGGGCGGAATACAAGGCCCGAGTATTGTCTGACCATTCGCCCCTGGTGGTAGAGTGGCGACACCAACCCCCTAGGCCTCGGGTCCCCACATGGAGGCTCCGGTCGGAGGCACTGCAGGATGAGGGATTCCGGGAAGACCTGAGGGTTGCCATCGGGGAATATTTTGAGATAAACATGGGTAGCGTGCGCTCTGCGGGAACTCTGTGGGAGGCCTTTAAGGTAGTGTTGCGCGGAGTGGCCATCTCTAAATCCAAGGGACTTCAAGGGGGTATCGGGAGGGAGCTTCAGGACACCGAAAGGGAACTGGAGAGCCTGGCTCGTCTCGAGAACGCCACTCAGGAAGACAAGACTAGGATGAGGGACCTTCAGGTGGCGTGCAGCGCTCTTTGGGATCGACTATGTAGATTGAACCATAGGAAATACACCGAGCGGCTGCACGCGGGGGGCGACAAGCCAGGCAGACTGCTGGCCTGGCTGTACAAGAGCGAGTCCCCCCGAGAGGTTATTCATGAGATCCGTGGTGAAGACGGTTGTCTTCGCAGCACTCAGGATGGGGTGAACGAGGAATTCCTCAGGTTCTACAAACGTTTGTATGAGGACACTGGGGATGACAGGAGCCAGGACATCCTAAACACACTGGAAGACATCGGCTTGCCCACCCTAGACGACCTGGAGCGGGAGGAACTGGACGCCCCTATCTCTTCGGATGAGCTGGAGGTGGTGATCCGGGGCCTCCCCACGTGTAAGGCACCTGGAGCGGATGGACTGCCTAGTGAGTTTTACAAGGTGCACGTGCAGGAGCTACTACAGCCACTGCTGGCCTTGTTTAACGAGGCATACGAACAGGGAGAACTCCCGCTGTCTCTCCGTGAGGCCATGATTGTCCCATTACTGAAACCAGGCAAGCCGGCTGTTGAGTGTGGATCTTATAGACCTCTGTCCATGCTAAACCAGGACAGCAAAATACTCACGGCGGTGCTGGCCAACAGGTTGAAGAAGGTGATTGGTAAGCTGATCCACCCGGATCAAACGGGATATGTCCCTGGCAGGAATATCAGCGATAACCATAGGAGGCTGCACCATGTTATCGACCATACTAAGGATGACACGGGCGAGATGGCGGTAGTGTCGCTGGATGCGGTCAAGGCCTTTGATTCAGTGAGATGGCCTTGGCTGAAAGCGGCTCTGCAGGGATACAGCGTGGGCCCTGGGTATATCAGATGGGTCCAGTTGTTATATAGCAGCCCGGTGGCAAGGGTCAAGACTGGGGCCACAGTCTCGGATGCCTGGCAACTCAGCAGGGGGGACCAGGCAGGGATGCCCTTGGTCACCCATGTTATATATACTCGCGCTGGAGCCGCTGGCGATATGCCTGCGGCAACAATACGGAGAGGTGGGCATTAATACCGCCAGCAGCAGCCACTTAATATCTCTCTATGCGGACGATATGCTGCTTTACTTACGCTACCCGGAGGAGAACCTGCAGTACTTACTGGAAGTACTGGATCATTATGCTGTCCTCTCGGGCATATCAGTGAACCCCAGGAAATCTAGCCTGTTCCCTCTGGGCGGGTACAGGGACGTCCCGCTGGAGAGGCTGCCGGTGTTGCCAATACCATGGGGGACCAACACGTTTAGGTACCTAGGGGTAAATATTTACCACCGGATTGAAGCGGTACACAAGCATAACACAGAGAGAGTCATAGAGGGGGTCAGGAATAGCATGACATTCTGGTCCAGATTGCCCCTGTCCATGATGGGGAGGGCGGCTTTGCTGAAAATGGTGGTCCTTCCCAGACTCCTGCACTTCTTCGTGAACGTCCCGCATTTGATCCCCAAGAGCCTATTTGTACGACTTCATAGTATGTGTAGGGGCTTCGTGTGGGGTAACTCCAGAAATAGGGTGGCCCTGTGGAAGCTCCAGAACCCGTACGAGAAGGGGGGTATAGGCTTGCCCAACTTCGAACTATATTATCTGGCGGGGCAGCTGTTGTATGTGGCCAGGTGATTGTCTGATGAAGATTCGGCGGAATCTAGGTTGCTGCGGGAGGATGCGGCCCCATACTTCCTGAGAGAGGTGGTGTGGCTACAAAGGAATAAACTGACGGGAAGAGGGCGGCTATTGAGGTTGGGATGGGAGGTCTGGCACAGAACGTGGAAACTGATGGGGGAGCCAGAACCGCTATCTTGGCAGGTCCCGCTGGTGGCCCTGTGCGAAAACGACTCCCAACTGTTTCAGTCTGTCCGTAGGCACTGGGAGCCGGTGGGCCTGGCCACGCTCGGGGACATATGGCGGGAGGGGGAGGCGTTGGACTTCCAAAAGTTGCAGGATGAGACGGGGGTGCACAGAGGCCAGTACATCACCTATGCCAGGCTAGTGCAACGAGTAAGAGAGAGATGGCCGGTGACGGCACTGGCAGATGATCCCGATGCCACCCTTGAAACTATGTGTGATGTCTCGGAGGGCGGGCATGAAATATCACGGATATACGAACTCCTCAGAACGAAGGCTGGGAAAGAGTTGCCCCAACTGAGGCATGAATGGGAGGAGGAGCTGGGTGGATTCATGACGGAGGGTCAGTGGAAGAGGGTCCTGGGGTATCATAAAAAGGTGTCCCGAAATGCACAGCTCCAACAACTCCAGTTCTACATTACTCACAGGGCCTACCTGACTCCCCAGAAGATCGCACGGTTCGGAGGCTCGATCACTCAAAAATGCCCCAGGTGTGGGGAGGTGGACGCTGGGTTGCTACACATGTTTTGGGCCTGCCCGGAAGTGTATAGATTTTGGGAGGAGGTTAAGATGAAGCTTGCAGGTGGGGGAGTGGTGTTGGACGTGGGATCTGCCTGGTCGTGTATGCTTGGGATCTTCCCCAGGCCCAGACACTTTAGGCACCTGAGCAAGCTGAGGGACCTGGCATATGTTCTGGCCAAACGCAGGATTGCCATGAACTGGAAATCGGCTTGCAGGCCGAGAGTGGAACTATGGTGGGCGGACCTTATGAGGTGGGCGGAGGCTGAATCCGTGGTATGGTTTGAAGCGGTCACTAGAGGGGGCGAGGAGGAGATAGGGCCCTTGCTGGCCTGGCGACAATTGGTGGCCTCTATGACCAACCCACAACAGGGTTTGGACGAATCTGAGAATTCGGAAGATGGGCCTACGGACAATGTTCCACCTGACAGTGCCCCGACTGAGGATACAAGGGAGCCGGCTCTCGCTTGATGGGGGGTGGGGGGAGTTTTTTTGTATTTTCTTTTGTGTTTCTGTAAATAATTAACAGTTGTATTGTGTTGTGTGTTGTTTGTTTCTCTAAAATATAAAATCAATAAAATATTTAAAAAAAAAAAAAAAAGGATATATCTAAGATGAGGAATACGTGGGAGAACACAATCCATTCGAAATTAAAGATTGTAGTACCCGAAAGGAGAATTATCTGGGACACATTAACTGCATGCATGCAAGGCAAAGATGAATTGGCTACCAACTATTTCAATAGATTTGAAGAAGTGTTTGCAGATTTAGTGGTCAAGATTTAAGCGCTGAACCTGGGAAAAGACTATTTGTTGACAAATATGTGAGAGGGTTGCTACCAAAAATTCAAAATTTAATAACGACGTCTAAAAGTGCGTGGTAAGCAAAATCACAGAGTGAAGTGTTACACATGGCACAATATTTTGAGAATAGAGTAAATACAGAGAATGAGAAAGGTGAGGGATAGAGTGAATCTAAAAACAAGAGCATTACTGCAACAGGTAGCAAATAATAATAGGGGCAGAAGAAATGCACAAACAAGAGGGAATTACTCCAATATGCACGGAGGTCCAATTGGACTGAATCAATGTGCATATTGTAGAGAAGAAGGTCATTGGTGAGCACAGTGCCCACATTTGCAGAATAGAAATGGGAATACCCTGATAAGACAGAACAGAGGTCGGCCGGGAATACAAGGGCAAAATAGAAAGACTAGTATGCCACAAAATCAAAATAACCAGGGAAATAATCCGAATCAGAACCAAAATCAACATCAGCAGAATGGTGCAGGACAAGGGACTGTTTTTGATACTCAGTCCAATACATACTATTCTGGTGACTTTACATCGGATGATGTATTGTTCCACTAGGACAGGCCAAGACAGGGGTCGGAACCAGTGTCTATTCCCGTTGACCAGAAAGGACCCTACGTAGAAATGAAAATTGGGAATAAAGAGCACACTTTTCTATTGGACACAGGTGCACAGACAATCACTTGGTTCCAGAGAAACCACCGCCAGGGCAAAAGAACGTTTCAGTAGGGTTCGCAGGCACCCCAGTAATTAGTCCAGTGTCACAGTCAGTACTCATAACACTAGGTCCATTCACCGAGTCTTGCCCGTTCCTTTTGACACAAAATTGTGGCGAGAATTTATTGGGTTTAAATTTGTTGAAAAAAAAAATAAGTGTGGTTATTCATTGTTCTCCTGATGGAGTGTTTTTGACAATTTCACCACAAAAAATGCCAGTGTGCCAATTTTTGTCCAAACCTCTGCCAACTGAGTTAAGTAACGTACCGACTTGCACATGGGCGATGAATGATAACTATGTTGGTTGTTTGAAAATAGAGCCATTGAGAATTTTTTGAAAGAGGAAGTCACATTGCCAAGTATCCCACAGTATAAAATTTCGGTGGAAGGTAAGAAAGCATTGAAATGCATGGTTTCTGATTTGGTTAAACGAAACGTAATTGAAGAAATTACCAGTAGCACTTGCAATAGTCTGATTCTCCCAGTGTATAAAAAAGGAGGAAATGAGATACCATATTGTTTTATAATTGATTTGCGTGCATTAAATAAAGTAGTTGATCCCCAATTTCCAGATGTCACTACGATTTTGACAATGATTCCAGCCTCTGCTTCACATTTTAGTGTTGTGGACATTAAGAATGCATTTTTTAGCATCCCAGTACATCCAGATAGCAGATATATATTTGCTTTCACATTAGGAAGACGTTCTTTCACATTGACACGAATTCCACAAGGATACACTGAGAGCCTGAGTATTTATAGCAGAGGGTTAAAAGAACAACTAGACATTACCAACAGGTTGTGTACTATTGCAGTACATTGATGACCTATTGATTGCGGCGGACTCAGAAGACATTTGCAACTCAGAAGACATTTGCAAAGAGAGTACCGCCATGTTATTGACACATTTGGCAGTGCATGGACATAAAGCTTCATTGAAAAAATTACAGCATTGTCGAAAGGAGGTGGCCTATTTGGGCTACCTACTTTCGAAAGAGGGAAGAAGACTGACACCAGAAAGGATAGAAAGCATCTCTGGTATGCCTATTCCAAAGACAGAGAAAGAAGTCAGAACCATAATAGGCATGGCTTCATATTGCCGGAAGTGGATAGCCAATTTTGCTATGATTGTGAAACCAATGGTGGCATTGACAAAGAAGGATGTTGCCTTGCCTTTACCATGGAATGAGGAATGTCAGAATGCATTTGATCTGCTCAAAGTTGCGTTGTGCTCAGCTCCAGTTTTGGGCACACCAAATTATGAAAAGGATTTTAAGTTATTTGTGCATGAAAATGATGGCTGTGCGCTGGCTGTTTTGACTCAGGAACAAGGAGGAAGAAATGGACCATGCAGTTATTTTTCTTCTGCGCAGGATCCTGTTGCATGCGCTTTGCCGCACTGTTTGCGAGCTGTTGCGTCAGTTAAACAAACCGAGAGAATGGTTTTGGGTCACGCCTTAACTTTGATGGTGCACATCAACTGCTGCATATGCCATCATGACACTGAAGAGTATTGTAGAGAGCAAAAGAATTCCATAAAATTCAGCGCAGGCTGCAGAGATAATAGCATTGAAAAGAGCATGTGAAATTTCTGAAAATTTGAATGTAAACATTTATACTGACTGCCAGTACGTATTAATTTTGGTCGACTCTGGGCTGAGAGGGGTTTTCTAACATCACATGGAACTAAGATTCAACATGGCCCTTTGATAGCACGATTGTTGTCTGCATTCACATGTCCAAAGCGACTAGCAATAATGAAATGCGAGGGGCATAAGAAAGTAACATGTAACATTGGAAAAGGAAACGCATTTGCAGAAGTAGAAAGTGGATGCTGCGCAACTCCTATGTAACCGCGATGGTCACCATGGCCCACAGTCCCACACACATGTGCTAAAAATGATTCAGCATTTGACCACAGTATGGCAGAACCCACACATTAGAAAGACTGCTGAAAGGCTGGTCCAGAATTGTATGACTTGTTTGCAACATAATCTTGGAAAAGGAACAACTACTCCAATAGGTAGTTTTGGCCCCCCCTCTACGCCCTTTGAAGTCATCCATTTTGATTTCATAGAAACGGAAAGATGTCAGAACCTCAAATACATCTTGGTGATAGTCTGTGCATTCAGTAAATGGGTGGAAGCATGCCCGCTCAAGGACTGCACAGCAATGAGCACAGCAAAAGTAATGCTAAAGGAAAATTTCTCTAGATTCAGCCTGCCACGGGTCATATGGTCAGACAACGGACCGCATTTTGTTGCCGCCGTGATATTATATATTTGTGCAGGCCTTCAGATTGATAAACGATTCCATTCCGCTAAGCACCCAGTGAGTGCCGGTCTTGTTGAGCGCCAAAACGGCATCTTAAACAAAATAAGCAAAATCTGTTCAGGGAGTCAATTAAAATGGCCAGACGCACTGCCCTTAGCTTTGTTGTGCATGCGCATGTCTGTGCAAGCAAGGACTGGACTCTCCCCACGAGATTTGTCATGGGAAGACCTGCAAATATTTGGTGCGCCCCGCAGCCTAGGCAGCTGAGTGAAGTAGAAAATCCTTTGCTAAGTACCTATGGTGACGTGTTAACGCAGAAACTTCGTCTGATTCATCAGTAGGCTCTTCCTGTCAGATACACAGGCACGGGGCATTGTCTGCAGCTGGGCGAGTGGGTCCTGTTCAAGTATTTCGAGAGAAAGGCCTCACTCGCAACCAGGTGGCGGGGCCCATATCAAATTCTCCTGGCAACACAGACTGCAGTCTGTGTGGATGGCCGAAAGGCATGGATCCACACACCCACACGAAAATAATTCTATTGCCATTGAAAGAACTGCCTGATCCAGACAACAAGAAAGAAACAGCTGCCCTTGACTCGAAAGACACCATCGCCAGTTCTCTGCCCCAAATACTGCCTGAGCCTGCGAAAAAGCCTGAGAAGATTGCTAAAGAGGAGAAAGGGCTAAATGTGCCCCAACATTGCCCAGCTGAACCTCTATCACCACAGGCTGACATAAAGCCTGTTGTTGCATCACAGGCTGACACTGAGCCTGCAGCTGGAAGTGCATCTGCACTGTTCATTGATCACACAGTACCTGGAGCAATAAGGTACAATCTACGATCTCAAAATCGAAAGTGATCTATCTACGTGCGTTGTTTTTGCCTCCATTTCCCATCACGGATGAAGTGGGAATCAGAGGCTTAGGGATAGCGTGGGGGCTCTACCAATCTGCATCAAATTTGGACCTCTGGAATGCGGCTTCCCGGTGCTATCTTTGAAAAAGTGAAAGATCTATGTTGATCACCCCATGGCAACAAGTGGGGCACATATGTGAAGACACAAGTGTGCCTGCTCTGAAGTCTTTAGAGCACTGTGCCAAGTCACGATAATATTGTCACAAGTTTTACAATTGGGGCTGAGGAGAACTGGCCTAAACGCTTTGCTGAACTGTTCGGACACTTTACTGGTTCAGCGGGCACTGCTGTAAGAATTATTGACGATGAACATTGTTGGAGAAGAAGAATTGCACATAATGCCCATACTCGCTTCTGTTCCCTCCTGCACCAATGCTGATGATATAATAGATATAGAGACTATAAAAACATCTATAAAGAGTTGCCGCAAGAAATGCATGTTTATAGTTACAACCCTCCTGTCTATTGTGAGTATACTTATGCCAGTAGCAGGTATCCCAGTATTATGGTATTTGGAGAACGTGCATCCATTAAGTTCTCTTTTGCCGACTGCTGATGTCTCTGTCACAGACAGTCCAGTCCATGTACTCTCTTATACTCTCCCTCCATTAGAAAAACGACACAGGGAAGGTTATGGTAATAACACATTGCTTTTGATAATGAATATGACTCTTGATATAATTTTGGCCGACCATGGAGGTGGAGACATATTTTGACAATTTCTCTGTGCGTTTAGCAATTAACGTGGGGAGAGTAGTGACAACAAAAAAGTCATCTGCACATCTGGTAACAGAAGGTCAGTTCCTGAATAGATCGATTGATTTTATACAGACATGTTTTCTGTATGGGTAGAACACTGCCTCAGCCGAAAAGCAGATGCCATCACTGTGGCCATGTGTTTTGAGTGGAGTTTATTTCCCAGATTTGTGCTTCCTCAAATTATAGACAGTGACCGAGGAACCCATTTTGCATGTTGATTTGTCCAAGGGATCTGTAAAGTCTGTGACAAATCCAGGGTGTTCATCTCTTCTCCCCAAGGGGCAGCCACCCCTTTTGGGGCTAGGGTGGTGCGCCCCGCTTAGAAAGATCATCCATACAGGTCTGGGCAAGTGGAACCTCACTCGGTGTGGATCTCCTTTAGGGTACAAGGACTCTTATTCCCACATGGATCTCCCTCTACCAGCCCAACTATCTGCTTACATAGGACTGCCCTCAAACATCATTAATGTGGATTCTTATCTATTTACTTAAAGTAACGCTGGATAGAAGACAAACCATGAATGGAAAGGAGGTGCCCCTTTTCCCATGAGAATCTGTAAAAGGAACGAACCGGACATGGAAGCGAGCAAGACGCTGGGTAAATCCTCCATCGTATCCTTGGCCTGGAGAGGCAGAGCAGAGTGCAGCCGCGGAGCTGAGAGCCTGCACAATAGGAAAAGCAGAGCGGAGACGCCGGGAGTGTCGAGAGACCGGTGGGGAAGCCGCTGTACATCTGAAGGCGAGCAGACCCTCTCAAGTGGTGGCCTTGTCACTGAATAGCCATGGCAGGTCTGGGACCCAGCAAAGAACGCCGAAACCATAGCGGAAGCAAGTACAAAGCCTATGTTTGGCAGACCTGTGCCGAGCAGTCAAAGCACAGAAAGCGGACAGCGAGCCCACAACAAAAACGAGGAAACGGACGCAACGAGAAGCTGTAGCGATACATCCCAAAGCTGAGCTCAGTGAACCGGCTCACGCTGAGCGAATGTACCAGAGCGATTCTGAGAAGTGGCTACAGGGATCAGATGAACGCTATCAAATTGACCGTCACTGTGAATATGAAAAGTTGAGAAAGCAAGAACCCATATGTTGGAAGAACAAAGGAGGGTTGGAAAGGATAATTCTTGCTAAACATTAGCAGTCAATGAGAAACCAAGTGAGTTAATGCAGTTATTACCTTGTCAAGTTCAGGGACATTCAAAAGGAGAATATATTGAAAGGTTCCACGAAGAGGGACCTCATATCTAAAGAGGAAACATATATTGAGTGAAATTCCCCACATTACAAGTGTTTAAACATAAAAAGAAAAAGGGAAGAGAAAATCGCCACAAGGAGTGCGAGAACAAGAGGAAAAGATATCCGAGGGCTAGAGACAAAAGCCTCCACCCTATATGCAGAGGCCATTTGTGAGAACAGTAATAAGAGGAGAAATATTCTATATTGACTTTGCGCCTAACAGAACTTTATACTTTGGAAAGCTCTGAAACAAAGAATGGAGGAATATGTCTAAAGGGAAGATACCAGAGTTGGTTATAAATTTAGTGGTAGAGCCAGACAGGAATAGCTTATTGGATGGAGGACATATTTTGTGGCCTTTGACTATAGGGAGCACCTTGCTCTGGCTAGGAAGGCAACATCCCCATAGTGTTAGGATCAGATAGGCATTTTATTTCTTTTAAGAAACAAAGATCACTACAACGTCCTTGTCATGATGCCTACCCCCGGAGACCAGACCAGGTCCAGCTACCCCGGAAGCAGGCATCAAGTTATTTTGAGCAAGCCCAAAAACCCCTGCTAGGGGCTGTTTGGGTGCGGTCCTGGCGCCTATGGCGCCAGGCTCATAGAGTAGAACTTACCTGATGCAGACCATGCTGCACGCTTACCTGATGCAGACCATGCTGCGGAGCTCCAAGCCAAAGGAGGCTTGGAAGGGACTATTTTACCTAGGGACTATTTTTTACTCGGGTGGGGCTGGGGAGGAATAGTTACCTGGGACTACTTTGGAGGCTATTTAAACCACGCCCGAAGAGCAGCACACGCTTCGCGTTATTCTGCATCCAGAAGCGTAACGCTCACCGTGTCTGCAAGCCTGCACCCAGTCTTCTGCGATGCCCGCCTCGAGTCTGCAGCTCCTAGAAAAAGGGAGGAACAGAAGGAGAAGAGGTTAGAATAAGAGCAAAACCTTCGATCCTTACCTGAATTCCGGATCCACCGCGCCTTCGAGCTGGAAGAAAGAAGCATTTTACGCACGCCGCCTCGCCTGCTGCAGCGCTGAACTCACCGGCCTTCGCAGCATCCTCACGATCCACTGCATCCTTCTGCACGTTCCCGCCGCACTCTGGCACCTAAGGGGAACACAAGAACAGCAAAGGTGAGCCAAGGGAATAAACAGAGGCAATAGTAACTACCCCCAGAGACTTACCTGATTACCGCCGGGGGTACTATTCCTCTTTACGGGTCGGCGCAGTCTCCATTGCATCCTTGTCGTACCCCGGCCCCTAAGGGGAACAAAAGGACAACAAGGTGAGACGAAAGGACAAACAAGGGGAACTCTTCTCACCACAATAGACTTACTTAATTTTACCACTGGAGGCATTATTCCCCGAACTTCATATTTTCACTCCACACCTGAATAAGGGAGCAAGCCACAGATTACATTCTGGCCTTATTTTATTGAACTGTGTAGGGTAAGCCAAATCCTTACCTGAACCTCGTCAGCTACCACGAAGAACTCTTTGCTGGGGTCAAGCTGCAAACTGCAAGGAATCGGACAAGAGTGAAAGTCAGACATGTGAACTCTTACGAACTACATACTTTTCGGAGTCAATATTGTTCTGGAACTCACCAATTCCTTCGAGCCAGTGAAGCAACTGGTTATCAACACACCCCTGCGCTCAATGCAGGATGGAGAGCTCATATTTTCAAACCATCAGGTGACACTAGAAAAGGGAACATCAAAGGTGATCTGTGGGGAGAACAGCGGGGGTGGGGGAATTTACGCTCAACTTCACGGGTGATCAATTCCCTTTCTCCATTTGCAGAAGAAAATTCCTACGGGCCAAGCAAACAAAGCTAGGTGGGCCAGTCCAGTCCATCATCTCGGCCCTACGCGTCACATTGGTGGAGATTGCAGCTGTCCAGTTCAGATCAACGCCTCTGTGGGAGCCAGGTGAGCGTCAAAGTCATCACAAGCTCTACATATCTCTCAACAGTTTCACTGCTTTCAATCCCTAGTCCAGCGGCTGATTATAACATTGCAACAGAGATCTTAAGGTCAAATTGTCAAGTAATAATAATAATTTTGGCATTATATAGCGCTACGAACCCTCGGGCATCTGAGCCATGCTTATTATTACCCACGGTGTGTGGTGCTCATTTATCGACCTCGGAAGGATGAAAGGCTGAGTTTGGCCCTGCCGGGATTCGAACCTGTGTGAGCAGGGTCTGCAAAGATGTCAAAGCGAGTGCTCTACTCGCTGTGCTATCAGACCGGCTAAGTGTGTCAACCGGTGACTGGCCTCTGCTCTGTCATCCACTGAAACCAGGAGATAAAGAGTACATCAAGGTAGTTGGTGCTACGGTCCCGCAGGCATTCCTCACCCCCCCCCTTCTTATCCGTTTCTGCTCATCCCAGACTGAGGTGAAGTGCCTAGGTGTCCCCGTCTAGGTCCCATACATCATGTTGCCAGAGTACAGCCACCTGCTGTCTCCCCAGAAGCCGATCCTCCTGTAACCACTGGCTCTGGAACAGACGGTCTCACTTTCATCCATGCCCGATCCTTCAATCTATACTGGAACACTTGCAGCTGCCAATTCTATCCCTTCCACTCCATTTGTATGCCCAGGTCCTGAATCAGAACCCCCAATTGATGCAACTCTTCAACATTGTGGGATTACTCAATTGCTTTTCACTCTGCACCAGCGAGCCATGGAACCTGATCAAGGTCTGGAGTCCCATACAGAGTAAAGTTGGCTTCTAGCCTCCTGGAAGGCCTGCAGCCTACTGCCACTGCACAGTACCTCCTCCAACCAAGGGCGGGGCATAACCTTGCCCCATGCATGGGCTACTCCAAAAGCGATTAAGATGAAGGGAATCCACTCTGGGGTTTTGGATTATTGTTCGTACCCTGTCTAAATGTCTCCTCCAGTTGAGGAGAAACAAGGAGAAAGTTGTTGGGAACATTGCAATGCGATATTCTGCCCAGAAGGTTTCTGCCTTTCTTGCAACAACGGTGCAACAGGGCTCTTTCTCATGGTGATCAGTATGCTTATCCTGCTGTGGATGCATCAATGCCTTTGCTCTTACAGGAATCCTAGGAATCATAACCTTCATAACCATTTCCTGGACTAAATTTACCAGATACCTTTTATTGACGCCTAATGACTCCCTTCCCTGAACTGGCCCGTGAGGAAATAAAGGAACTTATGGACATTGACTTTGCTCGCCTTTTCAGTTTTGAACTTGTCATGGTTATCTTTGGAACAGTTCCTGTTGGATTCTATCAAGTGTTCGGTTACAGAATTGATTACCTCAGTGTCACTGTTGCATCTTGATCATGTGTGCACAGTTTCTCTTATCCTTCATCAGTACCATTGTTGCTTTCAACACGACCGCCATAAAACCCAGAGCACTCACGCACACCCCTGGGTTGACAGCAAAAACACATACCTCCATGCAACCAGACACTACGCCTACATTCAGAACATTTTTGATTGCTGGATCTGCGCTCACCTGCCTCATGATTTAGCTTCTGGGTTCTTAGTTGCCCCAGTTCCCGTTAACTAGGGAGAGGTCTGCAATGATTGTAAAACTGAATTCCTGCTCCCATGATTTCGGATGGGGTTTACTGGCCCTCCAAATGTTCCCTCTCCTCATCAGCTTCTGAGGAAAATTGCTTCAATTCACCTTTCCGCTCCAGCTACAGGTTTCCTATGTTACACCAACAAGGAGTTAGCAAACGTAGAGATTACCTTTCCACATTCACTTTGGTTGAATCTAGGTATGCTAAGTATTAGTGAACATATGTGATGTCAAAGTCTTTTCATGGTTGCCCATGGATTGGTGTAATAGTTGCTACATGGGTTGAATAATGCCGGGTATCCGCCATTCGTCCAAGTTCTCCTCAGACCCAGATTAAAAAACTCTGGTTGGGGAAACCTCACTGATGGTAGGACGTTGATCATGCCCAGCTTGGGTGTAAAGCTGACCTGAGACAGGTTTTCTAAACTGTTATT
The DNA here is from genome assembly GCF_040938575.1 of Ambystoma mexicanum. Taxonomy (NCBI): domain Eukaryota; kingdom Metazoa; phylum Chordata; class Amphibia; order Caudata; family Ambystomatidae; genus Ambystoma; species Ambystoma mexicanum. The sequence goes on from NC_090932.1 coordinate 530,363,582, forward strand.
AGACAAAGTATTCAATGATACCACCATGTCTCTTCCTCTGACAACACAGGAGAACGGATAGCCATACATACTATGGTATTGCAAAACCGTTTGACATCACTTTGGTTTCAAAAGGGGGTACTTTCATACCCAATTACTACAACATCACTGCCATCACCTCCCAGATACATAGAACTGTAGCCACCCTGCACAAGGATAACTCTGGATGGTCCCTATGCGCCTGACTGACTAACTCCTTTGGCTCCTTGGGAGAGTGTTTTACATACAGTTGTGTTGATCCTGATAATTCTAGTGGCAACATACGGTCTGCTCCCCTTGGCCAAATGTTTGTTCTCCTGTATGCAGAAGAAACCCCAAGATTTCCTGACATGCTGCTTCTCATGAAGACTTCCAAGTAGTTGCCTAACCGAGATTTGGGAATTTATGTGTACTTCGGTAAGATTTTCCTTTTCGCCTTTCTTTCTTTCTTTCTTTCTTTCTTTCTTTCTTTCTTTCTTTCTTTCTTTCTTTCTTTCTTTCTTTCTTTCTTTCTTTCTTTCTTTCTTTCTTTCTTTCTTTCTTTCTTTCTTTCTTTCTTTCTTTCTTTCTCTTTCTTTCTTTCTTTCTCTTTCTTTCTTTTTCTAATTATCGAATGCGTGGGCAGACCCACACAGACTTCTTTATCCCAATAGGTTATTAATGGACAGCATTTCTTTTTGCTTTGTTTTCAACAGTGCCATGACTTTTTGGAGGCAAGTAAAGTCTAATGCTTTACTTCCCCTTGCCCTTTTGCTCATTCTTTGGGCGAGAATGCATTGAATATTCTTTCCTCAAACTGACTAGTGCATAAGACTAAGTACTGAGAGATTGTATCTCTGAAAATGTCTTTTTTTTTTTTTTTTAAGGAATACAGCAGCAGGTTTATTAATAATAAATGTTATGAATAGATTCATGGAATAAGTAATTTAAAAGACTGATTGTGCAGCTCCTATTCCATGTGCTTCTGCAGCACGTTTATGTTCAAGCCTCTTCCTCGCTAGCAGGCCTCTCTCCTGTTCATACTCTTTCATGCATATTACTAAACTTTGGTGCTCACAGTAATTCCAATCATCCAGCTCATGTTTACATGCTAGAATGTTTGGCCAACTGTCTCTCTTGCACTTCAAAAGCTTCATGAGGTGGTGGGCACAATAATCCCACAGTTCTACAGGCAGTGAGCGGCATTCATCTCTTGTTGTGTTGCAATCATCAGCCTCTCTTTCCGCTCCTCAGAGAAGCCCAGTTTGCGGCTGAAAGTGGGCAGGATCAGAGAGGCGGGGCTCCGGGTCACCCAAGTACGTTAGGCGAGGTGTGCACACATGGTGCCAGAAGACAGGCAGCCAACAGTTTTACAGCGGGAGGTCACCTAATTTCGTGTATTGTTACAATGGCACAGATCACCCTAGACTGAAGCGTGGTTAGGAGACTGTTCTTTTTCTGTAGTGGATATAAAAAAAAAAAAAAACCTTTAGAATGTGCCTAGGACAAGCTGGTTATCTTCCTACCGTTTGTTTTACTCGTGCATTTTTGCATTTACCATTTACCATGAAGGGTTACTAAAAAGGTGTCTAGCCCCCCCCCCCCCGAAAACAATCGTGCTGCAAGGTTTTCACTCATCCTTTGGCCTTATTGTTAGTCAGCCATCTTACTGCCTTCCCAGGTCAGGAAATGCCACATATGGAATGCCCTTTTTCCCCCAACGCAAGCTGCTGCTTTTGCAGGCAAAGGGGCCGTTTGTGTGCCTGGGACTGTGTTTCCAGTACACAGAGGAGCAGAACGCTGCAGGGGCACTGCAGTTCTCAGAGAGCCATAAACGGTATTGTGAGATTAATCGAATACAAATAAACTAATCGGAGATTTATTTAAAAATCAGCTGTAGGAAAATTAATACAGCCGAACATTTCGAATAAATCCCCCACTCAGTGTCATTATAGTGAACAGGGGCTGCAACGTCCCCCGTACCCTTGTTCACTATAATGCTATCTGGGGTAGCAGGGGTGTCTCCCGCTCCCTATTCAATAAAAAGGCGCCGACTCCCATTCACGCACGTGAATGGAACCGGTGTTGCAGAGGGAAGCAGGAGATGGTGGCACACAAGGAGGTGTGCTGCCAAGAGGTAAGTAAGGGGGTGGGGGGAAGTGGGTTGTCAGAAATGTTCGGGGAGTGAAAACCCAAAGTCATTTTCGTTCAAATGACTTGTTCTCCCTCGAACATTTTGAATTCATTCAATTCGAAACGACAGCTAACGCGAAGAAGCACATGGGAAAGCCAAGGCTGACCGGAGAGGACCGGCAAACACCCTATAGGTACCTGGGTGACCAGAACGGTTGGTGGGGCAGCGAAGGAGAGAGGTGCATGTCTGGGATCCCCACCCGAGCATCACAAGCGCTCTGCTTCGGTGCAGTACCTGGCAGATGTGCGAGTCAGGATTGCCAGAGAAATCAGAGAGAAGCATGGGTCTGGGACCAAACACCCTCATAGGAAGAGCATCATATTCACTCTTCCTTGTTGATCCTGGCAAGGAAGTGAACCAGGTCCGATGCCAACACGGGTCTGGGACCCGCAGACAAAACAAGAAGCTTGAGGATTGCCTGGGGAAGGGAGTCAATACCGCAGCCTTCGTGAATTGTGATAAGCAGTTTGAGAAGGGCCCGAGGAACAAATTCATTGCCCCAGCCTTGGTGAACTGTTGCCAAGAGCCAGAGAAGGGCCAGGAGGATGGAGACATTTCCCCCCTACTACTGGGTAATGGCAGGCCAACAGAGGTCAAGGGAAGGAAGCTATACCCCATGGTGGTGTGTACTGTGAAGCAAAGCCAAGAAAGGCCCAGGGAAGCGAGTCATTCCCCTGACACTGTGAAAGTACGGAGATCAAGATACCTGGAAAAAGGATGCAATCTCCAGGGATTCAATAGTGAAGAAAACTATGGGCAATAAGGAATGGTGTTGAGTTGGAACAGAACTTTACAGCACCATAAGATCGACATGTTTGTTGCATCTTGCAAAGGAACTGAGACGTTGGGAAGGGAGTCATTCTCTCAGGCAAAGTTCTCACCTAGCAATTGAAACTGTGATCCATTGTCTATAAGGAGGGAGACATTCTTCTGGACCTGGAAGATTCACTTGTTTAGTTTAGTTACAAGTGTGAGGGACAGAAGGCGACATTTTGACACAAGACAGTGACTCTTCCTTTACTTGGACATTTGTAGAGAATCCCTAGTTCCTTAGTTGAGGCAGGAAAACTCCTCTTTTTTTATTTTTTTTATTGAAAAACTACAGTTTTAACAAAAAGAAAAAACTTTTGTTTCAGAAACATCAGCTCTTCATTGCTTTACTGCAGGCATAGTGGTTTACAGACATGTCTGCGGATTCGTGAGGCATCAGGATAAACTCCCCTTATGTTCAAGAGGAAGCTTCAGGAGTGCATTTAGGTAGTTTACAACAGCGCAAACATGTTTGATATTTTGTCCAGAGGAGATCAAATGCCACCATGCATCCATATCCCCATCCAGAGGGGCGAATTCACCTTGATAGGCAGAGCGGTGGTCGCAAATAGCTGAACACTTTAGAATTAAATGTTTCAACGTTTCGACTGAAGCTGCGCAAAAACCACAGATTGTTAGTTACAGTTGGATGATTCCTTTGAAATAGAATTTCCTTCTAATTCAGTGTGTTTAAACGAAATCGAAGGAATTGTTCACGATAGAAACGGGAATAGCATTGAATCAAATATTGAGGTTGGCAATTTAGGTTTTTTTGTACGTTGCCTAGCCATTGGGATGACAAGTTTTGTACAATTTTCAACATTGACGATCCATGACCAAGTTTCAAATTTTCTTTTGGCAAGATGGGGGCGGGAGAATAGATCAAAGTTGTTGATTTCTGCAGCAACAATCCAATCTTGAACTCTTTTGTACCATTGATCTTGCAGGCAACTAGTTTTTGGATCATCAATGGTGGTAAATATTTTATAGGCTGGCGCACCACCCGCCTCTTTCATCTTCCGCCACAGCAGGATGGACTTCCAAATCACGTGAGTGTGTAGGAAGTTTAACAATAGTTCATGGCGTATCAAAATGATTGAAACACAGACTGGAAGATTGAGAACACGTCTCCAGAAGAGGCCCTCCAGTTGATTCCATTTATGCTCACTGATATTCCAGCCGGCTTCTGCGCCAAATGTTAGAATAGGAACTACCTTTTGGAGGTAGAAGGTTAGGACTGGAATTAAGGAACATTTTCCAAAGCTTTTATTGAGCTTAGCCGCTTGAAGCGCTAATCTTGCGGATTTCAGTTGTAGATCCTTTAGCCACTGCTCTTCACACATTGAATTATTAAACTGAATTCCCAGGTAGCGGATCGAGTTAACTGAGATTAGTGGCTGGCCGCCAACGGCCCACTTAAATGCACAATCTTTTCTGCTGGTTATAGAGCCGATTGACAGAATTTTCGTTTTGTCTGTATTGATTACGAGTTCATTGATGTTTAAGTAATCAAAGAGACAATCTAGAAGGCGTTGTAGGCCAATCTGTGTTTTGTCAATCATAACCAGGTCATCGGCGTATGCGATGTATCGTACAAAGGACTTATTTAATCTTGGAGGAAAGCAGTGGGCCTGCGCAAGGTGGATCGGGAGATCTGCTAGAAATAATTTGAAGAGGTCGGCAGCAAACAGACACCCTTGCTTGACTCCCCTTGTAGTAGAAATGCTGTCAGGTAAAGCGCCGTTCTTGTTGATACGAACACGAAGTGAAGTGTTTGCGTGGAGAGCCATGATTGGGTTGAGGATGTCCCGTGGGCAGTTCCATTTGATTAATTTTGCTCAGAGCAAATCACGGTTAATGCCGCCAAACGCTTCATATCAATGAAGGCTAGAGGAAGTTTGTTTTTTCGTTTTAGGGCATCGAGTTTCAATGTTGTTAAGATTGAAAGATTTACATCCACTCCTGTTCCCTTTGAAAACCCAGTTTACGAACATCTAAAATTCCCGCGTTTGTCGCCCAATTGACCAACTTCAATCTTAGGTTCGAGTCAGGGAGACATAGGTTTCCTCTTTATTTTGATTAAATAAAAGTGTACGCCAACAAGCATGGCACCTGTGTGGCAGTCTCCTTCTTTTGAAGCATTACATGGTACTGAGCCGAGTAGATGTGTCCCCAAGTATTCTTCAATGGTATGGAGATAAGAAACAAATTACTTACCTGTAACTATTGTTCTCCAGCATGGGTCTGGCATGATTTACATGCTCATGAATATTCCCCGTCGTCTGGCCCGGGAATCCTTGGTAAAAGAAAAAACAGTTTCACTTTCACTTACAAAATTGTATTTCTTCTCTAAACCCATCACTGTTTTCTGGGTCATACTGCCCCCATACAATGACAGTCCTCTCCCTAAGCCCCTCCTCTGGCAGCCATCTTCAGTTTGGCTGAGCATGTAAAGTGGCAGCATGACCAAGAAGAGCCACTGAGGGGACAGAGGGAGGGTTCGCATATGACCATAGCACTTCAAAGTCCACTACGCCTTGGCCTTGGCAAGGACGTCCCTATAGTCTACAGGCAACTTGTATCCTCCAAACTCTGCGCATCCTTCTCTGGTGAGAAGATCGGGAACCACTGGCAGCTTGATCGGAGGAGACTGACAGGCTGGGAAGGTCTGTGGTACTAAATCTGCCTCAGTGATGAGTATCATCCTGCATCAGCACTGTCTGTCGGAGTGTGTTGATGACTCGTAGCAGGAGAGACAACTGAGGAAACACGTACAGAAACAGTCCTTCCCACAGGAAGGAGAACGCGTCCCCCAGGCTCCTCAGCATATGGAATCTGCTCGCAAACTTAAAGCATTTGGAGTTCACCGCCGTCGCAAACAGATCAATCTGGGGCCTGCCCCACTTGAATATGCCGTCCACCTGGTCCTGCTGAAGTTCCCACTTGTGGCAGGAGCACCATTTCCTGCTGAGGGAGACTGAGATGGTGTTCTTGACTCCCGCTAGGTGTAGAGGAACAAGGAATATCCTTGTCTGACGGCCCAGTGCCACAAGTCCTGCGCCTCTTTGGAGAGTGCCGGGGATAGAGTGCCCCCCTGCGTCCTGATGTAGAACATTGTGATGGTGTTGTCCGTGAAGATCCTCACCACCTTGCCCTTCAGAGACGGAAGGAATGACATGGGGTTTCAGAACACTGCCCGTAGCTCCAGGATATTTATGAGGAGATCCTTCTCTGGCAGCCACAGGCCTCTGGCTGCAGAGGTCAAGTGTGGGCTCCCCAGCCTTCCAAAGAAGTGTTTGTGGTGACAGTTTCCTGGTATGTGGGGGTTTTGAAACTCTCTGCCCCAGGTGATGTTGGAGTGAACACCCCCACCACCTTATCGCCCAGCGGAACTCCTTGTCGTGCGGGATCTTGCCATGAAGCCTCCGGACTCCTGTATCCAACGAGCATCCAGGAACTCCTGAAGAGGTTGCATCCGTAACCTGGAGAGCTGGATTAGGTAGATACAAGACATCATGCCAAGCACGACTTGATGGATCGCATCGTGGCGGGAATCATTGACAGCAGTCGTTGCACTTTCCCCTGAATGGCCGCTACTCATCTCCGAGGGTGATGCTAGGCAGGAGACTGTATTGAGTTTGGCTCCTAGGAACAGTGTATTATGCGATGGTGTGAAGCAGGACTTTGGATAATTGATGGAGAATCCCAGATCCATCAGCAGCTGGATGGTCATCTCTGTGGTCCAACTGCTAATTCTCACAAACTGGCCCGGATGAGCCAGTCGTCGAGATACGGGTACAAGTGTATCACCCCCGTAGAAGCAGATGGGCTGCCAAGGTGCCAGGCACTTGGTGAATACCCTGGGGGCCGACTTGAAGCCGAAGGGAAGGGCCTTGAACTGGTAGTGCTGTCCCTGAACTACAAGCGTAGAAACATTCAGTGCTTCTTGTGAATGGGGATGTGGAAGTAGGCGTCCTCCAGGTCTAGCGACATCAAGAAGTCTCCTACTTCCAGTTGGCCGAGCACGTGCTGCAACGTGACCATCTTGAACTTTTGGGACGCCACAGATACAAGATGGGGTTCCAGCCCCCGGTCTTCTTTTTCACTAAAAAGTATCTGGAAAAGACTACGGAGTTGTTGGGGATCCAGCTCCATCGCCCCTTTTTGTAGCATTGCCCGTACCTTCTCCAAGAGCTGAGGGATGTGCTGCTCCTGTTGGGCCACCGGAGGGATCTGCGAACACCTATGCTGAAACTCCAGGGTATGTCCTTGAATTAGAGCGTCCAGCACCCATCTGTTGGTGGTGATCTTTTCCCACACGCTGACGAATCCAGTTAGCCGGCCTCCCATAGGGGTGCACGGGCGGGGGCCCGACGTCCTGGCCGGTTCAGGCCTGCTTTAGCGTCGGCATCCTGCCTTGCGGCCAACAACAATGCTGACCTACTACACCGCAGGCCTGGGAACGACCTCTGTAGGCTTCCTCAGTCTTGGATGTTGGAGGACAGTACAACAAGGAAAAATCTTTTGATAACCTGCACGACTTCCTTCTGAATGAGCGAATGGAAGGGCAGTGTTGCTGGAGCATGTCCAGGGAACGGGCTGTCTCCATATCCACCTTGATGGGCTGTATGGACTCAACGACCTTCCCAAAAAGGTTGTCTCTGTCGAAAGGCATGCCCAGCACCCTTGCCTGGACCTCCTGGCGGAAACCCGTGGCCTTTAACCAACCTTTAAGATGAAGCTAGACGCTGTTCCCCATTTACCAGAAACATGTGTCGGCGATGTCCAAGGCCACCATGATGGCTTCATCCGACACGAGCTCTCCCTCCTGGAACAGGGCGATTGCCTCCGTCCTCTGGTCGTCAGGCAGAATTCCAGAATCGGGCCAAGCTTGTACCACAGCTCCCTGTCGTACCTAGCCAGGATTGCCAGTGCATTGGGCGCCCTGAAGGTGGACGCTGCGGTGTAAATGACTTCCTTACAATGACGTCCATTTTCTTCCCCTCACTGTCCCGAAGGACTGAATACTAGGATGGGTTAGCTAACTGTTTCCTCGCAGCCGCTGAAACCACCAAATCCGGCAATGGTTGCGACTTCAGGCACTTGGGTGTGGAGTCCGGCATCCGGTACTTCTTCTCCAGCCTATCCAGTTTGGCCTGAGCCATTCAAGGGTTCTTTAAGAGGGCTAGCCCTCCTCCCACACGTCCTCCAGAAGGGGCACCGCCATAATAGTCTTCCTCATGGCCTCGCACCTCTGGTAGAAGAAACCCTCCTTTTTGGTTTCCTCAGGCACAAGCTTGAAAAGCTCAGAGGCTCTGGCAAGCATGCAATGCAACAACCCCACTTCATCTGGGTGACGCCATCGGCTGCGGAGACCTGCCGCTCACTGTGACGATGCTGTCATGACCGCAGCCTCCAAGGAGTCAGGTTTAGCCCAACTGCCTCGGAAGCCGGGTCACAACTTCATTTCCAGGCACCCATCGGCTCCCATAGGGGCCTTATGGACCTTGTCCTGGCGCCAGTGGCGCCAGGCTCATAAGGGGACCCAGTCCCGGCACAGGACGTGCCGGGCTCATGATGCAAGGAATGGTGCTTGGGTGGACCTACCTGCTGCAGACCATGCTGCTCACTCACCTGCAGGATGAAATCCTCATCCATCCATGGCTGGAACTACTTTACCTTCTGGGTGTGGCCAGCACCACTCCCTGGGACTGGATACTGGAACTATTCTGGAAGCTGGGACTTCTTTCCGGGGCGAGGCTGCTGTGGAAGGAGACACCTAAGCACTCCAGTAGGCTATTTAAACCACGCCCGATCAGAGCAACGTGCTTCGCGTTATTCTGCAATAGCAGCAGGACGCTCACCGTGTCAGCTCCAGAGAATCTGCAACTTCTGCATCTAGGGAAGAGAAATCCGTAATCTTACCTTCTGAAATACCATCTTTGTCTTCTGCAGCATCTGAGAAGGGAAAAGAACACCAGGTTAGCACGAGATAAAACCAGCGCAGCACTTACCCAATCCATCGGTGCATCTCAAGCCACGGGCTGCAGCTCTCCATTTTTCGGCACCCTGTGGAAGCAAGGACATTGGTTAGTAACCTTTGTGAAACTTTTCCTACCTGCGCTGCATTCTTCTCGCCTCCGCCGACGCTGCTACTCGCATCTGCAAAACAAAAGGACATCATTAAGAAATACAAAACTCCATCCATACGCACGTGTTTTGGGCAGCTCTCATCTTTCTCACTCCTCGGCGCATTCCTCGACATCTATTTTTCTACCCAGCTGCTTCTGCAACCTGAAAAAGGAAAAGAGACATTAAGAAGTGCTTTAAACTTCGAATTGACATTTTTTACTTACTTGCCTGCAATACCTTCGCATTTCCATCGCTCTCCATTCAAGCAACCGCCGTTCGTGCTGCTAACGACGGCCTAGCTCCAAATCTTCATCCTCTGCAACCAAGAGGCTGGACAATTAACCAGTGAAGTAACTGGCTTCGGCGCCCCTGCACAGACGCAGGATGGAGAGCTCCGCTTTCACCTATATAAGATGAGCACATTTAGCCTACGAACTACGTGGGGATTACCAGGAAGGGGAGTCAGCTTGCCTGTCAGGCTTATATATCCTATTAACCCCTTGCTCTCACAATTGCAGACACCTCACCCTTCAGATCAAGATCTCAGTGAGGAGAGGGCCTTTCCAGGGTGGCATTCGAGGCCTGCGCGTGACCCTAGAAGACTCCGAGAACCCCCAGCCCAGACCTGCGCCTCCGAGGGATTCAGGTGAGCGTTACAGATATGGTGGTCATCGTCGCTATGGTCGTATCCGTCCCTGTGTCCGGGTCCACTGGGGGAAGGGGCGCTCAACGTGGACGCGGGGGCTGAAAAGGAGGTGTCGGATGACGCTTCCTTTTCTTTGCCGGCGGCTGATCAGGGCTGTGGGGGGCCCGGGCCCTGCGGCATCCTCTTCTGGATCTCTGACACTAGTGTGTGGAGGGTGGACAGGATGTCCAGAGATACATCAGTTGGCTGAGCTGGCGTGATCGGAACATTAGGCCCGTGCCGCCGTCACCATCGTCCTCCACATCCTCCTGGACGTGTGCAAAGACTCAAGGTCCTCCTCGTCCATGGACGAAACTTCCATTGCCTGTGGCTTGTCTGGGGCCTGCTAACAATCCGCCCCCCCTTTTTCCACCCCAACATAACAGTAGCTCGCAGAGCAAACTTGAGGACTCCCAACACTGAAGCATGCAGTAAAAATCTTAAGATGGCTGTCAGAGGAGATGACTGTCATTGGATGGGGCAGTATGACCCAGAGGACAGTGATTGGTTTACAGGAGAAATACTGTTTGTAAGTGAAAGTGAAGCCGTTTCTTCTTTTACGGAGGATTCCCGGCCTGACGACGGGGAATATTCATGAGCATGTGAATCTATTGTTATTCTCTTCTATGATATTTCTTTGTTAATTCAGACATCACGCCCTTGTCTCGTGCCGTCAGTTACCTTCTCTACAGGGGTTTGGCATCACGTGCATGTTCTCAGGATGGGAATTATTCTTCTAGTCAGGTTGGCTTTGCAGTCTTCTTCGACTCGCTTTCTCTCGACACTGTTCAAGGACGGCACGGTCCACCCTTCTTGGGTCAGCCATCACTCACATCAGGTTATCTGTGCCAGGAATTTCTTACCCTTCATTCTCCTGGTTCCAGCTCCTTCAGTACTTCCTCTGTACACCAGCTGGATGCCTCCACGTGGCACAGGACATACTTGCTTTGTTCTGCTGTCCCTGCAACGGTAGTACTAGTATGAGTGTTATCCTGGCAGGAGATTATACCACGAAAGGGATATTTTTTGTGCATTTAGTCCTAGCAGGTTAGTGGACCAGATAATCTATAGGGCCCCTGACTAAACCCTGATCTATCCAGGTACATCAAAAAGTAAAAAAAAAACAAATGATCAGGGTGACCAAATGAAAACACCACACTGAAGTATTCATTAAATTACAATGCAAATGCCATTTTTTGTATAGTTTTGCAAATAAGTTTTAGTTTTCAACCATGTGATTCAATACATACATTTGTGGTGGATCAAAAGTTTCAACAGGACACAGAATAATAGCTGTACAATTAATACACAAAATAGACCAACATTTTTGTCAATGCATTTTAAGCAGGACATACATAAAATAAAGAGGTCCCATATAACATACTGGGATCATGTAATCAGATTCAGAAAGAACAAAGTTGACAAACAAATGACAATATTGACAGTGTTGATATTAAACACTGGAAAATATGTCAACAAAAGGTGTTTCGGCCATTGATAGCTGGTCTATTGTCCATGAAAATGGATGGCCTTCATGAGGACAGAAGAGAGGGTTGGGTGGTAGAGTCCTGTTTCTCTCTGTCAAAGAATGAGCAGAGGAAAGTGTGTTAGTGTGTGTGTGTGGTCTTTCGGAACAATCATTAAATATTATGAATAAGGCAATTGATGCTTAATTGTTTCAAAAAGACCCCCTCTGTTTGGAGGCAGTTGATTTTCTTATCATGTTTGGCTTGTTCAACACAGTACTTTGGCAATCCACTTCATAGTTAACGGTGGGTTCTAATCAAGGTGCAGCGAATGAGAGACTGCGCAACTTGATCTCGTCACTAACAGTCGCTGAAAATTAACAGTGGAAGTGATTACGGGACAGAAATCCCAATTGAAACAAATGTGGCCCCTGTCCATGTTTGTTAGAAAACAGGGGCACTCAATAGACAGAGCATTGTCATATGTGCAATGGATAATGAAAACATTATTTGTGAAAGACGAGTTAGCCCAGTGGTGTTGCCTATGTTATGTTAAGGAGATATATCTCAGAAGTTGGTGAAGATAAAGATAAATAACCCTAGTGTCTATTCCACCATGGTTAACTAATTTGTGTCTCAAGGCATGAGCTGGTTTCCTTAACATAATGGATTACTTGGCACGCTATTATGGAGATTCCCTCCCAGTGGAAAATAATTAGACAATGTATATATTTTCTTTCTTCATATCCTGTTCGCAGTGTTAACAATCAGGTGCCTAGGAGTTATAGCACGTTCAAGTAGCGGGTGACGGTATGGTGCCCAACTGCATCGTGCATAGTATCCCTGTACTTTATGTTCAACTATTGCACGGTTAGATAGTTACCATGGGACTATCAGATGAATCTATTCTATTCATAGTGCACAGTGTTTTCTAAGGCACACCGTACAAAAATCCAATTGTGGCATGCAGTGACCACATGGGAGTGGCGATCGGCTAAAAAGTCATTCAACTATTCAATGTGTTACACGATCCAGGATCTTACCTGCACTACTCCGCGTTCCCGTTCCGCTTCACAGACAATCCTACATTTAAAAAAAACTTCAGCGGCGTAGGAAATAAATGTAGCCGTGATTGGCTAATTCTGGTCATTGATACAGCAGATGAAGAGTGTAAGAAGCATGGAGAAGAGCTTGTGGAGCTGGAGAAACGCTTCCGGTAAAACGTCTCTGTTCAGGACGCGAAAAAGAAGCTTGAAAAACTGGAAGAGGAAATTGCGAAATTTAAGGCCATCACCGCTGATCGGAAGGTACAGAAATTCAAAAAAGATCTGCAGAATTACAGCAGGGAGAAAACATACCCATAACTCGGAGATACTTTCTATACCGATCAACAGCAGGGTGGCCTAAATAGGCGGCATAGGTATGTTACCTTCTCGGGCGCTTCAGCCTCCTCGAGTGACAGCGATCAAGGCACGTTAGTAAGTAACAACCCCAGGCCACAACAGCACACTTTTTTCAGAGGGGAGGACAGCGGGGGGCCCCCCCAAACGGAGGCCACAGCAACCAGGTGTTAGGGAGAATTCTCTGTTAAGGCTAATTTCCCAAACCTAGTGAGTCCTCCAGCAGCTTTGCTGGATTTTTGGGGTTTATTTTTTTCTCCTGCTAAGAGTGAGACTCTTTTACTCCCACTCTTAGACATGATTTGAGATATCCTTTGACTTTGCAATGTATTTTATGGGCTATGGGGTCTTTTACTCCATAGGGGTTCATGTATTTTTGGTATGTGTGTTACACAGCACCCTCCGTGCCGTAACACTGGGGTGTCATAGTGACCCCCAAACATAGACTCTGTACCCTGGGACTGACTACTGTCTCCCAGGGCATGTAAAGTCACCATTGGCTTTACTAGTCCTAAATTGTGAACCAAACCAGTACAAACCATCATATTGTGGGCGTAGTGGTAGGGGCAATTCGATTTCCCCTGGGTCTGTTGTTCGAGGGGGCACTGTACAGTCCCGCCTGAGTGAGTTTTGGCTGGTGGCAGTGGATACTACTTTTTATATTTAACCGCGAATATATTCCTATGGGATTTTCCCATTGTTCGAGGCTAATACTTTTTAACATAGCCTCGAACATACCGCCGGTTTATTTATTTAATATTAATTCACCGGTTGGTATTTTTTGCCAGAACTCGGTTCCAAAATGGCGTTTGTGTTCGCTTCTGTGACTCCAACCCAAGTCGAGCCCTTTGTTCCACGTTTTGGCAGTCTTCTCCACAGAAGCCTCCAAAAGTGGTGCCACTCTGTCTGGGTACCACAGGGGGTGTGGGAGGGGGTTTAGGCACCCTGGACTGAGTTGCCTCGGCAACTCAAGTCGCACTCTTGTGTGATTGGCCCTGTGGTGAGCCGCCCGGCTCACCACTTAGCATGTTTGAGTGACAGCTAGGACTGATGAATGGGGGTTTTCTGCATTAAAGCAGGGCTTTGGGGACTGGGACTTCAGACGTCGCCACAGGACCAAAGAATCCGAAGAGGGAGAAGCTGAGCCGACCTGCAACGAAGACACCACCGGTGGAGCCCTGCTGAACCGGCTCACCACTTCTTCCAACGACAGAGGAGATCTTCATCTTCCTTTGACTGGTGGGGATAACCAGTTTTCCCGCCTTTTCGCCTTCCCGGACCATCTCGTGGCCGCCTTGCCTGTGCCAAGCAACCCGGCAACCGGAATACCACGTTTTTCCACTACCGCGAATAAAAGGGTAGTACCTTTTTACCGGAGAACTCTGCGGCTGATTTCTTCCCTGGCAGTGCAACGACCTTCAGCTTTCCTCCACGTCAAGATCATCTCTTCCTCTGGACGATGCCGTGACTTGCACCCGCTGCCAGGAACAACTGCCCCCGCTGGAGGATCCTCTCCACTTTAAAGGTACTGTGTCCGCCTGGCCTCCCTTGCAACGGTCTGTGTGGGGTGACTCTTAAAGCCTCAACTTACCACTTGGGTTGGTCCTAGGCTGGCTAACTGAACTTTTCTAAACTGAACTAATTCATTTCTGAACTCTATGCAAGACTCTCCAAGCCTTTTAAACTGTGTGATCTTGGGCGCATTGGTGTTCTACTCTCTCCAAGAGGGAGCCTGGCCTCTGAACTTTTTTGCTTACAAGTAGACTGACTTTCCTGCCTTGCTGAGTGCTTCTAAAGGATTGTGTTGTGTGCTGTTCCTAATTCCTGCCTTTTCCCTCCCTTTTTCTTGAACTTCTTGGAGTGCCATCTTTAGTTAAGCGCTCACCTCTGTCTGGAAATAAGTGGTGTTAACTAAGACTTGTCTAATAAGGAATAAGGGATGTATATATAATAATAGTGACTGTTTTTGAACTTACTTATAATAATAGTGCTAGCGTGTTTCTAAGTGTGTCTCTAAATAAATAATTATATACTTGATACCAAAGCTCTGGTCAGTGTTTGCTTGTGCTACTGTATTTTGGTACCCATCTTGTATACTCCATATACTGTCTAACTCTTCTTGAGAGAAGTCTGGCTGCTCAGCCACAGCTACCAGGTAAATCTGAGTGGTACAGACTGCTACCAATTGGGATTACTGCCAGCCCTGTAGTCTTAAGCCTTTTGCAGTGGTCCCTAAGGGAACTGCACAGGTTTCTGCCTAACACAAGGCTAACGCATGAGGATGTGACAATGGTACTCAAATCAGTGAATGATGATACTATCCCAATTTTCAATTCATCAACACATTCCATTACGGAAACGGAACGAAAACTGTTAGGCAAAGGACTATCTTTTGTACCATTAAGCAAGGCTGAACCTTTCAAGACGGAATTAGAATTGAACTTTTTTTTTAGAAAAAGGAGTTAAAATATTTCTTTGAAGTGTACTTTCTAGAACACCAGACTTCCATTTCGGCAGGAGGCAATGCTGCCGTCAATCCCTGCATTAACAAGACGGGCTTCAAGAGGAAAATCAGTTTTCTAACCCCGCCTCAAACCATACCATCTGAATTTGACGTTTGAGAAACTAGTCACCAAAACAGTCATGGGCCGTTTTAAGAACAATTACTATCAAGACAACCTTACAAAAGAGTTAAGATCAGCATTAAGCTCCTTGAACAATAATAACACAATCACTATTAAACCAGCTGCCACAGTACTCCTGAACATTTTTTTTTTTAAACAATTTTTATTATTTTTGTTAACACACCAAACATTACAAAACATTGAGGACATTTGCATTCGAATTCTGCTTCATTGTGTTCATTCGTTATGCATCACCGCCCTCCCCCCTCCCACCTCCTTAACTCGAGCCCCTGTTCCAATGCCACTGGCTAGCATATCTCTATGCTTCTCTTCCTCAGTGGTCCCTCCGTGTCCACTTCACCAAGATCCTCTTGATGGGTTCCTACCATAGTGGCCAACAGTTGCCTCCACGCTATCAGGGGTCCCGCTTCTTCCTCCACATCTCTACAGATTGCCTCATACCAAGCAGTCGTTTCTGCATCTGCCCACTTCAGGTCGTCAGCCCACCAACTCTCTATTCGTGGCCGTTGGGTTGCCTTCCAGCCCATGGCGATTCTCCGTTTGGCCAGGATGAAGGCCAAATCTTTCATCTTACTAATGTGCTTCTGGTTAGGCGGTCTGGCAAAACCCCCCAGCATGCATGTCCAAACTGACTCCACCTCCAGCGTGATCCCCTTTTCAGCTAGGCGTAGCTTAACCTCTGTCCAAAATCTACCCACTTCCGGGCAAGCCCAAAACATGTTTATCAACCCAGCTTCCACCGCCCCGCACCATGGGCATTTTTGTATTGCTGAGCTTCCAAACCTGGCAATCCTGCTCGGGGTCATATATGCCCTATGAGTGACGTATAACTGGATCTGCTGTAGCCTTGCGTTTCGGGGCACCTTTTTGTGGTACCTTTGAACTCTATCCCATTGTCCATCCAGCATGGGTACTCCCACCTCTTCCTCCCAATCTCGCCTCAATTGGATCACCTCCTTACCCACCCTAGTCATCAATAATTCGTATATGCGGGATTTTTCATGCCCACCCTCTGATATGTCATACATCGTCTCAATGACCATGTCAGGTTGCTCCGCTAGCACTTCCGCTGGCCATCTTCCCCGCACCCGTTTGATGATTATTGAATAGGTGATATATTGGCCTTTGTGCACCCCGATATCTTCCATTAGCCTCTTGAAATCTAGTGCCTCCCTCTCTTGCCATACATCCCCCAGGGTCACAAGGCCCCAACAGTTCCCAGTATCTGCGGATCCCCTTTATTATTTGCAAATCCTCCCTGCATAGCGCCACTAACGTCGCCTGCAGGGAGCATGGGGTCGGGTTTCCCACCACCTGCCATGCCATGTTCCATATTTCCCAGCCCAGTTTCAACAGTCTCGCCCTTCCTTGTAACTTAGATGTAGGCAACCATACCACCTCTCGCAAAAAAAAAAAAGGGGTCGGTGACCTTGCACAATAGCCTGGTCTCAGCTGTCTCCTCCTCGGACAGCCATCTGGCCACATACTGTAGCTGCCCCGCCAGGTAGTATAGCTCGGAATTCGGTAGGTTTATACCCGCCCTGTCACTCGAGTTTTGTAGCTTCCATAGGGCCGCCCTATTCCTGGAGTTGTGCCAAATAAAGCCCCTGCATAAACTGTGGAGACCCGCAAAGAATCGTTTGGGGAGCATGTATGGAATGTTCATAAAGTGCAACAGTCTCGGCAGGACCACCATCTTAATCAGCGCCGCCCTACTCATCATGGCCAGGTGTAGCCGGGACCAAAACCCCATGCTATCTTAATGCCTTCAACTGCCCTCTCCGTATTGTGCTTATGTTCGTCCTCAGCCGTGTGGTATACGTCGATATCAAAGTATCGAAATGTCCTAGTCCGCCAGGGTATCGGCAGGACCGGTAGGAGCCTCCGCGGGGCCATCCTGTATCTCCCCAAGGGGAACATGCTTGATTTCTTGGGGTTCACTGCTATGCCCGAGAGGGTGGCGTAACGTTCCATCACCTCCAGGACATATTGCAGAATTTCTTCTGGGAAGCGCAGACATAACAGGATGTCATCCGCATACAGTGGTGTAAGGTGCGTTCCTCCCTTCATAGGGATTCCAATCTCCCCGTACTGTTCTCGGAGGCAGATTGCCAGAGGCTCCAGAGTCAGAATGTACAACATGGGCGACCAGGGGCAACCCTGCCTCGTGCCCCTGCTAAATTGCCATTTATCCGAGATTATTGCGCCGGTTTTGACCCTGGCGATTGGGGAGCTGTATATCATTTTGACCCACCTCAGGTACCCCTGCCCCAATCCATATTCTTTCAGCGCCGCAAGCAACCACGGCCATCTCAAAGAGTCGAAGGCCTTGATGGCATCCAGCGAGACTATCGGCATCCAGCGAGACTTTCGTCTGTGTCCCCCTCTGACTGCTCACAAGTCTTGTAAAATTCACTTGGGAGCCCATCCGACCCCGCAGCCTTACAAGTAGGTAGGTGCTGAATCACTTTCTCTAGTTCGTCTAATGTGATTGGAACGTCTAGGTCCTCCCGCTCCTGATCGGTTAGCTTGGGCAATCCTATGTCTTCCAGTGTCTCCTGGATCTCCTGCCCCATCTCCTCCCCCTTAACCTCGTATAGGTGTTTATAGAATCTGAGAAACCCTTCATTGACTCCCTCTTGGGTATCCCAGATCTGACCTTCCTCACCCTTTAGCTCCCTGACCACTAGACGTGGTGTTTCGATTTTTATAGCCACGCCAGCAACCTTCCCGGTTTATCTCCCCCCGCATGTTGCCTCTCAATATATTTTTTTATAGTTTAGCTTACAGAGTGTGTCCCAGTGCTCCCTGCTAGTTTGTTGCAATAGGTTCACCTGTGTGGTATCCTCCTGTGAGGTGCTCCCCTTTGCATTATTTCTTTTAGCTACTTCTCTGTCTCTTGTAACTCCCGCTCTATGCCCCCTTGGAGCCCTCTAGACTTGGATATGGCTGCGCCCCGTACTACCACTTAATACTCAATAATTGCCTTCCTTAAGTTTCCACGTCGGGATTCTCGCACTAGGGGGCTGGTACCCCAATCCAACACCAGGGGGGGTGGGGAGGGAGTGGTCAGAAAGCACTCTGGCCTTGTATTCAGAGCCTATCATTTCTCCTGCTATCTCCGAGGCCACGAACATGGAATCCAGTCTTGTGTATAGGTTATGGGGGGCCGCATAGTGCAAGTACTGCCTGTCTCCCGGGTGCTGCTGTCTCCAAACATCTTCTAGCCCAAA
The DNA here is from genome assembly GCF_040938575.1 of Ambystoma mexicanum. NCBI lineage: Eukaryota > Metazoa > Chordata > Amphibia > Caudata > Ambystomatidae > Ambystoma > Ambystoma mexicanum. Next base: position 530,382,144 of record NC_090932.1, read on the forward strand.
GTCCCGAAGTAGTGCCTGTAATGCCCTTGCAGCCGGGGTAGGTCTATCTAGTTTATCGTCTGACCTATCCAGGTTGGGGTTCAATGTACAATTAAAGTCCCATCCCCAGAAGATAGCACCGCCAAGTAAGGGGCTAATTTTGCCATATAGGGCCCTGAAATAGGCTGCCGTATCCTGGTTGGGGGCGTATGAGTTTATGATGCTCACGTCCCTGTTTTCTAGCATCCCCCACACCACTAGCATTCTGCCGTCTGGGTCTACCGTAGACTGAAGCAGCTGAAATGGTACATGGGGTGCCACCCATTTGACCACCCCCCTTGCGTAAACTGAGTATGTGGCCCCGGTGGTGGACCCCCTCCACTTTCTCTTGACCAATTCCAGTTTATCCCTAGTAAGGTGGGTCTCCTGTAATAATGCTATGTCCACTTTACGCCTTCTCAGATACATCATCACTTTATTCCTTTTCAGGTACCTATTGAGGCCTCTCACGTTTCAGGTTACAATTCTGAGGCTACCTATAGCCATGCGTGGTTTGTCCCTTCTCCCCCCTTCCGGGTTTCCGTTCCAGTCTAGTGTAGCATGGAATTGGGCTCGTACCCCTCCGTCTCCCAACTGAAACTCCCCAATTAAACCCCCCAACCCACCCTTGCTCAACTATGAACCACTGCACACAACCCCTTCCCTCCCCCCCTCCCTGCCCCGCCCCAACTGGTGCCCAGCTCCATCCCTGGATCTCAGGCTCCCCCAGGTTTGGTCCTGCCTCGGAATGCCGAGATCAGGTACCCGGCAGGGTGTTATCAATATATTGGTGACCTAACTAGTCTATACGTGGGGGTGTGAGGGCCAGTTCCATAGGGCTCCCACACCGTTAATTAAATCGCCATGTTCAAGGATCGTGCATGTATAGCTCTGGTCGCTTTACTCCAACAGGCAGTATCCTGCCCTATATTCTAGTCCCAATGTCTGAAACTGCGACACCCTAGGTGCCGCGGTCCCCATGCTACTTATCTGCCCCGTCTTCCGTCTGGATGCCTGATTCTTGGGGACAGCTCTGCATGTCCAGCCATTCTGTCGCGTCCTCAGGGGAATCAAAAAACAATGTTCTATTTTTGTGGAACACCTTCAGTTTGGCTGGGTAGATCAGCATGTATTTATAGCCCGCTTCTCACATTCTTCTCTTGACTGCCCCAAAGTTCATGCGTCAGCGTTGTACATGCAGAGTGTAGTCCCGGTATGCCGTTATGTTTGCCGACCCCCTTTGTATCGTTCCTCCCTTGTGGAAGTACTCCAGGAATTTTTCCAGGGCCGTACGCGCACGTTCCACCACAAACCCCTGAGGTCAGCACTCCTCCTGTTATCTCCTGCAGCAGCATCGATTCGACATACTCGGTGGGGTTGGGGCCCTCAACCCCCTCATGCAATCCTACGATACAAATGTTATTCCTTCGAGCACGCCCCTCCGCCTCCTTCGCTCTGCTTTCCAGGTTCCCCGCGCGTTGTTGTAGGGCATGGAGCGTGGAGTTATGGGATTCGCATACTACCGTGTTCGGGGCCAGTTCTTTCTCCAGGTCACCTGTACGTTCTGCCAAAGTTCTGACATGTTGCCGAAGGAGATTCACCTCCTCCTGTACAGCCCCGACTGAGTTCCAAAACCGCTTTCAGTTCCACCGTGGCCATTTCCAATTTGGTTTTGCAAGCAATTTACAGGTCTGCAATCGCTGCCAGGATCTCCTGATCTTTGGTTATGGTGGGCATGCCCACAGCGGCGATGTTTTGGCGTAATCATCGATCGTGGGTTGCTTGCCCTTTGTTTTAGGCAGTTTGTTGGCCATCCTGACGGCGTATGGGCGTGCGAGTGCTAGTTTGTGGTTCGTAGTCTCTGGACTATGCCCGCCCCGTTCCCGGCAGCAGGGAGACCCAGGCGTGTTGTGTTGGGGTTCCTTCGTGCTGCCAAATATGCGCTCGGGGTGGGTTGTCCCCTCCGGCGTGATTGTGCGCTGGCAATTCTCTTCTCCCGGTCAGTCCACCCCACCTCCTAGTGCGCCAAGTCCATGACTGCTCCCCCAGCCCACAGGGCTCTTCTGAGTGGACCTACAGTCCGAGTGCGCCTCAACGGTGGGCTCCGCCAAGTCACAGGCACATCCTACGCACGTGGGCAGCGTTCCGCGGCCCTCTCCTCAGAGTGCACCTCACTCCTCCTCTCCCTCTGCCTCATATAGGGGCCTGGGGGTGTTAGAATCTGCCAGCTCTTGTGTCCACCGCTCCCGGCCCTCCTTGGTGGGGGCACGTACTTGCCAGTCTCTTAATATCTTCTGTGTATGGCCGCAGCCCAGATGCCACACACGGGGCCTCTCAGCACGCCCCCAAGTGCCTGTGTGCTCGGGGGCCCCAGGTCTACATTGGGTCTCGGTATGCCTGCCCCTCTTCAGCCGTGTGTGCGGCGCCGGGGCTTCAATGATTATTACTCCCGGAGGTACGCGGGCTCGTGGCTACCGCTGATGCGCAGTGGCGGTTCCCCTGGTAGCGTCCCCTTTGTCATGGGCGCCGCTCGCGCACAGGTTTGGGTGGCGCAGCATGGTAATATGTCCACATTCGTGTGTAGTGGGTGGCTTCCCAGGGCCGTGCCGCTCCAGGCCGCTACTTTCCTGGCGCCCTCTCCAGCCCCCACCCCCTGCGCACCTTGGCGTTGCACCGCTGTGGGTGTCCTCCTGCTGCTGGATTTGCTTAGGGTCCGCCCTACGGTCGCCCTGTTCTGCGCCCTACGGGCGTCCCGATGCCAGTCTGCCCTGGGCCTCATGGGTCCTCTTGGGGGGGCATGCCTCTCTCTCGGGCCACTTCACTACCGGCCTCGTTGCGTTGTTGCTCGGTGCAGTTGCGGGGGCCGTGCCCACTTGGATCGGGCCACCTACCTGGCAGTGCGGTTCCGTGCAGCTCCCACCATGGGGCCGCCGTATTCCACAGGTAATCCCCGGGGGCAATATTACGAGGATCACGACTGCTTCGTGTTTGGTGCGGATCGTGATCCCGACACCCTCCGATTCATGCACACAGAGCGGTGGTGCCCCCAGAAGTATGCCTTGCGGCCAGGCGTACTCTCCACCAACTTTAGGCTTCTTTCACGCGGCCGGCTGGCCCCTTTGTTTGAGGCCCCTGTCCGCCATTTTGTACCTTCGTTCCGGGATATGCGACTTCGGCAGGGGTCATATCTCCAGCTCTCAACATCCCGCAGTCTCCAGAATTGCAGCGCACCCGTGTGCCATGTTCATGGGCTCATCCGAGACGTTCCAGAGCTTAAAGGCCGCTAAATATGCATTTTCGGCGAGGATCAGTATCTGGATCACGGGAGCTCCACCAGAGCGCAGCTTCTCACATAGCTCGCTTCACTCCTGAACACTTGACTACGAGAAGGAATGTCTGCATTTGCTCTCAGACACTGAGGCCTACCTCAAGCACAGCTATAATCCGACCGCACGACTTCAAGAAGAGATAATGAATCTGACACGCCACGCTGAAGAAGGCTGTATCTGCGAGGAAGAATGGGTCTTTCTGAACAAACTGCATCCAAGGATTGCAGCCTTCTACATCCTCACAAAAATGCACAAAAATCTGAATAATCCACCTGGAGACGGACAGTCTTGGTTTACAATTCACTTCTCAAACCCCTCTCTATGTACAGATTTCTTTTTAAAACCTTTTGTCAACAAGATGGAATCATATATAAAAGGCACCACTGACACCTTGAACATCTTGAGTAAGATCGGGTTACCGGATGACTACATTTTATTAACGCTTGATGTGGAGGCTTTATAAAGGTCGTTTCCACAGCAAGGTAGGCCTGGAGGCACTAAGAATACTCTTAGACCAAAGACCAGATAATCTGACAGTACCGACGTGGTTCATCCTGGAATGTGTTAGATTAGCCATGTCCGAAAAGGTCTTCCTATTCAAGGACCATATATACAAACAGACCAAGGGGGTGAGCATGGGGGCTCCCTTTGCACCCGATGTGGTTAACCTATAAATGGCCCAATATGTACTGGATCACGTTTACTCCAATTCTAACCTCTACAGAGACAACATAATAGATTGGCGTGCCTACATCGATGATGTTCTTTTGGTCTGGGCTACAATTTCCACAGACCTTAACCAATGCCATCAGTGGCTAAATATGTGCAACAGACACATTAAGTTTACGATCCAATGGGATCATCACTAACTTGATTTTCTGGATCTGCATATATACAGAACAGGCAGAATTTTGAAGACCGAGCTGTTCCGGAAAGCAACCGACCGAACTAGGCCGTTACATTTCTCCAGCTACCATCCAGCGGGTCTGAAATACAATCTCCCATATGGACGGTTTTTGGAGAGAAGAAGGAACTGAACTGACAAATCTAAATTTGAGGTACACGCTGACAACCTGCAGAAAAGACTACTTGACAGGGGATACCCCAAGAAAGCCATAAAGAACTCCAGAAAGAGACCAGCCAACACCTGCAGAGATACCTGTCTTATGCTGAAAATAAACAACCCATTGGAGAGATTGGTGTGGGTAAAAACGTACAGCCGTCCGAGTAATGTAATCAAGAGTATCATCAATAAACGCTGGCAATTCTTTGCTTTCAAAAAGAACCGCAACCTGAAAGAAAAATTAGTGCACACTTACATTGAACCCCCAAAATACCAACAATGGGAACCCTATGGGGGCTCCCACCTATATAGGGTCACTATGTGTAGCCACTGTGTAACATGCAACTTTACAGATACGAAAAAAGGTGTTTGACCACAACAATGTACACTGGGAGTTACGAGAGCACACCAACTGCAACAGTAGACTCGTCATCTACGTCATTGAGTGCCCCTGTGGTCTGCTATACATCGGGAAAACAATCGGAGCAATGAAACAACAAATTTCGGAGCACCGGTCCTGCATTGTTGCAGATAAACCTCTAGTTGAACACTATACCGCAAAGAAACACACAAACTCAGATCTGAAATAGTTTGTCCTCCAAATGATTGCCCCACATAAAAGAGAGGGGGTGGTGGGGACTTGAACAGAGCTCTGACTAGATCGGAGCAGAAATTAATACATCGCCTTGATACAGTAAAAAATGGCCTCCATATCATGGTCGAGTGGAAACATTTCAAGGGGACATAACTACATTGTACTTAAAATGAAGACTGGGTCCCTATACAGGTTTTAATAACATATCATCATGCATTTTACCCGACTTTGTTTGGGGTTGACCCTAGAATTGTGTGTTACAGGAAAGTTTCATTGTCATTGTATATGATAATATGCACATTGTTGCAAGACATTTGGCGTCAACTATTTGTCTGCAAAATGTTCTATATGTGATCTGTGTGCAATGCACATTGAGTAGAACATCATCCCACACCCGAGGATGGGGGTCTAACAAGCACCAGGTATCAGAGGTGATTAGGGAACCATATGAAGACAATGCAGGGCACCCACACTGGCATATATTTGCGATCATTTTTCTATTTTGTGATAACCCCTTGTGCCACATAGGGGGGCAGGGGGTCAATTAATAGGGATCATCCTCCGAAAAAGATTGGACACCATCCCACTCTGCAGGTCCACAATCAAGGCTAATTCCACAAAATACATAGCCTCCTAGCTGGTGCGGCACCATGCCAACATGGCTGCCGAGTAAATGGGAAGCGTCACCTTGGCAAAGGACGCCTCGCTTCTATACAGTAAGGAGCGCAGTCACCATCCCCGTTTCGCAGCATTCACACACAAACCTTGTGTACCAGTATCGGGACGGGAACGCTGAGTAGTGCCGGTAAGAGCAAGATCCTGGATCGTTTAACACATTGAATAGTTGAATGACTTGTTAGCCGCGCATCATTCTCATGTGGTCACAGCATGCCACAATTGGATTTTTGCACAGCGTGCATTAGAAAACACTGTGCACTATGAATAGATCAATCCGATAGGCCCATGGTAACAATCTAAGCGTGCAATAGTTTAACATAAAGTATGGGATACTATGCACGACGCGGTTGGACACCATACCATCACCCGCTACTTGAACATGCTCTAACCCCTAGGCACCTAATAGTGCACACCGTGAACAGTATATGAAAAAAATAAAATAGTCACATTTTTTCCTGACGGATAAGTACTATAGAAAGCACATACTGGGCACCCTCTATGCTTCAACAAACGTACGCCGGCACCGCACAATCATGTTTGGATGTATGTATCCAGAGCCTTGATTAGTGTTGGACATCAGTGCATGGAAATTGACACCTCCAGTAGTCGAACGCCTGCGAGACAGATGCTTCCAATACAACAGTGGTGGTCCTGATTCCACAGGCTTCCCGGTTCACATACCTCCACTTTTAATTGTAGCCTGGATGGTTAGCCAACTAATCATCTTTAAGTACAACAGGGCCTCTACTACCCTTGAAAAAATATCTTTTTTATCATCACTTTTCAGTGACTCGGCAAGATCAAACGTTGGAGTTACCCGCTGCCGCGTCTGGACTGGAATCCACCGTTCATTATGGAGGGAATACCCATAATACCGTGATGAGTAATCCATTACGGTAAGGAAACCATCTCATTAATCAAATCACAAATTAGTTAACCAGGTTGGGACAGACACAAGGGATTTTTATCTTTATCCTCACAAGCTTCTGAGATATATCTCCTTAACTAGGTGACATTACTGGGCTAACTCATCTTTCACAAATAATACATTTTCATTATCCATTGTAGATCTGATAATGCTCCGTCATGGACAGGGACCACATTTGTTTCAATTGGGATTTCTGTCCTGTAATCACTTCCACTGTTCCTTTTCAGTAACTCCGTTAGTGACAAGATCAAGCTGCGCAGTCTTTCATCCCCTGCACCTTGATTAGAACCCACCATTAACTATGAAGTGGATTCCCAAAATACTGTGTTGAACAAGCGAAACAAGATAGGAAAATCACCTGCCTCCTCACGGAGGGTGTCTTTTTGAAATAATTACGCATCAATTGCCTTATTCATAATATTTAATGATTGATCCTAACAACCACACATACTCTCACACACTTTCATCGGCTCATTCTTTGACAGAAACAGGATTTTACCACCGAACCCTCTCTTCTGTTCTGATGGCGGCCATCCGTTTTCATGGACAATAGACCAGCTATCAATAGCCGAAACACCTTTGTGTCGACATCCTCTCCAGTGTTTGATGTCAACACTGTCAATATTGTCATTTGTTTACGTTAACATTGTTCTTTCTGAATCGGATTACATGATCCCAGTATGTTATATGGGACCTCTGTTTTATATATGTCCTGCTTAAAATGCATTGACAAAAATGTTAATCTATTTTGTGTATTAATTGTACAGCTATTATTCTGTCTCCTGTTGAAACTTTGATCTACCACAAATGTGTGTATTGAATCACATGGTTGAAAACTAAAACTTATTTGCAAAACAATACAAAAAATGGCATTTGCACTGTAATTCAATTAATACTTCAGTGTGGTGTTCTCGTATGGTCACCCTGATCATTTGTTTTTAACAGGTAAGTGGACCAGGAAGAAGACATTATTTTTGTTCTTTTATAATACAAGGGAACAGTTTCAAAGCGCAAGCCCGGGATTCGGACTGGTGTTGCTATGCGTGGTCTTGCTTTCAGACAAACGCGTTGCCCCTGAGCTATCCTTCCGGCCTCTGGTAGTACATTGAGGTACTGCATTGTAGGTGAAGGTTGTGGTGTAAAGTGGCAAGGCCACTAGAAGGCGATAATTTGAACTGTGATAACTCATCCTGGCAAGTTCTTATTGTGTATGAAGAGAAAGATATTTGACAAAGAGTTGGAAGAGAAGTGTTGGTTTTGTTTAGGCAGACATTTTTTTAAAACTTTGAACAGAAGCATTGGAAGAGAACTTTGTGTTGTATTTGATCTAAGTGCCAAGTGTAAGACTTACGGAGTGAACTTTATTTTGCATTTTCAAACAGACTTTGGATATTGAACAGAAGCTTTCTCGACTGGAACTTTGATCTAAGTAAGTGTGGAGGGGGAACTGACCCAGGTTATAAAAAATTGGGGTTATGAAGGTATGCTTGTAAATAATGATATTGTTGAGTTTTAATTGCCATCTAATCCCTGTATGTTTCATTATGTGTATAAGTGTGAGGGACAAACATTTAGAGTATTTTCCTTTAGCCTTAGTTTAATAGGTAGGGAAATCCTTGTTAGGCTAGCGAAAGTGTGGCATTCTTCACCCTTATTATTTTAATAATGATGGCTACTTGTGAGAAAACTATCTATGTGTCGCCTTGCATTTCTAACCTCTCAGTGACTCCTCCATCCTTCAACACAGTGGGACGGATTTTCATGAGTGTTAGAAGTAGTGTCACAATAGCAAACAGCAGTTTGTTCAAGTTGGATTTCCTGAGGCCCGGATGGTGTGACGGGAGGATTAGTGAGTTCCTTGATGGAACAGGAGTCCATGTCCCCAAGAGAGTGGTCTATCCGTGTATGGTCCCGCTTGTCGTCACCACTAAGGGGAAAATTGTGTAGCGGGCTCACCGCCCTAGCCTCACAAGAAAGTGCTCCCTCTGGGGAGAAATATCGCAATTCGTCACAATAGCCACTGCCAATTGGAATGGTGCAGATCCTTACCAATGGTGTGCTTGGGTGAGCTCACAGTCCAAATCTTGGCTAAAAAGGAGGACTCCAGCAGCCATTCCTCTGATCATCATTGGAGTCAAGCCATCTATGAAGAAGAGCAGCCAGTTGACTACCAGACGACGACTCATCCAAATGACCAAAATCAACTCCAGCGAAGTCCTGAGGAAACCCTGCTCCTCTGGCTGATCTCAAGAAGATCCTTGTTGGTGCTTCAACCCATGGACCATGGGAAATGGCTAGTTCCGACCCATGCTCGAGGATACATGCCTTCAGAAGTCCCCCTGGCCCAACCGATGGACTGACCAGCTTTCCCCTGGGCTACCTCGCTACAACCATCACGATTCAGAGTGCATCATTGGAGGATCTTCAACCTGTGTAACAACATGCCTGCTCCTGCATTTTCAGCCTTCTTGCATCAGATTATATGCTGGGTCTGATCCCATTGCATCCATTGAAGATCACCTGTCGCTGCCTGACCATCCAGACTACCATTGCAACTTGTCTTCATCGCTCTGTGGAGGTGCCCCGAGTTGGTCTGCCCTGTAGAAGTGTTTGTTTGGGTGTTCTTCTGGAATGTGTCTATAAATAAATAAAATAAATAAACCAACTCCTAAGCACCGCAATCTACCAAAACGAAATCCTGCTCACTTCCATCACACCTTCCATCATGTCCGCCATTGTTTCTAGCTAGCGCCATTTGGTGCGGCCTGTCCTGCCTCCTCAGTGGATTGGCCACTTCACTACACATCTTGGCCAAATGGGAACCGGAAGGGACCGGAAGGCGTAAGCCGGACCCCGACTTCAAAGACCCACATTCAAAGGCTCTGTCTGTGCCTGTCCGGGCCAGGAGGATGTTAGCCATGCTCTAACTATGCTCAGTCGTCCTGACTAATTACTTCTACCCATGTCATGTGTCCCTATACTAGCTATGCTCCATGCAGACATAAATGAGCTTGGCTGACTTCCACCACTGTCTCTCCTGAGCGCCGACTATGCCTTTCACTTCTTTCTTTGCTCGCCGCAACCAACATTCATCTTCCATTAGTGCACTTGTGACTCCCAGTTACATCAAATTTAGGTGTGTTTATTATTCCATCTGTAAACCTCCTGCATTACATTGTTTTGTGCCTCCTTTTTAAAAAACGGATTTAGGTGTGTTTAGTATTTCATCTGTGACCCACCTGTATTTTTCAAATCTCTGCACCATTTATCTGTTCTACACCTTTCTGGTTTGCATTAATTGGTCTGTGACCTCTCCTACTAGGCCTCCTGGTGAGTTTAGCTAGAACTGTACTGTGCAGCCATTCCCCTTTCCTAGTCCATATGTCTGCAACCTATCGCTCTCTCCATTTCTCCTATATTATCACCTATCCCGCTCTCTCAGTCTGGTAGAAAAAAGCACAAAAAACATTGAGTGCAAACCCTGGACTTCCCATCGCAGACATCTATGTCAGTGCTTCCTCTAGAGAGGTTTTGACTAATATCCTCTTCTCTGTCCCCTCTCCAAATCTATGGACCCCCCCCCCCCCATCTCATTTCTACTCTCCTTCAACAAGCTTTATGATTAACAGTGGTACCATGTGGGAATTAATTCCTTCCTTCCTTGCTTCCATCCCCCGCATCTCCGCCTTCTACTCTCTGTACCACACCAGTGTACACTATCTTATGAAACATGGAAAGGCACAGACCTCTTCCACCTGGCAACACCTGCCTGCTCAGCCAACAAACACACTGCCGACATCTGTCTCCTTCTTGAAGACATTGACCTTGACATTCTTGCTCTTACCAAGACATGGTTCAATGCCAGCTCAGTCATGGCTTTTGACTCCCTCCTAACTGGCAGCTTGAAGATCATCTCCAAGCCTCAACCTCACTGCACTGGTGGGGGGTTGCCTTAATCTTTCCTGAGTGGGTTCCGGCTTCCATCTTACCTACCTAGCTCTACTCATCCTTTGAAATCCTGGTTTGCAAGCTGGTCATCTCTCCCATCTCCACCCTGACCATTGCCACCATCCACCGGACTTCAGGCTCCACCACCGTGTTCCTCTTGGAATGGGCGGACTTCTGCTCTTCCTTACTTTCATCCACCTCAAACCTCTTTCTACTGGGTGACATCAACATCCAACTGGACTCCCCAGGTACTGCATCCGTTCTCTTCACTGACCTCTGAACCTCGCTTTCCTTCTACATTGTCCCTTCTGGGCCAACCCACTCAGCTTGTCACACTCTGGATGCCCTCATGCACCCTGACCTCTCTCCTCCCCTCCCCCACTAGTCACCCCTCTCTCCTGGTCAGACCACTCTCTCCTCTCCTCCCACCTGGGTCCCCTTGGCCACCTGGCCACCCCCCCTGCCCCCGGAGGTTCCACCAACCTCGTTCGCCAACATCCGCCCGATGAAATGAGTGTCTGCAACTGCCTCCACTTCCACCTTCATACCCCTTCTCACTCTCCCCCACCTAACTACCTCTGACTCTGCCCTCAGCAACCTCCACCTTTCCATCACCAACACTCCTGACATTCTTGCCCCAGTCATGAGGATGCGCTTGAAACCTGCCTCTAAGCATAACACCCGGTACGACTCCGAACTCACAGCCCTAAATCGTAAGTGAAGGGCAGCATAATGAAAGTGGCAAACCTCAAGCTCATCCTCTGACAAACTGGCCTGCCGCCTGCTGCAAAGGCAATACAGACTCACCATCCATGCCAAGAAAAGAGCCCACATCCAGGCATGGGTTTCCTGTGCATCCAAAAACACGGCTGAGCTTTTCAAGATCCAGCCAACCCCTCCTCAGTCTCCTCTTCCCTTTCTCCCTCCTGGGCCCTCTACAATGCAATGGCCTCACACTTTGCCGTCAAAACCCAGGACATCCTGACCTCCTGTTAAGATGGATTTCCTAACTCTGACCTGGAGGGGCAGAGGTTCAAAAGGCCAGCCTAGTTTCTTGGAACAGGGTAACCTCTGGACAAGCCAGACCAATCAGGGTAGTGATGACGGCGGTCAAGACTAAGTCTCAAGAGGGGTGAGGGTGACTGAAAGACTTCAATGAGCACACAAAGCAAGGACACTAACAAATTAGTCCCGACAGGTGTTATATTAAAAATATAGACACATTTATTACAAGGCCTTTGTAACATCGACCATAGCAAAGAATCACAATAATACTAAAGTAGACCAACACATCACAATCAATACAATATATATGTACAAGACCGAGGGGTTTAAAGAGTTATGAGCACGTAATATGTAGACCACCTAAATGGGGAGGAAAACGGGCAGTGCAAGTAATCATTAGACCCAGTTCGACATCAGAAATACACCCAACTAGGAGGAAGTGCGAGCCCTACGAAGAGAGGAGCCTTCTGCTCAAAAGTACCTGCACGCGCTGGTGCCAAAGGTTAAAGTAGGGTCACTTCAAGGGTATCAGGCAGTTCAGGAAGGTGAATGAAGCGATGCAGAACACGTCCCCACTACTCAAGCAAGGCCTCCACTTGTGGGCAGAGGCAGGGTGAGAGTGCGGGATAGAGTCGCTATTTCGCAACAGTGGTAGAAAAGAAACTGGCTCCTACGCGAGGGGCCACCGGTTGGGGTATGGACTACTCACCTGTCCCCGACGCAGGCAGACCCAGACTTCTCCATCTCAGTTCACATTGCTGGCAGGTTCAGCTGCGATAATCGGGACGTCTCGACACCGTGTAGATTCCGTGTAGCAGGATGCAGTCTCGACGGTGTCCCAAATGCAGCGAACGTGCACAGGTTGTTACCACAGCAGGGCAACACAGCAACCGCATTTACTCTGGTCCGGGCGCACTCGTCTCACTTCAGACCTGGGAACGCCAAGTGTGCGAAATTCGGTGTGAGGTTGCCGCGGACGCAGAGCAAGCAGTAGACCAAGTTTCGAGGGCTTCCCTGAAACGGCGGCGGTGACAGAGCAAAGCGTCCTGCGTAAGCTGGTCAGCCCACTAGTTGGCCCAGGGACACTTCCGAAGAGGCTAACTTGCAGGGTTTGATGAAGGTGCCGGGAATAGTTGATCCCACTATTCCAATGGGTCGAAGCGCCTTCGCAGACCTTCTAAGACGATCAGATGTAGAGGGGTCTCGCAGGACAACAGCGGCTCAGGGTGCCAAACCTTCAGCGGGTCACCAGCGGTTCCTCGACTCAGCTTCTTGTTGCAGGATACTTGGCTCCTTATCCCTTGTTCGGTGTGAACTCAGGAGATCGACCTGGTAGTTGTGTTTTCAGCCTCCTCTTATCCAAAGTTCCCTTCGCGCCAAAATGGAGAGGACCCAATGGGAGATCTGCTCCCAAACACTCACACCATACGTGGACCTATCAGGGACCACGGTGGTCCCAGGCATTCAGGACACGCTAGACTCTCTGGCACCCAGGATGTGTATTGGGAACAGACATCCCAGCCCACATCCTGGAGGCACACACAAGGCATGCAGAAGCCCGCGAAAGGTTTGGGTTTCGGGGGAAAGTGCATGACCAAATAAGGACTGACCCGGGTCGGCTCGACCTGGGTAAGATGAAGGAGCAAGACGGTCAGAGGACAGGACAAAGAACCTCATGGCATGGCCACTTTGGAGCCAGGCCACTCATTTGTGCCAAACGCGGTAACCGCAGATAACATGGCGAAAAAGGGTTAAAAACACAAGAGAAACGATAGCTGCCACCAGTCCTGTCTGTGACACACTTGCACAGTTCATAATAAGTCCAGCAAGAGTTTCTAGGACCTTTCGAATGACTAGAGTCCCAAGAGCGTGGTAAAGTAAGGTAGAGTGCACTCTTGTTTCATATTGCACAAAAGCTGCAACATGAGGAAAGGACTAAGGGAAACAAAGTCTCCCAGTACTGACCGTTTTAAGGGCATGTCAGTTTCCCCATAAGAATTGAGCGAAAGCCCAGAGGAGTGCGGTGGAAGGCTGCGCTTCTCTGGCAAAGTCTAGATCAGGGTGTAGAACAGCAGCAAAATGTTTGGGGGTTGCCACATGGAGGGAAAATTACATACAATTATGAAATCTTTCCTAACACCTCCCTTGCTACATACACTCACAACCCATCCCACACCCCATCTACTCCACCTCCTCCTTCCTACTACGCCCCCGTCACACCTTAAGAAGTTACCAGAGTTTCCACGCCATAAAGGCCTCCTCTAAGCAGATTTTCCCCCTGCTCACCCAGGACCATCAAGGATAAACATCGGCTCTCTTGCCCCTGCTGTTGCTGATTTCTGCAATCACTCTTTTGTCACAGGATATCTCCCCATCTCCCTTAAGCACCCACTCTTGAAAAAATCTTCATCAAATCCTACCTGCCCTGCCAACTTCTGCCTTATTCATTGGCGCAGGTCTAGTACCGGGTGCATTTTTAGGTATTTCTTTGGCACAAGGAAGTATGTTGAATACATATCCTTGTTTACCTGGTTTGCTGGGAGATTTCTATGGTGTCTTTTTCCAGCCGTACTTTTACTTCCTCCAGAAATGTGCGCCTTTCTTCTGGTGTCATTTTTCTCTTGGCGGGTGGTTGGAGATGGTTTTTAAAAAAGTTCTAACTTGTCTGACGTGATGCCCCTCCCATGCGTGGCTGAATTGAGAGATGCAACCTCCTACTAGAGGGGCATGGTAGGGGACCTTGAGTGAGGCGTGTGTGTTTGGGTGGGGTGGAGCCTCTGGCTGCGGAGGCTCTGCTTCTGGACCTTTTATAACCTCTTTGAAAATTTGAGGAGGATTGTCCCTGTGAGTTGCTCCATGATGAGGATTGGTTGCCTTGGTTTTAGCCTGAAGAGCGTTGAGGGCCCTGGCCTGAAAACCTTAAGTTGGAAGACCCCCTTTGGCCAAAAGGCTTCTTGGTAAGTGGACCAAGAGATTTGAGGGTTTCATATTTGTCCTTGGCATTTTTCAGGGTGTCTTCTACTGCCTTGCTGAACAGGGCATTAGGCTCGATGGGTATACTCAGCAACGTGGCCTGCGTTTCCAGTTTGAAACCGGACTGCCTAAGCCAGGCATGGCATTTGATTAGGGTGCCTTTCAGCTACGATGTGGGCTGCGGCATCTAGGTTATTCTTTAATATGCAATTGGATACTTGCTTGCCCCCAGACACAGTTTTTAGAAGTTGAGACTTCGGGGGTTCTGGGACTGCTTCGATTTTTTTTCTAGCTCGTCTCATTTATGGCAACCATGGCTAGTCAGAAGACTAGTGTTGTTGGCTATTCTGGTTTGATAGGTGGCCGAGGAAGACACCTTTCTGCCAAAGGTCTAAATCTTTTTACTCTCCATCTAGTGGGGCCTCTGCGCAGGCCAGCAGGGTGCCTGCCCATTTCCTTTTAGTGGTAACTAAGGAATATGGTTTAAGCTGACCCCTGATGTACAAGGGTCTGTAGGTGCAGATCTGAATAATGTTTTCAGTACGAGGGTTTACCATCCTTGTAAAGTTTGGTGTGAGGATAGAAGGTTGGATAAGCCTTTGGATTGTAAGTGGGGTATAAACGCAGTGGCAGACTTCTTGAGTGTCACACAGAAGGCCTTCCACAAAGTCCTTGTCAGCTTGTGCCTCCTGGGTGTCTATTTTAAAATGTTGAGCAGCTTTGAGAAGGCACTCATTATATTGAAGTTGGTTGTCTACTGGCTGGTCCGGATGGGCTGGCAACTGGGATGATGTAGGGGTCATAGTCTTCATAATATTGGTCCTGATCATCTTGATCTCCTTGAGATTCAGGGTTGTGAGACCCCAAGGGGTCTATAAAGTATAGGTCTTGAGAGGAATCAAGGTGCCTGGGTGGAAGTGCTGGGCTGTGAAACATCCAGACGTGGCCTTTTAGCTGATGGTTCATCCCTGGCCCCTCTTTTAGCCAACTTAGGGTCTTGGAGATGTTTAAGTTGTTCAGGATGCCTGTCCATGAAGTCTAAAAAGCTGGGAATTTTCCTCAATGCAATCAAAGCTCTCTGGGCTCCACTCATTTCATATGGGAAGTACTGAGGGGGCAGGTGTCTCATGCACAGGTGTTTGTACTTTGTGGTGCATGATCCCTGAAAGGGTGTCTACAGGGGTAGAAGAGCCACTATCTTGGGAAATGGGAGGCTTGGACGTTAAGGGTGGATGTTTGACGTTTTCATCTATAAAAGGGTGGCAGGGACATGTTTCTTGATAAATTCCCTTATTTTTGAAGAGGGGACGCCGAAAAGCCTTCCGATGCATGTTTTTCGACACGTGAAAGGTTTTTTTTTTTTTTTTTTTTTTTTTTTTAAGGCACTGTCTCTGAAACGGCTTTCTGCGCCTGCTTCGGAGGCCTGTTGTGCTGCAAACACGATGGCCCAGAAGTCAGGGACAACTTGGAGGACCTTTGTTAGGGAGAACTCTCATACTATGGCTAATTTCCCTTACCTATAGCGTCCCCCAGCAGCTTTGCTGGATTTGAAGGGTTTGTTTAAGAGTGAGACTCTTTTTGCCACTCTTAGGCATTTCTGCTATGTGTGTTCTAGGCTATTTTTGTGTTTAATGCCTATGGGATTTTCTCTCCCCCATAGGAACCATCTTTATAGTGATGCAGGGGTGTCGTAGCGACCCCCAAACAGACTCCATGCCCTGGGACTGACTGCTGTCTCTGAGGGCATGTAAAGTCCTCATTGACTTTACTAGTTAATTTTTATGAACTTAACCAGTACAACCCATCTTACTATGGAGGTACTGGAAGGGGTTAATAGTTTTTCCCCCTATGTTCATTTTCGAAGGGGTACTGTACAGTACCTCTCTCTAAAGTTTCTGGCTGGTGGCAGTGGTTACTACCATAATTATTCAACCGCGAATATTTCTCTAGGGGATTTTCCCATTGTTTGAGGCTACCACTTTTTCTGACAGCCTCTAACATACCGCCGGTGCATTTTAATATTAACATTGCTCCGGTAGGTTTTATTTGCCAGAACTTTAATATAACTTCTTTCTCGTGTCTTTCTCTAAACTCCTAACCCAGGTTGGGGATCCTTTGTTTGTACTTTTGGCGGGCTTCTGCCAAGAAGCCCTCCTTCCGGCGCCACTGAGTCTGGGGTGGGTCCTTTGTGTGGGAGGGGGGAGTAGGACCCCTGGACAGGGTTGCCTCAGCAACCAATGTCGCACTCTATCCTGATAGGCTGGAGCGTCTCCCGCCAAGATGACCACTCCACTGTGTGAGCGACAGCTAGGCTGTATGAATGGGGATTTTTTTGCATAAAAGCAGGGTCCTGAGGACTGGAAGAGCAAGACGTCACCATTGGAACTAGGGAACCGAAGAGGAGAGTAGCCAAAGACACCTGCAACGACTACCACCACTGGTGAAGCCTGCTGCCGCGTCTCACCACTTTTCTCCACACGACAAGAGGAGATCATCTGAAAGAGCCTTCTTCCCATAAGCTGGTGGAGCCAACCAGTTTGCCAATCGCACCCCCGGACCTGCCGTGGTCGAATCGCCAGTGCCCCGCACTTAGAGACCGGATAGCCAGGCAGCTATCGACCCGGACCACAATTAAAGGGAGCGTACCTTTTAAACTTTGTTTGGCAGCACCGCCGCTGGTGTCATCCATGGGTAGTGCAGTACCTCTAACCTTCCTCCACGACGAAAGCCTCTCTTCCTCTGCTGGATCACCCGAACTGCAGGAACTACCAGGAATAACCGCCATCGCTGGAGCCACTTATTCATTTTAAAGGTACATTGTTCCGCCAGGCCGCCGTTTCTTCGTGGTAGTGCTAAAGGTGTTTTAAATCCTTTTCCTACCTGTTGGGTTAGCCGCCCCTCTCTCAACATTGTCTTTCACTTTCTGCATCCACCTTTTCAACATCGTTAACCAAAGACTTGACTGCAGCAACAAGAACATTTTGCTCCTGGGCCCTTGCCCTGTACCACTAACTCTGGCACAGGCCCACTGACTCTGATCACATTTGTTAGACCTGCTTTCTCGAGAATGATTCTCCATTCGGACTGTGTGGTGCAACCCTTTCTTATAACTACCCTTTCCTTCCCACTGCATAATCATTGTGAAATGCCATTTTGCTCAGTTTTCATTTGAAGTATTGCCTATACTGATGCACTGTCTTGCTGAACTGGTTCACAACTGATGGGAAGTGTTGCTAGGGTGTAGAAGAACCTATTTCTAGATAACTTGTGTTTTTCCTCCCTTGTGAGAAATTGTTAGAGGATCCCTTGTGTGTAGTTGTCACTGTGCCGTTTTGCTCAGTTTTCACTCTGGTTCACTTGGTCTACAATTTATATAGGGAGTGTGTATATTTTTCTATTGACTTAATTTAACTTGCTTGATACTTGTGATGCATGTGTTTTCTTAGAAGTGTATACAATAAATATATATATACTTTTTAACTACAAAGCTTTGGTCAGTGTTTCCTGGTACCATAGTGCTGTAGGCCTATTGTGTAAACCCTGAATACTTCTCTTCTCCCTCTTGATATAAGTCTGACTGCTCAGCCACAGCTACCAACTAAATCTTTGTGGTATAGACTGATACCAAAGGGGATTTATTGCTCTAACCTGTAGTCCTACCTGTAGTCAATAGGTCTACTGTACTATGGTATAAGGAAACACTGACCAAAGCTTTGTATTAAAAAGTAGTTATATATTTATTTTATACACTTCTAAGAAACACATTTATCACAGTCATCAAGCAAGTTAAATTAAGTCAAGGAAAAATATACACATTCCCAAGTAAAATTGTAGACCAAGTGAACCAGAGTGAAAACTGAGCAAAACGGCACAGTGTACACTACACACAAGGGATCCTCTACCAATTTCTCACGAGAGAGGGAAAGCACACGTTATATAGAAATAGCCTCTTACACACCCTAGCAACACTTCCCATGAGTTTGTGAACCAGATTAAATCAGACAGCGCATTAGTATAGCATATACTTAAATGAAAACTGAGCAAAATGGCATTTCACAAGTTTTAGCAATAGGAAGAAAGAACAAGTTACTTCTTACCTTGTAACGTTCTTTCGACGGGATGTTCCTCCGACGTATTCCTCATCTTAGATATCTCCTTCCAGCTCTGCTGGCCTCGGAAAATTTTTTCTCTCTAGAGGGCGCTGCGCGTCAACGTCCTCCGAGTCGATGTCCCTCGACAGCCGCCGTATCGACGTCGACCTGCCTATAAAGGCCGCGCGCAGCGTCCGTTGCTCAGTTCCGTTTTGTAGCCCACAATAATACTTTCTGGACTAACTAATCACCCTGAAGGAGCGTAAGCTGCAACAACAAGGGAAGTAGAACTGCGGGGATGGATGGGAGGGTCGATGAGGAATACGTCGGAGGAACATCCCGTCGAAAGAACGTTACAAGGTAAGAAGTAACTTGTTCTTCGAAGGGATTGTGTCCTCCGACGTATTCCTCATCTTAGATAGGCTCCCATAGCAGTATTCTATTATCGGAGGAGGGAGTACTGACTTCACGCCGTCTTCTATTGATGAATAGAATGCAGTACAGCCCTTCCAAACCTAGTCTCTTGACTGGAGGAGGAGTCCAAATTGTAAAAACGTGTAAAGGTATGGACAGACGACCATGTAGCGGCCGCACAGATGTCTTTAACCGGCACGCCTCTTTTGAGGGCCGATGAAGCTGCAATACCTCTGGTCGAATGAGACCTAAGGTTTTGAGGGGGCTCTTTCCGTGCCAGTTTATAACATTCCAGAATGGCTAGAATGATCCATCTGGAAATGGTCTGCTTAGTTATTGGTAACCCCAGCTTGTGACCTGCGTAACCTACAAACAGCTGGTCTGCCTGTCTTATCCTGGCTAGTCTACTGATGTAAAAACTTAAAGCCCTCCTAGGGTCTAGCCTGTGTAACCTCTCTTCCTCTTTCCCCGGGTGAGGAGGAGGATAGAAAGATGGTAGGGTAATCTTCTGAGTGATATGGAATTCAGAAACCACCTTTGGGAGGAAATTCGGCTTCACTTGCAGGACAACTTTGTCTTTGTGAAATATTGTGTGAGGAGGTTTACAAGAAAGAGCTTGTAATTACTCACCCTTCTAGCAGATGTAAGTGCTATTAATAAAACAGTTTTAAGAGTAAGGAATCTTAACGAACAAGAATGGAGAGGTTCGAAAGGTGTGCCCATCAGGAAAGTTAGTACTAAGTTTAAATCCCATAGGGGAACTTGGAATGGTCTTGGGGGATAAACATTGGTTAACCCCTTTAGAAACTGTATTACCAAGGGTAATTTGAAATAGGATGGTTCTTCCGCAGTACGCTTAAAGATGGATAGCGCTGCGAGATAGCCCTTAATGGTGCCAACTTGAAGGCCTGAATTTGCCAAATATAGTAGGAAGGACAAAACCATTGGTGTACCACATGAAAAAGGGTTGATATTCTGTTCTCTACACCAGCTGCAAAATCTGTTCCAACGGCAGCGGTATAAAGACTTTGTTGCTGGCCTCCTTGCCGAAAGCAACACCTCCATAACATCATCAGGGAGGTCCCAATCCTTGTACCTCAGCCTTTCAGAAGCCAAGCGTGAAGGTTGAGGGTTTTGATGTCTGGATGGAGAACCTGACCTCCCTTCTGTAAGAGTAGGTTCTCTCTGAGTGGAAGTCGAAATGGAGGGCAGATGGACAAGTCTAGAAGGTCCGGGTACCACGTTCTCCTGGCCCAATCCGGGGCAATTAGGATCATGGTTCTCCGGAATCTTCTCAACCTCCTGATCATTTGAGGAATGACAGGGACCGGTGGGAACGCGTACAGAAGCGGAAACTCCCAGTCCACTATGAACGCGTCTCCCAGAGCTCCTCTCGGGGGAAATTCCCTTGAGCAGAACAGGTCGCATTTCCTGTTTAGGCTGGTGGCGAACAGATCTACCTGAGGGGTGTGTTCTGCCTGCTCAGAGTGTCCGCTGTCAAGTTCTTCTCTCCGGCAAGGTGAACTGCCGATAGAGAGATTCCTTCTTGGATTGCCCAAAACCAGAGCTGCATCGCCTCTCTGCACAGGGGTAGTGATCCTACGCCTCCTCTTTTGTTGAGGTAATGCATGGCCACCGTGTTGTCCGTCATTATCAGGACGTTCTTCCCTTGTACAGCTGGCAGGAACGCCTTCAGCGCAAGTCTGATGGCTCTCAGCTCTAACAGGTTGATATGTAGTCTGGACTCCGATGGAGACCAATGACCGCTGATGGTCAAGTCGTTGGCGTGGGCTCCCCACCCCGTGAGTGAGGCATCCGTGACTACTGTTATCTCCGGCCAGGGTTGCCAAAACTGTTCTCCTTTCAGAATGTTCTCCTGACAGGCCCACCACTGAAGGTCTCGAGCCACCCTGTCGGGAACCTGAAGAAGATCTGTCATTCTCCCTGAGAATTGTGACCACCGAGTCCTCAGTGCCCAGTGGAGGGATCTCATTCTCAGGCGAGCCTCTGGCACTAGGAAAATGCAGGATGCCATGAGGCCTAGCAACCTCAAAAAGTCGAAGGCTGGGAGACGTTGGGCATGTTGGAACTTGGTAACTATCTGTAGAATATCTTGAGCCCTCACCTCTGGTGGCAAGGCTTTTCCCAGGGAAGTGTCCAGGATCGCTCCTATGAACTGGAGTCTCTGAGATGGTATCATTTGCGACTTCTTTAAATTGAGGGAGAAGCCCAGTCTGAAGGGAGTGGCACACGTGATTTAGCTGGATCTGAGCTTGTTCCGAAGATACAGCCCTGATCAACCAATCGTCCAGGTAGGGGTAGACGTGAATCCCTTCCCTCCTTAGACTTGCAGCCACTACCGACATTAACTTGGTGAAGACCCTCGGGGCGGAGGTCAGCCCAAATGGCAGCACTCGAAATTGATAGTGAGAGTTGCCAATTGCGAACCTCAGGTATTTCCTGTGTTTGAGATGGATAGGCACATGGAAATAAGTGTCCTGAAGGTCCAGAGATACCAACCAGTCCTGGAACTGAAGGGCCTGGAGGATCTGAGAAAGAGTGACCATCTTGAATTTGTCTTTTCTGAGGAATTTGTTCAATTCTCGCAAGTCCAAGATGGGTCTCAGTCCTCCGTCTTTCTTTGGAATGAGAAAGTAAGGGGAATACCAGCCCTTGTTCCTCTCCGCTACAGATACCGGTTCTATGGCACCTTTCTCTAGCAGGTCCAAAATTTCCTGCAAGAGGAGCGGATCTGGAGCTTTCTGAGAGCTGATCCCCGGTGGATTACTCTGAGGTATACGTAGGAAAGGCAGGCAGTAACCTTGGGCAACTGTTTCCAATGCCCAAGCATCTGACGTGATAGCCTGCCACACCGCCAGATGTTGAGTCAACCTGCCTCCTACAGGTGTCCTGTGAGGGAAGTCCTCAGAGTGGTTTTGGGGCGGCTGATGCAGATGCCGATGGTAAAGAGGCACCTGCTGTTGCTGCGGTTTTTGAATATCTACCCCGTCCACCTCGGGTAGATCTTCTTTGTCCCCTTTGAGCCGGTCATCCTCTACCTCTTCCGAATGCGGAGTAGAAGCGAAAGGACTTGCCCCTCGCAGAGGTTCCTGTGGGACGAAAGGGAGTCTGACGGATTGCAGCTCCTAGGGATTTTGCTGCTGCTTTTGAAGTTTGCAGTTTCTCTAAACTGTCATCCGCCTTTTTCCCGAACAAAGAAGAGCCATCGAATGGCATGTTCAAGAGCCTGGCTTGCACATCTGCGGCAAAACCAGACTTTCTCAATAAAGCGAATCTCCTGGTTGATGTACTTGCCGCCATTGCTCTGCTGATACTGTCAGCCGAATCAATGCCCATCTGGAGGGATTTGCACATAGCGTCTTTACCGTCCTGTATAATATTCAGGAACGCATCCCTTTCTTCTCCCTCCGGGATGCAGTGAGCCGCTGTAGAAGCACACTCTCAAAGTGTATGGCTGAACCTAGCAAGGGTGCAAGTAGCATTAACAGATTTTAACGCCATGCTACATGCTGAAAAGACTTTCTTTGCCATAGCATCATATTTTTTATCGTCCCTGTCCTGTGGGACGGTAGGATAAGCCGTCTTGACATCGGTAGAGGATGCTGTCTGTACCACCAGACTTTCTGGGGATGGGTGTTTAGACAAAAACTCCGGGTCTGTAGAAGATACCCTGTACTTTGTAGACAGTTTTTTATTTACTGCTGGTACGACATCTGGGGTTTCCCAGTTTGTCATGATCTTCCTCTGAAGAGCTTTATGAAAAGGCACCACAGGATCCTCCTGTGGGCCTTTGTCAAGAATATCCGTGAGGTCATCTTGTTGGAAAGATTGTGAAGGTGCAGACCATCCCATGAACTCTGTGATCCTGGCCATTAAGGCTCTATAGGGGGTTTCAGCATGCTCCCCCGGGTCTGGCCTAGCAAACTCCACCTCAGGGGAAGTGTCTAACCCACTTGCCTCATGTAAGGAATCATGAAGATCCTTTAACCTGCGTTCTTCAGAGGAAAATTCCTCTCTAATTGGGGTTACAGGTCCCTGCAACTCAAATGTGTCTTCCTGTTCAGACAATTCACCCTCTTCCAAAATTGAGGACATAGTTCTCAATTGTTCTGAACTCATAAAGGGAGTAAATCCCATTTCCAAGGCAGAAGGTGCCGAACTTGTCATTATCGGCCTCGAAAACGTCGATGTCGTCGAAGCCGAAGGCTTCGAAGGTGGCGTCGAAAAACAAAGGCGGAGGCCTCGAAGACCTCGACAGAATTGGAATTCTACTCGACAATCTCGAAGCCATCGACGTCGAGGACCTGGGGACAGTCACTGGGTGTGTCGTAACCGTGACTTTTCTTGGCGTCGACGCCGGTGTCGAAGCTGGCGTTGAGTCGACAGACCCGTGTGTCAAAGGTCCCTTCGACAACGGCGTCGAAGACACCGACCTCGGCGTCGACGGAACCCTCGTCGACGGCGTCGACGGAACCTTCGAGGAATGTTTGGAGGTCATAGTCCTACTCGAGGGTTCGAGACGCGCTCGAGAGGTTTCCTTCGCCGGGTACTGCGACTCGTGGCGTTTTTGACCTTCGGTTCTTTCGACCAGAGCATTGCTCTCGGCAGTCTTCGAGGGGGTCAAGGCCGCTTTCTCGAAGACGCTCATCATATTTTTGCGGAATTCCTCCCATTCAGCACGGGAACTATGTTTCGTGGGGCAAGGGATTCTTTTTGGCGAAACAGAGGAAGAGGAAGACGGAGAAGGGGATCTTCGACGTCTCCTATTCGAGTGCTTAGATCTCGAGTGATGGGACCGACTCCGAGACCTGGAGCGCGAATGGTGACGAGGAGACGAGTGTCTCGACTTCGTCGACGAAGAAGAAGCTTTAAAAGTCTTACCTTTCTCCAGCTTCCCCCTACGCTCCTTCAGGGCCTTAGCTGTCATGGACATACAGTCCTCGCATTCCGAACAATGGTGTTCAGCTCCCAAACACCACAGACAAACTCTGTGAGGGTCAGTCAACGACATCTTTTTCCCACAATCTCGGCATTTTTTGAAGCCGGATCGAGGAGTTGTCGGTTCCAACGAGGAAGCCATCGAGTACGGATCGAATGACTCGAGGTAAATAGGATTAATCTGACTAAGAACTGAGCAACGGTATTCCGAGGCACTGAGTAAGCGCGGAAAAACGGAACTGAGCAACGGACGCTGCGCGCGGCCTTTATAGGCAGGATGACGTCGGCGGCTGTCGAGGGTCATCGACTCGGAGGACGTCGACGCGCAGCGCCCTCTAGAGAGAAAACATTTTCCGAGGCCAGCAGAGCTGGAAGGAGATATCCAAGATGAGGAATACGTCGGAGGACACAATCCCTTCGAAAGAGTAGTTATAAGAAAGGGCTGTACCACACAGTTCGAATGGAGAATCAATCTCCAGAAGGCAGATCTAACAAATTTAGCCAGAGTCAGTAGGCCTGTGCCAGAGTCAGTGGTACAGGGCAAGGGCCCAGGAGCAAAATGTTCTTGTAGCTGCAGTCAAGTCTTTGGTTAACGATTTTGAAAAGGTGGATGCAGAGGGCGAAAGACAATGTTGAGAGAGGGGCGGCCAACCCAACTGGTAGGTAAAGGATTTAAAACACCTTTAGTGCTACTGCGAAGAAAGGAGGGCCTGGCGGAACAATGTACCTTAAAATTAAGAAGTGGCTCCTGCGGTGGCGGTTGTTCCTGGTAGTTCCTGCAATTTGGCTGATCAGCAGAGGAAGAGAGGCTCTCGTCGTGGAGGAAGGTTCTAGTTACTGCACTACCCAGGGATGAAACCAGCGGCGGTGCTGCCCGACGAATAAAAAGTACGCTCCTTTAAATCGTGGTCCGGGTGGACTGGTGCCTGGCTATCCGGCCTCCGAGTACAGGGTACTGGTGATTCGACCAAGGCAGGATCGGGAAGGCGATTGGCAAACTGGTTGGCCCAACCAGCTCAAGGGAAGAAGGCTCTTGCAGATGAAGATCTTCTCTCGTCGTGTGGAGAAAAGTGGTGAGACGATGCAGCAGGGCTTCACTGAGGGTTCAGTCGTTGCAGATGTCTTTGGCTTCTCTCCTCTTCGGCTTCTTAGTTCCAGCGGCGACGTCTTGCTCTTCCAGTCCTCAGGACCCTGCTTTTATGCAAAAAAATCCCCATTCATACAGCCCTGCTGTCATTCACACAGTGGAGTGGTCATCTTGGCGGGAGACCCTCCAGCCTATCAGGATACAGTGCGACATGGGTTGCTGAGGCAACCCTGTCCAGGGGCCTACTCCCCCTCCCACACAATGGACCCACCCCAGACTCAGTGGCGCCGAAAGGAGGGCTTCTTGGTGGAAGCCCGCCAAACGGACGGACAAAGGATCCCCGACCTGGGTTAGGAGTTTAGAGAAAGACACGAGAAAGAAGTTATATTAAAGTTCTGGCAAATAAAACCTACCGGAGTAAAGTTAATATTAAAATGTACCGGGGGTATGTTACAGGCTGTCAGAAAAAGTGGTAGCCTCAAACAATGGGAAAATCCCATAGGGAAATATCTGCGGTCGAATATTTATGGTAGTAACCACTGCCACCAGCCAGAAACATTTGAGAGAGGGACTGCAGGGTAACCTCTCGAAAATGAACATAGGGGAAAAACTATTAACCCCTTCCAGTACCTCCATAGTAAGATGGGTTGTACTGGTTTAGTTCATAGGATTTGACTAGTAAAGTCAATGGGGACTTTACATGCTCTGGGAGAAAGTATTCAGTCCCAGGGTATGGAGTCTGTTTGGGGGTCACTACGACAACCCTGTGTCACTGCACGGAGGGTGTTGTGTAACACATGTGAATAAAGATGGTTCCTATGGATGTTAATGCCTATGGGGTTGAGAAAGATCCCATAGGCATTAAACACAAAAATATCCTAGAACACACATAGCAAAAATGCCTAAGAGTGGGAAAAAGAGTCTCACTCTTAGCAGGTAAAAAGAAACAAACGCTTAAAATCCAGCAAAGCTGCTGAGGGACTCTATAGGTAAGGGGAATTTGCCATAGAATGATAATTCTCCCTAACATGTCCCAAAAGTACAAACTCGCATGACTAGGTTTGCCCGCATCTGTTGGTCTGGTGAGCCAAATGTAACTCCTGGTAGCTGTTGGCATGAAGCTAGACAGACACTTCTAGGCTACAAGCAGGAGCTAATTAGCTCCCAGCTCCCCTTTATGTCAAACCCCGGGATAGTGTTACTGACGCGCCCAGCCAAATCATGCAATACTCGGAGACTACCACTCGATGTTGGCCTATGCATAGCATGTGATCGAAGCAGATCCACAAGCCTCAGAAATATGTTTTATAGTGTTGCTGTGACCATTTTTGACTATGTGTTTTTTACGGGCTTAGTGTGCATTTCAAAGGCTTAGTAAATAATTGCATAATTATGTACGTACCAGTCTAACTGGAATTATTAATAGTGTTCTTGGTGGGCTCAGAGTAGCCCTACACCACTCTCAAAGCGCTCCCAAGGATAAGCCTTGCCACTTTGCTACCTTAACCGGATTGGGTTTGGCTAATATCTGTGTCTCCCTGTTCACCATAATGGGGTGGCCTCCCAAATTCCACCCCCAGGTCTGAATGCATGTTGAATCAAGTGTCTGTACCTCGTGCAAATGAGCCAATCCATCAACATGTTTTGAAGCAAACCAATGTAATGCTCCTATACCAGACCGATGTAACTGTGCTCGGATCAATGTAGGGAGGAGACTCCATGTTGCCTGCAAGATGCACGCTCGACTTACATAGTTCCGCTTCAGCGAGATTCCCTTGATCACATTACTCATCTGAACGGATAGCTCACTTACACAGGTTTTTTTTTAAAACAATTTTTATTATTTTTACCACAAACACACCAAACATATTAATTTTTTGGGACATACATAATCAGTGTCAAAGCATCACATTATACAGTGTCGCTTTCCGTCCTTCCCCCTTCCTCCCCCCAAACTCGAGCCATCTCAGCCACATCATCTACATGAGCATTTTCAGGAATCTCAGTGCTTGTTGCCTCAACTGAGTCTTCTGTATCATGATTGACCTGGTGGGGGTTAACCATCGAGGTCACCAGCTGCCTCCAGGCTATCAGGGGGCCCACTTCGTCCTCTCCCCCCCCCTTGGTGACGGCTTCAAACCATACCGCGGTTTCTGCTTCCGCCCATCTCAAGATGTCCGCCCACCATATCTCCACTCTGGGCCTGTGGGCCGCTTTCCAACACATTGCGATTCTGTGTTTGACCAAAACATAGGCCAGGTCCTTCATCTTACTGATATGCTTTAAATGACGTGGCCTGGGGAAGTTCCCAAGCATGCAAGCCCAGGCCGACCCTATGTCCAGTGCCACTCCCCCACCTGCCATTTTCATCTTTATTTCCTCCCAGAATCTATGCACCTCAGGGCAAGCCCAGAACATGTGCAATAGCCCTGCCTCATTCTCTCCACACCTGGGGCATTTTTGTACAGCCGGGCCTCCAAACCTAGCTATTCTACTGGGAGTCAGATAAGCTCGATCGGTGACATAGAACTCAAACTGCTGGAGTCTCGCATTCCTGGACACTTTTTTATGGTACCTCTGGGCTCTATCCCACTGTCCCTCTGTCATGGGTTCCCCCACCTCTTCCTCCTAGTCGTGCCTCAAATGAAACAGCTCCTTCCCCTCCTTCGCCCTCAGGAGCTCATATATCCTAGATATTTCGTGCCCACCCTCCGAGACATCATACATCGTTTCTAGGGAGGCATCAGGTTCTTCCTCTAGCACAGTCTCAGGCCATCTCTCTCTCGCCCGTTTCATGAGCCTGGTATAAGTAATGAATTGACCTCTATGCACCCCTGTCTCCTTCTGCAGCCTCTGGAATCCCAACGCCTCCCCCTCCTGCCATATGTCTCCAAGGGTGGCCAATCCCACTGGGTCCCAGTATCTGCGGATCGCTTCAAACAATTGGGAGTAGTCCCTGCATAGCACCGCCAGCGGGACCTGCAGAGAAAGCGGATCTGGGTCACCCACCGTTTCCCATGTCCTGCGCCAGACTTCCCAGCCCAGCCTCAATAGTCTCCCCATCCTCGCTATTTTAGTTTTCTGCAGCCATACGGTCTCCCTCAAAAATTAAGGAGCCAATTCACCTTGAAAAAGCCTAGCTTCTGCCGAGCCTTCCGCAGACAACCACCTAGACACATACAACAGCTGTCTTGCTAGGTAATACAGCTCGAAATTCGGTAGGTTTATGCCCCCCTTATCACATGTGTTCTGTAGTTTCCACAGGGCCACCCTATTCCTGGAGTTGCTCCATATGAAGCCCTTGCACATGCTATGAAGTTTCACAAAAGAGCGTTTAGGGATCAAGTACGGGACATTCACAAAAAAGTGCAAGAGTCTGGGCAGGACCACCACTTTGAGCAAAGCTGCTCTCCCCATCATGGCTAGGGGTAATCTAGACCAGAACACCATGTTATTCTTAACTCCCTCCATCGCTTTCTCTGTGTTATGTTTGTGTTCCGTCTCTATTTTGTGGTAAACATTCACTCTCAGATACCTAAATGTCTCGGTCTGCCAAGGTATCAGCAAGACGGGCAGCCTCTCCAGTGGGGTACTCTTGTACCTACCAAGGGGGAACAAAGTAGAGTTCCCGGGGTTCACCGATATGCCCAAGAGGGTGGCGTAACGATCCATCACCTCCAACCCATATTGCAGGTTCTCCTCCGGGTAGCGCAAGTAGAGGAGCACATCATCCGCATACAATATCAGGTGTGTGCATCCTGTCATGCGGATCCCCACCTCCCCGTATTGTTGCCGCAGGCATATTGCCAGCGGCTCTAATGCCAAGATGAATAACATGGGTGACCAGGGGCATCCCTGTCTGGTCCCCCTGCTAAATTGCCATTTATCTGATATTGTGGTTCCTGTTTTTACTCTCGCCATCGGGGTACTATATAGCATCTGGACCCATCTAATATATCCTGGTCCCATCCCGTATCCTTTCAGTCTCGCTTTCAGCCACGGCCACCGCACTGAATCAAAAGCTTTCACCGCGTCCAGCGACACTATAGCCAGCTCGCCCGAGTCTCCCTCAGTTTGATCAATGATATGGTCTAGCCTCCTGTGGTTATCTGATATTTCTACCGGGGACATAACCCGTTTGATCTGGGTATATCAACTTACCAATTACCCTCTTTAACCTATTAGCCAGTACAGTCGCGAGTATCTCGCTATCCTGATTGAGCATAGACAAGGGCCTATAAGATCGGCATTCCGCATCTGGTCTGCCTGGTTTTAGGAGCGGGATGATCACTGCCTCACGGAGGGACGCCGGCAGTTCCCCCCACCCGTTCAGAGGCTTCATTAAACATGGCCAGCAGCGGCTGGAGTAGCTCCTGCTTATACGTTTTATAAAACTCACTGGGTAACCCGTACGACCCGGGCGCTTTACATGTAGGCAGGTGTTGGATCACCGCCTCCAGTTCGTCCACGGTGATGGGGGCGTCTAGGTCTGCTCGTTCTAGATCATCTAAGGTGGGCAGTCCTATGTCATCTATCGTATCCACAATTTCTTGGCTCATATCCTCCCCTGTGTACTCTCATAGTCGTCTTAATACTGGAGGAACTCATTTACACTCTCCTGGGTATTATGGATTTGACCTTCTGCGTTCCTGACCTCTCTGATCACCGAGCGGTGGGTCTCGTTCTTGTATAACCAGGCCAATAGCCTCCCCAGCTTATCCCCCCCTGCGTGCAGCCTCTCTGTATATTTCTTATAGTTTAGTTTGCATAATCTGTCCCAAAGTTCACTACAAGCTAGCTGTAAGCCTTTTATTTTAATGCTGTTCCCACGGGTAGTCCCCTCATTTTGTATCAAGCCCTCTACCTCTCTCTCCATTGCTCGCAGTTCCTACTCGATACCCCCTTGGAGCCCTTTGGATTTAGATATAGCTACTCCCCGCACCACTACCTTAAATGCCTCCCAAACTGTCCGCACAGAACGCACACTACCCGTGTTAATTTCAAAGTATTCCTCGATGGCTTCCCTCAAATCCTCCCGAAAGCCCGCATCCTGTAGAGCCTCTGTTCTGAGCCTCCACGTCGGGATCCGCGCTCTAGGGGGTTGATGTCGCCACTCTATGACCAAAGGCGAATGGTCAGAGAGTACCCGGGCCTTGTATTCCGCCCCCACCATTTCTCCCAATATACCGGCAGATGCAAACACAAAATCCAGCCTTGTGTGCAGGTCATGCGGCGCTGCATAATGCGAGTAGTGCCTATCCCCTGGGTGTAGTCTTCTCCACACATCTTCTAGGCCGAAGTACATCAACAATGTCCTCCGCGCTTTAGCTGCTGGCGCCGGCTTTTCTAATTTATCATCTGACCCATCTAACCTGGGGTTCAGAGTGCAATTAAAGCCCCCTCCCCACACCATCGAGCCACCCACCAGGGGGCTAATTTTACTATATAAAGACCCAATATATGCCGTTGTATCACGGTTAGGGGCATACAAGTTTATAATATTCACTTCTCTGTTCTCCACGAGTCCTGCCACCACCACCATTCTTCCTTCTGGGTCTATTGTTGAGCTAAGCAGCTGAAATGGCACATGCGGTGCCACCCATGTAATCACCCCTCTTGCATATGCCGAGTATGGGGCCCCTATGACATTACCCCTCCATTTTCTCCTGACCACCTGTAACTTCTCCATGGTGAGATGGGTTTCCTGTAGCAGAGCTATGTCAATCCGTATCCTCTTAAGGTACATCATCACCTTGTTACGTTTCAGATAGCTATTAAGGCCCCGCACATTCCAGGTCACATGTCTGAGGTTACCCGATGCCATTGATTTTTTCGACATTTCCATGTAGGCTCATACACGAACTAAAACTAAAACTCCCCAAAATTAAATACGCCACAAACATAACTAAATACACACCAAACTCCCCACCTCCCTCCCCTTATCCCACCCGTCCCTTCCCCAACAACACCCTCCCCAACTGTTGCCCAGCTCCATTCCTGGATCTCAGGCACCCCCACATCTAGCCCTGTCTAGTACAAGCCTATGCCCAGGGCTCAGTAGGGTGAAGCTGCCCTAATGGCCACTTAACTATTAGTTTCCGGGGTAGGTTGCCTCCATCCTGTCGCTCCTATTTCTGATTTACTACGCATTATATTAATACCATACAGCTACGAATTACGTTTTACCCACTATGTTCCAGTCCATGTCCAGCACCAGGCCCGGGTACTATCCAATGTTCAGCCGATTGCACTTTCCCAGTATAACCCGGATCACCCTCCCACTTACCCCCTCAATGTCCATGGCACAAGATCTTCAGTTGTCATGCTCCTGCCGGTCGCGATCCGCTTCTTGTTCCGGGCAACCCTGTAGGTCCAGCCATGTCACCGCCTCCTCCGGAGTGTCAAAAAAGAACACACTGCTTGTGTGACACCTTCAACTTCGCCGGGTACAGAAGCATGTACTTGATGCCTACTGCACGCAGCCTCCTCTTGACGGCCACGTAGCTGTATCTCTGCCTCTGCACCAGCATCGTATAATCCGGGTATGCAGTGATGTTGGTGGATGCTTTTTCTATCGTTCCGCCTTTACGAAAATATTCCAGGATCTTCTCTCTGTCTCTGTAGTTCAAGATCCTCGCGATGATCGGTCTCGGTGGAGCCCCAGGTCGTGGTTTCCTCATTAAGGCGCGGTGCGCCCGCTCCACCGTGAACCCTTGTGAAAGCTTGTCTGCTCCAATCTCCTGGAGAATCATGTTCTCTACATAGTTTGTGGGATCCTGGCCCTCTTCCCCCTCCGGCAGGCCGACCACCCGTATATTATTTCTTCTCGCCCTTCCTTCCACTTCTTCCACCCGATCTTCGAGGTAGGCAACTTGCTGTTTTAGGACATGAACCTCCTTTGCATTACTCGTGCTGACATCTGTATTGGTCTTGACTGCGCTTTCCAGACCGCTCGTTATTTCTGCCAGCGCCCTAACATCCTGCCGTAACAAGGTAAGTTCAGATCCCACCACATCAATCTTGTTCTCTAGGGCTGTTCGCAGATCCGCCATTGCCGAGCCCCATTTAGTACTCAACTCTGCTATGGAATCCAGGATCTGCTGCTTGTCTCCCTCTGGGCCTCTCCCGCAGGGGTCACGTCCATGCTCTGCGCCGATGTTGTAGGGGTTTTCTGTGTTTTCGCGAAGACCTCCATTGTGGGTTGTTTGCTCTTGGCTCTCAGTCCTTTCACCGACATAGTGCTATCGTTGAGGCTCCTCCAGTACTTTCAGCCGTTGGAGTCTCTATCTTCTTTCTTCCATTCACTATAGCACATGCAGCTGTTATTCAGGTGGATTGTAGCCTCCCACGTATTACTTTCCACACATAGTTCTCGTTGGCACAACTGCCGCGGCAAGAAAGGTTCTGAGCGTGGTCTTTTAATTATGTTGTGTGCCTTACAATCCGCCCCTTTCGTTTTTACGTTCCGTGCTAAGTGTCCCTGTGTGTGCGAGGGGTGATAGGCCGCCTTTGATGCTCATTGCGCACTATGGCGGCGCGGTCTGCTCGGTAATCACAGTGTCCCCATACCGCTCCTACTCCGTTGTCCACTTATTGTCCAGGCCCTGGATGGTGTTAGCACACGGGCGTGTGATGTGGTCAGTCCGGCCTCCACTGTGCTGTGATTTAATGCTGTTACCCTGCCAGGCAGCCCTAATTGCATCTTAATGCCTGTGCACGCCTGCGCTCACTCAGTGCCAAATCTCCATTATGGAAACTGTAATTCGTTCCTTTATTATGTTTATTATTGCCTCGGCGCGCTGATCCGTGTGTCCCGTGCGTAGGGGTAACGGTGCTGCCCATAACACACGGGACAACACCATTTGTAGTACACGTGCGCTTGCTGTGTGTGCGCTGTGGCTTCCGGGTCCACTTATACACTACTTCTGGTGTTACTGGCCATCTATTGTTGCCTGCCCTCTCCACTTCGGCTTTTCATCCACTCTGCCGCCGGCCGCTCATTCACTTCTACACTTTCAAGGTGCTGGGTCTGCTCGTCATGGGGGACTGCATGTGTCAATCTCGCAGGGACATACTCCGGACCCCCTTCTTTGTCCTCGGCTGGGGGCGCCCGTTTTGTTTTGTACCTCGAATCCCCCTTATGTTTGTTTACCGCTCTTCTGCTCGCTCTGCAATGTCAACCTCCTTAAAGCTTGCTTCTATATGCGTGTAGTGCCCATTGACTATAAGGGGGGTATTTTTTTTCGTTCTGCTTGGCTGCATTTAGTAGCGTCCGCCTGTCCCCATGAAGCGCTGTTGGGCAATGGCAGTGCCTGTGTTCTCTATCATTAACTTAGTGTGGTCCCGTGTGTCCGCCACCCAGCTCGTCTGCTGTCTGGTGGGCAGCGCACCTCATCCGCTCGCGATTCTCCCCCGGCAGTGCAGCCGTACCTTTACTCGCTGCTGCTGCGGCGCATGTGGGCCGCTTCGTCCGCTCGGTTCCTGGGCTTTCAGTGTGCGCTCTTGGAAGAGCTCCGGGCATCTTGCGATCCGTTTCTGTGCTTCCACACGAGTTTACGACTCATCCCTGGTCGCTCTTCAGGTTACACTCTCCCGCACCTCTGCTGCAGACACTCCCAAGCAGGCTGCTACTTCTGGTCGTGCACCCGTCTTCCTCCTTTGATAATTTAGCCTTTATCCGTCCGAGTGGCAGCCCACCTATTTCTTAAATATTGCGATCCTCGCAAACGGATTGGTCAGCGTGCCCGTAGGCTCCTTTGTTATGGGCTCACCACCATTTTGCGGACAGCTCCTTGTCTTCGATCGGCAGTTTCAAAGCCTCATAACTCCTGATATTTCCATTCGATTTGCACGGGAGTGTGTGCGTTGGATTCCGCTTACTTTCCTATTGCAGCCATCCGCTTTTATTATTGGAATGTGTAGTTTCTAGACATGCGCCCATCCGGATCAATTTTCGGATCAGGAGCTCACAAAAGGAGCAGCCTATTCCATGGCTACCAGGCCACGCCCCCCAGCTCACTTACACAGTTATAATGATCTGGCCATGACCAGATGGCTGTTCTAGTCGAAAGTAGATAAAGCTGCCATATTTCAATTATAAGGAGATGCTGCTGCTTACAGCAGTAAGGCCTTCTCAACCAAGAGCTGAAGGAATAACAGATGAGTGCGTCTTTGAAGTTTGTAAGATTAGTAGGAAGCCACAAGTTACTCCTTAAAATGGTCTAAATGAACACTTAAGCATGCACCTCTCATAGGAGCCTTTATTATTATTAATTACCTTTAACACGCGACAAGCCCAAAGGCCTCATTGTGCACATAAAACATACAAGATAAAGAGACAAAGAAAAAGAGAAACATGTGGGGGTAGTCAAGCACATATCCGATGCCAAACACGGTTCAATCAACGCACGATCAAGGAAGACTGAAAAATACGAAGCACTTAATCCTTAGGGTTAAAGAATAAAGTTTTAATTGCCTGCTTACATTTGAAAACACAAGGTATTGCGTGAAGTGCGAGTGGCAAGCTGTTCCACACATTTAGTGCACAAACATAACATTGTTCCACTTAAGTTTTACAATTTAAACAGTGGCTGGACAAGCTTATTGCCATCGCTAGATGGCAGTAGTCTCGGTCTAGGGGCCTCTTGTAGTCGTTCAGACAAATAACAGTGCATTTCCAGCCCAACATTTATATGAGAATTTCATGTAAAATGCTCTGTGAAACAGGCAACCAGGCAAGATAATTTCTTGCTTCAGATACATGCTCAGACTTGCCCAGCCTTCGGGCGGCCCTTACTGCACCGTTTTGAATGGTCTACAGAGATTTCAGGTTTGTCTTTGATGTTCCTGGCAACAGAATATTGCAGTAGTTAAGTTTTGAACTAACTAGGACACTGGAAACAAAATTATATTTTTTTTGCGTATAGGTATGGACTAATCTGCTTCAAGAGTGTGGTGGTATATGCCCATGAAGATCGCAGATGTGTAATGTGCCTTTTCAATGACAGCTGAGAGTAGGTATACTCCAAGAGCTTTTACAAACGGGGCTACAAGTATAATGCACTCGGTGATCTTAAATTGACACTACCGTGACTCCAACTTCTTCAATCGCTGGCCTGACCCCACAATCAATAACTCAGTCTTATTGTCATTGAGGACTAAGGAGTGCATGGCCACCCAGAACCAAATCAACATATACGCCCGACTTACAATGGTTAGATCTGGGTCATAGTCGCCTGAAAGTTCAAAGATTATTGGGCGTCATCTGCGTAGTTCGTTTAATTGACCCCCAGAGCTATCCGAAAGAGTCAAACAATGGGCATGTATATAAATTGAACAGTGTCAGAGAAAGGCAAGAAACCTGTGGAACTCTAAAAGATGGAGGCCTTGAATTCACTGATCGAGACCCTGATCGACCGAGGGCCAAGAAAGGCTCTAATTCATGCTGCTGCGCTATCTTAACAGTTCACAATCTCAGTAAGCCTATTCAGCAGCAGAACATGGTTGAATGCATTGGAAAGGTCTAGTAACACCAACCTGGCCAAATGGCAATACTGAACAATTCCCAAAAGATTAGCCCCAAGATCAAACAAAGCGGTTCCAGTACTGTGCATAGCATGGAAGCCCAGCTGATGTCTCCCAAGCATTACCTTCAATATACTCCTGCAGCTGCAGGCACGCTATCCTGTCCAAGATCTTCAGAAGAAAGGGGACATTAGTGATGGGACGATAGTTAGCAGCAACTTCAGGGTCTATGTTTTTTTTTTTTTAGTAATGGGTTATCCATGCGTCCTTCAGGCATTTAGGTATACACCAAGACGAGAAGGAGTTTACCATTTTTGTAATCGAAGGTGTAAGACATTCCAAGAAGTCCTCGTTTACATTGGCTGGACAAATGACGACCTTACAAGAAGTGGGGTTCAGGTCCGAGACAATTCTATAGACTTCACTTTCGAACACCTGCTGCAATAGAAACCTGGGGGCAGGGGGAGAAATAGTATTAGATATATCAAGAGAGTAAAAATCTGATGCCATAACAGGGTGATTATACTTCAAGTGTTTTTGTCGCTCCATGATGGCTAAATGATGCTTATAGATTTTTTTGTTATTTCAGTCTGAATATTCTGGCACCAGATATCACTTATAATGTGGTCGTAATTAGGGACTTTTCCTTTTTAATTCATTTAATATAGAGAAGGGGTCCAGTGAGCTTGATTTTACGCTTGTAAGTCTGATATTATAATCCTCCTGTTTAGCTGAAAGAATGGCGTTAACTTGCTGCCGCTCGTTTTTAGGCAACCTCAGTTTCACGACACTGATCCCTGCGCCAATTCCTTTCACAGGTTTTCTTAATTTTCCTAGTTTTCCACTTCACGATTGAACCAAGTTTCGGTTTTTATAATTCTCGTTTTTTCTGGCACCAAAGTATTGACAGCCACCAATGTTATATGCTGGCACTGAGTGACTAGACCATCTGTATCCAAAGCTGAAGTCAAGTTAGCAAATCCAGGTTTGAAGAGATTGGAGAATGCTTTAGAAATGACTTTACCAAGGTTTCTCACTCTCTTTTACAGCCTAAAGGTTGACATCCACCCACTTTAATATAGATGGAAGATGGACCCAGCAGCAATACCTGCTGTGTTTTTAGGAGAGGCAAGTTCGTTTGGGATTAGTTTGCAGGGGCCTATTCTGTTTGATCATCATTTTGCTGCTTTCCATTAAAGAGGTTTCGCAAACTTCCTCCATTTGTATTATTTGATTAACCATTTCCAAGAAAATGCTCAGAGATGTATAGCTTGCACCAGACTCGTATCAACTGTGGATTGTACAATAAACTAAGAGGCTTTGCCAAAGATCTTACACTATGCTAAACGTTAATGTCAGAGACTTGCGTGCAGGAAAGTGCCTGACAGTTGAAAACCATCACAAAGAGTGTCCTAGAAATACAGATCCCTATTGTGGCGCATTCTAAAAGGTAATGTCTACTACTATACAGTTCAAATGAATATGAGAATGTTTTAGTTCTTTGGTAAGGACATAGTCTAAACCAGTTACCTATACCCAAGACGAGGGGATTATAAAAGTTGTGATAATGTTACTTCAGAGCTCAACAATCTTATTCATTGTATTCCTTGTACAAATATTGAGCTTCATAGAACATGACAAGTTGTTATATGGAACATAAAACTATACTAAAAACCTAACTATTATTTTTTTTTTTTAAAGATGCTAGTACAAAGATTGAAAGTACAGATGGGAACAGAAGGTATTGCTTTGTATTAGATCACTAATTACCTAGATAAATCGCACCAGAAAGGCCAAAGTGGGGGACTTTTTTTAAAGCAATTTAGCCTTGGAGTGATGTGTTCCTAGGTTCCAGCTTGCTCCCTCTGTTTAATGCTTATAATAAGCACCAAGCAGAGATCATTTAACTTTTCTCAACATTGTTCCAACTATATACCGATGACTCACAGGCACTAATGAACCTTGTACCTGATAACTCGGGTCACTGCACTCCTTCAGAAAATCCAGGATTGGATAACTGATCATAAATCCTGCATTCACACCTTTAAGACAGATCCCTTCTCCTACAAAACAGATCAAACAGGCTCACTTTATGGTCACAGCACCTACCCTGGCAGAACAGGTGAAGAACCCAAGTTTCCTTATCGATACAAAGAACTCTGACTACAATTCCTGGTCCTCATCCTTAGGAGAGTGGTCTCCAATTTTGAAATGCTGCAAAAGATAGGTCACCAGAGCACTCGCCCTTCAACGCCTACATTCTTTTTAGAGCATCTTCTTAGTGCTAAATTAAACATCAATTAAATCAAATGCAACTTATACAAAATAAAGCAGTGAAATTTATTGAAGGCAGCAAACCCTTGGGACCATATGCCTCTGTGTCTGAAAGCCTAAAACTGGCATGCACCCCATTGTGAAAAAAGGTACACAGTTAACTGTATCCCTTTGCGCATCCTTGAAACCAATGCTCTTAAATCCATTAAGTTATACATAAACAAAGATGTAACAACCAGTCCATTAAGATCATAACATGTTAATCTTACAGTAACCAGGTCTAAAACAGTGAAACATGGCAGAATATACCTAGCAGTGCTATGCCTGAAATTAACCAGGTTACTCACCGTAGTGACCACCTTACTCCTAGTCCATAGTCCCCTTTCCTCCATACTTATGGGACATTCCTCCGTCCTGTGGGACCGGACCGGAGCACTTTGTAAAAAGCATCCCAAAATGTTGCAAACATTTTTAGTCCTTCCTCTCTTTCTGCGCGGGGCCCGGCACGCGGCCGTAACTCCGCCCATCTCGGCTCCGCATCGCCCATCAGTCCTTTTCTATCGCCAGGTCCAAGACCTCTTAGCAATAACAGAGGAACCTTATTAGAGGGGACGGAGGGCGGGCGTATGGAGGAAAGGAGACTATGGATTAGGAGTAAGGTGGTCACTACGGTGAGTAACCTGGTTATACTCCTACGTCCTGTCCCCTTTCCTCCATACTTATGGGAGATTCCCAAGCACTCCTTACAGGAACTATGGGTGGATGGAAAACCCCCTTACTGAAAAAGGTTCTTCAGCACAGCCTGACCAAACTGAGCATCAGATCTTGAGCTCATGTCTAGACAATAATGCTTACAAAAAGCAGATGGGGAGGCCCAAGGAGCCGCCTTTGCGATGGTCTCCCAGGGGACCTATTTCTGAAAGGCAACCGCGGCTGCCTTGCCCCGCACCAGGCGTGCATGAATACCTTTAGGAGGCTTCAGCACTTGGACGGTGCAAGACTCCGTAATGCAGGCAGCAATCCATCAAGAAATAGTCGCCTTAGAGGCCTGCTTACCTTGTGGATTACCAAAGGTCACAAACAGTTGAGAAGAACTCCTAAGCTCGGATGTTCCGTCCAGATAGAACTTAAGAGCCCTTCTAACATGGAGGCAATGCAGAACCCTTTCTGCCTCTGAGGCAGAGTTTGGAAAAAAGACCGGAAGGGAGATTGACTGGTTCAGATGGAACTCTGATACCACCTTAGGCAGCAAAGTAGGATTTGTCCGTAGA
This sequence comes from Ambystoma mexicanum, assembly GCF_040938575.1. Lineage (NCBI taxonomy): Eukaryota > Metazoa > Chordata > Amphibia > Caudata > Ambystomatidae > Ambystoma > Ambystoma mexicanum. The sequence continues at coordinate 530,421,301 of NC_090932.1, forward strand.
TAGGTAAGCGGAAACCGCCGAAAGATGAGTTCTGCATGACAGAACGTGAACGCCTGACTCTGCTAAGTAGGATACAAAGGACAGTACTGTGTCAATTGTAGCCCCGCCTTGGGTTCAACTGCTTGTTTAAACACCAATGACAGAACCTGAGCCATTTGCTTCTGTACTGGGACCTAGTCTAGGGTTTTCTGGCTGCCTTGATAATACACATGTTATCTGCAGACACACCAAGATACTCTAAAGACTTGAACTCAAGCACCATGCCGCTAAGCTGAGTGATTGTGGGCAGGGGTGCCACAGCTGCTGTTCCCCCTGTTGAAGAAGATCAGGTTACCAGTGACCCCCGATCGGCAGATACACCGACAGGTGTTGAAGTTCTGAGAACCAAAACCTGGCCGGCCACCAGGGGGCTATGAGTAGAAGGGAACAGTTCACCGAGTTCTTCAATTTGCAAATCGTCCGGTGAACTAGAAGCAGAGGCGGGAAAGCATAAGCCCTCATGTTGTGCCATGGAATCTCGAGAACATCCCCCAGAGAGGAGGCTCCCAGCCCGCTTCTGGAGGCATACAGAGGAAGCTTCTTGTTTGCCGTCGTAGCAAAGAGGTCCACTTCCGGTGTGCCCCAATGCAGGAAAATCCATGGGAGGACCTCCGCCTTCAACTCCCACTCGTAGCTGACCATCGTCTGCCGGCTGAGGGCATCTGCCCTGACATTCAGCTGGCCCGGGATGTGTACTGCAAGCAGCCAGACACCATGAAGAACCGCCCACTCCCAAATCTGGATGGACAGGTCCACAGGGGGGGGGGGAAGAGAGAGACTTGGTTCCCCCTTGCTTGTTGATGTACTACATCGACACCACATCGTCTGTGCGGATACGGACCACTTTGTTGGCAATGATCGGTCTGAACGCCTTAAGCGCTAGGAAAATCGCCAGAAGCTCCAGATGATTTATGTGAAGGAGCTTGTCCTGAGGCAACCCAAGATCCGAGACCTGAAGAAGGTCCAACGTCGCACCCCACCCCAGAAGGGAGGAGTCTGTCGTGACATTTACCATCGGGGCTGGGTCCTGAAACCCCGCTCCCCTACCGACAGGTTGCTGAGAGACGACCACCAGTCCAGGTCTGCTCTCATGAAAGCCGGAATCGTTATCAACTTGGAGTCCAAATCCACAGCCTGAAGCCAAGAACTCCGAAGAGCCATCTGCGTCCGCCTCATTTTGAGACGGGCAAGAGGAAGAGCTAACACACACGAGGCCATGAGGTCCAAAAGCCTCTGGAACCACCAGGCCGACATGCTCTCCGACTGAGCTAACATCTGACACGTGGCCAACATATCTGCCATTCTGTCCCCGGTCAGGTACACTCTGCAGTCGATCGTGTTCCAGTGAAAACCCAGGAAAATCAAGTCCTGAGAAACCGTCATGGAAGATTTCCACCAATTCACCGACAGCCCAAGGTGGAACAGGAGCTGGAGGAGAGACTGAAGATTGCAGGCGGCTTTCAAAGGGCACAAGCTGCGTAAGAGCCAGTCGTCCAAATACGGATACACATGGATACCCTGCAGACGAAGATAGGCTGTGATCACCGACATCTTCGTGAAGACACAGGGCGCCGAGCTGAGGCCAAAAGGAAGCACTTGAAATTGTAAGTGCTCCTCTCCCACAGAGAAGCAGAGATATCTCCTCTGTGGATTCCAAATCAGAATATGCATGTACGCATCCTCAAGGTCCACCACGCTGAGCCAATCGCCCATCTGCAAAGAGGACCGTATCTGGCCAGGCGTGATCATCTTGAACTTCTCTTGGGGGAGGAAAAGATTGAACTGGGAAAGGTCTAGGATGGTGCGCAGGCCAGTCTAGTTGGGTTTGGGCACTGTAAACAGCCGGGAGTAGAAGCCCTCCCCTCGTTCCCCAAGGGGAACGGGTTCCACAGCTCTGAGATCCAGAAGTTTCTGAATGTCGGCTTTTAGGGAGGACGACCCCGACTGCTGGATAGGAGGGTTGAAGGGCGGGGTAGGGGGTAAGGGTAAGCAGAAGCCCGCCCGAGTGACTGACAAGACCCACCTGTCTTCAGTGATGGTCTGCCACGCCTCCCAATGAGACGCAATGGTCCTCCCACCGTGGTCTCGTGCGAGCGCGGAGAACCCTCATTTTGTAGGATTTTCAGTGGTGTTCCACCTGAGCCTGAGGAGGAAGCTGAGGAGCGGGAGAAAAACAAGAGTCCGTTTCTACCTCTGGCGGTTATTACCCGAAGGAGTATCCACCCTATGAGATTTCCGGTCTAGAAAACCTCTAAAACCAGAAGAGGGCCGGCTTTGCGATAACGGTCTCTAGGTCTTAAAAGGAGTTTTAACCAGGACTGAAAAGGACTTAGCTGTCTGGGTGCTGTCCTTCGTCTTGGTCAGCTCCACATCCGTTGTAGAATGGAACAGTTCCTTATCGTCAAACGGAAGGTCCAACACCTTGTCCTGCACCTTCTTTGAGAATTTGGTGGCATGAAACCACGCCTGTCGGGAGGTATCAACTCCCAGCATAAGGCCCCGAGCCGAAGTGTCTACGTGGTGAGCCCCAGCCTCCAGCAGATCCTGGGCCAAGACCCTGGCATCGGACAATCCCACCTTAAAGTCTTCACGCTTCTCGACCAGAATGAACTCCTCGAACTCCGACAGACCTTTCCACATCCTCATATTCGCCCCCGCTAACACTAGCTCTGCATTGGCCTGCCGGAGCTGCAACGCCGAGTTCGCGAAAATCTTCCTCCCAAGGGAGTCAAGGAGCTTGTCCTCCTTCCCCAGAACCTGAGTAGCAGTCGTAGAAGAGGATGCTGCAGGCCTGGACTGTAAAGTGGCCGCAGCCACCACTGTGGAGGAGGGGGGCGGACAAGACAGGGCCCCTCTTCCGAAGAATGCAGCCTGTATCGCGCGTCAATTTTCTTATTGACGAAAAGTCCAGAGTGTGGCTTTTCCCAGACCCTACGGACCTCGGCCAAAACGTCCTTCTGCAAGAGCAGGCCGGTACGCTCCAAAGGAGACAGGGTCAACGCCCCAGAAAGCACATCCTCCTGCGGAGCGGGTGCTTCGGGCACCGGAACATCCAAAAAGCACATGTCGAGCACCCGGTCATGAAAAGCTCTAATAGAGCGGGGCAGGTCCTCGTTGTCCTGATCGCCCTGTGCCTCATCCGACAGGTCAGGATCCTGCTGAATCGTGTCAGGCACTGCCTTGTCCACAGGGGACAATGGGGGCAATGGCGGAAGGGTCGGGGGAGGCACCGTAGGCAAGGGCGGCGCCGGCTGAGCCACCGGCTGAGCCACCGGAGGAGCGGGTGTAGCCGGAGGCGCGGGTGGGCATATCTCCCTAAAAAGCCCCTTGAAATATTCCCTCATGGGCTCGGTATGCATGAGCGTCTGAAATTTGCAGAAAGAAGCGTCCTCCAGGGACTGTTTTGGAGATACCGGAGGAGGCCTTTCATGAGGAGGATAATTCCAGGGACGCAACAGGGAGGGTTGCCAAAGGCCCATCCCCCGCAGTGTCCACAAAAATCAAAGGTGCCGACCCCACAGGCAACGAAATATTGTGCGCAAGGGGCATCCGAGCGTTCCAGTCGTAAACTGGGCAAAAAGGATGCGCACAAGGAATTTTATGTTCACCCACAGAACCAAGCGCTACACCTGAGGCCGATGGCGTAGTTGTCGGGGGAAGCGCCCAAAATGGCCGCCATGGTCGTGGCGGGAACGGCAGCCATTTTGCCATCACCTGAGGGGAACTTGCGGCACGTGAGGAAGTGAGGCAGGGGTCCCCGTCGATGGATCAGGGGTCTTAACTTGAGCCTTTACATAAGGAACCTCGGCAGACCGGTACTATGAGGCCTGGAATGTTTCTGCGACACACCAATAGCCAAATTAGCCTTCTCAGGAAGGACCTCAGCATTGCCGGTAAAGGAAGAACTTTCCTTCTTTGCCCCCTCAACAGTTCTGGCGTCGCCACAAGAGCGGGAACGGTGAGAAACAACTTTCACCGATAAGGCTTTGCCAGGCCTCTCATAAATGTTGGTAACTTTAGCCTCTGTACGAAGGACCTCGGACCCAGGTCCGGTAACAGCCTTACAAGCGCGGGCCTCGAACATCCGTTCGGTAACACCAAGCTCAACCAAGGCCTTGGGGAGCACCCCGGTTTTATTTTTGAGGGAAGCAGATAAAGTGGCCTCAGAGCTAGCGCCGGTACCCCACAACTCAGTAGAACTGGGTCTGCAAGCAGCCCTCACAGGAGGGGCCTCGGAGTGTACGCCGGTATCCACAGGCCCCTTACGCAGACCCTCTGAGAAAACTCTGGTACAATTTTTAGGCCCAGAAGGCACCTCAGGGCAATCCCAGTGATAGAGCGACTAACGCTCCTCCCGGCTCGGGAAGAGCACGGAAAGGTATCTCCCGGCCGGGGTCCTCTAAAAAGTAAAAGAACTTACAGGGCGTTTCTTCTTTTCGTTGATAAAAGCTTGAAAATGTAAGGGAGGGGGACGTCGAAACACCATCTCCCAGCGCTCCAACCGACGTTGAAGTGCCTGGACCGAAAGGGAATCACAGTAAAAACAAGAGTCTGAACCACTCGAGAAAAAGAGGATGGGGTCCGCCCTCGCGAAGCATCAGTGACACGAACAATCTGGAAAGTCTAGTTTGGACGACATAAACAGACTAGTACACGATCGCTAGCGAGAGCCAGAGAGGAAAAAAGGGAAGAAAATCTTCTGCGGATGCAAGTGCGTCCAGTCCCGAACGAGTGGAGAAAAGGACTGATGGGCGATGCGCTGGGCGGAGCCGAGATGGGAGGTGTTACGGCCACGTGCCGAGCCCCGTGCAGAAAGAGGAAGGACTAAACATTTTTGCTAAATTTTTTGATGTTTTTTAGAAAGTGCTCCGGTCCCGTCCCACAGGACAGAGGAATGTCCCCATAAGTATGGAGGCAAGGGGACGGGACGTAGGAGTATCTAGAATAATTTCCCTTCACAGAATATCTAATTTTTACCACAAATGCAGACAACACATGCAGGGTGAGTCATCTAATCGAAAAAGTAGAACACATTCGCACCCCAACCATCCTCGTGTCTCTGGACACAGAGAAAGCCTTCATTAGAGTAGAATGGTCACAATTGTTCCACACAATGGAAAACATGGGCTTCAGGCTGAAATGAATGCAGATGATCAAAGCTAACTATGATACACCCTTGAAGGGAATATCCCTGAATGGCACCCTATCGAGACATGTACCCCTGACCAGAAACACCAAACAGGGATGCCCACTCTCACAGACTATACGCAATATTTCTGGAGCCTCTCCTGATCAGGGAGGCACACCAGGTGAAGGGCATAACGATGGGTGGTGACGAACACAAAACCATGGCCTTCGCTGATGACATGCTGATAGCATTGACGACCCCAGAACTCTCACTCCCTGCGCTCCTAAAAGAACTAGACTAATTTGGATCCATCTCCAGCCTAAAAATAAACAAACAAAAATCAGAAATCCTGAACTTAACCGAGGTCCCAGGAATAGTAGACAAACTGGCCCGAGCACCCAACTGAACAACGCTCCAGAAGGAATCCACTACCTAGGGATTAAACTAACGTCCTCAATTGGACAGTTCTATAACGCCAACTATTTGAACCTTCTAGTGAAACTAAAAACAGATCTAGAGAAATGGAATCCTCAACTTCTCCTGGTGGGGGAGGCTGATGGTCATAAAAATGTCGGTTTTACCAGAATTACGTTATTACTTTCAAACGCTCTGAGTAAAGATCCAGAGATTGTTCTAACTGAACAAACTGGTGACCACATTCATTTGCAAACACAAAGCTCCTAGAATAGCGATGTCAACCTTAACAGCACAGAAAGACCAAAGGGGGTTAACACTCCCCCCCCCCCCCTTTTTAAAAAAAAAATCTTTTTATTGAATTTTACTCAATGTTACAACAACTCTAAAGCAAATGAAAACATTCCCTCCCCCCTCCACCCCTCCCTCAAAAAGACGAGCATTCAAAACCCACATCTTCCCTCTGCAGGCAGTTCCTCCACCCTATTGTAGCTCAAGTAGTCTCAGGCGCAGCGGACACCACATCACTCTGTAGTCCCCCTTAAGAAACGTCAGAAACTCCCCCCAGTCCGCTGCAAATCCTTGCACTTTGTTCTCCATGGCGTACGATGCCCACTCCAAGGCCACTATGTCCCACACTTTCCTCAGCCAATCCTGTTCCAAGGTGTTAGGCAGAAACCTGTGCAGTTCCCTTAGGGACCACTGCAAAAGGTTTAAGACCACAGGAGTAAGCAGTAAACCCAATTGGTAGCAGTCTGCACCACCCAGATTTACCTGGTAGCTGTGGTGAGCATTCAGACTTCTCTCAAGAAGAGTTAGGCAGTATATAGAGTATACACAATAGGGCTAAAAATACAGTAGAACAAGCAAACACTGACCAGAGCTTTGGTATAAAAGTATATCATTATTTATTTAAAAACACACTTATGAAAATACACTGGAACTAATATATCAAGCAAGTTCAAACACAGTCACTATAAGTATATACACCTCCCTCGTTAATTATTCGACAAGTCTAGGTTAAGACACCACTTATTAGCAAAACAGAGGTGAGCGTGTAACCGTAGATGGCACTCCAATAATTTGTTTAAAAAGGGAGAGAAAAGACAGTATGGAAATAGCACAGTACCAACACTTAAGAAACCACAGCAAGTCGAGAAAGGCAGGGTCTACTGTAGAGCCAAAAGTTCATAGGCCAGGCCCACTCTTGGAGAGAGCAAGGCGGAATGTGCCCAAGATCACACAGTGGAAATGCACTCAGTCTTTGCAGAAAAGTCAAAAAGAAGTTGAATCAGTTCAGAAAGGCAAAGTTAGCAGGTCTGAGGTCAACCCAGTTGGAAGGTCAAGGATTTACGGGACACCTTGGACAATCCATTGCAAGGGAGACCAGGCGGAACACAGTACCTGAAATGGTGAGAAAGCTCCAGCGGTGGCAGTTGTTCCTGGCAGCGGGTGCAAGTCGTGGCTTCGACCAGAGGAAGAGATGATCTCGACGAGGAAGAAAGCTGGAGGTCATTGCACTGCCAGGGAAGAAACCAGCCGCGGACTTCCCGATGAAAAGGTGCGACCCTTTTATTTGCGGTAGTGGTGAAGCGTGGCTATCCGGCTGCTGGGGTGTGCTTGGCACGGGCGATTCGACCACAAGACGTCCAGGAAGGCGAAAAATGCAAACTGGTTGGTCCCACCAGCTCAAAGGGATGAAGACTCTCCTGGAAGAAGATCTCCTCTGTCGTCGGGGAAGTGGTGAGTTCGTACAGCAGGGCTTCACTGGTGGGGTCGTCGTTGTAGATGGCTCAGCTTCTCCCCTCTTTGGATTCTTTAGGTCCTGTGGCGACTTCTGAAGTTCCAGTCCCCAAAGCCCTGCTTTTATGCAGAAAAAACCCCATTCAACAGCCTAGCTGTTACTCAAACATGCTAAGTGGTGAGCCGGGCGGCTCACCACTGGGCCAATCACACAAGAGTGCGACTTGAGTTGCCAAGGCAACTCAGTCCAGGGTGCCTATTCCCCCTCCCACACATCCTGTAGACCCCAGACAGAGTGGCACCATTTGGAGGGCTTCTGTGCAGAAGCCCGCCAAAAAGTGGAACAAAGGGCTCGACTTGCGTTAGAGTTTCAGAGGCGAACACAAACACCATTTTAAAACCGAGTCCTGGCAAAAAGACCCAACCGGGGAATAAATATTAAATAAATAACCCAGTGGTATCTTTAACATTGCACCAAAAAGTGGTGCGTTTAAAACGAATGGGAAAATCCCACAGGAAATATTCCCATGGAATATTTCGCGTGGTATCCACTGCCACCAGCCAGAAACTCGACAAGGGGGGACTGGACAGTGCCCCCTTGGAAAACAGACCCAGAGGCAATCGAATTACCCCTACCAGTACTTCCACAATATGATGGTTTGTACTGGTTCTGTTCACAATTTAAGACTAGTAAAGCCAATGGAGACTTTACATGCCCTGGGAGACAGTCAGACCCAGGGTATGGAGTCTATGTTTGGGGGTCACTGTGACACCCCTGTGTTACTGCACTGAGGGTGCTGTGTAACACATACCAAAAACACATGAAGCCATATGGAGTAAAAGACCCCATAGCCCATAAAACACATTACAAAGTCAAAGGACATTCTCAAATAATGCCTAAGAGTGGGAGAAAAAGAGTCTCACTCTGAGCAGGAGAAAAAAATAAACCCCAAAAATCCAGCAAAGCTGCTGAGGGACTCACTAGGTTTGGGAAATTAGCCTTAGCAGAGAATTCTCCCTAACACAAGGGGATCACAGGGCTCTTCCATCTCTGGGCTATTACAAACAAAGCTGCCAAAGTCAGTATTACTTTCGCTTTTTCGATACCTCTGACTTTTCTCCCCTGGAGCCCCACGGATGCCCAAAAGGACCTGTATTGGAGTGTGTGTATCCCTTGGGCCAAAGGCCTGTTCCTGCGCCCTTTGTACCTCTCTCCAAAAAGGTCAAATGTTGGGGCAGTCCTACCAAACATGTTCCACTGATCCCGTTAAGCCGCATCCCTCCAACAACTATACAATCTCGTGGGAAACATCATGTGAAGGCGGGCCGGCGTGTAGTGCCACCCAAATAACATCTTATACCATATTTCCTGGAGCTGAGATGTTCTTGCCAGCTTGGGTATCCTTCTCCAAAGATTCTCCCACTCCGCCCTACTGATTTCCCTCCCCATAGCCTTTTCCCATTTCTGCATGTAGGGCCACTGAGGGTCCAAACTCGAATTCTGCAGGATCTCGTAGATATTAGAAATGAGGCCCTTCGATCCGTCATTGGTTAGTAAGAATCTTTCAAACTGTGTTGGTTCTCTGGTTGCCGCCCTTCTAACTTCCGGGTGAAGTACCCAATGTCTTAACTGGGCATACCTCAGTCTTTCCTTTTCTTGTATTGCAAATTCTCGTTTGCATTCCTCAAACGACAGCAAATCTCCCCCCCTAAACATATCGCATAACTTCCCACAGCCACCCTCCTGCCACTGCTCAAAAGCCCCTTTCTCCAGTCCCCATTACCAAAAAGCGGAGTAAATGGGGATCTGTACGTGGTAATTCCCTTAGAGCTCACCAATTTATCCCAGAGATCTGCCATTAATTTAGTTATAGTGCTTTCGTAGAGGTGTCTAGGCCTGTGTTCTTTAGGGAGCCAGAGCACTTCCGCTAGATTGCGGTGCACTTCCGCTAGATTGCGGTGCGCCACCGCTCTGTCCATCCTCACCCATAATTTACTTTGCTGGCTCTCCTCCCCCATCAGCCACTCTCTGATGATTCGTAACTGAGTTGCCTCATAATACTGCCGAATGTTTGGTAAAGCCAGACCACCTTCTTTCTTGGGGGCCATCAGTAAACCACCGCTCACCCATGGTCTATTCCCGTCACACAAATTCTTTGGTCAGGGTACCCAGTTTCTTAAAGAAGTTTGAGGGAACAGGCTGCGGGATTGCCTGGAATAAATACAGCATACTCGGGAGCGTAACCATTTTCACGGCTGCCATCCGCCCTAACCATGACACTCTAAGGCCTCTCCACCTTTGGAAGTCCCTCTTGGATTGTTTCAAGGAGAGGAGGAAAATTCGCTGAATACCACCCTTCTAACCTTGCCGTGATTCTTACCCCTAATTATCTGATCCCTCCCGGCCTCCATAGGAGATGAGTACTGCCCCTCAAGTCATCTTGTTCCATTCCTCTAAGCGTTAGGTTTAGAATTTCTGATTTATTAGCATTAATCTTAAGCCCTGAGGCCGCACCATAGTTTTCCAATAGGGACAGGCAAATTTGGATCGATTCTCTTGGTTCCGTCAGCATTAATAACATGTCATCTGCAAAGGCTGCAACTTTCTGTTACTCCCCCCCCCAAACGGGATACCCCTGATGTCCGGCCTCTCCCTAATCGCCTGCAACAGTGGTTCGAGGTAAATCGCATAGAGGATGGGGGAATAGCGGGCAGCCTTGTTTAGTCCCCCTTTGTAGATTAACCCTCCTGGTAGCCGTCCCATTCACCATTATTCTAATTGACGGTGCTCGGTAATTAGCCTGGACCATTGTGAGGAATTCCCCCCTAATGCCCATCCTCTCCATTACCCGAAACAGAAGAGTCCACTCCACGCAGTCGAACGCCTTTTCCGCATCCCAAGCCACCAAGACCGCGGGAGTGGACGTTCTCTGAACCTTGTCGAGTAGATGAGCCACCCGTCTGATGTTATCGCCGTTTGCCAGCCTTTAATAAATCCTGCTTGGTCGGGGTGGATTAACAAGGGGAGGATGACATCCAACCTGTTAGCTAATATTTTAGTGTAAATTTTGCCATCCAGATTAATCAAGGCTATGGGGCGGTAAGCTGATCTTTCTTCAGGGTCTTTCTGTGGTTTGAGGACAAGGGTCACCTTTGCTTCCTTCATTGACGGGGCGATCCTACCAGACTGCCTAAACAAATTAAATAGGGAGGTCAGCTGCGGGGCAAGCTGCCTAACAAACATCTTATAAAAAGCTGCGGCATAGCCGTCGGGGGCCGGGGCTTTGTTAGCAGGGAGGGTTCTGATCCCCTCCCGTACCTCGCCTTCCGTGATTTCTCGATTCAGTGCTTCCCTCGTTTCTCCATCAATTTCTCGTAGGTGTACTGATTGTAAGAATGTGTCTTGCACCTCGCCAGAGGGGTTTTGAGATGCATACAGGGACTCGTTAAAACCTGCTATAGCCTCGGGCCCTTCCTCCCGTTTTGTGGTCCTTTCCCCATTACCCACCTTCAACGCCGTAATGGCGTTTCTCGCCCTCTTTCCTCTAAGCAGCTGTGCCAGAAGCGTATCCGCTTTATTGGCTTTCGCATAATAATTTTGCCGCGCAGCTAGCAATGCGCCCTCCGCCTTCTTAGTGCGCAAGAGTTCTAACTGACCCAGCGCTTTCCTGTATGCCCTCATGGCCAATCGGGAAGGGGTCCCGCCCGCTGCCTGTCTAGCCGCTTCCACCTCATACTTCAATTGAGCCTCCAAAACCTTCAGTTGCTTTGCACGATAGGCGGTTGCTGCGATCAGGTTCCCCCCCACCCCCTGATTGTAGCCTTGAATGTGTCCCATCGTATCTCCTCCCCCGTATCCTCCTTTTTGTTAACTGTGAAGAAGACCCTGATCATCTCCTCAACGGCCCTCCAAACTTCCGGGTCCCTCATGACTGCGCCTGGAAACTTCCAGCCCCATACTCCCCTCCCCCTTCTACGCAGGTTCAGGTCCACTGATACCGTCTTATGGTCTGCTATGCCAATCGGGCCCGTTTGCACTTCCTGGATGTCTCCCACTAAACACACCGAGACCCATTTATAATCTATTCGGGATTGTGAGCCGTGGACCCCAGATAGGAAGGTGGAACCCTCTTCTTCACCCTTTACCTCTCTCCACACGTCCTTCAGCCCCACTCCCCCACTTTTGAAGATACTACAAAGCAGCACAACTGAGAGTTATCAAAGAATGGGTAGCTAGGTCTCCCCAACACATATGGGCAAAAGAAGATAGGGGAGCCCACCACGGCCCTATCTTCTATGGCTAAATAAACGCTACAGACATCCGAATACCAAAATAAACGGGGTTGTGGGAGCAGGGATCGAAGCCTGGGACACTTTGATCAAAAGAGGTGCCCTTATGACATTCCCATCTCCTTTCACCCCGATGTTCGGAAACCCCCGAATTCCAGCCAGGGATGATCAGAATTCATATACTAGCTGGACACAAGCAGGATGCAACATGATCAGAGATGTATAGGGGCCAGTCCATCATGACATATCAAGAATGTAAACGATCGGTGGGGATAACGTCCACGGAGGAATTCAAATACCCCCAACTAAAGCACTGGATCCCCCCCCCACCCCCAAAAAGGAAGCATCCACTAGAAAACTGACACCGTTCGAAGTCTATATGACAACAGACACAGGCTCCAAAAAGATAGTGTCCAATCTATACAGATTCTTGAATGACCAAGGGGAAGGGGTTCAGTGGAACTATATGAAGCAATGGGAAAAGACATTGGGAGAGCCCATAGCAAGGAATCAAGGGGAATATGTATGGAACAAAATCCCCAAACTACCACGATCCATACAGATGAGAGAAATGTGGCAGAAATTCACAGTGCAAGGACACTACAGCGCAGAGAGACTCCACGCAATGTACCCATCCACTCACGACAAATGCTAGCGAGGATGCCCCACAAAAGGAGACTGGAAACACATTGCTGCCCAATCCTTCAGCAATTCTGGGGGGATGTGAAATTCCAGGCAGGCAAAATGATACCAAATTGCAGACAATCTGCAGGATAAGGTTTGGATGGCAGGAATGTGGGACCCAAGCCAGAGGTCTTACACAAAAACACAGCAGAGGGGAGTGATGAGGCTGGTTATAGTGGCGTGGCCGATGATTGCCCAACAATGGAAACAAAATAACAACAAAAAAACAAAAAATAAACACCCACAATATACGACTTGTTTAAAAAATTATGGAGATTCGTCTCTCTGGAATGGATGACCTACAAACTACAAGGAACGCCAGATGCCTTTCGGAAATACTGGGGCAACATCCTGTCCTTTCTGCAAAGTGACTACATACTCCAATGGTGCCCACACAACATCGGAATTCTAGACATCCTGTAAACCTATCCACACCCTGGCATGAAAAACCAGAGACCACCACCCGAGGGGGGAGGGACAAGGGAGTGGGGGGAGGGGGCAGAATGTTGATAATGTTAATGTGGGAAGTTTTGAGCGAGAATGACTGTCTGAATAGTTTGAATGCAGTGTCTGAAGTGATTTATGTTTTGTTATTCATACAACACAACACTAGTGAACTTGGTACTTGGATAGCATTTGGCTCATCTATAGTCCCTTCTTCACTCCCTCTTTTCGTTCGTCAGTAAACCTAATCACCATTCATGGTGAGATTATTCTGCACTTGCACTTTTCCTGAGACTGTATTGTCTATTTTTATTGAAATGCTTGTTACCCGCAAGGATTCTTTTAACATTCTTTGAAATTAATAAAATTACAAGATATATTTTTGTAAAACTGTTCTACGACTTGTTTGTGTAGACCAAGGTTTGTTCCCATGCAAAGCATTCTTGTGGTTCAATCTGGAAATAGAGTTAATAGCCCCCTAGCACTATTATGTTTCTTGTTCAAGGCTTTGCCTAATCTTGAGTATGTGCTAGTAGTGGGCAAGTTGTTGTCCTCTCACCTCTCTTTCTGTGTTTGTACTGTTAATGTTAATACATGTATCCTCATGCAAAACCAATAAAACATGTGTTAAAAAAAAGAAATCTTAACACAAATGAACAGGTTACCCTGGCTCGCCTGTAGCTCTTATTTATCACTATAAAGCACTTACCCGTTACCCGTTACTACTAGCACTCCCGTCCTACTGCTGCATTTAGCCATTATAATATGTTTAGCTAGAATCCATCTGCCTTGGCATTGCAAAAAGTAGCATGACCTCTTCCGATTTATAATTTATTGTTAGGTCTATACCCCCAAAGGACCGCAGACTAGCAGCACCAACATTGTGATATTCACCATCAATGAACATTTTTGATGTCACTGTCCTAAAGCCAGCCTGACTACATGGGCTTGTACTACCATCCATGCTGCGCAGTCCTTCTTCATGTGCAATAACTCTGTATTGTACCTAGGCTGATAATGTTCTCCCAGGTGTTTGGCACAGAATCGCCCATGATTTTGTGCTTTATAAAGCTGAAAATGAATACAACTCTTAACAGTGCTGCTTTCATCTATAGGATTTCTTTTAAAACATCTTGTGTAGAGGTCTTACATAGAAATGTGTTTTTTGTAAAGCACTCCACGTTGTACACTAGTCACACTAACACTTATTTAGCTGTTGCTTTGCAACACTTTCAAAACAGAAAATTATATTTCTATAGTTATGGCTGGGTAATTAATTGCCTTCTACTACATAGTTAAAAAAATAAAAACATTATTGATTTAGATCTGTGTTTACTCCTACATGGACCTTACTCGAAAACAACGGAAAGGGCATTCTGCACAAAATGGTGGCCAACGTCACATGCCTATAAATACTATCAACCAGCTATATTTTTTTGCAGGTGCGAGATCTGTACGTTTTTGTAATAAAGGTACACATAATCCTATTCACATAAACTTGTTTCGTGAAGACAATTCAGGAAGGGAACCTTGCAGGGTTGCGACCAATTTCCAGCTAAAAAGCAACAAAAGGCTCCTTCTCAAGTCTTCACATTTTAACAAAATATTTAAATTGCCACCTTTAGAGGGCAGGTTTTAAATAGCTTGTGATACAATCTTAAGGTCAGTGCATCACGACAGGCATGTAAATCAAAGACACCATGGATATTTTACAAAACCGAAAGAATTGATGATCGTCATGAATATGGCCATCCAGGGGCATGTGGCAGCACAGATTTAACCACTTGGAAAGAAAGTAGCAAAAGCTAACATCCCACCGGGACAGAAGACATTTTTAAATGCAAATTATAGATGGAGTAAGTTCTAGAGCAAGTTACAGCAATGGGAACCATGTCTTACGGACCGGAACAAAGCAGCTTAAACTTGCTGGATTTTGGCTGAGCATTTATATATGGCATTGATGCATTAAGGTGCTCTGACAATTACCTGTGTCGTTAGGGCATCGACAGTGAGTACAGCTTTGTTGGGGTTTCGACCTGTGCCAGGAATGCACTGTGTAATCTCCCCATTCAGAAGGGAACCACAGGAAGCACCAAAGATGGATCCAGAGTACGAAGATGGCTCCAACCAGTCCCCTGGCTTGCGGACCTTACTAGAGGGCTGGGTATGGCTGGTAGTTGTGCTTAGGCTGTAGCAAGTCCACCCCTCTCCTGGGGAAAAAACAAAGAATGGCAGTAAGAGGACTGCTAACATTTTCTGACCAGGGATTCCACTATGCAGAGCAGAGGTCGAACCGATATAAGAATACATATGCAGAGGAGACAAGACCCTCTGCACAGAGGGAGAACTTAACTTACAGGAATCACGATACTGCATAATTCAAACTCAACAGTAGGGGTGTTTAAATACTGATATTCCTGGTGTAGAGTACAATACAGAAAGACAAAGAAAAGTCAGGGCATTCCCTTAAGGAATCAGAGTTGAGGGCTAAAAAAACATAGTACACGAGAAGAGCAAACCACAAACAAACAATGATTCTACAAAAAGAAGAGAAACTACATTTACCAGAAAGCAAAGATATGAAACAAGCAAGGATACCACCACCATGAAAAAGAGACAGTTTAAAGAGATTCCAAGCCCATTGCTGAATGAATACATCCAACAGTAAGACCTGGTGAACAAAACACCAGAGTTTCTAAATGTTGAGTTGGATTTGGAGAATCTGGCCTGGTGGACAGATTTTATGAGGCCAAACTAGTTATAGTAAACATGGGAACCAAGAGGATAGCCAAAACCCAATCAAGGTCAGCGGAGAGAAGTCAAGGCTTTTCTCAGGAGAGAATGACTGAGGCCAGGGCTCCACAATTGGGTCCACACAATAATTAAATTTAGACATAAAGGCACAAAAATACAGTATTTATTATAGGCCAAAATCAAACACTAAAAATGTAAACAAGCATTAAACAAGCAGTTGATAATATTGCACAACACCCATAGGTTTCAATATGCATTCAATGACTACGTTGATAAAGATAATTGATGAAGTAAGATGGAACCAAGTCACCAGAAATATGCCCTAGCTTCAGTAGTCCAATCCCCATAAAGAGTGGGGCAGTGTGCGCAAAAGTCACAAGGCTTCTCCACAGAATGTATCTGATGAAGGTAAAGTAATTGTGTTAGTGACATAATCAAGAGAAGAGATGCAACAAAGTTAACGTTAAGTAAAAAGGGGTTATCTTTCAGGTAAAGCTGCTCCAGAAAGCAGTGGAATAGAAGGATGCAAAGACTTGTTCTCAATGTTACCCTATGGAGGACAGGGGATACGAATGCTTTGCATTTACTAACCCCCTGACTCAGATTTTCTCGGAGGGCTGGATGGGTCAACAAGGGGAGCAGGGATGGGGGAGGTCAGTCACTGGAGGTTGGATTTCCTGCCGTTGCTTCCAATGAGAGGTGGCCAGGTGCTGCAGGTGCAAGGATTCTTCCGGCCGGGTCCAGGAGCAGAGTGCAACTCTTGATGGAGAAATTAAGAAGGAACCAATGCAGACCTCTTCTGGACACTTCAAAAGACAGGCGAAGGAGAGATCCAGCAACGAACACCGCACAGAGGCGATGGCAGGCGTCCTTCCAGTCACGGTTGAAGACCTTCCAGAGCAGGATCCCTCGATGTTGGGAAGAGACTTACACCACACGCTGGCAACGAGCGGAGTTACAGCTACTAATTCGGAAAACCGACTTTTCTAGCGAGGTAGCCCACTCGAGAGCTGGTCAGTCGACTGTGTAGTCCAGCGACACTTGAAAAGGTTCAGGACAGCCGGTTCCCCAAGAACACGCTGAGACTAGTTGGTCGAACTAGTCCAGGAGTTGAAACACCACTAAGGACTTTGCAAATTAGGTAACACAACAGGGCTTCACCAGGCTAGAGGCAGCAAGGGATGCCGGACCTCTTGAGGAGTCTTTGGATCTTTAGTCAGCTACTCTTCTACACAGGATTCTTGGCTTCAACGCTGATCTCAAACAATGGCTGCAGGAGGAGTCTTCTTATCCAAAATCCAGCCTGGAAGTAAGTCCAAGCCCACCAATAGTAAGGATCTGTACCATTCAAACAGCAAGCTGTTGTCCAATCAGAGACCACTGTTGGTTTCACTCATGTCCCACAGCCAAACTTTTGGACGCCATGTATGTAGAGTGGGACCAGACAGTCCCACCCCCTTCATGAGCGCCACACACAAAAGGCATTACTAGCCCATGAAAGCTGGGGCTTTTCCGGGTAAGTGCATGACTTTATATGGGATTTTCTGACATGGCAAACAACAATATGGCAAAATAACAAGTAAATACCTTGTGGTGTGGTCACTTTAGGGCACTAGCCACATTTAGTAGCCATACATGATAAATGTGAATGTGCACACTAGAAACAATATTAAAAAAGTTAAACGGATCTGCTGCCACCAGCTTGTCTTTAGGCACAAAGTAACCAAAAATCCCAAGTGTAAAAGACTAGGGTGATACAAAAGTGTTCCTGTTGCAAAGCATTGTAAGTTGCTGTGTGCAAGGTTAAAAAGACAAACAGAAAACCGTTTGCCCATTACTGCTAGTCTGAAGGACTGATCAGTTTCCCCATAAAAAAATTAGCAAAAGGCCAGGTGAGTCAAATTGAAGGCTACACTTCTGTGTAAAGTTAGGACGGTGCAAAAACAAAAGAAGAGTTTGGTTTTGGGGTCCATAGAACTATGGCGGAAAAGTTGCTAAAAGAGAAATCTGTTCTAACTAAACAGACAGGGATTGACTAAACGAAGGGGTGGAAGATCTCAAAGTCATGTAGGTAGGAATACTACTGACAGCAGGCCTCCGTCATAGCTGGAATCATTATGTATCTGCGGCGTGCCCATTGTGTGGAAATGTGAATGAAAACAGTTCATTTTCTCAATTAATTATTTTTATTAGTATTTGCAATACAACAATAACAAACAACAATATAAAGAATTACATACTTCAAATCCATTGAAGAATGTCTGCTCCTAGTTCCTGTTTTTGATCTCCCAATGCCTTTTCCCACATTCCCGTTTCTGCCCTAGACCATTTTCTTACATCTTCCCACCATCCATCTATACTCGGCTCCTTAGCAGCTTTCCATTGCATGGCTATGCTTCGTTTGACTAGTATATATATTTGGTCTTTAATCTTCCCCAGGGACTAATGCTTCGTGCTTTTCTTAAACAGGCCTAGCAAACATGCATCGGGGGATTGAATACCTAGGTTAATACTACCTTGAGCTACTTTGCCTGCCACCTCTTTCCAAAAAACCTGCACCACCCGACATTCCCAGAACATATGCATCAATCCTGCATTCTCCTCTTTGCATTTGGGACATAACTGCTTAGTCACCCCTTTGAATTTTGCTATTGCAGTTGGTGTTAGATATGCCCTTAGTGTGATGTAGGGTTGAATTAGCTGCAGCCTGGCGTTCCTAAAAACCTTATGGTATAGGACTATACTTTGCCACTCTTTGTCCTCAAACTTTCTCCCGAACTCTTCCTCCAACTTTCCTCTGCATTTCAATTGGACTCTCGAGGCGCGATCAATAAATACCTCATACATTCTGGTAATTCTCAGCATATAGTCTCCTCCGTGACAGCTACCCACCTATTTTTAATTGCACTTATCATGGTCCTGTGTAATAGGAACTGTCCCTTATGTATACTTGTGGCCTCTTGTAATTCAGTGAAATCTAACAGCCTATTTTCGTTCCTCAGATCCCTCATCGTCGCAATCCCACAAGACTACCATTGTTCCCTTACTCTCGTTCTATATCCATGCATATTCTCCATTACTGCTGCTAAGGGTGTCTGTGGTGATATTAGGTCTCCAAGACCCATGGTTCTGCATGTCCTCCACTATATCTGTATTCCCATCTGCAGTAAATAAGGGTGGCTATACTGTCCTCACGGGGGAGGCCAAATCAAGTCTCTGTAGGATAATTGTATCTCCAGTTGGGTCATCCGCCATCCATTGCACTACATATTGTAACTGGCACGCCAGAAAGTATCATTCAATATTCTGAATCTTCATCCCTCCTTCCGCATAGGGCCTCTGTAGTACATCAAGTGCAACTCAATGCTAAGCCCCTCCATGTTTTGTCTAGTTCTAGGATGAATTTCCTAGGGCTGTTGTATGGGACATTTCCAAAGCAGTGCATAAGTCTCCACATTGCCACCATTTTGTTTTTAAAATATATATTTTTTTTATCAACTTTATTTCGGTTACAGCATGGCCCTAAAAAGTTTGTTACCAGGCGCGCTGGGAATTTGCTATGGTAGTCCAACACTGGAGCCCAGCAATCGGCGAAGCGGTGAAGGGCCCCCTCTTTCGCTGCTGTGACTTTCTCAGCCACTAGTATTTCCCAGACTTTTATCCACCAGAGGGGTAGTATGGGGCCTTCTGGCGTTTTCCACTTGCGGGCCACTGTGATCTTGGCTGCTAATAGTAGCTGTGTCAGCAATTTAGCGGAGCGTCCTATTTTCGGGTAGCAGTCCGGGCTTGCTACTCCTAGGAGAATCACCTCTGGGTTCATCGGCAGTCTGTGTTGGGTAATGTCCTCGATGATTTGTATGATCCCCTTCCAGAAGGCCTGCACCGTTGGGCAACCCAACCACATATGGAAGAAGGGCCCCCGCTCGCCACAGCATCTCCAACAGCTTGGGTCAAGGGATACGTTACAATGATGTAGGCGCACTGGGGAGAGGTACCAGCGATCGAGGAGTTTGAGGGCGCATTCTTTATTCGTAACGCATCTGGAGGTTGAGTTGATCCATGTCCATATCTCCACACATGTCTATTCCTCGAAGGGGTATCCCAGGTCCACCTCCCATCAGGCCATGTACGGGGGCCTGACCTCCAATATATCCTCCTGGAGGAGGCAGTACAGCTTAGTGATCCGCCCTCGATGTGTGTCTTCCTCCAATGCATGTTCAAGGGGGTGCAGGTCACGGGTTGCCCTCTGACGAACTGTCGGTTGCGAGATCCAATGGCGTAGTTGAGCGTATGTGAACCTCTCTCACTCTCCCTCTCTCTGTTACCTGGAGGCGGTCCTTGCATTCCTCGAAAGCTAAGTGGGGTGTTGCCCTCGTAGAGTTGCGAAAGGGAGCGGAGGCCTCCAGCGATCCATCGGCTGAAATTTGATGCAACCATCCCTGGGGAGGAAACCGGATTCCAGAAGATCGGGGAGAGCGGGCCCAAGCCTTTAGGCAGCTTCTTCCTTCGTCGGGTCCATGCCCATGCCTCAAGGGTTGCTTTGGTAGCTGTTAGCATCCGTGGTCTGCGGCTCCGGAGGGCTCCGGGGGGGTGCAGTAGGGAGCGTAGCTGCGGTTGACAATTGGCTTGCTTGATCTGGGCTCACTTCAGGGTGGGGGGGGGGCTTCTTGTTCCGTCCAGGAGGAGGCTCTCGCTAGTTGGGCTGCCAGGAAGTAGTTTGTGATGTTGGGTAGCCCTAGGCCGCCCCATTTAGCTGCCAGTCATGACTTTCAATGGTATTCTGGCCCTGCGACCCTTCCAAGCAAATTTTGCTAGCTTCTTTTGCAGTTGCTCCAGGGCTTGTTTTGGAGGGGGACACTGGGAGAGCAGAGCATAGGTACAGCAATCTGGGGAGGAAGTTCATCTTGCATGCTGTGACTCGTCCCAGCAGGGAGATTTCTTGGCTGTCCCAGCGTATCCCTAAGTATGCTGTTGAGTCAGAGCTCCATGTCAAAGGGCAGAGTGCTTGAAGGGTAGCTAAGTGGGGGGGGGGGGCCCAAAATGATACTCAGTGCCTCCGATTTGGAGTAGTTCACCCGAAATTCCGCTACTTGTTCAAATGCCATCAGTTCATTTAGAACGGCGGGTAATGAAGCCTGACAGTTTGTGATGGAGATCATTACATCGTCGGCATTGCTCGTGACCTCTGACATAAAGTTGTGGAACTCTGTCTTGATATCACCTAGGAGGGCTTGGATATCGTCCTTTGTGGTCCACAGCCCCTGAGGTCTCATGGGTGATGGGGGTCGAATCGGAGAGGGGTCCGGTTGTTTAAATGTGTCCTTCAACTGCAGCAGGTTAGCTATGTCCGCTGATTTTGGGCCCTTCTGCTTGGACATTTGGGCGTCTGAGTAGCTGACCAGTCACGTGGGTGTCTCTTGGAGGTTTTGGCTGAGGGCGGTTCTTCGTGCAATGGGGCAGAAGCAGAGCGGATCCCCCTCCTCCCCCAGCCAGGGGCTCTGGTTTCGGTGAGGCAGTATGTTGGGGGGCTCCCCGGTGAGTTAATGGGGGGTACCTGGTCCCAGAGGGTGGGAGGTTTGGCCCCCTTTGCGGTGGATGGACTGCTGGACAGGCCACTTGCCGCTTGAACGTTATGTCTATGGTGGGGGGGGGGCAGGCCGTTTCGCGGGCTAGGCTGGTTCAGGCTGGGACGATGGGCCAGGGCCTGGGTCCTCTCTTCAGTTGGTAGCGGTGGGGTGTAGTGGAGTGAGAGCTCCCCAATTTTACCTCAGATCCAAAGGAACCTAGGTGAAGGTGGTCTCAGGGGGGCCGCCACCTCAGACGAATACGGAACCCCCACACACCCGGCAGCAGGTTGGAATGCTGGGCCAGGTGTGGCTCCCCAGGGGCAGCTGCGGCTGAGTGGTTAGTGTTGGCGGGGTGATGGGGCTCTCGGCCTGGTAAGCTGGTGGAGAGGGGGGGCTCCAGCTGCAGTTGAGTCTGTGGTAGTTGAGGGGGGGATAATGAAGGCCTCCCCAAGGCGACTCCGGGCTACGGTGGCACCAGGACAGAAATGATCCGGTGAGCGCTGGGTGAGGAAGTGCAGGGCACCCACGCAGGTCCCCTCAGGGCGCGGGGTTCCTGCAGCTCCCCCTCGTCGCTTGCAGTCCTCGTAGGGCTCTCCGGCTGCAGGGCGCTGGGCTTAGTCGGAGGGGGGATGGCCGCAGCCTCCCACTGAGTGTTAAAGCGGCCTGGGGTTACCTCAGCTGTGGTCCCGGTTTGTGAGCCGGGAGGGGCTGGAGAGTCAGTGTAGGCAGAGGGACGTTTCTGAGGCGAATCTCAGAGGACCTCAGCTCTCCGGCCCTGCGTCTTCACAGAGTCGCCATTTTGGGCGCTGGGTCTGGGCCCAGGGAGGGCTTCAGCGAACAGGGGCTTCCCAGCTCCGATTCACGCCCAGAGTCGGGCTACAGGCTCCTGAAATGTTCCGCTGATGAGCAAGCCGTCTCCATGCCGGGAGTCAGGCTAAAGAATGGGCATTATATGGCGGAAAGCTGGCCGTCCCACGGAGCTCTTAGAGAGGCGTCCGCCTCGTCGGAGCCTCAAGCCACACCCCTCCAATGCCACAATTTTTAATAGTGCTGCTCTTCCCGCCATTGACAGGGGTAGTTTGCTCCAAAACTCCATTGATTTAACCAAGCCCTCCTTAGCCTGAACTGTGTTAGTTTCATGTTCTAGCTTAGGATCATGGTGCATGTTCAGCCCTAGATACCTGAAGGAGTTCTTTCTCCATAGCAGGGGCAGGACTGGCAAGTCTGCTTCTCTATCCGCCATCCTCGCTAGTGGAAATAGACATGATTTACCTTTATTTATTCGGATCCCCGTCAGTGTACCAAAGTTATCCAACGCTGGTGCGCTGCTGTTTTTACTGGAATTACCTGTGCCTGAACGTTCGTTTGGTGAATCACATCCTTCCAGCATTGCGAGCTGTCTAGGGGCTCTTGCTGGCATACGCCCGCTTCCTGGAGGAGGCGGAGCTCACTCTTGACACGTGACTTATCACGTGACTATTCTCCACTACAAAGCACAGAGGAAACCACCCTTGCGGCGTTAAGCCCGACGGCGAAAAGCCCATTGGCTGTTGTGCGGCTGTTTGGCGGCACAATCAGAAGGGAGACTGCAGTGTATAGTCACTTTGATCCCTGAGGCTCCACTCCAACAATCGTTTTAACACTTGTTACGTTCCGGTTAGTTCTGAAAATACTGTAATATATCATACTGCTAGATCACGGAGATCTCATGATTTTATAACTAGCGCTGGTGAGCGTGGGTGAGGTTCCATTTTTTTTGGTAAATTGTTGACATTTTATTATAAAGTGTTAGGTGTTGCTCACCACACACCGGGCTAATTGGTATTTTATCAAAATTTGAGTGTAAAGCTAGATTAGTCTTTATTGATCCTTGTCTTATTCCAACAAAGCTGAAAACCCTGTCTCTTCATTAATATATTGCATCTGTGCTATTTTTATTATTTTTACTATGGCTAATGGATTGCGCAGCGGGCGGTGCATGGGGGCAATATTGAAAGCTGGTACTGAAACTAATACTGATCTTTTAGACCACAAAGGAACTATTTCTGACAATGAGCTACTCGATAATGACACTCCAGTTGGGGTAGCTAACGACGATAATTTGAATCATACTGATACTCCAACACGTACTACTTATGTGGCCCAGATTCATGCCAATCCTACTCCTACTTCGTCCAATTCCATAAAAGACGAAGTAAATATTGATCTTAGGGTGGGTTTGGGGAGTTGCATAACCCCACTGCTACCTTGCACTTTTAATGAAGACCCGTTTAGAATAACTATGAAGAAAATGGCTGAATTAGATGAACAGGTCAATCAATCTATTGAAATGATGACCCCACTGGTTCACAGATCATCTAACAGGGCTATTTTTAAATCAACCTATAGCAAGGGCTTTACAAAAACTGATAATGAAATAACACGTGAAGGAAGCTCTGAAGGGAGCTCGCATGCTCTATATTGTACTCTCCCGAGCAACTCAAAGATCAAAGAAGGTTTATAAATGACGATCCTGAGGGTAATATATCAGAGAGGTGTAGTGTTGAACTTCAATCTCCTAGCCCCCTTCCAGTGATCACAAAAATACTAGATCTTCTTGACAAGGGCCATGAACTTACCCACTTGGAATTAAAAGAACTAAAGGCAATTATGCATTATTTCTGTGCCAAGATGGATAAAATTGAGGGCTTCATAACTGCAATTGATACCCTGAGATCTTTGCAATATGAAACAGGTGGCCAAAGATCAAGGGTAGTTACGAATGAGTGTCATGAGAAAAGCACGCAATGTTTGCTACCTGCTAACCTAGAATGTAACAATTCTGGACAATCACATGGGGTATCATCTGAGCTATTGAAGTGTAATTGCAAGAACGATCTGAGTGAGATTAAATCATCGATAACCGCATTAAACGATATTATAGTTTCTCATCTATTTAACAAAGCACGCCCTTCTGATATGCTGCGAAGTCCTATTACTGAAGTTCCGATTCAAGATCCGCCCGCTAGTCCTTCTGTCTTATTGGATGAAATTGAAAAACAAAAAAACACGGAAACTGAAAATACTCACACCGAAACAACTCCAACCTTTATGTCTCGCCGGGCAAAAAGGATGCACATGCGTGCTGTGAAAAGACTTGCTAAAAGAAAGAGGGAAGCGAAGATCATTAAATCAACTTCAATCCTAGAAATTGCAGATGAGGAGCATATCAACTTGGAGGAGTTGTCGAAAGAGAGCCAATATGCCCTCGCATCTGCTACTGAAGTAGAAGTGGAAAAAGGAGGAGGAGATTTAGGCACCCCTTCACTACTGAACGATGACGTACACACCAACACGGGAATCATAAAAACTAGTACTTCACAATTGGCAAAATCAAAATCTCAAAAAACCTCAATTTCCAAAACTGTGTTACATCAAAAAATACCTATGATTATTACAAAAGATCACTCAACTCAGCAAAATGAAACCGTAAAGTCTAACACAGTTTTCATTACTCAAAACTCGGCAAAAGCCACTTTAAGTGAATATTTCCCTATAGTAGGCAGATGCTGTACCTCAAAAAATCAAACAAAACAACAAGATGAAGCAATCTGCACCTCCCCAAAAACTCCTATGAGGAAATCCTATAGCGAGATATGTAGCAATGTCCCGAATGATCGTACACATGTAAACAATATGTGCACAGTGAGTAATGAAACACAATTAGAAGTAGCAAATAGAAATAGTAATAAAATGAATGTAACATGTGATGGTTCAATAAGGTGTGAAAATTGTTTATTCGATAAAAAGAGAAATGTAGTGATGCTAAATGGCCCAGGCAAAAAAGCGGGAATTGCTGAGACACCTCTCAGGACCCAGCCTGGGAATTTACCAATTAATGAAGTAAATAATGTGGATGCCCCCTTTGCACCGAGTTACATATCTATTCATGGTCCGCCTTTAAGAGGGTCTTTATCTGACAAACAAACTAACATGAATAAAGAATACGATCACTCCGATAGCAAGAGCGCATCTTTACTTGAGTTGAATCCCCGCGTGGCTACTAGGGCATCTTCACTGGTTACAACATTAACAAATACACGAAAAAATACACCTCTAACTGGGCATCAAGATAGGGGATTGGAAACACAGTACATTATTGGATTTGAGAGGGATGAAAGGATATTGGCGGATAATCGCATTAATCGATCCTTTATATTCTCCGAATTCTCAAAAATACCTCAATAGAGAATAATCAAATCCGAAGATATTACAAGGGTTTCCTTGGCAAGTGTAAATAATCACAGGGCAATATGTTATCTTACCTCTGAGGCTATTATGAAATTTATCTGGTCTAACCATGAGGAAATAAAAAAGGAGGGTTTGACGCTGTTTATGTTTGACTCTGAGTCGGAGGCTTTAATATTTCTGGAAACACCGGCTAAGGGCATTGAAAAGATAGAAGAAGCAGGTAGGCCTCATTCACAATTTGTAGCAGGGTTGGATGGTGGCATGTTGGAAATTTTGAAATTTGCAGCCAATACAAAAGGGCTGCCATGGCTGGAACCTATGCTTTCGTCAATTTTATGTCCAAAATTGCCCTCCCCTACTAAATAGCTATGCAATGATACGAATATGCAAATTATATCTTGGAATTCTTGCGGACATGTGAACTTAATGAAGTGGCACTCTGCTTTAACTCCCGTAGATCTACCTACAATAATAATGATACAAGAAACGATGAAAACTGAGCCATTCGTAATTCCTGGGTATTTAACTTTTACCTCACCTGCAAGAAGATCTTTGCTAGGACGTCCATCTGGGGGTCTTTTGGTTGGAGTTAAGATATCCTTGCAGGCTCAAGCGGAATTAACTTGGGTATCTGCCAGTATTCTGGGGATTCATCTTTCAATACCCTCATTTAGTTATTCCTCACTTATGATAATCACCCTATATTGGAATCCAGCTGGCTTACCAGTCGACGAGATGTTGGATGAATTGGACGCATGCTTATTATACATATCTGGTAGATACCGGACTTGTGAAATCATTATAGGTGGTGACTAATTGCGATTGTAGAGATTTGACTGAAACCCACAAATTTAAATCATCCACTCTTTCCTATAGTAGAGGAGCTAAATTTAGAGAACTCCTCACAGAGTGGGATATGGATTTAATGGTAAGAAATGGCATGAATCTACGAAATACATGGCCAAGAGGTACGTTGCACTCAATGATAGATTATATATTTGTATCTCACAATCTTATCATGCATATGGCTCCCCTAGTAATAGGACAGATTGAGATAGGATTTCACGCTCAACTTTCTACCTTCTGTCAACTGAAATGTCATTCGCTGATGCCAAATATTACCTTGGCAGTGGTCGAAATTGATCGTCCCCTGCATTCCATTAGATGGAATCGAGGGATCTGCAATTTTGTCGTTAAACAAATTTCCTCTGTGATTGAGAGGATCAGACATGCAGGGGGAAATTATGAATATATATTGCGCATGCACTATCCTGATATAGTTGCCACAGCACTCGAGCGACTTGGTAAAATACAAAGTAATGTGCAACATCCACACTTATATGATCATACATGCAAATTATTAAAAAGGGAGAATAGGGCATTGAGATCTTTAAAGAGAAGCAACTTGGGCATCGAAGACAGCAAGGCAAGGAGGAATAGGATATTATCAGCCTACAAACAATTTGAAATCTGCTCGTATTTCAAGATACAATGACGCAAATTGCACATTAATTCGAGCCATTCTGGCTCATGACACACGAGTAATTTGGCGCACCTTGAAAGCTAATAATAAATGTGTGGCATTATATTCGCTTAACTGTATTCCTGAGCAGACTTGGCAAACATTCATAAAGACTAAATACCGACAGCCTTGTAGTTTTCGCTTTGTCCCAGATGTTTCTCTTGAATACTCTGAAATCCCAAGGCTGAAGTGGGACTGTATTGATATTATGTGGGCAATCTCCAGGTTGACATACTCAAAAGCTGCAGGACCAGATGGTCTCCCCCCATGTCTTTATAAGGCGGATCCAGTGCTGTGGTCTGGCATTATAAACCATAAGTTCAACTCTATCATTAGGTCTGGGGAAATTCCACCCTCATGGTTAACTGCTAATATTGTACCCATATTTAAAAAGGGTGATCCATCTCTCCCGGAAAATTATCGTCCAATATCTTTAATTGATACTGAGGCTAAGATTTTCTCTATCCTTCTCTTAAACGAATTGGAGAAAGTAATTGCGGCGAATGACATGTACTCGAAATATCAAACTGGATTTAGGAAGAGCATGAGTACAACCTTAAATGCTTTTATCATGTCGCATGTCATCT